>NC_044393.1:3877137-5079280 GCF_006542625.1 Nomascus leucogenys
CTCCACAGAGCTTCTAAAAACTGGGATGCAGAACCAGACCGCACACCTGCCTCCACTGCTTTCCAGCCATGTGATTTTTGACAAGCTACTTGGCATCTCAGCCTTTTTTTTTTTTTTGAGCCAGAGTCTCGCTCTGTGGTCCAGGCTGGAGTGCAGTGGCGCGATCTTGGCTCACTGCAAGCTCCGCCTCCCGGGTTCACGCCATTCTCCTGCCTCAGCCTCCCGAGGAGCTGGGACTACAGGCGCCCGCCACCAGGCCCGGCTAATTTTTTGTATTTTTTAGTAGAGACGGGGTTTCACCGTATTAGCCAGAAAGTTCTCGATCTCCTGACCTCATGATCTGCCCGCCTCGGCCTCCCAAAGTACTGGGATTACAGACGTGAGCCACCACACCTGTCTGCATCTCAGCCTCTTATTCCTCACCGGGGTGATGGTGCCCATTACAGAATTGACTGCTCACTGCCAGTCCTGGGAGTCACGCCCTTGGAGCAGCGCCAGGCACAGAGGGACCACCAGCCACCTCCCCCTCTTTGCCTGTGCTTACTGTTGTGTTGTTCTAATTCTGCCTCCCTCGGGCCCTCACAAGGGACCCGGGAACCATGTCATACACACTCCCCGCATTTTGAAGTCAGCCCACAGAGAGTCCTTTTACAAGAATCTGATTTCCAACCCCAATACCCGAGTCCAGGATGAAAGCTCTTTACCTTGGGGTGGCAAAATGATTAAATTTCATCATTTTATCCTCGTTAACTTCTGGTTTTACACATCATAATTAAATAACTAATTATGGCATCCATATGAGTACGACAAATAAGGTTAACAAATTGACAATGTTATGCCCTTGAAAGGTTGGCCTGGGATTCTGTGTCCCACCCCAAACAGGAAGGCTTTGAGCCCAAATTCTTCCCCTGTGAAATGCTGGTCACTGGAGAGAGAAGGGGACAGCTGCTGTTTTCCTGGGGACTGTGCTGTGGACCCTCCCGCAGATGCTCATCCCTCCATTTCTCAGCTGGCTCATGGAATGACATCCCCATTCCCAGCAACTTTCATCTCACCTGTGCAAAAGGAGCATAAAAAAGGCCTGGGTGCAGCGGGCTTTGATCTATGGTGTGCTCGGGACACTGAAAGGTGGCTTGCTAGACAGAAGCCAGTGAAAAGTAGGGCTCTTCAAAGTTCAAAGAAATAGCCAGCATCAAAAAATTCCTTTTGCCATATTCAGTGCATGCACCATTTACAACAAATATTGTTCCGTTTGACACGAAGCCTCCCCTCAAACTTCCCATTTTAAATAACATGAGTTCAGGTCCCAGTGTTACCTTTTCTTCTTAACCACTGATGAAGGTGGAGAATCCTGCCTTACTAGCTGATTTCCAAGTGGAGAAAGGTGGTGAACCAGTAGGACCATTTCTGGTGGGTCTTGTTTCCACCCAAGAGAGCACCTGGTCCAAAGTCTCTACTGCAGCTTGCAAGGTAACTGCTGGGGCCAGCCTGTGGACTCCATCATGAGAAGCTCATGCCCCGGATCTTCCATCAGTCAACACTCACACCTCCCTCACAGACCCCATCAATCCTCCCCTCCCCTGCTTCAGTAGCCTTCCTACCAGCTTTCTTGCCCTGTGAGGTTCCCCTCTACACCAAGCAGGCAAAGGGAGCTTTTCAAGCTGCAGCCTCATCATTTCATTCCTCTGCCTGAAATTCTTCAATGACTTCTTATTACTCTCAGGATAAAGGCCCAACCCCCGGCCATGTCTGACAAGCTCCTGCATGGCTGCCCTGGGGCCAGCTTCTCTATCCCTGTCTCAGAACATGCTCATTCTCTGAACATCAGCCATTCTCCCTTTACGTCCTTCACCACGAAGCTCCTCCCTGCCTCAGGACCTTTGACATGCTATAGCTGCTTCCTGGAACACTCTCTCCTATTACTCTCCACCCTCTGTATCTCCTGCCGCTTCCCAGGTTTTTTTGTTTTGCTTTGGTTTTTGTTTTTGTTTTTGTTTTTGTTTTTGTTTTGAGATGGAGTCTCGCTCTGTCGCCCAGGCTGGAGTGCAGTGGCGCAATCTCGGCTCACTGCAAGCTCCGCCTCCCGGATTCACGCCATTCTCCTGCCTCAGCCTCTCCAAGTTGCTGGGACTACAGGCGCCCGCCACCACGCCCGGCTAATTTTTTTTTTTGTATTTTTAGTAGAGATGGGGTTTCACCGTGGTCTCGATCTCCTGACCTCACGATCCGCCCGCCTCGGCCTCCTAAAGTGCTGGGATTACAAGCGTGAGCCACCGCACCTGGCCTTTGCTTTGTCTTGTTTTTGAGGCAGAGTCTCATTCCTGTCACCCAGACTGGAGTGCAGTGGCATGATTACAGCTCACTGCAGCCTTGACCTCCTGGGCTCAAGTGATCCTCCCACCTCAGCCGCCTGAGTAGTTGGACTACAGGCATGCATCACCACACCCAGCTAGTTTTACATATTTTTAGTAGAGAAAGGGTTTCACCATGTTTCCCAGGCTGGTCTGAAATTCCTGGGCTCAAGCTATCCACCCAGCCCAGCCTCCCAAAGTACTAGGATTACAGGTGGGAGCCGCCCCCCCGACCACTTCATCCACTTTATTCTCATTCGTTACCTATCAGATTAAATGCCACTTCCTTAGGGGAGGGTCTTTCACCATCCCCATTCAAACCATGCCAGGCCTGCCTGTTTACACAATGAGCACACCACGTCCTTCCCTTCACAGCACACACAGAGTGGCAACCTGACACGCACTAGTTTGATTGTTTCATTCCTTTCTGTCCTCCCTACTGCTCTGCATCTGAATTTTCTGCTGCTCACCATTATATCCTAGAGACCAAGACCTGGTGCATAGGAGGTACCCAACAGCGCTCTGTGACCCAATGAATGCACAAGGATCTCCGTGCAAGTTCATGCTATTATTGGCTACTGACAAGGCTGGCACAAACTTAGCTTGCATTAAGAGAACCTTAGCGACGGAGTTAATACAGCTGATCATTGTAAACTTAATTCAGGTGTTTTAAAACCAGGTCGTGGTGTAGCATGTGGTTCTAAATACTGAATTTTGTAGAGTGATATCAATCAGCTGGAGGTAGATTTGAAACAAAATGTTGGAGAGACTCAAAGCCAGGCTGTGGGAAAGATGCATGAAGGATGCTTGAAGGATGTGGCAATGATGGAAGGAAACTGCTGCAGGGAAGTGAGTACCATCTTTGGCCACCTAAAGGTCTGTCCCCCAGGATAGGTCAGGCATGTGCTGAGCAAGTAGAAAGCCTAGACTGTGGGCAGAAGTTTGAGAAATCAGATTTTAGACCAACAGAAGGAGGAACAAGCACTCCTAGAGGCTGAAACTTTGACACTGTGTGATTGAGAGCATCTTACCCCTGCTGGGCCTCATTTTTTACGTCTGTGAAATGGGTGACAGTGTTTTCCATCCCACAGGTTATTGCAAAGATAAAACTAGAATAGATATGCAAAGTCGTGCTTTGCAAAGCACCTTGCACAGGAGGGCTCACACCCATGCCCTTTACCTTTGTGTAAGAGAGGCCACCTTGGCTTCTTCTGAGCATCAGTCCTGGCCCTTATTCCTTGTCTGGGATCAAAGAGGCAGCAGCAATTACCAGCAGAGGGCTTTGGGATGAACAGGTGGAGAAGCCAAACACTCACCAACCACCATACCTCTGATCACTTTCTTTTTCCTTGTTGTGTTTTGGTCTGTATTTTTCATAATTATTGGATAGAGCTCAAAAATATGTGTGCTTTTCAGCCAGAAGGAGAAGGCATTTGTGTCTACCTCACAATCTTAGGCCTTCCCATAGATTGTGGGGTCTCTGGTCCAAGTCGTTGTACCCTCATCCCCACTTTTCCCTCTGCAAATAGCTTCCATGTGACAATGTGACAATGTGCATGCTTGTGATCCTATGTTCAATGAAATGTTCGTAGCATGCCCTTTGCTCCTAGCTGTGGGTAAGACTTTGTGTCCATGACCACCTGTTGTTCCAATGCTAATATTCAAGGTCACACCCGCTTCTGTATTTTTGGTTAATGCATACATTCAAACAGCAGAAAGTCCTCTCATCTCTGCAGTAATGGGTAAGTCTGTTGGTTGCAAAGATACATCTTTTTGCAAAACCAAGCCTGTGGTTCTTTTAACACCATTAGTGAATGGAAATATGTTCAGCGTTCATTAGGATGTCAGATGCAGAACACTCAGTATCAAACAAATAAAATATTTATCTGTCATTTTGGAGTACAAAAAATTAAGGTTTTATTTTCAGGGGGAGCAAATAGCATTAACACTCCTGACTACAGCAAAAAATGGTAACAGTATGTGACGTTTACTGAGCACTAGCTTGGTGCCAGTCATTTTGCACACAACACCTCAGTGCCTCATACACAGAGGGGGAGCTGCCCAAGTTGTCTGGCTTGTAGATGGGGGCCTCAGACCACTGGCCAGGCCCAGGCTGACCTACAGCTACCCCCTACTCTGCCTCCCACACAAGCTGGTTGTTTTCAAACACAGCCAGCTGTAATCAAGCCAGAACACCTTAAATAAATCATTAGTCATGGGCATTCAGTTAAATTTTTGTTGATGATTTTTCCCTGATCCATGCGTTTTTTAGTACTTAGCCCTGAGACAGATGTGTCTCTTTTGTTGTTGAGGAATTAAATATGATTATGAATGTATGATTCTGATTCTGCTCAGGGACGTTCGGTGAAAGCCCACTTGTACGTGTCCTCTTTCTAGGGGTTGAGCAAACAGGCCAAACCCTCATGCCTCGCTCATGAGACTCACAGCCAGGGTCAAGAAACTCAGACAAGGCTTAGCACAGAGCACACAGAAACCCCTTCAGGGGAACAGGCTGGGTGTCAGGGCACACATGTCTGTGCCTGGGTCATGACAGACTGTCCCTCTTGGGGCAGCACGTGAAGGAGCCCACTGGGGTCATAGGGTAGACTCACCCTAGACGGCCTCCTGGAGCTCCAGAAATGTATGCCATCCTGGGTTTCTCAGAGGACACAGTCCTTTCTACAAAGAGCAAACGCAACAGCTGGGGTTGTAAGACGTAACATGAAGAGATGTATTAGTCTGTTCTCACGCTGCTAATAAAGACATGCCCCAGACTGGGTAATTTATAAAGGAAAGAGGTTTAATTGACTCACAGTTCAGCAAGGCTGGGGAGGCCTCAGGAAACTCACAATCATGCCGAAAGGCAAAGAGGAAGTAAGACATCTTCTTCACAAGGCGGCAGGAAGAAGAAGTGCAAGCAGGGGAAATGCCACATGTTTATAAAACCGTGAGATCTCGTGAGACTGACTCATCATGAGAATAGCCTGGGGGAAACCACCTCCATGATTCAATTACCTCCACCTGGTCCTGCCCTTAACATGTGGGGATTATGGTGATTACAATTCAAGGTGAGGTTTGGGTAGGGACACAGAGCCAAACCATATCAGGGAATGAATGAAAAAAAAAGGAAATAAAGATCTATTAATTATTAATTGCTTACAGTGTGATAAGCCTAACCTTGCATCTTCACATCTAATTATCTCAGTTTGCTTTGAGGACAGCCCTATTAGAAAGCTATTATTAGTGTGTCCATTTTACAGTTAAGGAAACTGAGGCTTAAAGAAGCTAAGTAACTTTTGCAACGTCTTGCATCCAGCTTTCAAGTGCCAGGTCTTCTGACTCCAGATGCTATGCACACAGGGCACCACGTGAACAACAGCATGAACCCAGACATGAGAGGGCTCATCACGGGGGCCAGTCTCTGCTTGGAGTCACATAAAGAAACAGGCTCACACAATCGCACCTCTGAACGCTCAAACAAAATTTAAATCATTTCCATTTTTTGTTGGAGTCTCTCAAAGAACATCAAAGAGAATGCAATTCATAACCCACAGTAAGGCTTTTATTTCTAAATCCCTATTCCACTCGCTCTTGGTCTCTCCCACACCCTGTAACTACCCTCAAATTCCTTCTATCCATCTCCCTCTCCCAACATTTTCCTCTCAAGCTTCCAATCCCACACGATTCTCCCAAACCTAGTGCCTTGCATCATTAGTTGTGATCCTCTCTCTGTCTCTCTTTGTTTTCCAGTGACCAAATATTCCATAGTCACTTTTCACTCAATTACTCAGACCCACCTGTCTCCCTCCACTTCTCCTGTCTTTCTACCCATTGTCCTCATCCCAAAACCAAGCTGGGGCCTGAAACTGGCAGAGGATAGCCCAGCCCATCTCAAGCCTAGGGGGAGGGGACCTAGTCAGTTCTTCAAAATGGATTTCTTGTGAAGGGGCTGATAAATTTGAATATTTGTCCCCACCCAAATCTCATATTGAATTGTAATCCCCAGTGCTGAAGGTGGAGCCTGCTGGGAGTGTTTGGGTCATGGGCATGGATCCCACATGGCTTGGTGCTGTCTTTGCGATAGTGAGTGAGTTCTCATGACATCTGGTTGTTTAAAATGTGTGGCACCTCCCCACCACTCTCCCTCTCTCTTGCTCCTGCTTTCACCATATGATGTGCCTGCTCCCCCTTCACCTTCTGCCATGATTGTAAGCTTCCTGAGGTCTCACTAGAAGCCAAGCAAATGCCAGCACCATGCTTCCTGTACAGCCTGCAGATCCATGAGCCTATTAAACCTATCTTCTTTATAAATTATCCAGTCTCAGATCTTTCTTTATAGCAATGCCAGAATGGCCTGATACAGAAAATTGGTACTGAGGAGTGAGGTATTGTTATAAAGATAACTGAATTTTGGAGGCAGCTTTGAAACTGGGTAATAAGCATATGCTGCAAGAACTTGGAGAACTCAGAAAAAGACAGAAAGATGAAAGAAAGTCTGGAACTTCTTAGAGATTGGTTAAATGGTTATCACCAAAATGCTGATAGTGAAGCCCAGGCTGAGGAGGTCTCAGATGGAAATGAGGAATTTATTGCGAATTTGAGCAAAGGTCACACATGTTATGCCTTAGCAAAGAACTTGCCTGCATTGAGTTCTTTCCCTAGGAATCTGTTGATTTTTGAACTTGAGAGTGAGACCTAAGGTATGTGTTGGAAGAAATTTCTGAGCAGCAAATCAATCAAGAATTGACCTGGCTGCTTCTACCAGCCTAAGCTCAGGTGTGGGAGCAAAGAAATAACTTAAAGTTGGAATTTATATTTAAATAGGAAGCAGAGCATAAAAGTTTGGAAAATTTGCATCCTGGTCATGAAGCCAAGAAAGAAAAAGCTTTCTTCAGGAAAGAAATTTAATTGGTTGTAGAGCAACCACTCAATAGAGAAATTTACTCATAACCAAAAGGGAGCAAAGTGTTTATATCCAACATAATGGGGAAAAGTCCTCAAAAATATTTCAGAAAACTCCCAGGCAGCCCTCCTGCCATGACAGGCCCAGAGGCCTAAGAAAAAAGAATGATTTCACAGGCAGACCAGTGCCCCCACTACCCTGCACAGCCTCAGGACAGTGCTCCCTGCATTCCAGCTGCTCTGGCTCCAGTCATGGCATCAGTCGTGGCTCAAAGGGCCCCAGATACAGCTTGGGCTGCTACTCGGGATAGTGCAAGCTGTAAGCTTTGGTGGCTTTCACTTGGTGTTAAGCCTGTGGGCACACAGAGTGCAAGAGTGAAGGCTTGACAGCCTCTGCCTAGATTTCAGAGGATGTATGAGAAAACCTGGGTGCCCAGGCAGAAGCCTGCTTCAGGGACAGAGCCCTCACAGTAACCTCTACTAGGGCAGTGTGGTGGGAAAATGTGGGGTTGGAGCCCCCACACAGAGTCCCCACTGGGGTACTGCCTAGTGTAACTATGGGAAGGGGACCACCACCCTCCAGACCCCAGAATGGTAGATCCACCAGCCACTTGCAACATGCACCTGGAAAAATCACAAGCACTCAACCAGTGAGAGCAGTAGTCAGGGCTGACCCATGAAAAGGCCACAGGAGTGGAGCTGCCCAAGGCTATGGGAACCTATCCCTTGCACCAGTGTGCTCTGAATGCAGACTATGGAGTCGAAAAAGAGAGACTATTTTGGAGCTCTAAGATTTAATAACTGCCCTGTTGGGTTTCAGACTTGTGTGGCGCCTGTAGCACCTTCCTTTTGGCTGATTTCTTCCTTTTATAATGGCAATGTTTACTCGATGTCTGTATCCTCATTGTATCCTGGAAATAAATTACTTGGTTTTGATTTTACCAGCTCATAGGTAGAAGGGGCTTGCCTTGTCTCAGGTAAGATTTTGGGCTTTGGACTTTTCAGTTAATGCTGGAACAAGTTAATACTTTGGGAGACTATTGGGAAGGCATGACTGTATTCTGCCATGTGAGAAGGACATGAGATTTGGGAGGCACCAGGGAAGAAATGATGTCATTTGGATATTTATCCCTGGTGAACTCTCATGTTGAATTGGAATACCCAATGCTGGAGGTGGGGCCTGGTGGGAGGTGTTTGGATCATGGAGGCAAATGCCTTCTGGCTTAGTGCTATATTCATGATAGTGACTGAGTTCTTGTGACATGCTTGGACTTTCTGACTTGTCCTAAACATCCCTTGTTTTAAACAACCAGGCATTTTACTTTAGGACAAGCATTTACCATACAAGATCCTTTCTCATGCAAAGTTATTGTCTCTACAAACTTTCCTACCAAAAACACATCTTCATACACATAATGTTCTTCACATCTCTCTCCCCTATTTACAGGTTCCTTCCTACCTTGTTTCATAAATAACCCCTTTTTAAAGTCCATCATTTGAATTAACTTTTAGATAACTTCTAAATTACACAAAATTATTTTTTCTCTCACTAATAACACATCTTTTGGCACATTTTGTATACAGAATTATGTGTGAACTAGAATTCTTATCCTTAGTAACCTTAAATTTTGGTGAAACCCTAAAAAGCAAAAAATCCTGAACTATAAGATATGAGCATTTTATAAATGAGAACAATTCCACACTTTCAGAAATATATTTCCCCATATCTAGACCAGCACTGTTTCTCTAATGTTCAGCTCAGGAATCAGGCATCACAGATTCTCAAAAAGCATTTACTCAGAAAGTAAGAGCATGTCTGTACCCACTTGCCCACCCGCTCACTGAAAAAAATTTAAAACACCTTTTTTGACATCAGATTTATCTCTATTCTGGAATCCAGGCTTCCACAAACTTCTTATCCTGCCTGGGGTTTTCTTTCCCCTGTAAATCTTTTATGAGGTCAGGAAAGGCACAGGGAGGTTCTGAAGTTGGGAGTGGCAGTTCCACATATGCCTGACATTGTCCCATGAAGCACTTTGTGGGGCTCACAAAGCCTGCAGATTCTTAGACAGTGAATCTGTGACTTGTGGTCTATTTCACAGGGTCATCAACTAAATCAAACAGAAATGAAGTGTAAATTGCTGGGCAATAATGCCTTCTGGGGGAAGTGCCTCTTACACAGTGCCTGGCACAGGGTTGGTCTCAATGTGTGTTTCCAAACCTCCCTCATTTCCTCTGAACATCAGGATAAACCAGAAAGCATGCCTTCAGTTTCCTCCCAACTAAAGGTGAAATGTAGCCCTATGGTGCTAAGGGTTCTGATGGCTGGTCTTCCCTGCTCCTGCCATGTCACCTTGACTCTTTGGGGACCTGTGATTTAGCAGCATGTGCTCAGCTCAGCACAGATTAATTTTCAAGGCATATACAGTCTTTTGTGATGTGAGAGCCAGATGGGGTTTTTACTGACGTGTGCCACTGTTGAGCATAATCAGACTGAAGCAAAAAACCATGGAGTCACCCAAGAAACAAGTCAGCAGGGCTGGAAGGACAGGGAAAGGGCCTTGTAGACCTTCCCAGCAGGAGGGTGGGACCCTCCAATCTTAGGTGGCTTCTGGGGCCTCTGTCGTTCACCTCATTCCTATTCAACCACAAGAATTATGCCTTCCCAAGTCATGGGGGGGGACAGTCTGAGAAGGTGAAAGATCCATGCAGCCATGTGACAGCTCCTGCTTGGGGGACTCTAGAATCTGCTCTGTGTGGAAGTAAAGTCTCAGGCTCACAGCTGCCTGGCAGGCGTCCTACGTGGCTGACTGTCCCTCAGGGCATCCCAGGTCCTCCAGCCACTGTTAGGCACTTCCAAAGATGGGCAGCTCCTGACTCTTTCTTCTGCAGGTTTAATGGTTAGAAAACCCCTCCTGATATGGATGTCCTTGGAGAAGTGGTCCTAGGACATGAAAAGCATCCACATTTGCTGGCGTATCCACTCATCCATGTAGCTAGCCACTACTCCCCTGCTTGCCCTGCCCTCAGGGCTCTCCCATTCCTGCCCAAGCTCCAGCCTCAAAGGTCTCCTCACAGTGCTTGAAAATGCCACTATCAAGGCTGGGCACAGTGGCTCATGCCCGTAATCCCAGCACTTTAGGAGGCCGAAGTAGGTGGATCACCTGAGGTCAGGAGTTCGAGACCAGCCTGGCCAATATAGTGAAAGCCCATCCCTACTAAAAATACAAAAATTAGCCAGGCATCATGGCAGGCACTTGTAATCCCAGCTACTCAGGAGGCTGAGACAAGAGAATTGCTTGAACCTGGGAGGCCGAGGTTGCAGTGAGCCAAGATTGCGCCACTGCACTACAGCCTAAGCAACAAAGAGTGAAACTTCGTCTCAAAAAAAAAAAGCCACTATCTCCATCTCCATTTTAATAGGTATTAATTTTAAATAGCAAAAAACATACGGGCTATCAATAGCGCAAACATCCAATAATCATCACCCATAATTAACAAACGTTAACAGCTTGTCATTTGACTTTCTTATCCTGACCCCAGAAGCAGCCACTATTGTGAAATTGGTGGGTATCCTTCTGTTCCCATATTAAAACTTCGTATGTAAATATAAATGAATACATTGATTTATGTATAAATTGTATGTTTACCTATGCACTTTACATGTATGTAAATATGTGTTGAGTGTTAGAATATGAATTATATGTATATATGTTAATATATACAATACAAAGCAATACATGGAATTCTTTTATCCTCTTTCAAAATTGATGTAAATGGTATCGCAATTTTGTGAAACTTCTTTCTTTCTTTTAGTCTGTGTTCCTGAGACTCATTCAGGTTGAAATATTGCAGAGGACTTAGTCAAACTCAGGGTTAGGGGCTCAGCTCTCCAGATGGCCAAGCCAGCCAAGATTTCTGACACACGTCCAGGGGTCTGTAGGGTCACTCTCATTTCTGGTCATCTGGCTACAAAATTGGAGGTTTCCACAACCCCCTCAGGATGGATAATTCACAAGAGTGACTCATGGAACTCGGGAAAATGCTATAGTTATAATTACAGTTTTATTACAGTAAAATGACACAAATTAGAACCAGACAAAAACAGGGACAGCCAGGGCAGGTCTAGGAGGGGTCCCACGGGGAAGCTTCTGGTCCCATTAATCAATTCCCACAAAGGCCTGGCTGGCGTTACCTCCTCCCAGGTAGGATGCATGAGGACACTCCAGCGTGTTGCCGGCCAGGGACACTTTCCAGAGCCGTCGGTGTCAAGCTTTAGTGGGGGCTCTGTCTGTGTGGCTGGCCCTTGGTCTCCTGTCTCTCCTGTAAGGTCAGGCTGGTATCTTTATTCTCCAATTCCTCCAGAGGTTGGGACCGACGTGGCATGTCCTGAAGGACTCATCATGAACCACATGTTTAGACTGCAAACATTGGACACTCCTAGAGGGAAGAACATTCCAGGAACCTAGAGATCACTCCCAGTAGCCAAGGACATAGGCCAGATCTCCCTTTGGGTAAAGTTACTTCTTCACTCTCCACATGTAAATCCAGTTCCTCCATTTTCCCTGTGTGGCATTCTGTTGTCCATGCTTTTTCTTAATGCTAGATCTTCATGCATGGATGTCCTCCCTGGATGCTTCCTCAGGTCTCAGCATGATGGCTGCTTCCCTGTGAGGCCCCTCCTCACCCCGGGGCCAGTGTTTCTCAAAGTATGGCCCTCGGTCACCCTCCATCACAGCTATAGTGGAGTGCATGATCAAAATTCAGACTCCTGATTCCATCCCAGCTGCTGGAATATGACAAGCAGAAATTTGTATTTTTAATAAACTACACAGGCAAATCTGCTGTATATTAGACATTGAGAGCAAGTGCATTAACACACACTCAAAGATTCGTTGATTAAATCCGAATTTTGTGCATTATCTGGCAATACGCAAGCAGCAGGTGTTTATCAGTGATGACTTCCTTCAACCTCCATTAATAACTTCCAATCATTGATCCTGATTTCATGTTTAAAAAGCAAAACAAACACAGCCACACTTGTGCTCAAATATAAAGTGATTCCCTGTTTCCTCGATTTGAAATTCTCTCAAAGAGACTACGATCACCCTCCATGGAGAAAGCTCCTGTTCCAAGATGAAGAAGTCTATCAACCCAGCAATCCCACTACTGAGTATGTACCCAAAGGAATATAAATTGTTCTATTACAAGGACACATGCACACACTTATGTTCCTTGCAGCACTATTCACAATAGCAAAGACACAGAATCAACCTCAGTGCCCACCAGTGATAGACTGGATAAAGAAAATGTGGCACATATACACCACAGAATACTACACAGCCATAAAAAAGAACAAGATCATGTCCTTTGCAGGAATATGGAAGGAGCTAGATGCCATTATCCTCAGCAAACAAATGCAGAAACAGAAAACCAAATATCGCATGTTCTCACTTATAAGTGGGAGCTAAATAATGAGAACACATGGACACATAGAAGGGAACAACACACACTGGGGCCTATTGGAGGGAAGAGGGTGGGAGGAGGGAGAGGATCAGGAAAAATAACTAATGGGTATTAGGCTTAATGCCTGGGTGATGAAATCATCTGTACAACAAAACCCCACGACACAATTTTACCTATATAACAAACCTGTACATGTACCCATAAACTTAAAATAAAGGTTAAAAAATAATATTAATAATGCCTATTAATAACATTGAAGTTGTTTGGACCTACAGCATATTTGAGTGATATAAAAATATGGACTAGGTAACATCACTTTGTCCATCTCATTCCTGATGAGACAGTTTTACTCAGGCTTTTCTCTTGCGTCTTTGACGTCGGTGCCATCGCTGGGGTCACTTAGTGAATGATCAGTGTGGTTTTCCAGAGTACACCATCTTGTCTTACTTCTCAGGTTTTTGCGATTAGGTACTTTTTGACTCCACGTATGAATGGAAACTGATTCCTCATCCAAGTCCACATTCATAGAACACAAGGAGAATTTGTTTTTCATTTGTTTTTCTTGCGGGTACACATCAGTTATCTCCAGAGGACTGCTGGCCATGTCACTTTTTAAAGTGGTTCTTCAAAGCCGTGTGCAATAACCCTCAATGTTTCAAAATGCAAAGTCCTGCCCCCAGGGAATATTCACCAAATCTGTGCTAATCTTTAATACTTTAAGAAAAAATTTCAATCCCAATTTTGACATGTGCCCTCTATAAGCACCCAAAGCTGGAACTGAAAGAGATTGTCTCAGCCAAATGTGTCTTCCAGCGTCAAAACGTTGTTCTTTAAAATAAAAAGAGAGCCACAAGAAAGGAGAAACATTTAAAAATGCAAACCCAAAGGTATTCTCCTTTCCTGAGGGATGATTTTTAGAAAAATGCTTCTTCTATTCAGGTATATACGATAAATATAATTTCATAATTGACATCTGGTAGTCAAGCAGCACAGTGGGGGAAATGCCATAAAAATTTGAATTTGAATTTAAATTTTTAACTCTACTCTTGAGAAAATAGACAAAAGAGGATAGCTCCAATAAATTAATTAGGTCCCACAAAGCCATGACAGTAAGTTAGACCATTTTTATAACCTTAAAATACTATATTGGCTGGATGCGGTGGCTCACCCCTGTAATCCCAACACTTTGGGAGGCTGAAGTGTGAGGATCACTCGAGGTCAGGAGCTCAAGATGAACCTGGCCAACATGGTGAAACCCCATCTCTAATAAAAATACAAAAAAAAAAAAAAAATAGCCGGGCATGGTGGCAGACACCTGTAATCCCAGTTACTCAGGAGGCTGAGGCGGGAGACTTGCATGAACCTGGGAGGTGGAGGTTGTAGTGGGCCAAGATCATGCCACTGCTTTCCAGCCTGGATGACAGAACGAGACTCCATCTCCAATAAATAAACAAATATACAGACATAGCAAGAGAAATATTGTATTTTTCCCCTACTAGAATCCCTCCAAAGGACTTACCTACTCATGGTAGATAAGTCATGGTCATGTTGCGGAGCAAGACAAGAAACCTCCCTTCGTCTTGGGGGGACTCTGGGTGTATGCATTGCGGAGACATGAGGGATCATGGAAAGATGAACAACCGGCTGCCTCTTGCACCACCCATGGCCACACCAATGACCAGGAGCCGCATTAGGGCATTGACACCCCATTTTTTACAGATCTCCCAGCACATCTCTCATTGAGAACGATAATGGCAAAAGGTAAAAGAAAAATCTGGGGAAGAGTTGAATTATTCAAGTATATAGAGTGCCTGCCTATATATATATGTATAGTGCCTGCCTAACGATTATTTCTACAAAGTGATCTACAGCCACACACTCAAATCAGAAGCATATTGACACACTGCAGTTCAGGAGATATCCCTATAGAGAGTTTTCCCTCTACTTAAAAATACAACGCATTGGCCGGGCGCGGTGGCTCATGCTTGTAATCCCAGCACTTTGGGAGGCCAAGGGGGGCGGATCACGAGGTCAGGAGATCGAGACCACAGTGAAACCCCATCTCTACTAAAAATACAAAAAATTAGCTGGGCGTGGTGGCGGGCGCCTGTAGTCCCAGCTACTCGGAGAGGCTGAGGCAGGAGAATGGCGTGAACCCGGGAGGCGGAGCTTGCAGTGAGCCGAGATTGCGCCACTGCACTTCAGCCTGGGCAACAGAGCGAGACTCCGTCTCAAAAAAAAAAAAAAAAAAAAAAAATACAAGGCATCACTGGGCTGTAGGTCCCATTAGGCAAGGAGAAGGCGCCATCTTGAAATGGCCCTTCCATCAACACCAGCAAGTGTAAGTTCTGTGCCTCGTATGCTGAGAAAGAGCCTGGGTCTGTCTATTTCCTTTGTTGCTCAAAGATCACTCTCATCTGGTTATCATTTTACCATCCACTGGGGAGTCCCACCACAGCAAGCTTCTTGAAGTCTGCTCTAGTTAGATGTGAACTGACCTCTTCTGTGCCCATCACAGGGTAGGGAGGAGGGAGCTGGCTGCAGGAACAGACCCTGGCAATCTTCTTTGAGAAGCACTGCTTTTTAATTACTTCCATAATTTTTTGATATAACCCAGTTCTGTCCAGGAAGTTATCAGGTAGGTGGGACTCAATATGCTGTGCAAACTGAAGCCACTGCTGCAGACCTTCATTAACGAACGGGACAGAAAGTACTCAGCCATTCCAGATCTTAAATCTCTGCCTCCACGCACATTAAAATCTCTCAACAACATCAAATGATTACCCATTAAGGAAATGCACACAGAAAAAAATGCATATAGAACCTCTCCCCAAAGTGTCTAAAAGTGCCGTTTCTGAACAGAGAAAATGAAGAGTATTTGGGAAACATATGTGTTTAAAGGATCAAAATCGAAAGCAAACATTTAATCAATTAATACCTCTCATTAAAAAGTAATACGTGCTTAAATACCTAGGAAGGAAATGTGCAACACTGTTAATCCTTTCCGCTTACGGTTCTTATCATTTGGTATCACTGCAATCTTGCTTCCCTCGCGTTCCCCAGGGGGAAGATCCAGCAGGAGTGAGAAGAAAGGTGAAACCCACAGGCAGGCATTCTAGATGAACTCTCTCTGGCTGAAACTTTGTTTTTAACTGTTACCTCCCACTCCCCAGTCAACCAACTACAATTGCCTTTATTTGCATTTTAAGAGTTACCCTAATTCCAAACTTAAAATTATAGACTTTTCCCAGCTGCTTTTTAAATGCTACATTATAATTTTGAGGAAGCATCATACATAATTACATTTAATAGACACAGAATTGATTGAAACACTTAGCTGGAACAAAAAGCCCAGACCTAATTTTGAAAACATGTTATTGTACAGTAACCCCCAATGAGTCTGTTCTTAAATCTCCTAATTAATTTTTAATTAAAAAGCTCAAAGATGCTATTACACTTGTTGTTGTAAATGGCAGCCTCATGCAAGTAGAAACGACAGAGCAGTGCAGACAAATATCTCCCATTAAAATGTGTGTTAATGAGAACTGCTGTGTTCAGGATTTCTGAGATAGAAAAGGGGCAGAAACCACCATTTAAGGGAACCATTAGATGGAAGCTTCTTCCCCCCTAACTTGTAGAGATAGGTGTACATCAAGTGTGATGAGTTTGTATAGGACAAGCTGTCCCAAACCTTATTTAAACATATCCTTCTTCTACCTTTTTCAATATCCAGCTAAATATAGCTGGTGCTTTCAGTGGCAAATTATATTTAATACTGTTACAAGCCAAAGACGCTTCTGCTTCTTGTGATGATGACTCTCGCTGTCCTGTTCAAATGCCATCTCGATGTTAAATTACAGTGCCCCTCCTCACAGCCCCTACATAGGCAGACACTCTCGGCCTCTCCATTTTAATACCTTCATCTATCAGCCCAATCTTGCCAGAGTTTTGTTGTAATGCAGTAATTGAAACTCTGTTTCTCTGGGGATGTAGGTGATGTCACAAATGGAGAATTATTAATAGCACCAAACACTGCAAGTGTCTTTTTTCAATGCAATATCTTAATAACAGGAGGAAAAGTGTTTCAGCAAAGACCAGATCATTCTCCTTGCCTGTAACTCCAACGTGATCAGCACATCATCAGACCAGATGTCCTTCCTCTGCCTGGCTGCTTGGGGAATGAGCCCCGTGGAGGACTGTAATTTAGAAGTTATGGCACCCTGCTTACTAGCTACACTTTGTAATTAAAAGGAAAAATGTCCGTTGCTGTCCTTGCCATCATTGTTCCTGAAAAGGCAAGATTTATGTGATACATGGGCATCATTCTGTGAGTTTGGACATATTTCTCCTTTTTGAATTTTCCAAAGACAGATCCCAGTGCTATCCAAAACTTCTAGGCCAGGGGCCAGGGTTCCTTACAAAAATGAATTGTTGACCATTTCATCTTTATGCCATCTTCCCCTAGAGACCAGGGCTTTTCAATCTCAGTACTATTGACACCTGGCTCTGGGAGGCTATCTTCGGCGCTATAGGGGGTTTAGCAGCATCCCTGGCTCCCACCCACCGGATGACAGCAGCACCACCCCTCCCAGTTATGACAGCCAAACAGGTCTCCAGACACTGCCAGGTATCCCATGGGAAGAGGATAAAATTGCTCGCAGTTGGAAACCACTACTACAGACTGAACAAAGAAGGGTGCCCTTAGGGGAACCATCCACATGCACATGAACATGAGGCTGAATATTGATGTGGGAAGCAGCATCGCTGACAGGAAGACTCACCATAAGGGTCTCAGATTGAGTCAGGCAACTAAGAAGATGGGCTGGTGTGTGTGTGTGGGTGTGGGGGTGTGTGTGCGTGCGCGCACACGTCTACTTGAGAGAAGCCTGTATGCGTGTATGTGTGTGTGTGCGTGCATCTCTAGTTGAGAGAAGCCTGTGTGTGTGTGTGTGTGTGTGGCGTGCATGTCTACTTGGGAGAAGCCTGTGTGTGTGTGTGTGTGCGCGTGTGCATGTCTACTTGGGAGAAGCCTGTGTATGTGTGTGCGTGTGCGTGTGCATGTCTACTTGAGAGAAGCCTGTGTGTGTGTGTGTGTACGCACACAAGTACTCAGGCATGTGTCTGTGTAAGAGGAGAGGGCTGCTGAGCCAATAGGGAAGTTTACAGCTCAACAAGAAGAGTTAATTCATGCTAAGACTTTCAGAGACACCTTTGTCTGCTCTTTTGAAAGAAAGCTGCAGAAAGCCAGGAAGGAGCAGTGAGCCCACCTTAGGACTTGCCGACCATGCCATTTATTAACGCCCCATGGAGGAGCACAGGCACAGGCCTGAAGTCCAGCCAGCAGTGGGAGCAGGCCAGGAACCAGGCACAGGATGAGGGGAGACCCCCCAGAGCCATCTGGCCCGAGCTGCCCAGGCAGAGAAGGCTAAGAGGGTGTGAAGGATGTCCCCTGAACAAGGTGGGGTTTGCTTTCTTAGATGTGTCTCTGTCTATCACATGGACACACTCTGAGAAGGACATCCTCTGTGATAGTGAACCAAATCACATTGGCAACATGCTCTCTTGTTTAAAGAAACTCAATGGCAATTCTTTTGAGAAGAGGGAGAAGCATTCTTCTGTTATGTGAACGCTCTTTCTTAATTTCTATTTTTTCTAGTTTGGATGTTGGGGGCTTCTCTAGCAAGGACCATTGTCTACAGGATGTGGTGCCCCCCAAATGACTGGAAAAAAAACAGGAATAAATGATGGCCCAGGAGAGAAATTCTAGGCGTTAGAGCTAGAAGGCCTGTGTTTGAATTCTGACTCAGACCTCAGCCACATCACTCAGCCTTTCTCAAGGTAACAAAATTTGTTCTTTTTATCTCAAAGGGTGTGTGAGGATCATCTATGCAAAAGGGCTGAGTAAACTGCAGATTGCTATTGCAGATAATGTTATTTCTCTTTTTATTTTTTGTTTTTAGCAAGAAAACATTTCTTAGTGGCTGGCAGCAGTTAGATGCCAGTACAGATAACGTACCGAGCTTCAGTAGCAGTCTAACGGGTTCCAGCTGCTTCTTCCAAAAAGCGGGGACTTATCCTCATGGCTTCAAGGTCACCTGTAGTCCTTAGCTTTCCCGATAGATTTCTCTCTCCAAAAGTCCCTATTTTTAGCTGTTTTCACAGGGGCACCCAGAGGCAAATATTATACAGAAACTGCCACATTTAGACTGTGATAACCCACACCTGCTGGACGGGAAGTTAACCTTTGTATAAAGAAGAGGGTTGGCTGAGTCAATTTATGGCAAGAACAATTTGGAAAAGGTAATGCTGGAACTACTCAAGTCCTTTCTCAAGCATCCTCCAGCATTTCAGAAGCACCTGACAATTAATATGCTAATTACAAACCATTCTTACCTGTTCAGGAAAGGGCCCCTGAGGTCTTCTTCCAGGGGAGACTTTCAGCTTTATGAAAGCCACTATATTGGAAGCAATAAAAAATACTTTCCTTCCCTCCATCCTATACTTCAAACTTGCTCCCATTTCTAAACAATGTCCAACCTCAGTCAAAATTCCTGAGTAGCAACTATATTGCATTTCTTCTGCAAAAAGTAAAAGAAATAGCAAATATGGAAATTCTTATCTTGATTCATACCCCCTTGCAAAGTTCACCTCTCATTCGTCTGGGATAATTTTCCTAAATCACTTATATTTTGTCTTATTCCTCAGCCAGAGTAGATTTTTATACTGGAATTTCAGCATCCACTTCCACTCCCAATTCTCCCTTGTTCTGGTGTTCTCTGTCTCTTCAGAATGCCTTGCAGGTATTCGAGCCCAAATTATGTAGGTCACTGCAATCCTGTGTTCCTGGGATTTGAGTTGTAGCTTTGAAATTGTAATAAATGTGTCAGCAATTCTTAAGGTACTAACCTTTGTGAAGTTCATACCAAGCAGGACTGAGAATCAGGTAAGTTTTAACCATGATCAGCCTAAATCTCTGATGGCTAAACTTACATGCACTACTGCACCCCAGCCAGCATCTTGCTTCTTGAGAAAAGTGTTTTTTAAAGAGTTAATGGTGCTCCAGGCTTCTCCCTTCCAGCAGAGAGAAACCGATTCTGCATGTCATTACCAGCCAGCCCTCAAGGGGCATTGTGGAACCTGTCTCTAAAAGAAATCAGTGCTGTGTCCCTATCATGGTTGTCATCAAATCCAGCATTCTAGATTCTGTCACCGCAATGATTCTGATAAACCACCAAGTTTATTAGATCACATACAGATCACACAGCTATTCAGTTGTAAAATATCTGCAAGATTTGTTCCCCCTTCCCTCTCTGGACCCTCCATGAAAGAGAGGTTGGGCCAGTTTGGATTAAGAATTGCTGGGCAATATCTCTCTCTGGAGCAAGGGGTCACTCATGAAAAGGACCCTACTTTATGCAAATGATTGTTCCTGGAGATATGGAGGGTAGTGCAAAATGTAGGGACATCGAGTAGCAATAATTTGTTTATTTACTTACTTTTTGATACAGAGTTTTGCTCCGTTGCCCAGGCTGGAGTGCAGTGCTGCAATCCTGGGCTCACTACAGCCTCCACCTCCTAGGTTCAAGCGATTCTCCTGCCTTAGCCTCTCAAGTAGCTGGGATTACAGGCATGCACTACCACATCCAGCTAACTTTTTTTTGTAGTTTTACTAGAGACAGGGTTTCACCATGTTGGCAAGGCTGGTCTCAAACTCCTGACCTCATGATCCACCTGCCTCAGCGTCCCAAACTGCTGGGATTACAGGCATGAGCCACAGCGCCTGGCCCAAGTAGCAATTTTCCATGGACTTGCATTTCTATTGGAGGTACAATGTATATTCATTTTAAGTGCCTATCAACAACGATATGTTTCTAATATGTTAGTTCTTTTATACTCCTTTGTCAAGATTTCAATTCAATATGACAGTCCAATGACGTATTAAAAAACACTGGCTGGGTGCAGAAGCTCACACCTGTAATCCCAGCACTTTGGGAGGCTGAGGCAGGCAGATCACTTGAAGTCAGGAGTTCAAGACCAGCCTGGCCAACATGGTGAAACCCGATCTCTATTAAAAATATACAAAATAGCCAGGCATGGTGGCGCACGCCCGTAATCCCAGCTACTGAGGAGGCACAGGAGAATCACTTGAACCCGGGTGGCGAAGGTTGCAGTGAGCCAAGATCGAGCCACTGCACTCCAGCCTGGGCAACAGAGCGAGAATCCATCTCAAAACAATAATAATAAAAATAAAGGCTGGCCTTTCTGACTGTGTACCAGGTGTCGTGCTAAGCATCTTATGAGTGCTAAATTATTTGATCTTCACAACAACCTATTTATAGATGAGACTGAGACACAGGGCAGCCTAGTTACTTGCCCAGTCACCTAGTTAGTGAGAAGCAGAGGTGGGAACCTAGCCAGTCTGCTTGCAGCCCCTGTTCTCCTAAGCCCTATACTAGCCTTCTGAGGAAATCCAAACACTGTCCACTGGTCTTCCTAAAACACTCCCCCAAAGTGCTTCATCTGCTTCACTGGCAAGTGCACAGCCTGGGTGTATGCCTGCCACTTCCCTCCACACACTGAGACCACTGGAAGTAACAAGGAGCCAGGAACCACATCTAGAGTCCAGGATCCCAGAGGGATGGCTACCACCTGCACCAACAGGTAAACCTCCCAGATGCTCCTCACTGGCAGAATCTCCTCTCTGAAAGTCCCCGAAATGACCTAGAGAAGGTGTCCTCAGCCTGCCGGCCTCTGACTTTTCTCATCAACAGTCATAAGACTTCAGGGAAATCAGAAGTAGTGACTTCTCGGGAAAAGGTTGAAGACCCTCCAGCAAGGATACTGTGAAGGTGCAAACACTCCGAGCTAATGAACCGAGGAGAGGCAAATCAGATTTCCCTCTCCAGCTCAGTCTGCAGTGACCTCCAGGAATTGTCATGACTCTGGGGATAATTGATTTGTGAGTGCTTTGATTGGAAGCAGGCCATTTTTGCCTGATGGAGGCAATCCTGTACAGGGGATAGAGAAAATGTTTTCTCATGGTTTCCGCAGAGCCGTCCCCGAATAAATAAGACACAGCAGAGTAATGAAGTAATGACAGCTTTTGTCTTAGTCCCAAAGAACGTCATTATGCAGGAATAATTCGCGGCTTGGTACTGTCAGTCCTATTTATGTGATGCTCAGCTGTCAAGCCCTTTGAAACTAGACTCCATGTGAGCCCCTGTGTGCCACACTCAATTTACTTAGGCTCCTGAAATTCAGAGAGTTTACCAATTCTCACTTATTTAACAAGGGCCTTAACTAGCTTAACTTGTATGTAGCCCATCAGAAAGACAGCTCCTGCCTCCAAGACCAAGGCTTCTAGGGACTCAATACACTCGGACCCTAAAATGTTGACTCAAGTTACATCAAGATTTGATCATACGCACATGAGGATCAAAGTCTCTTTTCAGGAAAGGCAAAATTTTTCTTCACCTGCAATCCAAGGATATGATACCATGCTCTACGCTGCTGAGAAGAAATGAATTATATGAGGAATTGGGAATGAAAGTGCATTTTTATTAACCTCTATCGACTACTGGGGAATTACCAGGTGAGAAGGAGATCTCTCTCGGAGCTGCACTAAGGACATACATTTTGCTCAGCGCCCATTTCAAGGATAAGAGTCTGCATCCCACTAAGTGGCTGAGAGCTGAGGCTTCACAGAGGCACCTTTGGTTTCTCCCAGACGTTTAAGGAGTGGGTGGCCTTTAGGAGTGACTGTGAAGGGCCATTCAGCCCATCTCCAGCCAGTTGCTCCAATGCCTGTGTGCAGTGAAGAGAAAATGACATTTCTTCTTCTAGAGCCTTTGGCCCACTCCCGTCGTTGCACACCCGCCATGCCCTGCACCACACAATGCTTTCCTGGCTGCAATAGCCGAAATGCTCAATTCAGACTAGCATGGCAGACAGGAAATACACTGGCTTATATGTCTGCAAAGTTCAGGGACTCAGGGAGGTCCCAGTCTATGCGATCTGAGAACATCCCTGGCTCCAGCCCTCGCTCCCAGTAGGCTCAATGGTCACCAGGGGATAATTTAGGGGGAATCCTGATTGACCTGGCCATGTGCACATCTCTGAGCTGATTGGTTCAACCTGGTCATGTGCCTATCCCTGAGCTGATTGGTTAGGTCCAGTCATGTGGGCATCCCTGCACTGATTAGTTCATCCTGGTCACGTGTGCCTCCCTGAGTTGTTTGGTTTGGTTTTGTCATATGTATGTCTCTGAGCTGATTGGCTTTAGTTCGTCATGTGTACACCCCTGAGCTGCTTGGTTTGAATTTGTCATGTGTGTGTCCCTGAGCTGACTGATTCAGCCTAGTCACATGTACATACCTGAGCTGATTGGTTCAGTCAAGACAGGTCATTGTCTATCTCTAAGGGAAGGTCAGGATATTGAACCAAGTGAAATGTACTTCTCACAGCAAGGAGGGGCCCTTTTAGCAGAGAAGAAAGGAATTTGGGGCAGGCAGAAACACAGTCACACTCCATGTAATTTGCAGCTAAGAGCCTTGTGAAATACTTGTTTTATCCACATGTTATAGGTGGAAAACGTGGACTCAGAGAAGTGATGAAAGTTGCCCAAAGTCACAGAGCTGGTACATGGTGGGTCCAGGATTCAAACAGGGTCTGTGTGAGCCCAAATTCTAAGACTTTTGTGCAGCCTGCTGCAACATTTCACCCTTTAGCTCTTGATTTTAAACCCTGCTAATGCCACCAACACTCACACTTAAGAATAGCGTAGAAACGCTGTGGCGTTTCAGAAGCATCAATGTTAGAGGCCCACTCACAACCCCACTTGGACGAGTTTTCTTCTAAACAAACCCTGTTGCAGCCAATAGAAATGGGATGCCTTCTGGAGAATGTGACAGCAGGCTCCAGGGACTGGGCACCTGCTGGGTCACTGGGCTCTGGTCAGACAGGATGAAGATGGGAGGATCAGTTTGCACCAAAGATCAGTTAAGAAGCAAGGTGCAAGGTGCAGGGGCTGAGGTTGTCCAGAGGCAGGGAATGAAGACTGATGTTCTTACCAGCGCTGAGACCCCACAGGCTACTCACAATCCACCTTGTGGATTGAAATGACAGGGGTTCTTTCGCACAGCACATGGAGGAGCTGTGGTTTGGACATCCACATGGAGTGGGGGCCTGGGGTAATCTTTCACTTTTCATGCCCACAATCTATGTCCTTTGCCAGTTTCCATAGACTGTTTTCCCAGCCGTGTCTGGTGGCAGCATCATTGCTCCGTGTGGCCTGTGGTGCAGACTCTTGAACACAACAAACGTTCACCCAGAGCCATGGAGTGACAGGCACACCTGTCTAGTTAAGAATGACTCCCATCCCTCAGAATACTAGTGTAACCTTCGACAGAGACCTTGGCACTGCAGAATCTGAGAAGAATCCATCAACCTAGTGGGTGTCACCATGCCACATCCATGACAGCCTGCCCTGGTCCCAGCCTCAATCATGGGGGGCCTTCACGAACAGAGGTGATGAGGCCAAGAGCCCAACCTTTCCCCTGCTCCATCTCACTTTCTGCCATCTCTTCCGTCTCCATGGGGCAGGAGGAGAGCCTTTGCCATATTCAAGTGCATTCAGTGTATACTTATTGAGCACCTGTGGCATGCCAGGTCCTCAGCTGAGCCCTTTGGATAGTCTGATGAATAAACCAAATAGAAATCGTCCTGTTCCCATGCAGAGCTCACAGGAATCACAAGAGGATGAATCAGTGAGCTCGTCTCAGATGGTGACAACAGTATAGAGAAACCAGAACCAGGTAACATGATGCAGAATGACTGGGAAAAGGTGCCTTTTTGTCAGATGCTCACGTAAGGCCCATGGAAGGAGCTGACGGGTGACCCAAGACAGAGGACCTGACAGAATTTACCAGAGGAAGAGCTGGGGGCTCTGATGGGCTGGGGCTGGGCTCTACCACCTAGAGGCCCGCTTCCTTGTCACCGGGAAGGTAGCAGAGGCATGGCAGGCCCCTTAGCTGCAGCAAATGAAGGGACGACTGCACAGTGGGGAAGTCTTTGGCAATAGGCAGCCTTTTAAGCAGATTCCGAGTGTCAGATAACAGAGGCTGTTTTCCTCTTCCCTGGAGCTCATTTCCAAGTAGGTGGCAACACCAGACCTCCTGAGGGTCACCATTATCACTTGATAAGTTGTTCCTTAAACCCACCCACCCCTCCCACCAGAGTGTATTTCCACAAGGAGAGAAGCAGCTGTCTCCATCAGGGAAGGACTCAGGGGAGGGAAGGAGGGGCCCTCCATGCACCACACCCCACCCTACCCGGGAACACAGATCTGAGAAGAGGCAAGGCTCACTGTGATGGTCAGGTGGGGCTGTGTAGACACAGGAGAGAGATGAGTGAAGGCCTCCCCACTGATGCCAGGTGAGGAGGCCTCTGCACGCACTGAATCTCTCTAAACCGCAGCCCCCCCATACTGCCTGGGACCAACAGAAGTTCTGAAGCATTGGCAACTTCCTTGGAGGAAGTTGAGCAGCTGACAGTTGGCTCAGAAGCATCAAACAACGGGCAGTGGGGGCCAAGCTACCGGGTGCTTTCCCTGGTGAACAGGAAGCAGCGCCCATTGCAGGTGGGTAAAGTGGGGAGCCAGTGAGGGTTCTTGAGCAGAGGAGGCAACAAGCAGCAGAGAGGTTATATTGAAGCATATACAGCTTGGATGTTTAAAAGCCAAATAAGAACAACAATGATGCCAGCTGGGCCTGCATATTTACAGGATCCAGGAATAATATCTCTGCTATGTACTCACAAGCACGATTTCATCAACCCCCACAAACCCTGAGGAGGAGCCCTAGGTATGTGTTTTTCAGATGAGGCAAGGAGTCACAAAGAAGTTAAAGAACCTGCTACTGGCAAGTGACAGTCCGGTCTTCAACCCAGCAACGCCGGAAGGGACAGCCCCATTATCAATGAGGGCATCTAGGCCACCACACTGCTGACTTCTGGGACTGGAAGATTCTTGGGGAGGGGACGCTGTGCTGTGCACACACGATGTTCGTGCACCTACGGTGCAGTCCAGGGCTCTACCCACTGTATGCAGTAGCAATCTCTCCCACGTCGTGACAACCAAAACGTTTCCAGACTTTGACAAACGTTCCGTAGGGGCCGTGGCAGGGGGCACAATCACCCTGGTGAGAAAACCCTTTACACCAAAGCACCGTGTACTTCGGGAGAGTCCCTGGACCGAGAAAGCAGAGCAGCACCGCGCAGCGCCACCACATGGTACTCAGAAGAATTTGCACCAAAGACCAGTTGAATGTGACAAAAAAAGGCAGGAGAATAAAGGCAGAGAAAGGATTTCACAGCAAGAGAGACTAGCCTCGGCAGATATTTATTTAATAGATACATGTGCTTATAAATATCTGTGACCCTGTTGTCACAGACTAAGCTCTCAGGAAGTGTTAAGTGTCTAAGTGTATTTTTTATAGCACGAGGCCAACTGCGAGCAGGAGCTCAGTAAACAACCTTGATGACACTGGAGACCCATCGTGGATGGACGGGGCTGTCAGAAGCACGCCACGCTCTGAGGCCATCTTCACCCTAACCCGCTGCTGGTCCCCCCCATTCTCCACCTGTAAGCCCCAGCAGATCTCCCAAACCCAGAGAGCTCTTTTCCAAAGCACCCCGTGTCTTCCGGGTTGGCTGACAAGCTCATAGAGAAAGGGAAAATGACACAGACAGACATCTCATCCTGGAGCCGGTCCCCCACCCCAAGTTTAGCCAGGGCTTGGATCCTTTAGGAACAAGGTCAAAGCCCAGCCTCCTGGGTCAAAGTCATTCTCCTTGCAAGTTTTCTGCCTGTGCAAAGGCTAAAGCAACTATTTGTTTTCCAGGTGATTTTCCTACAAACAGGGTCACCATTTCCATCATTTCCTCCGCCTCTGTCTTCTGCAGCAGCTCGGGATACATGTTACCTTTCTTATCAGTACCCAGGGCTATTTCCTCCTTCTAACTAAGTGTTATCAACACAGTTTCCTCCAGCTGTATTTACTATATGCACAAACTGTTGCTTGGCCTGGGAAATACCGAACCTGCAAATTCACCGTACAAAGCCTATGGATGTAATGGTTCAAATGTTCTTGTCTCAAATGGAAACGTTTAGCTTAAATAAAAGAAGAAAACTGTCAGAATTTTCATGTGAATGTCTCTTCAGTGGAAAAGACACCGGGACGCTAAGAATTGGTGTCCCCACCACAGGGTGATGGGTTATGAGGGAGCTTTAAGGAGCATCAGTGTCTGAGAAAAATAGTTGGAAAAAAGTGTGACTTTGACTCTTCTCGGTGTATGGCAATTGTTCTGGAATGCTGGAGCTGTCTGCTGTGCCCCACTAAATCAGGGCAAACATGACCAAATGAATATGTTGCAATCATATCCCTATTATTTTTCTGTATCTCCAATTTATTCAGGGAGCAGGAAAGATATTTAACAATTACTTAGCAGCCTTCTTTACAGAACGAGAGAATGAATACAGATAACATTGGCAAAGATTATTGAGAGCAGAATATTGAATTATCTGTGGATGGGAGCGAGCACATGAATAATTCATTTCCCCCATCTTCCGTATGGGCCCCTCCCAGGCCTGGGAGGCCAGACTGCTGGGCTGAGCTGAGCTGTGGCAGGGTATGTGTGGGGGAGGCATGCTAACATCTTGGCTCTCCCCGTTTTGCAAACAGTGCAAAGCTAGGCATGGAACCTGCTATGCAAAAGCAACTGCATTGCAACCTTTTTGCTTTTCTGCAGAGCATATTTAATTTCTGCATTGCTGTGGACAGTAATCAGTAATGAAGTCATTAAATGCAAGAGGGGTGGAGAGAGAACTGTCTGCCAACCTCCCCCATTAAATTCAGGTACTTTGGCACATCTCTAATTAAGATCGGGAGGCTTGGGTTCCAATTGACAAAGCTCTTCATTCCCCTGATACTTAGTCAAGAGCGCTCGAGGGCAGAGCTTATACAGCAAGCAGGGTAATGGCTTGGATAATTCCAATAAAGATTTCGAGTTATACTAGATTCTAGAGGTTAACTGGTACTACCCAGAGAAGGAGGCCATTTCTGGAGGTGTTGCCAGGTCTCTTTCAGACCTACAGAAAGATGTGATATTCATGAGACTGTGGCTAAGCAGTTTGCCTAGAGTCTGTGGGGGCCACCTTTAGAACCCTCAGACTCGGGACCTTCTCTTATTAAACTAATGGTGTCTCCCTCTAAGCACCCGAGATCTGCAACGTAAAATATTCCCAACTGGATTCACCCTAGGGAGAAATAAGGGGACGTATCATGTCTATGGAAAAGACCAGTGGCCAGGTAATTCCTAGGGAAATTATATTGTTTTATTTTCCACTCATTTCTATATTTAAAGAAAACATTTTGACATTTGCTGGTTATTCCAGCTTTCCCCCAAGGAACCAGGCTTGAATGCATTAATTTTAGATTTATATTTAAGAAACCCACATCGGATGTGTGAGTGTGGGGAGTGGACAGGGGGGTAGGAGAGGGCTTACAATGTTTTGACTACTGTATCTTTAAGGATTCCTTTCTAGATGACTGGAAACAGAGACCAGAGAGAAGGAGGTAGAGAGAGGAGGGGAATGGGATTCACCTTTAGTGATGTTTGTACAGTGCAGGAAAGCTCCCCATCCACCAGGGGTCGCTCTCCTAGACAGGCTCATTTTCCATCCAGAGGTGTCCTGCCTCCATGGCCAGCAAGCAGGCTTACCTGTGGTAACAGGTAGACACCTACCCAGGTGAGGACTTAATGGATTGTGAAGACCAAAAGAGCTGCAGCCACCAAATATTCAGGTTTGTTCTGTCTCCTTGCTCTGTCCATTTCCAAAAGGCCAATCACTAAGTCACCAAAAAGCCTCCAGAGATTTTGTAAATTGTCTTTCCATATGGTTTTCAGTGATGGCCAAGTTGGAAGTCATTTGCCTGCAGTAGATGCCAATCTACAGTGTTAATTTGGGAGCTGGCAGCTCTACCTCTGCCCCACTGGATAATCCAATAACAGAACCCAATAAAACTTCTATTTGAGCTGCAAACTATAGTTAGGTCAAGTGGCCTTAAAAATCTCTATTAAGCCATATCCCTGGATTCAATGAAGCTCTCATATTCACACTAGTTTCTTTTCTTTTCCTTGTTTTTTTTTTTTTTTCTTTTATTTGACAGAGTCTCGCTCTGTAGCCCAGGCTGAAGTGCAGTGGCATGATCTTGGCTCACTGCAACCTCCGCCTCCTGGGTCCCAGTTAAGCAATTCTCCTGCCTCAGCCTCCTGAGTAGCTGGGATTACAGGTGCACGCCACCATGCCCAGCTAATTTTTGCATTTTTAGTACAGACGGGGGTCTCACCATGTTGGCCAGGCTGGTCTTGAACTCCTGACCTCATGATCCACCCACCTCGGCCTCCCAAAGTGCTGGGATTGCCATTAGCCATCTTTTTAATGCACAGTTCTTAAAAGTTATTTCACAAACGACTTCTTATACCTCTGCATCTTGAAGAGCATGGCCTGATTGAAAAAAAGTTTATAAAAATTACATTATCAGATCTACAAGTCTTATTTATTACTTAAAACAATTCATTAAAATAGTCTGTGATGGTTATAAATAATTGAAGCCATAAAGAAACATTTAGACTAAAAAGTAAGAGTTGTTCTTCCCCACCACACTCCCACCCTAGTCCTGCCCCATGTCCCTGGGGGAGGGGGGGCTATTCAGAGTTTGTTCTACAAGTTTTTGGAGCAAAGTTGGAAAAGTTATACTTTTGTCAAAATGAAAGAAGTAACTTTAATAAGACATTTTAAAATTTAATAAAGTAACCAAGAAAGCAAGTAATAAAGCAAGAGAAAGAAAATCTTGATAAAATTATCCCAATGAACATGACCACAGCAGGAATTCATCTAAAACTTACAAAGGCAGGCGCAGAAATGACAGTACACAGCCCCTCTCTGGCAAGTGCTAATGAATGTGCACTTAAGTAACAATAGATAACGGTGTCCTCAAGAAGCATTGGTATGTTAAATAGAGAGTTAAATGAGAATCTTGTCACATGGGGAAATAAAGATTATGGAGATAGGAGAAGAAAATAAAAGAAATGAACAGGAAACAAATAAAATGGACTAGGTGGGTGGCTTTTGACCATCCTAAAAACTTAGTTCTCTGTGTTTTTAGTGACTGCTGGATTTGCAAGGAATTGCTTTTTTTTTTTTTTCGGCATTATTTCCAAGAAGAAGGCTCTTGGGCAATACCAACCACATCCTTTATCTAATGGCAGAGATGGGTGAAGCTCAGCTCTTCTGCCAGAAGCAACAGTTGCAGGCCAGTACTTTACATGCATTTCCTTCTACCTCCTAACGCCTGTTGGTCAACAGAAACAAGTCCCTGAGAAATCCAGGAAGGATCTAAACACACAAGCCTTTTTAGATGCCCTCACCTCGTGATGTCCAATAACCTAATATCAGTCAGGAGAAGGAACTTGGAGCCAGGTAGATTTTGGTTCAAACCCCAGCTACACCACTCAATAGCTGTGTAATATTTAACAATTTATTTAAACTCTATGATACATAAATTACACACACACTCACACTCACAAAGGTGGGAGGATTCCACCAATAGGATTTAATTCATAGAGAACTAAGTATTAAATAGATATTTGTGAAAAGTGCCTAGAACATAAAAAACAGTCAAGAAGTAGTGGTGAATACAGTCAACAAAAATTGAGATACATGAAAATGAAATTGAAAGAAGAGACCCATAAAAGAAAATCCCAAATGCTTTTCTCTCCTTGCCCTCGGCGTTGACGGATCCTGAAGGGACAATCTGGCTTTCCGGCAGCAATATTGCTAAGCACAGTGAGTCCCTTCTCAGCGCTGAGCATTGGTTGAGTTCCTGCTGTGTGCCAGGCCCTGTCATCAGCACTCTACGTGCCTTTCCTCCAATCCTCTGAAGCTGATGCTTTTCATCAACTCCATCGTACCAGAAAGAAAGCTAAGGATAAGAGAAGTGAATTTTCACAAGTCCACACTGCTCATATGTAGCGGGTGAGTTCTTGAACTCAGGTTTTGGGTAGGGCTCAAATGCTTCACCAAAATCACACACCGACACCCACATGTCCTGACTCCATCCCAGGAGCCTGCAGGCACTGGAGCTTCTTGCTCTTCTGCAGTGAGGCACCCTTCCTTCAGTGCCCTCGGCCATGCCTGGCACACACAGCCAGGCTGAATAAACCACCAGGCTGCCCTCTGAGACCCACCCAGCTTCCAGTGCACCTTTCCCAGCTCCCGTCTCAATCACATGTCACCTCCGCAGGAAGACGTCCTTGGCTCCATCTGGAGAAGAGCTCTCCGCACTGACTGCTGGTTTCCTTGCAGATTTTCCTCCTCATACAATTACTGTGATGTATTTGTCTGCTTGCTTGGTTTGGTCTACGCTTCGCACAGAACTGTCCCTGAGGAGGGTGGGCACCTGGGGCTCTTGTTCACTGGCACACAGTAAAGATTATGAAGTGGATGCAGGACCATCAGCTGCAGGCTGCCTGGGCACCTTCCTGATGTATCTGTCTTCCTTGCTCCAAGCTCTGGCAAAGAATAAGGAAACGGGGTCTTGTGTCCTCACAGCACGTGGGGCCAGGTCAGGTATCTGTCCTCACTGCAGAGACCTGTGTCTAGGGCTACACCAATAGCATCAGCCTGCCCCACAGCAAGCTTCAGAGGTAGCAGGGACAGTGGGCATCCTGGACCCTGAAGGAAGCAGCTCAGTGAGGGCTAGTGTTCTGGGTGCATAGATCTCAAGCCCAAGTGACTTTCCTAGGGATGCTGTGGGCTAACCAAGGCCCTTTAAGGAATTCCCTTTATGTTGAAACTAGCTACTAGCTAGGACAGATTCTACCATTTGCAACTGAAAAGCATGAGCAAGATGGAAAAGCAATGGAAACATTTTAGAAGAGTAAAGGAAATGGGGCAGGTATTCAGAAGGGTGAGAGAGAGACAGAGAGAGAAGACAAAATTTCCAGACTCTAGCATCCAAAATCTAGCTATGAAGCCAGCCGGGCGCAGTGGCTCACACCTGTAATCCCAGCACTTTGAGAGGCCAAGGCAGGCAGATCACTTGAGGTGAGGCGTTTGAGACCAGCTTGGCCAACATGGTGAAACCTCATCTCTACTAAAAATACAAAATTAGCCGGGCATGTTGGCGGGTGCCTGTAGTCCCAGCTACTCGGGAGGCTGAGGCAGGAGAATGGCGTGAACCCGGGAGGCGGAGCTTGCAGTGAGCCGAGATCGCGCCACTGCACTCCAGCCTGGGGGACAGAGAAAGACTCCGTCTCAAAAAAAAAAAAAAAAAAAATTATCCAGGTGTGGTGGCAGGCACCTGTAATCCCAGCTACTTGGGAGGCTGAGACAGGAGAATCACTTCAACCTGGGAGGTGGAGGTTGCAGTGAGCTGAAATTGTGCCACTGCACTCCAGCCTGGGCAAAGGAGATAGACTCCATCTCAAAAACAAAACAAAACAAAAAAACAAACAAAAAAAACAAAAAAACCTAGCTATGAAACCTTTCCTATGATCCTGTGTACTTGTTTTCTTTCAGTAAAGGATCACATCTTTCCTCATTGCTGCCTTATGTTTTTGTAGGAGGCCAAAACCCAGGCTTAACCATGATTTTTGTCCTATAAGAAAACCAACAGTTTATACTGCATGCATGGATTTTCTTGGTAATACCAATTCTTAGCAACAACAACCGAGAGATTTTATTTCTTCCTTTCGGGTCATATTGCAGCACTTCAGCATGAAAGCAGGGTATGTAATCTACACTTAGGATTTCAGGGTCACTGAAAGGGTCCACACTGATTCCCAGGCCACATAATGGATCTGCCACTCTGGCTTAACAGGTTGCCTGGACTTCCAGCATTATGATATAATTTGTTGGAATCAAGTATTGTCATATATAAAGAAAATATTTTTTCAAATATGAAGACCTCCGCAACACAGACGCACGCGCGTGCGCACACACACACACACACACAAACACACACACACGGGAATAGCTAAGTAGCTATCTGCTGTGGGTATCTGCAGCCACCAAATGGTCTTGACAGAAACAGGCACCTCTTTTAGGGAGATAGAGAGGAGAGGATTCAGAGACCACCTAGCCCTTTCCTAGTTTTGCCTTTTAGACATATGCAAGGGAAATAGTGAGATGGGTAAATAGTCCCTAGGTTAATAAAACCAAAAGACACCAACTCCATCTCACCAGGCACAAAGAAGACTTTGTTCCAGAGATGGGACGGTGTCCTGGCAAGCTTCCACAATCAGGATGACCTTGGCAAGAACGCCTGGTCCTCCTGCCCCTCGGATGGCCCTGAGTAGGAGGAAGTTGATTAAAAAGTAATTTTTTTAATGGAAATGCATTGTGTGAATTTCTGCCCTTGGGACAGGAATATTTGATTAGTTACATGAGCAGGTAGAGACCACTAAAACCTGATTAAAATTCTGCTCAGTGCCACCTTCTCTCCTCCCCACTCCCCTAACCCACACTCAGAGGCAGGTCGACTCTAAATAACACTGCAGCATATTTATCTCCCAAATCAAATCAATAGTTGGGGGCGGAGAGGCAAAATGAGCAGGAACATGGCAATTATGGGTCAGGTGAACCCACATTTGAAGTGGCAAAAATAGATTCATTCCAAGTTTCTTTCTTTCTTTTTTTTTAATTGCAGAAAATCTTCATTGCCTCTTTGTCCAAGATCCTGGTGGTTTTGCAAAGGATTCTGAATTGGGGAGGGAACATTCTTGGGTGTCTCATCTATAACAGGAGAAGGAGTATATATCATTAAGCAGCTGAAAGTCCTAAGAGTAGCAGCTTTGATTCCACATTTTGGTTGGTCCGTGGGGCCTCACCTTGTTTCAGTGAATTGGCTCTTCATCCACCTTCCCACTTGTCCAGTTCACAGTGTTCAATGAAGACTTGTGCTGCGACACCCATAAAAGAATTTTTGCCCTACAGCCTTCCACTACAGGCTGACATTGATGGCTGAGTGCTCAGTCAATCTTTTCTCCTGGAAAGTCTGCTGGGTGCAGATGGCACCACTGGATCCTACACTACCCCTGGTGCATGTGCCCCTGGGTTTGCCATGAAGATGTTGCATGAGCAGGTACACACAGGCAAAAGCAAGTGGAGGCAGTGCATGTGGTAAGCATCCACATGTCTGCTGAATTGAGTTCCTATAAATAGTCATCAACTCAAACACACACACACACGTCCAATAGATACAGCAGGGGCAGCGAGCCTTCAGGGGTCACCTACCACATGACATAGTCCAGGAATCCCCATGCTGGAAACCACTGGCTGCCTGTTGGATTCTCATAAGAAAGGGGCCTGGGGCAGGAGGAAGGTGTTCTTCATATTTGGAATCCCACCTCTTTCATCTCCAGGCACGGCTCCCACAGAGCCGCTCACCCTCTGCTGAACTCAGTCTCCTCCACCCTCACCTTGAGATGCCTTAACCCCTGGCTTGCTGGTGTAGCAGGATGCATTTTTGATGAGTAACAGGGCAGCGGTGTCAATGTTTTGATGACTCTGGGGAGGCTGAACAAACCAAGGGGATCGGCAAACAGTTTGGAGGAGGGGAAGATGGGAGGCGACGTTTTGGAGGTCCTGACGAACTTGCATCTCAAAACAAACAGAGGGTTCTTTATGCAGTTGAGCCCCCGTGTATGCTGGACCCCTGCTATGCCTCAGCATGGATGTTCTGAATTTCTGCATCAGTTAAAGGCACAGACTCCAGAGTCAGACAGACCTGGGCTCCCATCCCAGCTCAGCCACTCCCCAGCTGCATCACGTCAGACAGCTCAGCCTTCTGTGTCTCAGTTTCCCCAACTACATAATGCAAATCATAATTCCTGACAGGGTTCTCCTAGGATGAAATATGAAGCAAAGCACATGTAGCTTTTATCCTGTTCTGGCCCAAGATTTCTCAGCCTCAGCACTAAGGACTTTCTGTGTCAGACACTACTCTGAGGTGGGGTCATCTTGTGCCCTGTAGAATGCTGAGCGCCATCCCTGGCTTGCACCCACTAGATGCCAGGAGCACAACCCCCAAATGTGCCAATGACAACGCCCCCAGACGTTGCTGAATGTCCGCTGTGGAGAAGAATCCCCCTTGTTGAGAAGCATTGGTCTAGCCCATCAAGAGTACCCTCTAAGTGTTGGCTGCTTCCCGCTGTCACCAATACCGTGACCACTCATGGGGACAGATAAGGAACAGGGACACTCTGCCTCGCACAGCTTAGTCTGGGCAGCCATTGAGGATCACAGACCCTGAATTCAAGTAGGGTCATTCTAATGCTTTGACTGGCCTTGATACTGAGTGCTTCATCCCTCCGCTTCTGTCCTTGACCCCAGACCCCATCTCTGCTCACCATCAGAAGCTCCTTATAAAAACACAGCACTAACCATGTCATTTCCCTATCTCCAAATCCACTTCTCCTGTCACTCAGATGCAACCCAAAACCCTTCCTGAGCCCCACAGGCTGTGCTTCTCCCACTGTTTCCCACGTCCCAGCTCCTCCTCCACTGCTTCCACTCCCTGACCCCTAATTCATCTGAAGGAACCTGAATCACAGAGGCTGAATAACCAGCCCATGGCCCCGCCTGGTAGGTGGTGGATACAGGACTCCAACCCCAAGACTCCAAGGTTTTATGTCCATCCTAAAAGACAGGGAAGTCGAGCAAAAATAAAAGAGTTGGGTCAAGGCTGTTTTGTGTGATAGGAAAATGTAATGCAAGAGAAAAACCACACACCCAGCCACATGAAATGGGAAGCAGGCACATTTGAGCACCGACAAGGTTAACCTTTTAATACAGAAATAATTCCATGTTAATATGCTTGGTTTTCAACTTGCTGTGACACTATAGCCAAGGCATTTGAATCTGTTTGCGATTTTAAATGTCACAAAATAGATGCATTTGGGAGTGGAATTTTGAAATTATGTGTTTCTGGTTCCCTCCCCTTCACATTCCTTTCCTTTCAAGAAAAATAAGGTGTGGCCCCATACAGCACCTTCTAATGAAATTTTAATGTATTTCGGAGTATTTTCAGCACTCTACAATTTTATAGAGATGAAAATATAAAAGCTCTCAAAAGACTTCAAAACTGAATTAGTCTGCAACATATATTCAAGCTGTATTTCTTTTTGACCCAGTTTATTTTTAAAAGTCCAAAAAATATCAAAGGAGCTTCTTTCTCTCTTTTTCTCTTGGTTCTTCATAATTTAACAATTATTGAAGATCTAGTATGTGCTGGGTGCCTTACAAGAATAATGTTATTCAATTAAAAGAGCAACGCTGAAAGGTTGGTTGTGCTGTTATTTCTACTTTAAAGGCAAAGAAACTGCACCTCAGGGAGGATGACAGACCCTGCAGGTGAGGCAGTGAGCCAGGGTTTGCAACAGGGCTTCTCTCTCTTGATTTGATACAGCTGGGGTCTTTGGTTCTTCCATAGTTTTCCAATGTTGCTATAACCCATTGCCACAAATCCAGCGACTGAAAACCACCAATTTCCTATCTCACCCTGTGGCAGTAAGAGGGCCGGCATAGGTCTCACAGGGCTAAAATCAAGGTGTCTTAGGGCTGTGGTTTCTCTCTAGAGGCTCTGGAGAGAAACTGCTTCCTTGCCCAATCAGTGCATTAGTGGAACACAGTTCCACACTGTTGCAAGACTAAAGTCCTGTCTCCTTGCTATCAGCTGCGGGCCCTGCCCAGTGTCTAAAGGGAGCCTGCACTTCTTGGCTTGTAGCCCCCTTCCTCCATCATCCCAGCCAGCAGTGCTGAGTTGAGTCTCTTCATGCTTTGAATCTCTTCTCCTTCCTCTCCTGTCTCAATCCTCTGAGCACTCTTCCACCTTCCTCCAGTTTTAATGACTCATGGTTACATTGGGCCAGGATGATCCAGGAAAATCTTTTTGCTGTTTGTCTTTCCATCATGTTTCTCCAGCCCTCTCCTTTTTTCTGGTGACACAGCCTCCTTCTGCCCACAGCATGACTGAGGTGGGTCCAAGCCAAGGCCCAGTTATTCAGAGTCCCCTCTGACATGCGTGTCTGTCAGAGCCACCAGAGAAGATCACCCCACAGCATGGAGCTGCCCAACTGGCTGCCCTGTCACATGCCAAGGGCCCACCTATGCTGGTACAGAGTAAGAGCAATGCATAAAGGGAGCCCAGCAAAGGAGAGGCGGACAGGGAGAAAGAGTGAGGAGACAATGTTGGGGAGGGAGTGTGGGTGCGGAGAAAAGAGAGAGAGAAGGAAAGAGAGAGCTCAATGAGCATCCTTCAGTCCTTCCTGAACACTGGGCCAATATTTTAATCTATTGATTGATTCATTGTAGGGTAATTTTTTTCAGATTTCAGTGATTTACAGCTGAGAAAATCCAGGGCTTAGCAATGTTTTGTTCAATAAGAGAGAAATGGTCAGCCTACTCACCACGCACCTTCTTAGACTGCTAACACATTACCCTAAAGCAACACTCCTCAGTGCCTGCCATGCCCACAGCTGGGAGCTCAGCTCTAGGGCTGAGCAGAAGGCAGTAGAGCAGGGAGCGGAGGTTCCAGAACGTGGTACGCACACCAACAGCATCAGCATCACTGGGGAACTTGATAGAAAGGTCAATTCTCAGTGTCCTCCCCAGACCTGCTGATTCAGGACCTCTGGGGTTGATCCCCCATTCATGTCTTAAGGAGTCCTTCCGGTGATTCAGTGCCAGCCTGCGAGAAGCATGCCACGGAGGTGAGGAGCACAGGCTTGCAAGCTGAGTCACCCTGGCTCTGAACTGCAGCTCAGCCACATAGCAGCTCTGGGACCTGGAGGAGACGACCTCGGTTCTGTCAGCTGTAGCTTGCTATCAACGAAATGGCCATAGTAATTGTACTACCAGGACTCTGATTGCAAATGACAAAACTGAACTCAATCTGAGTTACAGAAAAAATGCTAGCTCATGTAAATGGAATTTCATGAGACGTGGAACTGAAGCGAGGCTGACTCTGTGTTCAAATGTTCTTGACGTGTCCCCTCCCTTGCTTCCTGGATTGCTTTCCTGGGGATCACCTCAGGTCCAGACAGTCATTCTCCATAAGAAGGCGGGACAAGCACAAAGCCCCTGCTTCCATGAAGTTTACAGTTCTGATCTCACAGCAGGAGACCTTTTCTCCCACCCCACCCACACAATTTATTCTTACAGAGTGTTTGGGGTCTTATTCTCATCCTTACACAAATCCCAAGGCCAGGGGATGGACTGTGCTGATTGAACTTGTCTGAGTGACAGCTCCCCTGATGGGAAGACAAGGGCAGTTAGCCTTGTCCCAAACCCACTGAGTGACTTCCCAAAGAATCAGTGAGTTTTTATACATTAAAGAAAAACGTGGCACATCATAAAATTTTAGCACATGGATCAATTACTACAACTCTACTGCTATCATCACTGCTATTCTTGCTATTATTACTAAATATAACCAGAAATTTATGAAATTTCAAGAGAAAGAAATGTGTTTCAGGGGAGGGATGGAAGGAGAAGAGTCTTTTTATAAAGATGTTTCAATCAATAGAATTCCCTACCTACTCTAAAGAACTGGATAAAATACAGAGGAGACTATTTTTGCAAGGCTGAGTCCATGGCATCAGGAGACTTTTCCTAACACAGTCAAGACTGCGGTTAAACCTGCACCAAAAGAGAGTACAAGGCCGAGATGAATTCTAGGAATTTAGAAAATCAGTAAATAAGAAATCAATATTGATGTGGTTTGGCTCTGTGTCCCCACCCAAATCTCACCTTGAATTGTAATAATCCCCTCACATCAAGGGAAGGACCAGGTGGAGATAATTGAATCATGGGGCTGGTTTCCCTCATGCTGTTATTGGGATAGTGAGTGAGTTCTCATGTAATGATTTTATAAGGGGCTTCTCCCTTTACTCAGCGCTCATTCTCTCTCCTGCTGCCCTGTGAAGAGGTGCATTCCACCATGATTGTAAGTGTCCTGAGGCCTCCCCAGCCATGCAGAACTGTGAGTCAATTATAGCTTTTTCCTTTGTGAATTATTCCGTCTTGGGTAGTTCTTTATAGCAGTGTGAGAACAGACTAATATAAATATCAAAGAATTTGGGAAATGGAGAAAAAGCTTCCTCCCCTTTCCTTTCCTCCTCCTGGAAGAAGGTGGACGTGCATGTAAGTACTGGAGTGGGGTGTGTGGGGGGGGGGGGGCATGCATCTGTGTGTGTTCACAGAAATATTATTTGTTTAATAGCACAGAAACAAGGCCTTCATCCCCAAATGTTAGTTTTAAAATTCCAAGAATTAGGATTCTTGGGGTGCATGCCTTGCTAGACCCCATGAACAGGGTTCTGAGAGGAAAACCATTGAAAACTTCTCAATATACCTTACATTGCGATTACTTCTCTAGAAAAGCAACACGTAAAGAGAGCCCAGTGATGAAGAGGGTGAGAAGGAGACAGAGAAGAGAACCTAGTGGAGACAGTGGGAATGGGGAGAAGAGAGAGTGAGAAAGGAGAAGGAAAGGAAGAGAGAGAGAGAGAAGGAAAGAGAGAGCTCAGCCAGAGAACATCCTACCATTCTCCCCAAACACTGGACCAATATTTTTATCTATTGCTTGATTCATTGCAGGGGCAATTTCACCATCTCTAGAAAAATGGTCTGAGGCTGGACGTGGTGGCTCACGCCTGTAATCCCGGCACTTCGGGAGGCCGAGGCGGGCAGATCGTGACATCAGGAGATCGAGACCATCTGGCTAACACAGTGAAACCCCGTCTCTGTAAAAATACAAAAAATTAGCCAGGCATGGTGGCAGGTGCCTGTAGTCCCAGCTACTCAGGAGGCTGAGGCAGGAGAATGGCATGAACCCGGGAGGCGGAGCTTGCAATGAACAGAGATCCACTGCACTCCAGCCTGGGTGACAGAGCGAGACTCCGTCTCAAAAAAAAAAAAAGAAAGAAAGAAAAAAGAAAAATGGTCTCAGGAAATTAGTGTCAAAATATGTTACTTGGTTGCTCAGTGTCTTTCTTTCCAGAGGGCTCCAAAAGGGGCGTGTTCGGAGAGAGACAGAGCCAACAAGAAGCTGCACCACTTTCTCCAAGGGGTCCTGGGAGCCCAGAAGCCCAGCAGCATCTCTTCCAGAACATTATCAAAGCTGTCACAAAAGCCCACCCAGAGCCTAACAGAGGGGACATGAGACACCACCCTCTGAGGGAGTGCAAGGTGCTATAAGCCCTCTGTGGGACAGACATTTCACGTGGCCTCTTCTGGAACATGCAGGCTGCTGGGCAGCCCTGCCTTCCTCCCTTAGCCTCGCTCCTGCAGAAGCCAGCCATCTCTCCCCATCCCATTTGCCTTGCTTCACCCCAGCTCAAGATATCACCTAATTCCTGGGGCTTTAGAACTCCCTCTCTAAGCAGGTGTCCTTGTCACTCCGATTTAACTTAGACCAGCAAATTGACCCATATGTGAAAGATGTGTTGAATTACTTCTCACAGGTATCCTCAGACCCATCTTGCTGGTTGGGTGCTTGGGAGGAGAGCCCTCTGGGATTAACAGAGAATGAGGATACATACTTGCAAGCACCCCAAAATGTCCCCCACTGCACCTCACCCCACTGCCAAGGCACTATTTTAAGATAAGCAAGTGAGCAGTGGCTCACGCCTGTAATCCCAGTACTTTGAGAGGCCGAGGCAGGTGGATCACCTGAGGTCAAGAGTTCAAGACAAGACTGGCCAACATGGTGAAACCGTCTCTACTAAAAATACAAAAATTAGCTGGGCATAGTGGCAGGCGCCTGTAATCCCAGCTACTTGGGAGGCTTAGGCAGGAGAATCACTTGAACCCGGGAGGCAGAGGTTGCAGTGAGCCGAGACTGCACCATCGCACTCCAGCCTGGGCAACAAGAGAGAAACTCTGTCTCAAATAAATAAATACACAAATGAAAAAATAACTTACCTGATACCACAGAGTTAAGGGACAGAGTGGTGGGGCTGAGGTTTGAACCCAGGCAATTTGACGCCAGACACAACATCCTAATTCCCACCCAGTGGCAACATCTACCAGTGAAAAGGCCTCTGTATCCAAGCATGTCTACCTTGAACCCATTATTAAAACACAGATTCCTGGGCCACGCCACACAGGTCCAGGGTGAGGGCCAAGGACGCACATTTTGAATTCTTCTGACAAGCTCCCCAGGGTTACCTTGGGTGCTGCTGGCCCACAGACCTCCCTTTGAAGGGCCCTGCACTCTATCGTCACAGCAGTGACACAGTCTCCGGGCCCTCACGGCATGACTGTAAAAACCAGAGAAGAGAAAAGGAAAACCCTTATTTCTTTCTCTCTGAATACAGCAGCAAATTCTTGCATGATAATGAATGTAAAAACAGAAAATCTTTTGTTAAAACTCTTAAATATGTATGTTTATGTATACATATATTTTGCAATGCATATTTTTATTTTACAAGCAAATTAGTTTTTCTTTTAATAAAAACCATATACAGTTTAAAAAATAATCAAAGAAGAGAACATTGGTGGCGAGCCTAAACATAATAGAGCTCTTTGAAAAAGTAAAGGGTGGCTATTTAGATTATTGATTTTGGTGTCATCTTATGGGTCTTGCAGCCCCGTCTTCTGAATACCTGGGTTACAAGCTGGAGTCTGTGCCATTATGAAATCCCAGGCACGTCTCCATCAGAGCTCTATTTTTGCCATTAATATTCTAATAAGAACGGCTAAATGGCATCAATAGGAAGCCGCGTGAACTGTCTGCGGAAAAGACTACGAAACATTTTTATTGTTATTATTTCAGTTTCTAGACATTTCATTGTAATGGGTGAAATCAGAGGCCTGAGCTGAGACTTAATCTGTATTTTTTGGTACAGCGAGGAATATTTTCCCCTCCTAATCTCTACTTAAAGTGTAAGTAAGAGTGCCTCTATCCGTCGCTGTGAACAAAAAGCACAAAAGGATTCAGAAAGTAATAACAAAGATAAATAACTTTGCAATAAAATTTCAGCTCCAGTAATTTTCCATTTATATTTTCTCACTGAATCATGTAGTCCCGAGCATTGCACTGTTAACGTCTGAGCTGCATCATGCAAAGTAATTTCATATCTAATGCTTCCCAGAGAGTCCCAAATCTAATGCCCCACGTCCCCTGCACCGTTGTGCAGCCAATGAGTCACACGGTTCACCCCAGTAAAAGGACTTCCCATGTGATTTCATTGTCTTTCCCAGGCAATCAGTCTCAACATCTCAGAGAGAACGAATTGTCAGGAAGCCCCTCCAGCAAAGGGGGGTCCGATGCTATTACTTATGCCACTTATTGTTGGAAGCTGAATGCTGAACGTGGTTTTTCTGGGTGAAACCACTGATGTGGTTTTCAGCCAGAAAGTGTAGGCCTTGGTTAGCAAGGCAATAGTTAAGTGCATTAGGGGACCCCAGGGAATGTTCCAGAGAGAAAAGGGAGGTGAAAGTGTGGGAGCAAGAAAGCAGGAGGAATAGAGCCATTCTTCAGGCTCCAGATAGGGAACGCACTCTGCTCTCTTGAAAGAAATCTCCCTCTCCCTATCGCTCTCTTTCTCCATCTCTCTCCACCTCTGTCTCTGTCTCTAGGTCTCCATTTCTCTCTCCATATCTGTCTTTCCCTCCTTTACCCTCTCTCTCTCCCCTTGCCTCAGTTCTTTTTCCCCTCCTCTCTCCTCACTCTTCCTCCCCTCCTCTTTGTCTGTAGAGAGATGTTCTCCGTCCAGCCTTCTACCTTTTCTTCTCCTTTCCCATCCATCCTTCCATCTCCCTCTCTCCTCACTCTCTTCCTTTTCTCTCCAGTTCCCTTGCCCTTTTACCCCTCCCATTCCTCTCTCCATTCTCCTCACCTCCACTCTGGACATCTTTCTCTCTGAGCCGACCTAAACCAGATGCAGCAAGGGCTCTGTAGAGGCCACCCTACGTTAGCATCCCCAGATGCCTGTGGGTCCTCCTTGGACCCCGTGTTCATAGAACTAAGTCCATCTGTGGGGTGGGGCATGTCTCCTGGAACTTCCTAGAAGATCTTGCTAATCTTGCTGTATGTAGGTCCCTGAACTGGGTGTTTCTCCATCCTTGATCCAGTGCACCTGCTAAACTCCACACGCTCTCTTCTTTCTGCCCCTTCTCTCTCCCTGGCTCCCAGCCCTTCCAGGACCTTTAAAATAATTTCGATGCACAGCCAGTGAGAACAGAGCGCCTGGCCTCAGGTGGGAGGTGAACACCTGCTGATGTCCACCCAGGGCTGCTCCTCCCCTTCACCTGGGTTCCTGGACTTTCTCACCTTCACCTTTTCAGGCTGGGCCAGCTTGCTTTCTCATGTGAGCTCAGAGTACCCTTTTTAAAAAGCCTATATCTTTGTAATTACTCATCGGCTTCTGTTTGTTTAGTTAATATCTGCACACACATGCATACACACCCAGTTGTCTATAAGCACCTTGAGGCAGGGTCTTGTCCATGTCTTCCTCTTTGCATCCTGCACTGGATAGAATCCTGTCCCTCAAAGATCCCTGTCCTTCCTGGGACCTCAGAATGGGGCCTTATTTGGAAGCAGGACTATTGCATATGTAATTAGTTAAGCTACAATGAGGTCAGAGTAGAGTGGGCTCTTAATCCAATACAACTAGTGTCCTTATACGAAGAGGGAAGCCCAGAGGGATGCATGGAGAACACTGTGTGACCACAGAGACAGAGACCGAAGCCACGCAGCTGCAAGCCAAGGAAAGCCATGAGTTGCCATCAAACACCAGAAGCTGGAACAGGCAAGGAAGGATCCTCCCCTAGAGCCTTCCAAGAGAGCATGGCCCTGCCCACACCTGGATTTCCAGCTTCTACCCTCCAGAACTGTGAGATGGTATAATAAATTTCCATTGTTATAAGTCACTCAGTTGTTGATACTTTGTTGTGACAACCCGAGGAATCGAGTCCCCATGCCCAGGGTCTAGCACCACTCCTGGTCTGTGCTAATGGCCATCCTGGAAATGACACATAAACATGGTATTCCATATTTCAGTTCAAGCTTTAGTCAATAGTCCCATATTCTCAACTTCACAAACCACAAATGTCTTAATTTGGGTAGCCCAGGAGCAGACCAAGGCTAGGAATCCAAGGGCAGATATTTTAGCAGGAGGTAACCCTGGCAAACACCAGTACGGCTGGGGAAGCAAGGCAGAGGAGGGAAGGAGTCAATAGGGTGCCCAGCAGAGAGTTTGAGGTTACCTGTGTGGGCCACTGGGGCACAGACTCCCTGGGCACCTCTGGGAGACAGCGTAGACAGCACTCTTTAGAGAATCCCACCCATGCAGGGGAAGAGTGCTGGCTGAGAACAGGGACAGAATCTGACGGCACCTGCTACAACTCTGGAGACATAGAATTGTCACCTTTTATGTTGTCAAGTTGGAAAAGAATAAATGCAAATTCCATTTAATGCCTCTCCATAAAAGGAACATTTAACATTACCAATGTCAAGATGATCATTTTAGAATAGAAGAGAGTTTTTTATTTTAAGTTTCTGCCAAGGTCTTTCTGTCTTTCTCTTTATTTTGTCACTGTTGTTAGTTCGGGTTTTTGGATTTTTGGGGGGGTAATAGATTGTGTAAATAAACTTTTATTGTAGAAAAAAAGTATATTTACAGAAAAGTTGCAAAAATAGAGAGTTTCTATATATCCTTTACCTGGCTTCCTGTAATGATGACATCTTACATAATCATAGTATGGCTGTCAAAACTAATAAATTAATATTGAGACAATACTATTAATTAGTTGGTTCTAATTTTTAGACACTTCATCACTAAAAATGATACCAATCCACAGATTAGCATCTGGGAGCCACTATCTTAATCTATCCTGAATAAGTATTCATGGTGCAAGTCTCTTTGATAATTTTCTGTCTTGCTTCTGAGCAGTTGACAAGTTAAAATTGGCCTCCATCTGTGGGTGGGACCCTCAGATCAATCAAGAATTTCTAAGCACACAAAGGTCCTGCCCTCAGACTCCGTAGTCCATGCGAGTGAAAACAAAAAGGCCATGCCTACAAATGCCTACACTGTATACAATATACATAAATGCATGCATTCTATATAAAAGTGAACATGGCACTCTATGTGTACAAATGGACACTGAAGGACAAGTATTCATCATTAGCTATACTAATGGCTTTAAGATTTCATTTACACAACCTAAGTGTTTACTTGTTCAAAATATATAATACTTTCTGTTATATTGACACAGTTGTGTAAACATCCTCATAATCTAATTTTAGGACGCTTTAGTCATTCTAAAATGGAAGCTCATAGCTATCAGCAGTCATTCTCCATTTCCACTTTCCCTAGCTCTTTGTCAACCACTAATCTGCTTTCTGTCTCTACAGACTGCCCTATCCCGGACATTTCATATGAAAGGAATCATATAGTATGTGGTCTTTTTTGTCTGGCTTCTTTCGCTTAGCATGATGTTTTAAGGTTCACCCATGTTGTAGCAGGTATCAGGACTTTATTCCTTTTTATCACCAGATACTAATAGCCCATATATAGTATGTATGGATATACTACATTTTGTTTATCCATTCATCAGTTCATGTGTGTTTGGGTTGTTTCCACTTTTGCATTATTATGAATAATGTTGCTGTGAATATTCTACGGGTTAAATTTGATCAAACATAATGAGAGCTTGGATCTGCAGGAAGACATTCATTCTGCAGTAGAAGGGCAGCATGGTCAAGCCATGGCCTCAGAAGACTGGAGATCGGCGGATCTCAGAAAGACTTTATCTATCAGCAACACAGCTTGAAAGGATGTCTGTGCTGAGACTTACCATGTGTACGTACGTGACTGTGTGTTGGATTCTGCAAGGATTATCTCATTCGATTCCCCCATAACAATTTCTTCATTTTACAGTTGGAAAAACTGAGGCTTTCTCAAGGTCACACAGGAGGAAGGGGTAGAGATCAGATTTAAATCCACGTTAGTAGGACTCCAAAGACCATATTCTTAGCGGGGACAACATACAGATGCTGGGGCAGGGGCCACCGGCAGGGGAAATGTGGACCCCGGCGCGCATCTGCGCTGTTTGTCTCTTGACTGTTTCCTGTTCTCTTTGCTGCTGAGTCACCCATCACCAAATCCCAGCCTGATGTTGAAAACTGGCTTGAAAGGCAGGGGTTTAATTATTCCACAAGATAGTCTCCCCGAACCAAATCTCATTAATAAAAGATGAGAAATAAATTTTAATAAAGGACTTGCCGAGATGCTTCTGCAGCAGCAAATACTGTCAAAAACTTTTCTCCCCCTTGAACAAAAAGGATTTTTCTCAGCAGGGCAAAATAATCTCCACTCCTTTATGGCAAGTCTGCCGACTGCTGGTGTGGAAGGAGCCCCGGCTTCAGGTTTGTATTTACATGTGCTGTTGTTTCACTCTTCCTTGGAGAAAAATGCACATCTCCCTGGCATACTCAAAATATGCCATTAATTACTGAGCATCGTCTTGGTTTGGAAAGGAAAAAGAGAGCGTATAATTGGAGACACCCTTTCACTCCAAAGATGTTTGGAGGGACACGGGAGGAAGTCACTGGAGTGTGACTGGTTGCCACCCCTGAGCCGGCTGGTGACAGCAGATGTAAGCACTGCACAGCAGAGAGCATCCTCCTTGGAAGGCAGCTTGCTCAGCAGAAACGCTGTCATGGCTCAGGGCAGACCATGGCTTGGCATTGATGATGTCGCTTTGTTTTATTGCATGGTCCGAAAATCTGCCTCTGGATTGTGGAATTAAATTGCACGGCCCAAAAGGCACAGGTCCAGCAGGCGATACAGGAGCCTGCTCGGCTCTGGCAGAAGCTGTGCCAAAGCAAATCTTCCTAAGCCAAACAGATCAAAAAGGTGTCAGGGTCTTCCCTGCTCACAAGTCTTCAAGAGGCTTGCTTTGCACATGTCTTCTCTCTGTAGTTTCGCAGTTTCCATTCAAGTTTACTTAGGTTTGTTCCCTACGTCGCTGCCCAACAGAACAAGAGGACTCGGTCAGATCCCTCCAACATTGATCAGAGGCGAGCCAGGACAGGACGTCATGTTTTCTTGCTGCTGCCAGGTTCAGAGAGCAGGGGCGGTGCTGTGACCGCAGCCTGCATGGTGGGCAGTACCCAAAGGAGGCGCTCCTTTCGTGTAGCTGCCATGCCTGCTCTGTGTTTTGCATTTTATTAGAGTCTGTGATGTGTGCTGCACCCTGCAAAGCCAGGGGCTTGAAGATGTCACTGCAGAGTGCTTAGGAAGAGAGAGAAAGGAGAGTTGACAGAGTCCTCATCAGTTCTGAACAATGCTGTAAAGCAGCACGGGCTCCAAGCAGCTCAGATAAATTGGAAATCACGTCCTTCCTCCAAGACAACAACCTGCCACATCCTTCATCGTTAGACTGTGATGCTGGGCTGTGTGATCAGCCTTAAGTCGTGGCAAGGAAGCAGGTGGCTATGAATTGAAGCCTAGATCTGTCCAGACCAAATGCAAGACGGGACAACCACCCTCAGGCTTTCCCTCCAGACCCCACTCTCATTGTCACAGCACCCTGGTTTCTCTGAGGACATTTGCGGGTTCTCATTAGGGTGACCCACTTGTCCTGGTTTGCCTGAGACATTCCTGGGTTTAACATTTGAAGTCCTGCATCCTTGGAAATGCCTCAGTCCCAGGCAAGCTGGAGCCATAGGTCACCACATTTGTCTTTGCAACCCTTACTGGCCAATTCCCAATATATTTTTGTTCATCTCTGTAAGACTCACTCTCTGAATATTTAGTGAGCACCTACTGTGCACCACGCACTGTTCCAGGTGCTGAAGATGCTGTCAAAGCAGGCAAAGCTCCTGCTCACACAGGAAACAGACAGTGCCACCGAATCAAAGCATCACCAGCACGCTGTACGGTAACAAAGGCTGGGGATCGAATACAGCTGCGCACAGGAGAGACAGAGTCCCGGGGTGGGGTAAAACCATGTTAAATGTCCAGCAACAGCCTCGGCAATGAGCTGATACTAAAACAAAATCAAGAAGAAAGGGAGAGGTGGGGCCTTGTGGTCATGCAGGGGCGGAGTGGCGTGTGCCTGGAGTCCTGGAGAAAGACAGGGAGGCCAGCCATGTCTGGAGCAGAGAGGATATAGGCAGGATTGATAGGGAGGAAGGGCAGAGCAGTGCAGAATCATCTGTGTCCATCCAGGCTGCACCGTAGCCTGGGTGGCTCATAACCAACAGAAAGGCATTTCTCCCAGGGTGCAAGCTGGCAACGCACAATCAGAGCTGTGGCCGAAGCAGCGTCTGGTGAGGGCCCTGGCTTCTGGCTCACAGACTTGCCTCCTCTCTGTAACCTCACGTGGTGGCAGGTACAAGGGGGCTATCTGGGACCTCTTTTAAGAAGGCACCAATTCCTAATCACCTCCCAGAGGCCCCACCGCCAAATACCATCACATTGGTGGTTAGGTTTCAACACACAATTTTTCAGGGAATGCAAACATTCAGACCTTAGCATAGGACCTAGGGGATCTCAAGTCATGATTCAGTTTTATTAACTTGGTTAATTACATGTTCTTTGTAGCAAGGTAGTAAAAAAATGTTATTCCAAGAGCTGGTAACTATCTTTTCTTAAGGAGAAATATGTCTTTGTTTAGAAAAAATATCTTACAAAGCCACACGGGTAGGTGAGACCCTGAAATTTGGTGAATGGAAATGAAGGAGTGAGAATGGTCATGAAATTGCTGTGCATGAGAAGGGAACAGAAACACGGAGGTGAGAGAGACAGAGGAGCAATGAGGCTGAAAATGGGAGAAAAGAGAGGGCCGGGGTGGCCACACAGACAGGATGGTTCACTGAGGGACTTCTGAGACTCAGAATGTCTGACATTCAGTTGGCAGCTGTCAGGGTGCAAAGCTGTAAAATCTCCCCGTGACTTCCTAAATGTAGTAAACTAGCGATGATGTCAAGTTCATTTGCGACCTGCTGAGAGTTAGGGTCCCCCATGAACCTGTGCAGGCTCTCTGGCTGCCTGGCCAGCAGAATAAAGAGCAAGTGATGCTGGCTCTGCTGGCTTCTGAGTCCACACCTAGACCCCTGACACTTGCACTTCTTAGAACCCAGCCCCCATGCTGTGAGGGAGCCCAAGCAGCTCTACAGAGAGGAGACACCTGCCTGAAGAGGAATCAAGGCCCTGACTAACAGCCCTGTCTGACTCCCAGCCCCAATTCTCCAGCCATATGAGTGAAGCATCTTGGAGATTCATGAGCAACATTAACAGCTGTTGATGTTTTCGGCCACTATATTTTGCAGTTTGCACTCAGCTGCAGATAGCCAGGAGTGAAGAAGTTGCCTTCATGACAGCCTGGAGGAAGTTGTGTTGTGACCATTGAGGAAAGAGACTGAGTCCTACACCCAGGCCCAAGTGATACAAATCTGAGCAACACAGGCAGGAATGCTGCAGGGCTGCAAAAACTGTCAACTGGGTAGAAGCTGGAGGCTGGAGTCAAGAACTAGCAGCCCCTGGGAACTGGTGGAGATAGGGGGAGGGCATCAGGCTTCTTATCTGTTCTTCAGATAATTTTTCAAGAACTCAAGAGGCAGGGTGACCCCATCTGATATGTAGGTTCCCACTCCCTGCTGAGCAGAACCCATCATGCCAGTCCACTCAGGTTGGGCTGTTTTTGGGTAGTGTCCATCCCAGATCTCATAGGCACTCCTCACCAGGCACACAAGAGACCCACGCTGTTCCTTACACCTAGTCTTTTAGGAAGTGCTCTACCAGCTGCAAGACAATGGCTATGAGAGTCACCATGACCATTTTATTTGGTACAAATGCACCTGGACAGCATGCAATGAAAAGAAATAGAGTTCCTGCTGCAGTGCTTGAGGAAGCAGAGCTGAGCATGATGGAATTTCCCCAGAGTTAAAGCTTTCATTTTTCCTGTTCATCTGAACTTGAGCTGAAGATGTACCAAGAAGACACTTACCGAGCCCCTTCATATGACTCCTAACCTTTACAATAATCCTATAATATAACAACTTGATTTTGTAAGTTATCAAAATTTATAAATTTTATAAAATACGGCCCAAAAAGAATGACTACCTAGCTCAAGCTATATATCTTATGGTGGAAGACCCAGGGTTTGAACCCAAAGAGCCTGAATTTTAAGTACTTTCTAAAGCACCACAAAAATGCATTAATTTTGGATAGTTTCTAAAACTAACTTCAGTGGATTCGTGTCTATTTAAGTGACAACTGTGTATATAATTGCATAAACTTTCCAACACAAATAAATCTAAGCACGCCAGGCTTTGCAGGAAAACATCCAGCCTTGAAGAAAGCATATTTCATTATACAAGTAGTCATACTGTAAGTGGTATGAGGAAAGCAAAAAGACCATCTCAGTCAACACTCTGCAACTGGAATTCCCCTGAAATCTCCGTACTAAACCAGAAATTCTCTAAAGCCATAAATGAGTTAACTAAACTACAGATCAAGCACCTAAATACAAAAGCATTAGAACATCAGAGAGCAGGTAGATATCTGCTTACTTATTCCTGATGCTATGACAGCATTTATGTCTATTTTTCATTGAAGGAGCTTTTTTCATAGATAACTCAATACAAATTATTTGAAAGAAAATGTATTTTGTTATTACTTGGAATAGAAAAAGGCAATCATGTTGGAATGGAATGCAGATAAAAAATGAGATCATATAATAAAAGATACAGAATTTGGCAATTTAAGCAGAGCCATTCAAAGGTAGGTGATTCATGAATAAGCTGAAAAAATGGTTCGACTACTGTTTTTGAACTACCTACTATGCACTGGGAAAATGTTATATTATCCTTCAGTTTAATGCAATGCTATAATTTGTAAAGGAAAATATTTACTTTGCAGGAAAGTCCCTGCAGAGGACATTGAAGTGGGAGGAGCTCACAGGTGCTAATTCTCATGAGGCTGGCACACCTTTCTTTTCACCTGTACCATCCAGGCAGAAGAGATGCTCCCTCTCTGAGTGCCCTCTGTGTTTGTGGGGAGGGGCATGTGCCAGAGTTCTGGCCAATGAGATGTTAAGTGGAGTCTTCTAGGTATTGTGTCCTGGGACAGAAACGGCTGGCACAGATCTTCCCTTATTCTTACTGCCTTGAATGTCGATATGATGTCTGGAGCTGGAGCAGCCATTTTATTTACCATGAGGAAGAGATTTGCAAAGATGTTGACTCTTATATTGTTGATCTACTAAACCAATGCCAAGAACTGACTATGTTCAGATTTCTTGTCATTTTAGAGAAATAAGCCTTTAATTATTTAAGACACACTGAGCACAGCTTTGTTTTTGTTGTTGTTGTTTGTTTGTTTAGCCAAAACATTCTTAACTGTGTGTCCCTTGTATTATGTGAAGGGGATACAATGGATATTTATTCTTCTTTATATTGATAACTACAGATAAACAGAAGTTTAGGTGTTTTCTTAACACTTAAAGGTAACTATTCATGGCCATAAAAATAGGACATATGTCTTCGAGATTACTAAAAAATGATTAAAGGCAATATAATCCATACAGCAAAGAATAAAAGAGGCATAAATACAGAATACAGAAATAGAATGACAAGAAGAAGATCAAGTATATCATATCCATTGCAACAAAAATGTAAATGTGTTAAACTTTCTATCAAATGATAAAATATCTCCTACAGGTACATATATATCCAATTATATATGTCTAAAAGACACTCCAGCATAAAATGATAAAGAAAAGTTAAAGATAAAAGGAATACTGACAGACGTACTTATACAACTAGAATACTGCATCTTATTAGAGGTTAAATGGGAAAATCCTGTCATCACCTTCTACATGGATGTAGGCATAGAAAGGCATCTGATAATATTCAACGTTCTTTTCTGACAAATTTTCCTAATAAACTCAAATCAGAAGAAAATTGCTGTCATGGTAAAGACTAACTATCTTCAGGCAGTACCACTTGAAGCATTCCATTATTGTCTATACAAAGGTAAGAATCCCCATAAGCTTTGTATTTGTCATTGTTCTATCAAAAGTAATGAAGCATCCTAAAATGATCTGTTAGAAAAATAGAGATGATTATTATTACTTTCATACAGAAAAAAGTCTACATGGAAAACAGAAGAGCCACTAAGATATTAACAAGGGTTCATTAAATGACCTATTAATAAATAGTAAATAAATGCATGTCTTTACCCACAATAACGAGTTAAAAAAATAAAATAAAGATTCCAGGTATAATGGCCACAAAAATGTAACATACCTCAGGCTGATCTCAAAAAGAAACATAGAGGACTTCATAAAAATATTATAGCACTGTACTGAGAGATATAAAAGACAATGAAGAAATGGAGAGGGCATCATAGTCTTAAGTGAGAAGGTCTGATGTAGTAAAAATATCAAACTTTAAACTATAAATTTAGTGAAATTCCAATGGAAGTTCTTATGAAAGACTTTTTGAATCTTAACAATATGATTTAAAAGTTGTTCAAGAAAAAAATGGATAAAATCAGCCAAAAAGTTATGAAAGAGAGAGAGAGAAAGGGAGGGAGGGATAAAACAAGAGAGGGAGAAAGGGAGGGAGGGGAAGGGCAGAGGTGGATTGTCTTAACAAAATATGAACAGTAAGTTAAAATAGTCTCTTATTATCCAGAAATGATCACAAATATCACCAGGACAGATTCAAAATTTAGAAGCAAACCCATGAATGGTGTGTGATAAGAATGACATTAAAAATGTAGATTCTGGATATTAGCCCTTTGTCAGATGAGTAGGTTGCAAAAATTTTCTCCCATTCTGTAGGTTGCCTGTTCACTCTGATGGTAGTTTCTTTTGCTGTGCAGAAGCTCTTTAGTTTAATTAGATCCCATTTGTCAATTTTGGCTTTTGTTGCCATTGCTTTTGGTGTTTTAGACATGAAGTCCTTGCCCACGCCTATGTCCTGAATGGTATTGCCTAGGTTTTCTTGTAGGATTTTAATGGTTTTAGGTCTAACATTTAAGTCTTTAATCCATTTTGAATTAATTTTTGTATAAGGTGTAAGGAAGGGATCCAGTTTCAGCTTTCTACATATGGCTAGCCAGTTTTCCCAGCACCATTCAAATTTACAAGAAAAAAACAAACAACCCCATCAAAAGGTGGGCAAAGGACATGAACAGACACTTCTCAAAAGAAGACATTTATGCAGCCAAAAAACACATGAAGAAATGCTTATCATCACTGGCCATCAGAGAAATGCAAATCAAAACCACAGTGAGATACCATCTCACACCAGTTAGAATGGCCATCATTAAAAAAAACAGGAAACAACAGGTGCTGGAGAGGATGTGGAGAAATAGGAACACTTTTACACTGTTGGTGGGACTGTAAACTAGTTCAACCATTGTGGAAGTCAGTGTGGCGATTCCTCAGGGATCTAGAACTAGAAATACCATTTGACCCAGCCATCCCATTACTGGGTATATACCCAAAGGACTATAAATCATGCTGCTATAAAGACACATGCACACATATGTTTATTGCGGCACTATTCACAATAGCAAAGAGTTGGAACCAACCCAAATGTCCAACAACAATAGACTGGATTAAGAAAATGTGGCACATATACACCATGGAATACTATGCAGCCATAAAAAATGATGAGTTCGTGTCCTTTGTAGGGACATGGATGAAACTGGAAAACATCATTCTCAGTAAACTATCGCAAGGACAAAAAACCAAACACCGCATGTTCTCACTCATAGGTGGGAATTGAACAATGAGAACTCATGGACACAGGAAGGGGAATATCACATTCCAGGGACTGTTGTGGGGTGGGGGGAGGGGGGAGGGACAGCATTAGGAGATATACCTAATGCTAAATGACGAGTTAATGGGTTCAGGAAATCAACATGGCACGTGGATACATATGTAACAAACCTGCACATTGTGCACATGTACCCTAAAACCTAAAGTATAAAAAAAAAAAAAAGTTTAGTAAAGAGATCCACATAAAAAAAAAAAAAAAAAGAATGACATTAAAAATGAATGGCACAAGGTGACGGATATGTTAATTTGGTTGATTGAATCATCCTATGTTGTATACATATATCCAAACATCAAATTGTACTCCACAACTGTATATAATTATAATGTGTCAGTTAAATAATAGTAAAATTATTTTTAAAATTAACACTAAGTGGTTAATTCAACAGATGTGAGATCATTTATAATAAAACAAAGTTGGATCTGTACTTGCGGCTTGCACCAAAATAGAATCCATGAGTATGAATGATCGCAGGGTCAAAAGGGAAGTAATAACTTGGAGAAAATATCTGCATTATATGTGTATAATATTCTTAATACTCAAAGAGATCTTCTAAATAAAACAGTGAGAAGTACCTCAATAAAAAGATGGTTAAAAGATGTGATTAGGTAATCACAAAAGAAGACACAAATGTTTGAAGTTACCAGAAGTGGAATGAATTCTATAGCAACATTCCATTTCTCACTTAGAAGCTTGGGAGATATTTTGAAAGCTGTAATGATGTTTGGTGATCAAGGAAAGGTGGAATGGAAAACCCATCGGGCCAGGGAGCATAAATTAGTAGATTTCACCATGGAGAGTAATTTGATGTTATTATAGCAAACTTGCAGGAAAGTATCCTGAGAAATAATCTCAGATGAAGACAAATTAAGAACAAGGATGCCAGAGATGTGATAGTTACAATGGTGAATATTGAGAAAAAAACTTAGGAGCCCAAGAATAAAGGAGTGGTATCCAAATTAGGGCATCTCCATTTGAAGGCATGCTATGCAGCTATGAACAAATGTTTTAGAGAATATTTTACGGCATGGGAAAGAAAGATGAGCAAGAAAAGGCTACACTATCATATAGATGAATGATGCCAGTAAGGAAGAAGAACAGGAAGTGGTGGGGAAGGAATGGCTGGAATTCAGTTCTCTTTCTCTCTTACAGGAAATGGATCTCTCCAGGGTCCCCAGGGTGATAAATCTGGATAGAACAATTGAGTCATAGCGTTTGGACAGAGACCTCAAGTGAAGGATTTTTTTCTTCTGTTCTTTGAGATAGTTATGCTTGTTTTTCCTCCCACTTAAAGATGGAGGTTAACCCAGCAGGCTGACAGTGTGTATCTGAGGCAATTCTTCTCACCGTGACTGTCGGTGTGTCAGATTTATTTGCAGCAGTAATTCATACCAGACAACTTAACACCATTGCTGTTTCCTCACCGGCAGTTCAGGGACATTGAGATGAATCTTCAAAGGGCCAACATAGCTCCAGATGCTGGGCACCGTCCCAGACATGGGCCATTTGTCCCATGTGGGCACCTACAGAAGCTGACATTGTCCAAACTCAAGCCACACCCATCTGTCAGGGAACAGGTTGGCTGGTGCTTCTTGAACTAGAGTTTGTAGAGTTTGATTTGAGAGAAGTCTACAGTATTTGGAGGAAATGATTTTTTTAAGAAGAGTCACAAATCATCTGTGCTGACTAGGCATTGGATACCTGCCCAACAGGTACATATAATCTTGTCCCAATACGTAGACACAAGGGTCACTTATACGAATCTCCTATCTCCTACACCCTTTTAATTGATGAAAACCCCATGCTTTATTGCACTTTGCCATTTTTGCAACACTTGTTATGTAACTATATTCCAGGCTGCAAAAAGAAGCTAACAAAGGCAAGTCAAGAAAACTAAGACATGATTCCTGCTAGTAAGCATCCCACGGTCTACTTGGAAAACCAAATATATAAGCAAATAACTAGAACTCTGAGTACAGTGAAGAGGATGTGAAGGAAGGGCTGTGGGAATTGGAAAGTGATGCTCAACCCTGCCCCCAGGGAGATCTGTGATAGAGACAGTGACATCTGAGCTGTCAATACGAGTCTTCAAAACAGGCAGGCGCATTTCCCTTGAAAGGCACAGCATGTGCAAAGATGCAAAGACACAGAAGTGGGAAGAGCACAGAACTTGGTATCTGCAGGCACTGGGGCCACCTGGGTAATTTTACATTGATTTCTGTCATCCCTTGACATGACCATGAAAATCCAATTTCGTATAGGTTGCAGCTTTTAACCAAGGACTCCTGGAGCCCAGAGAGGCCTGAACAGACTCTCCAAGGACCCTGAAGTCCCTGAAAGCAGGTAAATTTTCCTGGTCCACAGTTTTAATGAGATTCTTAGGGGTCCATCACTCCCAAAGGTTCCGAGGGCCATGTAGATATGGTTAACTCTTGTGTTGCTGGACTGTGTCTCATGGAAAACCTTGAAAAGAGAGAACCACAGGAGTTCCCCAAGACCTGCTTACTTTCAGGTGAGGTTGATCTCTTTGAGAATAAAGTCCTCTCCTTTCACAAATGCAGTCCCATCGGTCCATGTGAAGCTTAGGTTCTGCGTGCTGAAAGGAAGCTCGCCCAGCAGAGGTTCCCCCCGAGACTCCTCTAACGCTAGGCCCCGGGAAAGAGACACAGTGCAGGAGTGCAGAAGCAGCATCCGAGTATCTGCCCTCTGAAACTGCCAGTGTCTCTGAGGTGCAACCAGCTTGGATCCTCACCTGCCAGAAAGAGCAATCCCAAGCACCTCTTACGGGGTTATGTAAGGACCAAAATAAACCACATGTATGAATGCATTTTGAAAAGTACCAAGATATGCTCAGCTATCACACTGTTGAAGGGCGAATGTAAACAGAGATAGGAGGCTCTGCTCCAGGCACACCCACATGGTGACCATTTGGCATCTGAGAGGGCAGAGTGCTGGCTGGATTTTGGTGCCCCCCTTGCCCTCTTGTGCAATGAGCAGCCTGTATAAAGCACCTTGGACTTTTTCCTAAGGGCAGGCTGCTTGGGCAGCACAAAATGATAATAAGGTCTTTATTTGTTCAGTGTTATATACTATCCATGGGTTTTTTTCTCAATTAATCTCATTACTATTCATAACCCCAACTATATTAATAGATAGTTGAATAGGCATTTGTACATTCATGTAAGCAAGGGAAAAAAAGGGTTGGTTCACAAAAGAAGAAATACAGGTGATCATGATCAATAAACATTAAAAACCAGAAAGCCTTGCCTCTCCAGTAATTCAGTAAATAAAAATTAAAACAAGATACTATATTCAACCTCTCACATTAGCAATAATGGCTTTGAAGGTTAATGCTTGTTTGATACATAGCAAAATTTACTGAGTAACTACTAGTTACCAAGCAGTAAAATGGGCAAAGAGGATACAGAGTTGCACCAGTATGACCAAGTCCCTGTCCTCAGTGGGCTTCTGGTCTAGAGCAGGGCTGCTCAGCCTTGCACAACTGACATGCCACGGCAGGTCACTCTTGGGGTGGTGTGTGTGGTTGGGGGGAGGGGTATCCCAGGCATTGTAGGATGTTCAGCGGTGCTCAGCCTGCACTCACTAGTTGTCAGTAGCACCCTCTCCATTTTTGGTGAGGATAACCAAAAATGTCTCCAAACATTACAAAATGTCTCCTGGGGGGCAAAATTGCCCTCAGTTGACAACCACTCATTTAGGGTTAACAAGAAAACTGCAAAATCATACTTATGAGCTGTTTGTGGGAGGAGTATGTAATCGAAGGGCAACTGAAATGAAGCCTTGGACTTCCTCATACATATTACTCAAGCAGGTGAACTTCCACCAGCACAGGTAAACAGCAAGAGACCTGGCACTGCTTGGCTCTGAATAAAGAAGCTAAGCCTCACTAGAAATTCTAAACCAAGTCTACACCATCCAGGATACAGAGTTCAAGTTTGCACTTCATCTACAGGGCAGAAATTCCAAACCAAAATGAACATAACGTTTGCATTCAGGCTGAGGAAAATTGGTCTATAGGGATGGGTTTGTGTAACCAGTTACATAAAACTGTCACAGTACATAGCCTCATCAGCTGAAGATAAAATGAAAATTAAAAATTCTAACCTAGATGAAAAAAAGCTGCATTGTAACAGAGAACCAGCATACACAACAAAGATAACTGATCTATCCAAGAACTTGGAAAAATTGAAGAATTAAAGGGAGCAAAAAATTAAGATATTCCATTATGAAAGAACAAAATACTATGAAAGGAAGAAATGGTGGATTTAATTTTTAAAAATCTAGAAATGAAAAATACAGTCACTAATATCTAAAACTCAACAGATATTAGACATAGCTGGAGAGCAGAGCTGAATAAATCACTAGTCATGCAACAGAAATTTGGAAGATGGAAGTCGTGGCAAGAATTTCAAAACATAAACAATAGAATGAGAAGGCCAACGTATAGTCAAAACAAGTTACGGGAGAAGATAATAGAGATGGAAGAAAGGCAATCTTCAAAACGAAATCATTTTGAATTTTTCAAAATTGAGGATACAAATAAATCCTCTGTTGAAAACATATGAAATATATACCCACTCCTAGATGCGTCCCAGTGAAATGAAGATTACCAAAGACAAAGAGAAAACCTTCAAAGCAGCCAGAGGGACAAGTAGTTCTCTACAAAGGAACAATGAGAATAGCAGTCAACTTCTCAGTGATAATAAAGACCACACAAGAATGGAACAATATCTTTATGGACTATGAGAAAAAAAATCTAAAACTTGATATTAAAATAAGCCGTTGTTTAAGAGTGAAGGCAGCCCACGGCAGGAGGACTGCTTGAGCCCAGGAGATCGAGACCAGCCTGGGCAACACAGCCAGATCCCATTTCTACCAAAAGAAAAAAAAAATTAGCCAGACCTGATGGTCATGCCTGTAGTCGCAGCTACTCAGGAGGCTAAGGCCAGAGGATTGCTTGAGCCCTTATGATTGAAGCTGCCATAAGCTGTGATCATACTACTGCACACCAGCCTGGACAACAGAGACCCTGTTTCAAAAAAAAAACAAAAAGAAAAAGAAAATATTGACAAATTTAACTATTTTAAACAGTAAATTTTTCTTTGACAAAAGACACTATAAACCACATTAAATGATAAGTTCCAATCTGACAAAACAGTGTCTTTTCAAGGCATGTAACTGGCAAGGAAATCTTATCTAGAATATATAAACTAGTCCTATAAAATAATAAAAGAAATCCGTTCAAATCAATAAAAAATGGACAAATAGTAGAAGAGGAAATGGGAGGAGCAAACGGAACATATGTTCCACTTCTTGAGTAATAACGGAAATGCACGTGAAAGCAGTAGGATAGAATTCCCACACATTCAGATTGGCAAAATGTGTGATCTGCCAGTATTCTGCCGGGAAGGCCGTGCCGGGGTTGTGAATCGGAACAGCCCCTTTGGAGGAGAGTGGGTGCCCCTGCACCCGCACGTCTCACAGAAGCCTCTGGGAGTTTGCAAGCAGCCTGCTATCTGTCCCATCTCTGCGTAGACAATTTCCTCACACTTTGTCATGACAAAACCCTGTTTCTTCCCCTGTGCCTGTAGGTGCCATTCAAAGCCCCACGGAAATTCTTACACAGAACACAGTGAGCCATTAAATAGAACATTGAAGATGAATATTTAACCACACGGAAAAGCATTCACCATATATTGTTAAATGAAAAGGGTTTGAAAACGTTTTGTATAATAAAGTCCAATTTTTAAGTAAAGCAATATATCAGCAAAGAGAGAATATGCAAAAACTATACACTAAATATTCTCTCTGTTTACAGTCATCTCCTGGTATCTGAGTGGGATTTGTTCCAGGACCTCCTGCGGACGAACTAGCATAATATTTGCATATAACCTACACACATCCTCCCATACACCTTAAATCATCTCTAAATTACTTATAATACCTAATCCAATGTAAATGCTACGTGAATGATTGTTACATTTTATTGCTTTTTGTTTGTATCATTTTTTAATTGTTATGTTTTTTACTTTTTTCTAATATATTTGATCTGAGGGTGATGGAATCCTCAATGCAGAATCTGTGGATTACAGAGGACTGAATGTACTTTTATATGTTTATTTCTAATTTGTTTTACATGTACTTTTCTTTCTTTTTCTTTCTTTTCTTTTTATATGTTCTCTTTTTAAAAATTTAAATCTTTGGGATGAAATAAACAGTGTAAATTTTATAATTAAAGTGGATTTTAATAAACGCTTATACCATAAACATACACACACACACACACACGTATATATGTATGTTTGTTTTGCTTCCCTATTCGAGGCTCTGTGTTAAGTGCTTTATCTGCCTGAACTCCAGGCCCACTTCCCAGGTGGAAAAACTGAGGCTGAGCAACATTAGATAGCTTGCCCTCGGCCCAGCAGCCAGGACTCAGAGTGGGCCTAGCTGACTCTGACACCCTTGCCCTCCTCCATCATGCTGTTTAGCCAAAGACCCAGCTGAACCCCCAAGCCCAGGCCTTCTCCTCCAGGCAATGCAAAGACACAGGTGGGTCTCCCGGCTGCCCCACTCCCCTTCGCACCTCCGCATAAAGGTACTACCTCATGTTCCCAAAGGATAAAACCTCAGGTTTGCAAGGAAGCTAACTATGTCTCATGTCATGGTGGAAGAATTCCCAGATCCTCCTCCTTTCAGCAGAGAGAATATCTCGAGGGAAGACCTCTGCCTAGACTAACTATCAGCAGAAAAGGCCACACCATGATTATAATGTGGGGAGACCGTAATGTTAACTGGGGGTCATTTACCGTGTGGCCAACAGACGCTCTGCAGGCCTCACCTACTAGGAGGCCAATGGGCTGAGAGTCGGGCCTGCCTGAGCTTCTGTGTTCATTTCCTAGAGGTGCTTTCACAAAACACCACCAACTGGGCATCTTAAAACAACAGAAATGGCCAGGCACGGTGGCTCACGCTTGTAATCCCAGCACTTTGGGAGGCCAAGGCGGGTGGCTCACGAGTTCAGGAGATCGCGACCATGGTGAAACCCCGTCTCTACTAAAAAATACAAAAAATTAGCCGGGCGTGGTGGCGGGCGCCTGTAGTCCCAGCTACTCAGAGAGGCTGAGGCAGGAGAATGGTGTGAACCCAGGAGGCGGAGCTTGCAGTGAGCCGAGATTGCGCCACTGAGCTCCAGCCTAGGCGACAGAGCGAGACTCCATCTCAAAAAAAACCAGAAAATATATTCTCTCCCAGTTCTGGAGGGCAGAAGTCCAAAATCAAGATGTCAGCCAGGCTGGTTCCTCCTGGGGCTCTGAGGGTGAGTCCTCCCCTGCATCTCATCTGGCCTCTGGTGGTCCTTGGGGGCAAGTGATGCTGATGGTCCCATCTCCCAAGTCCCATGGCCAGGTTTGGTCTCCATCGGCCAGGCCAGTCACTTAACTGAAGCTTACAACAGATCCTTCATAGGATAAAATAAGATGATATCTTAGTCCAAATAAACAACACAAAATTTATTTCTTGGATGAGCATGGTGACTTATGCCTGTAATCCCAGAATTTTGGGAGGCCGAAAAGGGAGGACCGCTTGAAACTGAGAGGTCGAGGCTGCAGTGAACTATGATCGTGTCACTGCACTCCAGGCTGAGTGACAGAAAGAGTCCCCGTCTCAAAAAATAATAATAATAAAACAAAACAAAAGAAAATAAAATATGCATTTCTCACAGTTGCAGGGGCTGGAAGTCCAAGATTCAGATGCCGCAGATTCAATGTCTAGTGAGGGCTGGCTTCCTGGTTCCTAGACGGCTGTCTTCTTGCTATGCTCTCAAGTGGTAGAAGGGCTGAAGAGTCTCTCCAGGGCCTTTTTAAAATAAAGTCACTAATCCCAATTACATTAGGGATTAGGATTCAAAATATAAATTTGGGGAGATCACTTTCAGGCCATAGAAGACGACTTTGTGAATTGCTTTCCACAGGGTCTGACACAAAATAGGTGTTCCATCATGATGTCCTGCCATCAGCTACAGCAGCAGCATTTTGTCATACCTGGGTACAGCCGCCGTATCTGGTCATGACAATGGGACACCTTGGGTTTGCATCTGGCCCAGCTCAAACATTCCAGTGCACTCAAACATTCTCTAGCACTCAATTCAACTCAGCAAATGTGTACTGGGTGCCCGCACACCCAGCACTCTGCTAGTGCTGAAGTTACTGAGACAATGAGGCCCTGACCTCAAGGAGGAGATGGAGAAGCAGAGACACAGCTGTCCAAAGAGATGGAGGCTGGAATCCCAGGCTACCTTTCACCAGCATAACTGACTTGGTCAAGGTCCTGAAAATTCTCTAAACCTCAGTTTCCATATCTGTAAGCAGAATGTACAGGACAACTCTTACCTTGCTGGGGAGGTTGGCAGGGCCCAACAAGGCAGCACTTTCAAAACTCTCGATAAAGAGGAACCATTTAATAAATGTTAGTGATTATCATCATGGGCAAAGCAGGAGAGGAGAATGGGGTGGACGGGAGATGTGGAAGGAGAGGCGTTGGGGATGGCTTTGCCAAGGCAAGCTCTGCAGAAAAGGTAGAAAGTGAAGCCAGGCATTGTGGGGGGCAGACCCCCTGGGAAGGTGGTGAGGGGCACAACATTCTAGGCACCCCTGACTAATGTGAGGGGCCATCCCATAGTGGGGAATATAATACATGGGAGAAGAGAGAGATGTTTCCAGGGGCAGAGCAGGCCCTAAGCCCACGCTGAGGTTTTCCTTCTGGTTTCAGGGAGAAAGAACTTCAGGTTCGCCCTGTCTGGGACTTTCTAGACATGAGATTCTCTGAAAGGACATTTCCATTCCTGTTCCTGAAGCCTTATCTCCAGAAAAAAAAAAAAGAAAAGAAAAAAACCGTACTAGGGCTGTTGGGACTGGTGGTTCTTTATTCTCTGAAAGCAACACAAATTTGAATATCGCTTTAGCATTTACACAAACTATCTATGACCCTGAGATCGCACCACTGCACTCCACTCTGGGCAAAAGAGCAAGACTCTGTCTCAAAAAAATTAAATTAAATTAAATTAAAATTAAAAAGTGGGTATAAATACGACTGCAGAACTGCCCTGAGCTGCTACTCTCGGCACACCGCTTATGGGGTGGCCTGTTCTGCGGGAGCAGTCACGGGGCTGGAACACTGCCATCTCAATAAAGCATTTTCTTCTACCACCAGCTTACCCTCAAATTCTTTCCTGGGTGAAGCAAAGAACCCTTTTGGTCTAAGCCCCAATTTGGGGCTCCCCTGCCCTGTATCAATGTAATTTTTAGGAAGCTCCATTTTTTCATCTACAAAACGTGGATGATAAAGAGAGTATCTACCATGTGGGGTTAAATTGAATATTATATATGAGGCTGTAAGCACACTGGCCAGCACAGAGGAGGTTATCAGCAAGTGGTGGTTATAATAATAATAGTGTGTGTTATGGTTATTATATTTCTGCTTCTAAGAGATCTTAAATCCATGCACATTCTCTCCAATGCCGTCATTTTCGTCTAGGCCACCATTATTTCCAGGCTCTGGCACCACCTCTGAATGGCCCCTCACTTCCACTCTTCTCCTCTAATACATTCTCTATATCACAGCAAGAAGAATGAGCCTATCACACAAATTAGGTTGCTTTTCATGTTGCTGAAATCCCTGCAATGGTTTTTCCATTATTTCTCCAAATCCCTCCCTCTGGGCTGCACAGCCTGTGCCCCCACCCATGCTCCCTTCAGAGCACTGAGCCACAATCAACTTCCTTTACTCCCTGGAAAATCCTACTCATGCCCTGCCCCAGGGCCTTTGCACAGGCCGCTCCCACTCCTTGGAGCTTGCTCCCAGGTGTTCACTATTTGGAACAATTGCCTCCTCCTCATCCTTTCCAAGCTTCTCGGAGACACCTTCTTTGTAACAACCACCTCCAAAGCATCACTCATTGCACGCAACAGTAAATGTATTCCATGACGTAGTCATTCTGTTTTATGCTGTTTCTCCCACTAGACCGGAGACAGAAGTGAGGGAGAGAGCAGTGTTCGTGTTCTTGCCTGCTGGGTCTCCAGTGTGTAGCTCATGGTTGTCTTTGTTATAAAGAAGGAAAGCAGGGAGGGAAGAAGGGAAGACCGTCAGTGTTGCAGTTGGGAGCTGCAGGTAGAAGGGAGAAGTGGGCAATTCACAGCCAGTGGCCCGACTGCTCACAGTGAATTTTTCTTTGCCTGCTATAATTGACTGAGCTTTTATCTCAGTCCCCCGGTCTTCCTAGAGAAGAACACTTAAGCTGTCACCTATGGACCCGTTCAGTTTAATCCACCAAATATTTAGTCAAATGTGAATTTTTTTTTTTATCTTACTCACTAGTCACGTTTGGGCAAATCATCTTACACTGCTTTACCCTCTAGCTCCTTCTCCCTGTCTGGGGGTGAAGTGGCAGAGGAGGGTGGTGATCCATCAGCCCCCTGCCCCTCTGGTCTCTGCATGTGTCTGCAGGTGCTAGATCCCATCTCTCTGGCTGGTGGGCATTCCTTGGCATGGCATCTGCCTGTGGTCCCTGCCACGGCCTCCCTGCATCCTCCTCACCAGCCTTGAAAAGATCCTGGCCCCTGCTCTCTTAGTCTTTCACTTCCTACCCCACCCACAAGCCTTGGAGATACTCCCTAATGTCCTTGCAGCTTGGCGCTGGCCATAGGGAAGTGGGAGCCCTCTTCAGGTTCTCTGTGGGATCACAGCAGCCCCACAAGGTTCTAGAGTGTGACAGCAGGAGCAGGACGCCGGCCCCTCTCCTTCCAGAATTCCCTTCAGCCTTCCTGAGCAGGTACCTAACTCTAGCCTCCTTCTCTTCCTCTCTGCTCTTCCACATCTTCCCTGCACTCCCAGTCAGGGGCAAATGCTAGGTTTTGCATAACTTCCTGCTTTGGACCTCCTTGTAGCTTTTTACAAAGCACAAATCCTTTGTTTAATTTTTCTATCTTATATAAAACCTAGTTGTTCCCAATCATAAATGTTTGTTTTTACCTGGGCCTTTCTATGGCTTACAAACGTCAGAGAAGATATTGCCAGTTTTCCAAAGTGGTTGCACTAATTTCCACTCCCACCATCAGCATACGGAACTTCTAGTTCCTCCCTGTCCTTTTCAACTTGTCCTTCTTTATAGCCACTGATGGAGACGCAGTAGAATGGCCTGGTTTCAATGTGCATTTCCTAGATGACTGAAGTGGTTAAGCACCACCGTTCTGTGTTTATTGGACAACTGAGCATCTTCTTTTGCGATGTGACTGTTCAACTCTTTTATTGATTTTTCTATAGGGTTTTCAGTCTTTTTCTTATTAATTTCCAGAAGTATCTGTTTGGCAGCCCCTAAAACTGAATATGTACATGGCCTATGACCTGTCAACTCCACTCTTCAGTATATACTCAACAGAAATGCATTCACATATTCATGAAAAGACATGCACACAAATGTTCTCAGCACTGCAACTTATAATACCCAACCTGTAGATGCCCCAAAGGCCCCTCCCCAGTGGCATGGAAGATTCAGTTGCCGCATAGTCAGATAATGAATGTCATCCACGCCGAGAGTGAATGGGCTGCAAGTGCACAGAGCATGAATGAATCTCACAAATGTAACGTACAGTGAAAGAGGCCAGGCACATAAATAGCACATACAGGATGACTCCATTGTATCAAGTTGAACAAACAAGACAAAACTAATCTATGGTTCCAAAGTCAGGCTAGTGGCTAACTTGGGGCAGAGGAGAAGAAGGAGAGGGCATGTCTCCAGTCCTGCAGTCCCGCCTAAGCTTGGCTTAGGCGCTGGCTACATCCACATGGATTGCTCACTTTGTGAAAAGTCATTGAGATGTAAACTTTTGACCTGCACTTTTCTGCATGTGAGTTATACGTGAACAAAACGTATAAAACTGTAAAGTTGAGTAAAGACAAGTTTGTTGAGGCTCTCAGAAGGAACGTGCACATAGGGTGGGGAGCCACTCCAGAGCCACTGGGAGTAATTAGGAGCCATGAGAAGTGGAAATGCACGGTGTGAATACTCTGAACCATCTCCTCCATATGCATCACCAAAGCACATCAGCCACAGTGAGGAGGTCATCAACCGCAGGTCATTTTTCCCTCTCCTTCCAGGGACATTTGGCAATGTTGAAGAAATTTTCGGTTATCCCAGCTGGGGGTTGCTACTAGCATCTAGTGGGTAGCAGAGGTTGGGGGTGCTGCTAAACATCTTAACTGGCACAGGACGGCCCCTCTCAACAAAGAATCATCCTTCCCAAGTCGTCAGTAGCGCTGAGTTGGGAAACCTTTATCTAGTCCAGCATCCGTGTTTTACTGATGGGGAAACTGGCAAGAGATGGATGCCCAAGATCCTATGAACAAGGAGCTGCAGCCACCATGTGCGAGCCAGGGTTCCTGGCCTGTGTCCCTGACCTTCCTGGTGCAGGAGTTTCTTGTTGGCCCTGTTACCTGGACCCAATCTTCAGACTTAAGGGGGCCAAATGATGAGCTATAAAACGCTGCATCCCATCGACTCCCCTGGGAAATTGGGGACATCCCATCTAATTTAAAAATCGGACAATTACATTTTTAAGAGCATAGAAGTGCCCTGTTTTGTTGTTATTGCTTTAGATTTCATACAGAACTTGTAAGGAAAATATTATCAGCCAGAAAACATCACAAGAAACTCTTGGTGTTAATGCACTGTGCCAGGCTGACACTGGTTACATAAAATACTCAAGAAGTGGAACATTTCATGGGTGGTATGGACAGGTCCAGAGTCATTTTTATTCATCATCTAGTTATGTTTTCCAAGGGCAGGCAAGCGGGGGAACACCTTTCTTTGAAGCTGTTTATCGTCTTTCACCTAGAAGATCGTGTTTTAAAGCTGTGAAGCCTAAACACATCATTACAAAGTTTCAGCAAGACGCTTTCTGAAAATAGTCGTCATAGTATTGGTTAATCTGTACACTCAAATAGAATGAAGCCTCCAATGTGGGCTATTTTTATCCAAGCCATCATGGCAGATGGATTCATACGCCAGCCAGACGTGTTCCGAGTTGCAATGAAGTTCCAACCTGTTGTTTTCCCCAGACTTCTGCCTCCGCAGCTTGAAACATCGGCACTTAAGTGTATGCAGCAATCTCCCAATATTAACATGTATATCAAACCCAAACAATTGGCTGAGCCTTTCATGTGTGCCAGGCTATATGCTGGGCACTGGGTTTGGGGAGGAAGACAGTGAGATACAAATAAGCTGGCACACCCAGGCTCCAAGCTCTCAAAAATCTTGAAGACCAAGGAGTAAAAACACACACATACACCAGTGGAACAGGGTGGAGAACACAGAAATAACTCCATGTGCTTAGAGCTAAGTGGCCTTTCAAAAAGGTACTGAGAACACCCACTGGGGAAAGAACAGTCTCTTTAATATGTGGTACCGGGAAAACTGGCTAGTCACATGCAGAATGAAATTGGACCCCTATCTCTCACTCTATACAAAAATCACCCAAAATGGATTAAAGATTTAGGTGTTGTAAGACCCAAAACCATAAGACTACTAGAAGAAAACATCCATGAAATGCTTGATGACATTGGCCTGAGCAAGGATGTGTTTGGATTAGAGCTCACAGCACAGGAAACAAAACCAAAAGCAGGCAAATGGGATTACATCCAGCTAAAAAGCTCTGCACAACAAAAGAAACCATCAACAGAGTGGAGAGACAGCCTACAGCATGTGAGAAAATATTTGCAAACTGTGCATCTGATAAGAAGCTAATATCCAAAATATAAGGAAGTCAACTCAATAGCAAAAAAAAAGTCCAATTTAAAATGGACAAAAATTCTGAACAGACATTTCTCAAAAGAAGACATTCAAATGTCCAACTGGCATATTACAAAATGCTCAACATCATCAGTATGAGGTATAACGTTCAACATGGGTTTGTTGTTGTTGTTTGTTCATTTGTTTGTTTTTTGAGACAGAGTCTAGTTCTGTTGCCCAGACTGGAGTGCAGCGGTGCAACCTCGGCTCACTGCAGCCTCTGCCCCCCAGGTTCAAGCGATCCTCCCACCTCAGCCTCCCCAGTAGCTGGGACTACAGGTGCACACCACCATACCTGGCTAATTTTTGTATTTTTAGTAGAGATGGCATTTCACCATGTTGCCCAGGTTGATCTCAAACTCCTGGCTTCAAGTGATCTGCCCGCCTTGACCTCCCAGAGTGTTGAGGTTACAGGCATGAGCCACCACTCTCAGCCTCGACATGTTTTATAAGTTGTTAAACTGGGGATCAGAAAGGGATAGAAATCTTCCTGAGGCCACCCAGCCATCGGAAACAGAGCCAGGGCTGGAACTCGAGTCTCTCGCAACCCTAGTTCAGTGTCCATATCTTAGGTTCCTTTCAGCTGGAAATAACAGAAAACTTGACCAACCTCAATAAAAAGGGGTTCCTTTCACCTACAGGACAAGAAGTCTGGGAAGGTGGCTGATGCATCATCTGAGGGGTCTAATGCTACCACGGCTGAGGTCTTCACGATTTCCCTTGGACTTTTCTTCATGAGTGCAAAATGGCTGCCAAAGCTCCAGACACCGTGGAGGAGTTCAAGATAGGAGGGAAATGGAAAGGAATCCATCTAAATACAGTTGGCCCTTCGTATCTGTGGGTTCCACATCCCTGGATTCAACCAACGGCAGATCAAAAATACTTGAGAAAATAATCGTGTCTGTACTGAACAGGTACAGACTTTTTCTTGTCATTGTTCCCTAAACAATGTAGTATAACAACTATTTCCATAGCACTTCCATTGTATTCGGCATTATAAGTAGCCTAGAGATGACTTAAAGCAGACAGGAGGATATGCACAGGTTAGGTGCAAAGCTACGCCATTTTATCTCAGGGACTTGAGCATCCGCAGACTTGGGTGCTTGCGGGGAGTCCTGGAGCCAATCCCCCCTGGATATCATTTTTCTCCCCAAAGCCAAAGCTTTTCCTGCAGCCTCCCAGAACACTTGTGTGTAGATATGGCCACTCCTAGAAGTCTGAGAAAGTGGGTATTTCACTTTCCACCCTCCGAAGAGGAGACAGAAAAGGGAGAAAGGAGTTAGAAACAGATATAGGATTAGCCAACCTGAAGCATCTGCCTCCGTTGCCCTTCCACAACTCGCATCAGTTGGGCGGACACAAACCTGTGGCCCACCACATGCTGGGGTGGTGCTGATTAGCAGCCCCCCAGGTTGTCCTTCTCACTCTACAGCAGACGTTCTAAAATCTAGTGGATCATATACGACACTTAGGAAACATCACGAAGGCATGTATTTTCAGTTCCCACTTGAAAACTATGAGATCAGAAGACCAGAAACAGGGTCCAGGAATCTGTATTCAGATGGAGATGGACTCTTTTGTCATTTAAGAAACGAAATACGGTAATGCCTGCAATCCTGGCACTTTGGGAGGCCAAGGTGGATGGATCATCTGAGGTCAGGAGTCGAGACCAGCCTGGCCAACATGGTGAAACCTCGTCTCTACTAAAAATACAAAAATTAGCCAGGTGTGGTGGCACGTGCCTGTAATCCCAGCTACTCGAGAGGCTGAGGCAGGAGAATCACTTGAAACCGGGAGGTGGAGGTTGCAGTGAGCTGAGATTGTGCCATTGCACTCCAGCCTGGGTGGCAAGAGTGAAACTCGTCTCAAAAAAAAAAAAAAACAGTAAAATTCAAACAATATAAAAAGTTGTCCCCCCAATCCCAGTACCCAAACATTTATTTCTTTTCTAAAGGCCCCTTTTGTAGCAAGTTCCTTGTGGGTCCTTCGAGAAATATTTTGAGCACACACAAGCATGTGTGTAAATCTCTCCAGTATTTTACACAAATAGAAGCTGACTGCGCATGACAGAGCACTGTGCTTCCTCACTATGTATCTTGGAAACTGCATAGCAGAAAATTTACCCCTTGTAAAAGTTCCCCAAGCAGTTGTGAGAGTAGGCTAGGTGTGGGGTTGATGGGCTGGTTGGTGCTGCCAGCGGGTTGAACAGCCCTTGATAAAACAGCAAGGGTAGCATCCAGCACGAGCCAAGCCCTGCGATGCCTGCCAGCACCATGCTAAGCTCACGGCACAGATGCCTTTATGTGACCCTTTCCATAACCCCAGAAGGTGGGATTATTCTTCTATCCCACTTTACAGATGAGACACTGCAGCACAGGGAAATTAAGTAACTTACCCAAAGTCGCACAGTAATACTGCTACAGAAAAGGCTGCACTCTGATAACTTGGACTCAGAATCATGCCCTCACTCTGGTCAGCATGGTGTGCAGCCCCACCCAGCAGTTCTGCGGGATGGCAAATTATCTGGAGCACAGGAAGAAAGACCAGGGTCTGGCCTGGGATCCTCCCAATCTGTCGTGCTGCAAGATCTACCACAGAATTAAGTGACTGCATCTGGGTGAGCTGTGAAGCAGGGAAATGTACCAGTCAACTGGAGCGAGGAGCAAGCCAGGGTGCAGCTCCATCCTTCTCTCCCTGCATCATGTGCCACCTCCCTGCTCCTCCTCCCAGCAGCCTCCCCTTAGCAGCTATAAAATCTGGCGCCCATGATCCAGCTTTCAGCGTGCGATGTGCAAAAAGCAGTGGAGGCTTTTGCATGGATGCCTGGGATGAGAATCGTGTAAGGGCTCAGAAAGAGCAATGCCTCAAAACTCACACACAAAAAACCCAGCATTTGATGTCTCTTCCAGGGCCAGGGAGGATGACATGACCCTCACCTCCCAGTACGCCCTAGAGTCGGGCACAGTCAGTGCTCAGTGAATGTATGCGGTATTGATTTAATTCCTGAAGAAGCTGTGCGACCCCCGAATGTACCTGAAAACCATGGCTGCAGTGACGGAGTTACATTCGTCAACTGATTCTTTCTGAAATTATATTTGGACTGCTCTGCAAAGCACCACACCAGGCACTAGGACAGATGAAAAGCATATGGCCCTTGTTTCAAAAAACTTCCTGTCGTATAAAGGAGACAGATGTGCACAGCATTAAGTACATGATAAGGCAGAATGTGGTAAATACTACAGCAAATAGACAGAGGGGGCATGTGAGCTGAACTGGTGTGAATATTTGACGAACATCTGTTTCCCACAGGACCCACTGGCCTGCAGGTTCCCCCAGTGCCCAGACTTGTCTGTGCTCCTCGCCGCTGCGTCCTTGGGTTCAGCATTTGTGGACTTGATCCCGACCAAGGAAAGCTAGCTGACAGCCACTTGCAGAGTGAACGAAGTACGATGGCTTTGGGTGGCTTTCTAGGCTACTTTCCATGCTGCATTTTATTGGATCCTCAGAAGCTGACTTCTGAAAAAGCAGTGGATAGAGCAGCTCCTCTAACACCTTGAGCCTCAGCCTCTGTGTCTATCAAATGGGAATAACCCTAGTGCCTTCCCTGTGGGTTTGTTGTAAGAATGAATGGGGCTAATCCATTGAAAATGCTTACCAAGGGGAGGAAGAGTACATGTCGGTAAATGAATGGGAGCCATGAGTGACTTGGTCTCCTTCACTTTGCACACGAGCGAGTCAAGACTTGAAGGGGTGGATCAATTTCTCCACCTGTTGATGCACTTATTAAGTTCTCAAACCTATGCCTGGCCATCCCCATCTCACTGGAACCCTGAGATTGATTCTCATCATCCAAGACGCTAAGGGTAGACACAGAGGGGAATCCATGACTGTGTCCGGCACACAGTAGGAGCTTTGTAACTATGTGCAAACTGAAGCAAAGCTAATTCAGAAGCGACCTGGACATTAATTTCTTTTCTTTAACTGAATCCTGCTATCTTTGTATTTTAATTCCTTGGCCTTTCTCTTTCATGAAAGTTGAGCAGGTAAAAGAATTCATTTATACAGTTAAATAAGAACTCCATTTACTCGTGCTCTCCTCGGCTGATTTTAAAGGCAGATATAAAGGATGTAGATTTCCAAAACTCAACTCTCATGTTTGAATATTGATTATGTGCCAGCTACTGGGAATTTGCGATTTCTAAAACCCTCTGTGCTTTCAGGAACCCACAGTAAACGGCAGGCAGGGAAAGATGGGGGAGGAGTATGTTCACGATTACAGGGCATGAAGTGAAGGCCCAGAGAGATATCCAAGGATTTATAGCAGCAACTGGGGATAACATGGCTGGTGGGGTCTGTTAAAACCTCAAAGGATTGACTTCTGCAGAGAAGAATCTTGAAGGACAATTAAGAGTTTGCAAAGTGACCCAAAGAGGGTAAAATATCCCATGAAATGAAAGGAACATTCAAAACTCAGGCTCCCAAAACCATATAGTATGCTCAAGTGACCACAAGTTGCCAGAGAGAGAGATTGACAGTAAGCACACCCCTGCTTACTCGTCCTGTGCCCCTGGAGGCATTGCTAATCAATCACGGCCCTAGGCTCCAGGAAGCTCTGACCTGGCCTTAGAATCCTTCTGTGGGGCTCCAGGCAGCTCCCATCACAAGAGCTGGACCATGAGATTCAGAGAGGAAGTGAGATCCAGGCTGCAGAGTTAGGATAAGGGGAAGCCATCACTGCCTTTCCAGCAGGGCGTGTTCAGGTGCCATCACTGCTTTAGAAAGGCCCTGGTATTCACGGACAGGATGGATTGGGGGAGGGTAGCAGCGGGGGCAGAGATAGTTGGAGGCAGGTAGGGCAGGCAGAGAGTGAGTCCTAGGAGTCACATGGTCCTGATGACAGCTGGAAGGGAAGAGGCACTCGGGGGAGGAGGCTGAGACCAGTAGATATTCCACAGGTGGAAAGGAAGGGACTTGGGGTGGGTGGAGATGGGAAGGGCAGATGGCAAGAAAGCTGTTAACTAAGGTGGCCACCTCGGGGGAGAAGGGGGTCAGAACCTCTGTCTCTTGGCCTGGGATCCAGTCAGAGGCATAGCAGCATGGCTGGGTCGAGGAGGCTAGGCTTGGGCGTCTGACACGCCTGGGTGGGAATCCAGACGCCCCAGATTCCGTGCTGCCTGGAGCACGTCACTTAAGCTCACAGGACACAGGAAGCAGGAGTGGAATTAGCGACACCTACGAGCACAGGCTCCGCATTGGGCTCCTGAGTTCGAACACTGGCCTGGTTCTGTGACCTCCTCAAAGCTGTCCGGTGTCCCCAGGGTTGAGCACAGGATGGAGCCCTTGCTGCCAGCAGGAGAAACCCACGTGAGGCCTCCCACGTACCCCATGCCACATGGCATGTGACCGTGAAATGATGCCCGTGATATGAATCCCTCCCTCTCCACCCCACTTGCTTTCTCACTAAGCTTCCACCAACTTCTTGTTACCTGGGTCCTCCCCGGCCCATTCCTTCCTGCTTTGCTGACCTGCCTCCCAAGCCTTGAGTCTGCTTCTGGCCAACATTAAACACTGGCAGGAAGCCCTCTGCCTTGACCTCTTGGCTCCCAGATACCACTTAGCTGTTGACCTCTGGCCATGACCCCAAGGCCTTTGCTCCCTGACCGCTGCCCAAGATCCTCCACTAGAGCCAGGCTCCTCTGTCCAGCCCAGGACCGTTGCCACTCAGGTTCTAGCATAATGCTACCAGGTAGCCCCTTCAAGTTCCCACCTTTGCCATAATCACCGGGCACTAAACGTGGCCTGGGACATATGGCAGTGCCTGTTCAGAACCCCCAGCCACAGTCCATTCTTCTGCAAACACCCGGATCTCCCCGCCATCCCCCGCAACCCTTTAAAATCTGTTTGGTTTTCTTACAATTTACGCTCAATACACACAGAAATATCCACCATCACATTTGCATGGTACCCAAAGAGCTTGCTTTGCTTATGCGTACATTAAAGCTACAGTAACAACAAAACAATTCTATGTCAGTGGAACAAGCAACTCACACAAAGAAGCATGTCAGCCTTTAATAATGCCAAGAAAAAAGCCCTCTGCTGCTGTGCCCACCAGTCTTCCTACATCTGATGCCCACTTAGGAACGCCTGGGAGAATGGCAGCCTGTCTGCTGTCTGGGAAAGCATTCTCTGGCTGGGTTGTGTTACTCCTAAATTATTCATAATCTTGACTGAGATTCGTCAAGGTCACCACCTCCTGGAACCTTTGTGCAGAGAGGAGCATGCAGGTGCCTTCCAGGCCTAAAAAAATGCAGGAGATGAAAGTCTCCAAGTGCAAAGGCCTCTGCTGAGCCCTCCACACCTGCTTCTGGCCTCCTCCACAGAGGAAGCCGGGCTCATCTTTACTCTGAATCAGAGACCTGCAACACGGCCTGATTGTCAACAGCTCACACTTTATTCCTGATTTCTGCCTGGGTAGAAAGGCACTCCAGGTCCTTACCAGCTCGAGTCTGTCACTTGAACACATGAGACATACTGAACACACTCGGGGACACACACCTAGAAGGCCCCAGCGTGGGTGCACACGGAGATGAGGCTCTCCTGCCCAGGAGGCACCCACTGCTCTCCCGACACAGCGAGTCTAGTCCCCCAGCCCCATCGCCACTGGGCAGAAGCCCTGGAACCAAACGCTGGGGGCCTGGAGCCCAGAGGCAGGGCACTCCGGAGCGGGTCATGCTGCAAGGCTGCTGTGGAATTCTCCATTCTCCATGTGTTTCCTTTGGATCAAGAGGGTTTTGTTTTTGTTTTTAGAATAAGAAATAGAATGAAAAACAAAATACTGAGCTAAAATCTAAATTATTTCTTCTCCTGAAACACACTCACTATGCACATTGATGGAAGTTCTCAAAGACTTATGTTCAAAGGGTGAATTTCTAAGCATTTCAAAAAAGACGGTCAAATAGAATCTTTTCTTTCTTCCTTCTGAAGAAGAGTGGATCACAAAGTTATCTGAGTTGTACAGCCAGGAAGGTGAGGAAACATAGATTTGGGTCGTCTCGGCATAAACATAAAAATGCGGCAGCCCGCTTACGTGCTGCTTAATTTCTTTTTGTCTTATAATTACCACTCTGCCCCTCGGCCTGAGTGACAGGCGCTAGGCAACAGCGCCATCTGTAGGAGAAACTTCACAGCCCAGGCAGGAAGCTCAACCCTGTGGTTCAGCCCCGTCTAACACTTTTAGGATTCAGAAGCTCCGGTACCAACACGCGTACCCCAGCACACACACACACCCATCCCTGGATGAGCTAAATGCCCAACTCAGTCATCCAAAAAATAAATGGGCCAGGCACAGTGGCTCACATCTGTAATCCCAGCACTTCGGGAGGCCGAGGTGGGAGGGTTACTTCAGTCCAGGAGTTTGAGACCAGCCTGAGCAACATACTGAGACCCCGTGTTTACTAAAAATAAAAATTAGCCTGGCACGGTAGTGTGGCGTGGGCCTGTAGTCATAGCTACTGGGGAGGCTGAGGTGGGAGGATCGCTTGAGCCTGGGAGTACCTGTGATCACGCCACTGCACGCCAGCCTGGGCAACAGAGTGAGACCTCGTCTTTAAAAAAATAAAAATAATAAATAATAAATGGTTATTATTATGTTGGAGGAAGAGTTAGTAAGATCTATCACTTTTTTAATTGGCCATTTCCTCTAATCTAGCAATTATTCCAATTCTAGAGGTTTATCTCGCATAAATATTAGCTTGTATGCAGAGATAAAAATCCAAGGGATATTCACTGCAGTGTTCGTTTAGTAGTGAAAGATAAAAGCAATGTAAACATTGTTAATAGGACTGGTAAAATAAATTAGGGCCCTCCAGGGCACAGAAGCCTGTGTGAAATTTACCATGAACCAGGAGTGATGCACGTAAGGAGACTGGACGGTTTGCCATAGTAAAATTTTCAGATACAAAAGTAGCTTTGCCAACATCATGTAGAATGTGCTCTTTCTGTAAAGATGTGTGTTCTACACACACACACACGCACACACACATAATATCTGGAAGAATGTGCTTCACACTGTGATGTTACAAACAGTAATTATCTTGGGGGTGGGAGGAAAAGGAGGAAATTCACTTTCTACTTTGTACATGTTTGCGTTATTTGAATTGTGTTGCAAACATGTACTATTTTTGGATTTACTATCATGGTGCTTGAGGACATACTCGAGTCATCCTCAGAGCATCTCTGGAAGGCAAGCTTTTTGGGCCCTTGCATCTCTGCAAGGGTCCATTTTGCTCTCTAACCTGAATGCGAGTTCGGCTCAGCACAAGATTCTACGTGCAAGGCAGCTTCCCTCAGAACTGCCAAGTCCCACATCGTCTCCTAGCATCTGACACTGGCAGTGAGAAGTCTAACGCCGACCCGAACTGTGTTCCTTTGCAAGAAACCTCATTTTTCTTTCTCGGAGCTTTTGATATTCCACTCAGCCTTGGTTTCCTGAAAATTCAGCACGATATGTCCAGCGCAGGCCTTTCCTCATTTCTCCTGCTCCCAATGCAGTGGGCACCTTCAGTAGGATGACACGTGTCTTTTTGTAACTCTGGAAAATTTCCACTGATTTTTTCTTTTTAATTCCTTCTCCACATTCCTTCTTTTCTTCCTTCCCAGAATTCTTTAACTAGATGTCCATCTTGGAGGTTCATTCTCTATATCTCTTATCTATCTTACATTCTCTCATCTATCTTACACATAGAATGTTGGTGCATTCTAGAAGAATCCCTTAAGCTTTAGCTATATCCATTCTGCTACTCAGCCCATGCATGGAGCTTAATACAGTATTTCAAGAATCCCATTTTTAACTTCTTAGATCTCTGATGGATTCATTTACATCATAGATGATGCTTTACTACTTGAATCTCTCCGAAGTACCTAAAGTTGCTCCATTTTCTTCAGTTTGCTGGGTTATTCCCATTCGTTAGGTTTTGGTTCTTCAGTTGGATGCATTTGGAGTCATGCACCCCACTGTTGAGTTCCCTCAAGTGTCTGCTGATGTGTGATGATTTGCTTATCTTTATGTGTTAAACGCCCTGGTTTCCTGCCTGATCCATTTATTGATGCCTGCTTTCTGAGATTGTGGGGAGGGGCAAGGCCAGCTGCTGCTGGCGGACAGATCTTGTTTTCTGGGTGTGGGAGCCACCCTGGCTGTCTGGAGGTCACTGACTCACTGGCTTTGTGACCTGGAGCCCTCACTAGGCGCTTTGGCCTCAGGCAAATATCACTCCTACTTGCTACTGCGGAGAGATGGAAAGAGGCTCCTCCCCGATGAAGACCCTCAGTTAACCTGCTTGGCAAAGCCCTGAGCCCCACCTCCACCCTCCCACCTGCCAGGTCTTTAGCTCTGGACTCTTTTCCTGCCCTTCCCGGACGTTTGCCTGTGTTTGCTCTGGCTTCGTTTCTCTGAGTGGCTGATTTTATTTGCCTTTTAACTTTCAAGACCTCCTGGTCCACTGTTGTCACTTTATCTTGTTTGGATTACAGTTTGCACTGTCGTTTTGCTCTTCCCATATGATTTGGGATGGGATTTAACATGTAAGAAAAATAAATACGGCCGGGCGCAGTGGCTCATGCTTGTAATCCCAGCACTTTGGGAGGCCGAGGCAGGCGGATCACGAGGTCAGGAGATCGAGACCACGGTGAAACCCCATCTCTACTAAAAATACAAAAAATATTAGCCGGGCGTGGTGGCGGGCGCCTGTAGTCCCAGCTACTCGGAGAGGCTGAGGCAGGAGAATGGCGTGAACCCGGGAGGCGCAGCTTGCAGTGAGCCGAGATTGCGCCACTGCACTCCAGCCTGGGCAACAGAGCGAGACTCCGTTCAAAAAAAAAAAAAAAAAAGAAAAAAAGAAAAATAAATACTATTTCTGTGGTTACATGACTTCCCCAGTGTAGAGAGGGCCAGGAAATGTACGAAATCATCAATACTGACGCCAAAGTGTGGTGTCAGGGGTCATCATCCCCAAAATGGATTAAACAGCACAGATGGCCCATTCCATGGAGTTAAATCAGCTTAATTGTGTTTCTTTGCATTACTGAATTTGGGGAAATAAGTTACTCTAAGTAACTTCAAATGTTAAACGTCAGATCACCAACATCTTATATGGAATTTGGAAATAACCCTTCACTAATCAAGAGAAACATATACTCAAAATGGAACAATTGATACTTTCCTCTTCTATTCTCTTCTCCTCCTCCACCAATAAGTTTTAATAAGGAACATGTAACTCCTAAGTTTGTAAAACTAGATAAAGTACTTAAAAATCTAAATTTTTTTGTTTTGTTTTTGTTATTACAACCCAAGATACTCTTCATGTTAAGGTTAGAGGCTGGGTTTGGTTACCATCCCAGAGTTCCGCATGGGAAGTCTTTCAGATTTCTTCTTTAATTCTTCTTTCACATTTGGTTTTCTTCAAACAGGATGAGAGAAGCACACAGAAAAAAGGCATTCACTTAATTTTACAGACGATTTTTCCTGGGTCCTAGCTTAGAGAGGAACATCTTGACCTAGATGTCCTCTTTAGCATCTTTTGTGTGTGGGGAGGACTCAGCTGCCGAGATTCTGGCAAAGGTGTGGATGCCATTTGCTCCTCATCTGCTCATTTGTGCGTAATCACAGGAGTACACTGGGCAATGAGTTTGATGAGAAATCGAAAAGGCAAGGTGAACGGCCCACATAGCCCTTCTAATGTAGGCATTGAAAGAGTGTAATTTCCTGGAAAGCAACCTCAATGTCAGATTGAAATGCCGATTTCAACGTGCTCTTCATGCACTGGCTCCCTAAGCCTGGAAGAAATGCCTTCTCAGGGGTGCAGTCCCACACAGAGAGAGCAAGTGGGCCTCCCTGTTTCCACTCTCTGCCCTCCCCAACCATTTTCACCAACAGGCAGAGGGATCCTTTCAAAACAGGAACCAGATCCTCTCACTCCCAGCACAAAATCTGGCAAGCGCCTGCCACTGCCCTCACCCAGAAACCCAAAGTCCTCACATAGCTGATGATGTGGTTTGGATCTGTGTCCCCACCCCAATCTCATGTCGAACTGTCATCCCCAGTGGGGCCTATTGGGAAGTGATGGGATAATAGGGGCAAATCTCCCCATTGGTGCTGGTCTCATCGTGAGTGAGATCCTCTGATATCTGGTTGTTTAAAAGTGTGCAGCACCTCCCCCACCCCCTTGATCCTGCTCCTGTCGTGTAAGACGCCTGCTGCCACTTTGCCTTCCGCCGTGATTGGAAGCTCCCTGAGACCTCCTCAGAAGCAGATGCTGCCACGCTTCCTCTACAGCCTATGGAGTCATAGGCAATGAAACCTCTCTTCTTATAAATTACCCAGTTTCGGCCAGGCACGGTGGCTCACGCCTGTGATCCCAGCATTTTGGGAGGCCAGGAGGGTGGATCACGAGGTCAGGAGATCGAGACCATCCTGGCTAACATGGTGAAACCCCGTCTCTACTAAAAATACAAAAAATTAGCCGGGTATGGTAGCGGGTGCCTGTAGTCCCAGCTACTCAGAAGTCTGAGGCAGGAGAATTGCTTGAACCCAGGAGGCAGAGGTTGCAGTGAGCTGAGATTGTGCCACTGCACTCTAGCCTGGGTGACAGAATGAGACTCCATCTCAAAACAAACAAACAAACAAACATATTACTTAGTCTCAGGTATTTCTTCTTTTTTTTTTTGAGACAGGGTCTCCCTCTGTCACCCAGGCTGGAGTGCAATGGTGCGATATCGGCTTACTGTAAACTCCATCTCCTGGGTTCAAGTGATTCTCCTGCCTCAGCTCCCCACCCCACCAGTAGGTGGGATCACAGGCATGCACCATCATGCCCAGCTAATTTTTGTATTTTGTAGTAGAAATGGGGTTTCACCATGTTGGCCAGGCTAGTCTCGAACTCCTGACCTCAGATGATCCTCCTGTCTCAGCCTACCAAAGTGCTGGGATTACAGGTGTGAGCCACCGTGCCTGGCCTCAGGTATTTCTTTATAGCAATGTGAGAACTGACTGATACAGCTGAGGAGCCCCTCTGTGATCCAGCCAGCTTCCCCCTAATCACCCTCCCTCACAAGGCTGCAGCCACAGGGCTTCCGGCCGCTCTAGGATTCTGCCAAGCCTTTGCCCTTGCTGTGCCTCCAGCTAGGAATATTTTCCTTCCAGCTTCCCCCACCATGGCTTCCTCACTCAGTGGAGGTTTCTGCTTCAACGCCTCCCTGCAGGAGCCCTCCCCAGCCACCCAGTGAATGACAGGAGCTCAGGGAGACTCTCCATCGCCCTCTCCTGTTCTGTGTCCTCTTAGGACTTTCTTACTCTCTGACATCATAGATTCACATGCTTGCTTTCTGTCTCCCACATTAGAACATAAGTTGCCTGAGAACAAGGGCTGTGTTTTGTTCTCTGTATAGTCCCTGCATCTAGAACCCAGCCTAGCAATCAGGAGGGGCTCAGTAGGTATTAGTGGGTAATCAAATGCTTCTGGATTTTAAAATAAAATTTAAAAAGGACCATGCCTCATAACTGTACAGATAAATTCAATTTCCAAATGATTCATTTGGCATAAAAGTATGACAAAAGGCTTCCTCAAAAAGTTAAACATCGAATAACCATATGACACAGCAATTCCGCTCCTAGGGATATAACCATGAAAATTGAAAGCAGGGACTCAGACAGGCACCTGAATACCCATATTCATGGCTGCATTATTCACAGTAATCAAAAGGTGGAAACAACCCAAATGCCCTTCAATAGATAGAAAGACAAACAAAATATGACATAGCCACACAATGGAATATTATTTAACTCTAAAAATGAATGAAATGCAGATACATGCTGCAACATGCATGAACCTTGGAGATGTTATAAGTGGAATAAGACAGACACAAAAAGACAAATATTGTATGATTCCTCTTACATAAGGTAACTAAAATTGGCAAATTCACAGAGACAGAAGCAAGAATAGAGATGATCAGTGGCTGGGGAGAAGGAGAAAATGGGGGTTATTGTTTAGTGGGTACAGAACCTCTGTTTAGGATGATAAAGAAGTTCTGGAAGTGGGTAGCGATTTTGATTTCACAGCATTGCAAATGTACTTAATGCAATACACACACACACACATATATACACACATATATATTCATATACACATATATATTCTCAAAAGAAAATGGTAAAGCACTTACTCTATTTGCTTTGATTTTATGAAATTAGATGAATTTATCCTGAGATTTTTTTATTAGATGAATCGGCACTAGTAAGTCTTTACCATCTGTTTAACTTAAAATTCTAACAAAAATTCTTGATTTAACATTCTTTATTGGTTTTATAAAGATGAGTCCTGATAATTATGTACATAAGCCGGTGATGTCTGATTTTATTATGCAAACAAGAGAAAATACGTCAGATGCTTTCTTATTTTTCCCAGTATCACTTGTAAATATTACTCAAAGTTTTTACCCATATTATTACTTCTGTTCCCTCAAGATAAAAAAAAAAAACAAAAAACACTTCTGCAAATGTTTGTCAAAATTGGGAGCACTTTAACAAACAGCTCTCAAATATAGTACCTTCTAACATGTCATTAAATATTCTCCTTTGAATATCATTTAGACCTTTTCAGTTACATTGGGAAATTCTCTAATATATTTCCATAAATTACAATAAATAATGTCCTGTTAAACTTCTGGGGTTTTCAGCCAATGTGAGATGTGAGTAATTCAAGTTCAGCTCTGTGTTCTCCCCGGTGTCCCCAGTTCCTCACACCAGTCGTACCCATTAGGAACGGAGCCAGCTCCACCAGGCATTTCAAAGGATTCCAAGCCCAGTGTTTGAGTGGTCAATGTGGGTGGAAAGGAGGTGGGGGAGGAAGGCTTGAAAGCCTGGTTTACTGTGGCTCAGGGTCTGGGTCACCTTTTGTAAAACTCAGAGCAATTACAAAGGCGTTTGCATCCATAGGTCCTCAATAAATACCATTTGAATGAATACCCCAGGGTTTCACAGAGGCTGTTACTCCATCATGAACGGTGGGAGAGAGATTTTAGTACAAGGACAGACACTTGTTTAATTGCCATGCATTTTTTAAAAATTAAGACAAGTGACATTGGTTTTTCACTGATAATAGAAATACGAAGTGTCTTTTAAAAATACATATATTTAAATTTTAAGTGTTTATATTTAAAAGAAAGAATTGACTTGCAGTGTAGGGGAATTTGAAAACCATCCATAGGGTGGTACACAAATAATTGAATTGGCCAGGCGTGGTGGCTCATGCCTGTAATGCCAGCACTTTGGGAGGCCAAGGCGGGAGGATCACTTGAGCCCAGGAGTTCCAGATTAGCCTGGGTGACATGGTGAAGGCCCATCTCTACAAAAAATACAAAAATTAGCCAGGCATGGTGGTGTGAGACTGTGTGTAGTCCCGGCTACTGGGGAGGTGGAGGCAGGAGGATCAGTTGAACCTGGGTGGTGGAGGCTGCAGTGAGCCGTGATCACGCCACTGCACTCCGGCCTGGGTGACAGTGAGACTCTGTCTCAAAAAAAAAAAAAAAAAAAAAAGACTGAACTGAGGGCAACACTAAACTGGCAAATGTTCATTGTTAGCCATCAGAACCTAGAAGCTGGGAGGACAGAGCAGGGGGCAAGGCCCAGTGTGTACGGGCGCCTCATAGGCCCCTGAGGCTGACTTTGGGGTGTTGGAAGAAGTAGAGCTTGGAGCCCACAGTTGGGGCACGCCCGAACAGAAAGGAGCCCTGCACCCTCCTGCCTGTTGTCAGGACCCAAAGGAGAAATGTCGTTTGCAGGATCCCACAGCATGAGGAAGCCACGAGCCGATGAGTGGGCTGGGGCAGGGGCAGTGGCTGAATATCTGCTGCAGACTGGCCGGGCTCACCCACCCTTTGTGTGAAATGACCCGAGGCTTCCTTGCTTCCCCTCCCCTGCTACCTTTTGCCCACACTAGACATCACTCCCACCTAAATTCTGAACTCCTCTGTCCTTCCAGCTCTCCTGCAAATTCCTTTCATAATTGGGGTGGCACTCGTCAGGCCATCCCTGCCCAGGCTTGCTGCATCTACACCTTCTTGCCCACTGAGGTCCAGCCTCCCTGGCCTTGGAGGGCCTTCTATGGTGGGAGGTTGCCAGGCCTAGGAAGCTACAGGCCTCGAGTCAAACATCTTGCTCAAGCCAGTAGGAGTTGACAAAATTTAAAACTAGAGCTCATAGACCTGCCACAAATAAATGGCAAGATTTTTATGATCAAGATTCCATTCTAGTCTGCATCCTAGGAGGATTTGGCATCCCTGATCTCTGGTTCTCTCTAGGTTCTCTCTGACTCCGAGGAACACCACCAGCCGTGCATCTTCCCAGCTGTCGGGCCTTAGCAAAGGTACTAGTCCTTGCTGTGCTTCACTTTTCACATCTGTAAAATGGGCTTAATCATGACATCTACGTGGTGTTTGCTTTGTAATGATTAAATGAGATCATCCAGGGGCAGAGATTAGCACTGTGCTGGCTCAGAGCAGATGCTCACTACATGTCAGCCATCAGAAAAGGAAATAGAACAGGCCTCCCCATGTTCCCTGTCTAACAATGAGAAAGACATTGGATCAATCCCAGCTGAAGGATATGCTACAAAAACCCTGACCAGACCTCCTCAAAACTGTTAAGGTTATCAAAAAAAAGACAGCCAGAGAAACTATCACAGCCAAGAGGTTCTCAAGGAGACATGATGACTAGCTGTCATGTGGGGTCCTGGATGGGCACCTGCAAGAGAAAAGGGACATTATAGAGGAAAAAATAAGGAACTCTGCATGAGGTTTGGACCTTAGTTAATGAGAATGCATCAATATTGATTAATTAAAACAAATATGTCATACTGATGTAGGTTGTCAATAATGGTGACAGTTGAGCTTTCTGTAGTGTATTGGCAGTTTTTCTATAAATCTAAACTATTCTGAAATAAAAAGTTTATCAAAAAACAAAAACATTGGAACAAAAATGTAAGCCTCTCTCCCAAAGACACACAGCTGGCATAAAGAAAGCTATGGTTTAGGACCCACTTTTTAGTGACCCGGGAGCCTGCACACCTTCCATTCAGGGCTGCACCTAGTGTTATTATTTAAGACAGTTACAGGCTGCAAGAGGAAAGCTGGGAAATGCAATTCTCCCAGCAGGGCTTTAGGTCTGCAGTCACCTAAGTGGAACCACAGTGGTGAAGAAGGGCTATGGACGGGAAGTGGCAGCCCACAGGAAAGGCAGAGTTTAAAGGACCAAATCTGCGTGTCCACAGATCACTTAAGAACAATACCCCGAGAGTGTCCAGAGCTGCCATGTCCCTCCCTCCTGCAGCCACAGCCCTTGCTTTGGAGAGACTCTAGGGCAAGTCAGGCTTGTCAGGATGGAGTTATCTGCCCAGAACAACTGTGAGCATTGGCAGGCAGCTTCTGCGACTGGTGCCATCCCCTCCTTTGTCAGGACAACCCAGGGGCCCGTGGGGGAGCTGCCTGTAACACAGGAGCCTTTCCTCTGCCAGTAGTGCCGGCAGACATCAGGACGGGGAGCAAGGCTGGATCAGTCTGGGTTTCCAGTGTTGGGTTGCAGCAGATCTTGTGGGAACCTTGCCTAACTCTGCCCAAACGCGGTGGCGCCTCATCTCTCCAAGGAGCCCATGTGTCAAATCATTTGATTTTCAAACCAGTCAGGTGGACGGCAGTCAGCCACTGTGCCTATTTCCAGTAGTTTGCAATTTTGCCTTCCAGATGACAATTTCCTATCTTCTGCTTTCTTGAATAATTATTCATTTAACAAAGTTTCATTGAGCACCAACCTCAGGGGAATTCCAATTGAATAGGCAGTAGGGGGAATTTCCTCTTGAGCCTCATTTGGACCACCTGGACCACCGATTCATTTTCCATTTCTCAGCCTTAATGTGAAAGACACCTCTTCACTGCCCAGCAAGCATTCCCCTTCTTCCAGGTGTGCTGTCATCATTCTGTTTGGTGACCTTACCCCTTCCCCACTCTCAGACCATGTGGTAAGGATGGTGCAGAACCACAGGCCAGTTCTAGGAATAGTTTTCACATCCAATCATGGGAATGAGTGCAGAGATGGTCACATAACCTAATGCAATTAAATGAAGCCATCCTCTAATTGTTTGCTAGATCTGTGCTTTCTCTGGTGAGGGTGCTGAGCCGGGAGGCTGTGTGCCTGGAGCTGCTGAAGGCCACCTTTTGTCATTGCATGGAGAGAGACTGCTGAGTATAAGGCATCTTAGAAAATGAAACCAACATAGTGAGTGAGAAATGGAACAGGGTGAGTCCTCATGTCATCTGGGGCCCCTGGATCTGCCATGCCTGCAGCCAATTAATTCCCCTCTTCCTTTTCTAATCCAGTTTGAGCTGGATTTTTTTTTAACCTAAAGAGTCCTGGTAGATGTGTTGTTTGATGATACTGTTAAAAATCAATGTGGCATAGGTTCAGGGGACATTGCTGTGCCACATGACATCACCCTGTTGAAACCACGTGCACTCACAGAGCCCTTTGTCCCCCAGGTCTCCGGGATGCACTAGAGACCTAGTTCCTTCCTGCAAAGTGCTGAGGTCTTAGCTTTTCTGGCCTGAAGAAAATGGCAAGTTAAAGCAGAAAAATCTGTTTTAGAAAGTCTTCTGCTACAGGTATTAGCACCACATATTTTTTGTTTGTTTTTTGTTTTTGTTTTTGTTTTAAGATGGGGCCCCAACTGATAACTCAAAATCTAGAAAAAGAGCATTTCTGGGGCCAAGATGGCCAACTAGAAACAGCTACGGCTGGAGACTCCCACCGAGCAGAACAAAAACAGCCAGTGAATCCTGCGCCAGCATCTGAGGTGTTCTCACTGGGACTGTCTAGGCGGTTGGCGTGACCCACGAAGGGCGAGAAAAAGCAGGGTGGAGTGACAGCCTACCCAGGAGCCACCCAAGGCAAGGGGACCTCCCACCCCCAGCCATGGGAGGTGGCCAGTGACTGTGCCTACCCCACCCAAGAAACCACACTTTTCCCACTGATATGTGCAACCCATGGATCAGGAGGTCCCCTCGTGAGCTCATGCCACCAAGGCCTCCAGTCCCAAGCACAGAGTTGTGCGGGTTCTCGGAGGCCACTCGGCAGGAGACTGCCTAAGACTGCTGAGTTGCCAGGGTGAGGAGCGGCCACCATCGCTGCAGCTCCAGTCTGCGGTTTTCCTCTGCTGGTGCCGTGGAGACTGGGTGGTTTGGACCCAGGAGGAATTCCCCACAGCACGGTATAGCACAGTGGTTGTGGCAGACCATGGCCAGACTGCCTCTTTAGGCTGAACTCAGACCCATCCCTCCTCACCCAACAGGGCCTCCCTGTGGGAATTTCAGCAACTCCGGCCGGGGGTTTATGGACAGAACTTTGATCTCCCTAGGACTAGGATGGAACCCCTGGGGGGAGGGGCTGCCGCAGTCTCCATAGATCAGCAAACTTAGTCTTTCCCCTGCTGGCTCTGAGGAATCTGGGCAGTCCAGACAAGTGGGATTCCCCTCAGGGCAGCACACCTCCTCTGCCAAGGGGCAGCCAGACTGCTTCATTAAGCGGGTCACTGATCCTGTGCCTCCTGACTGGGCGAGACCCTCCAACAGTGGTTGCTAGACACTTTATACAGGAGCATTCTGGCTGGCATCAGGTCGGTGCCCCTCTGGGATGGAGCCCCCAGAGGAAGGAGCAGGCAGACATCTTTGTTATTCTGCAGCCTCCACTGGGTGACAGCTCCAGGTGTGGGAGAGACTCAGGCAAATAGGGTTTGGACTGGGCCCCCAGAAAACTGCAGCAACCCTACAGAAGAGGGGTCTGACTGTTAAAAAGAAAAGCAAACAAACAGAAAGCAACAACCACAACAGCATCAACAAAAAAGTCCCCACAAAAAACCCCATCCAAAGATCAGAAGCCTCAAAGATCGAAGGTAAATAAAGTCATGATGATAAGAAAGAATCAATGAAAAAATGCTGAAAACTCAAAAAACCAGAGGGCCTCTTCTCCGTATGATTGCAACATCTCTCCAGCAAGGGCACAGAACTGGGCTGAGGCTGAGATGGATGAAATGACAGAAGTAGGCTTCAGAAGGTAGGTAATAACAAACTTTGCTGAGCTAAAGGAGCATGTTCTCACCCAAAGCAAAAAAGCCAAGAACCATGTTAAAACACTACAGGAGGTGTCAACCAGAATTACCAGTTTAGAGAGGAACATAAATGACCTGATGAAGCTAAAAACACAAGAACTTCACAATGCAACTACAAGTATCAATAGCTGAATAGACCAAGTGGAGGAAAGAATTTCAAATCTCGAAGACTATTTTGCTGAAATATGACAGGAAGACAAGATTAGAGAAACAAAGGATGAAAACGAATGAACAAAACCTCTGAGAACTATCAGATTATGTAAAAAGACTAAACCTACAACTGATTGGGGTACCTGAAACAGACAGGGAGAACAGAACCAAGTTGGAATACGTACTTCAGGATATCATCCAGGAGAACCTCCCCAACCTAGCAAGACAGGCCAACATTCAAATTCAGGGAATCTAGATGCTCCATGAGAAAATCAACCCCAAGACACATAATCATCCGATTCTCCAAGGTCAAAATGAAGGAAAAAGTATTAAGGGCAGTCAGAAAGAAAGGTCAGGTCACCTACAAAGGAAAGCTTATCAGACTAACAGCAGACCTCTCAGCAGAAACCCTACAAGCCAGAAGAAATTGGGGGTCAATATTCAATATGCTTAAAGAAAATAATTCCCAACTCAAAATTTCATATCTGGCCAAACTAAACTTCATAAGCAAAGGAGAAATAAAATTCTTTTCAGACAAGCAAATGCTGAGGGAATTCAGTACTACCAGGCCTGCCTTGCAAGAGCTCCTGAAAAAAGCACTAAATATAGAAAAGAATTGTTACCAGCCACTACAAAAGCACACTGAAGCACACAGAACAATCACACTATGAAGCAACTACATCACAAGTGTGCAAAATAACCAGCTAGCCTCATGACAGGATCGAATCCACACATAATGATATTAATCTTAAATGTAAATGGGCTAAATGCCCCAATTAAAAGACATAGAATGGCAAGCTAAAGAATTGAGACCCAACAGTGTGCTGTATTCAAGAGACCCATCACTTGAATACACATAGATACACATAGGCTCAAAATAAAGAGATGGGAAAAAATTTACCAAACAAGTGGAAAGCAGAAAAAAGCAGAGGTTGCAATTCTAGTTTCTGACAAAACCGATTTTAAAATAACAAAGATCAAAAAAGACAAATAAGGGAATTCCATAATGGTAAAGGACTCAATTCAATAAGAAGAGCTAACTATTCTAAATATATATGCACCCAATAAAGGAGTACCCAGATTCATAAAACATGTTCTTAGAGACCTACAAAGAAACTTATACTCCCACATAATAATTGTGGGAGACTTTAACACCCCAATGTCAATATTAGCCAGATTGTTGAGACAGAAAATTAACAAAGATGTTCAGGACTTGAACTCAGCTCTGATCAAGTGGACCTGATAGATTTCTACAGAACCCTCCACCCAAAAACAATAGAATATACATTCTTCTTGGCACCACATGTCACTCTAAAATTGATCACATAATTGGAAGTAAAACACCCCTCAGCAAATGCAAAAGAACTGAAATCATGACAGTCCCTCAGACCACAACTCAATCAAATTAGAACTCGAGATTAAGAAATTCACTCAAAACTACACAACTACTTGGAAATTGAACAACCTGCTCCTAAATGATTCCTGCATAAATAATTAAATTAAGGCCAAAATCAAGAAGTTATTTGAAACCAATGAGAACAAAGAGACAAGTTACCAGAATCTCTGGGACACAGCTAAAGCAGTGTTAATAGGGAAATTTATAGCACTAAATGCCCACATCAAAAAAGTAGACAGATCTCAAATCGACTTTCTAACATCACAACTAAAAGAACTAGAGAACCAAGAGCCAACAAACCCCACAGCTAGCAGAAGACAAGAAACAACCAAAATCAGAGTGGAACTGTATGAGATAGATACATGAAAAACCCCTCAAGAAAACAGCTAATCCAGTTGTTTTTTTTTTTTTTGAAAAAAAAATTAATAAAATAGACCACTAGCTAGATTAATAAAGAAGAAAAGAGAGAAGAATCAAATAGACGCAATAGAAAATGATAAAGGGGATATCACTACTGACCCCACAGAAATACAAACAAACATCAAAGAATACTATAAACATCTCTATGCAAATAAACTAGAAAATCTAGAGGAAATGGAAAAATTCCTGGACACATATATCCTCCCATGACTGAAACAAGAAGAAGTTGAATCCCTGAATAGACCGAAGCAAGTTCTGAAACTGAGGCAGTAATAAATAGCCTGCCAACCAGTAAAAGCCCAGGACCAGATGGATTTATGGCTGAATTATACCAGAGGTTCAGTGAGGTGCTGGTCCCATTTCTTCTGAAATTATTCCAAACAATTGAAAAGGAGGGACTCCTCCCTAACTCATTTTATGAGTTTATGAGACCAGCATAGTCCTGATACCAAAAGCTGGCAAAGATACAACAAAAAAAGAAAATTCAGGCCAATATCCCTGATGAACATCAATGCAAAATCCTCAATAAAACATTGGCAAACTAAATCCAGCAGCACATCAAAAAGCTCATCTACCACAGTCAAGTCGGCTTCATCCTCAGGATGCAAGGCTAGTTCAACATATACAAATCAATAAATGTAATTCATCACATAAACAGAACCAAAGACAAAAACCACATGATTATCTCAATAGGTGCAGAAAAGGCCTTCAATAAAATTCAACATCCCTTCATATTAAAAACTCTTAATAAACTAAGTATTGAAGGAACATACCTCCAAATAATAAGAGCCATTTGTGACAAACCCACACCCAGTATCATACTGAATGGGCAAAAGCTGGAAGCATTCCCTTCAAAACTGGCACAAGACAAAGATGCCCTCTCTCACCACTCCTAGTCAATATAGTATTGGAAGTTCTGGCCAAGGCATCCAGCAAGAGAAAGAAATAAAGGGTATCCAAATAGGAAGAGAGGAAGTCAACTGTCTCTGTTTGCAGATGACATGATCCTATATTTAGAAAACCCCATCATCTCAGCCCAAAAGCTTATTAAACTGATAAGCAACTTCAGCAAAGTATCAGGATACAAAATCAATGTGCAAAAATCATAAGCATTCCTATACAACAATAGACAAGTAGAGAGTCAAGTCATGAATGACCTCCCACTCACAATTGCTACAAAAAGCTTAAAATACCTAGGAATACAGCTAACAAGGAAAGTAAAGGTCTTCTTCAAGGAAAACTACAAACCACTGCTTAAGGAAATCAGAGAGGACACAAACAAAAAGAAAAACATTCCATGCTTATGGATATTTCCAATATTGGGAAAATGGCCATACTCCCCAAAGTAATTTATAGATTCAATGCTATTCCTGTTAAACTACCACTGACATTCTTTACAGAATTAGAAAAAAACTACATTAAAATACATATAGAATCAAAACAGAGCCTGTACATCCAAGACAATCCTAAGCAAAAAGAACAAAGCTGAAGGCATCATGCCACTAACTTCAAATTATACTACAAGTCTACAGTAACCAAAACAGCATGGTACCAGTACAGAAACAGACACATAGACCAATGGAACAGAATAACTCAGAAATAGGACTGCACATCCACAACCACCTGATCTTTTACAAACCTGACAAAAACAAGAAATGGGGAAAGGATTCCCTATTTAATTAGTGGTGATGGGAAAACTGGCAAGCCATATGCAGAAAATTGAAACTGGACCCCTTCCTTACACCTTATGCAAAAATTAACTCAAGATGGATTAAAGACTTAAATGTAAAACCCAAAACTATAAAAACCCTAGAAGAAAATCTAGGCAATACCATTCAGGACATAGGCACAGGCAAATCTTTCATAATGAAAACCTCAAAAGCAATTTGTAACAGAAGCAAAAATTGACAAATGGGATTTAATTAAAGAGCTTCTGCACAGCAAAAGAAACTAACATCAGAGTGAACAGACAACCTATAGAATGGGAGAAAAATTTTGCAATCTATCCATCTGACAAAGGGCTAATATACAGAATCTGCAAGGAACTTAAACAAATTTACAAGAAAAAACAACCCCATTAAAAAGTGGGTGAAGGACATGAACAGACACTTCTCAAAAGACAACAAACATGAAAAAAAGCTCAACATCACTGATCACTAGAGAAATGTCAGTATCACTGATCACTAGAGAAATGTAAATCAAACCCACTATGAGATACCATCTCACACCAGTCAGAATGGCTACTATTAAAAAGTCAAGAAACAAGAGATGCTGGTGACACTATGGAGACATAGGAACACTTTTACACTGTTGGTGGGAATATAAATTCGTTCAACCCTTGTGAAAAATAGTGTGGCAATTCCTCAAAGACTTAGAACCAGAAATAACATTTGACCCAGCAATCCTGTTACTGGGTATAGACACAAAGGAATATTAATTATAAAGATACATGCACACATACATTCGTTGCAGCACTATTCACAACAGCAAAGACATGGAGTCAACTGAAATTCCCATCAATGATAGACTGGATAAAGAAAATGTTGTATATATACACTGAGGAATACTATGCAGCCATAAAAAGGAACAAGATTATGTCCTTTGCAGAGATATGGATGGAGCTGGAAGTCATTATCCTCAGCAAACTGCTGCAGGAACAGAAAACCAAACACTACATGTTCTCACTTACAAGTGGGAGATGACAATGAGAACACATGGGCCCAGGAAAGGGAACAACACACACTGGGGCTTGTCATTGGGGGAGGGGTCGTGCGGGGAGGGAGAGCATCAGGAAAAATAGCTAATGCATGCTAGGTTTAATGCCTAGATGATGTGTTCATAGGTACAGAAAACCACCATGGCACATGTTTACCTATGCAACAAACCTGCACATCCTGCACATGTATCCCAGAACTTAAACTTAAAAAAAAAAAGAAAAAGAGCATTTCCAAAAAATATATTCCTTGGAACAAAGGGTATATTGTTCAATATATTTGAAAAAGACTGAATTTCACTAAGTTATTTGAATTTCTTTCGTGTAGAGTTTCCAAGAAACCTGAATACACAAATGTACACGATGCTAAGGGCTCAAATGGGTTTCTCTTAACTGACCACAGAAAAATTCATTTTATAAAAATAGAATGTTATGCAGAACTGTGTTTTTCCAGGGACCAAAGTACCAAAAGTTCTTTTTACACAACATTCATTCTTGAAGTCTCATATCTCACAGCTCTAAGCCACTTGCTGAGTCCCAGCCTTGCTGGATTTCTCAGTGGGGAGGGAACTGTAGGAAAAGATATTTGTGCAGAAGAGTGAGCAGGACTTGCAGGGGCAGGTCGGGGGGCGGTGCTCCATCCATTCTCTTGGGGAACATTACTTTAGAACACCTTCACTGCAAAGTTTAGCCATCTCATCATGAGCAAAAGCATCCCATTTTTGGTAATTTCAAAGCCTTACAAAAATTAAAAGCAACTGCTCCCAATAAAATAGGTGGGCCCCTGGCCTTGTTGGATGCAGATATGTACGCTGGCATTCTCTCTCTTCAAGCACTCACAGATCTCACCTCCACACAGCAGTGTCGAGGGACCAGCACCTCTGGCCGACTATTCTGCACAAATATCTTATCCTTAGGACCAAAGGAATCATTTGGAAACTTCCCATTTGAAGTCTTTTCCTTTTGAAATACCTTTGAACTTGTCTCATCTCCTTTTACCTTTCTTTTTGACAAACTGGCACGTTCTTAAACTTTTAGAGATATCCTAATTATGGAGGTAAATTCTTCGGCAATTTTTTGGGCAATTTCTGCATAAAGGGACATTGTGTGACATGTCCAGTAAAGACCCATTCATTTTCATGGACTTTTTAATGGATTTAACTTGGTTTAAAAAAAAAATGATGGCAAGGAAATCAAAGGTAATGAGAGGGAAAATGGATGATTCCAGACTTTTTTCCACTTTAAAGATAGCCAAATGTAATATGCCCAAGTTTGATGAAATTATGTTATTGTTTTAACCACCATTTATGGGAAATTGAGTTTCCCTAGAGACTGCAAGGACCCATTGAAGAGACGCGGTACTTTTAACAGGTAAATTGGCAGAATGTTAGGGACTGTTTCTCCTCTTCTGCAGCCACCACCCAAAGCACTTGCCTCCCCTATTTTACCCAATATGGTGGCTGTGGACCACACACTTCTTTAGGGGATTTGCTTGGGTTGGGCTACCCCAACATCTATTTCCCTACTTTTTCCACAATGCCCATCTCCCTTTGGGGAAATTGCCCCTCTCCCACAGTGTATGGTCTTGGGTTGGTGGGAGGTCAAAATGCCCTGCTTAGTTGGGTGGGCTAGCTATAAGTCAAGGTATTCTGCCATTGCTTGGTGGGGTGGGCTGGCTGTATGTTAAGGTTCCCTGCCATTGTCTAGTAGTGTAGGCTGGCTCCATGTCAAGGTATCCTGCCATTGCTGGTGGGGTGAGCTGGCTACAAGTCAAGTTGTCCTGCTATTGCTTAGTTGGGTGGTCTGTCTGTAAGTCAGGTGTCCTGGCATTGCTTGGTGGGGTGGGCTGGCTATAAGTCAAGGTGTCCTGCCTTTGCTTAGTGGGATGAGCTGGCTGTAAGTCAAGTGCCCTGCCATTGCTTAGTGCACTGGGCTGGCTGTCAGTTAAGGTGCCCTGCCATTGCTTAGTGGGGTATGCTGGCTGTCAGTCAAGGTGCCCTGCCATTGCTTAGTGGGGTAGGCTGGCTATCAGTCAAGGTGCCCTGCCATTGCTTAGTGGGGCAGGCTGGCTATCAGTCAAGGTGCCCAGCCATTGCTTAGTGGGGTATGTCAGCTGTCAGTCAAGGTGCCCTGCCATTGCTTAGTGGGGTAGGCTGGCTGTCAGTCAAGGTGCCCTGCCATTGCTTGGTGGGATGGGCTGGTTACTGGCTATAAGTCAAGATGCCCTGCCGTTTCTTCATTGCTTAGCAGTGTTGGGGTAAAGGGGCACTGGAACTCAAGCTGGGGCAATCTCATGATCTCTCGTTCCCCCAACCCCCAGCTATTCTGTTAGCCAAGATGACACAAGATAGGGAAAAGAGTTAACCTGATTCCCACCTGGTACACTGAGTTGAGATGCCTGGTGCCAGCTCCTGATACCTGGACCCTAGCTCTGCCCTTGATCTTGCCACTTCCCAAGCAGAGTTCTCATGCTCTCACTAGATCCTCTTCTGCTTAACCAGAGTTTGTGACCTGGGTAACCCTCACTGGCCCAAACCCATTTTGACAGATAAAATGATTCCTCCTCACCTGAGAAGTGGCAGCTAGAAGTCCTCCCAGACACTGCAGGGCATCTAGTCTTCTTCCTCTGCAACAAGAGCCTGGCAGTGTCCCCCTCCCCTCAAAGGATGGCCAGGCCAGCACCCAGCACAGGAGGCCCAGAGCTCCTCCATGGTGGCCCTAAATAATGGAGGGGATGGCACATATCCACAGTGAAGTATGTGCCCTCTGGACCAAGGCTGTCCAGCTTGAATCCCAGCTCTGCTTCTCACCACTGTATGACTTGGACGAGTCACCAAATCACCTCGCCCCCATGTGCCTCCATTTCCTCATCTACCAAATGCAGCTAATGCCATTGTTTTTATCTCAAAAGCTTGTTTTAAGGATTAATGAGTTAACATGTGTAAAGCACATAGAACAGCACTTGACCCAAATATTCATTTACTAAGTTTTAGCTATTCTACTCTTCCTCTTATTACTGTTGTTAAAAAAATCAGTAGCATTCTCACCAATTTAGTTTAGAGATGTAACTGGCTTTCATTAGTGAGTCATGTGTCAGGCAACATTCCATCTAAAGCTTTAGAAAGAAGATCCTGTAAGCTGAGAAAAGGAGATGGCCTTTATGGCTGAAAAAAGGAATAAAAAGTAGATTGGGCATTACAAGTTACTTTCCTTATAAGGTCAAAATGGAGGGAACTTCTGTATCATGCTGGTTCAGACAAATGGGGCTTCTTCCAACTGCTGCTGGGAATCTCCTGTTTTTTGGAAAACTGGTCCATATGAGTCAGTTTGATTATATGGCACTTAGCATGGGCGCATCCATTCTGGTCTGGTTGGTCTGTTGCGCCTAAAATGGAGCTAATTCTAAACAATGACCCCCATCTCATTGTTATACAACATTATCATGATTTCTACTGTCCTCTTCAGCCTGCAAATGTGCCCTGGTTCAGGCTGTGGTCGCAGACTTTACAGATGCTGGTTTGCCAGCACATCAAGAGCTGATCCTTCTCACAATGGCAACCAAGCATATGCCAAGTTTTTACAGCTGAAGTATAAGCTCCAAATGCCCATTTTTAACTTACAGTAACTCATCTCTGTCATTTTGTGGTCAAGAACACAGACTCTGGCATCAAACCCACCCTAGATTCAAATCCCAGTGATGCCACCTGCACACTGTGGATTGTTAATCCCCCCTCTCAGTCCTACCTCATAGGATTGGAGTGGGGATTAACACAAAATAATATGCACAGAGGGCTTCGTGGGGAGCCTGGCACCTAATAAGTGTTCAATAAATGGCAGCAAAATGTCCTGTAATTATCATGGTGATTGAAAAGATTGCCCCTGCATGGTAGGCATAAGAAGCCAACTTGTATTCAGAACATCATTTGTTTGATTTTAGAATGAGAAGTAACTCATGCTGAGCACAGGACGCTCAAAGTCCCTGTGATTCCTGCATTATTTCCCTGCAGGAAGACAATGGGGATACCACAAATAATCAGCACATAGCCTGGGGAGCCTGGAATAGACACAGGAAGAGGGAGGGGTGTTCAATGTTTAATGTCACTGGGTTAGGAAGATGCATCAGCCTCACCTGATGGGCTTTGCCACTCTGGTGAGATTGCCTCCATGGCTAAAGCTCTCTCCACCCCTCAGAGAGGTTCTAAATGAAACTCCCAGTATTTGCCAGTGGGATTTATACATAGCCTCCTGAGCACAGCAAAGCTTTGAATGACACAACCTCATCTTGAAATTGTTAATAAATTCACCCAGGTCCCAGCCAGCCTTCTCTCTCCCTCCCTAGCTGGCTCTGCCTCTCTCATCTGGGGAATTCCATGTTGATCTATTTCTTAAAGCCCTATTGAAGCCAGTGTTTCTAAGTTATGCAGGAGAGGGAGGCATCTCAATTCAGCCTCCCAATACCATTCATAACTGAACACTTAGTCCAGGGTAACTTGATCTCTTCTGTCCTAAAGTTGCATGTGTAATTGAACTCAGTTTTTAAAAATTACATCATGTTTCTGCATAGAGGAAAAGCACCAGCTCCCATTACAGGATGTCCCATTATGCAGTAGGCACATATAATGTCACTATTCTAAGCTTTCAACATAGTGTATCTTATGCAATCCTGAAAGGAAACCCCTGTGGAATACCTCTCAGCAATGAAAAGGGGTGAACTACTGATGCGTGAGAAAACCTGGCTGGATTTCAAGGGAATTACCTTGAGTGAAAAACACCAATCTCAATGGGTTACATAGTACATGATTCCATTTATATAACTTTCTTAAAATGGCAAAATTTTAGAGATGGGAAGCAGATCCATGGTTGCCAGAGTTTGACGAGGAAAGCGCATGGTGTGGCTATGACAAAGTGGCATGAAGGGCCTTATGATGGATCTGCTCTTTCTGGACTGAAGTGATGTTCACAAGAATCTACACGTGGCATAAAATTACAGGGAACTAAATACCCACATGTAGGGAAGAAAAAGTACCTTTTCCTCGCCCATGGCAAGAGTCTTGACCGACAACCCTGTAACAAAAGGCAGATTACCAGGAGAAAGCATAACACATTTATTTTTATAAAGGTTAATGTGACACAGGAACCTCCAGAAATGAATATTCAAAGACCCAGGGAAAACTATGGATTTTTATGCTAAGTCTGATGAAAAATTTAATTTTTGGAGAAGTAAAATGGAACAAAAGGGGTATAATCTAATGGTAATAATCTGGGGGGATCTTCAGCAAGGCCAGTTTGTTCAGATTATTTTCTGTGCTTCTGCAAAATGTTCCTCCCTCACTCCGGGTATGAGGAAGGACAATGAGGATCTTCAGGGGAGAAGGGACAAGGTAAGAGTGACCTTTCTAGGTGTCATGGCTTGCTTTGGGGAAGAAGGATTCTAGTTTCTAAAACCTGCTTCAGATTTTTCTCCCAGTTTTAGAGGCTAGAAATTCAAGATCAAAATGCCAGCACTGCCTGGTTCCGGTGAAGACCCTTTCTAGGCTGCAAACTGCCACTGACATGGAGAAAAGAGGGCATGAGAGCTCTCTGCGGTCCCTTTCAAAAGAGCACTAACCCCATTCAGGAAGGCCCCACCCTCATGTCCTAATCACCTTCCAAAGCTGTATCTCCTAAGACCATCACCTTTGGGGTTAGGATTTCAACATAGGAATTTTGAGGGGACACATTCAGTCTATATCAGGGTACACATTAAATTGGTGCCATATCAATGAAGTCGGTTGAGTGTGTCAATGCCAACATCCTTGTCTTGATATATACTTGTGCCCTAGTTTTGCAAGATTGGGGAAAGCTGAAAGAAGGGTATGCAAGATTTCTCCGCATTATCTCTTACAACTGTGTGTGAAACTACCTTGTCACTGGGGAGTAGCAGGACACAATGGCGTCTGTGAGCTGGGGAGCATCAGTTTGGATCCCTACATCACTCCCTATTGCCTCTGCAACCTTGGGCCTGTTACTCAAACTTCCAGAGCCTCAGAGCCTCAGATACACAATGAAGGTCATGGTAATGCCAATCCCAGATGGTACCTTTAAAAAAAATTAATTTAAGTTAACCAGAGTCCGCTTTTGTTGCTTAGAACAAAAACAATCTTTGCTTTTTTGTTGCTTAGAACAAAAACCGATACATAGGATGTTATTTTGTAATAGGAAATCAAGTGACTAAGATATATATTTTGTCATCTGGTTGATGATATAAAGGACTAGTCTGCAGCAAAACAAACCTTTTGCTGAAAACATACACACAAAAAAACTGGATGAAATATGCATATTAAAAAAGGTGAATTTTACACGATTGTGTTATTTTCAAGGTCAAAGAAAGGTCTACCAAATGAAGACAGATAGTCCAAGATCCCGGAGAAAAAGAAAACATATTTAGATGAGGTGAGTATTCTACATTGCTTTCACTTTGAGGTTTATTTAGTTTGCAAGTTACAAGGGTAAAAGGCTGAGGACCTGAGCAGAAAGCCAAGTATGAAGTGGGAGCTGAGCAGAGCTTTTGGCAGTTTATAGGGATGGGAGATGAAGGTTATATTCAAGGACATGATGGCTACCAGGATACATAGGTCCAAGATCTTGGAGGGAAGGCAAGCATTGAGACACAAGCCCAGCATTTCTACTCTGGTTTTCCCCTTGAGATATTTGCCAATGTGTAAGTGGGGACTAGCGAAAGGTTAGAAAGACAAGCACAAAACGGTTCTAGATGTCGGAGAAACTAAGCATGGCTTTCAGCAGTCTCACAGGGCTAAAAAAGAAAAAGTGAAGTTCAGCAGTATACCTGGGAAAAGCAGCAAATAGAAGAAAAAAGACCCTGTCTTGCAGAGTAGAAACCCAGTCCTGAAGTGATCAACCAAATTCTGATTAGCCTAAGTGGTCTTCCCCTGATATAACTGCCTGATAAGAAACTCAACTAAAATAAAATTCTTCTCTGGAAGATTGTAATACCGTAGAGAGGCTCTGCACCATCATTCAAGAAAAAGTTCAAAAATTAGCATGTATACCATGAAATAAGACACAGAAAAAGCAGACAACAGAAGCAGATCCATAGATTATCCATACATTACAGTCATAAGGTATGGATTTTTAAATAACTATGGTTAACATATACAAGAAAATAATAAAATGGGGAGTTTTAGTAGAGAATTAGAGTCTCGAACTGAAACTGGACATCCTAAAACTCAAAAATAAAGTAACTGAAATTACATACTCAATAGACGAGTCTAACAGCACATTAGATAGAACTAAAAAGAGGACTCATGAGCTGGATGATAGAATAGAAGAATACCCACATTGAAGTGCAAAAGGGGAAAAATGATAGAAAATACACATGTGATTATACTACTAAATATACATATTCACTACCATCCCCAAAGAGATGAAGGAATAGAGGTGGAAAGGAGCCCTATTGATAAGGTGATGGTCAAGAATATTTTAAAACTGATAAAATTATAGAACTATATATTCAAAAATGTTAGGAGCTCTAAGAAGTTTAAATAAAAAGAAAACCACACCTGGGGACATCTTAATGAAATAATTGAGAATCTAAGACAAAGAAAAACTGAAAAGCAACCAGATAAAAAATCCCCACTTTATCACAAAGAAGTAACAATAAAACTGACAAGCAGGATACAGGAAAAGAAAGCCACACTTGGGTTATTTTTTTCTCCTGTCTTTAAAAAAAAAAGTTATTTAAAGCCCATGTGATAGTAGCCATACTTGGGTCCTTAAGGAGAAAAGCCACATGAGGCAATACTTTCGACGGAGTAAACAGTAATAATGACAGTTAACTTCTCAACAGAAATGGTGGAAACCAGTAAAAAATAAAATAAAATAAAAAATAAAAGACACCTTTAAAGTGGTTAAAGAAACTAACATCCAACCTAGAATTCTATGCCCAGTGAAAATATCATTGAAAAGTGAAGATTAATATACATATTTCCAGACAAACAAAAATTAGCAGGCCTAACTAAGATATTAAAGAGATACCCACCAGTATAATACAATGATCCTGCACAGAAATTCAGGAAGATGTAGAGAACAGAAAAATGCATGTAGATATACGGATCTCAAGAATTGTTCAGAGTATTGAATCATAAGAGTGACGCTGTCTTGTGATGCTTGAAATATATATAGAAATAAAATATACCCGTAACATAAATGGTAAAGGGGTTAAATGAAGTTAAAGTGTTCTAGGGTAATTGAATTGTCTGGGAAGTGGTAAAAGTGCTAATTAGATTAGACAGAGGCACTGTAGTGACTCAAGAATACATGTTATAATTTCTAGTTTACCTATTAATAGCAAAAGAATGTATAACAAGGTAAAAAAGGGAGAATATAAAATCATGAAAACATTGATCCATATAAAAGAAAGCAAGGAAGGGAAGAACAGGTAACAGAAAAGACAAATAGCAAAAGTATAAACTCAAATATATTAGTGCTTGCATAACATGCAAATGGATTAAGTGCTCCAGTTTAAAAAGCAAGAATGTCTGATTAGAATTTTTTTAAATGTATGATGTAAAAGAGACACACTTTCTACATAAGGATACTAAAGGGCTGAACATTGAAACATGGGAAAAAAGGCATGCATACAGTAATCAAAAGAATGGTGGTTTCCTAGGCTAATATGCAAATCAATTTTAAAGAAAGGAGCATTACTAGAAATAAAGAGGGATGTCTTATCGTGGCAAGAGAACATATCAGAGAAATACGATCATTTTAAATTTGCATGTACCTAATTAACATATATTCAAAATATATGAGACAAAACTTGATGGGAATAAAAGAGGAAACAGGAAATCTACAATGAATATGATAGATTTTAACACACCTCTCTAAGGAATTAATAGAATAAGCAGACAAAATGCCAGAAAAACATACGGAAGATTCATGCATTCTGACTGACATGCCTGACTTAATGTACATGTGTAGAACACGTCACCTAACAGCTGTAGAATTTGCATATTTTTAAAATACATGTAAAACATTTTACACACATATCAACATCTCAATGATATATCAACATATCAAAATGTGTGGTATGCAGCTAAGTCATGCTTAGAGGGAAATTCATGGTCTTAAATGCCTATATAGGAGAGAAGAAAGCTGAAAGATCAATTGTCTGACTATCAATCTCAAGAAATTACATTTGGAAAAACCAAAAAATCTGAAGTAGAATGAAAGGAATGTAAAGGAAGATACAGGATATATTCAAATAGAAAACAAGGCTAGGTACGGTGGCTCACGCCTGTCATCCCAGCACTGTGGGAGGCTGATGCAGGAGGATTGTTTAAAGCCAGGAGTTCAAAACCAGCCTGGGCACAGCCATTATTCAAAATTGTACTGGAGCTCCTAACCAGGAGAATAAGCAAGCAATCAGTCAATATAATAAAACATGAAAAGAAAAAGACTCTCATATCTAACACTACGTAGAAAATCCAAAAGAATTCACAAACTAATTGAATTATTTAGAGAATTCAGCATCACTGCTACGTGCATGTCAATACACAAAAGCCATTTCATTTTAATGCCAGTAACAAGCAACTGGAAACTGAAATGTGAAGAATAGTATTTACAATATCAGTAGAAATGTATAAAAGCCAGGAATGAATCTAACAGAAGACTTGCTAGATTCCTATAAAGAAAAACAAACAACAAAAAAAAAACACCATAGAAAATATAAAAGACCTAGGTAAATGGAAGGATATGTCATGTTCATGGATTATAAGAGTTCTTATTGGAAAGGTGCCAGTTTTCCTTAAATTGATGTATAGATTATAGGCAATCCCATAAAAATCCCAGCAGGGTTTTTTTTTTTTTTTTTTTTTTGGACACTAACAAAATGATTCGAAAATTTACATAGAAAAAAAAAAAAAAAGCAAAAGCAGTGCCAAGTATGCCTGGTAAGAATCATAGAGTTACAGGTTACACGATCAAAAGCAGGGGCTGATTGTGGAGCCACAGCCAGTGAGACACTGTGGCCTTCGTGTAGGCATAGGCCAGGCTTCTTAGCCAACCTCGGCATTACTGACACTTGGGGCTGGATGGTTTTTATATTAGGGAGTGTCCTGTGTGATGTAGGTTGCTTAGCAACATCCCTGGTCTCTACCCATGAGATGCCAGTAGCAGCCTCTGTGCATACTTGTGACAACAAAAAATGACTCCAGAAATTGCAAAATGTCCTCTGGTGGGGAAAAATTTACCCCCAGTTGAGAACTACTGGAATAGAAAGCAGAGCCAATAAAATGAAAAATGAGATACAGACCATACGTAGGGTTCTTTGATTTATGACTAAAGAGATATGGCCTCACACTATAGGCAAAGATCTATTCCCAAAGCTTTGGTGCTCTACATATGAAAGGTGAAAATTAAAATGAAGTTTCTAGATGACAATATAAAACAATATCTTCATGGACTTGGGGCAAAGATTCCTTAAACAGGGCAAATAGCACAAATCATAAAAGGAAAAAGATGACACTGGATTTCATTAAAATTAAGAACTTCTGTTGAGCAAAGGACATGTTACAAGATTAAAAAGGACAACCATAATGATGGAGAAGGCATTTCTAAAGTAAATATCTGACAAGGACTACTGTCCAGAATAGGTAATTAACCCACACAATCAGAAAAAGGCAGACGACCCAATTAAACACGACCTAATTGTAGAGTTCTTGAGACGCTTCTTAAAATAATATAAACACACAGCAAAAACATAAGGAAAGAGAGCCTTATTAGTCATCAGGAAAATGCAAATTAAAGTCACAATAAGATACTACTGTATCTTATTAGCCAAATGAGCACAATGGAAAAAACAGCTAAAATGAAAAATCAGACAATACCTAGTGTTGGTGAGAAGTTAGAACAACAGAAACCCTCCTATGATGGTCGAGGTGTTCCTATCCATACAAACACTAGCAATGCCTGCTAATACTGGCCATTAGCTCCTTGCTGCCTCAGTGTAGCAGACATGCTTGGTGACCCACCCAGGCCATTTTATGAGCCAGGGCACCAATGTCCTAGCTCCTGAGAGTGTTAGCTGCTGAGGTCTCACACCTTTTCCAGAGAATGATTTTGCTGATGGGAGCCATCACACATACAGATGCTTCACAATGTTATCCCCACCCCTCTGGGATGATGCCCAGCCAATGTCTGGCTGATGAAAAGATACCGAAGCCCTCAGAGGATGAATGCTGTGTTGCTGGTCACCCCCCAGAGCTCCCTATGGCATCAGGCTGCCCTGGACTCTACCCGAATCCATATATGGTACAGCTTCTCCCATGCTGTCTCCTCCTTCCCTTGCTTCCTCCCAGCTTCCTCCTGAGAGCACCCTTTCTATAAATCACTTGCACAGTAAGACCCATCTCAGACTCTGCTTCTGGGGAATGTGATCTAAGTCATCCAGTAATTCCACTCCTAAATAGAATTTCACTCAATAGAAATGTTTGCATGAATCCACCAGGAACAGGAACAAGGATGTTATAGAATTGTTATTTATTGTAGGCATCCCAAATGGTCCTCAACAGCATAATGCATAAATCACAACTTCTTCTTCGGTGGAATATTACATTGCAATGAAAATGAACACACTACAACCACCCACAACATGGGTGCATCTCCCACACAAAATGATGAGTGAAGGAAGTCCACCACAAAAGAAAGCACACTGTGTACACATTGTGTACAAAGTTCAACAATCAGAATTAATTCCTAATGATAGACCTTCTGATAGGGATTAGATTTTGAGAAGGCTGTAATTGGGAGGGGGCAGGAGTGTGATTTCCGGATGCTGATAACCTTCTCTTTCTTCCTTTGAGTAGGTAAAGACTCATTAACTACACAAAGTATTATTTATGTACATTTATGTATGTTATACTGAAATAAGTATATTTTAAAAGAGATCACATTGTTATATATCCAGGAACAAATTATACAAATGTACTGCTTGCGGAAAGTCTACTGATAATTCTTTATTGATTTTCTTTCTAGTGTCTTATTATTCCTCCGGTCTCTTTCTGCTGAATAAGGTAAGCGCATTTCAACAATGTTTTCTCTACCTGTCTGTTAGTCCAGAAGGAACTGTATCCAGATTACTCCTAAAATCCTAAACTTCCTGATTCAGTTACCACTGAGGCTTTTTCCTTCTAAATCAGTCACTCAATAATTATTGGACACTATGAACCAGGCGCTGTTCTGGGCTCCAGAAATGAAGTAGTGATTAAGACAGATGTGGTCCCCTGCCTCACGGGGCCTACAACTTCCACAAAGACCCACACCTGGGAACTAACACCCATCAGTTCACTGCGAGGCCCTTGGAGCACAGTGGAAAATGTTTATTCAAAACACTGAGATAAAATCATCTTTCAAGATAATGATACAGCATGCGCAAGGTCATCAGTAGTGAGCACCAGAGATGGAGACCAGCACAACCACCTCTGAACTCACCAAAACCTCCAGAATGTCTGTGCCCCAAAAGGAAGGCACAAGGAAGTCCAAAATGTCTGAGATTGAATTTCCCACCTGCCAGGATATTGCTTAAGAGTCATATTTAATTCGGTCTTTTACGAAATAAACAAATATGACATTTCTCATCTTCCTCTGTGTGCGGATACAAATCCTTTCTCACCCCAAGGCAACAACAGCAGTAACAAAACGAAAATGGCTGAGCAGAAAACCACAGCCCAGAGCGGCTGAACTGGGGACACAGAGTACCCAGGAACAGAGTGGGGGGTCACTGGGAGTGAATGTGGGTCCCAATGTCCACTGTATCTTACGGAAGTGCTGATATCCAACCCTTTTTGACCATAAAAACATCAGTTTCACAAGGCGTGTGCTAATGTTCCTAAGCACTAAGCGTGCTCTCCCACTGATCAGCAGAGAGTTCAGTGGGGTCCCTCTTAGCCACCAAGAGGCTTCGTCCTGGTGGAAACACCTCGATTACCTGACTAAAAAACACCTGAGGCCGGGCGCATTGGCTCACTCTTGTAATCCCAACACTTTGGGAGGACAAGGTGGGCGGATCACAAGGTCAGAAGATCAAGACCATCCTGGCCAACATGGTAAAACCCCATCTCTACTAAAAATACAAAAATTATCTAGGCTTGGTGGCATGTGCCTGTAATCCCAGCTACCCAGGAGGCTGAGGCAGGAGAATCGCTTGAACCAGGGAGTCGGAGGTTGCAGTGAACCAAGATAGTGCCACTGCACTCCAGCCTAGGCGACAGAGTGAGCCTCTGTCTCAAAAACAACAACAACAACAACAACTGCCTGACGCCACAACTACCTGTTCCTGGGCCAACAGGACTCAGGCCCAGCCTGCATTCCCTACAGATGCCTCCTGATCAAGTGAATGGTGTGACTTTTTTCAAACGATCAAATGCTGCCCAAAGATTATTAACTAAGTACAGAAAAATGTCCCATTTCATTACAGACAAGGACTTCTGAACGTGGCTCCATCCAGAACACAGCAGTCCCAGTATGCATACCATGATGGGCTGTTATGCCCAGCTTATAAGAAGAAGATATTCTTACCAGGAAGTGGAGAATGCATCTAATTTCCACCTCTCTCTTAATGAGATGAAATCAGTTATATTAAACAGAAAAGTACAGTCAACCTGGGCTATTAATCAGGAAGATCTAAACAAATCTTCTGCCCTCATTCTCTTGCAGTTGGAAAGTCAAAATGTATATTCATTAAAATTAGGTTCTTCGAGTGTCCCCGCTGTGTTGATGTCATGGGGATTTATCTTCCCGATGCTTCAAGAGAATCAAACCGTGGGTTTTGCATATCTCTCTTAAGGAAGGCCTTAATACTCATGCAATTCAAATCACCATTCAGCTGTCTGTAATTTCAGTGACAACTGTCCCTGTCGCACATACATGCACCACTAATCAAAGACTGCAGCCTGAGCCTAAAGGCTGAGAAGATGTGCCAGGAAAGTGGCAGGCCTGGGGATTCTGCAGAGCAATAGACCTCAAACGGAAAGCAAGAAGATTTTGTTAGCTGAGTTTACATGCACTCAAACCCAGCTACAGAGTTGTACAGGGAAGAAAGAGCTGTCTTAACATACAAACATCCCCCTATAAAGGACCACGAGAAAATTAGCCCCTTTCAAATGTCCCCGCCCACTCACCTGTAGCTCCCGCCCTGGTGCATCCCAGCACTGCCTTCACAAGCCCGTTCCGACCACGGGAGGCTCATGTTGTCAGCATCTAAAAGGACAAGACAAATTGGTTTCAAAGGAAGTGTAAAGATCTCACAAATGATGTATGGTGTTATGAAATAGATAACTGTGATTTTGGAAAACACAGAGTCTTGGGCAGAGGCATTCGCAAGAGGATTCTTCGGCAGAGACAAGAACCGAAAAGAGAATTTATAAGAATGGTGACGATGCAGACATTCTCGAAGAAAAAATCATTTGAAATAAGAAATGTTCTTGGCAGAGTGGTTATAGCATCTTTATAACAGGCAATTAAAACAACCCAAAGGTCCATCAGGAGAGGAATGGATAAATAAATGATAGTACATGCATAGCAAGAAATAGCTCAAAGTAATAACAACGAGCGAGCTGCAAAGAACAGTCACCAGGATGAGCCTCACAGATGACAGACAGCCTGGGTGAAAAGCCAGACGCAAAAGAACTCACGATAACAATTCCATTTCTATGAGGTTGGGGAAGAGAGGAAACTAGCCTGAGGTAAGGAAAGTCAGCAGAGCGCTGACCTGTGAGTGGGGAGGAGTTAACACCTGCAAAGAATCACGTGAGAAGACTCTGGGTGGTGGCAATGTTCTAGATCTGCATCTGAGGATGGCCACATGGAAGTACCCGGATGTGAAAGTTGATTGGGCTGAAGACAGAAGACACGCACTGTGCTCAAGTAATGCTTTACTATAACTCATTTCCACATAAAAATTTAAAGAATATTCTTGCAAAATTGATGAAGCCCTTGAATGAAGCCCTCGAATGACTCTACAAAATGTCCTCTTCCTGATGGTTCTGTGAAAGTCAAGCAGAAAGGGAAGGATATTTTATTGTGCTGTCATACAACCTGGTTTGTAAAATTCTACAAAAAAATTAACACTCACCAGCCACAAAAGGACCACCATATGTCATTTCATTTATATGACGTACCTAGAGTGGTCGAATACATAGGGAGGGGAAGTTGCATGGTGGCTGGCAGGGGCTGGGGGAAGGGGGAATGGGGAGTTGTTGGTTAATGGGGACAGAGCTTTAGTTTGGGATGATGAAAAAGTTTTGGAGATACATGAAGGTGAGGGTTGTACAATGGGAATGTCCTCAGTGCCACTGACTATATGCTAAAAAATGGTTAAAATGGTACATTTTATGTTGCATATATTTTACTACAATTAAAAAAAATTGGAAGGAAGTCAACTTGGTTTATTCTTTCTCTATTTTAAAATTAGCTTATAGTTGTGATTATAATGTAAATATTAGTTATAAGATTAACATATCTTCCTAGTTTCATTTCATTATTTTAAGATGACGTTTCAATCAAGTTTGGCTTTGGGAAGGGATTTTCTTTTTACTGTTTAATAATAAAAAGCAGGTGCCCATTTGTAAGGAACTCACTTATGAGGCCTTTCTCTGGGGGCCCCGTATCCTAGGATCACAAGGACCTTTGTGGACATGATAAGAAGTTCAAGGGTTCTGCCAAGATTGTGTTCAAATTTCTTTTTCTTAAAATGTATTTTAACTATTTCCAAAAAAACCTGTATAATAAAGAGCAATATGCTTAAATGTCATATATACCAAATTATAGCACAGGTTAAACTGTGTTTGTGCAGAACTTCAAATAAATTCTCACACAATTTTTGTGCATAATTTAATTTCCTTGAACATGTTTTACTGGTTAAGAAGGCTGTAACTCTGCGTTGTGCATTTTAAAAATTCAGCGCTTTTTCCATTTTACTCAGATAAAATTATCTAAGCAAGCAAGCTGATGAAGCACACACGTGCCTCTCTCAACCACGTGACAGGCAAGACTGGGAAGCACCTGTGTGGGGCATGCTCCAGCATCACATGCAGTATGCCTACATGTATGACACATTGTGTATGCACGCCGTAGGTATAATAACTATAACATTTGTCACTGAGATACCAGCTAAAGCCTATGTAGAGTGGCCATTCTGTAACAGCCCCGTTCTGAGTACATTAATTTCCATGATCTCATTTCAAATTATTTTCATATCTCATATCAAATCCTTAAAACAATCCCACAAGGTAGATCATGTTATTCTCACATTTTAGAGGGAGAGGATAAAGTGAGGTGGAGTGAAGTCATTGGCCCAAGGCCACAGAGCTAGTGAGTGGGGAGAACTGAAAAATAGAAGCATGAAGAGGCCAGAGCCTGGCCTCCTCACCACTGCACTAACTGTGCACAACGGTGAGTACACACCACATTGAGGTTGAACCTTAGTTCATATAGACATGTCAGCACTTGAAATTTTAGGGTGCTTCTTGTCTGATCTTTCTATTCAAGGAAAGAAATGTGGGCTGTTACCAGATATTGTTGGCAATGCTGTATGGACACACAGGGCCCCACAGGCTTACTACTCTGCCATCGCTGTCTTGACATTTTTAATAATTTTTGAACAAGGGATCCACCTTTTCATTTCGCATTAGGTCCCACAAATTATACACTAGTCCTGATTGTTGGTGTTTCAATTCATGTTGGAAAATGTTTCCTACTGCTTCTCTTACAATCACACTGATTAGTGTAACTGATGAGATAAGAAGGCAAGATGTTGAAAACATCTACAATTTTTACCTCTATACCAATGTGAAGCCTAACATTCTTAATATTCTGCAACCGAAACAAAACATAAAAGCAAATTTGACCTTGCGACTAACATAAGGTGCAAATGTCCTCTGCCCCTTCTGTGGTGGGCACATGGTGCTGTCCTGCCACAGCTGGTACCCCTTCCCCTGGCCATAATCCCAATTTTTATTTATGGTCTTCACCTCCCCATGCTCAGTCCTGGTACATGTGCAGCTCTGGCCCCAGCTCCTGGAATGGAGCCTGGGACGAGTTAATCAACTCAGCTCATTCCTGGGCACATGGTCCAGCTCAGTCCATCCAAGTGACTCTCTGGACTTGGGTTAGCCCTGCCTTTCTTGGCTGGATGTGAGGAGTATGGCCATCTGGCCACCATGAGCAAAGAGCGGGTCAGAGAATGGAACCAACTAGACTAGGTAGCCCTGGGGAGACTGAGTTGGTTGTTAAACTGTCAAAATACTTCTATACTTGTTGGCAAATAGCCACCACCCTCAGGTCCTCCAAGTTCTCCCTCTACCACCTGTCACCCCAGCCCCTCCTCTGGTCCTCCTGTATCTCCCCACAATGCAGCAACTGAAGAAGTAACGCTGGCACAGCAGGGGTCTTCCAGGAGCCACTCAAAACTTTGGCCTGTGTTCCTTCTGATCCTCAGTGCATGGTTGCTAAATAGGTTTAATATCTCCCCTGGGGCCACCTAAAGGAAATGCAGCAGGGAAGTGGAGGGAGAGACACCAGCTCCCATCGAGGGCTTGAGCGCCTGTGTCAGCCTGCCGCCAGATCCAGTCCCAGCTCTTTATATCATGGTAGCCATGAATGACACCAGGCTTGGGCAGTTTGGGTTGGAATTCCTGCTACTTGCAAGCAAAAGAGTTTTAAATAATGCAACCCCAGTTTCAATGCTGATGCTATTCTTGGGTTCAATTTCCTTATGGGGAAATGGCTGAATCAAAGTTGTAGGTCGAGAAATGTACAAGATTAGCCTAGACATCGTGTCATGTCTGACAGCAGACAAAGTCACAATCAACCTGCAGCAGCTCCCACTGGCCAGAGATAATCACAGTCCATTGAAGTACATCAAACATGTTCAAACCTATGAGTTAATAATACCATCCTCTACCTCGAAAACAAAAAAGAAAATAAAAACTGAGTGGTCACCTCTGGAGAATACCAGGAAGTGAAGTTATTTTGAAAATTAGTAAATAAAAGGGGAAAGATTAAAGTTTTTATCCTAAATTTCCTATACAAACTATACCTCAGAGTAACCAAGGACTTGAATTGGAAGAATTATTCTGACAGAGATGTTCCACCAAACAAATGAGAAATAAATGACAGAACAAGGCCATTCTAATGTTGTCACACTTACTGAATTAAGGTCTTATGCAGTGATCAACAATGGTTGATCTAATCTCTCTCTTTCTCTCTCTACCCACTCTCTCTGTTTCTCCCCCCATCTCTCAATCTCTCTACCTTTTTTCTTCCCTTTGTCCCTCTCCCCACTCATCTCTCTCTCTCTCTCTCTCACACACACACATGCATGCACACTCAAAAAGAAGAAAAAAGCATCCAGATGTGATGTACTCTTTGATGCCAGCTATGAAATATTTTTGCCAGAGTTTCTATTCTGAATTTCCTCCAACCTTTAGCTCTATCAGTTTACAGATGCACAGAGAACAGAGGAACATTAAATAACACCCCAGAGAATCAAGCATTAAAATCGAAACTGTGAAAAACTCCACAGGACTAATAAACAAGTAAATTATAAGAGATGAGGAGAAATACAGATAAAAAATATTGAGAAATTTATCAACAAATTGCAATGTATGGACCTTATTTAGACTCTGATTTGAACAAACTAAATGTAAAAGAAAAATTTTTAAGGTACCTGGGGAAATTTGTGCACTGACTAGGTAGTGAATGAAATTGAGGAATTATTGATATTTTAAATACTATTGTAGCTATGTGTAAAAACAAGAATCTTTATCTCTTAGAGATACATGTAAATCCTAAAACCATTAGTTGGGGAGTGGGCAGGAGTACCCGTAAAACAAGATTATCAGGGAATGGTAAATGTTGAAGTTGAGTGGCAGATAGGTGAGGTTGATTATTTTAACATTTTACAAATGGTTTCTTTTAATTTTCTTATTATATTTATTAAATATACAAGATAGCTTCATCAAATCTTGGAAAATATGTATTATTAAAAAACTGTGTGTGGATTTCAAAAATTTTTTTAATTTTTTTTGAAAATTTTCCATTTTTGCACCAAAATAAACTCATACTAGCTTGTCATAACTTGTCTGACTAGGATCTAGTTTGAAGTATAAGAAGGATAAGACAACAGTTTGCCAAGAGCCCCTATCAGAGCAACATGAATTCTGCTAAAAATGAAACAAGAACAAACATCAAGTTTATGGTGAAGCTTGTGTGGAAGACTGTGAAATCATTGATGCTTTACAAAAAATGTATGAGGACAATGCCCCAAAGAGATCAGCAGTTTACAAATGGGTAACTCATTATACGAAGGGACAACACAATGTTGAAGATGAAGCCTGCAGCAGCATAGACCACACCCCTAATTTGCAAGGAAAACATGCATCATGTTCATGCCCTAATTGAAGAGGATTGACAATTAACAGTGCAATCAATCACCAACACCATAGACATCTCAGTTGGTTCAGTTTGCACAATTCTGACTGAAAAAATATAGCTGAGCACATTTCCACTCAATGGGTGCCAAAATTGTTGCATCTATATCAGCTGCAGACAAGTGAAGAGCTTTCAATGAAAATTTTAAACAAGTAGACTCAAGCTCCTGAAGCACTTTTTTAAAGAATTGTAGCAGGAAGTGAAACATGGCTTCACCAGCACCATCCCGAAGACAAAGCACAACCAAAGCAACGGCTACCAAGAGTGACCCAGTCAAAATACAAGTGCACTGGGCTAGACCAAAAGTCATGACAACAGCTTTTTGGCCTGCTCAGAGTTGCTTATTGACTCCTTTGAGGCCAAAGAACAATGACATCTGCTTGTTATGACAGTGTTTTGAGAAAGCCAAAGTGTCAGCAGCAAAAAAAAAACCCAGGAAAACCTACCAGAGAGTCCTTCTCCACCATGAGAATGTTCCTGCTCATTCCTTTCATCAAACAAGGGCAATTTGGGGAACATTTTGATGGCAAATCATTAGGTATGCACCTTACAGACCTGATTTGGCTCCTTTTGACTTTTTTTTTTGTCTCCTAATATTAAAAAATTGTAAAGGAAATCCATTTTTCTTCAGTTAATAATGGAAAAAGGACTGAAGTGACATGGTTCAATTCCCAGGGCCCTCAGATCTTCGGGGATGGTCTAAATGGTTGGCGTCCCTGCTTACAAAAGTATCTTGACCTTAACGGAGCTTATGTTAAGAAAGTTTATATTCTTTATTTTTATCTCTAAATTCGATTTTTCCATGAACATTTTGAAGTCCCCTTGTACATTAACTATATGTTGAAATTTTAAATTTATATACAATAATTTATTCTAACGCTATGCCATGTGTACTGATCTTATGTATTAAAGTTCCATAAGATATTCAACTTTTGGAAAGAGGTCCTTATGTACCTCTCCCCACACTCAAAGTACAATTTTACAGCTTCTACCTTCTGTGATTATTCTGTGATTATTCATTTTACCATTACAACATTTATAAAAATGAGTAATATGGACCTAGATCTGAGCATCCAATCCAGTGGCCAATAGCCATATTTTGCTAATGAGCACTTGGAATGTAGTTAGTCCAAACTGAGATGTGCCACAATTAAAATATACGCTCTGCTGGATTTCAAGGACTTACTACAGAAGAGAAAGGTAAAATATCCCATTACATGTTTTATATGGACAACACGTCAAATTGATAGTATTTTGGATATATTGGGTTGATAAAGTATAATATGTATTTATTTTTTTGAGATGGAGTTTCACTCTGTTGCCCAGGCTGGAGGATAGTGACACCATGTGGGCTCACTGCAACTAGCATTTTGGGAGGCTGAGGCGGGTGGATCACCTGAGGTCAGGAGTTCAAGACTAGCCTGGCCAACATGATGAAACCCCATCTCTACTAAAAAATACAAAAATTAGCCAGGCATTGTGTTGGGTGCCTGTAATCCCAGCTACTTGGGAGGCTGAGGCAGGAGAAAAAGTATATTATTAAAAGTAATTTTACCTTTTTCCTTTTGTGTTTTAATAGGACTACCAGAAAAATTTAAATTACACATTTAGCTTCTATTATATATCTATTGTATAGTGCCACTCCAGATAAGCAATGAGTAAAGCAAGTATATGGAGTGACCATTTAATTCATGATCCAAAGTGGGACAATTGGACAGTGCCCACAGGCATTCTTAATAATCACACTAGAACAACAGGCATAAGCCAGGACATATGCTCACCTCACTAATTAACCAGTAAATGTGATTGTTGAAAACATAATAGAAATAAAAGATTCCTCTTGTAACTTCAACTGCTATTGAAGGGGTGCATGCCCCATTGCAGGGATGCCTTGCTGCCTGCTGTGTCTTCATGGATTTGTTGTTAGGTTAGAGCATGGACCTTGCAGAGGTTGCAAATACTCCGAGAGTTTGGAGTTTTAAGAACAATCTGAGGGAGGAGCAAGAAATATGGAGTGAATCAGAGAAACTCCCTGGCAAAGGAGTGGGGGTGGTCAAAGGGCATTTTAACAGCATTGCCTAACTATTCTACATGAACTTCTTTTTTTTTCTCTTTATTCCAGTACGAGTTTTCCCCCTCATTCTCATCATTCTTATCTTTAGTTTTTTTGAGATGGAGTCTCACTCTGTCACCCAGGCCAGAGTGCACAGAGTGCAACCCAGATCAAGCATGATCTCAGCTCACTGCAAGCTCTGCCCCTCAGGTTCACGCCATTCTCCTGCCTCAACCTCCCTAGTAGTTGGGACTACAGGCGCCCGCCACCATGCACGGCTAATTTTTTTTTTTTTTGTATTTTTGTAGAGACGGGGTTTCACTGTGTTAGCCAGGATGGTCTCAATCCCCTGATGTCGTGATCTGCCCGCCTCGGCCTCCCAAAGTCCTGGGATTACAGGTGTGAGCCACCACGCCCGGCCCCTTTTTTTTTTTTAAGGTTTCTGTATTCACATACATTGTATGTGAATAGGGAAAATTTATGATTTGTAAAGAAAAAGATTTTTTCCATCTGGTTCAACATGGGGCAAAATAGCTCACAGGCAAGGCAGGTGTCCCCTGGGATGCAAAGAAGCCATGAGAATGCACTCCCACCTTCTGAGCCAGCACTCACCCTGCTTCCCACTGGATGAGAGGAGAAGTTTCAGTGCAGGTTTTTCCTTTCTGAGGATGGGATGTGGTGGGAGCTGGCCCTGACCTTGTCTATGTGCCTCAGAGGACCAGGTGGTCCCAGCCGACATCAGGAATATGATAGTAAAGGTTGAGTAATAATGACAAAATAATACTCTGAGAATTATTCAGTAGTTTCTAACTACAATAGCTCTCCCTTCAGAAATGCATAAGATTGACATTTATTTTGCTCTAGAGAGAACATCCTTATTAGAGCAAAGTGAAAAGGAAAGCAACGATACCCAAAAAGAGGCAGAAAATGAAAAGCCGCAAGCTTCCACTGGCCTAGAGGATGCAATTTCTCTTTGCTTATTTAAGAACAACTGGGATGCATCGAACACCCCATAAAAGGCCGGCTGTGGACTCACATATTTTATCTCCTTATTACAACATCACTGTGTGTTGCTGAAAATGGCCAATTCTATAGCAAAGAATCATTCCCCAGGGCAGCATCTGCCTCATTGCTGTTGACAATGCTTTGGAAACAGCACTGGGTTGCTTTCCAGATTCCTCAGACCTCTGCCCAAGAGCTGACCTGAGCTGATTCTCACAGAATCCATAGAAAGAATGTGTTGGCATAAGCTAGTCCAAACTCAGGCTGCTGGACTCAAAATTCATGTCCCTGAAGAGGAGTTAAGTAGGTGTCTTCTCCTGCCCACTCCCCTGGTAATCCACTGTTTAAAACTAACTAGGCATCAACCTCAGAAACATTTACTGGACAAGAGCTCCATGTCAGGCCATGCAGTATAGTTACAGGCAGGTTTCATTGCATCTTTACAGCACTAACAGGTATGCATTTTTTATTATCCTCACTTCGCACATGAGAAATGGAGACACACAGAGGTTACATAACTAATGTGGCTAAAATGGAAGAGCAGGTCAGAAAAAAAGCCATGTCTCCTGATTCCAAACGGCATGGTGGTAACGCACACAGGGCCACTCCCCAACACATGGGCCATATGTCAATTACCTATAAATCCATGTGAAATATTCATTCATTCATTCATTCATTCACTTAAACTTGATTCGATGCTTCCAGCTGCCCTGGATACAAAAATAAATAAAATCTGGTCCCTGACTTCATTCAAGAAATTCACCATCTGGCTGAGAATAATTTTGGAATGCAAAGGTCCAAACCCCCATTTATTTGTTTTCTGATTTTGAAAAAGTTTTCGGACTGGGTGTACCCATATTAGGTTTTTGCATTTTGTTTGTTTTCTCTGAGCTTGGAGGCAGAAAGACCTGCAATCAAAGACTGTATTTTTTTCATTGTTTTATTTCCTATTATATTTTGGATTCGGAATCCACTTTTCTGCAAAGTCTTTCATTTGCATCTGTATACTATAAATATGCAAATCCCAAACAAATAGGAAAGTAAAAACTCAGCCAAACCAGCCACTTGACATCAGGGTAGTTTACTGACTTCTAACTCTACTATTAGCCAGTTTGTACAGAGCAGACATTACAAAGTGGCAGTTTAGCCTAAAATGAGTTTTATTTTGCCTGTTCAGTGTTTTACTTCCAAGTGAATCAGTGTTTTAAAAATATAAAACATTACATAAAAATCCAGATTTCTGGTATTTGTTGAAAAATTGGAAATTCTCATAACAAAACACTGGGCCCACATGCCTACATAGCAACAAGGGCTGGAGCAGAACAGTGGCTATCCCTGTTAGTGACATGCTCATTCCAGTTCCCCACAGTCCCCACCACTCCCTACTGAATCCCCATCCTTGAGACTGTGTGTACCAGTTGTCATCCAGCACCTCTCTTAGACAGTTGCTTTCCTATGGTATGTGGCTACTTCTGTATCTGTATATTTATCCAAATATGTACAATAAAACTCAAACTAAAAGGGCTCGATGATTTTTTCTATGCAGCCTGCCTTGCTCATTTGCATGACTACTTGATCCCTGTAGATATGGCTTTGACCCACAGTGTCAATAAATTGCATTCCGAATCAGACCAACAGAAGGACATGCAACTCAAGTTGTTTCAATGGAGTATGTGGCTGAAAACCTCTGTATCCTACAGGTGTTGATTATCTATAGCTGAATAACAAACCTCCCCACAACTCAGTGACTTAAAACAAGCATTTATTTGGCTTTTAATTATGTGTGTCTGAAACCTGGGCTGGGCTCAAGTAGGTAGCTCTTCTGCTGGTCTCACTAGACTCACTCATCTGTGGTCAGCTGGTGGTCATTGAACTAACATGCCTGCCTACGGGCTGGCTGGCTGCAGGCCAAGGCCATGAAGGTACCTAGGTGTCCTGTCTTTTATCACCCAGCAGGCCTGCCCAGACTTGTTCTTGGGATGGTGGTTGTAAAGTTCTTGTATGAGTTTGCTAGAACTGCCATAACAGAATACCACCGACTACGGGGGCCTTAAACACTATAACTTTACTTTCTCACAGTTCTGAAGGCTGGAAATTTAAGATCAAGGTGCCAGCAGGACTGGTTTCCAGTGAGGCCTCTCCAGTGAGGCTTGTGGACGGGTGCCTTCTTGTTCTGTCCTCACGTGACATTTCCTCCGTGAGCCTGTGGGGAGGAAGTAGTCTCTGGTATGGCTCCCTCCTCTTATAAGAACACAGTCCTATCAGAGTAGGGCCCCACCCTTCTGGGCTCATTTAACTTTACTTACTTACTTAAAGGCTTTACATTCAAATACAGTCACATTGGGGGTTAGGGCTTCAACCTATGAATTTTAGTGGGGATGCAATCAGTCCATAACAGTTCCCAAGAGCAAACAGAAGACAAGCCCTTTGTGTAACATTTGATTTTTTCTCATTGACCTAAACAAGTCCTCTGGCCAGGTCCTCAGTCAGTGTGAGAGGGGACCACACCGACACAAATGCCAGGACACAGAGACGCATGAACAAATGAGGGGCTGTGACAGCAGCAATCCACCATGTCCAGACCAATTTTCTTCAACTGCTGCATACTCTAGGTCAGCGTATTTTAGATCCATGCTGTGGGGGTTACTGTGGTTCACTACCCAACAGCTGATCCTCATCAGCAGGTTATTCTAAGAGGATTATGGGCTTCCTTTCCCCTACAATGACTGATGGGGGAGTGGGCATGGACCCAGTGCAGATAAAATGGAAATGTCTGCTGCATGTCCTTATGGAAAAGGTTTCCAGGCTCCAATAAAGAACAGGAGAAGAGAAGGTCCTGCTCCTGGACATTGTTGAGTCAAATAATGCCTGGATCAGCTGTGGCCACCTTGCCATCTCTGGAGGATGACACCAATTCCTCAAAGGCAATGGGAGCCCAGAAAAATGCAGATAAAGGCTCCAGAGCCTGACATCCACGCCTAGACCCCATTCTGACTCCGAATTTCTTGTTACATAGCACCATGGAGATCCTTGTTGCTTGGATTGGTCTGAGTCACTGTATTCAGTCGCTTATAGCCTAATGCAGACCAACAATGCAGACACTGATTAGATTGGCTCATCCATGTGGAGCCAGGGAGGTCACACACATTTCATGGGGAGCCCTGGATTCTATGTTTATGTTGGCGGGGTGGCCTGGGGCGGCTGCTGCCTCAGCTTCCTCCACTGAAAAAGTAGAAAATGTCTATTCTATAACCCCAAGAGTGGATTTATGATCAGATGAGATAATGCATAGGAAAGCATTTCAAGCTGTATAAATTGTCAAACCAGTGTAAAGAAATGAGAAAACAGCATCTTTAAGGATGAAAGGATTGACAGCTAATAGCTAGAATTATGTCATATCAACAATCCATCCATCCAGTCAAGTCAGTCAGGGGACTGTCAAACCTGTTTACTGTTACAGAGACCAAAATAACCACATATTCTACAACAGACCTCCACCTATAATTAACCTTTCAATTAAATGAAGACAGCCTCAGCATTGTGTGAGTGCTAAGAGTGGTTAAAGGGTGGAGACACTGGGCGGAAGCAGGTCCACATCAGCTAGGATGATTTCAGCTGCAAGAAGCCAGCACCTAACTCATCCTGACTTAGAAAATAATTTATTGGCTCAACTATGAAGTACAGCAGTAGGACATCTACCTGAGGATTTCAGGTGAGGAGTCATTCAGTGGTTCAGTGACATAGCCTAAAATCCAGCTTCCCTCTTCCTCTGCCCTCTGTCTTTCATGGTATTGGCCTTATATTCCCAAATGTCCAGGGAGTAATTGCTAGACATATCCTCAAGTAAGATCACGCATTTAGTCACTGCACTTGACTGTGTAAAAAGCATACATTTCTTATAAATATATCCAATTTTTATAATCTATTTCAGGATTCCTTCATTTTTCAATGTATTGGAAGCTTCGGGAATTGACAAGAGCCCGGGATCCCTCAATCATGAAGAAGTCCTGTTTGTCCTGATATAACTGATGATTGGTCCTGAAGCTATTTGCCTGAAAACTTTCTTCCTGGAATGCAGCTTGTCTTCATCTTGCAAACACACACTTGGATACCTGCATTTGTTGAGATGGGCTGAAATGACCCAAAAACAGATCCCCACTTTCACCACAGACATAAAGAAATGTTTGTACTTGAGATGGTAGCAACAGGCCCCAAGTCTACATGTCTCCCACTGAGATTTGAGAAAGTAAATAAAAGAAGAAAAGCCTTGCTTACATTAATCTACTAGCACCCACTGCAGGTGGAATGCTCATTAGAATCTGGCCTTTATAAATAATTTTAAATTGGCCCAGGTCTTCTAATCCTTCTAATGAGTTATTTCCCTGCACTGGCCATAGATGTTAAGGCAACCATCAGTCTTTACACCCATGTAAATATTTTTGTACTTATTTCGTGGTGAAAGTTGACAAGGAGCTTGGTGTCACAATGAAACTGTGTGTAGAAACCAGAGAAGACTAAGTGCTAACAAGCATAAGCCACATCCCCAGGGTTTTGAACAACCATGGTCTGGTCTTTCTCAACTCAATTGAATATGTATTCGTTTACATAAGCAAGCCAAATACCAAATGGAAATTATATTAGACATGCAGAAACTTCAGCAAACCTCAGTCTCTAGTCAAGCAGAAAGAAATAGCAATCAATTAAACTCACCCGGAAATCAATGCCTGAATCTATTTTGTCTGACATCATATATCCTGGCAGCACACAATTTAAGACAAAACAAACTCACCCATTTCAGAGATTAACATCTACGCCTCTTAGCTGTAAGGATTTTTGGAACAAAAATCCTAAAATTGAATTTTACTCTATTCATTCCATCAGTAGGTCTAGAAATGAAGCTCCATTTATTGAAAAACATAAAATTCCTGACATTTCACTACAAGCCCTCTTCTCCATTTTCTTTGAGTTAATCTGATGTATAACCTGTTATAAGCAGATCATCCCTATTAGACACCAGAGGTCATGTCATTAATATATCTGCATGCCCAAGGCACAATAAATCATACAGTATACAGTCAGTGCTCAATATATGTGGGCTAAGGTTTGATGAGACTTCAGAATACCCACCTTACTAAACACTTGACTATTTGAACTTCCTATCTAATAGTGTCATTTAGATGCTACCTTTCCTCAGGTGGCTGGCCATGTGTTTGTGACTGTATAATATTCATTCTTAGACCAAACAGAAAATTCTAGAGACTGCATTCTTGAAAGCTATTCTATTACATAACCTTTGTTAATGTAAAGCTAGAATAAATAAGTGTCTGTTGTATTTCCCCTTAGGGTAGTTGACTAGAGGGGATTCATTTTATCACTTCTAAAATCTCAAAGGATTACAGGTTGCTTTTTCATAGAAATTTTAAAAAGTCAATGATCCATCAGTAAATGTATATCTGACCATTCTTGCTTTTGCATCGTTAAAGACAGATGGACAGCTCAACATTCCACATTCTCCTCAAACTGCTCCTCCTTTTACCCTCAAATACAGAACAGCAAAGCTTCTGCCAGCATTTCAAGTCAGCCTTGCTATTTGTTCCTTTAGCAAGCCTGGAAATGGTCAGGCTAGACAGAGTAGTGATTAATATTCCAAAAGTTATTTAAAATTCCACAAAAGACGTCTGTTGTGATTTCTGCCTGCCCAACATCCACTCCCCCTTTTCCAGGTTGTGGAGACAAAGTTTCCATCAAAGAACTACCCTCTGCCATTTGGCGTATGGGAGGTTGAACCCATATTGTGGCTTCAGAGGTGGGCCTGGGACCCAAGCTTGGCCAATGGACAGCATCCCCCTGGCCAAGTGATGTGTTTAGGGCTGCAAATGTGACCACAACTAGGCTAACAAGAGCCTTAGTACTCTTTATAGCAGGGTTGCTAAACTGGTAAGACGTAGCCTGAAACTCCTGGTGACCACCTTCATCACCAGGTGGAAAGACACGAGAACAGGAACTGATTCCTGAGGACACCATTTATGCACCTGGATCCACCATGCCTGGGATGCTGGCTTCTGGCTTTTCCATTATATGAGACAATACATTCCCTTTTAAAAGGAAAACGAACTAATGTTTTGAGCTGGATTTCAGTAACTAGAAGACTAAAACAGAATTGTAGAGCAGTCCAGAGAAATGTCTTTTTGGAAAAATAGATGAACTGAACTTTGTAAATAAGCTAATTAGAACAGAAACACAGTCTGGGGTATTTCAGTGCAATTCTTTTCAATGTACTCAATGTAATCTGATGTCTTAGAGTTATAGAAACCAAGGAGGTGTTTCTCTGTATTGTCATTCTGAAACCACCCCCACTCTAAAGTTAGCCTGGTCCCATATCATACAATTAAGTATGCATGGGGATTCGCACCTTAATTACCCAATAGTTGTGCTGAAGCCTTGGTCTTAAGTGTCCCATTAATATTTCCCAGCAATGACAGATGAAAGTGCTGAGAACATTATACTGCAATTAGTGGCAGACCCAGGAAAATAGAATTATTCTTTGTTGCCGTCATATAATTGATTCAAATACTTCATATTATTTCCAATGTGTCTGAAGCCCTCAGCTCTCACCGCTTCTCTATAGAATAAAGGGTGATTGTTCGTTTTTTTCCCTAAATTTCACTTTCCTACAAAATAAGAAGGATCTTTGTATTTTTTTCTTTCATATTTCAAGCTTTCCGTTGTAGTGATATCTGGCTGATGTGAAATCTAGATGTTGGCATATCCCATGTGGTATATAACTTGCTTTGGATCAACTTCATTTAATTCAATTAATTCTATTATGATTGAATGATGAATTTGGAGAAAAAGGAAAAGAGAAATATAGAACCAGCCCAGGCTACCTCATTTACCCAAGGGAATTACAAAATGAGAAACAGAATAAATGGAGTTGTGGCAAAGATCAATAAAATTATAGAAGAAAATTTCTGAGCACTGAAAATAATTAAATCTCATCTTGAGTCTTCAAAACAGAACAGTCTCAAGGACCTAAAAAATTAGTGAAAGTCAAAAGAAGCTACCTCTGTCACACATTCTGGTGAGCTTATTTTTTTCTGGAAATAATTCACATGTATCTCTAAAATATAAGATTTTTTAAATGGCCACAATACCATTATCAGCATAACATATGACAACAACATCTTTATATAACCAACCTCCAGGGAAAGTCAACATTTCCCTGATCGCACATATGTGTGTGTATACATATAGTTGTGTGTATATATATTTTTATATAGTGTAAAACATCTCTAAACTCTCAACACTAGGCATTAGCATTCACTTTATAGTGTATATATATATGTGTGTGTATATATAGTATATATATACAGTGTGTGTATACAGTTGTATGTATATATATTTTTTATATATGGTATGTGTATACATAGAATTGTGTATATATTTTTACATAGTGTGTATATATAAATTTTACATATAGTATATGCATATAGTGTATATTTTATATATATAGTGTATATATATATATATATTTTACATATAGTGTGTATGTGCTTATATATATGTAGTTGGCTTATTCAAGTTAGGATCCAAAGAAGGTCTCGCCTTGCAGTTGCCTAATATGACCCTTAAATCTCTGTCTGTAGTTTCTTCCTCCTCTCTTTTTAATGGCTTCACAATTTATTTGTCAGTGATGACATAGGGTCTCTCACATTCTAAAATTTGTTGATTACAACCCTGTGGTATCATTTAACGTATTGCTCTATCCCTGGTCTTCAGTTTCAATATTTTTCAAGAAAACCCCTAAGTGGTATCATGTACTTTCATCTAGAGATACAATACCAGGTTGTTGCTCTTTTCTGTGATGCCAACAGTCATTGGGGATTACAGCATGGTTCAATTACTGCCTTTGAGGCTGAAAAGTTATGATATTCTAATTCTATCATCCATCATTATTATTGAGCTGGAACTCTTCAATATAAAAAGAAACGTTCCCAAATAAACCACTGTGTTATCCTGAGGTACAGTTGTAAAATTAAGGCAGGAAAAATGCTCAATTTTTTCTCTTTATTTGCTGGTTTTCAAAATTGTGAGTTGGTTCCCTGTCATTCTTTCAATCCATTTCATGGTGGTGTTGATTTGCTGCTGCTTCTACGGTAGTTTTGTGCTTTACCTGTGGATTTCGACACGGTTGATGTGTCTTGCTCCATTGTTGTCTGTTGTCTGTTTTACACATGGATGGGAACACAGATGATGTGTTTCCATTCCACATTGTTATTCTTACTGAACCCCCGAGTGTGTGACCTCTGTCCGGTAGGAGCCTATTTAGGTCAGCTACTGGGTCCTCCGAGAAGACCCAGCAACCTTTTCTCTTGCTTCCTGGGGTTGAGTAAGATGATCTGGGATCTTCTCATATATTTCGTGCCCCGGATCAGGAGTCAGCTATTTCTCCAAGAATCCCTGCTTTGTTTTAGTGGATAGGTGCTCAGCAGTGACAGTGCAGATGCTACTGTCCATACATCCATTGCTACTAGTTAAATTCTTTCAGGGCTTGTTCAGTTGACAAAGGTGGAAAATGTACCTTTTAAGTGAAAGTATATTGGGCATCTATGCTGATATTTTTGATTCAAATTTAAGGTTGCAGGGTTTTTATTTAAATTCTTTTAAATTTTTCTCTCTTAAGCTAAATATATTATTTCTTGTTCATGTTAACATAATTTGATTTCTCCTAGAATTTACTTAAGTAGCTTCCAAACAAAATACCAAAGTTATTATTAACAATATAATTACTGAAAATAAAATAAAATTTCTTTGATGTTATTTACATCCTTAACATATATTCCATTAAGATATACAGCCAAGTAACTTAACTTGATGTCCCTCTGTGAGGGTTAAACCAACAACTCAATGCATAGGTTTATTTGTCTCATTTTGCTTTTGATTTTGAAAAAGAATCACATTAAAAACAAAATCATGCCACATCACAGAAAATGACTTAACATTTTAATATATGTGTTTCTAGTCATTTGCCTACATAAATGTTATTTCAAAAAATGGAATCATAGTTTCATAAGGCTTGATATTTCCTTTATTCACCCCAGAGTATATCATAAACCTCTTCCATGTCATTAACGTATTTCTAAATCATTATTTTAATACCTTCATAGTATTCTATCATCTAGATAAATTACAACTCTCTCAGCTAATTCTCTACTGTTGACCATTTAAGTTGTTTACAATTTCTCACAATTTTAAATGACATTGTGATGAATATCCTTGGGCCCAACTATGTCCACACATTCCCAAATTACTGCTTTAGGGTAAATTCCCGCAAACGTATTTGCTGAGCCAAAAATAAAAATAAAATAATCTCTTTAAGACTTGCCTCATGCAGCTAAAGTGTTCTTGTGAAGTATTTCAGAGTTCCCACATCTGCAGACTCTCACCAACATAAGGCATTAGCATATTAGCATAGCATTCTTATTTTTTTTTTTTCCAGATGGAGTCTCATTCTGTCGCCCAGGCTGGAGAGCAGTGGCGCGATCTCAGCTCACTGCAACCTCCGCAACCCAGGTTCAAGCAATTCTCATGCCTCAGCCTCCCAAGTAGCTGGGACTACAGGCATATGCCACCACACCAGGCTAATTTTTATGTATTTTTAGTAGAGACAGGGTTTCACCATGTTGGCCAGGCTGGTCTTGAACTCCTGACCTCAGGTGATCCACCCGCCTCGGCCTCCCAAAGTGCAGGGTTTACAGGTGTGAGCCACCGCACCTGGCCAGCATTCATTTTTAATGTGTCTAATATGAAAGGTTTACATAGCCTGTGATGGTGGCTTATGCAGACACTTCTTTAAATGGATTACTATAGGCAATCAGTTATTTATTTTTTAATTCAACAAAACTATAAATCAGGATTTACCATTTGCCACACTGGCCAACATAGACACATCCCCCTGCTTCATGGGGCTCAGAGTCTAGTGGAGAAAAAAGACATTTGAGCAACTCAGCTATGAGAGAGCAATGCAAAGCATCAAGAAGGTGCTTAATAGGGAGACCAAGCTAGACCCAGCCAGGGCAAGTGGGCGTCACAAAGAATGCAGGGGTTTACGCTGAGACCAAAAGGATGAGTGAGCCACAACTAGGAGGTGAGCAGGTGACACACAGGGAGAATGACCCAGAGAGAAAACAGCATGTGCAAAAGCCCAGGGGTATGAATCATACTTTTTCTTAATAGGCAAATAACTCCTTTCATGAAAGAGGAGCTGGAATTGCAGAGACCCATCTCCTGCATGCCTATTCTATGCAGCACCCAGTTCATGTGAAACACCAACACTGTCTAAATGATCAAGAAGGAAATACAGCAAAGACCTCAGCGTCTTGTCTCAGACTTCTCCTACAGGTGCTTCTGTCTCCATCATCTTTGCCAACATAAGCAACAAGTGCTTCTTCGTCATCCCGAACATTCTCCCAGTCAAATTGCATGATTGTGGTGACTTACAACAGCTGTACATCCAGGGCAGCTTAGAAAGAGAAATCTTTATAATTATACAGGCTTGCTGTTATTTAAATATTTACCAACATTAAACACCAAAGGGCTGTGCAAATGATCCAGGGATTCGTATTGTTCTAAGCTAATATTCTTTGTACAATATTATGCAAATTGCATAAACTTTATTTTGTTGTTGTTGCTGCAAGCGGTGTATCCCAAGGCAGCCATTCACTAAGTTGAAGCAGATAAAGTTTTAATAATAAATAGTGATGATAAATAAGTCACAAAGTTTGTGCAATGCTAATGTACTCACTCACCCTAGGGTAGTTTACTAGATAAACAAGTAACATTTCCTGCTTTGCTCTTGCTCAAGTGGCTTCGTTTTCCTGGAAATGTTTGTGCAATAAATTATTTCAACCCATTAGGTGTTAACGAACAAATCATATTCACTTGCAGTCTGTCGTGAATTGCTGAGAATTGAGATTTAAACACTGAAATCATACATTAATTTTACTTTACAACAACAAAGCTGGTTAAGAGAAATTAAACTTGGCTGAAACGGGAACAAAACGGTATGTCTGATGCTGAATATTTTAAGCCTGCATAGGAGGCTGGAAATTGTTTCATTAATATTCAGAACATTGGGTGCTCGTGACAACGAGAAAATGCAAATAACAACCCATGCCTTGGGAATACGCATTAGCAGCAATGCGTCCGTGCAGGCAGCATGTCTGCCCACACGATGCCATTGTTGATTCACCAAGGGTCAGGGCTCCACACACCTGTGTGGTGGCCTGGAACAGGTTGAGCTCCCTCTTGGCATCTGCAGGGCAGAATTGGTTCCATGCACCAAGGTATCATCTGTCTGTGCTCATAACAACCTGCTTCTGTTTAGAAGGGTGATTAGAAAATATCTGGGAAAATGCATTCAACAGCAAATAGCCAGAAACAAGTATGCATGAGAGGGTGGGAGTCTGAGGGAAAACGCCATTCGTCTGTACAATAAAGGTGTCTACAGCTATGAAAGAGAAGGAGGCAAACCCATATGTTCTGAAATTGATTTCCAAGATATGCTTTTATAAATTTCTAGCATGAATTTTACTGAAGAAAATCATGCTTACAGAAATGTGCACAAACCATATGTGATGATGAATTTTCACAAAGTCTACACATTGGGCAGCCAACAACACCAGGGAGCAGGACATTGTAGGCACCCATCCAGGGTCTCTCTTACATAGGATGACCACCGTCCTAACTTGTGACCTCATAGCTAAGTCCTGGGGCCATTTACACTTTCACCTCTGGACTCTTTTAATCAAGATGATGTCTGTGATATTTGCCCACTTTGTCGGGTACAGTTGTGCTTCGTTCATTCTCATCAATGGATAACATTCTATTGTATAAATATACAATTTGCTGACTCCTCCTCATGTTGACAGACATTTAGGTCCTCTCCAGTTTTTAGCTATTTCAAATAGTACTGCTTTAGACATTCTTGAACATATCCCTGGTGAATGTAATAATTTTTTTAAGTAAATGCAGTCAAGTAAAGATCAGGTTATGTTATGGTCATTGATACGAAAAAGAGATGGTGGTATAGGCACATACACACAAATACATACACGCACCCCAAATATTCACTAGTGATATGTGCAGAGACCATTTCTGAAGTGTATAAAAATAACAACCTCATCTGCCCTTGGGAAGAATGTGTGAGGGATAGTGGAGTCTTACTTTTCATTGTTTATATTTTTGCACTATTCTAAATTTTTCAAGGGCATCGATTAGGTTTGCAATATAAAATTATTTAATCCAAGGGGGGAAAATGTAGTGACTCCGAAGTCATTTAGGTCCTAACTGCACATGTAGCCGTTACTATAACATTATATTGACTTCCCTTCAACTGTGCATTATCATTTACGAAGTGCTTTCCCAAAGTTTATCTCACTGCTTCTCACAATATTAGTGAGAGGAAGCATTTGCTGCCCATTTCCATGTAACAGACATGTATCATTATGCACTTAATCTTCCCAGTTAACCTAGGAAAAGGGTGTCATTAAGTACCCCACTTCACTATCTGGAGGTCAGAAGGGTTGGGTGAGTTCCCAGGAATTGCGTGGTGAGTAAATGGTCTCTGGACCTTCGGTCAAGTGCAATTTTCACTCGTGACTGCTCCCCCCCTCCCCGCACCCCCACCCCCAACTGCAGAGCCTGGAACATGCTGGTGCCCAAACAGAGAGAGGCAAAGAAAGGTGAGGGAGGGAGAGACTGTGAGGTCAGGGCTTTAAGGGGCAATTCTTGAATGAACATGGGTCTTTCTGCCCCCTTATCATCCCTAAATAAAGGGCATCTTCTCAATGGCCCTACTAAATGCCAATGCTTTCTGCAGTAGATTCTTTTTTTTTTTGAGACGGAGTCTCGCTTTGTCGCCCAGGCTGGAGTGCAGTGGCGCAATCACGGCTCACTGCAAGCTCCGCCTCCCGGGTTCACACCATTCTCCTGCCTCAGCCTCTCCGAGTAGCTGGGACTACAGGCGCCCGCCACCACGCCCGGCTAATTTTTTGTATTTTCAGTAGAGATGGGGTTTCACCGTGGTCTCGATCTCCTGACCTCGTGATCCACCCGCCTCGGCCTCCCAAAGTGCTGGGATTACAAGCGTGAGCCACCGCGCCTGGCCCTGCAGTAGATTCTTTAGGTCAGGGATTGGCAAACATTTTCTGTAAAGGGGCAGATGGTGAATATTTTAGGCTTTGTGAGCCATCCAGTCTCAGTTCAGCTTCTCAATTCTGCCTCATGTGTAGGAGAATAAAGTAGCTATAGACGATAGATTAATGAATGGCTTGGCTGTGTTCCAAAAAAACTTTATTTAAGACACTGACATTTGAATTTCATATGCCTTACGAATGTCACATTATTTCATCTTTCAACCATTCTAAAATGCAATGACTATTCTTATTCTCAGCTCGTGGGCTGTATAAAAGCAGACAGTGGCCCAGATTTGGCCCATTGGTTACAATTTGCCAACTTTTACTTTAAATAGATATAAAAATAGGTTAAGATACAGCCACTCAACAGAAAGTAATCAATTTATAGTTAAAATCCTTTCAGTTGCTAAATTGGGACAAAACCCAAACCAGTCTCAGTCAAAACAGGGAATGTAAGAACTCATAACTGAGAAGTCCAAGGGATTGGCATTCAGAGATGACCACTCTATCAAGGTTCTCTTTCTCTCTCCTTCCCTCCATCAGTTCTTCTCCTCCTCCGCTTTCTCCTCCTCTTTCTCTTTTGCTATTTCCTCCTCCTCTTCCTCCCTTTCCCTTTCTTTCTTCCCTTCCTTTCTGCCTTTTTCCCTTCCCCTTCTTTGTCTCCTCTTGGACACACTCCCTTGTTCTCTTTAAGACTCTGTGTCCTCCAGTGCTGTGATCTGATTTCTCAGTCTAGACAAAAACTCTTCTTCTTTACCAGTAGGTGAAACCCATTTGAATTATACTAAAATACACTATGCTCAGATATCATTGCCTTTGTGAAACCTCCTCCCATGGTGAAATAAGTTCACCCCTGCTTCCTCCACTTGGCACTTACTCAACAGCCGCTGATCAAGCATCTTGTTCCCTGTCAAACAATAGGATGGGCATGAAATAAGTGGATACAGATACACCATCGAGAAGTTCAGAGTCCAAAGCAGGAGACGATTGGGTAAATAGGATGTGACAAGGACAGTACACAGTGCCCAGCTTTCTGTCAATCCTCCATGATCCTTGGAATCTGCTCATTTGCTTGCTCACCTTGCCCACTTTGGCTTGGAGTGGGAGCAGAAGCATGACTGCTTTATCCTACTATTCTTAGCACCTAGCATTCACTAATTAACCTATTTCTTCATTCAAATATTTATTGAGGCTCCACTATGTATAGATACGATACTGGGCACAAGAGACAGAGAAATAAAACCGAACAAATGCCATCTTTGTGTGCGGAAAGCGCATGGTCTAATGGATAGTACCTGCTTCCGTGAAGTGCATGATGTCATGGACAATGCCTCGATTCCTTCATTTGTAAAGTAGAATTGTGATTTCAGCTAGCCAAGGGTCAAATTATACCACCATTACATGCTGCTAGCCATGGAAGCTTCAGAAAGTTATTTACCCTCTGTGCATTTCTAAGCCCATAAAACAGGCATTAGGGCAGTAACCTTCTCATGGGGTTGTGATAAAGATAAATTGATCTCCTAGAACTTAAAGTATAATAATATATATATATAGAATAAAAAAAGATAAATTGAAATAATACACATGAAATGCTTAGCAGAGTTCCTGGGGAAAACGTTGGTTCAAGAAATATTATCTCATATTAACCTGTTCTAACCCAGAATCTGAACTGTAGTAGATGTTCAATAAACAGCTTTTGAGTGGATTTTATTTACCTCTTGGAACGTCTTAGAAAACTCTAACTCTAATAGCTTCCTGTTACCCCCCAATTTATTGTCATGTGCCTATAAAATGCACATGATTTGCATTGGGATTCCAGCTTCTTATTTAATAACCACATGCAAAGATCTCCCATCAGATTCTCCTTATATCCCCACGGAGGACCCAGACCCTTTTCCCTGGGGCCTCAGTTACACTAAAATTTTATGTACTGTAGTTTGGGAACTATCATGTGGACTTACAACTGCCCTCAGACTACTCAGGTTGAATGCAGGGTGAGAGATACAGCTTCTTAAAGTTTTTTTGTGTTGTTGTTGTTGTTTTTTTAACTTTTATTTTAAGGTCAGGGGTATAAGTGCAGGTTTGTTACATAGGTAAACTTGTGTCATGGGGGTTTGTTGTACAGATTATTTCATCACCCAGGTATTAATCCTAGTACCCATTAGTTTTTTTTCTGATCCTCTCCTCCTACCCTCCACCCTCTAAAAGGCCCTAGTGTGTGTTGTTTCCCGCTATGTGTCCATGTGTTCTCATGATTTAGCTCCCACTTATAAGTGAGAACATGCGGTATTTAGTTTTCTGTTCCTGTGTTAATTTGCTATAAATAATGGCCCCCAGCTCTATCCATGTTTCTGCAAAGGACATGATATTGTTCTTTTTTATGGCTGCATAGTATTCCATGATGTATATGTACCACATTTTCTTTATCCAGTCTATTGCTTCTTAAAGTTGAGTGTTGCTTTTAAAGGAGGTATGGAAACCAGCTGGTTTCCAACAGTCCATCCCTGCCATTAATCATTATTTTGTTCAATAAGAAATAGCACAGTTCTCTTCCAAGCCCACAAGTTTTCATAGCCCCATCCCCTCAATTTTTATAGAGCAACACACCCTGCCTATGATTTCTGTTACAGCTTAATGACTTAACATGGATTAAAATAGTTGTTGCAGTTGGTAAAATCATCACATCATAATAGCAACAAAGATAATAGAAATCTGTTATCACAAGAATGCAGAAAGTTGCAAGAGACAGTTGATACCACATGAACAATGAGAACAAGACAGATGGACCACAAAATCAGTTTTTAAAGACCCACCAGAGAGGTAAAAATGAAACAAGCCTAAATGAATTAATTCCCTACCGGGATGAGTCTTATGAAAGCCTAGACCCAGCTCTAAGGCAGATTGGATCTACTCCACTGCCAACACTTGTGTCCTGACAAAAGAAGCAGCACACCACCTTTCCAGGGGTAAATATTATTTATTCAATATCTACTGTCTTCATGCAGGCAATATCTAGAATAGGATTAAAAATTATGAGACATAGAAAGGGGGAAAAGGTGACCCATTTTCAAGAGAGAAAACAGTCATTAGAAGTAAATCTACAGATAACCTAATCATTGAATTAATAGACAAGGACTTTAATATAACTATGAAAAATGTGTTAAAGTTCTAGTAGATAGGTAGAAAAATTTTGCAGAATATCCAAACCCTTAAATAACAATTGGAAATTCAATAATTGAATAACATAATACAAAAAATTAATATTTTATTAATTTTATAGACTGGATATCAGAAGGATTTGGAAACTTGAAGAGACGACATTAGAAGTTATTCTATCTGCAACACAAAGAGAATAAAAGCAATTTTTTAAATTTAATTTTTATTTTAAGTTCAGGGGTACATGTACAAGCTTGTTGTATAGGTAAGCTTGTATCATGGGGGTTTGTTGTATAGATTATTTCATCACCCAGGTATTAAGCTGAGTACCAATAGTTATTTTTCTGGATCCTCTCCCTCCTCCCACCCTCCACCCTTCAATAGGCTCCAGTATGTGTTGTTCCCCTCTATGTATCCATGTGTCCTCACCATTTAACTCCCACTTATAAGTGAGAACCTGCAGTCTTTGGTTTTCTGTTCCTGTGTTAGTTTACTTAGGAAAATGGACTCCAGCTCTCTCCATGTTCCTGCAAAGGACATAATCTTGATCTTTTTATGGCTGCATAGTATTCCATGGTGTATATGTACGACATTTTCTTTAACCAGCATACCATTGATGGGCATTTCATTTGATTCCATGTCTTTGCTATTGTGAATGGTGCCACAATGAACATAATATGCATGTGCCTTTGTAATAGAACAATTTATATTCCAAAAAGAGCAATTTTTTTAAATGTTAGAGAATGTCTGACAACTGTGAGTCAATAGGAAGTATTTAATATAAGTGTGATTGGAGTCCCCCAAAATTGGAAATAAAGAATGAAGAAAAATATTTGAAATCATTGTTGGAAATTACTAAAAAGAGATGAAAGACATCAATCTAGAGATCCAAGAATCTCAGCAAACCCCAAACAAGATAGATACAAAGAAAACTGCAACTAAGAATAACATACTCAAACTGATGATATCAAAGACAGAGAAGACATCTTAAAAGCATCCACAGGGGAAAGAAAAGATATTGCATACAGTGAAGCACTAAAAAGAATGTAAGCTACTTCACAATAAGAACTGTGGTGGCCCAAAGCAATGAAACAATATTTTTAAAAGTCTAAGAGAAAAAAAAACCTCCCAATCTACAGTATACTATCCTGTTAAAATATACTTCAAAATTAAGAAATATAAAGACTTTTTTATGTAGACAAAAGCTGAAATAATTCACATCCAGCAGATATGTGCTGCCAAAAAATAAATGCTAACAGGCCTTGTTTAGGATTATGAGAAATGATACCACACTATGAGCTGCTTAAAGCATGAGTAAAAGTATTGCAGGTGCATAACATACACAGAGGTAAAATACATGACACTAAGAGGACAGAGTAGTGTAGGAAATAAATACAGTTATGTGGCTATAAAATATTCACATTGTGGGGCACGGTGGTTCACATCTGTAATCCCAACACTTTGGGAGGCTGAGGCAGGCAGATCACGAGGTCAGGAGATTGACACCATCGTGGTGAGACCCCGTCTCTACTAAAAATACAAAAATTTGCTGGACGTGGTGGCGGGTGCCTGTAATCCCAGCTACTCAGGAGTCTGAGGCAGGAGAATTGCTTGAACCTGGAAGGCAGAGATTGCAGTGAGCCAACTTCGTGCCACTGTACTCTAGCCTGGTGACAGAGCAAGACTCAATCTAAAAAAAAAAAAAAAAAAAAAAAAATTCACATTGTTCATGACATGGAAAATTATTATTTGAAGATGTTTGATAATTTAAAGATAAATATTGTGACATATAGAACAACCACTAAATGTTAAAATAATTGCTTTTTTGTAAAAAAAAAAGGAGATTAAATGGAATACTACAAAAATATTTAGTTAACCCAAAAGAAGATAGGAAAGAAGGAAGAGAACAAAGAATAAATGGGACCATCTTTTTAAATGACAAAATAACAGACTGAAATACAATTCTATTGACTACGACACTAAGTGTTAGTAGACTAAACATGTAAAAGGTAGAGATTGTCAGTTTCAAGGAAAAAAAATCAAGATACAACTATATGCTATTTACTAGAAACATTCTTTAACTGTAGACATACAGGTTAAAAGTAAATGTGTGGATAAACATATATTGGGCAAATAATAAACATAAGAAAATTACATTAATATCAGAAAAAAATTTCTATATAAGTGGTAATAAAGACAATGAGGGAAATTTCATAATTATGTTAAGTGTTAATTGATAAAGAAGATGTAACAGTGCTACATATTAGGCAAAAAAATAAATAAATAAAACAAGATTGTGAAAACTTACGTAAAAATTGACAGGGAAATGAGAGAAACAGACAAATCCACAATATTAGTTAGAGGTTTTACCACTTCTCTCTCAGTAATTACTAGAACAACTAAACAATAAATTTATAAGGTTATAAAAATTTGCTCAACATTCTCAATCAACTTAAGTAGTTAAATACCCACTGAACAGCCAACAAGATAAAGCAATGCTGGGCCATAAAAACAAGTCCCTATAAATGCAAAACATTGAAACGCACAGAGTATGTTCTCTAATTAAAATGGTATAACCTAAGAAAATAATATGATTTCTAGAAAACCTTAAAATGGTTTGAAATTTGTTAAAATGCCTCTAAATAATGTATATCAAAGAATAAATGACAAGGAAAAATTGAAATTAGATCTACCAAATAACAAGACAAATAATAAAATATCAAAATTTTAGGATGCTGCTGAATTGATGTCCGGAAGTAACTTATATCTTTATATATGTATACATATACTTAAAGGAAGGTTTAAAAATCAGTGAACTGAGCTTTCAACTTAATTAGCTAGAAAAAGAACACGTTTAACTGAAGGAAGTTAAATAAAGCAAGTGATTTTAAAATGAGTGGTAGTCAAAGAAATAGAAAACGAAGAAACAATAGAGAAAAATCAAAGGTCAAAGTTTGGTTCTGTGAAAAGATTAATAAAATTTACAAACTTCTATTAAGACTTATAAGAAAAAAGGGGAACATATCAATCACCACTATGAAGACTGTAAGAGGCAATATTACCAGACATTCTACGGACATTAAAAGAACAACAGGAGGAATGACGTTTCGTCGATAAACTTAACGAGTCACATAAAGTGGAAACATTCTTTGAAAAACACAGCCAGCAAAAATGACACAAGAATTAGTATATCTAAATGATCAATATCTTTTAAAGAATTTGAATTTGCAATCAAAAACTTTCCAACCGTTAAATATCATCCCAGATGACTTCACTGTGAATGCTATCCAATGTTGGAGAAAGAAAATAATACCAAATGCATATTCTTTTAAAGAAGAGAAAAAGGAAGAACAGTTCCTCCACTTGTTTTAGGGCAGCATAACCATAGTAGCAAAACATGACAAATCAAACAAATAAAATTACAGACCAATATCCTTCAGAGTACAATCGCAAAATATCAGCAAATCAAATATGGCAATATATAAAATTCATCATAACTCAATAGGGCTTAACCCAGGAATTCTGGTGGTTTCAACATTCAAAACTCAACTGGTATAACTCACTACATAAATGAAATTAAGAAGAATAACCATATAATTATTTCAATAAATGCATAAAATGTACTTGACAAAATTCAAAATCCATTATTTAAATAATTTTTTAAAACTTTCAGCAAAATGAGACTAGCAGAGAAATTTCAAAATCTGATAAAGGTCAACTATGAAAAACCTAAGGTTTATACTTTACTTAATGGAGAAGGACTGCTTTCCTCTTCATATCAGGAACACAGCAAGGACATCTTCTCTCACCAGTTCCATTGAACACTGTACTGGAGGTCTTAGCTGTTGAAATAAGAAAAAATAAAGAAACTATAATCACTGAGAAAAACAATGTATATCTGTCCCTACTATAGACATAATTGTGTAAATGTAAAAAAATCAATAGAATCTGCAAAGAAAAACTACTAGACTTAATTGAATTTAGAAAGGTTACAGAATATAAATACACCAAACTCAAGTGTATTTCCAATATACAAGGAATAACAATGGGAAAACGAACATTTTAATCTGTATACATATATATTTATAGTGGCATTCCAAAATATTGAATACCTAGAATAATCTAAAAAAAATCTGTAAGAACTCATCACTGAAAACTATAATACAGTCATTTATCTCTTAACAAGGAGGATACCTACTGAGAAATGGGTCATTATATGATTTTGTCCTTATAGAAACATCATAGACTATACTTACACAAACCCAGATGGTTCAGCTTACAACACACCTAGGCTATATCCGGTAGAGCCTATTGCTCCTGGGCTACAAACCTGTACAGCATGTAACTATACTGAGTGCTGTAGGCAATTGTAACAAAATGGTGAGTATTTGTGTATCTGAACATATCTCAACACAGTAAAATATGGTACTATATTCTTGTGAGACCACCGTTGATTATGCAGTTCATCATTGACTGAAACATTGTATGCAACCCAAGTGTATGTTGTATTGTAATAATACAAATTAATTTTAAAAACTAAATAAATGCTCACAGGCTGATAAACTAATATTGTTAAGATGCCCATTCTCCTCAAGTTGATTCATAGATAAAACACAATCCCAGTGAAAATAATATCAGGTTTTTTGCATCAATTGAAAAGCTAATGCTATAATTTATATGGAAATTCAAAGGATCTAAAATAGAATAATCTTAAAAATACAAATTCACAGGACTTACAATTTCTGCTTCAAGGTTTACATAAAGTTATAGTAATCAGGACGAGTTGATATTGGCACGAAAATAGAATATACCTCCATCAGTGGAAAGAATGAAAGGTTCAGAAAGAGACCCATACATTGATTTTTGAGAAAGGCATCAAGTCAACTCAATGGAGAAAAGAAAGTGCTTTAAGCAAATACTGCCGAAACAAATGGACAGCTGTATCCAGGGGAAAATAAATGCTTGACCCCACTTGCTCCACTCCAAAATAATAATAACAATAACATGTAATATACTGAAATGTAAAAGCTATAGCCATAAAGCTTCTAGAAGAAAACATAAAAGCAAAAAGGAAAAATAAAGGTTAAAGGGGATTCATAAAAAAAATCTACTATTTAAAAGACACCATTTGGCAAATGAATACACAACGACAGAGAAGAAAATATCCGTAACACATTTGTCTAACAAAGGACTCATATCCAGAATGTTTAAATGACTCCAAAAAATCAATAATAAAAAGACAAACACTCCAATTAAAAGAGTGGGAAAAAGACTTTAACAGGCACTTCACAAAAGAAGACATAAAATGACTAGTAAGCGCATGAAAAGGCATTTAACCCCATTAGTCATTAGGAAAAACTAGATTAAAGCAAGATACGATTTCACATTCACTAGTAAGACCAGAGTGAAAATGACTGACAATACCCTATGTTGGCAAGGACATAGAGTGACAGAAACTCTCATATGTTGCTGGCAGGAGGGTAGAATAGCACCTTGGAGAACTTTTTGGCAGTTTTCTATAAAAAATATACAAGTGCCCTATAACCCAGCAAGTCTGCCCTCTTGAGATTCACCTAAGAGAGATGAAAATCTGTGTCCACAAAAAGACTTGGACGAGAGTGTTCATAACAGCCTTATTTATAATAGCTCATAACTGGAAACAACATAAGTGTCCATCAACAGATGAGTAGGTAAACAAATTGAAGTATTTCATAAAATGCTTCTTGGCAATAAAAAGGCAAGGACTACTGCTAATACACAATACCATGACTGAGTCACAAAAATAAAGCCAGCACCCGAAGTAGGCATTCTGTGTGCTTTCATTTATATGAGATCGAAGAACACAGCTAAACTCATCTACAGGGACAGAATCAGAAGGTGCTTGCCTTTCTAGACTAAGGGTATCAACTGGAAAGGAGACTAGGGAACTTCTTGGTTGAGGGGTTTCACAGCAAAAGTATTCTACATCATGCCTTGGGTGGCCAATCACAGGAGCACACACCATTGACAAAACTCATTGAAATAGATACTTCAGATGGTAAGACCTGTGCACATTACTGTTCATAAAGTAATCCTTTATTATAAAAATATTTTTAAAATAATATTTAATCTCTAGATGCTGAATGGATAAAATTTAACGGAGAGTTTGCAGAACTGATAGCAGGTGAGTTAGGAGACTACTGCCATGATCCAAACCATTCAACAATGTAAGCTCTCAAAGAAATTCCACTTCTATTCATTCTCGCCTTTTGTGATGAGCTCAACCTTCTTCACTGGAAGCAAAGAAATGGAATTCGATCCTTGCTAGAAAAGCTACCCTTCAAAGAATGAGATTGCCCTTCTCCCAGTTTCTTCCCGCAAAATGATGCTGTGAGCACAGGCCACACAATGTTCCACTTTCTTGCATTACAATGTTTTGGGGTTCACCTCATGTGTGATCACTAGAATGCACTCATTCTGAAATCCCCTCTTCATAACTTTTTCATTTTTCAATGTCTTTCTTGAATCTGACAATTGATCATTCTCTTCTATGAATTCAACACATTTCCCACTGTCATTTCAAAAGGGGAGAGAAGTGGTAGTGAGTTCTCTGTCTCTGGGATGATTCAAGTAGAGTGTGAACAATGATGTGTCTAGGGAAATGAGAAATGGTGAGGGTGAAGCTCTTAATGGAGGATGGGGGATAGGCTAATCACCTGGATCCCTTCCAACTATAAAATCTCTACTGTTTGGTCAAAGTCTTGATAAATATTAATACAGTGTAAGAAATTTAAAAAATCAGTTAATTTATACTTAATTTAATTAGCTAAATTTAATTGTACCCTGTATGTATTTTGTTGGACCAGAGGATAGAATTTTATGCATATCTACTCTGGCAAGAAACTCTGAAATTCTCTTTGATCTTCCGCTAATTTTGCCGCTATAACAATTAGCCATTGCTCAGTTGCTGTACCTTTCAGGCACAACCTGATGTTGATTTTAATTACTTAACCTAAGACCAAGGCAAAATGAAATACCCACTGAGTCCTATTCCAATTTCAGTTCATTTAATGCAAAATCTACTGCTTGCAGACTTGGACTTTTTTCTCTGAATCAAGCATCACACATTGTGAGGCATTTAAATGTTAGTTTCCTCTTTTCTTCAATTCTCCACTCATGACCTTTCACATTTATCATTATTAATTAGCCCAGCAGTCACCGCTTTCTATCATTGTGGCTCCTCTCTGTAAACCTCCCTAGTGGTCCTCCTAGAGGAACCACACACATCCAGCGTGGGGTTCCAAGCACAGTTAAGTCCAGCTGAACCACGTTTCCATCCTCAGAGCAGAGGTCTGGAGCTTTTGGTTCTGTGGTGTCAAGGCATCACTGTAGGTAGTTCATGCTTTACATCTTCCACCTTAGGTCCCCTCTCTAACACCAGTTAAAGGGCTTTCTTTAATCTCAGGTGATTTGGATAAGTGTAGATATGAGAAGCAGGAGCCAGACTTTACTTTTTGTTTCACCCACAGCCAGATCTAATGACCACAGGTGATGGTCTTGACTGGAGTTCAATACTAATCTTAATGGATTTCTTGAGTTTACTTCATTTTTTTTAATTCAAGCTGTAGCTTAAAAAAGAAAAAGAAAGTTTAAATGGTTCAATGCAGTCAAGTTGCTGCATCATTCAATCCCTGTCAACAAACTGGATCTGTTTATACTTTGCTTTCCCTCCTGCTGGTCACCTGTACGTTATGTCAAGCAGTAACCAAGCATCAAATTTATTTCCAAATGATGGCTAACAGGGAATAGGCAGACAGAGTTTTCAGATATCTATGTCTTTTGATAGTCTGCAAAGTTGCCTAAAGAAAAAGAAATATAATTCTATTTTTTAAAGCAAAGAGAATAGGGAACACCACACATTGATGCTTCATAAGAAGCTTTTGCCCCAGTTTAGAAATCCAAATTTCCTCCCACTTCAAGTCGGGAGGATCACTTTGGTGCCAATTATCAGATAATTGGAATTCCCAAAGATCCTGTCTGGGAGCCATGTGGGCTTTACGTTATTGTTATTCTGGAAAGGCAAGCTGAGGGAAGAAAAGGTATGCTCTCACGATTCACGAAGACGAGTCATAGATCTAAGGCATGGGTTGTGTGTGTGCACACACTGCATACTAAACATTCGGGGAACACGTTTGATCTCCACATGATCGGGCACGTTGTCCTGTCGAACCAGATAGAAAGTAGCTCCTGATAATGGAGAAGAAAAACTATATGCAACACATGGTCATGAGCATAGAAATTGGGGCTGTCCTGGAGGTCACACACACAGCTTCAGTTTTCAGTCTGCAAGTGAACTGGCTGAGCAGTCCCAAGCAGTTTCAGCTCCCAAATACAGGAGGCCATCCCATTCAGAGCATCTTCCCTTGGAATTGGCCACCATGCTAAGAGAAAGAACCGTCTACTTTAGAACTGCTCTTGAGGTTCTGAACTTTGGGGCAACGCAAGCTTTTCCTTGCCCCTGGGTCATGGCACCTGCCAGCCATTCTGTAAACATTTAAGTGCAAATGATATATCCAGTCTAAGGCAAATTTGTGACTGAGGTCATCATTCCCCAGACCCCTGTGTCAGCAGTCGCCCACTGTGGGGGCGCTCTTTGGAGGCTGAGGTCTAGTCTTGTTAGCAGGGGTGGATCTGTACAAGTCCGCAGCAACTCAGTTCTTGCCTCACAGAAGAAAGAATACAGCCAAGGGGCAGAAGGCAGGGTGAGAGACTGAGGCAAGTTTTAGAGAGGAGTAAAAGTTTACTAAAAAGTTTTAGAGCAGGAATGAAAGGGAGTAAAGTACAGTTGGAAAGGGCCAGACAGGCGACTTGAGAGATCCAAGTGCTCTGTCTGACCCTCGACTTGGGTGGGGTCTTGTATGACATGACTCCAGGGTCCACATTTCTTCTTCCCTGATTCTTCCCTTGGAGCAGGCTGCTCCCATGCACAGTGGCCTGCCAGCACTTGGGAGAGGAGCATGCGCAGTGTGTTTGCTGAAATTGTGTGCAACCTCATTTGAGGCACTCTTCCCTTTCCAGGTAAGCATTCCTAGAGGAAGGTCACATACCAGTTAAACTCTGCCATTTTGCCATTTAGTGCACATACTTGGGCCCACTCGTCCAGCTCCTGAGATCCTATCAGGAAGCGGATCACCAGCTTCAGATGTTTCCTATCTACTGGAAGACAGCCTTTCCCTAGTGCCAGGCATGGCCAATTAGAGACAGCGTAACAATAACCTGGCTATCACCTGATGGTCGCCTGACATCCCTGGGGCAGGGGCCCTCTTCTGCCCTGCTCATGTCTGCCTAAATACCAACTCTAACAGTCTGATGCCCTAAACATCTTATTATGAAAGGACCACTCCTGCTCCCTCTCTGTGGGTTTTTGAACTTCCCACTCCATCACAAGTGTCCTCACTCTCCACCCCTCAGCCCCTGCATCTCTGGGACTTTCCATTCTTACTCTTTATGGTCTTGCCTGGCCTCACTCTCCACCCCACGGCCCTTGCATCTCTGTGACATTCCATGCTTTTTTATGCTCCCCTTGGCCTCACTCTCCACTCCACAGCCCCTGCATCTCTGAGACTTGCCATGCTTACTCTTCATGCTGCCCCTGGCATAAAAGGGCTACTTCACATCAGGTGATGTGTTAGTCACTCAGGCTGCCATAACATAATATCACAGACTTGGTGGCTTAAGCAAAAGAGACGGATTTTTCTCATAGTTCTGGAGGCTGCAAGTCCAAAATCAGGGGCCAGCATTGTTGGATTCTGGTGAAGCCTCACTTCCTGGGTTGCAAATGGCTACCTTGTCACAATGTCCTCTGTAAACCAAAAATAAAATTCAAAGTCCCCTAACTGACTGAAGGGACCCTCCTTTTGGCCAAGGGGATTTCAAACTAAACCTGAAAGACTGGTTCAGACCATGATGGGAAGTGGGTGTCAGACATGCCTCCTTATACCCTCCTCCCCTGGAATTCAGGCACAACAGACCAGCTTTAACACTAAATTGTAGATCTTAAGACAGAAGAAAATCCGTTTAGCAATAAGATACCAAATTCTAACCCGACTCTAGTAGAGCGTCACATGACAGATAGCAGGCCCTGAAAGAAATCAAAGTATTTTCCCCCAGAATATATTTCATTGACATATTTTGAAACGGCCCTGCAAAGCTGTCTCTCATGGGGAAAATCTACATTCTGTAGAGAATCCCCTTCCCTGTCCAGGTATTTTCCTAACCCAGGAGAGATTTAACTAAGAGTCTGGCACCTTTTAGCATCTGAAAAAAGACATTTACTATTAATATCTATTTTCTGAGGCCTGCTACCTAGAGGCTTCATCTACATAAGAAGAACCTTGGTTTCCACAACCCTCCTTATCTTAGCATTTCTTTCTGCTGACTTCAACTCTTCAGGCAGAGCTTAACCCTGTCAACCAACGGCCATCAGGAAATCTTTAAATCCACCTATGACCTGGGAGCCCCTGCCTCTCCAGGCCAAGCCAATGTACACTTTGCATGGATTCATTTCGGTTTTTATCTATAATTTCTATCCCCCTAAAATGTATGAGATCAAGCTATAACCCAATTACCTGGAGCACAGGTTCTCTGGACCTCTTGAGACTATGCCTCAGGCCTTGGTCACTCGTTTGTGGCTCAGAATAAATCCCTTCAAATATTTTACAGAGTTTGACTCTTTTTTGTTAAAACCCCACAGAGCCTTCCCTCTGTGCATGTCCCTGGAGGAAGAGAGAGTGCATGAGCTCCACCATTAAGTCTGCAAATTCATAGACCCCTCTCTTATGACCTCATTTAACCTTAATTTCACTCGTGTCCATGTAAAGAGACCACCAAACAGGCTTTGTGCGAGCAACAAGGCTGTTTATTTCACCCGGGTGCAGGCGGACTGAGTGCAAAAAGAGAGTCAGCGAAGCGAGATAGGGGTAGGGCTGTTTTATAGGATTTGGGTAGGTAAAGGAAAATTACAGTCAAAGGGGGTTGTTCTCCGGCAGGCAGGGGCGGGGGTCATAAGGTGGTCAGTGGGGGAGCTTTTGAGCCAGGATGAGCCAGGAGAAGGAATTTCACAAGGTGATGTCATCAGTTAAGGCAGGAACAGGCCATTTTCACTTCTTTTGTGATTTTTCAGTTACTTCAGACCATCTGGATGTATACGTGCAGGTCACAGGGGATATGATGGCTTAGCTTGGGCTCAGAGGCCTGACACTTAATGATCTCCTAAAAGCCCCATCTCCAGATGCTGTAACATTGGGGGATTAGGGCTTCAGCACATGAATTGCAGGGGTGGTGGAGGGATGGGGAGTAGAGACACAATTCATTGCATAACAGGTGGTCAAGAAAAGACTCTCTAGGATGGTGACACTTATGATGAGACCCAAAGAATGAGAGCGAACCTGCCATCTGAAACTCTGGGGAAAGCCCACTGCAGAAAGAGGAACAGTAGGTGAACAAGGGGAGAAATAAGTTGTAGAGATGAGCATTAAGCATTCTATTTCACATTTGTTAAATTTGAGGCTTGTGTGACATCCAAATGGATCAGTGAAGCAATGGAATAAAATAATGGAAAATCCAATAGTAATATAAATAATTTATTCCTTGCCAAGGTACAACCATCAAAGGTTTCAAATATACATGTATATGGCTTTCCATGGCTGCCCTATCTGGATCATTGTCTTAATTGCTTGGCCATCATGAAACAAGTCATTTGGGTGTGGAGGAGGATGGAGAATCAGCTGGCAAGCATGGAGCCAGGCTAGCTTCAAGTGCAGCCCAGAGAGCCAGGTGGAGGAAATCAGCACCAAGACTTTTCCCAGGTGAAGCACTTCATCAGGCTTATCAGAAGAAGTGTGTTTAGGGGTTCATTAGAGAACACAGTCAAAACAAATTCTTCCTGTCTGGGAAGCCACCAAGTCCTTAAAAAAAAAAAATGCTGTATAAGCATCCCCAGTGGCCAATTGTGCATCCAAGAAAATGCTTCTGTCACCATCTGAGTAAGTTTCATTAAGTCCAAATGCCTCAAATTGCCTTCTTTTTCTTCCTGAAACCCTCAGGTTTTTGATTCCCTGAAATCCACTGTCTTTGACTTCCCACTGCACACAGTTGTTTAGATAAATCCATTGAAGATCTCTGCCCACAAAGCATACGATTCTGGAGAAAGGAAGAGACGCTTCCCAAACTCCATGAGAGGCCTCACCCACTTCCTGCGAGAAGTTCAGAAAAGGTCCCTCTGTGTTCTTGGTATCAGAGAGTGCCTTGAGACATCGAGAGGCACTGGTGATGTTACGTTAAATTGCACGCACAAACAGAACACATCCGATTTTAATTGTTTTATTCCTCTCAACCAAACAAAACATGTATAAGCCTTAGCAGGCTGATAAAGGCCTCCAGGCACTGTTTTAACAATTTGCATATAATTTGCAATTTGCAAACACTGGTGAGGACAGGGCTGCTCGGGGCAGAGGCTCTGTTACAAATCCTGGAGGTGAGGTTGCCAGGAGGGGAAGGAGGAGTGGGAAAAATTCTTATTACTTTGATCATGTATTTTAATCCCATTATATTGAAAAAAATACACTCATTTTGTAATATAATTGTGTCGATGTGTTTTAATACAGCATGTTGTTAAAGTTACTTATACATTCCTGGGAAGATAAAATCTAGGGGCTAGAAGTCAGTCATGTAAATAATATGAAAATATCCGGGGCTCATTTGATGACAGTGTTTCAAATATTGGACCAAACAAGAAGTGATTCTCCCAACTTCCTGTGATCTTTACTCCTTTATTTTACTCCAACAAGTGCTATTTTGAATTAATTCTGTCTCTCATTTATTGTCTTGTTACTGGAAAAAGGAGTCCCAATCCAGACCCCAAGGGAGGGTTCTTGGATCTTGTGCAGGAAGGAATTCAAGGTGAGTCACAGGATACAATAAAATGAGATCATTTATTGAAAGCTACTCCAATTAAGAGTGTGGATCCTCAGAAAGCGAGAGAAGGAACATATCATCCTTGTTTTAAGTTTTTCTTCCATAGCGGTCTTATCTATGCAAAAAGCTAAGCTAAGCTATGACTATGTGCAGACGGCTGACAGCATGACAAAATTTATTATTCTGCTGATTTAAAGAAAACTGTCTTTGGCATTTTAGTGCATATGTGCATCAAAGCATAATAAGAATTACCTTGAAGGCATATATTATTATGTATATTGGGGCATCTGGACATTTTGTTGTCATAGGAGTTTGTCCTTGCAGGCATTGTAAACTGCTTCCTTAGCCATAAACATCTTATGACCATGGGTTGTGATTGGCAAGGAATGCACCTTGGTTTTAAGATGGCATTAAATCTAAAATGGTGTCACCTGGGCTCTCCTGGGCTCCTGTTTCCCAAAAAACATCTCATGCAAGGGAATGGAGAAGTAGACACAACATTTCCTGGGAAAAAAACAGTAAGTCTCTTGTTCAATTAGAAAATGCTAAAAATTGGGTTTATCTGAGTATGTAAATTATGTCAAAGAGTTGACGGATGACATACATTGATATATTCATGAAAGGGGGCATTTTTCCTTATAAGGAAGAGAGTTTAGGTTTCAAGTTTATATGTAAAGAGCTTGGAAGTCATCACTCCCGTCCTTCCAACAAATAAAAGTTGGACAAACTGAAAATCAATGACCTTTCTTGAACCTATTGGAGAACTGAGTTCACAGTATGAAACAGAGCTCATGGGAGGCCATTGTTTAGGACTGGCCTCCTGCACTAGGCCCTGGGCAGACCAGAACGGAGTCAATGTACTGAGGGCTACCTAATGAAACTGAACTTTGAAATGAACCAGTTTTCCTAAAAAATGGGAGATTCTGGTCAACCTGAGTCAGCATAAGAAAGTTTCTTTTAGTCCCATAAAGAAAATATCTTCAAAGTGATCAGTCAGCATAATAAGAAAGTTTTCTTTGTTTTAGTCCTACAAGGAAAATATCTTCAAAGTGCCCAATCTGCTTTCTGTTTCTGCTTTCTTCAGCCCCTTTCTGCCCATGAAACCAACCTCCTATGCTCAGCTCATTAGAACATGGACTGTACAGAATGAGGTGTTGACAAATTGCAAATAAAAGCCCATTAAGACCTTTAAGTTTGGTGTAAGTTTGCCTTTTGATAACAGGGTAAATCACTACCCAGAAATCTGGAATCTCTCCATCTCTGGATGAGTCCAGAGAATCACAGCTGAGGTCTGCCTCTCTGGAGCAGAAGCCACTGTAGACATAAACTGGTAGGAACACTTAGATGATCAAGTTGACACATTCCTATGAACTGAATATGTGAGACTGAGGAAGGCAATGTAAGACTGGGCACTGCAGCCTTGGGGAGACCCCACGCTTTTGTGGATTTTATCTCCAGGAGCCCTTCAGGTTCTGATGGTGAAGATCCTGGAAAGAGCTGCTCCCAGCTTTGGCAGGGAAAGGAAGAGTATTCCTTATGAAATACACCAGAGCCTTCTCCTTCCCCTGGAAGGTCCACTCTCCAGGAGAAAGACTTCTCAGCCTCATTCCAGCCTGGGGAAGGGCATTTTCTACTGCAGCTCCCTCCAGCCTTCCAGTCTCACCTAAGGCTGGGGGAAACACTTGTGAAGTCACAGGCCAGACACAGAGCCCCACTGAAAGACTGAGATTTAATATGATGATTATAGGACGCTCGCCTTCCCCTACAATTTACCACCTCATCAACAGGGCTTCAGTACAACAGCAGTGAATTACAGTTGAAAGAGCTCCAGACAGAGGCTCTGAAGAGCAGGACTCAAGGTCAAGAGGCGAGCATCTGGCGCCTACAGCAAATATTGAACACAGCCCAACTCTGAGTCAGATGAACATAAATCCTCACATTAAGGCCTGTTGACCTCAGTTCCTATTGCTCTGAATTATTAGCCAGATAATTTAAAATACTATGATTAGTATGTTAAGGGTTCCAATGAAAAACTAGATAACATGCAACAATAGATAAGTAATATAAGCAGAGTGATGAAAATACTAGGAAAGGATCAAAAGGAAATACAAAAAATCAAATCACTGCAAAAGAAATGATGAATGCCTTTGATGGGCTCTTCAGTAGCCTAGACAGAGCCAAGGAAAGAATCAGTGAGCTTGAGCATATGGCAACAGAAACTTCCCAAACTGAAATGCAAAGAGAAAAACATATGTAACAAAAAACAATAGAATCCTTCATAACTGTGGAACAATATCAAAAGGCTTTGTGTATGTGTTATTGGAATACCAGAAAAAGAGAGAACAGCACATAAGTGTTCAAAGTAATAATAGCTAATAACATTTCAAAACGAATGATAGACCTAGAGAACTGATAAATACAAAACAAGCAACAAATAAACAAAAGTCACAAATACACACCCCTAGATATATTATGTTCAAACTGCAGAAAACCCAAAGACTAAGAGAAAATCTTGAAATAAGACAAGGGCTGGGAGAGAAACCTCTTACCTAGAGAGGAGCAAAGAATCACAGCAGACTTCTCATCAGAAACCACACAAGCCATAGGAGAATGGAATGAACATTTAGTCTTGAAAGAAAAAAAAGAAAACCCTTTCTTTATCCAGAAAGATCATCCTTCAAAAGTAAAGGAGAATCAAAGACTTTCTCAGACAAACAAAAACTGGATGGAGTTCACAGCCCATAGACCTGCTCTGAAAAAATTGTTGAAAGTTCTACAGGGAGAAGGAATAAGGAAGAGGTCAGAAATACAGATCTCCATAAAGAAAGGAAGGGCATCATGAAGGAATCATGAAGATAAAATATAATCTTTGATCTTTTTTATTGATCTTTAAAAGGCAATCATTTAAAATGACAGGAACAATTTATTGAGTGATTATGGCACATGGAGAAGTGGGGTGAAGGCAACAACATCCCAAGAATTTGAAGGAGGAACTGGGAATGTTCTGTTAGGTGGCATCTGCACTGCCTGTGAGGGGCACAGTGTTATCTGAAGGTGACTCATTGGTAATTGGGGAGACGGGTCCTCAAGGAGGTAGAGTGGCTTGGTAACTGGGTGGATGCACCAAGCATGGATAGCAGTGTGACTGGAGCCAGAGAGATGGGGGCTCAGCCCCAATCCCACTCACTGTGCCAGCTTCAATAGGGTTTTCACAGCTTTTACTCTCAGATATCTCATCTCAAAAATTAAAGCTATCAATAGTTCCTTTGTAAGTCTCTCTGGAGATTGAGATAAGGCAAGTAAAGCTGTCCACATAACACCTGGCACAGGTAAATCGCCTACATATGGGAACTGTTATTATTTCAATTGACAGCAGTGGCGCTCAAATTGTTGTTTCCCCAGACCAGCAACATCACCTGCAAATGTGTTAGAAATGCAAATTGTCAGCTCTCACCCCAGATCTACTGAAGCAGGAACTCAGTGAGTGGGTCCAGATAGTTGTGTTTTAACGAGTCTTCCAGGTGACGCTGATGCTTGCTAGTGCACCAGAAGCACTGCTTTATACGATGAAGAAATTACTAGTGAGGCCAGATACTGAGTGGCAACTCTGATCAGCTGGCTTTCCTGACGTCAAGATCTAACATCATAAGCAGGTCAGACAACAGTGTTGTTAAACACACCTATTATTGATCACATTCTACCTTCACTATCAGAGGCAGCTCAATGCTTGGCACATAGTAGGTCCCTAAAAAACACTCAAGTGAATCAATAAGTTCAGGACCACAGCTCTCCCCATGTAACCTCACTATTTGGATAAGGAAGGCAGAGCGTCCAGCAGCTTCCTGCTCCACCTTGCCCTGTGTGCTCTGCTATCTGATGACAGCCCCATGAACAAATCAGAGTTTGACTCCTAAATATAGGACTAAGGGGATTGAGATTTGATCCTACAGCCTCTGTTTTCAAATGGGATAAGGCTGAAAGGCCACATGACTCCCTTCATATGTGATTCAGGGAGGAAAGAAAACTAGAGCTAAGATCACCAATTTTTTGTTGTTCTTTGTTCCACGGTTGTGCTGAACCCCGTATTAAGCTCAATAGCAAGGCTGAAGAAGAGACCCAGAGCTAGCAACCAAGCCATGGGGTTTTATTAGGGGCTTAGGTGCAGGGAGAGTGTTCAATGGTGGTGGGTTGAACAGGGAAATCACAGAATGAATGTCTGAGTTGGCCACTCCTGGATTCCCTAGCACGGAACACACATTTAGGCGCATCTGCCATACAGGGTCATTCTAAGGGTATGCTTAAGTTATTACTATTAGGTGCATTTACCCTACATCCCCCGCCCCCATGAATATTAAAATGTTGAGGTTTCTTGATGGAAATTTTTTGTCCATTCATAATTTTGGTTTAATCATTGTTAGTTTTTGATCAAGCTCTGTGGGGCCTCTGTGGCATGTACAGTGCTGTGCTGGACAAGGCAGGGGACTAAGAGAGTAACACAGGTCCCCTTCCCCTGCAGAGCCAGAGCCCTGCCCAGGAGAGAGAAAGGATGTAGACAGCCTCATGACGATGCAGAATGGGGAACAATTGTGTCATAGCAAAGACCCACGCATGATGTTAGGAGTGTTTAAAGGGCAGAAAAGAAGTCCGTTCCAAGAGTGGGGGATGGGGGAGGCTTCACACAGGAGCCGGACACCAGAGCAGCTTCTGCCAGGGCCTCCCGGGAGACACAGTGATCTGGCCTCTCCAGGAGAATGGAATGTCCCACCTGACAACCATGCAAAGAAATGAATGGTGAAACAGACAGCAGGTCCCCTTTGCCTATTACACTAGCATTAAAATGTAGTGGACATACCTAGTGCTGGCAACAGTGTGATGAACTTGGCATTCCCATCTACTTGTGGAAGCATCTGGCAAACTGCCAGCTGGGAAGATAGCTTTTGGAAATCATCAGTCAACACGCGTGAAGTGCTATTGTCAATGTTTGTGTCATCGGCCCCAGCAATCAGACATGTGGAGATCTGTCCTAACGGATGTTGTTGTTAGCAAAAGGAAAACAATATTCTCCACTGGCTTCATTTCCCAACAGATGGAAGCAATACAGGCGTCAGAGAATGGCCACCTGAATGAATACTAACTGCTCAGTGTTGAGTAGCCTTTAAAATAATTTTTCTGAAGAAATTCAGCCACCTGCAAACAAAACTCTTAAGGTATGTTAAATTAAAAATCATGTCTCAGAATTTTACTGAGGACAATTGCAAATACTCAACAAGTAATAAACCTTGGGCAAAGATACTGGAATTACAAAATAATAGTGCTATCATTAAGATGGTGTGGTTGGTTGTGGTTTTTATTATATATTTTCTCTGCTTTTCAAATGCTGTAAGATGTTCTTACAGATAATAGTTGGAGAATGCAAAATATTAGAGAGAGAGAAATGAGAATGAAAGGTCACCTCCTTATCGTTGAAGTGGTAATAAAAATAGTCACAGGACCTTCTCATTGCCAGCAGCTCTAGCCCTCATGTGAACTTTATTTTCATTCTTTTCTGTTGCTGAAAATTGGTCTCCAAGGGCAGTTAAGTCTCAGGGGCATCGCTTGACCTCAGGCTGTAAGGAAGCCCAGCACCAGGCTGGATTTCTGAAGCTAAGCAACAGGTTCTGAGGTAGGTCAGAGAGGGTGGTCATAGCCTCACTTAAAGGAGAGCAAACTTGCTAAATAGATGGCGAGAACAAGCCACGTGCGGTGCACAAGCCGCATCCCAGGCTCGTGGTTAGACCATCCTGCAGCAACGAGGCAGAAGAGCAGAAGGAAAAATCCGCGAATTCATCCAAGTGCAGAAACCCAAGATGAGTGTCCTTGGGCTGACCTGCGCTCAATACTAAAGAACTGGGTGGAGATTTACAATGCTAATGAGACGTGCGATGTGTGTACTAGCATGCACAACCACAGCACATGTGCCACCAGGAGACAGCCCAGAACATGCTTAAGGGCAACACTCGTTCCCAGCCCTTCATGAATAATCATGTAAGACCCCCATAAAGGGGGTTTCCCCAGTGTCGGCCAGCACTGCCTCGCCTTTGAGCGGCCGCTCCGATCAGGTGGCAGAGTGCACTTTCGCTGTGCAATCAACTCCCGTGCTTACCTTTACTTTGGACGTGCTCTCAAGTTCTTTTGTGTGACGAAGTCAAGACCCTGAACCGGTCCACCGGCAACGGTTCTTTCGGAGCCCCCTAACCACAGGCCCTGAAAGCTGCTGAGTTAAGTCTTTAAACTGCGGGAGAGCCTGGGAGCATCTGAAACGCAAAAGGGCTCCCAATGGACAGGGAGGCAGCACCCGGAGCGGAACCCGGAAGAGGTTTGCCCGTGAGCCTAAGTCTCCACACACAGTGATCCGGGCACCCGGGCTGCCGTGTGGCAGGTGAAACCGCGTATGGTGTGGATGTTTCTCCAGCTGTGTTCTGTCGAGCCCCTAAAAGTCTGGCCTGCGTTGGAAGGTCCTCCCCAGTGTCCTCGTTTCTGTTCAAACAGAAAAGTTCTTATTTTCTGTATTTGTGGTTTTTGCTTCCTCATATAATTTCGGTTGCACAAAGCTAAAAAATATTTGAAAACCTCTACTTAATCGTATAACTAAATGCAACATTATCTTTTGCTTATTTAATAACTGTTAATATTTATTTTCTATTTATGTTAATAGTGATAATAAAAATATAGCTTGGAGTGAGAGAAAAGCTTTTCTCTCTGTTAACTATCACTATATCATTTAACTACCACTAGCTATTCCTCACAACAGTTTCTAAAGTGTAAGCACCTGCCACCTCATTAGCCTCTAAGCTCCACAATGCCAGGGACTTTTTGCCTTAGTCTCTGCTGTGTGCTCAGAATACTCAGCACATACTAGGTTTGAACAAAATGCATTTTGGAGAGTGGATGCTGCTGCCACCTGGTGACAGCATACCCACATTTCATGCTTAGCACTTTGATTACTTAATACAATTCATGAGGAATGGAATCAGAAAACCTAAGACGTGCATCTGTGTGATAGCAATCTCACTTTCCCCACTTAGCTTTTTCTGTTTCCCTGCTCTGCACGGATTGGAGACATCTGAGTTTTCTCTGGCCCCATCACCTGCACCTGCCCTGCCCCATCACTTGCACCTCTTCTGTGTGGTATTAGGTTGGTGCAAAAGTAATTGCTGTTTTTGCCATTACAACTGCATGAACTGTGATTACTTTTGCACCAACCTAATAATAGGGCTTGCCCCTCCAGAGGATAGAATCTTTGCTTGTCACCTTAGAACTCCTCACACAGAGCACTGCATTCATCAAACCCTGCTCTCGGCCATCCTCAGGGCACATGGAAGGTCATGCCCATAAATCAATGCCTCAGCCGACATCTGGTCTCCCTTCTGCCATTCCCTGTGTCCCTGCCCTGGCACCAGGCATTTGCAGGTGCAGGGGGCAACATCATTTAGTTAGCTTCATCTGGGCAGGGAGGAGCGTTATTAAACATGAGAGATAGCTGTTGGCTCATGGAAAAGATTAGTTTTAAGCAATTTAAGGCAAAACAATAAAGGGTGTGGTTTCCTCCTCTGACATGCTTCCTAATTTGTAGATTCATATGACATCACACTGGATTACAAAGCCACATTACTCTGATTGGTAATGTTATGCTCTCCTAATTCAGTTTGTATAATTATTTAAGTTTAATTTTTTAGGACTGCTCAAATATTCACATTGTGTTCAGTAGAGGCCAGAAAAAATTGGGAACATGCATCCACACATGTCAAGAAGTTTAATTGCTAGAATAATGCAGGGCAATTATTGTAATGAGAACAAAGCCTCATGTCTGGCATATACATATGACTGTGTCCAGCCCAACTCCGTTGAAGTGACAGTCATCAAACTCGAAGCTCCTCAAGGAGAGAGGCTGTGTCGCCTTCACAGACATGACTCATTGCTGGTGCTCAATCAGGGTTGAGCTGACTTGACTTGAAGCCGAACAAGGACAAAGAAAGGTCATGCAGTCCTGAAAAAGTCAAGGGTCTGAGAGACAACATTTGCTGTTGTCCTTGCTGTTTAATTCTCTGAGGTCCATTAGGAAGCAGGTAGGAGCATGTAATCATGGCCATTTGGGCCAATCTTCTGCACAGATGGGGAAGGCATCTGCCCCCACAGTGAACGCTAGGCTTACCTGCCTCCCAAATCTCTCTCCAGGCTAACTTCCATGGTTACTCAAATCCCTCTCTTAAATATTCAGACCTCCAGCCCCTGGACCTCTATGGTCCTCCTGACAAAGCTGGAGCCGTGATATCTCTGCACCTCCATTCTTCATCTGTAAAATGGGGCCATAGAGTCTACTCCACTGGGTTGAGAAGCTACTGGAAACCAGGCTGCCAAGTGCCTGATGCAGTATCTGTCTTCAGCGGGCCTCCACACAAAGACAGTTTCCTCTTTTTTAAATTATATCTAGACTTTTAATCGTTTTTTTAAATTGTTATGGGTACACAGTAGGTGTATATATTTATGGGGAACATGAGATGTTTTGCTACAGGCATGCAATGCACAATAATCCCACTATGGAGAATGGAGTATCTACCTCTTCAAGCATTTGTCCTTTGTGTTCAAACAATCCAATTATACTCTTAGCTATTTTTAAATGTACAATTAAATTATCATTGACTCTACTCACCCTATTGTACTATCAAACACTAGGTCTTATTCATCCCCATGTCCGTCCTCCTCACCCCCACAACCCTTCCCAGCCTCTAGTATCCATCCTTCTACCCTCTATCTCCATGAGTTCAATTGTTTGGATTTTTGGATCCCACAAATAAGTGAGAACATGTGATGTTTGTCTTTCTGTGCCTGGCTTATTTCACTTAAGATGATGACCTCCAATTCCATCCCCGTTGTTGCAAATGACAGGTTCTTATTCTTTTTTATGGCTGAATAGTACTCCATTGTGTAAAGTACCACATTTTGTCCTCTTATTGCTTTTCGTCACTGCTGAGAGCCGGTCCTATCTGCTGCTTTTCCAGGGTTTCCCAGGAAGGTGCCCACTCTATGTGTTAGACCAGAAGTTTAAATTAACGTGGTCTATGGACAATCACAGCCCATGCACCCATGGCAGGGCCTCAGGTACCTGCATGTCACCAACTCCTTACCCCAGAGGAGATGCCCACTCTGGCTGGGAAAGTTTAACCACCATCCACACACCCATCTGCCCAAGAAATATAGACGGAATGCCCACCATGCACAAGTGTTAACCAGACACCTGAGAAAGAAGCATTAGGTTAAGAGAGACTCTATTTCCACAAGCAGTTTGCAAACTGGGGAGAGGCAGCCTTCAGTACAAAACAAAGGTGGGCCTGGAGAGAACCAAGAGAGTGCTTGTCTTTGATAGAGAAAGCTCCCACCCAGCTTCCCACTCTGGGCCACTTATGCAATTGCGGGATGTAAGCTGCTCGGTTCTGATTGGCCGATGCTGTCACAGTCTATTGCTCAGGTCAAGGAGGAAAATAAGGTTTTGCCACAGCTACCGATTCAGGTGGCACGAACAGGAAAAAACAGCCCTGAATGTCCCTAAGTTACACGGCAATGGTGTGTATTTTCCTGGAACACAGAGTATGTGTGTGGCCTCTAGTCAGCAAATGGCTGCTTGGCTCTATTTGGAAACTAGGCCCAGTTAGGTGCTCAGGAGCTGTTTTGGAGAATGGGCTCTTCCAGGGTTCACACAAGACAGAACAACCAGCAAGAGGGAGAAAATATTCCTGCAAAGTCTACTTTCTAGATTCTCTAGGAAGGTTGTTTAGTCAGGGTTCTCCAGGGAAACAGAACCAATAGGAGATATTATATATATATATGTATACACACACACACACACACACACACACACACACGGGGGTGGGGAGATTTATTATAAGAAATTGACTCGTGGCTGGGCGCTGTGGCTCATGCCTGTAATCCTAGCACTTTGGGAGGCCAAAGTGGGCAGATTGCCCAAGCTCAGGAGTTTGAGACCAGCCTGGGCAACACGGTGAAACCTCATCTCTACTAAAATACAAAAAATTAGTCAGGCGTGGTGGTGTATGCCTGTAGTCTCAGCTATTCGGGAGGCTGAGGCAGGAGAATCACTTGAACCCAGGAAGCGGAGGTTGCAGTGAGTGGAGATCACACCACTGCACTCCAGCCTGGGCAACTGAGCAAGACTCTGTCTCCAAAAAAAAAGAAAAAAGAAATTGACTCGGGCGGTGATGGAGGCTGAGAAGTCCCACGGTCTGCCGTCAGCAAGCTGGAGACCCAGAAAAGCCCATGGTATAATTGGAGTTCAAAGCTCTGAGACGCAGGGGAGGTGAGGTGTAAATCCTATTGTGATAGCAGGAGAAGATGAGATGAGATGTCCCACCTCAAGCAGGGAGTCAAGAAAAAGCGCAAATTCCTCCTTTCTCTATCTTTTGTTCTATTCAGGCCCTCAACAAATTGGGTAATGCCCATCCCCGTGGGGCAGATCAATCTACTCTGCTGAGTCCAGCAACTCATATGCTAATCTCTTTGGGAAGGCCTCTCACAGACCCACCCAGAAGCAATGTTTAACCTGGGCACCCAGAGGGGCAGTCAAGGTGACACCTAAGATCAACCACCACAGAGGGTGAAACCATCAAGCACTCTAGGAGTTTGGTGTAAGGGTGAACCCCCAACCAAGCCAGGGGTCTTGTGTAGTAAAATGAGGAGGCCAGACTCTGACCCCAAAGTGTCTCATTTAAAGATCTGAGATGGGCTCCAGAACATTCTATGTGCTCACAAGCACCTCTGCTATTTCTGACTCTGTTGGTCCAAGAAACAGCATAAGACTGTGAGCTCTTTATGAGCTGAAACCAGGCCCCAGCTCTGTCCCGGAAGGGACAAAGCACAGTGTATGGAGGTAGCAGGTGTTCAGCCTCTCATTTGTGAGATGAAGTGAAGGCATCGTGAAGGAGTCTGGAAGGACGGAAGAACTTTGCTAAGGGGAGCGAGAGTGAGGTCAGGAGTAGAGGAGAAACAGGAAATGGGAGTTCCTTTGAGAGTTGTGAGAACTAAATTCATGCTGGAAAGAGGTGGAGAGGATTCAGAGAAGTGCCTTGCTCTGGTGTGAAGGATCCTTCCGAGGAGGTCAGGATTATAATGATCTCATTACTAAACTGGAACTTGCCTGCCAATAGACCCTACTCATCTCAGATGGAGAAGGAGCTCCACAGCAAGCAGTCGTGACTGCACATGAAATATTTAACAGATCGCCTCTTGAGCAATCATCTGTGGTCATAATCTGGCTCTGTCTACCACCACATCACAAAAACACTCACGTGAAAAGAAACGTGGGTCCAGGAGGTGGTTTCTCAGTTCAATGCACAGATCACTGGTGGCCAAACTCCACACAAAGGTGGATCTCCCCTCGCCACAGCGTCTTCTGCAGTCTTGAGTCTCTAGCCTGAACTACTCCATGAGACCAGGCCCAGAGGACACCCAAAGCCTGGGGAGCCCAGGAACAGAGGTGTCCCACCTTTGCCTCTAAAGGGACCTTGCTGCCCATGCCTCCCTCCCCACGTGGGGGTGCTGGCTTCTCACTGCTGTCAATATCGGCACTGTCCTGGCCCCTACCTCTGCCAACAGGCACACTGACTTGGGCCCTTCCTGCCTTCCTCACCCTTTCCATTCTGCCCACCTGATCCAGGTACAGGTGCTTCCTACCTGGAGGAGTGGAGGAGCCTCACTTGTTCGCTGTGCCCGTCACATGCCTTGCTGACGGTTTGCCCTCAGCCACCCAGGAGCTTCCATTTAGGAGTCTTTGAGCCTCCAGTGATGCTGTACTCAGGGTCTCACTTTCCATCACAGGAAATTCATCTTTAGGTTTTGTATTGCCTTTGGCTATTTTTTTTGTAAAGTTCTAATTGAAGAGAGAACTCTGAGGCCAGTGCTTGAAATCTGCTAAGATAAAATGCCAACTCCCTAGCCTGGCATTCAGAGCCTCTCAATGACTCACCCCTGCACACACCTCTGCACGAATCTGCATCTCAGGTCCACCTGGTCACCCACTGTCACCAACACAGCTTTGCTTTCATCCTACTATGCTTCACTCACATTACCTAATTCCCTCAGCCCAACTGACCCTTTTAAAGGATGTAGCAAACCAGGTCACCTCTCCTGTTAAATCTCTCCAGTGCCTGCCCTCACCCACAACGTGGCCAAGGTTCCCATCACCAGTGACGGCGTGTTGACAGCAGGAGCCCAGATATGACCACAGGCCTGCCACCTCTGTGGGCCTCTCCTTGAACACTCATCACCCCAGTCCAACCGTGAGAAAGACATCAGTCAAACTCAAACTGAAGGACACCTGGCCAAGATGCCTAGAAACCATCAAGGTTATCAAACATGAGAAAAGTCTGAGATACCATCGCAGCCCAGAGGCATCTAGAGACATGATGACTAAGTGCAAGGCGGTGCCCTGGACGGGGTCTCGAGACAGAAAAAAAGACATTACTGAAAATGAGTAAAACCAGAATAAGGCTTACGGGTTCATTAGTAGTTATATACCTATGTTAGTTTCTTAACCGTGACAAACACACCATATAAATGTAAGAAGTTGATAGTGGGGGAAACAGGGTAAGGGGTATGTAGGAAGTCTGTGCTATCTTTGCAATTCTTCTGTCGATCCAAAACCATTCTAAAATTAAAAGATTTTTAAAGCTCTCCAGCAGCTTCCCGTATCACCCAGAATAAAGTCCAGCTCCTTGCTGGAATTGCCCAGACTCCACAAGGCCAAGTGCAGCCTACATCCCTCACCCAGCACCTTGGCCACACCCGACCTCTCTCTGTTCCCAGGCCCTGAAGTCGTTTCTTCCTTGCAGCTCTTGCATTTTCTCTTTGCTTTCCCTAGAATGTGCCCCTCCAAAGTCATCCCATGTCTGGTGGTGACTCAGCAGGCCAGCTTGGTTTGAATGTTTCCTCCGCGGAAAGTCCTTTCCTGCTGTGACCCCACAGGACTGCCATCTGTCTCATGCCGCGGGTAGTTTCTTCCCACGCCTCTCTCTGTGGTTGGCCCCTTTATTCCCCCACTGGATGCCAAGACCGTGGCTTCCCTATTCACAGCGGCTTCTTAAGCACAAAGAACCATGCCTGGCACAGAGCGGGCACTCCAACGTCCTTCCTGAGCAAGTGACATCATTTTTTTTTCTTCACTCAACGCATGTTTTGGTAAGCCTGGTATTGAGCCCCATACAAGGACCTACTAGTGAATAAGGCAGGCATGTTCTTTGCCCTCAAAGAGCTCTGGGCCCATCCTTTTTTCTTGGCCTAACTAAATGTCCAGCTCCTAGGAATGGACATCAACCCTACCTCTTCATTTGTGCCCCCTGAATACACTTGCCTGAAGCTGGGAGCGACTCAGCTAGCTTCTGGTAGCATGGCTCATTCTGAAGTCAGAATTAGGTTGTCTTTCTTCATCGTGTTTAATAAATGTTGCTGTTTTTATTCAGTTTTTCCTTGTGGTAAACTTATTACAAATTAGAAAATATAGATGATAACAAAAAAAATTCCTCATACACAATAACTCAGGAGACATTAATATTTTTATGTATGCAAGTAATTATTACAGAAAATAATTATAAATACTCAAAGGGATACATTTTCAAACTATGTAAGTAGCTGAACTCTCCCCCCGTCCACAGTTGCAGTGGGGTCTTTACCCTTTCATATGATGTCCTATTTTCATGCTCATGTATCCCCCCACACACCCCCTCAGTATTCTGCAAATAACTATGGATTCTTTCAGAACACTATTCTGAAACAACCTCTCACTTTAGCAAATACAGAACCACAGTACCATTTTTTTTTTTTTGAGAATTTTAGGAACATGTATTTCTGCTTGTTTCTTTTTTTCTTTTTTATTATACTTTAAGTTTTTAATGGCTATTTCCTTCTCAATTGTTTCACTGTACCACAATTCGTTTAAGTTGTTTTTGTTTGTTTGTTTGTTTTGGACATTTTGCTTATTACCATTTTTTTCACCATTATAAACAATCCTAGTCAATATCCTTACACATACATCTTTGCACACTTGTCCAATTATTTTCTTAGGATAAATTCATAGATGTTGAATTGCTAGACTAAGCGGTTTTTCGTTATTGTTATTTTCAGGGTTTTTTAAATTATTCATGTTGTCAGGTTACCTCTCAAGAAAAGGATATAAATTTATATTTCCACTAGCCATGCTGTTATTTTCATACAAACCTCCTTTTAAAGGAATATCCAAGGAAGAAATGAAAATGATAAGATGATGCATTAAGGTGGCGGGAGATACATAACACAACAATCAATGGCCTTCATATATACAATTTAAGTATTTACTTTTTATTCTTAAAAAATATTTCACTTATTTTGTCAAAATGATTTAAACTTAACATCAAATTTAAAACTCAGGGCAGACCCACCAGGATTTGTCTGCCAACAAGATCAAACGCACGGTTCTGGCAGACAACGGAAGAGAAGGGTGTGAGCCTACCATGATCATCCATCCATCCAACAAATAGCTATCGAAACACTGATTTTTTTTTTATAGCAGAAGTGAGTCAATGGGGCCACTTTAGAGATTGACTGTTCTTACCACCTATCTCACCATCCTTTTTCTTAAATTAAATTATTTTGAGATAACTGTAAATTCACATGCAGCTGTAAGAAATAATGCAAAGATCCTGCATGCACTTTACCCATTTCCTCTGGTGGTAAAATCTTGCAAAATTAAAGGAAATATCACAACCAGGAAAGTGACATTGATATAACCCATCCATTTTACTGAGATTTCATGAGTTTCCTTGTGCTCCTGTGTGGGTGGTGTGTGTGTGTGCATGGGTGTGTTTAGTTCTATGCAATCACACCACGTGTGCAAGTTTGCGTCTCCACCGTCACAATCATTACAGAGAACAGAGCATCCCTGGGGCTATTCCTTTATAACCGCACTCACCTCCCACTCTCACCCCACTCCTTAACATCTGGCAACCGCCGATCTGTTCTTCATTTCTATAAATTTGTCATTTCAACAATGTTATATAAACAGACTCGTGCATACAAAAATACATAACTTTTTGGTATTGGCTTTTTTTCCACCCGTAATTCCCTGGAAATTCATTCACGTTTATGACTCTCCACAATTAATTCCTTTCAATTGTCTAGTCATATTCCATGATATGATATATCACAACTTGCTTGACCATTCACCCACTAAAAGACAGATGGATTTTTCCCAGTTTGGGGTTATTATTGATGAACCTGCTGTAAAGATTCACGGACAGGGTTTGGTGCAAATTTAAGTCTGCATTTCTCTAGGATAAATTCCTAAGAGCACAACTGTTGGGTGTCTGGTATAGTAATTGCATATTGAGTTTTATGAGAAACTGCCAAGCTGCTTTCCCGAGTAGCTGTACCATTTCATATTCCCGCGGGCAAAGTGTGAGTGATCCAGTTTCTCTGCATCCTCATCAGCATTTGGTGTGGTCACTATTTCTTTACTTCAGCCATTCTGACAGGTATGTAGTGATTTCTCACTGTGGTTTTCATCTACATTTTCGTTATGGTTAATGATGTTAAATATCTTTTCAAATACTTATTTGCCATCTGTATATTCTCTTCAGTAAAATGTGTCTTCATGTATTTTGCCTATTTTCTAATTGGATTCCTTAATTTTTTTATGTTTGAGTTTTGAGAAGTCCTTAAATATTCTAAGTATAAATTTTTTATTGGATATATAGTTATTGAGTATTTTCTTAGCCTGTAGCTTCTCTTTTCATCCTCTTCATATGGGTTTTCACAGAACAAAAGTTCTGTATTTTGATGAGCTTCAATGTATCCATTCTTTCTTTTATGGGTTGTGCTTTGTGTGTCATGTCTAAGAATATTCACCTAGCCCTCAACTCCAAAGATTTTATTTTATGTTTTTTTTAGAAGTTTTATGGCTTTAGTTTTACATTAGCCCATGATCCATTTTGAGTTAATTTTTGCATAAGGTGATGAGGTTTAGGTAGAGGTTCTCTTTTTATCTCTTTCGTTCTTTTCTTCTTGCCTATGGATGTCCAACAGCTCTTACACCTTTTCTTGAAAGTCTATTCTTCCTCCTATGAGCTGCTTTTGCATCTTTGCCAAAAATCAGTTGGGCATATTTATGTGGACCTAACCACTGGGTTCTCTGTTCTCTTCCATTGATCCATGTGTCTATCTCTTTGCCAATGTCACACTGACTTGATTATGGCAGCTACACTGTAAGTCTTATTATCAGTTAGAGTGAGCAATGGCCTTTTGAAGACTCGGTGATGAGGCCCGTTGGAGGCAGCACCTTGCCACGTTGAAGTCTGTGTCTGTAAGATGCAGTGTAAGCTCTGGACCAGTGACCAATATGTGGTGGTGTTTTTCCCCTCACCAGAATAAGTGGATCTGGGAACTAAGGGGTGAAAATGCAAGTGGCCCCTCTCCCTATAACACTGAACCCTCCACTCAATAGATTTTTACCTCTCATCTCAGCAACTCTCAACCCTGTAGATTAGTTGTCTTGGTTTCCAAAGAAACAAGAATCTGAGACTCCTTGTGCCTCCAAAGGCAAAGGAAAGCCCCCCATGCTGGCTGAGCCCACTGAGGTAGTTCTATAAGAGGAACATGGCTGCTGCCCTAGGGGAAGGGAAAAGTGGAAGCCCAGGGACTCTCTGGGGTTCTTCTTAGGACTTGCACATGGAAAACCATAGCAATCTCAAAACACGCAAGACCACTGAGAGCACAGTCCCCTCAGGAATGAAATGTTGGGTGGAACTGCAATGGCTAAGAGCAGCAAGAACATGGATTTTAGTGGGAAGAGGATTTTTTTTCTTTTTTTTTTTTTTTTTTGAGACAGAGTCTCACCTTTTCACCCAGGCTGGAGTGCAATGGCACAATCTCAGCTCACTGCAGCCTCTGCCTCCCAGGTTCAAGCAATTCTCCCACCTCAGCCTCCCAAGTAGCTGGGACTACAGATGCATGCCACCACGCCTAGCTAATCTGTGTATTTTTAGCAGAGACAGGGTTTCAGCATGTTGGCCAGGCTGGTCTTGAACTCCCAGCCTCCGGTGATCCACCTGCCTTGGCCCCCCAAAGTGCTGGGATTACTGGTGTGAGCCACTGTGCCTGGCCAGGAATTTATAAATACCAGATAGGGCTGTGTTAGTCAGGTTCTCCAGAGAGACAGGACCCATAGGATATTTGAGAGGGGTTTATTAGCAGAATTGCCTCACATGATTACAGGGGCAGAGAGGTCCCACAACAGGCTGTCTGCAAGCTGGAGAACTGGAGAAGCTGGCAGTGTGGCTCAGTCCAAGTCCAGAGGCCTCAGAACCAGGAAAGCAGACCATGTTGTCCCCAGTCTGAGGTCAAAGGCCCTGTAGTTCCCAGGCCACTGTTGCAAGTCCCAGAGTCCAAAAGCCAGAGAACCTAGAATCTGATGTTCAAAGGGAGGAGGAGAATCGCATATTTAGTTTTGTGACAAGCTGCCAAACTGCTTTTCAGAGTGACTGTGCCATTTTATATTCCCATGGGCAAGGTAGGAGTGATCCAGTTTCTATGTATCCTCACCAGCTAACTGTATCCTCACTGAGCGTCCCACTCAGGAAGTGGGGAACAGAGACTGAGACCAAGAAAGAGAGAAAAAGAGAAAGTGAGAATCCCTCCTTCCACCTATTTGTCCCAACTGGGCCCCCAGTCAATTTGACGGTGGCCATCCACACTGAGGGGGGTCTTGCTCAGTCCACTCACATGCCCATCTCCCCTGGAAACATCCTCACAGACACCTAGAAGCAATGCCTCACCAGCCAGCCATCTAGGCATTCCTCAGTCCAGTCAAGCTGACACCTAAAATTATGCATCACAAAAGCCTTGTGACCATTTGTAGAGATGAGGACTCTAGGACCTACACAGCGTTTCTTGTTTGCTTTATTGTGTACGTTTTTACATACATAACCCAGTATCTCTTTGCCCTGATCTCCCCTCCTCTCTTATTTTATATAAGATATATTGACTGAGGCTAACCTAAGGGTTTAGTCTTTCAGCCACAGTCTATCCGAGGGTGATTTTTACTGAATATGGAGGGTGACCATCACTCAGAGATGGATACCTGGACCCTTTCTTTTGGGGTGGAGGTGAGCATTTCTTCTTTGTGAGGAAGCATGATGATGTTTCTGTGATCGCTCTTTGGAAATTAACATGGGTAGGATGTCGATGTGGAGGCCGAGGGGCCATGTGGGCAAATACACCTGCTATCCTTCCTTGGTATTCAGCAACACCCTCCCCTCCAGCCATTGTCCTTGGTTATCTCAGAGGCTGGAAGCTCAAGAACTACATTTTCCAGAATCCCTTTCCAGAAGGAATCTGGTTTGGATTCCACCTAGAAGAGGTGTTCCTGCGAGATTTGGAAGGTGGAAGATAACTATCCCTCATCCTTTCTCGTGCAGCAGCAGGGGCTTCCTGCACCTTCCTGGCCCCTACGGTCCACCATCAGTCTCTTGCTGCAGGCCACAGGCAGCGATGGGTTCCTCAGCACGTTCCAGCAGTTTCCTCCAGTTTCCTGTTTTCCAGGCAGCACCCTCATCCCACAGCTCCCGTTGCTCTCAATTCTGCCAGCAAGGCTATGAGCACCTGATTCCCTTTCTGCTTGAAATTTCTTGCCTGCACTTTAACTGATACAAGCCTAATGCGCACGACTGAGTTGAAAGAAAGGCACAGTTGTAAGGATGTCCTTCTCTCTTCTCTTAATGCCGCATCCCATGGTTGATCCCTTCTAAGAGGAGGCTCGCACCTGGCCTGTTTCAGGATAAGATCTGTGGCTTCTACTTCATCAGAACAGATCCAGGCTGCAGATGTTCTAGATGTGGGGGCAATGCTAGGTGCCAGTCGCCTGCATCACAGTTTTCTCACCTGCAACAGCATAATGAAAGCAAACAGCACCAAAATGTTCTTAGAAGCTGCGACAGGTGATTTTCAAAAACAATCTCACCCTCTCACACCTTTCCTGGCAGCCTTCCACACTGCACAGGAACAGAATCTGTAGATTTGGGAAGCCAACAAGCTTAGTTTCACCTGTGTTGAGAATTCTTTTTCCTTATTTTTTTTCCCCTTTGCATCCCATTCTCACTTTTTTTTTTTTTTTTTTGCTGGAGGTGGCACAACAAGCAGAAAATATTTAGGCTGCTGCTACACCATTTGTGTTTTTAATTTGACAAGAAAACTTGTGCAATTGCATGGAACATTTATCTTATTTCTGCAAAATTTTGCTTTCCTCTATGAATAACAAACAGGCTCTAAAGACAGCACCCCTTCCCCCACCCCCAGCGCAGAGCCCTGCCTCTGCTCTACAAGACCCTAACTGCATCTGCAACCACGGCCTGAATTCTCTTCCTCCATTCTTGGAAGGTCGACCCCTGCACCTCTGATTAACACATTCACCAGCATATGGCAGGCAACCAATATACATAATTTTTTTCTGGAGCTAGGTCTCTGTATGCAGAACACAAATGAACAGAAAGACGTGTTGAAAATGCAGAGAGAGTGGGGGCCATGTGACTCAAGGAACAAGATAAACATACATTGAGACAAATCAGCCATCCTGCACGATAGAAATGCAGACAGGAATACACAAACCTACTGACATGGCCTGTGCTCTGCCCACCACCCACACTGTGCTTGGAACTGAGCCCAGTTTAGCCCCCACTCCCCTGTTTGTCTAAATCCCACCTATGCCTCCAGTTCTTCCACAAACCTCAACTTCTCTAAGAAGTAATTTCCCAGACTTTCCTGTTCATACTGACTGGTCCATCTCACACGCAGCATTTTGCAACCACCTCTTCTTTGCTATACACAAGTCTAGTCTCTCCAGCTAATAATCAAAACAAGCACTTTGATTCAGGGCCTGCTTGGGGCTGGCACAATGCGGATACATCCCGTAAATTATCTCCTTCAATCCTCATAACCCTGTGAATGGGATATGGTTATGATCTCCATTTGACAGAGGGAGAAACTGATGCACAGATAATGAGGCAGTCCAAGATCAGAGGATTTTTAAGGAACTGACCCAGGATTTGAGCCCATGGCTTCAGAGCTCAGACTTTTTTCAGTGAGCTAGAAAAAGCAGCTAAATGATATAATGTACAACATAAATAAGTATCAAGTCTATGCTCTGAATTCTAGAATATTTAAAGTAAATGAAATGCATTGTTCAAGTCAGCAACTAGTGTAAAGCATTCACATTATTATTCTGGGTTCAACCTGCATCCTGATGAAATGTGCAATTAAAAAAAAAAAAAGCATCCACTTTGATTTACATCAGGTTGAACAATGCCCAGAATCAGTTTCTACATTCTTATATACCCTGACTTTGGAAATTCAAGTTAGGCCTTTCTACACTATAAATATTAAATGTGAATTTTTAAGTTCCATCTGAAAGACTTCCCAAATTCCCATCATTATTCTTCCAAATAACAACCAATGAGCAAGAACATTAAGTGGAGGAAACTGTACTTAGGCTCATTGAGAATGTGACCCGTAGTATGAACCATGTTGAATCTTAAGGAGGAATGTTCTGTTGCCCATTTTTCCTTATTGATGCTTACCTAAGAAAGAATACGAAGACAAAACCCCTCCAATGGGAAAACAGCCATACTATGAATTATTCCTTCAACGAAATTTACCTTACTCATTGTGGTTAAGCAATCATAAAAAATAAATGAGGTGGTTGCTCATAACATCCAAAAACTTGGCATCAGATTAATCTAGAGGTAGTGAGACAGAGAAGAAAGGTATTGGGTACATGTTACAACAACTCCATTTTTTATCTAGGTAAAGCTTTTCAATACATTTGCAGGCAGATGTTCTACCAACCCACTCACAGGTTAGGAGTCTAGGAAATAAGCCCCCTGACCTGCAGCAAACCACCTGCTACTCACATGATATAGCAAGGCTGTGCCTTCAAATGAAGCTGGCCTTAGCCCTGGAAGACCTGGCTCAGTGGGAGATGCTGTCACGTCCAGGGTGGACAACACCCAGAACACAAATGCCCACCTGGGAGAGGGTGAAGGTGTTCATACTAAGTTGGTCCTATAGTCCCTGAACTTATCACACGGTATCAGCTCAATCAACATTTGGTCAACAAATGAACATGCCAAGGCGAGAGCTCCAGTGACTCTGAGTTCCGCCATTACCAATCGTGGGACCTGGGCCAGCTTGACATGTGTCCAATGATGGTAGCAGCACGACCTCATGGGTTAGCTGAGCTGAGGAATGTGAACCACTCACCAGTGCCTGGCCCAGACTCAGTGCTTGGTGACAGGCAAGTGGCTGGAGCCTCTTGACATAACCAAAAGCAAAAACAATGTAGGATGCGTTTGATCCCATGTAATTTTTTACTGGGAAAGCTCTTCATTTCTTTCCCTTGCTTTTTTGTTGAAAAACAAATCACTTCCTACAAAAGATCCCTAGAAAGAGTAACATGTTAGCCTTTAGAGACCCAGTAACTCAGACTTGTTTATACTCAATAGACTTGTTTATACTCAATAGGTATTTGAATGTGTCCTATGTGCCCGGCAGGATGCTGGGCACAGAAAGACAGTGCAGAAGGTGGAAATGGCGTGGGCTGTGGAGCTGACTTCCTGGGTTCAAGTTCTCACTGCATCTCAGAGCTACCACGTTACTTCGAGCGAGTTACATCCGCACTGTGGCCTCAGTCTCCTAGGCTACTGAAGATGGCGATAGGTCTCCTTCAGAGGGAGAGCTGCAGTGAATGAGGTCATGTCTACAAAGTGGCTTGGGAGGACCTGGAGGAGCAGAGGCTGGAGCAGTAGTGACAGGAGAATGATGATGGAATATATAGACAGCCACAGGGAAACAGACAGGTACTCGACCAACTGAATCATGAGGCAGGGAACAGCAAGGGGCCCAAGAAAAGTAAAGCGAAATATAGAATGTCCCAGTGAAGAAGAGATGATGTCTGTCTGTCCGTATTGATGACTGAGGAACGGAATCCCGGGTTCATCATTCATTCAGTGATGCTCCTTAAAAACATATTGGGCGAATGAATAAACCTGAAAAGCTACTGCAGCGTATCTAAGGACAAACGGGGGAACCCCCAAACCAATTTAGCCCTTATTGGGGCTCTGCTTTGGGCTGGTTGCTGGGGTGTCTCTGTGTGTCCCAAAGAGCCCATCTGAGCTGGTCATCAGCCTGTCAGCTCTATGTGCAAAACCCCCTTTCAGAAGGAAACCTGCCTCACCCACTAAGCTGGGCTTTTTCCAATAACAACCGAAGCAGAATCTCTACCTATAGGCAGAACGTAACCATGAATTATCCATGCGCTTAGAAGCCCAGTTTGACAGGGAACGTGGGAACCGCTGCCGACAGGTTGCAGGCAGTGGGACTCGGGGTGCTAATTACTTCTGACTGTCACTTAGCAAGACTGTCACATCTGCTGAGGGAGTACGGGGTCCTTTCCCGTCTTCCTCGTGGAAGGGAAGGATGTAGTCAAACAAACAATCCAGTATTCCGCAAAGCATACAAAGTAGCGAGGTGAGCGAGTGAATCTATTTAATCTCAGGGAGAAAATGGGTTTTGCCAAGCATCTTATAACAAAATGCCTGTAAGGATATTTGGCTGAAGTTGAAAGGCAGGGTGGTGGGACATAGAGGCTGGGGCCCTTCCAATAAGACCAATGGGACTTTAACACCTTTGGCATGTGATTTCAGCCTTCTAGCTTCAGTTAGCTCATCCGTGAGAGGTGGGAGCAAGACCTACCTCACAGTATCAGGACGGGGGCAGGGGGCAAAGTATCAAGCAAGTGACCTGCACACCACAGAAGCTCCACAGAGGAGGTTCTGGGACAACATAAGCTCTTACGAGGCTGCCCAGCCTCTTACGCTTTGTTGTCTCTTTAGGATGTGATGTTTGGTATAGGAGATATATCCAGATCTCCTCTGGTCTTTGACCGTTTCTGCTCGTGGCCCTGCACTCTCAGGTTTCTTTGTGTTTTTGCTTCTAACTGCAAATCCCACCCCGGCTGGCCTCTTGGCCTCCTCTGACCCACTGCCCCGGTCCCCCACCAGTAGTCCCTGGGAGCTTCCTAATGTCTCCTCTATGCACAGAGCTGGTGCTCAGGGCTGGTTTGCATTAGGCGTTGGGTAGCATTCGTCAGAGATGGAAGCAGCCCTCACCACTCCTCCAGTTTGAAGGAGTAGCGAGGATCAGCTCTACGGGATAACCCCAGAGAAAACACCTCCAGCTTTGTCTCCAGACCTTCCAAAGCACACCCTCAAAATCTAAAACCGCTCCAATTACAAAGGCGGAGATTAGTCTCTAGCCCTCTTTGGAGGATGATTTGACCTTTATTACTATTCTGAATCTCTGCTCACCTTCCTTTCTGCTCTGTGATCCAACAGAGAAAAAGACGGATAGGCCAATTCCAGGCTCCTCTTTTAAAAAGGTGAGGTAGAATTGCACTTCTCCCTATGAATTGAGGAGGAAAAGAGAGTTTTGGTTTTCTTTCTTTTTCTTTCTTTCTTTAAGTGCTGCCCCAAGATTTCAGCAGGAGGGTTTCAAGAGCAGTGTTCTAGAAATGATTTTTGAGTTATAAGAAAATGTCTTCGGGGTTTTATGGAAGCAAAGAGGTGGCCTCAAATGTTTTACTCTTTTTTTTTCATGGGGGGAATTTATAGATGGGAACCTACTTCCATTAGACTTGACATTGACATGCCCCTGGAATGAGATGGTGAAGTTGTGTGTACGTGAACCTAGATAAGAAGCGTCCCTGTGTACAACATGGCAACTATGGTTATACCAATGTATTGGAATTTGAAAACTTGCTCAGAGAGTAGATCTGAAGTGTTCTCACCACAAACATTGATAAGGGTGTGAGGTAGTGTATATGTTAATTTTCTCAATGTAGCCATTCCCCAACATATACATTTTTTTTTTTTTTTTTGAGACGGAGTCTCGCTCTGTACCCAGGCTGGAGTGCGGTGGTGTGCGGCTCACTGCAAGCTCCGCCTCCCGGGTTCACGCCATTCTCCTGCCTCAGCCTCCCGAGTAGCGGGGACTACAGGCGCCTGCCACCATGCCCAGCTAATTTTTTTGTATTTTTAGTAGACACGGGGTTTCACCATGTTACCCAGGATGGTCTCGATCTCCTGACCTCGTGATCTGCCTGCCTTGGCCTACTAAAGTGCTGGGATTACAGGCGTGAGCCACCGCGCCCGGCACATATACATATATCAAAACACCACGTTGGACATGGTAAATACATACTTTTTTTGTCAATTCGAAAACAAATAAATGGATTTAAAATTTTTAAAGAGAAATGAATAGCCCTGGGACATCCCCTGAAGCTATCAGGTCACCTGCAACTGGACTCTGGTTCAGAGCCAGGAAATTAAGTCTTATGGGGTATGAGCCACATGTGAACTTAGAACCCTGGGTTGTTTTGTTACAGGGCTCTTTGGTCAATGATGTTACTTCTTAAGCTTGGGAATGGACCCTGGCCTCCTCTAAAAGGACCTAAAATCTAAAGATAAAAGAATACAGGCAAACACATGCCCCTGGAATCAATATCCAGGTTAGCTCCGTTCTTGAAAAGGCTTGCATGTATCACACAGAGCAAACCCTCCCTGGAGAATTCATTTAAAACTGAAAAAACAAATACCCCCCTCTCCCTACAACTGTATTCTTCCACACTGGGAGTATTGAAGATAAAGCTATTTTCACAGGAGCACTGGAATGAAACACAAAACAAATGTAACATAACTACTGACATTTTCCCAGGAGATGCCTAGTTTGAGTGTATTTCCATTTTAATGTCATTTTAAAGATCTACATCAAAATTAGTGGCACGTACTCTCTTTTAAAATACGTGTGCATCATTTAGAGTCTTTTAAGGAAGACCCCTCTCATGGTCTTCCTTAAAAGCAGACCCCTCTCATGGTCATGCTATATGTGGCTTTCTTATTTGCCATCTGATCATATCTCATCTTCCTCCTATTTATATCTCTGCACTGCTAGCAAGGAGCACATCTAGGAAGTTCCACCCAGGAACACTTTCCAGAGTGCCCTGGACAAGTGGCTTACTTGGACACATTCCTTGTTTCCTTTAAAAATATAATGTTGCTTTACAACCCACCTTCCGCCCATCAAAGATGATGTTTACCTGAAGGCCTTTGAATGGATTTTGCCGGGATCAAAAGTAATTACTTTGCAAAGTTCATTTCCGACTTCAGCATCTTCTTTGGCACTGAATAAATATTTCATAAGCATGAAACTCAGAGGCTGTTTGTTTCTCTTAGTTTTGCAAGCTTTTTTTAATTAGCCTATATGCCTGTATTGTTCATTTTTTCCTAGATTGCTTCATACTGTCTTACAGAATAAGATACCATTAAAACAAATCTGAGGCGTTTCCCAACAGAATACTAAAGCTGTCATTGCACAGGGAACACATAGGGGAGCCGGGCATTTGCATCAGAGCATGCATGCCAATCATTCATTCAGGTTTCATCCCAACTCCACATATTGAGGACCTACTTAGGAAAGATGTTGGGAATGAATGTTTGTTCATGTTTCTGGGGACCCTGGTTATTAATTAACTTGGAAACTTGTGAGATCTCAGATCAAGTTTTTGGAGTGCATCATTAGAAAGACTCTCTAACTCCCTGAGATGGTAGCGTATGTCACTTGCCTGCCTGGTGATGACAAGAATATTTGCCATGGCAGCCGATGCTTCCGTAAAATCCTGACTTCAGATAAACAAGCAGGGGCAGCTGACTTGGGACTGACCATATTTTTTATCCAGTTGGCAGCCAAGGGTGGCTGAAGGAAGCAAACTTAAGAGAGGAGGATGGCTTTGGGTAGGCAAGGTGTTCTGAAGCTCGGGACAGATGAAGCCTGCAGTGCACTGTTAGCATTTTGGCTCCCAGCATCCCTTCCCACATCCTAACAACATCTGGGTGTACTTGCAGAGCTCACCTCTGCCCCACTGTGCACAGGTTTCATGCATTTTAGTCTAAGTGCTCTGTCCTCCCTTAAGAACCAGGCTTGTGACCCAAACAAAGTTAGAAGGAGTCAGATCAGGGAAGAAAGAAAAACTAAAGGGCATCAGCTTATTTCCACTGGAAATGCCCAACAACTTGCCCATCTGTTCTGCTCTTTGAAGGGGGCTGCCCTGGTTTCTCTCTGGCTCGAGAGCCTGATCCTACAGCATTCCTGTCCATTCCAGCCACCCAGCAGACTTTAGGCAAATTATTTTTGCTTAAAATAGACAGAGCTCATTTCTATTGCTTACTACCAAAGAACCCTAAATGATTCCGGGCTTAGAAACGTCAGTAGGGATCTGCGGTGGGGGAACCAAGACCTCCATTCACCAACTGCCATCATTACCCACCTCTTTGTTTAAGCAGACCCGTTGTCTGGACCCTCTGCCACAGCTGCCATCAAAGGGAGCTGTGGGTGTCATTCTCTATGACCTCCCAGTGCCCATTGAAAGTATGAATTACCATCCCCATGTTAAAGACAAGGAAACTAAGAATCAGCAGGATTGAGGTCACGGGACTAGTAAGTGGCACATAGATTTTGACCAAGGTCTGATCAATAGCAAAGCCCATTTACTTTCCACTCTGCCAAGCCTCTTCAGCACTCAAAAGTAAACAAGTTATTTTTTTCTTTTAAAACAGTTCACATCAATGCTTTAATTAACCACGCCTTGCCTTTTGAATTAAAAACAGAGTCCTTTTCTGTTATTCTCCACCGAAATCGTATTTGGAATCTCAAACTATAAGAGATAGAAGACGCAAGGTGAGAAAAGGACAGAGCCCAGCTGCTCCCCCGACCTCAGCAAAGGGCGTCTCAAACCCCCACAAAACCCAGTGGTCTGACACGCAGCACAAAAACCAGCACTCTGAGGAGCAATTTGGCTTTTCATTAATTCAAATAGGACCACATACCCTGACCTCAATCTATTTCTAATCATGGTGTCTTATGAAGCTTAGAGATCCAGCTAACTTCATGGGGCCACTCGCAGTATGTCTCTCCCGTGTCAGCTCAAATATTCAATTTCAAGCTCCTATCTGACCCGTGCTGCTTAACTGAGGGCCGTTCATCTTCTTCATGTTTAGGAAACTGCAAGCTCAGTATAAATGTGCTATCCTCTGGTGTCTCTTAAATTTTGTCTGGAAGAACGCCACGGGGAAAGGGTTTAGCATATCTCCTTCGGCATTTGGGAGCTCAGAATTCACAGGGAGATTAACGCATATGCTGTAAGTCACGATGGGGAGAGCTATAAATAGAGGAGCCTCTTTCCACACAGTTGAGGATCTTCTGGTATAACCACAATACTTTATAACCCTGATCCTCACACAAGGGGAAGCATGAAAATGACCGTGCTCTGAGAGAAGATATTTTATGCATGAACTGGTTTCATTTCTGGAATCTGTAAGCTTTTAAGAGACAGGAGTCATGGCACATTCCACACTTTATCCACGTTACACCTAAAGGTTCATTGGGAGCACCCATGAGCACACTTTGGGGTCATAAATCCCAAGGGTTTCTGGAAGGCTACTTCCAAATGCACTGGGCAATTTTTTTAAAGGATGTGCTTTAAAAAAAAAAAAAAAATGGAGCTTCCAAGTTGCATTTTTTTCAATAGAAAACTGAAACAGGTCATTGGGGCTCATTTCTTTCTTCCTCCAAATCTGCCCACATATTCAGTTCTTATGTCTCCTGTCTCCTAAAAACACCAGGTGCTTTTGCTTTTCACTGCGTTGCCCCGTCAGGCAGGAGTTGGAGGATGGCCAGCCACACCCCCAACATCAGGCAGGGGTTGGAGGCTGGCTGGCCACCCCCCGCCAACTTTATCCAGTGATTTTATTTGCAGCAGGTCTATCACTTTCAAGAACTCAACAAAACCATGACTCAAAAAGGAAAGAAGGAAGTCAGGCAATGCTTCCGAACGCCAAGGCCTTGCTTAGTAAGCTGTCACTTAGATCAGGATTTCTCAGCCTCCATCATGTTGAGATTCGGGGCTGGATCGTTCTCTGTGGCAGAGCTGCCCTGTGCATGTTACGTGTCAGCAGCATCCCACCCGCACCCACTAGATGAATGTGCACACACTAGTCTCAGCACTGCCCCCAGGCGTGACAACCAAAAATGTCTCCAGACACTGACCTATGGTGGCCCTCAGTGGAGAACCTCTGAGCCAGATGTTTATTTCACACCTATAGGACTGAAATGGAAGTCATCTAAGCTGAGTGCCAAGGCCTAATTTCCTAAGAACCCAGAACTATCCCACGAGGAAGCCTGACGGTCTCTGTTTTCTTCAGCTCTCACTTCTGTGGCTCACACCCAGAGCCCACAACAGAGACACGTCCAGCCATTTCCCAGGCCTCCTGTTCAGAAAGTGCTGGATGCTTTTGAGTACTAGAAGGGGAACCTGACAGAGAAAACAAAACCCTCAGGAGGTGGCTGCAGTCACCACCGCCCCCCGCAAACCCGCTCCTCCAATTCCCTGCTTTCCTGTTGCTAAACGCAGGGTCAGCTGTCCAGCTAGAAATAACAGGTTTATGTTGGTTGCCACCTAGATTCTTACACTTGATCTTAGCCAAAAGGCCGAGAAGCGATGCCACCTAGATTCTTAAGGCAATAACATTTGGAGCCTTTTACTGGGACATAAACTGTAAGCTAAAATGTCACCAGATTTTATTAGACAATCTAAACTTAATTGCAAATAAGTTGATGTACTCATAAAAGATGATGTAAGACTGTCATCCCAGCAGCTGCATGGGGACTGGCCAGGAGCACAGGGCGACGGCAAAGTGCTGATCTGCCCTCGGCAACCAAAACTGTCCCCAGATTCCTGAAGTACGAAGAGGGAAGAGTTATGTTGGCAGGAAGCAGCATTATTACTTAATAATAATAACACAGGGAGCCAGAGGTTAAAAGAGGTCGGTGCAAACCATGTCCCAAGACCATTTTCTCTGGAATAAAATTTTCATAACGAGCTCTAAGTCTTTTTTATGGGCAGGCAGAACGTCATTGGGAAATTAATGATGGATCTGAATGATAAATCTGCTTTCATATAGAAGCGTTGGTTTTTTGAAAATATGCTTTTATGCCTCAAAGGTTGTAAATGAGAACAAGACAAGGATATATCCAGAGGGATCATTATTCCAAGCTGGGCCAGCTGTCCCACCACCTGATTTCATCAAATTTATTCTAAATAAAAATATAGATCAACAAAAATCTACTTTTTTGTGCAAGGATGGGGAATTTACTTTTTTTAAAGACAAAATATCCTCGATATTGTGAAGACATCATGGTTTACATAGGAATCTTGTGTGTTTAACACACAGCTTCAGAAGATTCACCCAGGATAACAAACATGAGAACAAATTTTTGTGAATTTCAAAATGCTCATCAGTTTACCATCTTGGGCCATTTTTCTTAATTATTAATCGGTCAATTTGCAAAAGTCATGATATGACTTTCCTGGGCTGCTAACAAAGAACACAAACCAGGTGGCTTAAATCAACTGCAATTTATTCTTTCTCAGTTCCGGAGGCCAGAAACCTGAAATCGAGGTGTCCACGAGGCACCTTCCATCTGGAGACTCTAGGGAGGGTCCTTCCTTGCCTCTTTCAGCTTCTGGTGTTGCTGGAAATCCCTGGTATTACTTGGCCTTGTAAAATAACAACACAGAGAGAGACTTTCCAAAGAGTTGATTCGGGAATAGCAGAGGATTGCAATCCAGGATATGCATCCTCTGGTGAGCCATAGGCACATCCAAAGAGGTTGGGACTAGGAGAAGCTTTTAAAGACAAAAGGGAGAAGTCCACATTAAGTTGTTTTGAAATGAAGACCATTGATGACAGGGGCTTGTTCCGGGAGTCGGTGTTAGCTCACTGACGGAAGCAGCCAGTGTTGGAGAAGTATATGTGCAGGCACAAGTGGCTTACCTGGAATCCTGTGTTTTTGAGGAGTTCCTTGCATAGTTCCTGTCACAGGCATACAAGCAGGGATGTCTTGTGATAAGTCAGGCATGTGGTGGGGGTGCTGCACCCCATTTTACTAGGGTTGATGTAGCGACTCCATTTTTATATCAATGACTTGCAGCTATTCCTCTCCAGTCCTTCTTCTCACGGCCTTCTCAGTCCATCTCTGCATCCAAATTTTCCTCTTCTTCTAAGGACATTGGCCAATTAAGATCCACCCTAATCTAGTACAACCTCATCTTAACCAGTTATATCTGCAAAGACTCTATTTCCAAATAAGGCCACATTCTGAGGTTCTGAGCGGACATGGATTGTAGGGGGGACACTGTTCGACCCAGTAGAGTGGTGAGGAGCCTATCAGTGCACATATGGGCTCAGCTTGCATTAATTTCTCTCAGGATCATTCCCCATCTGCCGCACAGTCAGGCGCACTTCCCTGTGCTGATGCTTCCTCGCCATGCACAGCTCCACCAGAGAATCAACCGGCTTCGTGCAACTTCCTGCTGACTTCATCTCCAGCCCCATTTGTCACGAAACATGGGTTCCAGGAAAGCCCAGTACTGCTATGCACAGAGGCAGATACTGGGCAGGTGGGGGCAGAGGCATCACTCCCAACCCGGAGGAGATGCTCCCTGTTCTGCATTCAGAATACTCCTTAGGCACAGAAGTCATTGTCACTTGGTGCCATGCCCACAGGCTACTGAAAAGCATCACCCAAACACATGTGCACTTTAGGACCCACTATCAGAGTGACATAACTCACGCTTCGAAGACAGGCCGACCTGCATCCATTTGAGCAGCCTGGGTCTCAACTGGGTCAAGCGGGGATTACACCATGTGAAAAATCTGCCAGCCAACCCTGGAGAGCCCCCACCCTCACTGTGTCTGCTTCTGCCTTTAACACTTTCTTCTCTGCACTGCGATCTGGCCTGGGCTACCTGGCCCCCAGCACAGCCTCCTTATTCCAGTGAGTGGCCATGCTTCTCCTGCTCCTTCTTGCCTGCTAAGCACCAGGTCACGTAGTTGATTGTGCCCTTGGCTCACTCTCTCTCCTTGCACTGGGTCTGAGGGCTTCTCTTCCTCTGCCCCATGCCTGTTCCTGGGGTTCCTTGGCGGTCTGTCCTCACTGCGCAGATGCTCCAGGGAGATCGCGCCTCCCCCACAGCTATCACCCGCTACACACAGGCACAGACTACCAGGGTGTGAGCTCAGCTTGCACTCAGTTCTCTCAGGAGCCCTCCCCATCTGCCACCCGGTTAGGCACACTTCCCTGTACTGCTTCCTCACCATGCACGGCCCCACCAGAGAATCAACCTGCTTCGTGCAACTTCCCGTGACTTCATTTCCAGCCCCAATAGATGGCAACCATTTTAAGGACAAGTGTGGTTCTTGTCCTAGCACAGTGCCTGGTGCACAGCGGGGATTCTAAGTGACTGCTGCATATCATCCACTCATTCATTCACTTCTTTATTCAAAAAATATTTAGAGAGCCTCTACCAGGAATCAGGCACTGTATGAAGCACTAGGAATTCAAATGAACAAAACAACTACCCACACCATCCCCCGGCTCCACTGGCATTACATTCAAGGAGGGGGGATGGACAATTAATAAAAAATATAAAAATACATCACATGGTGTCGAGAGTTCTGAAGCAAGCACCAGCCAGCGAGGGGAGATGACAGGAGCAGGGGCCCTGCTGGACGCCATGGTGAGAGGAGGTGAGCGGGCCGCACTCCAGCATCAGTTGGGAAGGGAGCAGTGTGTGGTTATTTGGGGATGGGGCACTCCAGGTGGAGGGAAAGGCCACTGTGCTGCTGCCGATGCAGCTGGAGCAGGGAGCGAGGCTGAGATCAAGAGATGGGCTCAACCCAGGTCAGCAAGGGAAATGATGGCCCATTTCTGCAACGCCCACCTGCAGCCACAATCTGGGTCTTTGCCTTCCAACCTACCCAGCCCAGCTGTTAAACGAAGAGTCTGAAGCCCAGCTTTTAGCAATGACCATTCAAATGAGCCAGATCCTAAGGGTAGGAGTGGGTGGGGAGGCTGGGTCCAAAGCCTCAGCTGCAGCCCACCTGGACCTCCAAAACCACAGCAATTCCAGGTGTGAAGTCAGCCAAGAACTCACGGAAATCTGCAAGCAGAGAAGAGGGGACCCTGAGAAGGAACTTCAGACTCCACACAGCAGATTAAAGCCAAAGTGGCTTTGTGGCCCATGGCGCGTGTTCTACATTCACGAGAAGGAAAATTCAGGAAATGGAGCAAGAAGCGTGGAAAAGCTCCTCGCTGCCAGCCTCAAGATGCAACAAATTGCTTATTTAAAATGCCTGTTCTCAGGCAGGTAAGGGGTTTTTGTCCTACAATTGTCATCAGTATAAATTAATGGCTTCTCTCAACAGGGCTTATTTACTTAGCAAGTAAATTGGGTTAGATCATTGCTAAATTTTGCCATTTGGCACATATGATATTTATGCACGTACTAGCTTCATTAAGGAGGTTTCTGGGAGTCTATTACTGAGCAAGCCTATAGATTACTGGGCAATAAATTCAGAGAATGTTCCTTAGCATTCATCTAATTTGGCCACAGTTTTTAATTGTTTCAGCTAATGATTTCCATTTATGTTTAATAAAATTTATTGTGTAAAAATAAGTTATCAGACCCCAATTTAATTCAATTCTTCTAGCTGATGTGGCTGCCCCCAGCAGGGTGCAGTGTGTGTTAATGGGTGGCCATTTCCATCTGGAGGTTTCCACTGGGCTCTGAGTCACTAGTCAAGGACACGCGAAAAGGGTCCAGCTTCCTAGGATTACCTTAAAAAATCATTTGCATGGAAAAATCAGTGTCATAAAGTGACCCTTGACTAGGTGACACGCAGAATGAGATCAACTGTAGGCAGCTACAAATAAAGGTTGCTTTTAGAAATGGTTCCAAAAATGCAGGTATGCATCCCAAATGCCACAGAACTTGCCTCGGATTATCTGGCACTGTCTTCTTACTCTAAAAGCAAGGAATCCATCTCCTGACAGCGCCCACTCTTCAAGTGCATGGGCCCATTAAAGGCAATTGTGCATTGCTCACTCCATGTGCAGACCTCACGGGCCCTGCCCTGTGCACACTCCCTCCCTCAGAACCAAACCTCTGGGGCCTCAGGCTGCCCAGTGCTCATGGCTGACAGCCACGGCCAGGTTCCTATCACACACCCCTACCAGCCCATCCCCGGGACTGCACAAGATCGTCAAGGTCATGCCCCCTCCCCAGGGCTACCCACATCCAGTGACTGACACATGTAGGGGTGCAGGCACCCTACCCTGTGGCCCCAGCTCAGAACAGCTCCAGGCAGCCGTCCCTGCTCCAGGACACAACCCCAACCCTGGGGGCAGCCGAGGCCTTCCTTTGCCCAACCTCACTGCCTCCACTTCCCTGGAAGCGTGACCCTGAGAACAGCCCCATAAACCCTGTCACAGTCAGCCTCACAGAGATGCCCTCCGGCCTCTACCCCTCCTCAGCACCCTCACTGAGGCAGAGGGTGGTACCTTGCCCCCACAGGCACACACAAGGGTGTTCATCACAGCACTTCTTTGTGAAAACCCTAAATCAACCTAGAGACCCATCAAGGCTGTATAAAATGAGGAATATTTCCACAGCACAAACTCTCCCGCAGGTCTGCACGGAATTACCGGATAATTCACAAAGCTATGTTGAGGGGGAAAGAGAGGGCCATGATGAGGCCTTTTAGGTCAAAACAAAACCACTGGATCGATATTCTCTGGGAATCTAGCTGGCTAGCTATATCTATAATACAAACGCACGGAAACATTCTGGAAGGAGACAAAGAACTGATGGAGATGGTTACCTCAGAAGGGGTGAGGGCTGAGAAGGGATGACAGAGAACAGGAGGTGGGAGATGTTTGATCAAAAGGGACTTTGCCTTCATCTGGAATGCTTCCATTTCCTATTTTTTCTTTTTTTTTTTTTTTACAAGAGAGTGTATTCATGTATTGATAACTAAATTAAATGTTAATCACTTTTTTGGAATGTGAGCCATAATATACTTAGGTTGGTGCAAAAGTAATTGTGGTTGTTGCCATTGAAAGTAATGGCCAAAACCGTAATTACTTTTTCACCAACCTAATAATTTTCTCCGAAATGTATGGATCGGATCATTTATGAGGATGAAAAGGAAAGAAGCACGTCAGAAACACTTAGATGTCATTAAGTGTCTGCTGTGTTCCCCAATTAGATGAAAATAATTGGGTTACTTGTAAAAAAGAAAGCAAACTATGAAAATACATCTAATCCATGACACCAAGCTGTTACCAATTTACAAAAATCTTCAAAAAGCATTTCCCAAAACCTTGGGATTTTCTTATTGGAAATTCTCCATGACACTGGTGGTTGTTAAGAGATGAATCAAGTTGAGACTCATCAGTGCAGGTTCCTGATTCTTGAAGCTGGGTTCTTTTCTTTTACGGTCATATGTCCCCTAATGACTGGGATACCTTCTGAGAAATGCATCCTTAGGTGGTTTCCTCCTGTGGGAGCTTCACAGAGAGAACTGAACGAACCTGGAGGGTACAGCCTGCTACACACCTGAGCTACGTAGGCAGCCCCTTGCTCCTGGGCTGTAAACCTGCACAGCCTGTGACTGTACTGAGTACTGTCAGCAACTGTAACACAACAGTATTTGTGTATCTAAACATAGAAAAGGTACAGTAAACATATGGTATAAAATAAAATGGCCCACCTGTATAGGGCACTTACTATGAACGGAGCTTGCAGGACTGGAAGTGGCTCTGGGTGAGTCAGTGAGTGAGTGGTGAGTGAATGTGAAAGCCCAGGACATCACTGTTCACTGCTGTATACTCTATAAACACCATACACTTAGGTTTTACTGAATCCATTTAAATTCATTTTTCTTTCTTCAGGCCAGGCATGGTGGCTCACACCTGTAATCCCAGCAGTTTGGGAGGCAGAGGTAGGCAGATCACTTGAGTTCAGGAGTTTGAGACCAGCCCGGCCAACATAGTGAAACCCCATCTCTAATAAAACTACAAAAATTAGCCAGGTGTGGTGTCACACTCCTGTAATCCCAGCTACTTGGGAAGCTGAGGCACGAGAATTGCTTGAACCCAGGAGGCGGAGGTTGCAGTGAGCCAAAATCGTGCCACTGCACTCCAGCCTGCACGACAAAGACTCCCTTTCAAAAAAAATTTTTTTTCTTCAATAAAAAATTAACATTAGCTTACTGTAAATGTTTTACTTTATAAACTTCTTATATTTTTAACTTTTTGTAATAACACTTAGCTTAAAACACATTTTAACTGTATAAAAATAATTTATTTATATCCTTATTCTATAAGCTTTCTTCTGTAAAAGACAGGGTTGTTTGTTTTTGTTTTTGTTTTTACTCTTAGTTCATTAAAAACTAAGACACAAACACACATATTAGCCTAGGCCTGCACAGGGTCAGGATCATCAATATCACCGCCTTCCACCTCCATACTTTGTCCCACTGGAAGGTCTTCAGAGGCAAAACAGGCTTGGAGCTGTCATCTCCCATGGGAACAATGCCTTCTTCTAGAAATCCTCCCCAAAATACCCGCCTGAGGTTGTTTTACAGTTAAATTTTTTTTTTTTAAATAAGTAGCAGTACACTCTAAATTAATGATTAAAAGTATAGTATAGTAAACATATAAAGCAGTAACACAGTCATTTATTATCATTATCTAGTATTATATACTGTACACAATTGTATGTGCAAGACTTTTCTCCAACTGGCAGTGCAGTAGGTTTAAACCAGCTCACCACAAACACGTGAGGCATGTGCTGTGCTATGATGTTACGGCAGCTTCCATGTCACCGGGCGATAGACATTTTTCAGCTCCATTACAATCCTGTGGGACAACTGTGCTATACAGGGTCTGTCAATGACTCAAACATCACTGTGCAGCCCTTGACTGTAATTCATGGTCACTTTTTAATACCGATACAATCGAGACAACTTATATTGAAGAATATCACCATGTCCATAAACTTGGTGCAAGGTTGGGATTTTCATAGCATAAGTGAGGCAGACATCATAAATCAGAGAAGAACACAGCAGAAACATCCTTGAAGGCCACCTCACCCAACCCTGCCATTTAATGTAGAGGGAGAAGAACTAAAAGGACGAGAGAGGGCAAGTGACAAAACCACTCAAGGAGAAACTCCATCTGAATCATGTTAGCACAGACCATTGCAGAGGACATGCACATTTTCCCAGCTCGGCTATCTTCCCCTTTTGCTAGAAATAGCCCCATTGTCATCTAGCAACTAGGCTGTATGATTTGTGGGTCCTGGTGCAAAATGAAAATGTGGGGCCCCTTGTTCAACAATTATTAAGAATTTGTAAGATGGTGACAGCAGAAAATTAAACTAAGAACAGGGCCTTTCTAAGAACAGGGACCCCCTGCAGCCTCCCAGGCCACACACTCAAGAAGCCAAGCCAGTCTCCCCATCTCCTCCACAAGGTGTGAACAGAGGCAACACCCATCCCTAAAGGCAAGATCATGTGACCTTGAGCTCACCCAACCCCTACGTTGCAATTCTCACGATATTGATTGGTTCAGTGGTGAGCATGTGACCCAAAGACGTCCACTCAGAGTGACTCCCAGGGCTTGCGCCAGGAGTGCTGGGAAGCTGTATTCTCCTCATGTGGACCTTGGAGCCTGTAGCCCAGCTTCTGCTGGCAGCCCTCCTGTGACCGTGAGGAAAGAACTTGCCTGGAAGGAAGATAGACACAGCAGGCAGAAGAGCTAAGCAGAGAGCCAGAGAGAACCAGGCTTTGATCACATCCTTTATGCCCTTATAACAAACTTCCCCATTATGTGATCCAATACAATTTTGTTTGTTTAAACTGGTTTGATTTAGATTTTCTGCCACTTCCACCCAAAAGCATCCTCCCTGGTTGAAGTTTCCACGGATCATTAAAAGTGTACATTTTGCCCAAGTTTGTGTGGATGCCAATTTGGCAATGTCAATTAATATTTAAAATGCTTGTGCCATTTGCCCATGAATTCTATTTCCAGGAAGAAACTTACCCTGCAGAATCCCTCACTCAATTATGCAAAAACTTTTTTAATGGTCTTTGCAGCATGGTTTATAATAATGAAAAATTGGAAACAACCATATCTCCATCAACAGAGGACTGGTTAAGTAAACAATGGTCATTTCATTGTCCTGAGTAACAGAAAACTTAAAAAGAATGAGCTTGGTAGGTACTCCCATAGGAAGGAATCCATGATTCGTTGATAAGTTTAAAAAGCAAGCTGTACAAGAATGTTACAGTTTGATCTCATTTGTAAAATACATTAACAACCTGCTGCTAACATAGATCTATGGAGAAAATGTTGCTGGAGGATTGCAGGGATTATTGGAGGGGCTTTCAGTTTTGCAGGATACATAAAAATTCCAACGCTGCAGAACTCTAATGAGCGTGTATTGGTTTTACACTGGAAAAAAAAAAGGTATTTTAAATTCCAAAGTGCATAATTTGTCTTGAGGTATTTGGCCATAAGTAACTCTGTGACACCAGCATTAAATAAAACATGATGAGACTCATGCCTGCTGCTGCCAATGGTTCCTGAAGGTTTGAGAATGTGTGCGATGGCCATTCCAGGCACCCTGGGTTCCCTGTCGCCAATGGTGTTAACAGGCTCAGAGTGGTTGAGTTTCTGCCTCAGGTCCCCTGGTGAGTGGGGGTATCACTTTTCCTGTCCATTTTCATACGATCACCAGAACTTGTCTTTTTTTTTTTTTTTTTTTTTTTGAGATGCAGTCTCCCTTTGTTGCCCAGGCTGGAGTGCAGTGGTGCAATCTCAGCTCACTGCAACCTCCACTTCGTGGGTTCAAGCAATTCTCCTGCCTCAGCCTCCTAAGTAGCTGGGATTACAGGTGTGCCACCACACCCAGCCAATTTTTGTATTTTTAGTGGAGACAGGGTTTCACACATGTTAGCCAGGCTGGTCTCAAACTTCTGACCTAAAGTGATCTGCCCGCCTCGGCCTCCCACAGTGCTGGGATTACAGGCGTGAGCCTGAAAGAGTCTGATTGCGTGAGCCACTACACCCAGCCTCGTAACATGTCTTGAATGTGCCCTTTAACTGAAAGTTGACTGTTTAAAAGACATGGTGAGTTGGCTAAGCACAGTGGCTCCGGCTTGTAGTCCCAAAACTGTGGGAGAGCAAGGCAGGAGGACTGCTAGAAGCCAAGAGTCTGCAATCAGACTCTTTCAGGGCCAGAGGGACAATCAGCCTGGCTGAGCCAGGGCCTGGTTTGGGCTGGTGAGGAGTCTGGCATGGGGAGCCCATCTGACATGGTTTGGATGTGCGTCCTTTCCAAATCTCATGTTGCAATGTGATCCCCAATGTTGGCGGTGGGGCCTGGTGGGAGGTGTTTGGGTCATGAGGGCAGATCCCTCGTGAATGGCTTGGTGACCTCTGCATGGTAATGAATGAATTCTCACTCTGTTAGTTCACATGAGTGAGAGCTGTTTGTTTCAGGGAGCCTGGCACCTCCTTCTCTCTCTCCTGCTCTCCCTCTCACGTGGGACACACCTGCTCCCCTTTTCCTTTCACCATGATTGTAACCTTCCTGAGGCCTCACCAGAAGCAAATGCTGGCACCACGCTTCCTCTACAGCCTGCAGAACTGTGAGCCAGTTCTCTTCTCTTTATAAATTACCTCTTCTCTTTATAAATTACCCCGCCTCAGGTTTGCCTGTATAGCAGTGAAAACCAGACTAACACAGCATCTCAGCCCAGCTCCCCCTTCAGTGCCATACTCCAAGGCGGACCATGTGTCATCATGCCCTCACCACTTCCCAGCTGTTTGCTATGCACTGAAGACCATGCCAAACCCTTCGTGTCACTTCCATAGGTGCTCACGACACTCAGCACTGTGTGGTTCTCATCTGAGGCATGACAAGCTGGACACGGTGCCCAAAGTGACCCCACCAGTGGGGGCAGCAGGACAGACTGGATGCAGGACCTGCTGCAGAACTTGCCATCCCAGAGCAGAATGAAAATGTGGGTCCTTGTTGAAAAGGTGCTGAGCTTCTCAGGTCAGAACTGCAGAGAACTCAGTGGAGTGCAGGACCCTTCTGAGCACAGGGCTGTGCAACCCACCCGGACTAGACCGATGTGTCCAGCTCCCGGTTCAGGGTCAGTGCTGACCATGGGTGGATTCTGCAACCATATGGGTTACTTGATGAGCGCTAACTCCCACTGGCTGTCAGACAGGAATGGTGAGAGTACAACATGCCTGCTATGGTGGCTCACACACATGTTTTTTCCCAGTGTATTAATGGTTTGAAGCAATCGGGGGTAAGCTTTCTCCCACTTGAAAAGCAAACCTTAGTGATTTAGAAAATGCTTTCAATCCATCGAAATACCTTCCTTTAATGCAAGTAGTGGCTGGTTTAGTGGCTTGAAGAGTCACTCCACTCTGCTAGTTAAGCCACCTGCAGCATCTGTGAGTGAACATGAAGAGGCCACAGCTTGTTTCTCCCTGCTTTAAAACAATGATGAGTACGTGAAGGCACACCGTGGATGCAATTTGCTTTTTATTTTCATTTTTCAAATGATCTCTATGCAAAGTGAATACGCTCCAGGACCTACAACTTCAAGAAGGAAGCCCAGGCTGCATGTTTTATGGTTGGAAAGAATGATGCCACTACTGCGGAGGCCTCCCCACCTCCTCAAGCTGGGTCCCAGCTCCCTTTCTATGCCCCCCAGCTGGCCCCTGCTTCTCCTGGGACAGGCTCTTAAACCTCTTTACGCCTCTGTTTCCTCATGAGAAAATCAGAAGGACACTCGTCCCTACTCCATGGAATTCCAGGGCGATGAGTACCTGGTGCCGGGCCCACTCTAGGCTCTCAGTATGTGTCCAGGTTCCTCGCTAGGGGTCCCATGTGTGCAGTGATTTATATAATGGCCCTCCTCTGAGCTCTGCCCTGGTAGAAACCCACCACATGTGCCACTGCGTTCTTGAAATGGGACTTATCCCAACTGAGATCGACTTTAAGTGTAAAATCCTCATCAGATTTCTAAGAGTTTGTTTACAAAAAAAGCAAAATAACTCATTTATATTCTTATATTGATGACATGTTGAAATGATAATATTTTGGACATATCAGGTTACATAAATATTAATGAAACTAGCATTACTGGTTTCATTTTATTTTATTTTTTTTTAATGTGGCTACTAGAAAACATTAACTTAAGCACATAACTCACTTTATATTTCTTTTGGACAGGGGAGGTTTAGACCAGGGGCCAGCAAACTTTTTCTGTAAAGGACCAGAGAGTAATTGTTTCTGGCTTTGTGGGCCAGACGATCGCTGTCAGACCTGCTAAACTCTGCCACTGCAGCCTGAAAGCTGCCACACAGACTATACAAGCAAGTGGGTGTGGCCGTGTGCCAGTAAAACTTTATTTACAGTATCAGGCAGTGGGCCACATTTGGCCTGCAAGCTGGAGTTTGCACTGTGAGCCCCATGAGGGCAGCAGGGACTCGCTTCCTCACCACTCTCCTCTCTGTACCTCACTGAGGACCCAGCACAAAGTAAGTGTTCTGTAAATATCTGATGAATCAGCAGATGAAGTTTGTCTAAGTCTGGTAAAAAGTATTATTGTTTAATTGAGAAAGAGATAGACTCTGTATTAAAAGGATAAATATTGCCCTCCGTGACAGCAAATATATGATTTACAGGGTCAGAAATGTACATCCCTGCCCTTAGCTCACTGAGCCATGACTCCAGCAGACAGAGTAATGCAGTGTGGGGAGGGCAGGCCACTGTGTGCAGGAGGCTGTGTCCACCTGTGCTTGTCAGGGGCCACCTTTCCCTTCTCAGCAGGGTCCTTGCAACCTGAGAGTGCTGTGGGATGCTTCTGTCTCCCAAGCGCCCTCTCTGGGGGCCCCTGCATGGCAGCACACATAGGAGAGATGCTGTGTCTCTCCCCTACCTGCTCTCCTCCGCACAGCGTGTCCTACAGCCAGGGCCTCAGGCCAACTTCAGGCCTGGAGCCTGCTACCCTGAGGGTCTCCAGGGGAGAAAAGACTGACAGTCCAGCCTGATTCTCTCCTCTCACCCCTGCTTGTCCTCTCTCTCCTTCTTGGAAGGGCAGGACACACAGATATACACACACAGAAAGGGAAAAAACTGTAGCTATTTAGCTCCATTTTGTCTGCTTCCTCTCGACAAGCAACTCTTCATCATCTCACTCTTTCTCCCCTACTGACCCTTCAAGCAGGGCTCACAGGAGGCCCCCAGGCTCCTGCTTTCCCACCACCGCCTCTCACGTGCCCTCCCGCTTGCTCACCAGGCCACCGGGCTCAGTTCTACAGGCACCGTGCACAAAGGACCCGGCCACACAATAGCTGCATTCCGTGGGGCTGGTGCCCCGTGCAGTTATGTTAGGAGCTGGACTCCTATCACCCTCCCCTGAGGGAGAGGATGCACACCTCCGCATTTCTCAATGAGGTCCCAGGCCCCCTCTAGCATCTGCCACCGATGAAGCCCTCAGTAAATGCCTGCTTGTTTCCATCCTAATAATGACGAACAATCATAAGTATCACGGCGGCCATTCCCCAGAGCTTATTCGGGGCTGGGCACTGAACTGAGCCCCCCACAGGCAACACCTCACTTACCTCTCACCGAGGAGGGAGGCAGAGTTTGCATCTGTCTTTGGAGGTGAGTGGCCTGAGACGCAGAGGTGAAGTGGCTTCGCCAGGGTCTGCTTGTAGGAGCCAGCCATGCTGGAATGGAAACTTGGTCCGACTGACTCACAAGCCCCAGCTCTTACTTTGTTTGTAGAACTGTGAGTGTCCATGCCCACTCTCACCCTTGCAAGTTCAAGATCACCGAAACGAGTGTTTCCTGGAATGCCTGAGCTTCCCGTTGAAGAAGTCCTGTGCCCATTGGCACAGATCACCATGGCTGTTCAAGACCCATTCCCATTCTCTGTGGACAGGGTTTTACTCCTCCGGGGTCTCCATTGGACTCTGCCATCTGAATCATTCTGCTCCCCTCCCCCTGCCATAGATGTGCCACAAAAACCACTGCTAATTCCAAGAGTTTACTTTCAAAAGAATTTCATTTGGGTTTACAAGAAGGTAACAGAAGCCCTTTGATCTCAACAAGGCACGTACTGTTTCATTCCATGGTTTATGAAACAATTTTAGACTAATTATTTTTGACAACTTGCAAATGTTTGTAAACTTCTTCAAGAAGGAAATGGCACAATTATGTCTTCCTCTGACATACAGAGAAGGAAGTTGCCTTTGTGCTGAGTGGCTGACGTCTGTTCCCCCAGGAGAATTTGGAAGCCTTGATCTTCTGAGGTGCTCTGGTTTCTGCTGAGATACAGAATTAATCAAATTGTCCTCTGAGCTGGTGTGAGTTAAATTTAATGAAGCAGGTGAAAGGCCACTGTGGTCAGAACTGTTCACTCTGGTGACATCTTTTGTCACGTGGGCGTGATGGTCACGGTCAGATGCTGGCCTTCTTCTGAGTCTGGATGCCATCCCTCTCCCAGCGTCTGTGCTGTTTACCTGTGTCTGTGCCCATAGCTATATAGCTGCTGATAAACAAGCCTCGCCACTAAAAAGAACCTGGGTTCTTCATCTGCTTCAGCATTAAAGAAAATCATCTCAAATCATGGCTATTTGCAATGTGCCTGAGCAAGTCTGGGAGCTTGAAGAAACCCACAGATCCTGGAAATGATAAATTAAAAACCACAGAATTGCAGCGAGGCAAAGTGAGGCCCCTGGGTTCAACACTACAGAGAAGTAGATTTGGGGCGGTCCCTCCACAGCCCAACTCACATTTCAATGCCCTTTTGATTATTGACCATTGTTAATTCAAGTATATGCACAGCAAGCAGGTAGAAATATTGCCAAGCCAACCGATTCTTAATCCCTAGCTAATTCCTGGTCAACTAACTATATCCTTCCTTTATTAAAAAGAAAAGAAAAAGGCATTCCAAATCTTTCGTTGAAAACAAATTGCCAACTGAAGAAAAGAACTTTTTCTTCCCTTGAGACCAATGAGCTGACTTTTACACTCTGGCCCAATAAAAGGAATCACTCTCTGCTTCTCTCAAATATTTTTCCAGGGCACCAACAAAGTTCTCCTTATTTTCAACATAAATCTGTTTTGTAATTTTTGGATGAAAAGTTCCTTTTCACTGCTGTGACTGTAAGAAGAAATTCTCAATACTCACCATTAGGAGACAGTCACAAAAGCAGAAGCTTCGTCAAGCTGGTCCCTTTCTAGAAAGGTAATAAAGACAAACTTCAGATTTTTAATTTTTAAAACGGGACCAATAGAAGTGGAAACGACGGGCAGGTATATCTAGCATCACCCACTGAGGGTGCTTCCACTTAGGGAGAAACAGCGAGTGTCTCAGGGCGGGCTGATCTTTAGAAGGGAGGAAGCCCACTCATACTGGCCCAAGAAGGGGCTTAATATCAGAAATGTCATGGAATCGAAGAAGAAGAAAAAGTGGCCGGCCTCCACCATGACAAACAGGAAACAGAAGTCCCCTGGAGACGTGGCCAGCCCCACCTGAGCACCTGGGACCCTTCACGCCCATTAAGCGGTGCAAGATGCAGCCCCCAAAGCCCATCCCCAGCCCCGCCCCCAGGCACCAATCTGGGGGCAAATGAGGGCATCTGTCATCTCTCCTGAAGTACAGACATACATGTCCCTCCTTTCCACTTCTACTGGTCCATTTAAAAATTAAACATCTGAAGTCTGTCTTTGTTACCTTTCTAGAAAGACAACCAGCTTGGCCAAGTTTCTGCTTTTGTGATTGGCTCACAGTGGTGAGTTAGTTGCATGCCAGCATCACAGCTTTGACCCCTCCCCTGCACAGCACTGCACAGATCACCTGCACCATCGTTGACTCATTTCTTCTCTGTTGATCTACAAATAATAAGACCATTTAACAATTAAAAAACTATGACTCCCTTAGGGAGGGCAATTTGACAATGTCTGCCAAAACTAGAAGTTAATGTTCTCTTTTACTTAGCAACGCCACTTCCCAGATATGCTCCTAAGCGTGTGGGTCGATGTAAGTACAAGCTATTCCCAGCTGCTTTGTTTACAACATCAAAGACCACAAGCACCTTAAGTGTCCATTAGTGGGGAATGGTTGAATGAACTGTGGTACATCCAGAAAATGGAATTCTATGCAGCAGAAAAAAAGAATGAGGAAATCTACAGATAGGGAACGATCACCAGGGTATATTGTTATGCCAAAAAAGATACAGAACAGTTCATAAAGTATGCTACCATTTGTGTAGAAACTGTTGAGGGAGAACATATATTTATAACAGGTTGTATTTGCATAAACTCTTTGGAAGGATGAACAGAAGTCAGTGGTAACACAGTGTGGGTAGGAGCTGGGTGGCAGGAGACAGATGGCAGGCAGTTTTCAATACAAACCTTTTGATTTTCATTGATTTTTGAGCTGAGTGAGTGTCCTATCTGGCCAAAAATAAACAAAGCAATTATATATTTAAAGGAAGTTAATTGTCAAATCAAAGAACATGAAAACTATGTATCACTCCTGTACATGGAAAACTAATACCACTTCCCTTAACTGGTGCATAACCTTAAAAATAGATGAAACAAAGATTAGCTATCAAATCATGAAAAGACAGTGGAGAAGACTGAAACTCACATTGCTAAGTGAAAGAAGCCAATCTGAAGAGGCTTTGTATTGTGTGATTCCAACTGTATGACATTTTGAAAAAGGCAAAATTATGGGGACAGTAAAAAGACCAGTGATTGCCAGGGACTATGGTGATAGAAGGATGAATGGCAGAGCCCAGAGGATTTTTAGGCCAGTGAGCGTGTTCTGTAGGATCCTGTAATGGGGGATATGTGTGATTTTGCATTTGTCCAAACCCATAGAATGTACGACACCAAGGGTGAGCCCTAATGCAAACTATATATGTCATCCATCTGTCAATGTCAGGTCACCGATTACAACAAATGTACCACCCTAGGGGGAATCTTGATAATGGGGGAGGTCGTGTGCAGGTGCGGGCGGAAGGTAAATGAGAAATCTCTGCACTTCCCACCCAATTTTACTGTGTACCTAAAACTACTCTAAAAATTAAAGTGTATTTTTTAAATGGATGAAATACCGCTATACAGTGTTAGTAACCTCTTAGCACAGTCACCTGCAGAAGCTCCCATCCTGAGGCGCACTCTGTTTGCATTAGGAAAGGGTGTCAAAGAGAAGCTTAAGACACCTAGCACCAGCGGAGACTTCCTACGTAGTCTTCAAAGGCCAAGCAAGGGCTGAAATGCGCAGTTTTCTCACCCTATGATTCAATGTCATTTTATGCCATGACACCACACTTCAGGAAACATAAGCAATCAATGCTGCTAGTTCCTTTTTCTTCTCCTCTCCCCAGAGGTCAAGTTGCCTTAATGAATTGCAGTACTGACTTGCTCCTTGTGGCTTCTTGTCTTTGATGAACGCTGTAGCAGTTGGACACGGCTCTTGAGCTGGGTAACAAGCAGCTCTGTAAATGCCCAGCAATCTATTAAGTGTGTCACGGTCCACTCTTCACTCTGCACCTCTCCAAGGTGAATAGAAGAGGTGTCAGCTCCAGTTTGTGATGGTGTCTCAAAGCTGTGACAGGTAAATAATTCTTATTTTATCTTATTTTTTGCAGATGTTAACAGGCCATGTAATCAGATGCATCAATCTGATTTTCACAGACAGCTGCCCCTGAGCCTGTCCAAGCCTCAGTCCTGGGGCTGAAGATGACCAGGAGCACGGGCTGAACAAGGGAACAGAGCCCCAGAGCTATCTGGGGCCAGAGATTATGTTTTAGTTGTGGAGATCACAGAGCACTTCAGAGAGATTCCTGCATGGGGAGCCATCTCGGACACTGACTGCCCAGGGCTTTCTGGCAGGTGACAGCATAGGACATTTGACGAGGACATCCTTACCTCCTTTGTCATGTACCTTGTTATTCTTGATGAGCAGCTGAGTGAGCATAGACTTGGAGCTGCCCATCTTACAAACGGAATATGAAACAGAGGCATTACAGCAAGGCTGCCCGGCCAGGGGACACGTGAGTGAAAAAGAAACAGTGGAAGGCTGAATTATTTCTGGAATCTGATCTGCTAATTCATCAGCAGCTTAGGGAAGGCAAGGTATAACCAGAGTGCTTTGATTCTCTGTGATTGTTCTGGGCTTTGTTCCTCTCTGTGCATCTCTGTAACCCACAGGCTGGCCTCTGCGTGGAACAAGAGTGGTTGCAGGATCCAAAACCATGGGAATGCAGCACACCATCTGGAAGGAGACAGAGCTTTTCTTTCCCAGCTGCTTACCAAAGACGTGGGTGTCACTCAGATTGGACCGACTGGAGGCATCTTTCCACCCCTGAACAAGGACTACAGCCTTAGGCTTATGAAAGCTTCTCCTGGCATTGTAGATGCCACAATTCCAAGCCCCCTCCCCCATGCGCGCACACACACACACAAACACACACAGACACACACGCACACTTCACCATAGGGAAGGGGGCAACAGCATTCGCATGGGAATTACATTTCATTATAATTGAGGTTTTATTTTAATCACCATCATTATCAGCAGCAGCTCACATCCACCCGGAGCGTCTATGCCGGCATTTTACTAGGAGCTTCGCATGGATTCCCTCACTTCACCCTCCCATCAACCGGAGAAATGATTTGCTCAAGGTCCTGTGGCCCATACTTGGCTGAGCTGTGATGCGAGCCCAGGTCCCAACTCCAGTGCCTGTTTCTGTGACTGCGGAGCTATGGCTACAGCCATGCAGAGCACAAGAGAGTCTCCACGTAGGTCAGTAGGTACATGTGACTCGGAGTGGCTCATAACAAAAACTCAACTCAAATCAGTTTCAGAGAATAAGATGGGAATGCAAGGGACTCACTGGCTCACGCAAACGAGGGCTCTTGTCTCAGTTGTACCCAGAAGCTCCAAGGAGGTGCCCGGGGCTCAACCTTTCTCCTTCTGTCGGTTCCTCCTTCCTAGGTGGTGGCTTCAATCTCAGGACCTTCTGTTCACAGAGAGCTCCTCACCTGCCCCCACCAGCTTAGCAACCCTGGCAGGAAGCCATTCGGCATTGCTGACTTTATCCTCATTGCACCCTGTTGGGCAAGGAGCCCAGCCTCACACCAATCACAGAGACCAGGGGTTTAGAACACGTGAGCTTGCCTGAGCTGGGTGATGTGTGCACCACATGGACTAAGAGTGGAGAAGGGATATTCCCCAGATAAAACTGAGGATCACCCTCCAGAAATTCGGGAATGCGTTCCAGACAGAATAGAATCACAGAGATCTGCTACGAAAGGCTTTGTCTCCCTCGGGAGAGTGTGAGCCTCTTCCTATCCAGTCTGTTTCCCACAAGACAGCAAAGCCAGCAGTCTGTCTGCCACTGTCACCTGCCCAGTCCACCCACCCGCCCTGGCTTGTGTCCTTCCTCTTCTCTCACCTCAGCAGATAGTCTGCAGAAAGGGTCAACTCCCAGAAAATGCATAAAACTGATGCAGTTTTCCCACCTATCTGTGGATAGCATTTTCACACCCGTTTGCCCATAGTCTTCCCATCTACCTTCTGAGCTTGTTCTCAGGGAAAGTCCTGCTATGAGTCATTCACATGTTAGTTCAATGTTTGCCAAACTTAAATCCTTTAGGGAACCCCTACATGAATCATACCCTACCCGCATATCACCAGGACCACATTGTTTACTTCATATTTTTCTTCACATTATCTCAGCTTTCAAATGAAAAGAAATACACTTAAAAATGAAACTTACCACAAATAGAAAACAATCAAAAAAAGGAATACCATGAAAATCAATGAATATTATTATATTCTGCCAAGGTCCTGCAGCTGTCATCACCTCTAGGCCTCTGGTCCATTCTCCCTATTAAGAAAGAGAAAATGGCAAGAGCCACAGAGGTGGCGGAGCCCCAATCTGAGACACTCTCTGAGGCTCTCAGGACTGAATGGAACTGAAGAGGAAGAATGTTTACTATGTGGATGGTTACTTAATGCCGAGTCTCTGAACACCTCCTGGTGGTAAGTGCCCCTCACTCACCAGAGCATCCCTGGTAAGCACCCCAGAAAAGCCATCGAAGACCTCAACCCTTCTCCTGGAATAAACAAGAACCCCCCACAGGGAGCCATTTCTGGTCCAGGAAAAAGATGATGCCCCACAGTCTTGGAAGCAAACCAATCAATACCTGCCCTGCAGTGTATGTAACACACAAATCTTAGAATCCTTAATGTACACTTTCATGAATCCCTTCCCTGAAATCCAGACAGCATCAGCCAACAACCTCAATGAATTAAAACAGAGAATGGCAAGCTCTCTCGGGGGGTTGTTGGCCCCAATCTCCTGTGGCTCCTTCCCAACCTGACTCCTGTTTATCAAAAAGCGTGGGGACACACAGAGGATGAGGGGTTGCCCCTCTGCTGTCAGAGGTAGAATGGAGGGCAAGACTCTCAGGAAATGGGGTTTCCAAGGCAACAGAGAAAATAAGCAACTTCATGTCCATGCAACAATGTCACCTGGAGCCATCCCAGAGAGTAAGAGAATCTTATCTACTAATGTGGAGAGATGGCCAAGACAAAGCAGAGGGAGACAAGAGCAACCGTCTGTGGTTTTATCGCAACAAGCCATGTCTGTCTCCATACCCAGAAATGAGCATGTGCTCTATGTATAGATCAGATGACATGGAGACATTTATTAGGCAACTACAGTGTGCCTTTGCTCCTCTCACCCTCAGAACTTCCTTGAAGGGCAGGCATTATGATTCCCACTTTACATCAGTGGGAATTTGGACTTGGTGAAGTTAGGTTGTTTGCCGAAGTTACAGGCGCTGAATCAGGAACTTGCCCTTCTGGTGTTTACAGCCCGCACCCCTGACCATCAGAGGCCAGACTGCTCCCCGCAGAGATGCCAGCATGTGCATGAGAGAAAAGTCTGGAAAATCATACAAAAGCATCAACAGACCCTATCCTTAGGGGGCGAGATGGCAAAAAATGACCTCTTTTTTTTCCTGTATGTACTCTATATACTTCTGTGTCATTTGAGTTTGACTTTACATTGGACATGGATAGGTTTTGTATTAAAAGTGAACCAGGCAAGAACCCTGGGTAAGGCAGGGCTCCACCCTGTCTCTCCCAGTGAGTGTAACAATAAAAGCTGGGCAATTGCATGGAGCACTATTGCATGGAGCACTATTTGTGAGCTCTGAAAGTAGACAGTGGCAGGCAAATTCAGAAGACCAGAATGTGAAGTGCCACTGAGTGGGCAGCAGGCTCGCCATTCTTCTACTTCTGGACCCCCGAGCCTGATACCAGCACAGCCTGAGACCTGGACATGGGCATCAGGACTCAGACAGAGAACTCGGGGGAGAGGCCTCTGGTCTGGCTTGGGGAGTGAGAAAGCAAACTCCTAGGACTCTGAGAGAGTGCAGAAATCCCCACAGTTTTCCTTTTTCCATTCTCTCAGCCCCCAAGCAATAATCAGTGGCAGAAATAGGTTGCCACAGGAGCCAAAACTCTGAAGGAGGAGATGCTTCCTTTCTAGTCATTGGAGTTTCAGAAATAGAGGAGAAAGAGTGCAGGGCTGGAAAAGTATGTAATGAAATGATGGCCAAAAACTTCCCAAATTTCACAAAAGATATAAGCCTGCAAATTAAGAAGCTCAGCAAACTCCAAAGGGGATAACCCCAAAGAAATCCACACCCAGACTATTTTGTAATCAAATTGTAATCAAATGTTTCACTATTTTGTAATCAAAATAGTGAAAATTAAAGTAAATAATAATAATCTTGAAACTGACAGGGAAACGCAATCTATTTAACCTGTAGGAGAACCATGATCTGAATGACTACAGATTTCTCATCAGAAAATATGGAGGTCAGAAGGAAGTGGCACACCACCTTTGAAGTACTGAAAGGATGTTCAAACCAGGATTTATCCAGAGAAAATACACTTCAAGAATAAAGGCAAAATAAAGATGTTTTCAGATGAAGGAAAACTAAGAATTTATTGCCAGTAAACATGTACTTCAAGAAGTACTAAAGAAGTTCTTCAAAAAGAAGGAAACTTGAAGAATCAGGAATGAAGAAGCAACAGAAATGGTAACAATCTGAGTAAGTATAATAGACTGTTCTCCTCCTGAGGTTATTTGTTTGTTTGTTTGCTTGTTTTGAGACAGGGTCTCACTCTGTCACCATGCTTGAATGCAGTAGCACCATAATGGCTCACTGCAGCTTCAACCTCCCAGGATCTAATGATCCTTCCACCTCAGCCTCCTGAGTAGCTGGGACTAGAGGTGCATGCCACCACGCCGGGATAATTTTTGTATTTTTTTGTAGAAATGTGGGTTTTGCCATGTTGCCCAGGCTGATCTTGAACTCCTGAGCTCAAGTGATCCACCGGTTTCAGCCTCCCAAAGTGCTGGGATTACAGGCGTGAACCATGGTGCCCAGCCCGGTTCTCCTCCTGAGTTTTAAAAAATCTGCTGGATGTTGGAAAATAACAGTTATAACCTCTGATGGGTCTTCACCCTATGTAGATATCATACATAAGACAAGTATAACATACAGAACATACAGGGGGACAGTGAAGGGACCTACAAAGTTTTCTGAATTCTGAATACACCACTTGTTCAATAATGACTCACAATAATTACGCAGTGAATACTTTCTACTGGAATGCACTGTATGTTGTCCCAAGCCCCATGCTCACAAAAAGGAATAGGGAGACTTTGATGAACAGAATGGGCTGGGTCTATGAAGACTCCACGGTCTCTCCGTGACTCAGTGGCCAGATCCTACCAGGAAATAAAGCAAGGAACCTCCTGCAACAGGCCCCTTGGAGCTTGGAGGAGAACAGTTTTGCTTCCCCTAAGATATCTTCCCCTACAAGCAAGCTAGGAGAGCCCAGAAGGTCACACATACTACAGGAAGTCTGGGGCCTTTTCATATACTTCAGTCATTTTTGTTTGTTTGGCAAATTGCATTTTATTTTTGAAGACTATTGGTCAGAGAGCTTCCCCATCTCACACATAGATTGATGGATGAGCAAAATATAGAGAGATACAACAGAGAGAGAAGAGAGAGCAAGCTTGTGTGGGTCATCATTTACTGCTCTCCTCAGCCAATATCACTAGCATTGCCCAGTATGACCCTCAGGAGCCCTGGGACCAAACTGTGACACTCACGGCCAGAGCCTCCACCTCTCTCCCCTTGGGAATGTTCTCCTCACTGAGCTAGCAGCAGCAATAAATGATCTGATTTGTGATCTGTGCCTTTGCTCTTGGGACTGTAAATGCAGCTTTAGTATGTGATGCACAGGGCCGGGCTATTCCCAGCCTCCCAAGTAAGCAGCTACCCAAGGCTGTAATTTCACTTTATCTCTCTCCCATTAAAAGGCAATTGAAAGTGAACCAAAGAGAATGAGGGCTGCTTGCAACTCCTGGAACCCTTGAGCAGTGCTTGCTGAAGGGCAGCTGGTGGCCCAAAGGCACCTGGTGCTAAAGGAATGGAAAAAAGGCAACTGTCTGCAGAACAGCAAACTCTTAATAATAGTCACAGTAATAATCATCACAGTAACTGCTGCTGTTTATGGTAAACTTCTGGATGCCAGGCTCTGTGCTAGGGGCACAGGTAAATGCCTTTGTTGATATCGCAAGACGAATTTGCAGTAGAAGAATCTGAGTGAGGTCTAGCAAAGGTCTCAGCTTCTAAGTCAGGGAGCCAGGAGCTGAACTTGGCTCTGCCAGATTCCAAAGTGTCTGCTCAAAACTGCCATATGCTCCTCCTCCTAGAACCTGGAGGAGTTAGCAGAGTCCCTCCCTTAAATTTCTGTTTTAAATGGCAGAAGAAGGTTCCTCTGAAATTACATCTCATCAATAAGCATTTGGTAGCCAATGAGCAATAGGACTCAAGATTCAGACCCCACCTCCAAAGCACGTGTTCTTCTCAGCACTCCAAGGCTCTCCGCTCAGGTTCTGATGAAGCAGCTTCTGGGAAGTTTACCACTCAAAATGACCCACCAGGGGATGGGTGGGATTCCAGAGCCCAGGATACATAATAGTTCTCCTCGCTGAGCTAGCAGCAGCAATAAATGATCTGATTTGCGATCTGTCCCTTTGCTCTTGGGACTGTAAATGCAGCTTTAGTAAGTGATGCAAAGGGCTGGGCTGTTCCCAGCCTCCCAAGTGAGCAGCTACCCAAGGCTGTAATTTCACTTTATTTCTGTCCCATTAAAAGGCAATTGAAAGTGAACCGAGGAGAATGCGCGGTGGCAGAGGGGCCACATTGGAACTGCAGGCTTGACAGACAGTATTGGCATCTTTGATGAAGATTCAACAAACGTTAGGAGAATCGCCAATATACACCCATTCTGATAAACTCAGGCCATCCTCGGGAGCAGAGGAGAATGTTTCCAAGTCAGTGAAAATCCGCAAGAAGAGGAGGAGGATGAAGGGCAGGGACTCTGCCTTCAGGGTGGATTTGCTGGGGCACCCGGCTTCTCCCTTTGTGACCTTGAGTAACTAATTAATACCTGACCGGGGCTCCGTTTTCTCATCTGTGACTTGAGGATAAAGACAGTGCCCATGTACCCTTTCGGGAGGAGCAAATTTGAAATGCACTTAAGATGCTTCACACAGTCACCGGAAATTGTTAATTGCATAGTAAACGTTAGCGATAAATAAGTCCATTCTTATTGATAAGAGTGCATGTCCTCTATCAGGCAGTGAGCACTTTCTTTTTGTTCAGTCTAGTTTTTGTGAAAACTGTGAGGCTGGTCAAGTCTAGCGGCCCTTTTTGGACCTTTTTTGCATGTTTTTTTGCACCTTTTTGCATTTCTCCCCCTTTCCTCAGATTCCAGGCCTATGACACACTGTTGTCCGGTCCCTAAGAAATGCAACCATCAATGAATTTGTTACTTGTAAGATATTTGTGGCTAAATGCAAGCATTTCATTTTAAAAAGGGAATCTGAGAAGAGCTGTGTGGTGGACCACGGGGCACCATCGAAGCTGAGTGGGGTGGCAACAGGGGCACTCACACATTCGTGCCATTGTAGATTGTAAGGCTGCTGACTGGGGAAGGAAGGAGAGCCCCCCTCTCGTTTTACGGGAGATGATGGGAGATGAGGTCCACAGAAGAAAGTGGATTGCTCAAGGTCAGTTAACAAATGAATGCGAGATGTGGGCACAGGACCAGTTTCACCTGAGAGCATCGCATGCCCTTCCCACGTCATCCCATTGCCTGGGTGACTCCTACTGTGAGGAAGTGAACAATATCTGTTAAGACTCTTCTGCTGAGCGCAGTGGCTCAGGCCTGTAATCCCAGCACTTTGGGAGGCTGAGATGGGCAGATCACGAGGTCAGGAGCTCAAGACCAGTCTGGCCAACGTGGTGAAACCCTGTCTCTACTAAAAATACAAAAATTAGCTGGGCATGGTGGCACGTGCCTGTAATCCCAGCTACTCAGGAGGCTGAGGCAGGAGAATTGCTTGAACCAGGACCTGGAAGGCGGAGGTTGCAGTGAGCTGAAATTGCACCACTGCACTCCAGCCTAGGCTACAGAGCAAGACTCCATCTCAAAAAAAAAAAAAGACTCTTCTGTTACAAGTGATAAAATCCCATGCAAACTGGCTACTGGCTTCTGTTTAAAAAGGAAGTTATTGGCTTGCATATCAGCAAAATTAGGGAGAGGAGCTCTGCCTTCAGAACCAGGCTTGCTCTGGTGGCGTTGCAGGGACGCTGCTCTGCCTCAGCTCCTTGTCACCATGTCACAACATAGAAGTGGACAGAGAGAGGCAGCCCCTACTCAATTCAAGCAAAACACTCAAAACACTCAGAGCTCAGTCCCGTTGCTCATGATTGGCTTCATTAACCCACATGCCCTACCCTGAATCAGTGGCTGCAAAGAGGGCAGTGTGGGCCTTTGATTAACAGGCCTGGGTCACCTTCTGACCATATGGAGGGTCCATGAGTCAAGGTCTATTCAGGGAAACAGAAGCCATCTAAGCCTTCCTTGCCTTCCAGCTTTTGGGTTGGTCAAGCTGGGGTGGGAGAGGCCTTTTGTTTCCAACCTCCCCACCCCATTGGCCTCTCTGCTCTTCCTTGGCTCGTGTCATAACCTCTAGAACTAAAGAAGAAATGAGAGGAAGTGACACTGCCAGAAAACAGATGCCAAGGCCATCCTGCTGAAGGTGGAGTCAAGTCAGGGGTGTGCTGGCTGGAGCGGGGAAGAAAGGGGGAGGGGCTGTGCCACGGGAGTGGTGAGGGAAACACACCAGTGCAGGAGACCCCCATCCCAGGCCAGGGGAGAGAGGAGCAAACACCCTGGCTTCCGCCCTCCTCCCTCCTTCCGTCAGTTCTCCACGTCTTCCCAGAGGCCTGTCCGGGCAGCACCCACCCACCCACACAGAGGGCTTGCCCAGGGCGGGAACTGCACGCAGAGGTCTGGTAGCCGTGGTATGACCCAAGCCTCTCCTTGCTCCTCCATGGCTCTGAGCTCCCCTCTCTAGGCATACTCAGGTCAGAACAGCAGTGAGAGCTAAACCTGCTTCTCTGTGGGAGCCCCCCATCCCGGATGGGCTGGCTGTAGCCCCGAGCTTTATTCCTCCCTTAATCCCCACAGCCAAGAGCAAGGCTGTCACCACAGGAAGCTGTCCCTGTCCCAGGAGAAGAGACAGACTCAGCGGTTCAGAGCAGGGCTCTGCAGCCTCATACCTGGGTTTGTCTCAGCTCTGTCACTTTCTCGTCAAGTGAACATGAGTAAGATATTAAGCAGCACTGGGCCTCAGCTTCCCCACAGGTAAAATGGGTAGCAGAATATCTGTGACGCTGCTGCAAGGCCCAATGAGATAACCCATATCAGCTCCTACCTTGGCACCCTAGCAAATAGGGTGCCCACAGCAAGAAAGGGCCATTTTCATCTGAACACACTTGGTCTAGGAGGAAGCATGCAGCCATCCAGGGAAGTCCTAAAAACCAGATGTGCCCTAATTTATTCAATCTCATCATAAAATCCCATTGAATCAGCCAACAAATATCAACTGAGGACCTACCTACTAGGTGCCACAGCCTGCCCCAGGCTACACACTAGGTTACATAAGTGACCACCAGGACAACAGAAATAACACTCCAGCCTCACAGCTCTTCACGACTGATCCCTTTTTATGAGTCAAAACAAGCCTGGGGGGATGGTTGAGGTACTGTGAAAATGCATTATTACTGCCCCAGGCATCCAATTACATATATAAGCTGCATGTTCTAATTAAATTTTCCTCATGTCATGTTGGCTTTGCCCGCTGCTATTAATTATTGAAGCCAGGTTCAGCTTAGGTGGATTTTCCTCTCCCGCCTCACCTCCCATTCACTTTTCTTCACTCCTGGCTGCCCTTCGGCTGGCTGCAAACTCCCTGAGGATGGGTCCCCTTTGAGCAAAGGCACCCACCGTGAGGCTCCCCTGTTGGACAGAGGAGGAGTCACTCATAGGAGGAGAAGCGAGCATCACCAGGCTGCTTTGTAACGAACACGTTAAGCACAATGATGGTAACGGAAGGTACTCCAAAACATCAGCACGCTTCCCTGCACCCTTCTCCCGAGAGGCTTGTTTGCTCGCTTCTCACCATCACCCACCCCCTGACCTAAAAAGGTGGTAGCTACTCCCTCAGAAGGTTAAAGACTGTGGTCAGATCCCGAGACGCAAGCATGCAGGTGGCTCTGGCAGAGAGAGGTTCCCGAGCCCCTGAAATCAGACATTAAAATGTGCTGTGGATGAAGGAAAGGTGGGGACCGGAGAAAGAACACGGAGCCAGGCCTGGAGCTTTTTCTGCTGGTGGCCATCCTGGGAGCTGCCCCAAAGCAGCAAGCCTAGCCCTTCACAAAGGCTCATCCTGGAGCAATGCATCCGCCATGCCCCAGACTCTGCCATGGCTCTCACCCACAACCAGCCCTCCTTTTGTGGTAAGCATCCAAGACGTGCATAAGCCCATATGTTCCTGAGCCCTGGACTGTGCTCGAGCTGTGCCAACAAGCATAGCTGGAATGAATTCCTAGTCACAACATTAGGAGAAAGACCTGCCACATTCTGTATTTTCTTTAAGCCAAAGTTCATCTGCAAATAACCGCCACTATCCAAGAGACAGCAAATTCAACTGCAGTCATTATTACTCCCCCGACCCCATGGTATCTTTAAGGGCCTGGACTCATACGTAGTGGACACCCCACAGAGATGGGGCCACGAGGGCGGGACATCAGCCCAAGTCTGCTGCTCTACATGCTGATCCCCTGAGCTCGAGCTGTCACTCAGCTCCAGGCAAAGGGCTCAGGGCGCCCCTAGCTGCAGTCCATTCTAGTACAGAGCGACCCACAGGACCCTCTCAGCTGCTCTCCAGACCATGGGAAATAGTGCCCAACTGCCCAACCACCCACAGCAGCTTCTCATCAGGCATGCTGCAGCCTAGCCCCATTCCTGTCCTCAGCGAGAGAGGACGCCCACTGCCATGGTGTCTGCCAGTTCTTACTTTTGCAAAAGACAAGTCACTAAAACCTCCATTTTCTAGACACAGAGGCTTAGACCTGCAAAATGAAAGCTTGGCTGCCATCCATATTGGGAGTGGAAGTAGGGAAACGCCGACCAAGAGGTAAAGTCTTCTTCAACATCCGACTGTACCCAAACACCTCATACGGGGGCATCTCACCTGCCGCATGCAGACGCTTTTGCTCTCCGCCCCCAGATGAATCTGAAACATGCTGGAGAACAAGAGTGGCTCCAACAGCTGATGTGCTCAGGGAGAATTTTAATCTTTTATTCATTCACCCGGGAAACATCTTCATGAGTGCCTGTGGCATGCTGGGCATTGTGCATGTACTGCGGACACAGCCATGGACAAGACAGACACAGTTCCCGACCGTGTGATGCTGTAACTATGGAAGCGCAGTGGAAGTGAATTCCAGGCTACGGCAGGTACAACTCAGCACAGTCTGGAGTCAGGGTGTAGTGATTAAAACACAGACTGGGGAACCAAGATGCTTGCATTTGAATCCCAGCTCTTCTACCTTGCATGTAACCTTGGGCAAGTTCATTTATCTCTTAGTGCCTCAGTTTCTCCATCTGCTAACTGTAGACCATATGTTATCTATGTCATACGGTTATTGTGAGGATTGAACAGGTTAATCTATGTAAAGGCAAGTATCTGGCACATAGCGAGGACTTTATTAATGTTTGCTTATACGGTTATTCAGGGAAGTCCCCACTGAAGAACTGAGACTGAGACCTGGAAAATAAGCAAGATTTGGCTAGGCAAGATCTGGGAAGGACATTCTTGGCAGAGGGAACAGCATGAGTGGAGGCTGGGTGTGGGGAGACGTGGCATTAGAGGAACTGGAAGAAGTTAGGGAGGCAGGGAGAAGGATGGGAGACAGATGGAGAAATTGGTTGGGATCATACCCCAAAAAGCCTTAGGCCATGTAATGAGCTTGAATATTGACCTCAAGAGCCATGGAGGTTTTAAGTAAAGGTTAAGTAGATGTCATTCCAGCTACTACATGGAGAATGGATTAATGAAGGTGATGGCAGGAAGACCAATTAGGAGATTGCTGAAACTGCAGATGCAAGAAATGGTGTTGGCATGGTCCAAGGAGGTGTTGGTAAAGATGGAGGGAAGTGGAAAAATTCAAGAGATAGTGAGAAAATAGAAGAGGCAGTGTTTGGTGAATGATCTGGTATGTGGGGCAAAGGAGAATGGAAATTTGAAAATGATGCCAAGCTGTCACACTTACTTGGAAGACTGGGTAGACAGTAACACCATTCACTGGACTTCACATAAGATAAAAAATAACTTGAAGGGGACATTATCTGTCCTGTTCCGGTCATTTGGCATCCAAAGGGAGAAATTGATCGGGTAGTTGGATATGGAGATTTTGAACTGGGAGGAGTGGTCATCACAGTGCCTGAGATGCCAAAATTCTACACAGACAAGGTCCTTTATAGAGTGTATTTGGAATCAGCTCTCACTGGACCAGCTCCAGCTAAGTGCCCTGTGAAGGGCACTATGATTTCAGAGATGAATAAACATTGCCCCTGCCGCGGGGGGTGACAATCTCATTGACCCTGCAGTCATTCTCAATCTGCCTTTATGGTACGGCATCTCTGTTCACCAAAAGCCCATGGTTCGAGCCCTGTGATTTTGCCTGTAGAATGCTAAAAGACTTTCTCTACTTCCTTATTGTGACAGACAGATTCCATTAAAGCATCCACAACCCTGAAGCTCTGTTTCTCCCCCACTGCCTCCCCCCAAGAAGTAAAAGAGGATGATTATTAAAAATTACAAGTGCCACCTTCCACACTCCATCTCCCAAACTTCATTTCACAATGGCTGCTGACATCAATAATGTCAGACAGGATAATCAAGTTTGCATAATGTAACAGTTCTCCAAGGGTCCCTCTGCACAAACACCCCTCCCAGCCTGGATATAGGGAAATAGACCTTAGATTAGGCAGAAAAGGCCCTTAGACTGTCAAACACAAGAGTCCTTCCTCCACATGCCATTTTACAGGAGTTAGCCTCCATCAGAAAAGCTGACTTCTGATTCCAGTTTGACCCTTTATTGGCAGGAGGACAGGGGCAAATCATTGAAACATCCTGTGCCTCAATTTTCTCTGCTTTAAAGTGGAAATATCTCTGTAGTATTCTAAAAGAATGTCGATGTTGAATGTCATATATGTACCACGTAATTGATGAAGTTTATTAAGAATAAAAATACGGTGATAGTTCAATAAGTTACTTTGTCAACTTATTAATATTTGTTAACATATATTGCCAATAATTTATTTGGAAAATAACTAATATTTAGTAAAATAGAACAACAGAATTACTGGCTTCTGCTATGTCTTAACATGAACTCTAGAAAAAATATTAAAAATTCAAAAATCAATGACACACTTGGGAAAATTGGGTTAAAATGAACAATAAATTAAAACAACTTCTTGTGGCCTCTTGGTAAATTTTACTTATAACATGTAATTATTTGCAATTTATTGCAGATAGATAGGGTGGGCTCTACGCCGTTTACATTCAGTTTAAGATATGAAACGCAAAAGGACACTTGATAGCAAGACAATACATGTGAGAAGATCTCCACAAACTTGCTGTGTTTTTCTGAGCCAGGCTTTGACATACTGGGTGTTTCTGCCTTGCATGCCTCCCTCCACCTGCCTCCTGACTGTCCTCGTAACTACTTCCTGTCCATCTTTCCATAATCTTCTTACATATTACTTCATCTGGAAACTGTGCCTGACCATGCATGCTGTATCTCCACTGCCTAACACAGTGCATGGCACAGGGGAGTGCTTATGTACATTCCCTAAATGGGTAAATGAAATGATTGAGGCAATCATAAAGCTTAACAGTTAGTGAATGGCTGAGGCTTAACATGCATGACCAGGGCCTCAGAATCCTACTCTAAGAGCAAGCAGGAAAGGTGAACCCTCAGGACCAAGACATTATAAAATTTCCTTTGGGAGGCCGAGGTGGGTGGATTACTTGAGGTCAGGAGTTCAAGACCACCCTGGCCAACATGATGAAACCCTGTCTCTACTAAAAATACAAAAATTAGCCGGGCGTTGTGGTGTGCACCTGTAGTCCCAGCTACTCAGGAGGCTGAGGTGGAGGATCACTTGAGCCCAGGAGGTGGAAGTTACAGTGAGCTGAAATCATGCCACTGCACTCCAGACTGGGTGACAGAGGGAGGCACTGTCAAAGTAATAATAATAATAATAATAATAATTCGTGCCATATCTTTTTCAGAGGGCTTGGAAGAGACTTAAAGAGAAAAATACTTGCAAAAACACTCTGTGGACTACAAAACACTGTCTGCCCCGTGATGAAATATCTCATTTCGCAGAGGATGTTTAAAACACCTTTGCAATTTGCACAAATGCACACCAGTGCCCCATGTGGCCCAGTCTTTGCATGGAATAACATTCAAAGACACACATTCCAACAGCTAAAAATGATTAGCAATAAATTACCATCTTTTCTTGCTTCTCTCCACAGACATTAATGGGAAACCTCTTCATAACCCAAAGCATCACTTCTCCAAATTTCCTTTCTTCCCCTATTACCTTATATCCTCCTGATGTCCCACCTGCCAAACCCCAAAATCAATCTCCTGATATCCAAAGTGATCCTCTCTTCCCCTCCTCCTCCCCCACCCACCCCTTTAGTATGTCAACTGCCTGGGCACTGCCACCACCTCTCCCAGCTTCCTCTTCATGCCACCCATAACCCAGATATTATAAAGAACAGAGAGCCTGGATGCTATTCCAGCCAGTATGAATCCCTCCATCGTCTTTCCAGTGGGCCCTGACTTTTCATCTCTGAATCTCAAGTCTTAGACAGAGGAAGAACTGGGGACAGCAAAGTCAAGGTCTTCTTAATGGTTTGAGGGTCCTGCGAGGAGGCACCTGCCAATGCCCAGCCATTCATCAGTCCTGTCTCTCTGGAATCTCTGCTTCTATTTTCACAGCATTTTGCAGTTTACGAAGATGTTTCCTTTCCATCATCTCTACCTTTCTTTTCCAAACTGGGGAGTGATTCCCCGTCTGCCCCAACGTTTGTTTTTATTTTTTCCAGATGAGGAAACTGAGGCTTAGGTAATCAAAGGGACCAAAGAAAAGTCACACATCAAGTAGGGAACAGAACGGAGCTGAAACAACACAACCTCTGACCGTGAGTGCACAGATCCCAGCTCTCCTTAATGCTCTGTGTACTAGCTATCAGGCATCACACTCTAGTGAATGGGTATGATTACAATCATCCTCACTTTACAGATGCATAAACTGAGGCTTGGAAAGGTAGAGTAACTTGACCAAAGTCTCACAACCCAAAACTGGTAAATTTGACACTTGATCCCAATCTGATTAACTCTTAAGATCCGTGTTCTTAACCACTATGACATCTGCCCCTTAGATGTTTGTCCCATTAAATATGATAACAAATGCTAATAGTTCCTCACTTCTTTTTTCTCTGCTTGGGGCATAGAGCTCACCCTTCAAATATTAATGAAGTCAAATAAGCATGTCTTTTGCGACCTTTCCTCAGCACCTCCTTCCACCGGTGCCCCAGGACAGCGGCCTCTCACCTCCGGGTGCACACTTTGCCCATTCCTACTTTGGAGGCTGCATCACCTGGATCCTCTCAGTGAAGGACTCTCTGCAGCAAGCTGTCAGGGAAGGAGCTTGAATCCACAAGTGAAAACTGTGGGCACCTCCACCAGCAATAACACCAGCTCAAGTTCAAGACCAGGACTTTTCCCAAAGGGCTGTCTTTTACTTTATTTTTATAACCTCAGATGAATTCTCTAGGTCTTTGGGGGCTTTTATTTGGTCAGGGAAGAAAACTAAGCAAGATTGATTTTTCCCTTAACCTCAGTACCAGAAAACTGTAATGAGCTTGGCCCTTGGGTCAGACAGACTTGGGTTCAAATTCCTGCTCTTTCCGTTGCACCCTGGGGAACCCAGGGCAGCTGTTTAACCCCTGAGGTTGAGGTTGGGTCTGTCTGCAGTGAAATGGAAATGAAGCGTATTGAAGACCCAGGTGAGCCTCCCTGTGTGCTGTACCCCTATCCACAGAAGCCAGCACACACAATACTCACCTGGGGAACAGGGGAGGGCTGAGTTACATCAAATCCTTTCTGTGCACCACGAGCCACATGCTCTCCCTCCCACTCCCACACCTTCGCTCAAGCCTAGACCCAGGGGCATTGTACATCTCGGGTCTCTGCCCTTCCGCCCCTTCCCTCTCTCCGGTTCCCATTGTGCTGTGATGGCTCTGAAGTGTCAAGAAAGTCTATTTTTTTCAATCAAAAAAGGATAATTCTTACATCTTAGGTCTGGGTGCTGCCTTGAATGGTTGCCTGGTACATACCCTTGACTTTAGATGGGGTCACTTTTAACTAAGCCAGACAAAGAGGGGCTTTTTCCCCACATTTGCTTAAAAAGGACACTCCTTTCTCTTTTTGTGGTATGGGAAGAAGCTAATTTTTAACACATCAGAAGAGATATTTAAAGGGCCAAGCAACATGCAGTCAAATGTGCCAATTGTACCTTTGAGCCATTTGGGCAGCTGCATCATGAGTGCGCCGTTTTTATAGGTGGCCGTCTGGGCCAAGGCCTCATAGGGGCTGTAAGGTCAACCTTTCTTGTTCTTGGTTTTGTAAATCGAACAAGGATAGCCTAGGCATGCAGATAAAGACCTAAAGTCATGATGAGCAAATTGGGACAGATTAGTTCACTTGATCTATAAGTGATAATTCTGGAAAAATCAGAGCATGATAATCAAACGCCCTCACCTGCTCGGCCTCCTGAATAGAGGACTGCCAGTCCCTCCAGCTGACAGCCTAGGCTTTGACATATTTTTTTTCTTATTATTTGAATACCTCAAGAAAGATAACCCAATAAAAAGAGGCAAATAATATTGGAGCTTCCAGCCAAGAGAGACAGAGGCATTGGTTGAGGCCCAACACCAGCTTTAAAACGAGCCAAGGGCCTGGGTGTTCCTGGTGAGCGATGAGACTTGGAGGGGACAGCGCTGAGCATGACAGAGGGGCAGTCCTGTCCCCGTAGTCAGAGCCTCCACCTGTGCAAAAGCAACCCTGCGGAGGAGGAGCCACCTCATGAAGGGGTGGGTTGCCCCTCCACAGCTGTGGGTGTTTCTCGTCAGGTGGAAAGAGACTTGGAAAAGAAAGAGACACAAGGCAAAGCATAGAGAAAGAAAAATGGGCCCGGGGGACCAGCGTTCAGCATACGGAGGACCCACGCTGGCACCAGCCTCTGAGTTCCCTTAGCATTTATTGATCATTATGGGGTGTTTCCCGGAGAGGGGGATGTGGCAGGACAATAGGATAATAGTGGAGAGAAGGTCAGCAGGCAAACACGTGAACAAATGTCTCTGCATCATAAACAAGGTAAAGAAAAAAGTGCTGTGCTTTTGATGTGCAGATACATAAACATCTCAATGCCTTACAGAGCAGTATTGCTGCCAGCATGTCCCACCTCCAGCCCTAAGGCGGTTTTCTCCTATCTCAGTAGATGGAACATACAATCGGGCTTTACACGGAGACATTCCATTGCCCAGGGACCAGCAGGAGACAGATGCCTTTCTCTTATCTCAACTGCAAAGAGGCCTTCCTTCCTCTTTTACTAATCCTCCTCAGCACAGACCCTTTACGGGTGTCGGGCTGGGGGACGGTCAGGTCTTTCCCTTCCCATGAGGCCATATTTCAGACTATCACATGGGGAGAAACCTTGGACAATACCTGGCTTTCCTAGGCAGAGGTCCCTGCGGCCTTCCGCAGTGTATTGTCTCTCTGGGTACTTGAGATTAGGGAGTGGTGATGACTCTTCACAAGCATGCTGCCTTCAAGCATCTGTTTAACAAAGCACATCCTGCACAGCCCTGAATCCATTTAACCCTGAGTTGACACAGCACATTTCTTAGGGAGCACAGGGTTGGGGATAAGGTTACAGATTAACGGCATCTCAAGGCAGAAGAATTTTTCTTAGTACAGAACAAAATGGAGTCTCACGTCTACTTCTTTCTACTCAGACACAGTAACAGTCTGATCTCTCTTTCTTTTCCCCACACCTCAGAGGCGCAGGTGGGATGGGTTCTGCATGCAGAGTGCCCCGAGGCTGACAGCAAGGCCTGGGCAGAGCTCACACGGAGGGGTCAGGGGTCAGGGGTCAGGTGAGCAGGGTCTTTGATAGGCTCTATCAAGGCCTCTCAGGGGCTGACCACCTGCTCTTCAGTCACGCCCTGACAGTCTGAGCCTCGTCGGCACCTTCCTGTCTCTCAATGGGTCTCAACTGGCAGCAATTTTGACTTCCAGGAAACATTTAGCCTTGTCAAGAGATGTTTCTGGTTATCATATCTGGGGAGGGAGTGCTACTGGCATCGAGTGGGTAGAGGCCAGGGTACCATGCAGAGCACAGCCCCATGACACAGAAGGATCCTGCACAAAATGTCAATGTCAGGCCTCTGAGCCCAAGCCAAGCCATCGCATCCCCTGTGACTTGCACGTATACATCCAGATGGCCTGAAGTAACCGAAGATCCGCAAAAGAAGTAAAAATAGCCTTAACTGATGACATTCCACCATGGTGATTTGTTCCTGCCCCACCCTAACTGATCAATGTACTTTGTAATCTCCCCCACCCTTCAGAAGGTACTTTGTAATCTCCCCCACCCTTAAGAAGGTTCTTTGTAATTCTCCCTGCCCTTGAGAATGTACTTTGAGAGATCCACCCCCTGCCCCCCAAAACATTGCTCCTAACTCCACCGCCTATCCCAAAACCTATAGGAACTAATGATAATCCACCACCCTTTGCTGACTCTTTTCGGACTCAGCCCGCCTGCACCCAGGTGAACTAAACAGCCACGTTGCTCACACAAAGACTGTTTGCTGGTCTCTTCACAGGGACGCGCGTGAAAGTCAACAGTGCTGAGGCTAAGAAACCCTGCCCTTGAGCCTGGGTGGACATTTCGGAAACGATCACGCCGGCTCTGCAAAGTGCGGAGACGCTGCCACTTTGGGAGACTGTGCTTGTGGAGTGAGCCCTTCCCTGGCTCCCTGTCAGGTACCTCACAAATCAGAGGACGGTGATGGGGAGGCTGGGAGGCTGCTGCCTGCTGTGTGTGGAAGAACAGCGAGATGAGACAGGAAGGAGGCCAGGCCCCCTTGCTCCCCCACGCAGGGCCCGAGACCACACAGGTGGCAGCAAGGACACAGCCAAGTGGAGGCAAAATTGCTCCTGTGCTTGGACGACATGTTCCCCTAGACACCGGGCCGTGGTGGTTGCATTATCTATTTCTGTGTGTCGTTTATCTGCCACGTAATGAAATTGGATGAATGTGACTTGGGGAGTGTGTGCAAGGCGGGGCAAGGGCGATGCATGTATAATCAAGGCGGACAGGGAGCTCTCCCAGACATGCAATTGTTTGATTAAACCAAATCACCACTGGAAGGAGCAGACAGAACTGATTGGCCTTGTTCCAGCACAAAAGGCCAGGGAGGTGAAGGTTGGACTATTCTGGCATGTAACAATCAAAAGCATTTCCTCCCAGGGTTAGCTGCCAGGTGTCAGCCCTGCCACTGGGGCCTATACCAGTTTAAAACAGAGCCTCAGGGCACAGGAGTTGCAAAAGCATTTGTGTAAGGAAAAGAGAAGTGCCTTGAAGGGCAGCTTCATCAATCCATTCAATGCTACAAGGCCTGAGCCCCACCCAGCCTGCAGCCTTGTGCAGGGGCCATTCGAGAGGGCAGCAAAGGAAGGGAACGTCTGCAAGGAGGGGGCCCCAGGCCAGGACCCGGCTAAAATCTAGGTATCTTACCTTAAAAATTCACAAGCATTTTTATTGCTGTCTGTAAAGTAACTGCATTTGTCTTAATAGTTTTCAAAGGCTGACATTGCTGACTGTGGAGGAAACTGGTGCTCCAGGGCAACATACCAGCCTTCTCCCTGGGCTTGACTCACCCTCTGCCTCTCAGCCCTGCACCCCTGAGGCCTGCACCCCAAACCAGAGAAGTTCTGCCCTAAGGTTAAAACGAGGGGCACACACAACCAACTGGCCTTGTCCCAGCAAGAGAAAACTAAGGTGCACTCCTCCAGCCTTAAATGATATTAACGTAATTAACACGGATCAGCCACTTAATAAATGCAATGAACACTTTATATGGTTTTATCACATTTGATACTCTTGAGATTAGGGTAAGTGCTATTATAATGCCCATTTTACAGATGGGGAAACTGAGGCTCAGGGAAGTTAAATGGCTTAACCAGAGTCACATTGCTGAGGCACTAATTGAACCCAGACAGTCTCCAGTCCAGAGCCCACCCCAGCATAAGACCTGGCAGGCTCAGGCACTCTGCAGAGAAGGAAAAGAACGTGCATGAATCTCGTTCACTTGTTCATCCAGCAGACGCTCAGCATTGCCGTCCCTGTGGACAGGAGGTGCTGGGTGCTGGGAAAATGGAGACAGAAAGACAACATCTGTGCCTGCAAGACATGTGCCCTCTGTGGAGCTGAAGGGAAGATTTCTGTGGTAAATGCCACAGAAGAGAAGGGAAGGGTGAAACCCATGGGTTGGAGACACCAGCAAGCTCTGGGCAAAAGGGAGCCTAAAGGGGGAAGACAAGAGTGACAAGAGCCAGGAGCAGGAAGAATGTTTCAGAGCAGTGGTTCTCTGAGTGTGGCCCCTGGACTGGCAGCATCCACCTTACCTGGGAGCTTGTTAGAAATGCACGTTGTGAGCAGAGACTCCAGGGGAGAGCATTGTAGCAAGGCTCCTAGGTGACGGTGATGGCTTCCCAAGCTTCAGAACTGCTGTTTTAAGCACAAAGAAAAAAAACGTACAGAGAAGATGGAGTCTGGCATATCTGAAAATCAGGGAGAGCTTCTGGGGCAGACCCTGCTGGCTGCCTGCCTCCCTTCTTCTTGATTTTTAGAAATCTATGTTTGAGCAACAATGTGCTTAGGAAAGGTGGATGAATCTCGCTTGGCCTAATCCATGCATCTCCTTTTGGTGAATAAAGAGGGGAAAAAAAAAAAAAAAAAACAGAAAAGAAGTCAGCTAGGGGCTTCCAGGGAAAATTTTGCTGATCTGTAATGGTTTGAAAAGCATCCCTCAAAAGATATATCCACATCCTAATCCCCAGAATCTGTGACTGTAAGCTTACTTGGAAAGAAGGGCCTGGTCTTTGCAGATGTAATTAAGGATCTTGAGATGAGATCATTCTGGATTAGAGTGGGCCCTAAATCAATGACATGTGCCCTTACAAGAGACAGGAGAGAAGAAGATGCATGCACAGAAGGCTACATGAGGGCAGAGACAGAGATGGGAGTGATGCAGCTACACAGGGAGGAAGGCCAGGAGATGCCACCGAAAACCAAAAGAGGCAAGGAAGGATCCTCCCCTAAAGCCCCCAGAAATAGCACGGCCCTACCAACACCTGGAGAGAATATGATTCTAGTGTTTGGAGCCACTGAACGTGTGGTGTTTGTTACAGCAGCCACAGGAGGCTAAGACACCACCTACATGGGTGGATTCCCTGATGCTCTTATTTCCTTTCTGCTACACGCCACCATCTCCAAGACATACAGTTATCTGTTGGTTTGGTTGGGTTTTTTTTCCTGTGTTCCTGCTGGACTGGGAGCACTAAAAGGGCATCATCTGTCATGATATCCAGCACGTAGTAGATGCTCCGTAAACAGTTGTTAAACGCATGCATTAATGGAAGAAGGTGGCATAACAAAGATCCATCTTCTGACTTCAAGTAATATTTCCTCCTCTACACATTAACAAAATGACAAGGCAAATGAAAATCTAATCAGTCATATTATGATACTAAGGTGCCTGGTGCTTGTTACATCAGACCACATCCATGTAAAGTGCATGCCATCTCTCCGAAGCCCAGCTGTTGAAGCAAAGTGAGGCATATCAGAGTAAAATTGGCTCATTGGGCCTAAGGCAGAGTTTCTCAGCCTGGGCGCTATTTATACTTCAAGGATAAGTCTTTGTTTAAAGGGGGGTGGCCTGTCCTGTGCATCTTAGAACATTCAGCAGCATCCCTGGTCTCCACCACTAGATGCTGGTAGCACACCCTCTCCGTGTCCCTGCCCAGCTGTGATGACCAAAATGTCTCTAGACATTGCCAAATATCCCCATCATGCAAAATCACCCCAAAGTAAGATCCGCAGACCCAAGGGATCCACAAGTAGACTAGTTGAGTCAGCCTTCCCTGAAACTGGGGAAAGCACACCGCCATGCCACACTGATGGAAATCCACCAGAAGCAATCCGAATCAGGTCAGAGTGAAAGGTGCAAAGGAGGTGAGTCACTTTAGCTCATGGACAAGTAAGAGAAGATGTGAGAGTGGGGGCTGGACCACAGGTTACCAGGGAGAAAGAGAAATCGTCTGCCGGGGCTGGTGCCCCACCACGGCAGGTCAGGTGAACAGCAGGACCCAGGTGAGAAGGGACAGCCCTGTCATTTTCACTAACTGGCAGGCAGTCCCGAAGTATAACCTAGGAATCAGTGTTGCAAGTCAAAGGAGTCAACAAGGGACACACATAGTGTTCCCACCAAGCACAAGGGCCTATGTTCCAACTTCTCGATGGGGTGCCATGCCCACCTCAGCCTGGGAAGAGTTGGGAACCAAGGGGTTCAACCGAAGGGCACTGGCTTCCCACCAAGGCAAGGGAACAGAGGATTTGGAGGGATGCGCACAGAGCCAAAGTGTCCAAGAGGACGATGATGCCATCCAGCGCTTATTGGACACCTGCCCCGTGCCAAGCACTGGGTTACTTAACTCAAAGTATCTAAAGAATAACAATTGTCAGTGTCCAGCCTCCATCTCCAATTTTTAAAAGGAAGATGAACAGACAGAATTGGTGGAAATATAATAGAAGCCTTTGAAATACCTCTCTAATCCTTAATGGAGAAACCAGATAGAAATTCATAAAGACCATAAATGAAGTGTGGTTAATATAACAAATACCCATGCCCCACCACACAGCTTTCAAAGATATCATGTGTTTCTGTATTTACAACAGACCTTTTTTGGTTAATGCGTAAAATACTACGAGACCTTTGAAGCTCCATTTCTCTGTTACCATTTTGTCTCCGCTCCCTCCCTCCACAGGGGAACCCCTGATTCTTGAAGGTGATGAATACCCTTCTCTTCTGTGCTTTTGATGATGTATGTGTATATATTATCCACACTTAGGCACAAAAAATAATATATAACATTGTTTCCTGTTATTTTTACACAAATTGTATCATGATGAACATGTTCTTTTTCACTTTCTTCTCACTGTCTCCTCCCCCATACTAATTTTTTGAGAATTTTCTAGGTTGATATCAGTAGACCTAATTTAATCATTTTATCTGTGGCAGAGTAATCCATTGCATAAATTACCTAATCCAATCCCCTACTGAGGAACATTTAAGTCATTTCTGATTTGTTAACCAGTACAAACAACACTGCAATGAAAATTCTGACACATACCACTTCTTGTGCATGCATAAGAGAGTTTCTGTAGGGCAGGGCCCCCAGCCCCATGCCATGAACCAGTACAGGTTAGGAACTGGTTAGGAACTGGGCTGTACAGCAGGAGATGAGCGGCCAACAAGTGAGCGAAGCTTAACCTGTATTTACAGCTGCTCCCCATCATTTGCATGACCTCCTGAGCTCTGTCTTTTGTCTGATCAGCAACAACACTAGATTCTCATAGGAGCACGATCCCTACTGTGAACTGCACATGCAAGGGATCTAGGTTATGTGCTCCTTACGAGAATCTAAAGCCTGATGATCTGTCACTGTCTCCCATCACCCCCAGATGGGGCCAGCTAGTTGCAGGAAAACAAGCTCAGGGCTCCCACTGATTCTACATTATGGTAAGTTGTATAATTATTTCATTGTATATTACAATATACATAAGACATATAATAATAGAAATAAAGTGCACAATAAATGTAATGTGCTAATAATAATAGAAATAAAGTGCACAGTACATGTAAGGTGCTTGAATCATCCTGAAACCATCCCCCACCCAACCCAGTCCGTGGAAAAATTGGCTTCCACATAACCCGTCTCTGGTGCCAAAAACGTTGGGGACCATTACTCTAGGGCCCAGATAGAGGAGTAGAGTTGTGGGAGCACAGGGTACAAGTGTTTTGACTTAACTAGATATTAACAAAAGACTTTCCAAAGTGGCTGAAACCATTTATATTCCCAACAGTGGGATAGAAGTTACTGCTTGCCAGTCTTATTTTCTCAAATCTTCAAGGAACCGATTATTTCCATACTATGGAAACAATTCCAGTACATTGAGAAAGACAAAAAGTCACTGAATGGTTTCTCCACAGTCAGCATAACCTGAATGCCAGGGCCTGACACAGACTCCCCACAGAAAAGGTAATTAGAGAAAGTTCATGCAAAAAGCTTGAGAAAGTGTTGGCAAATAACACACCATGTTGATGAGGAACTGATTCGCAGAATCCGGGAGCTATATGGTTTAGGAAACTTTTTTTTTTTTTTTTTTGAGATGGAGTCTCGCTCTGTCACCCAGGCTGGAGTGCAGCAGCGCAATCTCGGCTCACTGCAAGCTCCGCCTCCCGGGTTCACGCCATTCTCCTGCCTCAGCCTCTCTGAGTAGCTGGGACTACAGGTGCCCGACACCACACCCAGCTAATTTTTTGTGTTTTTAGTAGAGACGGGGTTTCACCATGGTCTCGATCTCCTGACCTCGTGATCCGCCCTCCTCAGCCTCCCAAAGTGCTGGGATTACAAGCGTGAGCCACCGCGCCCGGCCGGAAACTTTTAAAAATACTCTCAAAATGTTAACAGGACAAAGGAAAAAGAAGTATTTGATCATTTTTTATAAGTCATAAAGACATTTGATAAGATTTAACATCCATTTCTGATACTTGAAATTATCAATAACTCCTCCTTAAAAGATTTTGTTCATTTGGTTGGTTTTTGGTTTTTTTTTTTTTTTTTTTTGGAGACAGGTTCTCACTCAGTTGCTCAGACTGAAGTGCTGTGGCGCCATGGCATCTCAGCTCACTGCAACCTCCACCTCTAGGGCTCAAGTGATCTTCCCACCTCAGCCTCCTGAGCAGCTGTGACTACGGGTGTGTGCCACCATGCCTGGCTCATTGTTTTTTTTTGTTGTTTGGGGTTTTTGTTTGTTTGTTTTTTGTAGAAACAGGGTTTTGGCATGTTACCCAGGCTGGTCTCAAACTCCTGGGCTCAAGCAATCCACCCGCCTTGTCTTCCCAAGGTGCTGGGATTGCAGGTGTGAGCACCATAGAATTTTTTTAATGCGCATTCCAATCCAAAAATTACCATCAAATTTACTTGTAAAAATACTATCAGCATCCTATGAGAGTCACAAGAGTACCCTTTATCGCTAGTATTGCATAACTTTTTCTAGAAGTGCTGACAAAGCAATCAGACAAGAATATAAAAACAGTCATGAACATTGGAAAGGGCAAAACAATCAGAATTTGTAGATAATAAGGTTGTATTCCAGGAAAACCCAAAATAATAGAAAAACTATTAAAACAATAAAAATACAGTAATATGATCAGCTATAAACAATATACAACAATCAATGACTATCTCACATGTAAATTATAACAAGTTAGAAAACACACACTTTAGAAGATCATTTCCCCTAAAATACCTAAAAATAAATTTAACAATACATTTTCAGGAGATGTGAAAAGCCAAAAATAAGTCTCAGTGAAGATCTTCTTAAAAGATTTCAATACATGGAAATTCAAGTCTTTTTTATTGGATAAGAAGACTCAATGCAATAAAGACATATTTTTTTCCTGAATTAGTCTATACATTCAGTATGATCTCAATGTGGGATATATTTTACCTTGGACAAAAAGAGTGATTCTAAAGTTTGTCTAGAAGAATAAACATCTTACAACCACCAGAAAAACTCTGAAAAAGAGTGGCATTGAGAAACTCGTCTTGCTAGGTATTAAAAATGTATAAGATGATGACAGTTCAGTAAAGCAGTGTGGTTTGAAAAAGGAATCAAAAGATAGCTCAAAGAGACGAACTAACATTATAGGAAGAGATCCAAGTATGTAGCTATTTTAGAACATAATACAGTGGTCATTTCTAATAAGGGAGAATATGGAAATGGAACAGCTGCATCACCATTTGGGAAACATAAAACTGGAAGCCAGCCCATTTCTTACTGCAAAGTAAATTCCTAAAAGAACCAAGGTTTACATGAAAAGAAAAAAATGCTGAAAGCAAATATGGGAGAATATTTATATAATCATAAGTTGGGGTTGCTTGGCCATTCTAAACATATGAGCATCAGAAAACACAAAATAAGACATAAATTTAACAACATACACATTTACAACATCTCTGAATGGCTTTAAACTTGATAAGCAAAACTAAAGACAACAACAATTCCATAATTCTTATCACAAAAGCTAATATTTGCAATATAGAAAGAGCTCTAACAAATCAATAAGAAAAGTTAATATATGAAGAGGAACATTGACAGAGGATAGGAGCAGATGTTTCATCAAAGAATAAGTGCAGAAGGCTAATGGGCACGTTCAAGCTCATTATCAATCAAATAAAAATTAAATATCATTTTTTACCTATAGGATTGAACAAGAATTAAAATGGAGTTGGAAACCAGTCATAGCAAGCATTTAGGAAAATGGGCATTTTCATGCAGTCTTGGAGGGAAAGTAAAGTGAGCATCATTTCTGGAAGGTAGTTTGACATTATTGTATAAAAATGTGAAATGTTCATGCCTTTGAACCCAGCAATCCAATTTGGGGAATTTATTCTAAGGAGATCATTTCAGAAATGGGAAAAACGCGTGCCTGAGAAAACTTTCTATGCCAACCAGTGCGTGACTAAGAAAAATGTGGTATGTGCTTGAGTAAGTGCTGTGCAGAAATTAAACATGATGGTGAAATACATTTATTAACTGGCAATATTACCTTTGACATTTTCATTAAGCAAAAATGGCAGGTGGCAGCATATAATGTGATGTCAATTACATAAAATTATACACATGTAGCTTTATTTGTATGTATATATGTCAAAGGATTTTTCCCTCTAGCTCTTTCCTAAAACCATCATAGCCCCCAAGGTTTGCATCATTCATTCTGTCTCACTGTTGAGAAGACTGTCTCAAAATAGACACCACCTGCAGCTCTTTTAGCACGTGGCAGTCATTATCAGCATCTGAAAGTACCTGTGTGTTTCTTCATTTTCTCAATGACTTCTGTGCGGCCTCTCCCATGAGAAGTGACACCATGGGGGTCAGGGCTGGCTGGTCCACCTCCAGAGCCTAGCACGGACCTGGCCCAAAGTCCCTGCTTGGTAAATACCTGCTGGATGAATGCATGCTGCTGTGAGACCAGTGTTTTTCAGAGCACACTCTCTAGAAGAAATGCCAACCTGTGTTATGGACTAAGGTGTCCTATGGGCAAGTAGGTTTTGGAAACATGGCATTGGATCAAGCCAATCCAAGGGTTTATTTGGTGCGGAACTTTTCAGAGCCTTTAATACCCAAATGCACATTGTGACTGTTCAAGAGTTTCCCAGCTCTCTTGACTGCAGAAGTCCCTCTATCTTCAGCCCCATGGAGCGTCTTGTGTCATGGGACAGTGTGGGATGGACTATGTTCAGAAGAATATTCAGCAACGTATTAAGTTGGGGGCCGAGATTAGAGCTGATCTCCAATTTGTCATTGTACTGTCTGTGTTGTTTGAAGTGTTGACACTGAGTGAGCACATACCATTTCATAAATATAACAATTTTTCAAGATAAAAGAATAAACATTAAAAATGCACTTATTGTCTGAATCTCAAAATCAAGTTTATTTTCCAAAACCATGAATTCCATTGAAGTTGTTTTGAAAGAAGAAAGGCTGGTTTGAACCAAACAGAAACACAGAAAGTAGCAGAACCAGGTCTTCTGTATTCAAATTCTACTTTCACCATACACTTATTGGGCATCTTTGGAGAAATCACGCGAGATCATAGCCTGTAAAATGAACCCCCTCGTAAGTTGTGAGGATTCAGACTAAAAATCTAATAAGCCCCAATACATACTAGCTTTTTCCATATTAGCATTGATAAGCCTAAATTAAGTTGTGCCATCTAAATATGTTTGCATTCCACTTATATCAGTCTGCTCAAGTCATGCTCTCCTATACCCAAACTCTCCAGAGCCTAGAGCTGCCTTCATTTGCTGAGAAGTCAACAGAAAAAGGTTTCAGGTGGGTCCCATGTTTACTCCTGTTCAGTATCAGGAAGTTCTGTGCTGGACTCACCTTCAGCCTGTGGCTGTGCCCGTAGCTGTCTGCCTGCCAATAAGGGCTGTGCTGAAACAGGTCAACCACCAGAACCCAGTCCCGGAAGAGCCTCTGCTAGGACGAATGCTGAGAAGCCAGTTCTCACAGCTGGGTGTTCCTTTTGTTTATGGAGTGGTTATTGCAGTAACATCTGGATTCCTTAACCAACACCAGGGAAAGGCAAAGATTATGTTTAGCTGCCTGGTGTATTTCAAGGGATGTAGCTTTATTCTGCATGATCAGGAAGTAATTAGCAGCTTAAACTTGATGCCTTCACTCAGCATTGATTCCATGCCTCTCTTTCAGCAAGGAAAGCAGTGGAATTCGTAATTAGTAAATTCCCACTGTCTACCCCAAATCCTTAGGGTAGGCGCAAACGAAGACCTTTCTGTCCTTCCTTTGAGTAATTTACAATTTGAGCTGCCTTTTTCATGGGGCCCCATGATGACTGGGAAAGGTGAAATGGAAAAATTACCCAGCAGCCTGGTTATTCAGCAACCTTTGCCAAAACCCAGTCATGGCCACTGTCCACCAAGCAGCGATGGGATGTATCTGGGGGAGTGGGGAGAATCAACCAGGAAGAGAGACTGAGCTTCAAGCGTAGCATGGAATGGAAGGATTCAGGCTCGAGTTTGGATTAATCTGTCTGGATCCTATTTCCACTGCGTGACCTCCATTTCCATCTAGAATTTGTGCTCTCCTCATCTTCAAAGTGGGGAAAGTGACAGTACTGACCTTACCATGCTATTTGGGACGTCAATAAGATAGCACACACAAGGGGCTTTGCACCAAGCTGGGCACAGAGTGTCACACTTACCTAGTGGCTTTCCTTCTGAGGAGCGTGGCACACAGCATTTCCACTGAACAGATAAGCACAGGCTCAGCAAGTGGGCAGTTGGAGGGTCGAGAGGGAAGCCCTGCAGCCTTCCGGGAGAGGTCCCTGTGTCAGCTCTGGGTCTGAGTGGGCACACCTCTACCTTGTGATTATTAACTGAATGTTTGCACACACCTTTCTCTTCATATGTAATGGTCCATGGTTTTATACATTTAAAAAATATTTTTAAAAACAAAGCTCAGGGAGCTGAAGTGACTTGCCCAAGGTCACACAGAGAACTGGAAGGAAACGTGCATTTGGAACCCGTGTCTCAAAGTGTCACCACTTCTCGTGGCAGCCCCAGGCACAGCCTCTTCCTGGGTTGGAATTCTCCATTCCCACACGTCACTTTCCTTCCACATGTGCACACACGCACACAACACCCGCGTGCACATGTACACGCAAACACACACGTGTGCACACACACGCATGCATGCATACACAAATGCCAGCATACAGTAAGGGTTTAATAATGGCAGCACCGATTTCATTGCTGACATAATGACCCAAGGACAGTCTTAACAGAACGATGGCCTCATCTGTGTGATGGGGACAAACCTGGCAAGCACCTTCAGGACTCCGTGGAGATTAAATGACAGAGGGCACTCGCAACACTTAGAATAGGGCCTGGTATCTAACACAGGCACAATTAATGGTTGTTATTATCATTGTTATTGTTAATATTAGCCTTCTTTTGACTTATTTTCAAACCAAAATATGTCAAATTCTCCCCATCTCACCCTTTGGAATCTGCATGTTGTCTCTCAGCAGAGAAGAAATCTTGCCAAGCAACGGTTTCGTTTCTGGTCTGTAGAACACCCAGCCCTAAGCTGGGCTTTGCACCTCTTCAGCAAAGCCTTCTCTGCCTAAGTCGGGACTCCGTGCCCCCACTCACACAAAAGCTGCTACCAACCAGCGAGACCGCCTCCAGGTAACACAGCTCCTGAGAACCTCCAGATCCCCAAAGTGGATTCTTCCAGCTTTCTCCAAATAGCAAGGTTTTTAACATTTTTTAAAGCTGAAACTCATTAGTTTAAAACCCCAAAGTGTGATTGTACACATTTATTTCCCTGGAACTATTTTTGAGATCAGGAAAAAATACAATTTTCCTTCCTGAGGAAAATCAAATTACATGTGCACTGACTTTCTCCAAGTAACACAACCTCAGCCCTATAATTAATATCACCACCTTCCACAGCCTCATAATTAAACATGAGATGCACGGGACTGGGAGGAAGTCACGGGAAGGCAGGAGGTAAATCACCGGGCTGGTCTCTGCCACCCATTTCTTAGGAACCCATAGGAAGGGGGGAGTTGGCATGGGGACGAAGGGCGGCCCTGAAGGGGGCTGGAGGTCACCTGCACCCAAGTGATCCTTGATTTCCCTTGGTGGCCCATTGTCCCAGGGCTGTCTGCAGCATGAGGCCAGCAGTGCCCATGAATGGCTGTGGAGTCTTTGCGCACTGCTGGACATGTACACTGCCGGGCCAACGAAGATGCAGACGCTCCAGCCCATGGGCCAACCTAACATGAAAGGAGATGGAGGGTTTGTCCTGAGCCTATGTCTGCTGTTCTCATTGAACATGAGTTTCGAGAAACACCTATGCAGGGATGATCTGAAGGAAGCTGTACAGTTTATTCTGTTGGTGTTCTCCCTGCTTCTTGTCGTCTCCTCTCGCCACGGACCTCAGGCTGTGTGGCTCTTCCCTCTCCCCCCTCCTCCCAGAAATGCCCACCCAGCATCCCTCCTCCCGGCAGTGCCCATCCAGCGTCCCTCCTCCCGGTAGTACATACCCTCCTCCCAGCAGCACCCAATCAGCATCCCTCCTACCCCCTCCAGCTGTGCAGTTCTCCTCCCTCCCCGCCCTTCCTAGTGTCCTTCCTGCCTCCTCTGTTCCCCACTCTCCTGCAGGAGGTGGGAGCCATAGGGCTTGTCAGGCAAATGGGCTGCCAGGCTGATAACAGCTAGTGTGTCTCCATTTTCTCCTTTTTGGCAAACCTCATAGGCCACATATTCCAGGTAACGAGACCAGAAGGTGGAGAAGGTTCTTTAGGTGGAGTGGGGAGAGCAGAGGTCCATGCCCACCTGCTCTGGCTGAGTCATGTGATCAAGAAATAAACCTTTCTGGCTGGGCGCGGTGGCTCACACCTGTAATCCCAGCACTTTGGGAGACCAAGGTGGGGAGATCACCTGAGGTTAGGAGTTTGAGACCAGCCTGGCCAACATGGTGAAACGCCGTCTCTACTAAAAATACAAAAATTAGCAGGTCGTGGTGGCACGCATCTGTAGTCCCAGATACTCGGGAAGCTGAGGCAGAAGAATCACTTGAACCCAGAAGGCGGAGGTTGTAGTGAGCCGGGATTGCACCATTGCACTCCAGACTGGGCGACAAGAGCAAGACCCTGTCTCAAAAAAAAAAGAAGCCTTTCCAAGATAAGCCACTGATGTTTTCTGGGTTATTCACTGCTGCTGCTTCTGTTAATTACTCTACTAAAATCAGCACATTCTCTGTGCTGGGCACAGGTCCATGCAACATTCAACAGCCTCATGGAAGAGATAGGAAAAACAAATATATATTTAAAAGTGTGATCAAGTCCATAAAAGACATCAAGAAGATAACATCACACACAACAACAGGGTCAACCTACCTATGTATCTGGGCTAAAGAAGGCCTCTCTGAAGAGTGACATTTAAGACAGGATGATGAATTTCTGGGAACAAGCCAAGTGTGGGGGAGAAGGGCAGGTGTTGCAGGCTGTGGGAAAATCTTGTGCAAAGGCCTGTGGGAGAAGAGAATTTGAGATTCTTTGAAAAACAGAAAGCAAAAACCATGTGGCTATGATTTGGTGCATGACAGGGCCAAGTGAGGGGGAGGAAACAGGCAGGGACAGATCCCCGGGGCTCTTGCTCTAATTTTCACAGTGCAAGGGAGCCTCAGAGGATTTTAAGCAATGGAAAGACATGGATGGTTGACTTGTTAAAGGATCGCCCTGTGTGGAGAACAGGCTGCATAGGGGCAAGATGTGAAGCAGCGAGATCAGAGAGGAGATGTGGCTGTCACCCCAGTGGGAGACAGAGGCAGCTCAGGGCAGTTTCAGGAGACAGGGAGAAGGCCACGAGCTTGAGAAGCTGTCACGTGAATTCCTCGTGCGCCACTCAGTTCTTAGGACATTCTTCCTCGCCCCAGATGCAAGGTGTGCAGTTCCATCCACCCAAACCCTCAGTGCTGAGGGTCCTGGCCCCTGCCAGCAGCAGCTAGGGCTTCCAGCTGGTCCCCGAGGTCGAGCATGTGCATCCCATCAGAGGATACTGATGTCAGGACCGTAAGGAAAGCTGAAAGGTCCAAGGGAGGACATATGGAGAAGGAAGAAGGCCTCGCAAGTGTCTCCAGAGCTCAATACCCAGAAAGGGATGCAGGGTCACCAAATACGCCTTTTCATAGACTGACCTCAGCGTAAGGACACAGGCTGCAGCACTGACCTCCCGGCATGGAACTTTCTATCTGCCATCCCTTTGTTCCCTGACCTGTTAGAACGTTGGGGAATGGCCTCCCCAATTTTCTGCATTTTCCCTTCTTTCAAACAGATTTTCTTTTTTGGGAGGTATGCTTGGCTGCACTGGAAAGTTAGCCTCAAATATGATTCTGCCTCAGTACTACTTAGGAAAGCTTTTCAAAAATACAGACTCCAGGGCCCACTGCGGGACTATGGGATCAGAATTGTTCAGGAAGGGGTCCAGAAGGCTCTTGTTTCTAAAAGCCCCCTAGACAATTCTGAGGACCAGCCACCTTAGACCGGGACCGAATGGAAATATAGATGCAGGGATGCATTCCTATCATTACCCAGAACTTGCTTTAGGGACTGCAATGCCATCCCAACACACAACACCCAGAACTGGCTCAGACATCAGAGCCAGGCACAGTGCCCACAAGAATTTCCAGTTAGGAGCTCCAGGCTCCCCAGAACTGGCACTTCTGACCAACTGGCCAAAAATCTGGCATTTCCCACAATCCCCTCGGGTTTCATAATTTGCCAGAACGAATGGCAGAACTCAGGAAACTGCTGCAGTGACAAGATTACAGTGTTGTTATCAAAGGGTGGAAATATAGCCCAGCCCAGTGAAGAGATGCATAGGGCCGGGCCTGGAAGGTTCCATGGCATCACCCTGTGGATCGGGACATGTCACCTCCAGGCACCTTGATGTGTTCACTAATTGGGAGCTGACTTGAGCCCATGTCCAGAATTTTTATTGGAGTTTCATTACATAGGCATGATTGATTAACTCACTGGCCAGGCAATTAAACTCAATCTCCAGCCCTCCTCCCCTCGCTGAGGACTGACGTCATGTTGGTCAAAGCCCCAAGCCTCCAATCACCTGGCTGACCTTTCCGGTGTGGTCAGCTTCCATCCTGGTAATTTCATGAGCATAAACTCAGGCATGGTTGGAAAGGCCCACCATGAATAACATAGATTCTGCTATCACTCAGGAAGTTTCAAGGATTTAGAGGTTTCCTCCAAGAAACCAGGGCCATAGCCCCGCCAAATCCTTTATCATGGAACCAAGAGATTTGTAACTGGACTGACACTGTCACAGAAGAAAGCCATTTCAGTCTGGCCTCCAGCTGAATCAGTTGACAATAGCCTTGAGGCCTCCGCCTCCTTGTTAGTGGCCCCAGACGCCTGGAGTAAAACAAAGACAGTAAGGGCTCTGGCCATTTATCGTGGGGTGTGGGTTCTGTGGTGATGAGAGTTGAATTGGAGGAGGATTTAGAGAACATTCTGGAAGGAGATCTGTGTGCATTTCAGGGAAATTTCCTCTTTAACTTGTGCTTCCTTCCAGAACATTCTGGAAGGAGGTCTGTGTGGATTTCAGGGAAATTTCCTCTTTAAGCTGTGCTTCCTCAGCACCAGAGTGCCCGGGCAGCTCTCCCACTTCCTGCAGGGTGGGCTGGGTTCTGTGGGTTCGTGCCGCTCCCGGATCACAGGCAGGCACAGCTTAAAAGGCAAAGGGGTGCAGGACCAGGCCACATCCTGGCACAGGAGACAATGTATACACCACAGTCTGTGACATCAATGACCATCCATCCCATAGTGGGTTCTAGGCATCATGCTTCCATGGCAACTCCAGGCCCTCCACCCCAGCCTCATTTCTTGTGACTTTCAATGGGAAACTAGAAGGAGAGAGAATAAATTTTGGTTTTTCATTAAAGAGGACCATAATCAAGGGAATTAAATTGCACTTATTTAAGGCTGTTCTCTCCCAGTCCTGAGGGGAGAGGTAATTTCACAAATTAGCCCAAGAACCCAGAGACTGAGTTAGGTCCGCCGAAGCCAGAGTCCTATTCGCTTCACTGCAGAAGGCTTGGGCCTGCACATTTAAGATGTTTTCTGCCACCCCCAACTCAGAGGACACCCTCCCTCGGGTCTTTTCAAGTCCCTCCAATTTTTCTCCAAGCAGCCAGCTCAGTCTTGGGCTCCAAGACCCATCCACGTTCAAAGCAGCAACTTTGGCCAGAAAAAAATGAAAGAAGGGAATTCTCTGTGTGAAATAATGGATTATAGATACAGCCACTCCCCCGTCACTGCCACCACTTTAAAATGAATTTCCAATTGAAAATAGCCATCGGACTATAGATAGCTTGGCGCAGAGATGGCCGGTCAGGCTGTACTCCCAGATGCCTGGGTCAGCAAATTCCAAAGCATCTACTCAGCAGTTCCACATTCTTCCAAGAAAGTTCAGCTCTCTCCCTCCTCTCAGCCCTGGGACCCAGGGGCTAGAGATGAGGGTGGCCACCCCCACCCTGTGCTGATGCCAGGCACCTCTCCCTATGAGGACTCCAGGCACTGCGTTAAGTAAATTAAATAAAACTATTTGAGCTTATTTATGGCTTGTGGGTTTTTCTGGTCAGCCTGACCTCCGTGAGCACCTCCAAAATAAGATTTCTATTAGTGAAGATGACTTCAGCATTTTTAACTTTTTTCTTGCCTCCAAAGTCATGGTTTTAATGAACAGTATCAGCGAGCGGCTCTCCCTGGCAGACAGTGGCGTTGCAGGCCTGTTGAGGCCCGGCGAGGAATGAGCCAAGCAGATTCTGTTTGCGTTAATCTTGCCAGCGCAGAAGCTGCGTCTCAGGGTAGAGCGACTACAAAACGAGCCTTCAGGCCACGAGCATCTTCCAGCAGAATCTGGGGGTGTCAAGGCTGCCAGACCCAGCAGGCATGTCCGCCCCCACGTTGGACAGGCAGGGCTCGTGGCTACCCCAGCTTGCTGCGGGGAAGGCTGCAGAGAATCCCGGCTGCAGCTGGTTCCTAACAGGCCAGGCAGCACTTCGGCTCTGCAGATTCATCGTCTTCTCAGGCACCCAGCGTGAGTGCCAGCCTTGAAAAAAATCAATCAGCTGTGGCTCTAATTAATTATAAGCTCTGAGCACCCCGAGCCTGTGCCATGAGACAGGCCGAGCTCCTCTTCCTGGCTTGGTGGAGCCCGTGGATGTGACCAGCCTCCTGCTGCAGTGTGGCTGCAAAACGCCTTCCCCACCGCCCTGGGTAGTGTGGCTGCTGCCTGACAGTGAGCAGCGAAGCCCTAACACAGGATTGCCATCAAGCGTTCATGGTGCTGGGTTCTTTGGGGCATTTATTCTGTCTCTTGTCAATGGCAAGGCGAGGCAGGGATTCATCACGTCAGGCCCTGTTCTTCCTGATTCGATTCTCTGTTTGACCTTGTCCAATCATACAAAAATATCCCCCTCTACTAGCAATTTAGGTCAAGGAAAGTACAGACACCCCTCATTGTCCGAATATTGTCAATTCCTGGAAACACTTTGGAGAGCAAATTTTCAGACATCAGGGCTTCATCCCTTTATGTGAACTGGGAAAAAATAATAATACATTCCCAGGCCAACAAAAAAAATCCCCAACCAATTTTCCAAATATCTCTTAAAACACTCTTAAACACCTATATAGCAACATGCTAAGGATGCTTGCACAATGCAAACATTTAGAACTCCTGCTTTCTGATGGGTCCACATTGGATGAACTTCTGGATGGGGATGTTCACATGCAGCATTTAACTGCACTGAATGGAGTCAGATTGGAATTATGTTTTCCTTCTACACTGTAAGGGACGTGCATAAAATGTTAACTGCACAAATGAGGTAACAGGTAAAAGACAGAAGCTAGGTTAGATCCAGCTCGGGAGCAGCAACATGGGAGCTAGAAACGGCTGGACCCCAAGGAAAGGGAGGGTGGGGAGGAGAGTGACACTGCGGAGCTGCTCTGAACAACCTGGCAGGATCCCAATGGGCGGAGAGCCGAGATGCCCACTCCGCTGCTGTGCGCCCACCCTCTAGTGGGCACCTCTACACACTTTCTGATTCTGAGTGAACTTGGGTAAAATGTTAACACATTGTTAAGGTAGGTAATTCAGATCGGGAAAAACGGGGGTGGGCGGAGTGATGAGTACTGGGTTTTCCCTCCCAAAAGGTAATTGGACAATGACTGTGTGTGACAGGGACAAATGCTAGAGGTTCAGCCCTCCTTTTCCCCCTACCCACCAAAGAAAATGTCCGGTTTGCCGTTTAGCATGTCTGACTCATGCTAAAACGTGGAGCAGAAAACAAGGCCAGAGCCGTGAGGGCTGGTTCCGTGGAGCCTCTGGGAAAGAAAAGGGCTCTGGAAAAGCTCTGGAGTGAGACCATGGGAGGGGAGAAATATGAGGTGAGAGAATTGGAGGGAAAGTCAGAGAGAGGTTTCTCCTTAAAGGGTTTGGATGAACTCAGGTCATTTCTCCAATTGCTTTGAGTGTCTGTTGCTTCTCTTAGTGGGATGCTAAGAGCAGGGCAGATGGGGCCCCAGAGACATTGAGGTTATGCTGGGACGTTCAGTTCTGTCTGCTTAGATTTAATTTGGGCAGCAGCATTCACTTTTTAAGGGTGCTACAGGTGCCACCAGAAAGTCTAGTGTTCAAAAGTGTGCTACAAACACAAGGAGGCTGAGTGCCACCACGTGCCCCGTCACAATACCTGGTTACCCGTCCACCCCAACACACCTGCGCTTCCCCAGGGCGGCCTCATTCACAATCCCTTGCTCTCTGGTGGTGTTGCAAGCACTCCATCATGAACATGATTCAACTGAGTCTTCTTAGTGTGGACGAGAAACTAAGCCCAGAGGGAACCGGCAGTTCCCCAAGCTCCCTCAGCACATGGTGAGTCTGGGATCTGGACCCAGGCAGGCTGGCTCTGCAGCCAGGCCCTTCACTGCAGCTGCCCTTCAAATAATGCCAGGCTGTGCAAACCAACCCTGAACCACCTCCTGTCACCACTCATGAGGCCTGTCCTGCCCCTGCATGGCTCACACTTGCAAGTCATTGTCAGGACTTACCTGTTAGAATCACACAACCTTGATTCTTGACCTGGTTCTGCTATGAGCCTCGCCCATAACACCCCTCAAATCTGTAGACGCCCCCACAAGCCCCAGATTCTTCCTTGTCAAACGGGGGTTGTTGTGAAGGACCCATGAGGCAGCACCTGTGTGGAGGGTGTGGTGGCCCAGGGCCCACCTGCGATCACCTGCAGCACAGGTCTCCAGCCTCTGCCTGTGGACCCTCGCTGGCCCCAGGAGCACATGGCCTGTGCTGGGCAAACTAGAAGCACCAGGAGTTCATGGCCAGGAGCAGGAAGTGGTGGTCAACACCCAGTTTTCCAGTCCTCCAGAGGGCAATTCTGACACCTGATGCAACACAGTCACTTAGACAACCCCACCGGAGAAACTGAACCCCAAGGTCCTCAGTGATGGCCTTGTTTGTGGTCACCCTAATCCCCGGCCTTGCTCCCTTCCAGGTTTCAGCCCCACTTCCTCACGGTGCTGCTGGACCACCGTCCATGTTAGCCACTTGCACCCGAATCCTCGGCTCGGGGTCTGCTTTGGGGCAACCTTATGTTAAGAGAGAAGAGCCTGGTACCTAGTAAATACTAAGCCCTCAGCCAAAGGTACGTGTGTGATATAGAGGGAGAAAAGATTCATACATACACATATGTATGCATATGTGTACCAATATGCACTTGTAAATGTGGAAATCTATATGAATGTACATGTGTTTATCTGTATGTATATATGCATGCATACAGATATGTGCATGTATGTGTATGTCTACCTGATATTTGTCTATATCCATATATGTGTATGTATGCATATAGATGTATGCATGCATGTATATGTGTGTATATCTATATTATGTGTATGTGTAATGCATGTGTGTCAATGTCAGCACATGTGTGTACATGTACATGAATGCACATGCATGTATGTGTATATAGGTGTGTATATGTGCATGTATGTGCATATTTAAATATAGCCATGCATATGTTTGCATAGGTGTATGTGGGCATGTATGTGCATATATGTATAGGCATGTGTATATAGATGTGTGCGTTTATACATAGACATGTGAGTATATATCTATGTATATATCTATATGTGTATATATGTATTATACATATATGTAGCTGTGGGCATAAGTATTTGTGGGTACATGCATGTGTACTGTATATGTACACATCTGTAAGGATGTACATTTATGTGTGTATCTGTAGGTCTATATGTGCATGTGCATGTGTGAGTGTACATGTGTACATGTGTATACATAGGTATATGTGTGTATGTATATATGTGTGTCTGTATATGTGTATTCATCATGTGTGTATATGTGTGTGCCTATGTGTGTGCATGTGTTCCCTGTGTGTGCATATATGTACGTATGTGTGTGTCCACAGGTGGGTTGTGAGAGTCACGCAGCAGGAAACAGGTGTTCCCTGACTGCGTCCCCAGAACATATTCTCTGAGGGCCTCTCAATGACTCTCTGCTGGCCTCACTTCCAGGCCCCCACGCTGGGCCTTATCCCACCTCTCCCTGCCCTCGGCTCCTTCTTTGCACAGGTTCCCATTCACCAGAGGCCCCTGGCTTCCTCCCCACACCAGGTTACCTTGGGAGGTGGGAAAGCTGGAAGAGGAGACCTCACAGCAGAGCCCGCCGACAGCTGCTCAGTGGCAGGACCCAGGGCGGCTGCAAGGAAATGAAATCCCCTCTCACTTAACAGCCTAATAAGGATTTGAACCCGAGTCTGCCAGGAATTGTCAATGTAACTGCTTTCTCAGATGTGAAGAACATGTCTGGGCTTTCAAGCATGCCCCGGGGAGGAGCCACGACAGGCTGAAGGGGAGGATGGCACGTCTTGCTCAGGCTCCACCTGCCCTAGCGTCTCTGTGAGGCCCCAGAAAACAGCACAGGCCTGGCAGGGGAGCTAGATGTGCAGATGAGAGGGGGCAGCCGCCCCACGAGACCAGCGCTTGTGGGGGAAATGATGTTGGCAAGATGCAGCCGCAGCGCAGCAAGGAGTCACTTAAAGACATTTCCAGCTGCCCTGGGCAACCTGATCCCCCTGGGAGAGGGGCCCACAGACTCAGAAGGGCTGCAACGCTCAGAGCCCAATCCTAGGGCTGCACACTTAGCCAGACAGGCTGAGCTGCATGAAACTGCTTTGTCCTTCACACTGGGCCATTCACACTCTCCCAAGTGGAGTCCTCACCCCTAATCCTGCCGGCTGGTGGCCAGGCCCAGGGCCCCTCACTTCCTCCTTCCGCCTCATGCGTTCTGCTCGGCCACCCTGACCTCCTTCCAGTTCTTCAACAAGAGGCTCATCCCCCCTCCCAGGGTTTGCTCTGGCTGCTCCCTCTGCCTGGAGTGCCGTTCCCAGCTCCTCACAGGTGCGGCTTGTTCTGGGCAGTCAGGTGCTTCCAGCTTCCCTGCCCCCCTGCCACCAGCCTCCTATTTAATTTCATTCTTGCAGCTGGCCCTTTTCTACTTTGTCTTGTTTAACTCCCTACCATTTATTTTTCTCCTCTCTCCCTGGAAGGCGAGCTCCTGGTCATCGTGGGCCTTGCATGTGTTTCTCATGCTGCACCCTTGGAGCCTAGAGGCATGGAGTAGCTGCTCACTAAATCCTCACGGAATGAATGAATGATTGACCACACCCATCACATTAAGCCTTATGGGATTATTATCAAGAATGCCCTATTTAATGATGGGGACATACTGCCCCACTTCCATCCCTGGGCCTTTGTGCACAGGCCAGAATGCCCGGGACAGACCACCTGTCCTCCCTACAGGGGACCAACTTGCACAAACAAATGGGCATCAGCACCCACTGGGAGCAGCCGTGACCCCTGGGTCCTGGGTACCAGCCACAAAGCCAGTTCTGAGTTTGTTCAGAATCCTACTTAGAATGAAGGATGCTCCTACACTAGAGGTCTCTCTTAATATGACCACCAAACACCACGGGATTTTCAAAGGTAGCTGCCACAGCCGCAGCACACAAGCTCTGTTCCTGGCTTGCTTCTGCCATCTGCTGGCCACTTGATAAAAGGCACCGGAGTTATTTTCCAGTCTCTCTGAGGCTCTTGTTTTGTGGAGGAACTCATCATCACCTTTATCTTCACAAGGGCTGCTTGGCAGACCTGTCCCGTAAGTAGTGCAACTCGGGAAGATCCTACACCCCTTGTGGGTAGGGCAGTCATCCGGTCCTGCATCTTATGACTTCACACGTTACAAACGTTAACTTGCTAAACACTCAATGTGAAACCTAGGAGTAAGGGACAATTATCTTTACTATCTACAAACAAGGATGTTCAGGCACAGAGAGGCTAAGTACATTGTGCAAAGTCACACAGCTACAGAGTTGTGAAGCCGAGATTGGAACTCAAGCAATAAGGCACTTTGATGGCAGGCACCTTGATGGGACGTCCTTTACCAACAACCACGCAAATGGCCCAGGTGCTCCTGCGACCCCTGATCCCAGGGGCTCCAGCAGAGCACCAGAGAGAGAGGGATGTGGGAAGAGCAGAGGACAGAAGAGGACACGTGCATCTAACCACTCGGAGGACAGGAGAAGCCGCGCTAGCCTTCTGAGCCGCGATCTTCCAATCAGGAGGAGGGGAGCACTGGATACACAATCTCAAGGTTTTCCCCACAGTTCTCTCAACAGGACAGAGAGGCAGGGAAGCACAGTGGTTACAGCACAGGCTTTTTGGTCAGACAGAACTGGGTTAAAGATCAGACACTTCCACTCACTCTCCATGAGTCCATATCTGTAAGCCTAAGCTTCCGTCCTCACACATGTTGATTAAAAAAAAAAAAAAAAAGGAGGCCAAGTGCAAAGCTTTTAGCATTGTTTCTGGTTCAGGGTATGGACTTCATACATGTTTTCTATCATTATAACCACATTAAAGGCGCTGAGAAGTCCTGCAGGAAGGAAAACCACTTGTCTTTATCTCAGCCATCCCCAAGCTAGCTGCCCACAGAGCCACCATGGAGCCCGCAGCTCTGTCACCCCACAGGGCCCATGTGCCTGGCCCATTCAAACTTTCCCTCGTGTGGGAGCCTCAGGCCCCACTGGAAACAGACTCAGGAGTCAAACCCAGGCCTCCTGCTCCCAGCTCCCCGCTCTGTCCTTCTGCTTCTACATCCAACTACCCCAAAAGCAGTTTCTACAATCCATAAACGAAAGAATTCAGAGACAATTCTCCGGGGCTCCCAAGACAACAGATTTAATCTGTGGCTTCTACAGTGCTTATTTGTCAGTTTTACAGACCAGAGGCAATTAAGAGTCTAAGGCTGAGAAGGCTGTTTTTAATAATTCTGTCATTATTCTCAATTTTCAGCACCACCACACATGAAAAACCCATTTCCAATCCCCTTAAAGGTGTTAAATGGTTTTTGCACTGTGTTGCAAAAGTTTGCCGTCAGCCAAACTGCTACCAAGCAGGCTTGCAGCGTCCGTTCCTGAGCTGTGGGAACGACTCGGGCGGGCCTGATCCGCTGGAGCCCAGCTCTTTCCCCAAGTGTTCAATTCCCAGCACATGCCACACGGGTCACTGTGGATTTCAGGGTGGGCTCACAGCGCTGCTGGGTGTTGCAGTCCACGCGATTTCACAAGATTCCGTGCTGGGCACCTCCACCCGGCCCAGGCTCAGCGGGATATGAACAGGAAACCACTGTTTCCTGCCGGTCAACACCCAGGAACTGATGAAATAACCCAGTGCCCAGCCCCTCTGACAGCCACGGAGCCAAGAAGAGGGAAGTGAGGCAGCATCCAAGGCGGCCCCTGCAAAGAACTAAGCAAGGCAAGTTCAAGGGGTCCAGGACTCTGCAGCAGCTGATGGGCAGCAGGGAGGAGCATTCCGTTTTCAGGGCGTTGAAAGTCCTTGAAAGGAGAAAACTTTTATGAGGAGTGACAAGGCCTGGATGCAGAAGGTGGGAGACCCCTGCCCTTAACAACAGTCATAGTTACCAGTAACAACTATGATAAAGAGATGACTTTCCGTGGCACCCACTTGCTGCCCTCTGTGGTTCTAGGCACATCACAGAGAACTCTTAATTTTCATGAGGCCCCATAAGGACATCCCTATTGCTATGATCCTTATCAATATCCTGATGTTACAAATGAGGGAACCGGGACACAGAGATGCTGAGGAACTTGTCTAAAGTCACATGGTGGGGACATAGCCTGGGACACAGCAGTGAGAGGGACAGACAGGCCCTGCCCCTGTGCACCAAGCCATCTGCTGGGGACGCAGAAGTCAAACAACTCGTGGCTGCCCTTGTGCCCAGCGCTGTGGGCAGGAGCGAGCTGCTTTGAAGAGACAGCGTGGTGACCTGCCCTCCTGGCCCAAGCAGCATCACACAGCAAGAAGGCAGGCTTTGAAGGGTTTTAAACAGAGTCATGTTCCCACGTCTGCAGTGAGAGGGCCGCAAGCCTTTGTGTTTTTCACACGGTGTTACACGGCGTTGGGGTCCACAAACCTACCTCGGAAGCTGCTCGTGGGCAAATGGACGACCACAGGTGGGGAAGGAAATTTCCCCCAAACACACACATGCTTCACCCAGAGCAGCCAAGCTGTTTGTGTGTTTGTGTGTATTCATGTGTGTGTGTGTGTATGTGTGTGTGTGTGTATGTGTGTGTGTGTTTGTATGTATTCATGTGTGTGTGTGTGTGTGTGTCTTATGCCTAATGATTCATTGAGTTTAAGGATCTCTCAGCTCCCTTTCAGCACAAATGTTTCATAATTTGGTGGTTAGCACACAGTGACCAGGCAATAAACGTTCATCAAAATGCACCAATGAGACAGAGACAGGAGAGGATGTTTTGGCAGCAGACAGACATCCAGGAGGCACAGCACACCCCATCCCCCGGCCCCAACCTCAGAGAGATAATCGGGAGAACAAAGGGCATTAGTAGGAAATGACCAAAGAGACTTACCAAGCAACATCAGACTCCCTGCAACAAGCGTGCTGATGGGACAGAGGGGGAGTTATATTTATACTTAAGAAATAACCAAGCATTCTGCATGCCCAAAGCCAGTTTGGGTTTTAAATACCTTTCATAATTTTTCTTACTATGGAGGTAATATATCCTCAGGGCATAAAATTTAGAAATTGTAGAAGAGTATTTTAAAAAATCCAACCATTGAGCAATAACCATCATAAAAATTTTACTGTCTTTCTTTCTTGTCATTTATCTAGGCTCGTACAGATATTTGGGGCCTTTTTCACAAAACTGGGAAAATGTTAAAAATATATTCTAATATTCTCTCAAGATTTTATGATTAGATTTATCATAACTATAAAAGATTTGAACACTTTTAACGACAGCATATTATTCCATTTCCATGGAATTACCGTAATGAATCTCCTACTGTTGGGTTTCAGTTGCTTCCCAATTTGAATGTAAATAATTTGGGGGCAGTTCTCATTCCATCAATGGCAGACTAGGTTGAATACAGCCGAGGTTTTGCAGGCACACACTATACTCAAATTAAAGCCACAGCCCAGAATGCTGCCCATGGAGAGATGATGCTTTCAACTGTATCAACTCTTGAAGCTGGTGAACCGTGGCTTCTCCCCTTCAGGCGCTGGCAGACCTTCTCCTCACGTTCCTGGCTCTTCGCTGGGCTGACAACTCCCTGCTTGCCCTGCAGGCCTTCCCTGAGCTCTGGGGTCTTCTTTCTGCCCCCTTCCATAGCTCCCTGTGGCTGCCGCATCTCAGCACTGACATCCTACGTGGCTCTTTGTCCACACCTACCTCCCTAGCCACGCGCCCCTCGGGAGCTGGGTCTTTGTCTTCCACATGGAAGTTCTCACTAAACACTTGAATAAAGGAATGAATAAACAAATGAATGAACAGTCTAACAAAGAAGGAGCCCATGGGCTGACCTTGCAGGGCTCTCACGCCAAATCCTGGAGGCGCCTTCTGCAGCCGTTTCTGTCTCCCAGCCAGTTCACCTGTTGCTCAGGCTGCTCCGCAGAAGTGGCGCATACAGGAAGCACGTGCTTGTTTGTGCTGGCTCCATGTTTGTTTGCATTTAGGATCACGGAGTTTACTCAATTAAGAAATAGAGTGGAGAGGAGGCGCTGCCTCTATTTGGCAGACAAAACAAAGAGAGGAGAGGGGAAGATGTCCCGGGCAGATTTCTCCCGCTTTCAATCTTAAATAAATAACCAGTTTCCCGATGCTAATTTTTCCTCTTTATGATCTTGTCCAACTGTGCACAGACAATGAGGTCTGATCCCTTGTGCTCCCAAATGCCACGTGGCAGTGAGTTTCCAGGCCACGTCCCTATTGCACCAGAAGAGCCCATGTGTGTCTTTGTGAGCATGTTCATAGTTAACCTTGTTGATCATTACATGAATGTATGTAATCCTTGCAACAAGCCTGGGAGATAGGAACTCTTACTGTCCAACTTGCACAGATGGGGAAGCTGAGACACAGAGAGGTAATGTAACTTGCTCAAGGCCACACAGCCAGCAATGGCAGAGCCTGGATTTTAATCCTGACACTCGAACTTCAAAACCTATACCTGTGATCACCAGCTAGTCCTCAAGAGCCAATGTGCTGATTTCTAAAGAAATTCCAGCACATTTCCGCCATATATAATCAGCCTGTTATTCCCAGGGAATATAAATGCCTTGGGTTTAATTTAATGAGAGCTGTTATCGGAAAAGATACACAAAGATAATTAATTCCTTAAACAATGGAAATGAGGCTGTAGTTGTGTACAATTTTGTTTTTAATTGGAGGTCTCCCACCTCTGGAAGTGGGTGTGCTAGAAAGCTGAGAATCCCAGGAAGAGAATCGGTAGGTGAGTATGGAGGCTGCATGGGCCTCAGGGTCATGGAAGGTGTGCCAGTGTGTGGGTGCCAGACCCAGAAGAGGGTGCCAAGATCACCTGGAGCAGAGCATCCAGGGAGCTGGACAAAGCTCTCAGAGATCTTTCCCTGCTTTGAAATGAGATAACCAATCCAGGGTATAAGTCCATCCTGGAGCCATGGCAGAGAAAGGACTAGGACCCAGCCCGCCAGCCCCTTTTTGAGGCTGGGACTTCTTGTCACCTCTACAGGATAGTATGATAGAAGGCGCCCCGGCACGGGGCCAACTGGCATGTAGTAGGTAACTTCTGCAGGTTCGGAGGTTTGTTTTAGCCTTCTTACCCTTTATGATAGAACCCTGGACCCCCCTGCCCCAACTTCCTATTGTGTGAATCCTGCTGGGTGGGACTCTCCAAACAAGGATCCCACCCTGCCCAGAGGGGAGGCACGTAACCTGAGCAGATCCACTGGACCCTCTTGCTCAAGGTCCCCACCTTTGAGGAGAAGACCCCCAAAAGAGTAGAAAAGGTGCCTATGTCTTCTGGCCACAGCCCTGAGGCGTCCTGGACACCAGAGTGCCTAGGCTCTGGTTCTTTCTACCTCCAGCTTCTGCCCTACATTTGTGCATCCCCTAAGCCCTTCCAGCAAACTCTCTCTCTGCTTCCCTGTTATTCTGGCTGTTGCTGACACTCAGGGCCCCTGGCAAAGCAGATGCCCCAGAGCTGGTTGTGGAGAGAACAAGCAGCATCTGAGAGAGGGTATGTGTGTCCTCTGCAGCACCCCACGCCCTGGCCAAGAACTCTGCTTTTGTTTCACTGCCAGGAGAGCTTGGGAGCATCTCTGCACCCCACTGAGCCTCTGTGTCCCCTGTAAAATGAAAACCATAACAGTTCCACAGGGCAGGAATGTGGACAGAACAAGGTAATGAAGGTGAAGTGCCAAGCTCAGAACTTGGCACCTGGCATCTGGTACAGAACAATGACGTTCTATCTCAAGAGCCCTGGGCTGGAATTCCCTTTCTTGAACATCCTCTCTCTGCAACCTCTTTGAGCCTCTGTTTCTTCAACCCTGAAATGGATGTAACAGAGCCCAACTTGAGGAGTGAGAAGCATGGGAAGTGAAATACATTAACATCCCTGATGCATGAGACACAGACCTCAGTGATTTTTTGAGATATACCAATAGAGACACAATGAGAAGTACTTTATTTTTTCTAACTGCCCTTCTATTTCTCTGGTTACATAAAAAGTCTCAGGTTAGCACTCACCTCATTAAAGACCCCATCATAATAAAGAGGGTGCAGGGCTCAGCTGGGTCCTCACAGGCAATACTATCAACCAGCATTTAGTTGTATGTTTTATGTCATATTTTGTATGATTTCTTCCCATTCCTAGAAAGTCTTACTAGTTTTCCACTTGGAAGAGAGTGGGAAATCTTACTTTTTTATTTTTTAGTTTATTTAATTTTTAATTTTTGGGGGTACATAGTAGGTATATATATTTATAGGGTTCATGAAATGTTTTGATCCAGGTGTGCAATGCATAGTAATCACATCATGGAGAATGGGGAGATTCATCCCCTAAGCATTTATCCTTTGTGTTGCAAACAATCCAGTTATACTTGATTAGTTATTTTTAAATGTACAATTAAGTTATTATTAACTATAGTCACCCTGCTGTGCTATCAAATAGTAGGTCTTATTCATTCTTTCTAATTTCTTGTACCCCACTTTAAAAATACATTTAAATAAAAAATTAAGTTGATTTAAAGAAAAATCTGAAGTAAATAACAGTATCAGCGTTAGAAGAACATGGCCAAGACCTTGAAGGTGGCACATGCTAGATGGTAGGGAGGCTGGAGATAGTGGATGTAATGCAACAGGAACATGGCAGGTGTGCTGTCAATCCAAGCTGTCATCATTATTATCATTAGCCCCAGTTAGCAGGCCTGGTGTGAGCAAAGGGGCTGGCCTGCACTCACCTCCTTCCAAAAGCTGCTACCCTTTGGAAGAATAATCGGCTCTGAGGGCAATAGGGATAATTACACAGGGGATCCATGCCACTGTGCCTGGTGATTAATCACCAGCTCTCCCTGACGCTTCCAAGCAACCCCAGCTGATGGGCATAATCAAACCCTGCAACCTGGGTCCTCCCACCAGCCATAAAACATGCCCCTTGTGGCTCAGACAGATGTTCCTTGGGTTTCAGACCATGGGAAAATAAATGGGCTAATTCATCGCTGCTCCTCTGAAAAACACAGTCCAACCCTGCAATATCCAACTCCCTGCTGGCAGAAGTCACCCACTGCACTAGAGACCCCAAGAGACAAATGGCATCCTTTGCCTGTGATTGCTTAGTGGACTCCTGGGGTGCCAGACCTAGACATTGCCATCAGGCAGAGTTCATTCTCAACCCCACCTCCAGGTGGCACTTTTCACCTGAGAGACTCAGCCCCAGCCAGGGAAGCCCTGCTGTCCTTAGCCATGTGAGCCACAGGTAGGAACTACAGACCATGTTCATAATACACCTGGGCAGGGGATAAACACAGGCGGGCTCTTGGGATGGTTTGCTTGCATAAAAATGAAAATGAACCAGGCAGAAGCCTGCAATATGAAGTGTGGCTCTGACTGGAGCTGAACAATATTTGACCCCCTCATCCAAAATGTCAACATCACCGCATCTTTCTCCTAATAGAGCTGTGTGCCTATGAGCCTTGAAAGAAGATCTGCATTATAATTTGTAAATGTCCAGGAGTCAGTATGTCAATTATCTGAGGACTCCACGGATATGATGAATGGACAGAAAGACAAGGACAAAATTGGGATCCAGGCTAGGAACTAGGAGAGACAAGGACCCTAGGGGAGAGAGGAGCAAGAGAGTGAAGGAAGGGAGCGGGAGGGCAGAGAAAGGAAGGAAGAAAACCAAGAAAGAAGGAAAAGAGATGAATCATATATTAGTCAGGACCTCTTGATTGGAAGTCACAACAACCTAAAATAAACTGGATTAAAAAGAAGTAGAAGAATATTGACTCATGGAACTAAGATACCCAGCAAACGAAAAGACTTCAGGCAAAACCGGATGCAGGTGTCGAAACAACAGTATCGGCACCCATTGTCCCTCCATCTCTCCATGCTGCTGTCCTCCGCACCTCAGGAAGGCAGGTATGGAGCAAGGCACATGCTAGACAGTAGGGAGGCTGGAGATAGCGGATGTAATGCAACAGGAACATGGCAGGTGTGCTGTCAATCCAAGCTGTCATCGTTATTATCATTAGCCCCAGTTAGCAGGCCTGGTGTGAGCAAATGGGCCGGCCTGCACTCACCTCCTTCCAGCAACTTCAGATTTTCACCACCTTACAGACCAGTAACCCAGAGGCAGGAGAGAAACCCTGCGTTTGTATCGAGTCCGCCTCCCCGAAAGACTCTCATTGGCTTTCCCAGGTCATGTACCCACTGCTGGACCATCACTGAAACCAGGAACAATGGAGTATTCTGATTGGTTAGTTTGGAACATGTGATTAACAGTCTCACTAGCAACATGGACAGAAGAGGAGAGAAGCTCCCAGCATGAGGAGTGTTCAGCAGATAGAAAAGGCAGAAAGGGAAGAGAAGGAAAATGAAATTTCCTGGACACCTGCTCTCTGTCAAGCACAATTGAAATAGTTGTTTTTTTCCAATTTAATCCTCATCATAACCGTGCCAGATACGCATTTGTATCCCCATTTTACTAGTGAGAAAATTGAAGCAATGTCAAACTTGGCCCCCCCCAGCTGTGCAGACATATCAGACACTGGGATGTGACAGATGTGGATGGATTCATGCAGCCCCACCTCCACCACACTACCCAGGACTGATGTGTTCATGAGCCCACCTGGGCTGCTGGCCCATGAAACTTCAGCTCCTACCTTGGCTGATCAGTCAGGCAGCAGCCCTGGCTCCAGTGCAGCTCATGGAATCGTCAAAGACCTTTGTTACTTTGTTACTAAGCCATCATTGGTGCACTTACTCACTCATCGTGTAAAAATACTTTCAGAGTCCCTACCATATACCAGCTGCTCTAATAGGAATCAGGAACACACAAATGAGTAAGATACAACCCCAGCCCTCAAGGAAAGACAGGCAATCAGGAAAATAAAAAACAAACATTAGTAAAAATATTCTGAAGAGGCAAATGCAGGAAGATCTTGATTATGAGGAACACTCCAAAAATTTATCTACTTTTGGGGGGTCAAACTTTCTAGATAGCTAAGGCCTTGGGTTTTTTGTTTTTTTTGTTTGTTTGTTTTTGTTTTTTTTTTTTTTGGTTTTGTTGTTGTTGTTGTTGTCGTTGCTGTAGTTTTTTGAGATGGAGTCCCACTGTGTCGCCCAGCCTGGAGTGCAGTGGCATGATCTCGGCTCACTGCAACCTCCACCTCCCTGGTTCAAGTGATTCCGCTGTCTCAGTCTCCCAAGTAGCTGGGACTAGAGGCACACACCACCATACCCAGCTAATTTTTGTATTTTTACTAGAGACAGGGGTTTCACCCTACTGGTCAGGCTGGTCTCGAACTCCTGATCTCAGATGATCCACCTTCCTTGGCCTCCCAAAGTGCTGGGATTACAGGCGTGAGCCACCGTGTCTTAGGTCTTTAAGAATAAAACTGGCTACAGTGAGCTATAATTGCACCACTGCATTCCAGCCAGGACGACAGAGCAAGACCTTGTATCTAAAATAAAAATAAACATAAAATAGTGAGGGTCCTTCCAGGGTAGAGATATTTCTTAACTGTAGCACATACTTTTCCTGAGTACCTGAGTGGCATCTGCTGCACCCAGTGGAACCTTCCTTGATGACTTAGGGTCTTCATGGTCAACATGAGTGATGTAATGAATTGAGTGGCCTCACAGTGGACCTGGCTACCCAGGGGCAAGTACTGGAAGCACTGGGGGAGAGGCTACATCCCCATGTGGGTGAGATCTTGTAGGTAGATGGAAAAGAATGCGGGATTCTGCCGAGATTCTCAACAGAGGGTGATTCTGTCCCCCACTGGATATTTGGCAAAGTCTGGAGACATTTGTGGTTATCAAAACTAGGAAAGGAGAGGTCACTGCTGGAGTCCAGTGGGTAAAGGCCAGGGATACTGTTAAACATCCTACAATGCACATGATGGCCCCCCACAGTAAAGAATTATCCAGCCACAAATGTCAATGGTACTGAGCATGAGAAATCTCAGGCTACATGGAAATTGGTTTGTTGACAGTTTGAAGAAATAATCCAAGTAGATGATTTAGCTTAGTGTATGGCAAATAAGGAGCTGTTAAAATGTATTGAAATATTCGCTGCTATTATCTTCATCACCACCATCATAACCATTACCATCATTATTATTATCATAATTTTTTTTCTTATAAGGACACTTCCAACCTCCTGTATTCCACTTGGGCAGTGGTAACAAGGATTGCTGGGTTCGACCTGCATCGTCAGAGCACACACATTGTTGTTCCATCACTGACTCCTGAGATGAGTTTCAATGTGTTACCCTGGTCCTCCTAAGGAGCTCAAGATGCTCACCTATAAAATGGGCAAACTGCCATCCTCTTCATATGATGAAGACAGAGGTTAGTGCATGTTAAGTTTCCTGCTGTGAATTACTTTGAATGTCACGATGAAAAGCCAGGTTATACATCCGGGAAAGTGGATTCCCATATTCCTCCATGGCTGTCAGTTTCACTGCTGGAAACACCACAGCCGTGACCCTGCCTAACCTTCAGCTGCATTCTTCTCTTGCAATCCTCCAGCCCTTCAGCATCCAGGCAGAATAACTGCCCCCCGCCCGCCCCGTGCAACACACGTAATCTCTGTGGACTATCTGGCCCCTCCAGAATATTTCCGAAGATTCTAAGAAGTGGGAGAAGGAGGCCCTGGGCTTTCCAATGGTCGCCTTGCCGGTCTTCTTGCTTTGCTCAATGTCACTAGTGTCTTATTTCTATTGTGGCTGCTCCATTCTGTCCCAAATGTGACAGCACCTCTGTTTCTTTTCCCAATATACCACCTGGTACAGTTTACACCAGGTGAACCTTACCTACCAAGTTAGTGGATATAAAATCTCATGACGAATTGGAGTAGGAGGGCTGTAGAGAGCATGATGAAGGCAGATCAGGGCAGAGAGCAGAAAGCAGCTTCACACCAGATGCCAGAAGATGCCCAATGATGCCTGCTCAGCCCCTCAGCCACAGCCCATCGTGGGAGCCCCAAGCTGCTCTCTCCGCCAGTGCCAGCCCACCCTGCCACCCACTCTCACACAGGGCCCATTCATCCTTGGGACCCTGTGCCCTGCCTCAAATCTATCTTCAGGGCCTACTCCAAAGAATTGTGTTCAGAAGCTGCTTCTCAGAAGACTGAGAAGTGTAAACTACAATTGAGGAGTATTTCTATCTCAAAGAGTGAAAAACATTTCACACTGGAACATGGGGGACTCGCATCTACCTTATTGTGCAGAATGATGTGGCTTTCTTTGCCAAGATTTCCCCATTCCAGGCAACACTATATACTTTACCTCTCATGACAAATAGGCCTAACAAATGTTTTCCTAGCAGAATGTCTATTTTGTTAGGCAATAAATTTTCCTTCCACTTCCTCATGCAACCAGCATGTGTTATGTCTAGTTTTTAAAAGAGGAACTTCTCCTTGTCCTGGTGCACTCTCTTTCAGAGCTACGTCACTGTGGCATCCGCTTTCCACTGGGAGCAGTTCTGATCCCCTCGGGCCAGCCCTCCTCCTGGGACACTTCCCAAGAAGCTGCTAATCCCCTTGATCTTAGCCACAAATCCATCATCTACTGGATCGTTCTTCTTGGAAGGCATTCAAAATGTGATACATTTTAAAATCACTTTTCTTTGGTGTCCAGTAACTTGTGGGTCTCATAGAGCTTATTCAAAAGCCAGTAGAGGCTGTTTGTTTTCCTTCTCTTTTTCTATTCAAGATGGCTTTAAAGCCTTTCCCCGAAGTAGAAGTAAAACTCTTATGTGTATTGTACCTTCGACTCAAACTCCATTCTGCCATACAACACCAGAATTTATTCATCCTATTTAACTGTAACTTTGTACCCATGGCCAATCTGTCTGGATTATCCTCTTCCTCCTACCTTCCCCAGCCTCTGGTAAACACTATTCTATGCTCTACTTCTATGAAAGCAGCTTTTTTAGAATCCACAAATGAGTGAGACTATGCCTTATTTGTCTTTCTGTGCCTGGCTTATTTCACTTAACAGATGTCCTTCAGGTTCACCCATATTGCCACAAATGATAGGATTTCGTTCTTTTCATAGCTGAATAGTATTCCATTGTGTGTGTGTTTGTATGTGTGTGTGTGCATGTGTGTATGTTTCTTTGTCCATTTATCCATTGCCAGACACTAAGGTTGACCGTATCTTGGCTATTGTGAATAGTGCTGCAATGGACATAGGAGTTTGAATCTCTCTTAGATATACAGATTTCACTTATTTTAAAGAAATATTCAGTGGTGGAATTTCTGAATCATTTGATAATTCTATTTTCCATTATTGAGAAACCTCTATACTGCTTCCATAATGGCTGTACTAATTTGCCTTCTCACCAACAGTGTCTAAGTGTTCCCTTCTCACACATCCATGCCAGCATGTGTAACTTTTTGTCTGTTTAATAATATAGTCATTCTAACTCGAGTGATACCTCACTGTGGTTTTTATTTGCATTTATCTTATGATTAGTGAAACTGAGCATTTTTTCATGTACCAATTGGCCATTTGTATGTCTTCTTTTAAGAAATGTTTATTCAGATCCTCTGGCCATTTATTAATCTATTACAGTCATCCCTCAGGGTTTCAGGACCCCCCTCAGATGCCAAAATCCTCCAACGTTCAAGTCCCACAAATACTACATTTTCAATCCACGTTTGGTTGAATCCATAGATGTGAGAGCCTCAGAAAGGGAGGGCTGGCTGTATTTGCTTTTTGCTGTTAAGTTGTTTGAGTTCCTTATGTATTCTGGATATTAACTCCTTGTCAGACTTACAGTTTGCAAATATTTTCTCCCACTCTGTAGGTGGTCTGTTTACTCTGTTGATTATTTCCTTATCCTCTCAGATCTAGAACAAGACAAAGATGCCTACTTTCACCACTTTTATTTAACACAGCACTGGAAGTCCTAGCCAGAGCAATTAGGCCACAGGAAAAAAAAGAGAGGCCTCCAATTTGAAATGAGCAAGTCAAATAGTCCCTGTCTGCAGAGGACATAATTGTGTATGTAGAAAGCCCTGATGACTCCATCAAAAAAAAAAGAAAACTGTTAAAACTAATAAATTCAGTAAATTTGAAGGATACAAAATCAACCTATAAAAATTAGTAGTGTTTCTACACACAGTAGTGAACATCTGAAAGAGAAATCAAGAAAGCAATCTCACTTATAATAGCTGCAAAAATAAAATAATCTACTTAGGAATACATTTAACCAAGGAGGTGGAAGACTTCTACAATGAAAACTATAAAACATCAGTGAAAGTAATTGAGGAAGACACACATCAATGGAAAAATATCCCATGTTCATGATTTGGAATAAATAATATTGTCAAAATATTCATACTACCCAAAGTGATCTACAGATTCAATGCAATTCCTATCACAATGCCAGTAACAGTATCCACAGAAATTTTTCAAAATCCTAAAATTCATATGGAACGACAAAAGACGTTAAATAGCCAAAGCAATCTTTAGCAAAAAGAACAAAGCTGGAGGCATAAAACTATCTGGCTTCAAGATATAATACAAAGCTATAGTAAGCAAAACAGCATGGTATTGACCTAAAAATAGGTCAATAGAACAGGATACAAAACATGGAAGTAAATCCACACACTTACAACCAACCAATTTTCCACAAAGGCACCAAGAATACACATTGGGGAAAGGAAAGTTTCTTCAATAAACGGTGCTGGGGAGACTGGATATCCACAAGCAGAAAAATTAAACTAGACCCCTATCTCTCACCATACAGAAAAACCAACTCAAAATGGATTAAAGACTTAAATAACTTAAATGTAAGACCTGAAACTATAAAACTACTAGAAGAAAACATAGCCATAGGGGAAATGCTCCATGTCATTGTTCTGGGCAAAGAATTTTGGATAAGAACTCAAAAGTATAAGAAACAAAAGTGAAAATAGACAAATTGGATTACATCAAACTAAAAAGTTTCTACACAACAAAGGAAATCAATTTTCATTTTCTTACATCAATCAAAGTTCACCCCATTCCTGCTATGGGGTTGATGGGAGGTGCCAGGCCCTCTGGCTCTCCAGTGCTCACCTACCTGGAACTGCTACTCTTCCCCTCTGGGAAAAGACTCGGGGAAAGCTTGCCTATGGCATGGTCATAGCTCCCCCTTGACAAGTGTAAACCAGTGGTTCCTCATCTTTAGCATGCATCAGAAATTACCAGAAGGGCTTGTTAAAATACTGATTGCTGGACCACACTCCCAGGATTTCTGATTCAATGGGACCTGATAAATTTTTATTTCTAACAATTTCCAGATGATGCTGATGTTGCCAGTCCAGGGACCATAGACAATAAGTTATGTCAATAGTTCCAAACTACCTCAGTGGTGTTTAGACTTTTGAAAATACAAGCATCATCAGAGTTATTAATGATGAAGATTTTAGATCATAGTCATCAAGAGAAATAAAATGTAAGCCACATATGTAATTGTAAGGTTTTTAATAGCCACGTTTTTAAAAATCAAAAGGAAGCCATGAAACCAATTTTTAAGATATACTTTATCCCAATATATTCAAACTTTTATCATTTCAACATATAGTCAATATCAAAGTGATTAATAAAATATTTTCCTTATTTATACCAAATTTTCCAAATCAAGTGTGTATTTTGCTCAATGCACTTTCAGATGCTCCATAACCACTGGGGCTCATAGCTCCCATCCCAAACAGTGCCGTTCTAGGGCCTTCCCTTGGGAAACTCTAGAGGCTGCTCTTCTAGAAAGTCCTCCCTGCCTCCCTCCTGCCCCTGAACTTCCCTCCAGCACCAAAAAATTCATAGCAACTTTCCCTAATTCAGTGCTTCTCAACCCTAGCTGTGCACTGGAATCACTTGAGGGACTTTAAACATCCTGAGGCTTGGGCTTCACCCATCTGTGTTCTGATGTCAGTGGTCTCTGGTGTAGCCCAGGCAATGGGATAGTTTTAAATCTCTCCAGGTAATCCTAATGTCCAGCTCTAGTCATCTTGTGGAAGCTCCCTGACCCAGCAGGACTGTTAGCTCCTGAAGACAGTGCTCCTCACCTCCTGGAACCATGCAAGAAGTTCTCAATCACAGGCCTCATCCAGATCTGCTGAGTTCAATCTGGCATTTTTATAAGATTGCCAGGTGATTTCTCTGCATATTGAAGTTTGAGAAGCACTGCCTTAAGGGGAGCAATTAAGAAATTAATTGGGCAAATGTTTCGCATTGTCTATGAGAAAGCCAAATACATCTTCTCTACCCTCCACACTGGGAGCCAGGCCGAGTGAAACTCCTCAGTAGAAGGATGGAGGTTGTGCAAAGGGTTCTTGGAGGGGATGTGGCTCTGACTCCAGTCCAGCCGTTATACTTGCTGTTCTATGTTTGGAAAACCACTTGCCCTCTCTGAGCCTCAATTTATATAGCCATAAAATGAGGGAAATGGGCATAATAAAAATGATAAAAGTCTAGTTTACAGATGTGGGGAAAGGAAAGAGAGATCAGACTGTTACTGTGTCTACGTAGAAGTAGACATAAGAGACTCCATTTTGTTCCGTACTAAGAAAAATTCTTCTGCCTTGAGATGTTGTTAATCTGTAATCCTACCCCCAACCCGTGCTTGCAGAAACATGTGCTGTGACTCAAGGTTTAGGATTTAGGGCTGTGCAGGGTGTGCTTTGTTAATCCAATGCTTGAAGGCAGCATGCTTGTTAAAAGTCATCACCACTCCCTAATCTCAAGTACCCAGAGAGATAATCTACTGCGGAAGGCCGCAGGGACCTCTGCCTAGGAAAGCCAGGTATTGTCCAAGGTTTATCCCCATGTGATAGTCTGAAATATGGCCTCGTGGGAAGGGAAAGACCTGACCGTCCCCCAGCCCGACACCCGTAAAGGGTCTGTGCTGAGGAGGATTAGTAAAAGAGGAAGGAACGCCTCTTTGCAGTTGAGATAAGAGGAAAGCATCTGTCTCCTGCTCTCCCTGGGCAATGGAATGTCTCGGTGTAAAATCTGATGGTATGTTCCATCTACTGAGACAGGAGAAAACCGCCTTAAGGCTGGAGGTGAGACATGCTGGCGGCAACACTGCTCTTTAATACACCAGATATGTTTATGTACGTGCACATCAAAGCACAGCACATTTTCTAACCTTGTTTATGACACAGAGACATTTGTTCACATGTTTTCCTGCTGACCCTCTCCCCGCTAGTACCCTATTGTCCTGCCACATCCCCCTCTCCGAGATGTTAGAGATAATGATCAATAAATACTGAGGGAACTCAGAGACCGGTGCTGGGCAGGTCCTCCGAATGCTGAGCGCCGGTCCCCTGGGTCCACTTTCCTTTCTCTATACTTTGTGTGTCTTTCTTTTCTCAGTCTCTCATCTCACCCAACGAGAAACACTCACAGGTGTGGAGGGGCAGGCCACCCCTTCATCAGAACCATTTTTCTTGGTTAATAGTTTTCAAAAATCAAATAGGTTTCTACCATTTAAAAAAGGGAATTTGACATAATATCCCCAAATTCTAGTTTATCCTAAAAAATTCAGAGATCTGGCATCCCCGGGTCCATATTTATTCTGGCAGACAGTTAGGTAAAGCAGTTAACTCTCCAGATGCTCACAACTTCACCCAGCCCCACCGCTCATTACAGTACTCACCTAGCCCAGGAGAAGGTTGAGTTTGAGAACTTGTACTGCAGCAACAATATCTAAGCTGGAACTGTGTTTCCCAGAATTCTTTCTGCTGTATGTTTCCAGGCCAATGTTGGCCACAAAAGAAACCTGTAGTGAACTGGAAGGCAGAAGTGAAGGTACATCCAATAGGCTCAGAAGGGCTGGGCGATGTTGAAGCACCTGCTCCGTGTTGCTGATTAGGGGCCAGGCCTGCAGCTCTTCCAGCTCCAATGAGTCCTGGGCCAGGTGCGCGAGCAGAGCAGCCTCCCGGCAGCTTCCTTCTGAGGGTCACCTGTGACAGATCTGGGTTCTTCTTGTCCCTTGTGCATTCCAGGTTTTCCTTATTCTCCCCTACTTCCTGTCTCCCAGACTCTCAGCCCTGCTGATCTATGGTCAGTTCAGGCCAACCACCAGGTGTGGAGACAACAGCCTTCCATAGACTTCTTCACCATCTTCCATACTTGCCTAACGTATAACCCTAGAAGAAATCTCTAGCTCCAAATCACTCACAGGGATTGATCAGGGAAGCAAAACCTTTTATCAACACAGCCCTGGACTTCACAAGTCTGCAAAGCAGCGATTAAATTTTGTAGTCACAGGTCAATGTGAAATTCACCTGAGAACTCCGGGATCCCTCACAGACAATGCAGAACATTTTGCCCAATGGATTCAATAGACCAGTGGGTCTCAAACCTTAATGTACACATGTATCACCTGGGGATCGTGGACTCTTTTTGAAATGCAGATTCTGGTGCAGCAGGCCTGGGGTGGGGGCTCAGATTCTGCATTTGTAACAAGTTCCCGGAGAATGCTGCTGCTGCTGGTCCAGTGACCGCACGTTGAGTAGCAAGGTGTTCAAAGGTTCATGAACCCCTCATAGAAGACCTCCCCTAAGGTCTCTCCTAATTATAACGTGTAATTGTTTGCCCGGTAGTTTGGTTGAATAGATTGCCCAAACTGAGAGGCAAGTCTGGGGTGGCCTGAGCAATGTCTGCTAAACCTCATAATAAATTTTCCCATGGATCCCCACAATGAAGCTGCAATGAGACAGAAAGCCCCTCGCACCATGGGCTTTGCAGCTGTTACAGGACAGCCCAGCCAACTTTGGCCAGCACAGCCTTGCTTCTGGAAAGGAGATTCTTGCCTGCCATGGGCAGGGAGTGAGTTCAGACAAAGACCTTGGCGATGGGGTACTCTCTCCCCAGCACCCACCTGCCACCTGTGGTGAAGCAAGGCCTTCACCTTCTTCACTTTCTCGTTGAGTTATACAACCCAGAGCCTACCAGATTGTGGGTTTCTGTGGACTCTGTCATCCCTATTTACCTTTTTCTCTAGCTCCTGGTCCTTCCTGATACACATAGTAGATGCTCAATAAATGTATGCTGACTGAATGAATACGCAATTTTCACAATAGTCCATCTGAAATTAGGCTCCCTTGGCCATCCAGACCTTCTAGGGCCTCCCACATGCCTCCCACTATTTATTTGTGAGTGTTCAAAGTCCAGACGCTCTTGTCACCATTGCCCTCAAAGTCCAGAGACTCTTGTCACCATTGCCCTCAACACAATAGAGTTAGAAAGGTAAGACGAGGCTCAAGGTCACAGGCATGGCTTTTAGAGGCAAAGAAGGTTCTCAAATTTCAGCAGGAACTCCAGTCACCTGTGAAGAGTGTTAAAAATGTAGATTGCAGCCAGGCGCGGCGGCTCACTCCTGCAATCCCAGCACTTTGGGAGGCTGAGGAGGGTGGATCACTTGAGGTCAGGAGTTCGAGACCAGCCTGGCCAACATGGTGAAACCCTGTCTCTACTAAAAAAGTACAAAAATTAGCCAGGTGTGGTGGCGGGCACCTATAATCCCAGCTACTCAGGCCAAGGCAGGAGAATTGCTTGAACCCGGGAGGTGGAGGTTGCAGTGAGCTGATCACACCACTGCACTCCAGGCTGGGCGACAGAGTGAGAATCCATCTCAAAAAAACGAAAACAAAGCAAAACAAATAAAAAAACAAAAACAACAAAAAAAAAACCCAGAAAAACAGATTCCCAAGGCCTCAGCCCAGACCTGCTGAATGAGCCTCTGGAGGCGGGACCCCAGCATCCGCATTTTAACACACTCCCCAGAGATTTTGGTGCCTGGTAGGTTAGGTTCCACCCATCATGACCTACTTCTGTCCTGCAGCCACCCTTTGTTAGCATAAAACAGCAAGGGGTGTGTTCGTTCACCCTTTAGTGCAACATACATTGATGAAGGTTTCACCTCTCACCAGCACTGTGTTGCGTATGGAGGCTACAGAAGAAGATAAGACACATCACTGGCCCCCAGTGAGCTCGCCTACAGCCTAGAGGAGGGGCAGACAAGCCAGGAGGCAGTGTATTTTCCAGTGGTTCTGTGAGGCACTGCAGGGATCAGAGGAGAAATCTGGCCCAGTGACCATCCCTGCTGGCACCTGAAGGCTGAGAAGGAAAGAGCCAGGAAAACCTCAGTATGACTGGGACACAAAATTCCAGGCAGAGTGTGGAAGAGATAGGCTTGAGGGTGTCAAGTGCAGAATCTGGCCTTCCGTCCTGGGGGCAATGATGACAGGAATGCAACGTGTGAAATCCACAGTTCACAGTTAAACTCTCATGCAATGGGCGTGGAGTGCCCACACAGTGTGAATAAGAGGTGAGGAGGGAATAGCTCTCCTGGAAACACCATCCACTCTTGAGAACCTAGGTGACTGTCTCCCATCTGAAAAGAGTCTGCAATAAAATAGTCTTTACAGTTATTCAGAGTTTTCCCTGATCCTGCCAACCTCCATACTTGATTTAAAGTCTTTCCATCTGGAATTATTAGTCCAGAGCAGTTTCTCAAAGAAAAGATGGATGGTGCAAGCCGACTGCTGCTAGCATTCAGAAAAACGTGTTCTCTCTCTGCCATTCAGCGAAAGTTCTTTAATCACAGTTGATTGGAGGTTACCAACCTTGAATTATTAGTTAATGGCATCTCTGCAAAGGAATGATTTATTGGGTGAGTAAACTTTGCAAACAAACACAGATCCTCCATTGCTGGCTATTTCATCGGAAGCTGAAATGTGCATTATTTCAACTGTGTTTCTAGTGGAATCAAAATCCGAAGCAGAGGCTAATATTCAGCCTTGATCTCAGATTTCTCTGCCATCAAGATGTTAAGAATACAGAAAGCCAAGGCACAGTAGAATCCCCAGATGTTCTGTTTCCAGGGTTTACCTGTGCTCACAGGCTCCCTTGCAGCTGGCACCCCACCTGGGGGCAGCCTCCCTGTTGAAGATCACCATCGAGAGAGGAGCCTGTGGTTCAATGGCTGTACCTCCATCACCTTTCACCAGGACCCTATCCTGAAACACCAGCCAGGGCCAGCACCACTCACTGCTGGAGGATCCCTGCTCTGCCACCTCTCCTTGGTTCATTTGCTCTCAAGCAAATGACATTGGAACCAAGAAAGGAATGTGCTCTATTTGTCAATTGTCAGGCAGGGGACACATCTTCCCTTTCTTCCCTCAAAAAGGGACTGGTTCAGCCTCAATCCCTCTGAAGGGCAAGATCAGGGGAAGTAGGAATGCTGGAGCTTCCTCAGCCTTCTCCCCACCCGTGTGAGTCATGGGTGCACCAGGGTCCCTCCTGCTGCCCCTCCACTGGGACACTGCCCCCTCCAGTTCACTGTTCATACTCACAGGCAGCTCAGGCATTTGTGGGACTTCCCCAACCCCCAGACTATGTCAGACCCCTGGGGATACACTCTCCTGACTCACAAACCTTTTGTGTAGCACTGAATATAGTTATGATTACATTTTTTGTGTGTAATTATTAGATTAATTTCCATCTCACCTCTTGGGAGGCTCATCGTTTTTGCTTCCTTCAGCATCCCTGATGCCCAGTGTTGGAAACTAAGAATGACCAGTGGTTAGAATCCCTTGAGAGAGCAAGAAAGCCCAGGGAGGTGGCGGGTGGAGAGCAACCTTTCTGCTTCATTACCCAGAGGAGGCGGCTAACTCAGGCGTGGAGCTCATGGGCTGGCCAGCCCTTGCTGCTCCCTATGCCACCTGCAGCCAAGTCCCTGGGCAGCTCAGCGTCCTCAGCTCTTTGTTAACAACTCTGGAGGAGGTAAGCAGAGCATCAGCAGCCAGGGGGAGATAGAGCAAAATCTCTGCCATGAGGGCAAGAGGACCAGAGCCCACATGTGACCTGGGGTGGTAAACAAGGCTTCCTGTGGGAGGACCATCGGGGTGGCCAGGAAGGCTGGTGGAGTTTCGGTAGGTAGGGGTGGGGACAGGACTCCAGGATGAGGGCACAGAGTAAGCAAAAGCCTGGAGGGAGGTCCAAGATAGTCTCTGGGGTAAAAACCTGTAGCTGGTGTTTCGGGCTTCAGGAAGAAAAGGCAGGCTCATGGTTTGGAGGCCATTGAATGGAAATTCCCAGGCACTGGGGAGCCACTGATGGGTTCTGATCCAGGGAATGTGTGGCGGGGGATCTTCTGGGGATGTTTGTACCCAACAGATGGGAGACACTGAAGCAGAGAGGTTTGTCCAGAGGCTGGGGGACAGGTGGCAATGGGGACAAGACAGAGTTTGGGGAGCTGATGCATGTCCAGCATGACTTTGCAGCTTAAAGGCTAAGCAGGTAGGAAACAGAGGTGACAGTGACCAGGATGACAGATGGGCCATCAACACACCACACATGAAACACGCGGCCAGGTCAGGTTGCTGCGTTCCAGGGTCAAGTCTGGTTTGGTGCAGGAAGGTGCAGAAGTTTCTTGTCACCTCCTTTTCTCACCATTCAGAAATCAGTGTCCTCTTAAAGCCATAAAGAAGAGTGATATATTTGACTACATTTTTTTTCTTTTTTAGTTTTTGCATAGAAAAAGATATCAAAAACCAAAGGACAAACTGACAAAAAAGTAAAATATATAACAGAGCTAATATCCTCACAGACTGTATTAGCCTGTTTTCACACTGCTACAAAGAACTTCCCTGAGACTGGGTAATTTATAAACAAAAGAGGTTTAATTGATTCACAGTCTGCATGGCTGGGGAGGCCTCGGGAAACTTAGTCATGGTGAAAGGCGAAGCAAACATGCCCTTCTTCACGAGGTGGCAGGAGAGAGAGAAGAGAAAGTGAAGCAGAGAAGAGCCCCAAATAAAACCACCAGGTCTCGTGAGAACTCACTCACTATCACAAGAACAGCACGGGGGAACTGACCCCCATGATCCAATCACCTCCCTCCCTCAACACATGGGATTACAATTCGAGATGAGATTTGGATGAGGACACAGAGCCAAACCATACCACATACAAAGCGTTCCTACGAATAAATAGAAAGAACCACCAATTCATGAGAAAAAAAAAAAAAAAAGGGTAAATGACAAAAACAGGCAGTTCACAGGAAAACTAGTGGCTCATAAACATGATTTCATATGTTCCAGCTTCATTTATACGAAAGTTATGGAGGTTAAGACTAAAATTACAAACCCTTTTTAAGTTATTTTATTTAGGCTGGTAAATGTTTAAAAACTGATAATATACACTGCTGGTGGGAGTGTTGGAAAACAATTTGTCAATAGGTATTAACATTTTAAACGTATGTTCCCATTCCTCTAGGAATTTCACTGCTAGGACCATATCCTAACAATATGTTCATGCATGCATAGAAAAAGTATGAATTAGAATGTTCCCAGCAGGACTGTTTGTTGTAGCAAAAAGCCAGAAATCGCCTGAATATTCTCAGCAGAAAACTGCTTAAATTATAACACAGTCATACAAACAATGACATAAAAACTCTAAAAAGTGCAATAACTATACATATGTTGACAGGGCAGGATCTCTTAGGTGGATTGTTAGGTGAATAAATAAGGTGTGGTTCAGTTTACACATTGGTATTAAAATTTTTAAATGATATGCATTTCTATTTAGAAGATACTGTGAACCATAATCACCTCTGCGAAATGAAGAGCTCGGATGTGGGATGGGAAGTCCAATTTTGAGCTATTCAAGTTTTGATCCTGTCCTTATCAGGCCTTCTGAGCCACTGGCCTTCCCCACCTGTGCTGGAGTCTCCACCATCAGGTTAAAGCCCACTGCTGTTGTTTGTGGTATTCAGTCGCCAACCCATCCATCTCTCAGACTGGCTCTTTCCGAAAGTAAAACAGGGCCCTGGCTCCAGTCTCCGACGATGTCAGGAAAACTTGCTGAAAGTGGCCTTTCATTTGAGCCTGAACACTAAAGGAGAACAGGCAGAAACGCCCATCTGAAGGCAGCTGGGGGCTGGCTGACCTTTGTAGCTGGTGGGGGCCCTGGCGCCCACACTGCTGTCGGCTCTACCCGGGCTGCCTCTGGAAAGCAGTCTCCTAAATGCAATCTGTAGGCTCCTGACCAAGGTATTTTTAGCCACCCTCCGTAGTAGCCACGGTTCTGAGGCTATGAGCAGACTTCAAGGTCGGGGCCAGGGAACATTCCTGAACTCTGGGTCTCTGCTCTGGGCCTGGCTTCTTCCCAAGGCTAATTTAGAACTTTCCTGGCTACCCTTGCCACCTTTTGCCTCGTGACCCTTCCCCCAGAGCACAAAGCTCTGGCCCCACAGTTCCTGACACAGCACTGTCTTTTCATGGTGAGCAGTGGCAGAGGGACACTGCCTTCTCCTGAAACAATGTGGCTTTATGGACAAATGGAGCTGGTGACACTCTGTCTTGAAGAGCAGCACTTCTAAGCTGGAATGCAGGGAGACACTCTCTGTCCCGGGGTTCCTGAAGCTTCAGCTCCCTGGGCTTCTCGCCTTTGCTATATTGACAGTTCCTGGTTTTCCCTGTGCTGCTGTCTACACTGATTTACCCTCTTCACCTATATACTCACTTTAGTTGCATCCTAAAGCATAGGATATATGATATCATGGGTTGAACATGCTAGTTGCTTTTTTAATGCATTAAAGGAAATTCTACTGAATTTATAGAAAGGAATAAAGAGAAAAGGTAATTCTTACATGCATATTGGATAAGCAGTGACCAGACCAGTGGTGGGAAACACTGTGAACTGCCATCCACAGTTTGCAGAGGAAAAGTTATTTATGACCAGGCCTTTGCACATTATTTCTTCTTCATGATCACACACACACACCACACACACACACACACACACACACATCTTGTCTACCTGGATAATTGCCACCTCCTCCAGGAAGCCATTTCCAAGGCCCTCACCGCCAAAAGCAGGCCCACGCCCCTCCACTGTACTCTCTGCTCAGCCTGAGATAGCCCTGCAATTGTGACCACCTGCTGATTCTCCTTTGTAGTCTCCTGGGAAACATGCCCTTTTGTTAAGGGGTGATGGGGAATGTGCACTCTGGAATCGAACCCCACCTCGTTCATTTCTCAGCTGCATAACCTTAAACAAGTGACTCCTTTGCTTTCTCCCAGCCTTGTTCTCCTCATCTGCAAAATGGGGTGATAACAGAAAGTGAGAATTAAATAACGTAGGCAAAATGGTAACACAGGCTTAGCATTCACTAAGCACTTGATAAATATTTGCCACGTGCATGTATGCATGAAGGAGGGCAGCCTGTGTACACGAAAGAGGTTAAACAATAACCCACAGCTTCAGATCCACCAAAAATCTTATTACAAAGACAAGTTCCCGGGCAGTGGTGGTGGTAAGAGTGATAGCAATGACTTCCCAAAAAACCTATAAGAGTGGGGGTTACTATTTTCCCCATTTTACAGACAAAGCAGTAAGGACTCAAAGTGTTGAATACAGTTGATCAAGCTCACACAAGGTGAATAATAGAGCCAGTGTGAAGTCTTGGCTTCCTCCCAAACCAAAGTCAATACTCTAAATGCCCACATCATGGTGTCTTTCACACACTGTTTTTTGATCTATGAGACACCAGGATTGGAAATGTGATTCTTATCTTAGGCCCACATTCAAGTTCTTCAGAATTCCATCATCTAAATCAGTTTTGAATGTCATTTCTGACTAACAACAGTAGAAATCCATCTTACATTGGTAGAGGAACCACATGCATTCAGTATCTATGCGTTCATTCTCATCTCCTCGTCTCCCTTGCAAATAGATCATGGTCACAGGACTAGTTCTGGCCAATAGAATTTAATAGCTACTGTGCTGTCTTCATCTTTTCCCCGGCCACAGCCAACCTACAGGCCCAAATTGTGCACTTACTGGACTTTGCCTGAATGAGAAATAAACCTTCATTGGGTTAAAAGCCTTGGTGGATTTACCTGTTTCAGCTGCCAGCATTAATTTCTCTGATTAGTACACAGATGAATTTCAGGGTGAATTTCTCACTCAACTTCCCCCACACATTGCAAAGCTTGGGCTTTATGCTACCATTTTAATAATGATAGTTATTGAATTATAATACTGTGAGATTATGATTTTTCTTTACTATTCTTAGCCTGTTTGGCTTTTGAGAAACAACTTGTGTCATTTCATTTTAAAAACTGACTTAAAGAAAGAGGCAGGCCTTCCATGCAGTGTCACCTGTGTCGTGAAAGCTAATAGAAGCAGACAGCTGCCTGTTGGTGTCTTGATTTACAAATTGCATGACAGATGAAGTCCATAGGCTTCCAAAGTGGGAGGATGAAAACTTTAAAAAACAAAACCAGAAACCGGGAAAGCGAAGACAGTGGCCGCCACCCAGCTCCATGATAAAATCCCGAGAGGCTGTGAGCCAGCGTGGGAAGAACCCAGCCCTCTCACCTTTGGCCCCCCAACTCTCTCCCAGCCTCTCTGTAAAGAACTTTCCATATCACACAAAGCCAATCAGCAAAATACAACAAAATACATCAACTGCTCTGGAAATTACAAGCAGAATTCTGTGAAGATCATACTCCTTTCATCTGAAGAATCTGAGGACATTTTTACAAATAATTAATTCAATTGATTTAATTCTCAAGGATTAACTTGAATGCCTGAATTCATAACTGAATCTTTTTTAAAAGGAGAAATCTAGTACATGCAAAAATATAGAGACTCAAACCTTCCTTGTGGTCATAAAGAACTTTCTTGAAAGAGGGTGTTCGGGCCAAAGCCCCGTGTTTCCGTTTACCAGTCTGCATTAGTCTCCGTGGCATCATCTCCTTATAAATACCTTGTGGCAGTCCTCGCCCAGCTGTGACTCTTCCCTGGGGGATGATGCAGCCCCTGCTGAGGCTGAAGCAATTTCTCACTTTAGACTACACAAAGCAGGTGAGAGGTGCTCAAGAGAAGGTGACCTGGAAAGCTGGACTTCCAGTTCATCCCCACTGCTACATTCCCGCCAGCGCCATGACAGTTTATAAATGCCATGGTGACATCAGGAAGTTACCCTACATGGCCTAAAAAGGGGAGGCATGAATAACCCACCCCTTGTTTAGCATATCATCAAGAAATAACCATAAAAATGTGCAACCAGCAGCCCTCGGGGCTGCTCTGTCTATGGAGTAGCCATTCTTTTATTCCTTTACTTTCTTAATAAACTTGCTTTCACTTTGAAACAAAAAACTTTTGAAGGAAATGTTTTCACTCTGGGCTGGTTTCCAAAAACTTGAATCAAGCACAAAAGTGGATTCACTGGTGCAGGTAATTGTCCAAGGGGAGTCATGGCTTCTTAACTAGGTGCAGCACTTAAGCAACGTCATTAGAACCCACCTCCCTCACTCTCAGCTCACTTCCATGCCGCCCACATCTGGTGGCCCCCAACCACTCTGCCTCTTCCCCTCATGTTCTCGAGGGGGCTGCAACTGCCCCTGCACTTCCAGCCTCTCAGCTTCAAAGTCCATCCAAAGAGTTGGAAAGACCCTGGGCCCAACTCACTGGCTCAGTTTGGGTAAAATGCCCATCTCTGAACTAATCATGGTGGCCAAGGGGATGGGCTACATTAACTAGCTAAAATCTTCCAGGATCTGCCTCTGGAACTTACAGAAACAGAGGATGAAGAGATGGGGAACTACCCAAAGGAAGTCCAGATGTTTTCCTAGAAGAAGCTGAAGAGATACTGAAAACAACAACAACAACAACAAAACAAAACAAAAAAAACCAGATTCTTAAAACACCAACAGACCAAAGTTTCTCTGCTGTGATTGACTTCAAATCACCCTGATGTCCTGGAATGCTGAGGCTCTGGAGAGCTCAGGTGGAAAACCCTCCAGTCAAACTGAATGAGGATTCATAGACACTGAAGCCCAGACTGGGGAAGTCACCCAGCAAAAAGGCAGCAGAGCTCCACGAAACTTGATTCTGGTGATGGTATACTATCCTATCAGATTGTCGATATTCAATACATGTCTTTTTTTATTTAACATACCAGTTAATATATTTTACCCTCAGTAAAACCAGGGGGTTGTGGGGGAAGGTGGCAGAAGGGATTCCCAGTTCAGTTTCTTTGTCCCTTCCTTGTTTTTCAACCTCAGTGAAGACTGAATCTCTTGTCTCTCAGTGACCATGTGTTCCTTTGCTTTGATATATTATTTATTTATTTATTCATTCATTCATTTATTTATTTTTGGTGGTAGGGACACTTGACATGAGACCTACCCTCTTAACAAATGTTCAAATGCACACATATACACCATGGAATACTATGCAGCCATAAAAAAGAATGAGTTCATGTCCTTTGCAGGGACGTGGATGAAGCTGGAAACCACCATTCTCAGCAAACTAACACAGGAACAGAAAACCAAACACTGCATGTTCTCACTCATAACTGGGAGTTGAGCAATGAGAGCACATCAACACAGGGAGGGGAATATCACACACTGGGGCCTGTTGGGGGGTGGGGGGGCAAGGGGAAGGAGGGCATTAGGACAAATACCTAATGCATGCAGGGCTTAAAACCTCGATGACAGGTTGATAGGTACAGCAAACCACCATGGCACATGTATACCTATGTAACAAACCTGCATGTTCTGCACATGTATCCTAGCACTTAAAGTAAAATGTTGAAGTGCATTGTTGACCGTAGATGCTATGCTGTTGACTATAGGTGCTACGTTGTGCAGCAGACCTCTAGGACTGATTCCTCTCATGTAACTGTAACTTTATACCCGTTGACAAACAGATCCCCAGCTCCCCCTTCCCTGTCTCCTGGAAACTACCATTCTATCTTCTGCATTTTCATCTGACTGTTTTTGATCACTCACATCGGTGAAACCTTCCGATCCTCATCCCTCTGTGTCCCACTTATTTCACTTAATAGAATGTCTTCCAGACCTGTCCGTGTTGTTGCAGATAGTAGGATTTCCTCTTTCCGGAAGGCTCAATAGCATCCCCTTGTGTGTCTATATCATGTCTCTTTACTTGTTCATTTATCTGTGGACATTGAGGTTTTTTCCATAGCGTGGGGACCGTGAATAACGCTGCAGCGAATGTGAGAGTGCAGATACCTGTTTGAGATCTGGATTTCTATTCTTTGAATATATCCTCAGAAATGGGATTGCTGAATCCTACAGTAGTTCCATTTTTAATTCTTTAAGAAATATCCATATTATTTGTCATAGCAGCAGTACCATTTTACATTCCAATCAGCAGTGTACCAGGGTTCAAATGTCTCCACAACCTCACTTGCCATGTCAGCCTGAGACACGCTATCCTCACAGGCCAGGCTGCAGCCTCCTGATCAGCCCTGCCTCCCAGCTGTTGCCCATGCTGTGTCCCTCTGAATGTCTCCTGCCTATGAACTCCCTGCTCAGCGTTTTGAATCATCTCCTTCTGCGAACTTTTCTCTCCCTCCACTGCCCCCTCTGCATCATAGGGACTGGCATGTAAATGCTTTTTTATTTGGATTGCCTCTCGCTAAATCAATAAACGTAGAGTGCCTACTACATGTCAGGCCCTGGGGATTCAGCCATAACCAGTTCCTTCCCTCAAGGAGCCTGCAGTCCCAGTGGGGAAGACAGGCTTTTAAAAATGTGGCAGATCAAAAGAAGCCAGTCTCAAAGGATTGCATACTGTATAATCCCATTTATATCACATGACGTAAATGAAAACATTTTTAAAATGTTTAAGGCTGATGGTCACCAGTGGTTGGGAGAGTGAGTGTGAAGAGGAGAGCAGGTGTGGTTATACTGGAGCAGCCTGGGGGTCCTGGGGGCGCTGCCCTGCTCAGCAGCTTGCTCAGCATCCGTCAGTGGTGACGATTACGCAGACCTACCCAGGTGGCAAAACAGTGCAGAACTTAATGCACACCCAGAACAGGTGAAACCAAGAAGCATGAGTAAAGTAGGTGGAGCATGTCAATATCAGTGTCCTGGTTGTGATACTGTCCAGTTGTCTGGTCAGACGTTACCCTGAGAGAAAACCGAGTGAAGGGTATAAGAGACTTCTTTGTATTATCTGTTACAAATGCATGTGAATCTATCATTATCCCAACGAAAATTTCAATTTTAAAAGGTAGCAGGTCACCCACATAGAATATAAACTTAAATTATTTAAAATTAAATAAAATAAAAAATGCAGGTCTTCCCTCTTGGTAGACACATTTCCAGTACTCAGGGACCACACATGGCGGCTGCTGTGCTGGGCAGCGCTGATCATTTTCATCACTGCAGATCCTGCTGTTGGCCAGCAATAGTCTGTACCTCTCTGGGATGTGGGTTACGCAGTTGAATGCATTCATCAAAACTCGTGGAATGGTGGAGTTAAGGTTTATGCATTTCATTTGTAAACTTTACCTTTAAAAGTATCAAACTCAACACTACCTAGGCAAAAGTGTTTAGGGGTAAAGTACACTGATGTCTGCAGCTTACTTTGAAATGCATCAAAGAATAGGATGAAAGAAGAAGAAAGACGATAATGAGGAAGAGGAAGAAAAGAAAAAAGAGCGATGGAAAGATGCATTGATGTGTGTTAAAGCAAATATAGCAAAATGTTAACTACAGAATCTAGTTGATAGGTATACATGACTTCATTGTACAATTCTTTCAACTTTTCTATATCGAGGGAAAAAAACAAAAGAGATTAAAATGTGACCCTATGACCCCCACCCTCCCACCACTGTCCTCCTTTTTCACCTGAGCCATATACAAGCAGTGAAATTGAGGCCTCTACTGGCCGAGGGAACAGAATCAGAGTCTTGTGATCACATCGGCACTACTTCTCCTCTGCCCAAGACCATAACCCTGTCCCCAGAGAGCTAAGTGACCACCTACTGCCCCTACCCTCCACATGCCCCTCGACACACACACATACACACTGTCCTGGCTCCATTTGCTGCTGTGGTCCCTCGTGTCTTCTCCAGCCTTCTTGCAGGAGCCACATACCAATAGTCGCCACATCACTCATTCACTCAGTGAGCACTTAATGAGCACCTACGCTGTTCCAGACACTGTTCCAGGCACTGGAGATGCCTTGACAAAGCCTCCCTGTGGCAGTTTACACTCATGCTAAGGGCAGTGTGTTCATTTTTTATTGCTGTCATACAGATTACCAGAAAATTCCCTGCTTAAAAGCAGCATAAATTTATCCTACAGAGTCTGTAGGTCATCAGTGTGGGCACATTGAGGCTCAGCTGTTTCTCTGCTCTGAGTCTCACAGAGCCAAAGCAAGGCATCAGCCAGGCTGCATTCCTTCCTACAGGCTCTGGGGGAGAATGCACGCCCAAGCACTCTCAGGTTCTTGACTGAATGCAGGTCCTTGTTTGTGGGACTGAGGTTCTTGTGTCCTTGCTGGCAATCACCAGTGGGGTGACGGGACGCTCAGATCCTGGAGGCCATCCACATTCCTTGGCTTGTGGCCCCCTTCAAAGCCACTAACGGCAGGGTGAGTGCTTTTCTTGCTTCTGGTCTCTGTGAAGTCCCTTCTGCCTCACCTCCCTTCTGCCTCCTCTTCTCCCACTCTCTCTCTGTCTCTCTAACTCCAGCCAGAGAGCTGTCTCCACTCTTGTGGGCTCATAGAATTGCCCTGGGCCCACCCACAAGATGCAAGATCAATGCCCTGTTTCACAATCAGCTGGTTATTCACATTAATCCCCTCTGCAAATTCCTTCACAGCAGTGCCGGGTTAGAGTGTGAGTTGAAAGTCCTCAGGAATCTTGAGAGGAGGTCTTCACCATTCTGCCCCCCACAGGGAAACAAACAATAAACCCCAGAGCAACCGCAGACTTCCCAGAGGGGCTAAGGCAGCTGTCACTTTGTGGGACTTCACCTCCTACTAGATTCTAAGTCAGAATGAAGGCTTTTTCGGGCTATGTGTCCCAGTGAGGCCTGGTGCCTGGCTCTGGGCTCTGAGAAAGCTAACACCACAGATTCCACATAAATGAAATAGCGTCCAGCACATGAGGTCCATTTTGGTAGGTTGAAAGCATTTAACACACTACGCCGGGTTCATTTTGATCAGGGGCAAGCAGCTCCTAATCACCTTTATTCTATTTTCAGACTCTTGGTTTAAGGGTGTTTTGATAAAGGACAGTGTTAGCTGGAGTCAGTGCTTGGCAGTCTATGTGCTGGGGAAACTGGCAGTGCCAGCCCAGAGTTGGCGATCCAGGTACATGCTTACCCCACTGCTTAATACTCCTCTCTGTTGGGCTGAGAGAGGAAGTTTTTAAAAACAGAGTCATTTAAAACAGGTATGCCCAAGGGCTCAAACCCTCTACAGGCCCATGTGGGAATGGCCTTGTGACTCAGGTAATGAGCCCATCTGCCCTTCACCACACCTGCTCCCAGCCCAGAAGGATGTCGCTGAGGCTGATCACTCACCTGCCTACCCCTCAAGGCCCTGGAGGACTTCCGGCAGTTTCCAAAAATCAAATCCAAACTCAAAAGGACACTGTGACATTGTGAGGTCAGTGGAAAGGGATATTTAAAAGGATACACCATGGGGTAGTGACAGGCATTTTGGAAGAGAATTTTAGGAATCTGTTAAGCAATAGTGTAGCACGGTGTAAGGAGGAAAGTCACTCATTGTACAAATACTTGTTTAAACATAATGGGAAAAAATCTGTTCACTGAATGCATTTAACTCATCGAGGCAATCACTCTAAAGCATAACACACATTTATGCATCAATGGTTTTCTATTTATTGTTTTTTTTTCAGGACACATTACTTGGGCTAATTAGTATTAAGTTTGATGATAAATGACAGAACACAGTGCTGACTTATGTGCAGAACACAAATACTGACTTACATTTATTTCTCTTTTGTAAAAGTCTGGGGATCCAGGCCTTTTTGGCCTGCCAGTGTGAGGGACTCAGGCTCCTTCCAACACAGGGTTCCACTTGGGCGGCTCCCTTCCCAAGCTCTGCAGATAGTCCCCCTTCAGGTCTGCAGCCAGCCTGCAGGAGGAGGGAGGAGAGGCAGAGGAGAGCACACCTGCTGTCTGCAGGACTCTTCAGAACTTGCACGACCAGCTCTGCTGCCACTACATGAATCCCATTGGCCAGAACTCAGTCACCTGGTCACAGCTAGGCCAAGGAAGTCTGAGAAATGCGGTGTACATTTGGGAAAGCCATAGCCCTAGCTAATTTCAGGGTTTTATTTCTTCTGAATAAGGAAAGAAGAGATCATGGGAGTGGGTGGGGAGATAGCAGTTTCTGCTACAGTCCACTCATTTGGCCACCCACAGACCTGTGTGAGCCTTTCTTCCCATACGCAGAACACGCTCATCTCTTGCCCCCAAGAGATACATCTGCAAAATTCCATCCAATCACTGCATCTGACTCTAGATCCGGCAACCCAGGGTAAAGCACAGTCCTTTCTCTGAGATATGAATGAGGATTTTAATGGTTTGACAAACTACAAACTAAGTAATAAGTTACTTGTTCTCAATACATCCAACATAAGGGAGATGAGTAAGAACAGAAGAGCTGTGACTAAAACTCCCACTTGGTAGTTGGAGGCTGATAACCACAGCCATCATCATCCACATACATGAGCAAATGCCAGCGGGCAGGAAGAGTGGAGTCTCCTTCTGTAGCATCACCCACCATGGCCATGGCCTTGTGTTCTCAGAGGCTCTTCCCTACTATTATCTCCCCTGCTGTACCCAGTGTGGGGGGCAGAGGGTATGCCCTTCCTGAGGCTACACAGCGTTCACAGTTTGCTTCTTGTTTTGAAGGCTGGTTGTTCCAACCCCCCAAAGGAATCACTTTGGGGTTAAACAATCACAAGCTTTTGCAGACAGACCAAACTGCTGGTTTCTTTGGTAAAACAGTTTTTCAAAAACATAAAGACTTCAGATCTACTTGTTTCCAGTGAGCTCTTCTGTGAAGACACGTTTTTAATGCTGAAACTTCTGGTTTTTTCCTTACGGGCCTCCATGCTCTGCTGATATTCTCTCTCTCTCTCTCTCTCTCTCTCCCCTCTCTCTCTCTCTCTGTCAGCATAATGGTACCCACCTGGAGCCATGAGAAGCAAGGGCTTGGCTGGGAAGACAAAACCCTTCAAATGACTTTTAACACAAGGTTCCAAATTGGCGGGATGGGGCACTAGTTTTATTTTCTGCTAAGCAGGCTGCTTTGCAGAAACCATTTCCATGACTGATATAGTTTGTGAAACACAGCAGTTGTTTTTTCAACCCTGCAAGGCTCCAAATTACCAAGCTCTCAGTCAACTTAAATTGCAGACTGCAGGTAGAGTGCCTCCATTAGCACACTGTGTTTCCTTTCATTCTTGCTCAGGTACTGGCAAGCAGTAGCCAAAGTCCGGCTCTCTCTTGTAGAACATTGCTAAAAGCAGTGAGAAGCAGCTAACGCTTTTTTTTTTTTTTTACATTATAAATTTCTCCTGCCATTTCCTGCCTCAGTCCTTATTCAGGACATGGGCTGCTTTTCAAAAAACAATGGGCAGTGGTTTTTATCAAACGCTTTGTTTCTGTATTACAAGGGTCACTGGCTCTCTAGCTCACAATATTTGAGCCCCTGCCGCCTGAACACATCCATTAAGCCAAGGCCACGTGCTTCGGTTCTGCTACTTGTAGCTCACTTCTCTTGGTCTCTATTTTGTATCAGTTAAGATTAGACCTGGCCATGAACGACAGAAAATCCAAAAGAGCAATGGCTTAAACAAGACACATTTAATTCTTCCTCACTTTGAGTCTAGAGGAAGGTGGTTCAGGAGTGGAGTGGGGCTCCCTGGTGCACAGGCACCTCTGCCTCTTCTATCCTGCACTACACTGTGTATCAGCTCTGACGGCAATGACCAGGATGGCTGCCCCACCTCCAGCCATCACATTCTAATTCCAGCCAGTAGAAGAAGAGGGAGAGGAAACAGACACATCTCCACCCTCTTCGAGGACACTTCCTGGAAGTTGCCTCCCATTGGCCAGAATTTAGTCACACAGCCATGCCCAGCTGAAATGGAGGATGGGAAATGTTGCTGCCATTCTGCCTGGCAAGTGCACAGCAAGAATCAGGGTTCTTTTACTGGGGAAGAAGAGGTAACACGTTTTAGGGCAATCAGCAGTCTCTGCAGCCTCATACTTGCATAAAATTTCAGCAGTAGAATGCTTGTGTTGGGAAAAGTGAAAGGACTGTTTTCATGGTTCCAGAATTCTTTCCCCTTCTCCTTCTTCATAGCAGATTTGTTTGGCCTTTGACACACACATTTCAGAGAAGCCAATGACCAGACAAGGGTTGCAGTCTCTGCCACACAGAAAAACTCTCTGATGAGAGGAAACCATCTTAGAAACGCCCTCTATCGGGCACTGTCTTGATATCCTTGACGGCTGCCACAGGTCACCTTTGAGGGGACCGTTGCTATGCCTACTTCAGAGAAACATACAATGAGGTCTCCTTGGTCAGTGTTTCACTTGGGAAAAGGAAAGTTTTAACAACTGAGGTATCTGCTGTGTTTAGTAAATCATGAAAGTAAGCACGATGAGCATCTTAGATGAAAAGCTCCACAAAACCAATCAGATTGTTATTGCACAAAAAAAACAAAATTGATGAAATGCAAAACAAATATTTAACTTCTCAGACTGCCGCTATCTTTGGACTGCTGGATAATTTGGAAGCTAATGTTGATAATAAAATCACATTTTCTCTGAAAATATTTACTATTCCTGTTTATTGCCTTATTCATTGCCGTTAGCAAGAATTAGTTTAATTCATGAGTATATGTGAATTCCACTACAAGCTAAGAATTTTCACCAAAACCTCCTGGTGCTGATGTTTCAAATGGATGCTTTTTTTAAATATGTAGGTAGACTTGAGAATGAACTTGGGAGAAGGACCAGCAGACATCCAGGAATGTTTCCTGCAGACATCAGTTGGGGAAGGTGATAATATATAATATAGACTTGCATGTAAAGGGAAAGGCTGAAGTATCCTATGCCAGGGGTACTTCATAAAGATGCCAACATGGCCATTTTCTTCACTGGACACTATAATTCCAAGACCAAAAGGCCCATGAAAAGAGTCAGGATCTGAATATATATATATGTGTGTGTGTGTGTGTGTGTGTGTATATATATGTGTGTGTGTGTGTGTGTGTGTGTACAGATAAGGATATCGGCTTCAAAATACACAAAGAAGACAGCAAACTAAAAATTCATAAATGTCTAACTAAATACCTACAAAACATGACATTTTGTTACCTCATTAATTGTTACATTTGTTGTTCATGAGTATTGCATGAATATTTTATTACTATTGAAAACAATTTGTCAGAGAGCATCTCATAATACAGGAATTCACAAATGAGCAAAACTGCTGATATTATGTAGCCAGTAGTAAGCTAAATAAGTTACCCATAGTCAAAAGCAAATTTATTTAAAACCTTTCAAAATTTGTATGGCAATGTGTTCATTTTTAATGCAAGGTATGAATCCATCTTAAGATGTTTGATATGATGTAGAGGTTCCAAATAGAATGCCCCAGAGAAGGAGTCAAGCACACTTTTTCTATGAAGAGCCAGAAAGTAAATATGAAGGCTTTGTGGGCTGTGGGGTCTCTGTTGCAATTACTCAGCTCTGCTGCTGGAACACAAAAGGAGCCATAGATAATACCTAAACAAATGGGCATGGTTGTGTGCCAACAAAACTTTATTTATAAGAACAGATAGTGTGTATATTTGACCCATGGTAGTAAGGCAAATCTGGAAGGTCTAATAACCACCTATTGCCCTTGCCAACAATTCAGACTCAAAAGTATATGTTTCTGGGAGTGACATCAGCAAGATGGCTGACTAGAGATGTCTGGTTCTCTCCCGGACCCCCACCAAGAAAGAATCATGGCAACAAATAAATAACTAAGCTTTAACTGGAGTGTTGAAAAGAGAATGCTGTCATGCAGCAGAGGAATGGAGAAGGACCTGTGACGGCTAGAAGCCCAGGAGGGCAGTGTAGAGGCACCGTGCATCTGCACACCATCTCCCCTGCCTGGATCAGATCAGCCCAGAGACAGGAGGGACTTTCCACTGCAGGAAAAAGCAGAAGATCCCTAACAGTCCCTATTGCCACTGCAAACACCTACAGTCCTTACATACAAGACTCCCACAGTCCTCACAAAGCCCTGAGCCCCGTTTGGAGATCTGTGAGGATTTCACTGAACTGCATTGTTCCAGATTAGTAGCACAAGGTGCTTACCACCCCCAACTGTGAGCCAAGCTCTCACCCACCCATACCCACACAATGTGAGCCAAGCTACTGCAGGACAGCACCACTCTGAGATGAGAGCCACACTCTGGAGTGTGTTATGCTCTGGAGATCAGTCACAGCTGTACCTCCACAGCACCAGGGCTCCATATTCATTCCACCAAGCCCACACGAGTGTCTGAATGTCACAACCCCAGCTGTGTAGATTCCAGGCCTAGAGTTAGCTGTGACTCAGGATGAGCCCAAAAAAGAAACCCACCCTTCACTACCCATATTTCCAGTGGGACAAACAGCTTTGCAGTCCTGCCCAGAGTGAACCCACTCTTAAGCCAGCCAAACCACTGCATGCCCTACCCCAAGTGGGAGAGGTCCCTGAGGCACTAAGCAGCTGATACATCCCCAGGCCAGCTGAGAAACCATGTGCCCCCATCTCAGGCCAGAAAAATAGCCCTGTGGGCTGCTGCAGGAAGATATCTTCCAGGCTGGCCAAGAGGCCTTGTGCCCTGTCCCAGGCCTGAGAAACAGCCCCATACGATGCCCCTGGCAGGCACGATCCCAGGTCAGCCAAGCAATTGTGTGTCTGTGCCCCCAGCCAGAGTAATAATCCCATGGTCCCAAATCCAGAAAGCCAGACCACAAGTTGGCTCACCCACTGTGTGCACACATGTGCCCCTGACCTAAGAAACAAACCAATGAGCCCACCTCTAGCAAAGCTGCAGCACCACTGCCATAAACTCTCTCAGCCCAGGCCACTCAGACAAACATCACTAGCATGGATTATAGTTGAAGACACTACACAGAGACTACACTACTGTGTCCACTTAGAATCAAAGCCAATGCACCCCATCAAACCAACACCCCAAAACCCATCTATATGAATAAGTTTTTCCATATGAAACCTACTCCATAAAATTAGAAGAGGTGACTGTTTCACCAGATATGTATAAATCAATGCAGGGACACATCAAACACAAAAAAGGCAAGGAAACATGACACCTCTAAAGGAACATAGTAATTCTCTACTAACAGACCCCAATTATAAGGAAATACACAAAATTCCAGTAAAAGAATTCAAAATAATAATCTTAAGGAAATTCAGTGAGATATAAGAGAATACAAATAGACAATTCAGCAAAATCAAGAAGCAATTTCTGATATGTACATGAAATTCAACAAAAATGTGGATATAATTAAAAAGGATCAAGTGGAAAGTCTGGAATGGAAGAATTCAATGAGTGAAATAAAACAATATAATTGAGAGCTTCAACAATGGACAAGACCAAGCAGAATAATAAATTTCTGAACCTGAAGACAAGTCTTTTGAAATAACATAGGCAGACAAAAAAAGAATGAAGAAAGACTACAGGATTTATGGGGCACCATTAAGTGACAAATATTCACATTATGAGTGTTCCAGAAGGAGAAGAGAATGGAAAAGGTGTGTGAAATATATTTTATGGAATAATACCTGGAAACATCCCAATTCCTGTTGAACAGATAGGCACCCAGATCCAGGAAGCTCAAAGAACTCCAAATAGATTCACTCCAGATAGATTCTCCCCAAGTCACATTATAGTCAAATTGCCAAAAGTTAAAGGCAAAGGAATAATTTTAAAAACAGCAAAGGAAAAGCATCAAGTCACATATAATGGAATCCCCATTAGATTGTGGATTTCTCAGCAGAAACCTTACAGGCCAGGAGAGAATTGTATGATATATTCGAAGTACTGAAAACAAAACAAAACTTGCCAGCCTATAATATTATATCCAGCAAAGCTATCCTTCAGAAATGAAAAAGTAAAATCTTTCACAGACAAGCAAAAGTTAAGAGAATTCATCACAACTGTTCTGACCTTACAAGAAATGCTCAGGGAAGTCTTACATCTAGAAGTGAAAAGAAAATAACCACCATCATGAAAACATGCAAAACTATAAAACTCACTGGCAAAGCCAAAAACAAAGGGGAAAAAGGTAATAAAAGCTTATCACTACAGAAAACCACCCAACTGCAAAAAAAAAAAAAAAAAAAAAAATGCAGTAAGAGAGGAAGTAAGAAACAGAGGATATACAAAATAACAACATAGCAATCAATAAATCAATAAAATGACAGGAGTAAGCCCTCACCTATCCATAATAACCTTGAATCAGATTATATTCCTCATTTAAAAGATAAAGACTGGCTGGATGAATTTTAAAATAACCCAACTATATCTGCCTTCAAGAAACTCACATCACCTGTAAACACACACATAGTCTGAACATGAAGGGATGGAAAAGATATTCCACACAGACAGAAACCAAAAGTTAGCTGGAGTAGCTATACTTATATCAGACAAAGCAGACTTTAAAGTCAAACGCTGTAAAAAGAGACAAGAAAAACATTAAATAATAATAAGGGGAACATGTCAGCAAGAGAATATAAGAATTATAAATAAACATGCACCCAACACTGAACCACTTAGATCTATAAAGCAAATATTATTAGATCTAAAGGCAGAAATAAGCCCCAATACAATGATAGCTGGGGACTTCAACATCTCACTCTCAGCACTGGACAGATTATTTAGATATAAAATCAACAAGGAAACATCAGATTTAAACTGAACCTACCAAATAGACCTAGTAGACTTTACAGAACACTTCACTCAACAGCTACAGAATACACATTTTTTTCATCAGCACATGAAACTTTCTCTGGGAGAGGCCATATGTTAGGATACAAAACAAGCTTCAAAAAGTTTTTAAAAATCAAAATTATATAAAGTATCTTATCTGACCACAAGAGAATAAAACTAAAAATCAAGAACCAGATGAACACTCAAAACTATACAAACACATGGAAATTAAGCTACATGCTCCTGATGACCAAGGAGTGAGAAAAGCAATTAAGAATGAGATTTTAAAATTCCTTGAGGCAAATAAAAGTAGGAAACACAGCACACCAAAATCTATGGAACATAACAAAAACAGTAGTAAGAGGCAAGTTTAAAGTAACAAATGACTACATTAAACAACTAGAAATATTTCAAATAAGCAATTTAATAATGCATCTTAAGGAACTAGAAATTCAAGGACAAACGAAACCCAAAATTAGTAGAAGGAAAGAAATAATAAAGATCAGAGCACAAATAAGCAAAATTGAGACCAGAAAAACAATACAAAAGGTTAATGAAACAAACAGTTGATTTTTTGAAAAAATAAACGAAATCAACAAACCATTAGCTAGACTAAGAAAAAAAGAGAAAAGATTCAAGTAAATAAAATTGAAACAAAAAAGGAGATGTCACAATAGAGACCACAGAAATACAAATAATTATTAATTACTGCGAACAACTATATGCCAGTAAATTTGAAAACCTAGAGGCAATGGATAAATTCCTGAATACATACAACCTACTAAGATTGATCCAAAAAGAAATAAAAAACATCAATTGACCAATAACAAGTAATAAAATTGAACCAATGATAAAAATTATCTCAAGAAAAGAAAGTTCAAGGCTGGATGGTTTCACTACTGAATTCTGCCAAACTTTAAAGAAGTGTTAATACCAACTTTTCTCAGACAATTCCACAAAACTGAAGTAGAGATAGCTCTTCCTTTCTTACTCTATGAGGCCGGCATAATTCTGATTCCAAAGCCATATAAAGACACACAGAAAAAGAAAACTACAGGCCAATATCACCAATGAACATAGATGTTAAAATTCTCAACAAAAATATTAGCAAACCAAATCCAAAAATATATTAAAAAGATAATAGATCATGATCAATGGAATTTATCCCAGGAGTGCAAGGGTTTCACATACCCAAATCAGGACACATGATACATCACATCAACAAAATGAAGGACAAAAACCATATGATTATCTCAACAGATGCAGAAAAAGCCTCTGATAAAATTCAGTATCCTTTCATGAGAAATTTTTTATACCAAAAAATTAAGTATAAAAGGAAAGTGCCTCAACAAATTAAGGCTATATATGACACACCCACAGCTAACATCATACTAAATGAGGAAAAGTTGGAAACTATTCCCCTAAGGACTGGAACAAGACAAGGATGCCCACTCTCTCTTCTTGTATTCAACATAATACTGGAGGTCCTAGCCAGAGCAATAAGACAAGAGGAAGAAAGAAAGGGAATTCAAATTAGAAAGGAGGAAGTCAAATTGTCCCTGTTTGCAGATGACATAATCTTATATATAGAAAAACCTGAAGATGCTACCAAAAACTCTTAGAACTGATAAATAAATTCAGCAAAATTGCTGGAGACAAAATCAACATACATAAATCAGTAGCATTTCTATACATGAACAACAGACTAGCTGAAAAGTCAAGAAGGCAATCCCATTTACAATAACTACAAAAAATTAAAATATCAAAGAATAAGTTTAACCAAGGAAGTGAAGGCCCTCTACAAAAAAAGATTACAAAATACTGACGAAAAATCAAAAAGGATATAAACAAATGTAAAGACATTTCATGCCCATGGATCAGAAGAATTAATGTTGTTAAAATTATCACACTATGCAAAGCACTCTACAGTTTCAATGCAATCTGTATCAAAACGCCAATGACATTCTTCACAGAAATAGAAAAAAAAATCTTAAAATTTGTATGGAACCATAGAAGGCCCTGAAGAGCCAAAACAATTCTGAGCACAAAAGACAAAGTTATAAGCATCACACGATCAGACTTTAAAATATACTACAAACATATAATAACTGAAACAGCATGGTACTATAAAAACAGACACATCAATAAATGAAACAGAATACAGACTCAAGCAATTAATACACCTATCTTTAGCCAACTGATTTTTGACAAAAAGACCAAGAACATTCATTGAGGAAAAGACAGTCTTTCCAACAAATGGTGCTGGGGAAAGTAGGTATCTATATGCAGAAGGATGAAACTAGACTCCCCTCTCTCACCCTATACAAAAATCAACTCAAAGTGGATCAAAGACCTAAATGTGAGACCCAAAACTATAAGACTATTGAAAGAAAACCTAGGGAAAATGCTTCAGGAAATTGGTCTTGTAAAAAAATTTATGAGTAAGACCTCAAAAGCATAGACAACAAAAGCAAAAGTAAACAAATAGGATTATATCAAACGAAAAAAGTTTCTGCACAGCAAAGGAAACTACAGAGTGAAAAGTTAACTTACAAAATGGGAGAACATATCTGCAAACTATTTATCCAATAATGGGTTATTATCTGGAATACACGAGGGGCTCAAATATCTCAACAGCAAAATAGAAAGAATCCAATTTTAAAATGAGTAAATGATCTGAACAGATGTTTCTCAAAAGACATAAAATGGCCAAAAATATATGAAAAAATGCTTAACATCATGAGTGGTCAGGAAAAGAAACATCAAACCCACAATGAGGTATTATCTCATCCCAGTTAGGATAGCTACTATCAAAGAGTCAAAAATAGCAAATGCTGGGCCAGATGCAGTGGCTCACACCTTTAATCCCAGCACTTTGGTAGGCTGAGGTGGGCGGATCACCTGAGGTCAGCAGATCGAGACCAGCCTGGCCAACATGGCGAAACCCCATCTCTACCTAAAAATACAAAAAATTAGCTGGGCGTGGTGGCTCATGCCTGTAGTCCCAGCTACTTGGGAGGCTGAGAGGAGAATTGCTTCAACCCAGGAAGTGGAGAGGTTGTAGTGAGCTGAGATTGCACTACTGCACTCCAGCCTGGGCAATAAAGTGAGATTTTGTCTCAAACAAAATTTTTAATTAATTAAATAAAGAAAAGAAAGCAAATGCTGGTGAGGTTGCTGAGTAAAGGGAACCCATACACTGTTGGTAGGAATGTAAATTAGTACAGGCACTTTGAAGAAGAGTATGGAGGTTCCTCAAAAACTCTGCAAATAGGACTACAACATAATTCAAAAATCCCACTACTGGGCATTTGTCCAGAGGAAAGGAAATCTGTATTCTGAACAGACATCTGCACCTCATGTTTATTACACCACTATTCACAATAGCCAAGATGTGGAACTAACCTAGCTGTCCAACGGCAGATGAATGCATGAAGAAAGCACGGTATATACACACAATGAAATATTATTCAGCCACTAAAATAAAAAAATTCTGTCATTTATGGCAACATGGATGAAGCTGGAGGACATTATGTTAAGAGAAATAAGCCAGCTGCAGAAAGTTGAAAATCACATGTTCTCATGCATATGTGGAAGCTAAAACCAAGTTTATCTCAGAAGTAGAAGATAGAACAGAGGACACGCAGCTGGGAAGGGTGGGGGGAAAGAGGGATAGGGAGAGATTTATTAAAGGACACAAAATTACGGCAAATTATTCCTAGGAGGAATACGTTCTATACCACTCTAGGATGACTATAGTTAACAATAATACATAGTTTTAGATAGCTAGAAGGGGGATGGATATTGAATGCTCCCCCCCCAATACAAAGAAATGAAAATGTTTGAGCCAGCGTTTATGCTAACCACACTGATCTGATCACTGTAAATGTATTGAAACATGACTAGGTACCCCATGAATACGTACAATTATTATATGTCAGTTATTTAAAATGAAATAATAAAGCTTTAAAACGAGATAATTTTTTAAAAATCTACAGGGAACAGAATGAAAGAGGCAAGTATAAGGAGGCAATTGAATAAACTAATGTGTTTATTTTGTTTTGTTGTCCCAAAACATGTATTTTTCTAAAAAAAAAAAAGACTTTTATCCTGAATTACCCAGAAAATACCCTAGACTGTCCTCTGAGTCATGCTAGGATCAGTACAGCTGTTCTACACATTCAAGCGTCCCATTCAGACATTCTAGTGCTTTAAATGTGGTTTTTCTTCTTTTTCAGCTTCCCAAAGCAGAGGAAGAGTGAGGTAACCAGGTAGGAAAAGGCCAGATCTCTTTAAAAGAAGTATTTGCACAGCTTCTTCAAAAAGAAGGAGAAAGTTTTAACTCTGAGCTGTAACTCGCTGTTTAACATCATACTTTGCTGATTCAACAGCCAACATGTTTCTACTGATTTATTTTAGGGCGTGAGAGAGGGCATTTGCTCATTAATTATATAAAGTTTTTATATGGCTGTAGACTTTTAGATATCCAATATGTGCATTAAAGTGTCCTAACAGCATTTTAAACTTTGCTTAGTCAGTCTCTTATCTATTACTCAGACTAGAAAACTGACTATTTTTAGGGCATATGTCCCCCATTAAGATTTTTGAAAGAAACCATTTCCTCCCCTGAAACTGACACTAGCAGTAAGTGGACAAGTAAAAACCAATTAAATTTTGTGGTTTTGTTTAAAGATAAAATCTAATCAGAACGTATTCATTCAAAGGCTCCTAAACTCTTTTACTTACATAATACATACAAGTTAAATTATGTCAGCTCTTCATTTTTCAAAGAGTATACTGTTTATAAAGCTTTCAGCATAATCATTTTTCTCAAGATAACATATTTTATCTATTTATCTAATCAAAAAGTGAACAGGGACCAATACTTATTTTTTAAAAAATCACTTAAAATACTGATTACAAACGTTATAGAAAACATTTCTCTATTTACCTAAGTTTTCCCCTAAATGGAAGCAGAATCATAATCATAGAAATGTAAGTAACGTTTTCAAAATCTATTTTTATTTTTCTTCAGTATTACCTGCTGTTCCCCAGTGGCTGGGTAATCTACGGGTTATATTTTCATTTACCCTCAAAGCTAGGCTGCCAGTGGAAGCTAAGAATAACACAATTAAATTCAAGTTTCTCTAGAAAATATGACAAATCAGATTTTAAGAAAGCATAACTTGTGGTTTTGCTTTGGTTCGAGATGGCTGGTCTGAGAATATCAAAGCATTTAATTCAAACTAATATTGTGTCCTCATCCTAGGACTAGAAGGTAATTTTTTTTTTTAAGGAGGGAAAAGAAGAGCAAAGGGGAAAAATCCCTGAATAGTGATTCCCTTCCATGAATTATTTCAATTCTCCAAAATATACATTTTTTTTAGGAAGGAACACCTGACTCTGAATATATTTCCTCAAACGGAGTCACTTTTGAACCCAAAGAGTCCAGCAAATCAGGCGGCAGCTCCTGTTCCAAGCTGGCCAGAGAGCTGAGGGATGGGGCCCCTCCACACTCCCCCTCCTCGCTGTAGAGGTGAGGTAGGTAGCCGGGGTCATCTTCCAGCACAATGGCAACATGGAGTTTCCGGGGAAAAGTGGGGGAAAGAGAAGGTAAATGCCATGTGCTTCCATACCCAGCTCATTTCTCTGGGTTTGATTCGAGGAACACCTCAATGCAGTAGTAACAGCACTCAGGCCCCGCGTCCTCAGCTGACACAGGAGTTCGTACAGTCCCAGAAGTGGCAGCCATGCTGAGGGGAGACATCCCACCTTATAGTCTGAGAGGGAACTGTGACACAGTGGTGGCCGCCCCAGGAGTATGACAGGAGCCCCCAGGAGGACCTCCCACCTGCTCCCACCCTCTTGCAGATTCATTCCTTGAGGCTCGCCCTTCCCTGTCCTGTGCCCTGGACACCTCCCCTTCCATGACCCCCCGACCCTCGTTTGGACAACTGTCCCCTCTCTCTTCATCTTTACCTGGCCTCTTGTTGTGGGCTCCTTTCTCCTGACCCACAAATGTGCTCAGGTCTATCCTTCAATCTGCTCATACTTCACAGCCTCCCTCCAAGAAAGGGCAGCCACCACTTCCTGCCACCCCTTTCTCACCCACATGGCTCCTCAAACCACTGCCCTCCAGTCTCCCCATTCACACTCAGGCCATGGCTTCATCCATCCCTAACCAAAGGTGATGTCCCAATCACCATCTCTGTCTGTGACACTCCCTATGGTCACATCCAAAGCCAGAATTCCAACCAGACAGCTCCACGAGGACATCCACAGAGACCTCAGACTCAACATCCTGGAAACCACTGTGGTTTTGCCCACAACCTGCATCTCATCCTCCCACGTCCCCTCCCTCAATGCTCGCCAAGTGCAGTGTGCACCCCCTGTTACAGGGACTAGCTGGCTACAACCCAGGGATAATCCAGCACACCACTTGTTGTTGTAAATTAAGTTCTACTGGAGCACAGCCAAGACCATTTATTTGTGTATCATCTGTGGCTGCTTTCAACAGAACAATGGCAGGGCTGAGCTGTGGGAACTGGCCTTCAAATCCTACAGGATTTACTATCTGGCCATTTATAGGAAGTTCACTGACCCCTGCAGTGTTAGATGATTTTGGTGGTATCAGAACACATATTTATTTGAGTCAATGGCCATTTTATCGTATATTTCAAAACATAATAACAAGCACACCAACTCCATGACTTCACAAATACCATTGCTTAGCTGATTGTAAAGCCAAAAGCTAATTAACATGTGAGGTGATTTACAGAAATGCGTTAAATACATAATAGTGAGTGGGTTAGATACAAGTGTGAAAGTAGTGAGAGAATGACCAAAGTTCATGAAACTCTAGCCTGACTTAAGTCAGGACATCCCCTACAGCCCAGCTGCTCAACCTTGAAACCTAGAGTCATCGCCAACTCTCCCCTGCCCCATCCTCTCAAATACTCGGCCATATTCCTATTTCTATTCCCTCTCCTCCAGCCCCATGGCCAATGCCTGAGGATAGGTCCCTATCTCCAGTCATTGGGGGTGAGAGTGGCAAGTTCACTAAACTCATTTCTTGTTCTTCTGGTCACCCGGCAAGATCACATTTCCTGCCTCTCTGCTAGATGTGGCTACGTGACTGATGAAATAGGGATGTCAGTGACACCTACCTGGCCGTGAAAACCTCCCCAAGAGCCTCTGTTCTCACTCTTTCTGTCCTCCAGCCCTATTTCCAGTTCTGAGTGGTGGCAGAGCCACAGAGTGGGAGGACCCTGGGCAGGCTCCGGCTCGACACCCACCCTGATGTGTGATGTGAGCCAGAGGTGCCTGCTCTGCGCATTAAGCCACCCTGCTGTGGGGTTGCCATGGCTTTCTCCCTCCCAACAGCCCTCTTCTCACCATCTCCTCCTCTCCCCAACCTCTCCTGCCTTAGGTCCACCCTCTGCACAAACCCCGGAGACATTTCCTAGGCTTCATATCTGCTCATTCCTGTCTGCTTAGCACCCTAGACAGCCCTCCTCTGCCAATCTCCAACCCAGCAAACTCCAGCTCAGCATTCAGGACCCGAGTCATCTCTCTGTGAAGCCTTTTCTGGCCTGAGTGATTCAATAAATAGGGGAAGGGAGGGGAGGGAGGGGAGGGGAGGGGAGGGGAGGGGGACTTTAGCCTATTTACCTTCTAATACCTCTAGAGGGTGCTCTCTGAACCCAGAGCCAGTTCCACAGACCTTGGAATGGGTTTCGTGGGAGCCTGTCTAATCCGTCACTGCTGATAGTAATTCTGAGAGGCTGAGCTCATGTAGGGCATGAAAACAGTCAGAATCCTGGGGCTCAAGCCCAAGGTGGGAGGTGGGGAGGGCCTGGAAAGGGCAGCTCTGGGGCCCCAGGGACCCCATACATGTCCCCATTCTGATGGGACCCCTGGGCTTCCAAGCTCTTAACTACGCCCCCCGCCCCCCCCACCCAGTGACTGCAACAAGCTGTCTCCAGCCTCCTCTGGTTCTCAGGAGCCCTGCCTAGGCCCTCGTTTAGTGGGAAATGCTGTCTCCCCACCCCAATCTACTGCTCTGTCAGGCTTGGTGCCCACTGGAAGCGTGGGAACGCTCACCTGCACATCTGGCCCATTGACTGGGTCTGCTTATTCAGGGACTGTGGTCGCTGTCTGACCATATGGCATGGGGGAGCTGGGAGCACGGGGAGGAAAGAAAGTTTTTACAGCAAAACCAGCAGATACACAAGCTCTGGTCTAGGTGTTAGGAGTCTGTTCACGTCCTTGCAGTGAAGCTGAATAGATAATTAGCGATGGACCTGGTGTGTGCAGAGCAAAACAGAATCTGCAGTGGGGGCTGCGCTGGGTGGATTCAACTTCAAAACCCCCAGGCTGACAGCAGAGCAGCGGATGTCTGCACCCTGATTCAGCAATTTTGGAAGCCTCATCAGATCAATAATTCATCACACACCACCATCCAAGTTAGGGGGCTCACAAGGAAAGAACACGGCCCTCTAATCTGGTGTTCCCTCCTCTCACACCACCAAGCAGAGCTTTGAGCTTTCATTGAATAAAGCTGCCTCCCTGCCCCGCAGAGGGAGGAGGGGGGCCTGCAGCTGGAACACATCCTTCTCCTGCTCAGCCAGGCAGGACCTGCGATACTGTCCACACAGTCCACTTGGCCTGAGCGGTATGTGTGCATGTACATGCATTCACGTGTGTGTGCACAAATGTGAAAATGGGTAAGCCGGATACTACGTCATGATCATCACATGCTATGTTTTATGTAGAGACATGATCTTGTCTGCACAGAGCTTCACCTGAGAGTGTAGCAGAGCTGCCCCAACTCTCCTTTGTAGATGAGAAATTAAGGCTCAGAGAGGAGACTTCCCTGACCCTGCTTAATGATCAGGTGGGCCCGTCTGTAGTTGGCCACTCTGTGCCCCATTTCTGGCTCTGTCCCTCATGCCTTTACCATTGGTCTGAGCCTCCATTTTTGGATTCATCTACCACATTGGGTTATAGTGAAAATGGTTCTTTCATTGGTTCTTCAGTGACTCCTGTGTCATGCACCAGTAATGACACAACCTGGCCCTCAGGGAGGTTACAGTCAGCTCAGGAGAGACACAAGGAAATTTCCCCGCAGCTCATCCTTCATCTTCCTCACCAGCAGTCAGGGCCTGGGAAAGTGCCCTTCAGCCCTGACTCTGTGGGTACACAGCCCCCTTCTGCAGGAGCCTGGCTTGCCTGGTTTTAGGCAAAGCTTCTAGGCTCGGAGAAGATGTCTGTGTTCTCTTGAAGCAGGTGCCAGGCAGTACCCATTCTGCAGGGCTAAGGGGTGGGAGTGAGGAGGGGCCAAGCCTACAGCACCTTTGGGGCTGTCACTGGGGCACAGAGCTGGAGCTCCCACCTGGGGACTGTGACAGGAACCAGAGGAAGCGACACTGGGGAGACCCCAGGCAGTGACTCTACATCCAGACACAGTCTGGGCTCACTTCCTCAGGCGACAGTATTCACAGCCCTGTCTATCATCCACTCTGACAACCACAGCAGGAGATGTCCAGGCTCACCACTGGATTTCACAAAACAGGATCCCAGGACCCCAAGTCAGAGGCTCAGATGCGCACCCCAGACCCGCTACAGCAGGGTCCACAGAGTTGGTACTGGGGATTGCTGCTTTTTAATGAGCCCCCCAAGTGCCTAGACCCTGGAGCCCAGTTGCCTGTATTTGAGCCCCAAATCTACTGCTTTATATGGCTGTGACCTTGGACACATTACCCAACTTCTTTGTTCCTGGGTTTCCGCATGTTATAAAAAGGCATATGACAGCACCGCCCCCAATAGGCTGATGTGCGGACTGAGAGTTAACACCTTTCAAGTCCTCAGAACAGAGTCTACAACAAAGTGAGTATTATTATACACGAGTTTGTCAAAAAAATAAGTCTAGCCTGACAGAGACTGTCGACATTTATGTCTTCCTTTGTGCTTATTATTCCACAGGCCTGAGTTCCCACTGCCCTGCAACAGGAGGAGCTGCTTAGAGTCAGAACAGCCTGGGCAGCTTTTTGGTACATCCTTCCCCAAGCAGGGGGCATGCAGAGCCTCCATGACACGAGCAGGTGGACTGGCTCTGCCCTATCCATGTAAACCTGCCTATGGGTTTGCCCAGCTTTCTAATCTTCCCGGGAGTACACAGTGGCTGTGTTGAGGGACCTTTCAGGATATACCTGAAATCAGAATCTCACCCAATAGACCCCTTCATCGCAGTCAAACTACATCTTTCACAATTTTGCAGGAAAAGATCCTTCATTCTGAGGTAGGAGGCCAGCAGGTCTTGTTTTCTGCTCACAACCCTGCTGACCAAAACAGGATCTGGCCAGATGGGATGAAGTTAAAAAAAAAAAAAAAAAAACCAGCAGAAACTAGCAGATGATGAGACGAAAGTGATCCCTGGTTGCCCTCATTGCTCATTGGTGCAAAAGACTCACACCAGTGCCAAGACAGCTTACAAATGCCATGGCAGTGACCCAGAAGTTACCACCGCTCTCCTAGAAAGTTCTAAATAACCAGCCCCTCAGTTTGCATCAACCTGCCGCTTAATTTGCATGTAATTGAAAGTGGGTTTTAGTGGGTATAAATACAGTTGCCAACAGCTCATACATTTCTGACTCTGAGTATACTGCCTATGAGTTAGCCCTGCCTTGCAAGGAGCAGCAATGTTGAATAGAAGACTGCTGTCTAACACCACCACCTCACCTTTGAATTCTTTCCCAAAACCCTCCTGGGCTAATCCCCAGTTTTGGGGCTTGCCTGTCCTGTGTCAATTCTGTCTTCAGTTGGGTTCTGCAAAGCAGCACTGGATGGAGGATTCCCATGAAAGTGATTGCTATGGACTTAATTGTGTTCCCTCTCCAAATCCATATGTTCAGGCCCTAACCCCAATGTGATGGCATTTGAAGATGGAGCCTTTGGGAGACAATTAGGTTTAGATGAGCTCATGAGGTAGAGTCCTCATGATGGAATTAGTTCCCTAATAAAGAAGAGATACCAGGGAGCTTGGTATCTCTCTCTTCATCCCATGTGAGGACACGGCGGGAAGGTGGCCATCTGACAGCTAGCAAGAGAGCCCTCACCAGAACCCAACCATGCTGGAACCCTGACCTTGGACTCCTAGGCTGCAGAAACATGAGGCAATACATTTCTGTTATTTAAGCCACCAGTCAGGCTATGGTATTTTATTATGGCAGCCTTAGCTGACTAACACAGTGATTTAGGAGGAAGTGTCCCCAAATCAAGCTTGGAGCACGGCAGGGATGCAGAACCCATAGCCAGTGCACAGGACAAGGGGAGCCCTCCCTACCTGATTCAATGTTTCTGCCATACTTCCTTCCACTGGAGCCAGGAGTTGTCTGTGCATTGTGGCATCTGGGTAAGCCTGCAAGCAAACCAGTAGAGTTTCATACCACAGCAAAGCCCTTGTCCTACCCCCCAACCCCTGTATGTCAATGGCCCCAGCACAGATGGGGCACACTGAGCACAGTTGTCTTGGAGGTAAAGAGCCAGGCCCAGGGCAGTTTGCTCATGTTTCCTCTCTTTGTATTGGGGGAGACAGGGAGACCCTGCAAGCTCTCACGGCTAGACTTTCCAATGTCTGGGCTGAAACACACTTTCAGTGAGGAAGGAACCCAAGTGAGCCCAGCCAGGAGGGTTGTTCCTGCTGACAGCCTCATGACTTGCACCCCCTCAACTACACTGCCCCTCCTCACTCATTTTGGCTTCTCTTCCTCTGAACCTTGCCCATTGTTCCCCATGATGGGCTGCTGGCAGTCACCTGCTCATCTGGCCCATGTCTGTGGATCTGGGTCTCTGTGCTATCTAAGGGCAGAGGGTGCAGTGGTAGGAAACAGGCTTGGCATCTACCGGGAGGAGTGGCTACCCGGGCGCCCACAAATCCCACCACTAAATCATGTGAGTCAGGCTGGCCTGGAGGCAAGCAAACCACCCGGGGCCTCACTGTCGGGTTCACGCAGGTGCAAGGCAAGCACCCAAGAGTGGCGGTAAATGTAAGACCGATCACCAAGGGAAGGTTTAAGAGGGGATCTCACCCAGTTGAAACCAGGGAGTTCTCAGGAGGAGGAAGTTGTAAGGCCATGGAAAAGAAGGGAATTCCAATGAGAAGAAACAGCACAGCCCCTAAGCAGGGAGGGAACTTGGTGTGTTCTGTGGCTGGAGCCCAAAGAGGTGGGGTGGTGGGATGGTTAGGGAGGTGGGGGGAGGCTCAGAGCAAGTTGAAGCCATATGTGAGCAAAGGCCACGTGATAGAGGGTCTCACAGGACATTAAAGTCATAGGTCTGTCTTAGGCTGGGTTCTGCAAAGCAGCCCTGAGGGAGGATTCCCTTAAGGTCATAAGGTTGTAGACTTTATCCCAGGTGCAATGGCAAGCCATCAGGAAGTTTTAAATTGGAGAGTGACATACGATTTGTGTTTTTAATCACTGGTGGCCTTTATGGCTGAGATGACTTCTGATCATACCTGGGTTTAGGGATACTTATTGGGTTCCAGAAGACATATGTAAAATATGATAAAGCCTGGGGCAATTTCGTATGTCCATGAGGCTATATATACACATACATACATATATATATATATATACACGCACACATGCACATATACAGACATACATATACACATGTTCATATATGCATACTCATGCCTCTGTACATGTACATGCTTCTATACATATACATATAGACATATAGACATATACATATACAGTTGACCCTTGAACAATGTGGGGGTTAGGGGTGCTGACCCTGCACAGTTGAAAACATGTCTATAACTTTTGATTCCCCCAAAACTCAACTAACAGTCTACCGTTGACTGGAAGCTTTTCCAATAACATAAACACTCAATTAATGCATATTTTGTATGTCATATGTATTATATACTATATTATAATAAAGTAAGCTAGAAGAAAGAAAATGTCATTAAGGAAAATATATTCACTATTCGTTAAGTAGAAGTGGATTATCATAAAGGTCTTCATCTTCATTGTCTTCTCTCTGAGTAGGATGAAGAGGAGGAGGGAGAAGAGGGGTTGGTCTTGCTGTCTCAGGAGTGGCAGAGGCAGAAGAAAACCCACATATAAGTGCACCCACACAGTTCAAACTCCTGTTGTTCAAGGGTCAACTGTATCCACATATCTATCTATATACACATACATACATACATACAGTTATGCACTGCATAACATTTCAATGACAGGCCGTATATATAAAGCTGGTCCTGTAAGACTGTAATGCTGTATTTTTACTGCACCTTTTCTATGTGTAGGTGTTTAGATACACAAACACCATTGTGTTCCAATCACCTACAGTATTCAGTACAGTCACACGCTGTACGGCTTCATAGCCTAGGAGCGACAGGCTACACCATGAGGTCTAGGTGTGTAGTAGGCTACACCATCTAGGTTTGTGTAAAACACTTTATGAGGTTCACACAGTGATGAAATCACCTAATAACACATTTCTCAGAATGTATCCCCACCATTAAGCTAGACATGACTGTACATATACACGTGTGTACACATAGTGAAGCCACATCATACCAAGGTAAGCTGAACCAAACATACTTAGCCAAAGAGGCAAGGTGAGGACCACTACAAGCAGCCCTAGGGACCCTGCTGCCTGGCTCCCAGTGCTGGGAGCGCTTGACTGGAGATACTGTGCCCTCAGTCTGTTTAGCCCCAGGGGCCTCTCAGAGGAGGACCCTTAAGATGTGGGCCATGTACAAAGTACCCTTGCACCAGATGTTCCCTGACCAAGCATGGGGCTCATCCAGGGCCAGAGGAAGACACCATGTCAGTTTCCAGCCTGGCTCCTTCCCGAGGTATACTCGGGGTGATTTTGCCTCAAGCCAACTTCAGGTCCTAACCCCACACTACGTATGGCTGCACTGTGGCTGAGAGAGCACCATCTCTCCTCTCTGGGCTTCTGTGGACTTAGCCACTGGTTTAACTCTATCCCCAGGGCCTACAACTCATCAAAGATACTTCAACTAGAGTATTTGAATTTTATTTTCATTGTTTACAAATTACTTCAATAATAATATTGAATATTATTTTTATAATATAACAGAAAGTGGTTTCCATCTTTTTTTAGTCTCCCACACCAACATGTTAATTTGGAATGCCATGTTAATTAGCTTTTATGAAACTCAAATGAAGCTTTTTGTCCCATGTTTCATTAATCAAAGAGAATCCTAATATTGTAAACTGAACTATTCAAAAACCATTAAGATTTGAAACTGCTTGTTGGTATCTATCAAAATTCTCTTGATACTTTAAAAACCAGTTTATAATAATGTGAGGCAATGAATTAGGTGCTAAGTTAACATAATTTTGCAAACTATATCCACAACATTCAACTTTCTTTTGTTTACATCAGAATCATTATTTTTATTGGCTATTTTGGTAATAGGTATATGTTATTAATGTCAGTGCATATAAAATTAGTACTTAGATGTTTTATTTACAATGGAGTTATTTGTAGGATCTCATTTGAAAAGAAGAATTCTGCTGCAAAACATATTTAGGAAAAAAAATTGACTAGATGATGTCTAAGACCCCCTTAGCTCAAAATTCTATAGGTCTGTGACAAAGCACAGCAGAAAACTCAGTGTATGATTGAGGTCTTAGCAACTCAACAGCAAAAGAAATTTGCCAGGGACTGAAAAGCTCTTATGCCCTCAAGTCATGGGATAAATGTTCCTTAACTACTTCCAACCTCTTCTCACATTCGCTTCTCCTTCAGTTTCTTTGGATGTTGGGCATATTTTTTTTTATCACCTCCTTCCTTCTAAATTTCCAATTTTCAGGGCTTTCCACAGCTTTTAGGCAGAACAATAAGGTAAGTTTTTTCACAGTAACACCTACATCTGTACTTACAGGAGTAGAGTATATGTTCTTCACACCTCTTGGCTCAAAGAGCTCGCCATAACCCTTAATTTAAAGAAAGATGAAATATTTACTGATTTCAAATAAATTACCAAAGGATGCAAATACATAACTAGAAATTCTTACAGTCATATTGCCTTTCATTTTTGTACTAAAGGTATAGTAATTCTAAAGAGTTTAGATATTCATAGCAGAAATTCGTGAACGAGTTTCATAGTTGCTTTGTGAAGAAGGCACATGAGAATATTAGATTTGCAAGCTCTATCTTGGGTCCATGATCACCCTGTAAGATTTGCTTTGTGCCATGGCCATGCCCTGAATACAAACAAATGACACACATCCACTCCTGGGACCCAGGCCTAGCTGCACAAGTCTCAGGGCTCAGTGGAAGATGCAAGTTGGGGGCCCTTTGTTAAAAAATTAAGAATTTCAAGATGGCGACAGTAGAATATTAAACCAAGCAGGGTTCTTTAGAGTGGGAGACCCTGTGCCATGGTGTGGGTTCCATGTCCATGCAGTTGGCCCCAACAGGACCAGAAGGGTCAGCTGCATGGACATGGAACCCAACATTCACCAATGCAGGAGCCCTTCGGTGATGGATTTGTGGCATCATCTTTGTGCAAAGAAGAACACCACGTTTTCATCTTTGCTCAGATACTGCCTGTGCATAGATATGAAATTATAGAGATCTTGAATTTATTTTAGAAGCTTTCCCTCATAAAAACTGGATATGATTCTATGGCTCTTTAGACCCTGAATACCTCTTTTAATTCTATATCAGAAAAGTACATTTTTGTTAAATAATGGCTAGTTAAACTGGTGAGGTCCAAATAAGGTCTGTGATTGAGAACTGTACTCATAGTGTTGTGCCAAAGTCCATTTTCTGATTTGATCATGGAGTAGGGTTACATAAGATGGTATCTTTGGGGGACCCCCAAGAACTCTCCGTACTATTTTTGCAACTTCTAGTTAGTCTAAAATTATTTCAGAAAAAGTCATTTCACAAAGCAATAGTCCTAGAATTTGTATGTAGAGTACATGAAGACACAACACAGATGGGGAGTCAGGCCTCCCTTTCGCTGGAAGCATGCAGTCACTGGGCTGGAATTTAGTCAGGGCCAAAGTCCTGCACTTTTAACTTTATAGATTATCTCTGGTGCCCTTAGAAGGACATGAGAAAATGTATCTATTTGTGGATGTTCTAAAAAGTGTCATATTTGATCAGGATTATCAAACAACTCTAAAAACAGCAGCCACCATCAATAATAATATCTAGTTCTATAGATGGAAATAGAGTTGGGGGGAAAAAACCCAACTTCTCAGATTTTCATTGACGATGTGCCTTTTTCTGACAGTATCACAGAATCTTCTACAAGGGCCCTCTCTCAGGGGGACCAACTGTCAGTCACTAGTGAGATGGCCGCAGCAGGGAGCAACCTTCTGGAACTCACCCAACTCCCCAGAGCACAGCATGCTTGGGCTGACCTACTCGCTGCAGATGGAGGCACTTCCTCGAGATCCTAGGGGGAAAATGCTGATTTACTCAAAGGAGAACGGATTTCTCTCCAGCTGGAAACAAAGTGGATATGTGTGACTTCTCACCACTTCCCCTTGCTCATATATTCATAGGCAAACACAAATTAACACGATGAGAGGGAGGGCACGGTGTGGGGGAAAGGAAAATGAAGAGAGGCAGGGAATAAAAGGGCAGGCGCAATGGAACTGCATGGCAGGAGGAGGCTTGAACGTGAAGACGCTAATGTTCTTTCCATAACATAGACACCTGAAAACTGCATAGACACGCAGATGAGAACGAGAAGGTGACACTCACAGGTGAAACTGTTTAGATTTAGGCATGGGATTGTAGGCATTTTCTGCTTTGGGTTTCTGTTATTTTAATAGTGACCCTTCAATAATGAAGTTAAATTTCAAAGAAAATAAAGCAGGCAGTGGACCTTGACGATGGTCTCATTGACGCTATTTCACGCTATGCAGCAGATTTTCAAATATCAGGTTACCCCATAAATCATAAGTGACGGCTTCACTTAGAGAAAGTGTGTGAATGGCAGTTTATTTAAGCAGTCACCACAGATGCACTTCCTAGAATATTTGCAGGACACTGAAGGGAACCCAGAGACACACCAAAACCTAGAAGGTGGAGGCTTTGGTTTCCTCCCCTGTAAAATAGGGAAGCAAGATTGTCCCCGCCACACACACACCCCTATGGGTTCTGGTGAAAATTCAATGAGATGAGGCATGCAAAGTGCATAGGCCTCTAGAAGTTTGCAGACTGGCTCAGAGGAAGGAAAGAGAAGGCTCCTGCCAGCCCAGGAGGCAAGTTGTACGAACGAGAAAAGGGCAGCCTTTCCCCCAGGAACATGGATTAGTGGTCAGAATGCACAGCAGACCCAGCCCTGCTCACTGCCCTGGCCAGGCACATGCTCATTTATGGCAATCCTGGGTCAACTTTGTTTTCAAAGTAGGGGACACCTACTACTTATAGAATGGAAGATTTAGCTGCTTGGGAAACAATTTTAAATAACACTGACTTGCATGGTGAGAAAATTATTCCCTTTCTAATTCTGTTTCCACACCCTAATGACATCCAGGAGGAAGTGTCACTCTGGTGCTAGCCTGGCTTCCATGCTCTGCCTTCCTTGCAGAGGGGCCCCGGGCCTTTGGCAGTGACATCGTCCACCCAGTCATTGTGCCCTACTTCTTTCATGGCTATTTTCACACTTGCCTGCTCTTTACACAAGTAAAACTGTGTTTTCATTTACAGTTGAAATACAAAATTTCCTACTTAAATAAATGTGCTTAATGTGGATACAAGCCCATTTTAAGAAAAAAGCGTCTTAAGAAATACACTAGTCCGAGTGCCATATGCATATGGCACTGGACACAGTGATATTTGGAAGCACTGGGTCATCTGATGCCATAGCAAAGATGAAGGAACTTGGCCACTGAAAGGCAAGGGTGTTTTAGGCCAGGGGAACCATGGGGCTTTGCAAGTAGGGGCTGGGGTTGCTGACTTGCAGAAGGACCTCCCTGGATGTGGCAGTAGGAGGAGCATCCCAGGTGTTCCTTGTCAGGGGAACCATCAGGAAAGTCACCTCTCTGAAATCCAGAAGCAAGTAAGGGGCATGTTACCTTAACTCCCTGCGTGGGTCCTGCTGCAGCTGTGCAGATGAGCAGAGCCCACCTCTGGCCTTCAACATCTGACCATGTCTGTAGAACACAGAGAAAGAAATATGACAAGGGCTGAAATCACAGATAGCAGAAATAAAAACAGAAGGAAAGAGATGACATTTTCTCCAAAACACATTGTATCTATGCCATCACAGAAGAAGTCCAGACTGTAAAAAATACACCTCTCCTGTAAATCTGGATGACTTATGTGGGAAAAGAATGTTATTTCTGTTTGTCTTTTGTAATTGCTCGCTGGGAGGCTGAGCTTCTCGTGGTTCAGTGTTCCATGTAAACTGATGGTAAAAGGCTCGTTTCAGGAGCCCTCAGAATTGAAAAGCTTGTCTTTTTCTAGGGCTCATAGTGATGGCTCTTGGGGTCACCAGTGATGCATGGTATTCTGTGCATTGTCCCATTCATTTATCATCCAACATATATGTTCACTGAGGGACTCAGGTTGATGGGTGCTGGATTTCTGTTGGCCAAGGGCTCATTAGCTTCCCCATATGCAGGGAAGGCATCTATGCAGTTCTGTAGATCATCACCATCAGATGGCATCCCTATAGTTTAGCAGTAGAATGTGACAACATGTGTGCAGCTGGTGACGATATCTTACATGGAGTTTTCCCAAGAGCACAGAATGTTCCTGGTGAGTGGATGTGCAATGTAGGCTGGTATATTCATGTAAGATGGACAGAGGGATAAGCGCACCTAGAGATGGCCTTATTTACCAAGGTTACAAAGATATACTCAGTAATTACTGCTAATAATGCTAATATTGGCAGCCACCCTTTATTGCATGACCATTAGTGCTGGAAATTTTACATGTGTTATTTGATTAAAGAGTCCAACAAACTTAAGAGACAGAAGACTAGCAAGCTCACTTTATATATGAAAGTCAGAATCAGTTAGATTATATAACTGATCAATCACAGATTTGGAATCTACACTCAGGTCTGTTGAATTCCACTTCTCAGAGCCCTAAGATACTGATGCTGGAATGGAGATGTGCCTTTAGCTGTGAATGGGAAGTAAGAGAAAGATTTGTTGGTATAAGAAGAGAGCAGAGCCCCTTGCCCAGCATGAGGTTCTCTTGTCCCTCTGGCATAGCTTGTCTTTGACCAGTGCCACCATGTCATTAAGCCCCCTCCAACCCTCCTGGTCTGAGCATCACAAGGGCCAAGGTTCCTTTCCACCCACACTGCTTCCATAGCTGCTTCCTCTTTTCCAAGAGACAATCACAAAGCTGCTGGGAAAGAAGGGTAACCAGGGCATCCCCACTGTCCCTTCCATCTCATCTACAACCTGAACCAGTGCTCAGGGAGTGCGACATTCCTGCCAGTCTCCTCCAAGCTCAGCAGCTTTCACTCTCTCCCGCCAAGGAGGAGACTGAGGCACAGCCCCTGGGCCTGGGAACCATTTCTGTTTCCCTTCATGGTTGAGCCTCTGAGCCACTGGAACTGTCCAAGGCAAGAAATTCTACTGTTACACAAAGACTGCTGTTTGTCCAGATGGTTTTCCTCTTAAAATTACACAACAAATCAAGTTTGCTGCTGCTCTCACATTTGGGATTCCTTCCAGGGGAACTTCACAATCTGGAGAGTTTGGACCTTGCTCCTGTTTCCCCACCCAGGAAGGGATCACAGGAGGGTGCACAGGCACATACCTGCCAGAGGAGCCTAAGCGGCTGCTCCCTTCCCTCTTTCGTGCTACAGGGAAGACAAAATGCAAAGAACCCTAGGAGCCTTGGGTGAGCACCATCTTCTTCAATCAAATATTTTTGAGAAACTCTCTAATTACATGAGCATCATATCAAAGTTCATTTGGAATATCTTTTCCCTAAATGTCTCACTTCATTCAATAAGTCTCTCCCTTCCAGAAAAAAAAAAAAAAACATTGGTGGAGGTGTAAGATGGGGTGACCGAATCCTCTGTGTGTGTTTCCTTTTGACATTTCTTTTGCGTTCATTTTCTAAATCAACCACTTAATTCTAGATGAAGACAAACAGGAGAGCTCACAATGCTTTCATCTCTTTGTCTTTCTAACCCCAGCCCAGCGTTGCTGCAAGGATGACTAAGATACCGTAGGGCCCATTTCAGAAGCAGCCAGTTTGAAAAACCAGTGGCCATTGGCCAATTACTTTATATGGCTCTGCCTTGTGTTAGGTGCCTTCATAGGCATCCTCTTTGATCCACAACCTATCTAAGAATTTGACTTTATCATCCCACTTCACAGATGAGGATGTAGGGTTAAATAATGAAGCTAATGAGATGCGAAGGCAGAAACAGAGCCCAGGCCTTGTACCTCCAAGGGCAGTGAGCTTTCTGGTTGGCCTCTGCCGGACAATGGTAGAAGAGCAGGCTCTGCCATGATCTACCGAAAGCCATGGCCAAGAAGCCAGCTCAGACTCATTTAACTAGTGAGCCTAGTTAGGGAACATCTACCTAATAAAAATCACTTTTTCCCTAAGCACAGTTTCTCAAACTCAGCACTTAGGAAACTGGGGCAGATAATTCTCTGTGGTAGAGGCTGTCTTGTGTGTTGTAGGCTGTTTAGCAGCATCTCTGATCTCAACCCACTAGATGCCAGTAGCACTCCTAACTGTGACCATCAAAACTGTCTCCAGGCATTGATGAATATCTCCTATGGGGCAAAATTGCTCATGGTTGAGAACCATTGATCTAAAAGAATAAATTCATTTATCTGAGTTAGATAGTATTTGCAAGAATTTTTTCCCACTTGCTACTGAAACATGGGTAAGAGTGAAGAATTAAGAGGTGGTACAGTGGGTGAAAAAATACATGCTATATGTCTGTGTATTAGTGAATTCCTTGCCATGACACAAAGCATGACATTCCACTACCTGGGCTGAAGTGGCTTTGCTCTCCACATTATACATGACCAGTGTTTGGTGGCCTTCATCATTGGATACAGAGCATCCATGCCTCTTAGGTTCAAGCACAAAATAGCATCGCAACAGGAAAAGCAGAGCCACTGTGATAAGACAAAGGGGAAAAACAGATTAGATAAGCTCACCCATATCAGAGGTTTCATGAGGATCTTGTTCTGTTCATTTATAACTCAGTCATGAACTGGCAAAGCCAAATTGCATCTTAGTCATCTGTGTAGCTATAAAGTTTAGCACAGTTCCGGGGTACAAGTAGATGCTACATAACTGTTTGTTGAATTAATCAATAATACTATCTGGCCAGTAATATTGTATTGTTTCTTGGAAAAGCTGCTTTCTTATTAGCCTTGCCAAGTCCAGGAGCCTGGACATCTGTACATTGCTGTCTCCATGGTTATTACAAACAAAGGGCCACTACTTGACTATGTTTACTGATGGATTCCTTTGTGAGTAGAAGCTGCTTTTGCTGGCCAGGGATCTTGCCTGGCCAGCATGGCAACCTCTGATCTGCATCTAGGAGCCTGAGTACACCCAGAAGTCATTCTCAAAGCCATTCCACCAATCCTGCCACCGCTGTCCCCTACCCCAGCAAGCCCCATACCCCTGGCCTATTGCCTGGAGAGAGGAGCCACAGTCCAAGGACACCCCTATAGACCACTGACCTGCCAAAGCCACAAAGGCTGCACAGACAGAGCACAGGACTCCCACATGAAGCCCCACTCCTGCATCTGCATGCTCCACACACGTGAACCCACTGGCAAAGGGGCAGATCCTTACATGGACAGTTTGCTTCTGGGAAAGTCCCTGTTTGTCTCCAGTGAAGAGTGGCACCAAGTAATTACCACATGGCAGGCTTCTCAAGGTTAAAAGTTCAACTGATTGACCTGCAAAGGGAAAAAGAACATGGCATGCATTGACTCACTCATCTGCTCATCTGCTCAACGCAAGCTTACTAAACGCCCTGTGCGGGCCAAGCTCTGTATGAAAGTAAGCCAACTGTAGAGTTAGAGGGAGGGGTCCTCAAGGGCACCCTCACTTCTGACACCAGCTGCAAGTTCACGGATTCCTAAGACCACCCTCAGGTTCAACAGTTCTCTAGAAAGACTCACAGAACACACTGAAAGTTGTTACAGTGATGGTGCCATTTTTTACAGGGAAAAGATCAGACGGAAATCAGACAAGGAAAGAGGCACCTAGGGCAGAGTCCAGAAAAGCAGCAGTGGCAGAGCTTCTCATCATCCTCTCCTGAGAAGCCAGGTCAGCATCGATGAGGGACAGCACACATGAGATGCTGCAGCCAGGGACGTTCACGTGAGCCTCAGGCTCCAGTGTCCTCCTGGGGCTTGGTCAGGCAACCTGGTGGGCCTCCCAGGTGGGCGGCCTCAGTCTCCAGCCTCTCTGGTAGTAGACTGATACTATGTGACCAGAAGTCCCCAATCTAAATCACATTACCCCTATCTGGCTCAGCGCAAGACACCCCAGGTAAAGAGACACTGGTATCAGACATGATATCCCAATAGAGATCACCCAGACCCCAAGGACAAAGACCAGACCTCTCTTTGGGCAAGGCGAAGTGCTTTACCACACACTCCAGGTCTGAGAGCTACAAACATGAGCACACAGTTTCAGCTGAAACCGTGCCACGGTCTACAGACGCCACGGCTAGAGGCACAGAGGAGAGTGTTGACAGTGGATGCCAGTTGCTTTTAACCTGCTCAGCATGTTCATCTTCTGGTAACAGTGCCCCAGTGTTTCTTTAAGGAAGCCCACGCTTCCTGAATTCTCCGTATGAATCAGGAGAGGCTGAGCTCAGATCCCAACAAGGTCCAGGTGTGGGCTGGGAACCAGCCAATCAGCACATCCGCCCTCCCAAGTCCCACCCACAGTGATTGACAGGGCAGCTGACCCAGGCCAAACAGTGACAGCAATCCTGGAGCTTCCCTGGAAACACCCTTCTTCCCAGATGCTGGGATATGTCTCAGGGACTCCCAGCAGCCTCCTACCCCCTGATGAGGAGAGTTTCCTAAAAAGGAAGGAACCTAGAGAAAGGCAGACCGTGTGTGGGAAGGTAGCTTCCAGGGAGATCTCTGAGTGCCTAGAGCCAGCTCTGCCAGAACACAGACTTCCCTGGCTTTTTAAGCCAATAAAGTCCTTTTTTGCCTAAATCTGTTTGAATTGGATATCTGGCATTTTCCACTTTTTGCCCGTGACCAATACAAAAACTCACCCGACTTTCTCCCCAACTTCCATGTGTCCTCTGCATTTCCCCAGGTATTGTCCAATTCAAATGTAAATGGGTCAGAGACTGGCTCCAGGTCTGGATCCTCTGCCTCGATGTGGAGAGGCTCATGCACGGCAGACTCACAGACCTCCATGTAGCGGGAACGTGGCCGGAGAGCCAGGACGTTGTCATTGATGTCAGATAGGAAGAGCATTAGGGTCCCTGTAGCAGTCTGCGGTGGGAAGCCTTGTACGGGGAGGAAGTTTCAGGAGTTGTTTATCTCGTGCACACAGAGCCCTGGAGAATGAGCACGCTCCGTCTCTCAGAAAAAAAATATTCCTGAAATACTAGAACTGTTTCCCTTTCAAAGCCATAAGATCTGGCATGCACGTGATCTGTTTTCCTGCTTTTATGAACATTCACAATATCTGGGTAAGGTAAGCTAATAAAGCACTTACCACCTCAAATCATTTGTAGAACAAGGTAGAATGTGGCATCATTAAAAAACCAAAAGGTCAATCAATGGTGCCAGGCGTTAAGGATGGGTGGGATGGAGGAAAATGGGTGTGACTAAAGAAGGGCACCATGGGGGTCCCCGAGGGGAGGCAAATGCGCTGCATCTCCACATCGATGTCCTGGTTACAAGGTTACACGGTAGTCCTGCAAGGTGTTGCCCCTGGGGGGAACTGGCAAAGGATACTCAGGATCCACTCAATTATTTCTTAAAACTGCAAGTGAATCTACAATTATCTAAAAGGACTTTTCCTAATTAAAAAAAGTGGCAATAATCACTTCACAACTGCAAATATATGGAGCCAACCTAAATGCCCATCAACCAATGAGTGGATAAAGAAAATGTGGCATATGTATACTCAGCCATAAAAAAGAATGAAATAATGTTTTTTTTACAGCAACTTGGACAGAGCTGGAGGCCATTCTTCTAAGTGAATAACTCAGGAATAGAAAACCAAACACTGTATGTTCTCATAAATGGGAGCTAAGCTATGGATACACAAAGGCATGAGTGATATCATGAACTCTGGAGACTCAGAAGCAGGGGAGGAGGTAGCCAAGGGCTAAGAAACCTCACATTGGATACAAGGTACACTACTCAGGTGACCAGTGCACTAAAATCTTAGACTTCACCACTGCATAATTCATCTACGTAACCAAAAACCACTTGTGCCCCAAAAGCTTTTGAAATACAAAAAGCAAAAAATAAAGGAAAAAAAAAGTACCAATCGTAAAATCATCCATAACAGAATGACAGAACCCTGAAACACTGGCCCCACTTTTTCTCCTCCCTTAATACTGATTAGGAACACGCGTTCCATATCTTCATTGCCCTCCACCCCCGACATTCCACTAGTTAATCACAGAGTGGAATGTATAGTGACGTATCACTTGGAGCTTGGCTTTTAGTTCACAGACTTTCTCAAATACAATTTTAAAGTTATTTGAATATTTTTATTTCTTCAACTTTGTTTTGGTGTGTTTAAAGTTTCAGCCTTAGGAGAGTGTAGAGAAAAATGCTGAAACATGCCCATAAAACCACCCTTTCTGGTTTATGACAAATGCGTCCCTTACAGTCCCATTTACCTGAGCTCGTATGCCATCCCAAGCACAGGGAAGCTGTGCTAAATATTTATCACACATCATTGGCTTTGACAAATTGCTGAAGAGTCAGCTCATGAACAGATGAAAAAGATGCTGGGTTTGATTGCAGCCTCCTTGCTGGTTTAATTGTCTCTTCTGAATGAATACTGCCCTCTTTTGATGGTATTGGTCCCTTGTTTACCATTTCAAGAATTATTACCAAAAATAATCACCAGTATGGATGCAGAGTGATAACAAGGTTTATTTTATCCTTTTCTCAGCTGTGCTGAAAGACGCTCACCAGGGTTATTTTCCCACAGGAAGCAAAAATGAGCATTTTATTTTTCCAATTTTAGGTAAACACTCACCATCATCAACAGCGTGAACGATGATTATATAAAAACTGTTATTTACGTGAGGGGATTCTCGGTCAATTGGCTCCACGATGATGACCGCTCTGGAGTTTTCGTCTACGCTGACCCAATTTGCTGGGTCATGAACCAGTTTATATCTTGTAGAAGGAAAACGGACAGCAATTTTTAAAATTAAAAATTTACCTTAAAAGATATAAAAAGTTGCATGAAAAAAAACAAAATATGTCATAGAAACACTATTTCTACCACAAGTAACTTCAGAAATTCTAAGAGCAATTAAACTATGAGAGTGTTTAATTCACGAAAGGAATGGAAGCACAGGGAGGACAGCCTAAAGACGCTCCTAAGTCTGTGGAATTGACATTCACCGAAGACCAAGCATCCCCCTCCTTGTTGGACCGAACATAGTTTTGTCTGCCCTGGGGAGATGTTTCACCCTGGAAAGGAACCCATCTTCAGTGGCCTGTAGATGATGTTAGCTTAGTGTGAAAAACCAAACTGCCCTTGCAACAGAAACCTAGGACTTTACCCCCGGTGTGTTCCCTTTGCAGCAGAGCCCTGGCGGTTCATAGTTGGGTAACCCTCTTCCTCAAAGTGGTCTTCTACATCCCCCTCACCTATGTGAACCTGACACCACTTTAAGGGGTGGGCCATGCCAAGCCCTCCAGGGTTCCTGAGAGCTGTCAGCCATTGGATGGCATCCTTTGCAACCTTGCCAGGTTGCCAACCCCAGCTACCTGCTGAGGGCACCGCAGCAGGAACCTCCTGGACTCAGGCAAACAACAACAATAAGTGCAGGTCCCAGAAAGGTGCGGAGAGGGGCAGTTTCTCCTCACGCTTTTCCTTCATCTTCTGGGCAAATGTTTTTCAAAGGGTCAACAAGGATCCCTCTCTCATGTTGGGTGGATCACGGTTTTTAAAGGGATCGAAGCTTTTTGTGCACTGCTTCACCTCTTAGGGAAAGTTCCAGAAGATCCTTAGAAGCACTGTGATTTTGCAATGTTTACAAACGAGGGCAAGAAACTCAGAGTTCCTCTGTGGATTATCTCAAGCCAAAAGGCAGCTCCCTCAGCTAATGCAGATGAAGCAGAACTAGAGGAAACCAAAGCTGCCCCCCAACCCAGATCATGCCTCCACCCTGTCACAAAAGACACTCATCCTGCCTCCTGGACAAAGCCATATTGAGGCTAAAATGATGGACTATTTAGTTCTTGATTTCGGCACAGTCCAAACATTTACTGAGACCTACGTATGAGCCAACCATCCTCAAGAGACAGGAAGACAGCAACAAATTAGGAAAGGCTCCTATTGGTGGTGCCCCAGTCAGCAACACGGGCATCCCTGGGAGCTTCTTAGAAATGCAAATCTTGGCCCTGGCCCCAGACCTCTCAATCGAATTCTAAGGGTGGGTTGAAACCAGCCTGGCCAACATGGCAAAACCCCGTCTCTACTAAAAATACAAAAATTAGCCAGACGTGGCAGCATGTGCCTGTAGTCCCAGCTACTCAGGAGGCTGAGGCAGGAGAATCACAAGAACCTGGGAGGTGGAGGTTGCAGTGAGTCGAGATTATGCCACTGCACTCCAAAAAAAAAAAAAAAAAAAGAAATTGTAGGGGTGGGGCCCAGCAATCTGCATTTTAACAAGTTCCCCCAGAGACTGATACCCAGTATAGTTTGATAGCTACTTCTTAAGAGCCTTGCTAACTCAAGGTGCACCACTGTGCACCAGAAGGGGTCTGTGAGCTGTTGGTTGGCTGCTCACAATGAGGTAACTGCAAAAATGAAAAGCAAGTGTTGAGAAGCTCTTAGAGTTGTCAGCATTGCTGTGTCCCCCTAGTGCATGAACATTTTTCTAGTAATTCAATTTCATTATATTTTGCAAACTTATCACTCCATAATGAATTGTAAATTAAAAAAAAAATCTAGCCTTTCCCAACAGATAAGTTGAGAAGTGTTACTGTAAGGGAGGAATCTCACACTCAAGTACGGACCGGGGCCAAGTAAGCATGAGAAATGAGTGAAGCTGGTAGAATGGGGTCTGGGGCCAACTGCTGAGCTCAGCCTGGAGAGAGAAGGGGCATGACTCATGACCCCTTTCTGTCCCCATGATCATGGTCTCATGGAACACAGACCCAAAAATGCCAATTTCTTTCATTTCTTCAAGAACATCAGGAGATTCAGGCCATATGCCACCCAAGTGCCCATCGATGGATGAGTGGATAAACAAAAATGTGTCAATACCACATATGCATACTCAGCATCAGAAGGAAGGACATTCTGATACATGCTAAACGTGCATGAACTTTGAGGACATTATACAAAGTGAAATGAGCCAGTCACCTAAAGACAAATGTTGTATGATTCTACTTTGATGACCTGGAGTCGTCAAACTCAGAGAGACAAAAAGTTGAATGGTGGGGGCCAGGGGCTGGAGAGGGGGAATGAGGAATGAGTGGCTAATGGAGACAGAGTTTCTGTTTTGCCAGATGAAAAGAGTTCTGGAGATGGATGGAGGTGATGGTGCACAACGTTGTGAATGCACTTAATGCCACTGACCTGTACCCTTACAAATGGATAAAATGGTAAATTTTATGTATATTTTACCACAATTTACAAAAAAACCCTCACTTTTCTTGCCCAGAAGCAAGAGAGGTACTGGTTTATAACTTCTGGTACAGAGCGGGGAGATAGAAAAATATAACTAATTATTCTAACACAAAGAAAAGAATACAAAAGGAACACATGGAAAATGCAAAGGAAAACCAACAAGTGAGTTCTCCTGCTGGGGTCAGAATAACCTATGGATGGAAGACGACATTTAACTCAGGCCAATGGTCATGCACTGCGGCTTCTTCTATTTTCATCACGGAGACTGAGGCAACCTATGAACATGTCCAAGGAGCTGGTTTTCTAACAGGAGCCCTCTTGGTTATGTGGGTATTTCCACTTAAACAACCACACTTCTTGGCCCTCTCTTCTCACCTTATCTGGCTGTCTGGATCTGTGGCATTAAAAGTTCCCAACAGGGTCCCAGGCCTGGCACCCTCCTCTTTACTGACAATGAAGCTCTGGGGTGAAAGGCTGGTGGGTCATTGGCATCTGTCACCTGCACACTCACAGTGGCGCTTGCTGCTGCCTTCCTCGGCGGCTGAAGCTTTCCTCTCTCGCAGAAGAAGAGCCTCTCCTCATTCTCCACGACAATGACAAGGCTTTGCGCTGGGCGAGCCTCATAATCCAAAGGCTGGAACCCCAGAGAGAGGATTTCATTAGCACCTGCTGCTCCTCTGGCCAGAGGAAGCCCAGCGCCGAGTCATCATTGCGAACTCAGAGCTTGTGGCTTTTACACTTCATTTATTATTTACATTGTCTTTGATAATGATCAAAAGACAGTCTTCAGCTCATTTTCAAATCATTTATGGAGTTCTTTTCTCTTTTATTTTTTCCCTCCTCCTCTGCTGGTTGAAAAGAGCCACCATCCTTCAGAGGGTAATGAAAAATGCAACAAAAACCACAGCCTAATGAAACATTAATGATACAACCACGCAGCAAAAAAATCAGGGGAACTTAGAGAAATATAGATATTAACGATCATAGTTATTCAGGGCACAAAGTGGTCAGTTGACTTAAAATGATTGAAAGGCTGGGAATATTTTGAAAATTGAACCCCAGGCATCTGGTGCAGCGTCTACAGAGCCTTGCTATTCATAGCACGGTCCGCAGGCCATCAGCATCCCCTGGGAGCTGGTCAAATGGGCAGGCGAATCTCGGGCCCTGCGCCAGACCTGCTGACTCAGGTCTGCCTTGTCCCCAGGTGACTCACCTGCACTGCATTGCACTAGAGGCCCTGATCACTCTAGGTCTGGTTGTGAGCAATGAAGACTAGAGGCACTGGGGTCAGACTGCCCCAGTGGGATCCTCCACTCTGCCACTCAAGCTGTGTGGCTTTGTGTAAAGGACCTCACCTCTCTGGGCTTTGGTTTCCTAATCAGTAAGTGAGATGCTAATATCAATACTTTCTTCCAGGCCAGCTTCTCCATTGGGCACAGTGCCAGGGGCTCTCCATACTCTTAGGGGCCACACAGATGCACTCTCATTTGTTTTAAACTTTAAAAGTCTTAAACATTGAAAATTCAGACTAAAAGAAAGAACTTTTGGTGTTGAAGAAAATGTTTTCATTTTTTTAATCACATCTGAAAAAGAATAATCATTTTAAGGCCTATGTAAATCTATTACATTTTGCCTACAACAACAAAAACTTAAATGGTGAAGTATTTAGTCATATCAAAATAAGTTTTATTATTGATATTATTTTGGTAGGAGGAGTCCTCAGCCCACACACAGAAGTGGCACTGAGACCCTGCCTTCCTGGCCTGGTGACACACGGTACGTAATGGGCTCAGCATCCAGCATCCACGGGCGTTAGCTCCCTAGTTCATTATGAGTGATCCTACAGAAGAGGCCTCAGCGTCTGCCACCACCTGGTTGGTGTGTCACCGGTATGGTGTTACCTTGATGACATTTAATATCCTTTCATTGGTCTCAGGGTCAGTTGAAATGTCAAAATGTCCCTCTTCATTGCCATGCAATGTGTTGAATTTTGCTCTCCAAGCTGATGTAAATGGAGAATCTCGATCTCGAACCAGGAGACGCAACATGCCCTTGCTGACTCGGCCTTCAGGAATATGAATCTTATACTGAAAGAAGCAATCATCATGTCCATGTCATGGAAACAAAAACACAATTGAAAAGGAAAGCAGAGAGGAAGGAGGGAGAGAAGCAGAGAGAGAGCGAGAGAGAGAAGGAGAAAGAAAATGTTGCTCCTTATCACAACACCCTGGATATTCCTCATGCTGCTAAACCTGCCCTAAGGGATTTGCAACTCCTCTGTTACAGCAGAAGGTACATCCGTTGGAATATCTGCCCCCTCCTACCTGTGACTCACTAAATAATTTTTAAAGTACTCTTAAATCCAACTCAATGCCCTATTTTTTCTAAGAATTTTAAAAATAATAATATGCAATTCTAGTTTATGCTCTCTGAAAATCCTAGCTCTTTCCCCTAAAATAGAACACTGTGGTTATTCAGATTAAGGTGATCATTTTTCTAACACATGTAGATCTTCAAAATAGCTTGTTATTCAATATTTTTGGAGACAATATTTCTAGATAAGCACTTCAAAATAACAGGGTATATTTTTTTCCAGCCATATTTTTGAAAGCATTGCATTTTACCAAGGCGGGAAAAGATTTCGAAACGAAGTTCAAGCATAATATTATTTTGTAGTTATTATATACTTCTGGTGAGGTGCTTTGGTTTGCAAACATTTCACTTTGGTTTATACAGGTTTTTTTCTAATTAAATGACACCTTTTAAAAATAATTGTTTGCATCATTTATTCAACAACAGCTTCTATGTGCCACATTCCATTTCAGATGCTGTGAACAAGACAGGCAAAAATTCCGTCCTTGATGGAGCTGAGAGCTGAGTGTGTGTGTGTGTGTGTGTGTGTGTAGGGGGATTTATAAAATAAATAAAACTAATTGATTAAATAGAACACTATTAAGCAGAAGAAAGCACAAAGGGGCTAGAGTGTGTCCCAGGAAAGAAATGGGAGGGTTTTAACTCAGTAGTCAAGAAAGGGCTCACTGACAGAGTCAGGAGAAAGGAAGTATGGTGGATATTTACTTTTTAAAAAATACATATGGAATAGTAAAAAATAAAATATTGGAAATAGATCTTGAGTGATTCTTATTTTATCTCTTAGCCATCTCACATGCCTTAGGTGGAGCATCCATCCCAAACCATCTTACACAGTGATTTTCAATGCTTTCTTAAAGGCTGGGAGTCTTGCAGCCTGGGAAATCCCATGTGGACCCTGACATACAACGTTTTTAAATGGTCACTGCAGTTACTTCTGTACTTGGATAAGGTAAGGTGTGGAAGGCGAGGCCAAAGCCTACCTGCTCACCTTCCCTCTAGAATCCTTAACATGGTGTGAAAACCTCAGGTGCAGACTTCTCACCCAAGGGTGATTTTTCTCCCTGAGGAACATTTGGCAATGTCTGGTGACACTTTTGGTTGTCACAGCTGAGGGGCGCTACTGACATCTACTGGGCGGAGGCCAGGGATGCTGGTGAATATCCCACAGCACACAGAGTAGCCCCCACTCCAAATAATCATCTGGCCCAGTGTCAGTTAGGCTGAGCATAGGAACTCCTGACTCCAAGTAAACAGGAATTCCCTGTCTTCCCCTAGACCTCAGTCTTCCCATCTGTAAAACAGAAATCATGTCATAGTTTCAATAATCAAAAATGAAAAAAATGCACGTGAAAGTTCTTAGCATAGTTTCTGGCATACAGCAGTCAAAAATGTAAGCTCATGTGACCATTATGAAGTGCTTCTATGTCAATATGATTTGGCTTCTTGATTCTAGCTTAAGTCACTTTGGAGAACTGCACATATCTTGGGTGACTCCCCGATATAGTTTGGAGATTTGTCCCAGCGCAAATCTCATGTTGAAATGTGATCCCCAGTGTTGGAGGTGGGGCCTGGTGGGAAGTGTTTGGATCATGAGGCAGATCCCTCATAAATAGCTCTGGCCATCCCCTTGGTGATAAGGAAGCTCTGGCCCTGAGTTCACATGAGATCTGGTCATTTAAAAGTGTGCGGCCCCTCTTACCTCTCTTGTTCCTCATTCTCCCCCACCCACCCCCCCGTGTCTTGCATGCTCTTGCTGTCACCAAGTGACATGCCTGCTCCCCCGTGTCCTTCCGTCATGATCATAGGCTTCCTGAGGCCTCCCTAGAAGCTGAGCTGGTGCCAGCCTCAGGCTTCCTGTAAAGCCTGCAGAACCATGAGCCAATTAAACCTCTTTTCTTTATAAATTACCCAGTCTCAGGTATTTCTTCATAGCAATATGATAACAGCCTAACACCCTCCCCAAGAAAAACTGAGCCTAGGATCCAGGGGCTACTTGTTTTGGGGCTTAGATGTCGGGGTGGCCCAGGTAGCTCACGTTCTCCTGTGTAAATGCAGGCCTGTGGTTGTTGCCTTCTTGCACATCCATGTGAACGGTGGCCGTGGATGACAGTGACGGTTCTCCACAGTCCCTGGCTCTGATTAGCAGTGTAAACTGAGGAGCAGTCTATGTGGGGAGGAAAAGGAAAGTTAAGCCCCTCAAATACAGGAAAGGAAAATATTAATAAAGAAATATTCTGTTTAGGAATTTCAATAGCAAATCTAGCCGCAGAGGGTTCTCCACTACAAATGTAGAAGTTCTAAGCCTGGGGTTCAAGATGGGCCACACATTTCATTTTAAAAAAATAATAAAATCCACATAATCTCATAATCTAAGCACCCGGGGAGTCGTATTTCTCCACTAATGTGATCAACCCGGAAACCAGTTTCTTTCAGTAATGGTGTTTGAGAAACGAGGAAGTAAAGGACTTGAGAATTTGGAGTGTTTTCTTCATCCAAATCGACTGCTAACATCTGAAAAATAGGTTGCCCTAGAAAGAATTTTTAAAAATTGTTACTATTGGATAAAGGTAGCCTATCAAACCAGTAAGAGGATGAATTATTTGCTAAATGCCATTGGGGCATATACCAAAATGAGGGAAATGTTTAAATGTAAAATAAACTATGGACATACTAGAAAAGATAAAGATGAATATTTAATTACTTATAAGATCAAGAACTTTCTAATCATGACTGCCAATGCAGAAGACTTACAGGACAAAATTGGTGGATCAGATTACATTTTTAATTTCTGGCAAAAAACTGTGGACAAAATTTAAAAGAAAATGATAAAGCAGGAAAATATATTTGAAACATACATGGCAGGCAGATATTCTTAATATAAACTGCAGAGGTTAAAATCAAGAAAAATGACAAACACACTAACAGAAAAATGAAGAAAAGAAAGGAAAAAGCAACTGATAGAACATGGAAATGGCCAAGAAACGTAGCAAAATGTTCAAGCACATAGTTATCAAAGACCAACAACACGCCAGGCACCTTCATGGATTGTGGGCAGGTAAGCAAATGAGGTCCCTTACATTGTATGTGCAGTGCGAACCAGCAAGTCTATGCTTCTGAATTCATGCTAAGTAAATAATGCTTGATTGGGACACAGATTTAGCTTAAATTTCATCATTGAAATATATTTTATAAAAATAACAGAAAGTGGCAAAAAACATAAATATTCAATCAATAGGAGATCGGTCAAATACTTTAAAGCACACCCATAAAATATTACACAACAAGGTATTTTAGAAAAATAACGGGTTACAAACAGTAAAATTGCACCTTTAGAGAGGAAATTTATAAATATGCACATGTGAAAAAGCACACCAAATATGTGTATTTACTATATACGCATATACAATGCGTACTATGATAAAGATGAAAAAATGTATGTATATACAAATATGCATTTGTAATTATACATAAAAATGTGTGAATGCATACACATATATAATTTTAACATACATCATGTGTATACGCACACACAGAAAATGCAAAGAAAAATGCTGAAAGAATACAAACTAAAACACTAATGGTTGTTATCTCTCATGGGTAACATTAAAGATGCTTTCTTTTTCAGTCTTTTCATTTCTTGGAACTTTTTGGAGAGATGATTATACAAAAAAAATGGTTTTTGTTATTAAAATAAATCCACATTCTAGTAAGAGTAGGTTGGGTTTAAGAATGCACAGTATCTGTAACTCGGAGGCTATAGATGTGATTGTGTTGCCATTTTATAGACAAAAAATGTGCAGAGATATGCAGAAGCTCATCACCGAGCTCTTTCTCCCTCACTGCATGTGGCTCTATTTTTAGAATGGCATTTACATATCAACCCTTCCCACTGATGTAATTCCCACATCATTTTATTGCCGATACAAAACGAGGCTTACAGACCTCAAAGCATTTCACTCAGATCCAAGGCCTGCGACCTTTGAGATGTGAACAGTAAAAACTCTCCCTGAAGATGACTAGGATCAAGCTCCTCATCAATATTAATGAAAAGGAACAGAGCAGAGACAGAAGGAAGCCCGGAAGCCCCCCGGCCGCACACACCTGCAGACTTGTTTTCTTGCACAGTGATGTTGAATTCCTTCTCTGGAAACTGGGGTGCATGATCATTCACACCACTGACCCTAATGTTGAAAATCAAGGATTTATCCACAATTTTTCCTGTTGAGCGCTCCACAACATCAAAATAAACCTAGGAAGCAGAGAGCTGTAAAAATCCTGCAGAACCATTTACTTGATGACACTCTAATAAAATAACTGTTATCCTAATTATGTGTTTACATCTGTCTCCTCCTCTAGACTGAGAGTTCCGAAAGGCAGGAATCAGACTGCCCTCATTTACCAAGTACACCAGAGAGCAAGCACAGTACGGGCACAGACTAGGTGTTCAGCAAATGTGTAGAACAAGCCAATGTTCTGGCTTGGAAAAAAATGATCAGTTATTATTAGGTTCAAATCTCAGTCTCTCCACTGGGTAAACACATGCAGGTTGCTACTGAGCCTCTGTTTCTACAACCTATCAGTATTGTCATGAGAAATAAATATATTAATTGAATATTACTGAAACATCACAGAGAGCAGACAGTTAAAGATTTTTGGGAAAGTGAACATTTACAGTAACTAGCACAGCTACTGACATGCTATGTTTTTAAATGGCCACTGCAGTTACTTCTGTACTTGGATAAGAAAAGTCAGTCCATGTCAAATATGCATGTGTGAAGTCTTTCACTTCAAATGGTCTCAAATCAATTGTTTAAGCTTCTGCCTTAAGAAATTTTAAAAAGACATCATAATAAACCCAAACAAACAGAAAGCGATAGTAAAGGTAAGTGCATATATCAATAAAATGGAAAACAACAAAACAATAGAGAAAGTCATGTAACCAAAAGCAATTCTTTGAAATGATCAATAAAATGAATAAACCTCTAGGGGGACTGATGAAGGCAAATAAGGAAGTGGAGAGAATTATCAATAACAAGAATGAAAGAAAGGATATCACTAGAGATTCTACATATATTAGAAGAAGAATAAGGAATAGTATGACCAAGTTTATGCCAATGAATTCAGCAACTTAAATGAAATGGATCAAATTCTTAATAAAGAAAAACTACCAAAACTTTCTCAAGAAGAAACAGAAAACCTGCATAGTCCTATATTTTTTTTAAAGTGAAATTTATAGTTTAAAATCTTTCAAGAAATAAAAACAAAAAACTCCAGGCCCAGATGACTTCAATGATAAATTCTAGCAAAATATGAAAGAAGAAAGAGCAATTTAACAGTCTCTTCCAAAAAATATAAAAGGTAGAAAAACTTCTCAACTGACTATATGAGACTAACATTACCATAATACCAAGTCAAATTTTTGTAAATTACAGGGAAAACTACAGCACAATATCTCTCATGAATCTAGAGTTAAAAGTTCTCAACAAAATACTAACAAATAGTACCCAGAAATATATTAAAAGGATAGCACATTATGACCAAATGAGGTTTATCCTGAGAATTTTAGGCTGATTCAACTTTCGAAAATCAATTTCAGCAATGTCACAAGATACAATCTATAAAAATCAGCTATATTTCTATAAACCAGCAATGAATAATTAGAAATAAAAATTTTTAAACAGCCCCATTTACAAATCTAAAATATGTATAGGATCTATTTAGTGAAAACGTTAAAACACTGATGAAAGAAATCAAAGAAGACCTAACTGAATGAAAAGATATACTGTGTTTACAGACTGAAAGACTCAGTCTTGCCAAGATGACAGTTCTTTCCAAATTGACCTATAAAGTCAGCACAATCCCAATCAAAAGACTAGCAGAATATTTTAGAGATATCAACAAGCTGATCTGAAAATTATATGGAAAGGCAAAGAAATGTGAATACCCAAAATCATTTTGAAAAAGAAACACAAAGTTAGAGGACTCACACTATATAATTTCAAGATTTATTATAAAAATACAGTAATCCAGAGAGTATAGTATTGATGAAAAGATAAATATATACATCACTGAAACAGAATAGAGAGTTTAGAAACAGGCCCACACAAGTATGGTTGATTGATTTTTGAGAATAGTACAAAGTCTAGCCTTTTCAACACATGATTCTGAAACAATTAGATGTTCACAAGCAAAAAAAAGAAAAAATGAACCTGGGTCTATATCTCACACTTTAGACAAAAATTAATTCAAAATGGATCACAGACCTACATGTAAAACATAAAACTATAAAACTTTTAGTAAAAAAAGGAGAAAATCTTGATGACAATGTGTTAGATAACAACACCAAAAACATGATCCAGAAGAGAAAATATTGATGAATTGGATTTTATCAAAATGTAATAACTTTTGCTCCATAAGAAATGTTGTTAAAAGAATGAAAAGACAATGGTATGAATGAGAAGACAAAAATGAAAAGACAATTGCCTGAGAGAAAATACTTGCATTTCATATGCTGACAAAGGATTTGTATTCAAAACTCAATAAGAAAACAAACAATATATGGCCAGGCGTGGTGGCTCATGCCTGTAATCCCAGCACTTTGGGAGGCCAAGTCGGGTGGATCACCTGAGGTCAGGAGTTTAAGACCAGCCCAGCCAACATGGCAAAACCCACTCTCTACTAAAAAAAATACAAAAATTAGCCAGGCATGGTGGCAGGCACCTGTAATCCCAGCTACTTGGGAGGCTGAGGCAGGAGAATTGCTTGAACCCAGAAGGTGGAGGTTGCAGTGAACTGAGACTGCGCCATTGCACTCCAGCCTGGGAGACAAGAAAGAAAGTCCATCTCAAAAAAAAAAAAAGACAACAAGCAATACAATTTAAAAATGGGCAAAAGGTTTGAACAGACAGGTCTCCAAAAAAAGAGATACAGATGATAAATAAGTCATCATTTGTCACTAGGGAAATCCACATTAAAACTGCAACGAGATATCACTACACACCTTTTAGAACAGCTAAACTGAAAAAAACCTGACAATACCAAGTGCAGCCAAAGATGCAGAGCAATCAGAATTCTTATACATTTCTAATGAGAATGAAAAATTGTTCAGTTATTCTGAGAAATTGTTTGGGAATTGCTTATCAAGTTAAACATACACTTACGTGATCCAACTAAGCCACTCCTAGGTATCTACCTACAATAAATGAAAACTGATGTTCACATAAAAACCATATGTGGGCCAGATACGGTGGCTCACACCTGTAATCCCAGCACTTTGGGAGGCTGAGGCAGGTGGATCACCTGAGGTCAGGAGTTCAAGACCAGCCTGGCCCACATGGTGAAACACTGTCTCTACTAAAAATATAAAAATTAGCCAGGTGTGGTGGTGGGTGCTTGTAATCCCAGCTGCTTGGGAGACTAAGGCAGGAGAATAGCTTGAACCCAGGAGGCTGAGGTTGCAGTAAGCTGAGATTGCACCATTGCACTCCAGCCTGGGCGACAACAGTGAAACTCTATCTTAAAAGAAAAAAAAATGCATAGCAGCTTTATCATCACCACAACTGAAAAGAATCCAAGCATGCTTTAGTTTTATAAAGTGCGAAGCAAGATACTACTCATCAATGAAACAGAACAAACTCGGCCGGGCACGGTGGCTCACACCTGTAATCCTAGCACTTTGGGAGGCCTAGGTGGGCAGATCATGAGGCCAGGAGATTGAGGCCATTCTGACCAACATGGTGAAACCCCGTCTCTACTAAAACACAAAAAATTAGCCTTGTGTGGTGGTGGGTGCCTGTAGTCCCAGCTACTTGGGAGGCTGAGTCAGGAGAATTGCTTGAACCTGGGAGGTGGAGGTTGCAGTGAGCCAAGATCGCACCACTGCATTCCAGCCTGGCAACAGAACAAGACTCCATCTCAGAAAAAAAAAAGAAGAAGAAGAAACTCTTGATGCACACAACAACATGGATGAATATAAGATTCATTATGTGAGGTGAAAAAAATCTAGACTTAAAAAGCCATGTATTGTGTGACTCCATTTCTATGATGTTCTAAACAAGGTAAATGTATTGGGAGGGAGAAGAAATGAGTGGTTTCCAGGGGTTAAGTGTTGAAGGAGGGTTTGTCGAAACCCTTAGAACTATACATCAAGAGATACAAATCTTACCGTACATAAGTTTTTAAAATAAATTTTTAAAAGTAAAATACACATAAATTTGGAAGGAATAAAGGCAGTTAAGTGTTCTCAGGTCATTATATTGTCAAAGAAGTTATTTAAAACTTTATATCAAATCTAATAAGTGAAAAATGAATGTTGTAATTTCTCTGTAATTATTTTCTCCTTCTGTGGAATGAGACCAAAGGGAAAAGTTGTGGATGGGGTGAGATTTTTCATATATTGTATAAAATTTTGTAAGAAGCCCTATTAATTTTATATGTAAAAAGTAAATACAAGATCGGAGTGAATGGGCAGAGCCCAGAGAGTTTTTAGAGCAGTGAAACTATTCTATATGACACTGTCATGGTGGACACATTTGTCGAAACCCATGAAATGTAAGATGCCAGGAATGAAGCCTAATGTAAACTATGGGTTTTGGTTAATAGTCATGAAAAATACTGGCTCAAGAATTATAGCAAATGCAGCACATACATTATAGCAAATGCACACACTACTGCAAAATGTTCATAATAGGGGAACCTGAAGGGAGGGGTTGGGGGGAGGGGAGGATGGGAACTCTGTGCTTTCTGCTCTGTGCTTCTGTCAATCTAAAACTGCTCTAAAACATAAAGTCCATTAATTTGAAAAATATGATGTCCCTACTTACAAAATAAATATACACATCTTAATAAAATATAACAAATATGAACTATAATAAAATACATACATGTGTATTTTAAATAAATATACATATTTTTAAAAGCAAGTCAAATCAGACTTGCTCCTGAATCTCTCATTACTCTAGTATAAATGGTGCTTTTGTTTGTTGAAGGCTGAAAAGGCTGTGGGCAAAGGCAGGAGTTCAGAGTCACAGAAAAGGGAGCAGGAAAGGGCATGGATCCTGGCACAAGGGTGGTCCAGGCAGAGGCCTGTTCTGCAGTGAGACCACTGGATTCTCAAGGACCAACTGGTCACCAGGTACAGTATCCTGCTTGGGGTAAAAAGGTTTACTGCAGAAGCATGGCTGCCAGCTTCGGCCAGACCCAGGGCAGACTCACCAGCACCAGCCCTTCCCGTAGATGGCCTCCTTTCATCCCCGCGGAAGCCCTGGAGGAAGGCATCCTTGCTGTCCAGCTCTGCACCATGGAGAGACTAAGTGACTATTTCACCTTCAGCTTGGAAGTAGAGTAGCCCAGATTCAAGTCCAGTCAGGGATCAAGACTGCACCTTCCGCCGATTCTTCCTCACTTCACTCTAGGGCTACTCAGTGCCCAGAGTCGGTGGCCCTCCCAGGGGGCCTCTAAGGGCCTTGAAAGCTTTAGGCAACACTCTCTCCATCCCCTTCCTCAGGAGCCTAAATGTCTTTACCTCTGTATTGCTTCACATGACTGCTTGAGCCCCCTTTCCCTGCAGACTTGCGGCTCACTGCTTAGCTTCCATCACCATGGTCCCACCAGGTATCCCAGAACAGCAGCCCCCACGTCTACCGCAGGTCAGTGCTCCTCCTCCCCGACAGTAGGACTGAGGGAGGCTTCGGGGCTTCTACCACTGAGCTAGTCCGCTTCAGGGACTCCAGCATACATTTTTAAATTTTTGTGCAAATAAATCGGCTTTCTCACACACCATCTCTACATTCTCCTCCATAATTTATGACTGTGCTGGCAACTCTTTGCTCCTTAATCACCCTGACTTCTGGCTGTAAAACTGTGCCAACTGTACTCCTTCCATTTTAAAAAAAGAACCACTTGTGTGTTTTATGTTTATAATTTTATATTTCACTTATTATCCTAAAGCTACATATGAGACCTTTAGTTCCATAAGATGCCTGAGAAACATGAGTGCTGTTTATTCTTTGGCAAGATGCTAAGAATTTCTAGGGATTCGGGTTATAATGGAGAAAAGAAATGTCATGGACATTTTCTGCACTTGGAAAGTGTTTCCAGCCTTTTGTTACAGCCTCAAGATTTATACCTTTGGATAAACAAACCATGGTGCATTAACTTGATGCATCACCATATGGCTATTTGAAATTACAGGCACAAGATCTATGGCCTTACACGCAAATGAGCACATAGGAACACCTTCGGGACCAAATGCACAACACAAAATCGCTAATGCGTAGGTTAGATTGTGTGGTGAAAAAAATTAACAAATATTTATTTTGAGAAATAATGAGCATATTTTGATATAAATAGAAGGAATATTTTGATATATTCTAAGCTCGGATTTAAAAGCTCTTGCAAGACTGTTGTATTTGGTAAGCATTATTTAAGCTGACTATGTGCCAGGTTCCGGGAGATTGAGAAGGAAAATGAGCATATTTTGATATAAATAGATGAGGTCCATACACAGAAAAAAATTAAAACTTTTTCTGTTGCTGTCCTCTGTCTTAAATCTTACAGTAATTCTTGTAACTGCTTTCTTATAGACGCATGGAGTTAATAAATGTTAGCCTCCCCCACACCACCCCCGAACACAATTTTTCTTTTGGCTGGTTTTAGAGACCCCATCAGGATGCTCAAGAGTAAAGAAGTGCTACTAGAATGTCTTTTTGCCACTACATGAGGCTTATTTGATTTTTAATAATGTACTATCTTGATGGACTGCCAAAGCCAACAATAAACGTTCTCTTACAGGAGCAGATGGTTAAGCTAGGATGCTCAATTTGTGTAGTGTTTAGGACATGTCCTAATTTATAGGACATGGCTTATGCCACCCTTCCTGGTGGTAATCCTTCTCATTGGACCATTTCATTCGCTCCTAAATAGTGTGTAAGCCCCTGGCTGTTCGTTTCCCGTGGCTGTTGTAGCAAAATACCACAGACCCCATGGCTTCCACTAGAAACTTATTCTCTCACAGTTCTGGAGGCTAGAGCTGAAATGGAGGAGTCAGCGGCGTTGGTTCTTCTGGAGTCTCTGAGGGAGAGACTATTGCCTGCCTCTCCTGGCTTCGAGTGGTTGCTAGCAAACCTCAATGTTCCTTGGCATCACTCTAATCTCTGCCTCCACCTTCACCCGGCATTCTCCTCTGTGTCTGTCTCTGTGTCAAAGATTCTCTCTTCTTCTAAAAATACTGGTCACTGGGTTATGGCCCACCCTAATCCAGTATGACCTCATTTTAACTTGATTACACCTACAAAGACCCTATATCCAAATAAGGTCACAGGGGTAGGTACCATGAGTTAGGACTTGAACATGTCTTTTTGGGAGACACAATTTAACTCACAACACCCAGCAAAGCCGAGGCTACATTTTACTGTGCTTGTTCACTCATTGACTCCTTCATCTAACATGATTAAGGGAGAACCTATTATGTGAGGAGCCCTGATCTTGGCCCTGGGGCAATGGCAGACTTTCCCCAAAGTCAAGAATAAGGCAGAGTCTCTCCCCTCTTAGAACTTACATTCTAAGAGGGGAGATCAGCATGCTAATGGGGGAGATCAACTATCAACAGAGAATTAAACACGATGTTCACATTTCAGGTGATGAGTGGTGTTGAGAAGAAAATAAAACAGGGTAATGAGATGGAGACTGACGGGCAAGATTGGGGCATGCCTCAGAATCTCCACCCTGTATCTTTCCTTGTGGAAGTTTGTAGTTAAATGAGAGGGCCACGGATCAAATAAGTACATAAATCAATATTAAAAGACAACTGCAATCAATGTTTGGGGGATCAGAACGTGGATTTGGCCTAGGCAGGGAGCTCCAAGCATAGGGCCCTGAAAACCTGACATAACAGAACTAATGGGGATGCTATGTGTCTCCCCCCACCCCACGCTGTCACTTTTTGCTCTAAATGGCGCCTAGGATCTATCTGTGATGCGCCAAGCATTTCCAACTCAACTTCGAGTTTCAGGAAATGCTGTTAGATATTTGGCTTTAGCATTATCAGCTTTTAGACACGAAGTCCCATATTAGACATTATGAATGCCAACCCTTAATACATCATTTAAAATGTTAAAAGCATCGTTCACAAAAATGTTCTCCCATTCTGTAGGTTGTCTGTTTACTGGATAGTTTCTTTTGCATCTGAAAAAGATCTAATGTCTAGCATCTATAAGGAACTTAAACAAAATTACAAGAAAAAAACCCATTAAAAAGTGGACAAAAGACATAAACACTTTTCAAAAGAAGATATACTTGTGGCCAGTAAGCATATGAAAAAAAGCTCAACATCACTGATTGTTAGAGAAATGAAAATTAAAACCACAATGAGATACCATCTCACACCAGTCAGAATGGCTATTATTAAAAAGTCAAAAAACAACAGATGCTGGTGAGGTTGCAGAAAAAAAGGGAGCATGTATATTCTGTTGGTGGGAGTGTAAATTACTTCAACCATTGTGGAAGACAGTGTGGTGATTCCTCAAAGAGCTAAAAACAGAAATATTATTCAACCCAGCAATCCCATTACTGGGTATATACCCAAAGGAATTTAAATCATTCTACCATAAAGACATGCATGGGTATGTTCATTGCAGCAGGATTCACAGTAGCAAAGACATGAAATCAACCTAAATGCCTATCAATGGTAGAATGGATAATGAAAATATGGTACATATACACCATGGAATACTATGCAGCCATAAAAAAGAATGAGATTATGTCCTTTGCAGGAACATGGATGGAGCTGGAGGCCATCATCCTTAGAAAACTAACACAGGAACAGAAAACCAATACCGCATGTTCTCACTTATAAATAGGAGCTAAATGATGAGAACACATGGACACACAGAAGGAAACAGACACTGGAGTCTCTCAGAGGCTGAAGGGTGGGAAGAGGAAGAGGATCAGGAAAACTAGTGGGTACTAGGCTTAATGCCTGGATGATGAAATAATCTGTACACCAAACCCTCATTTTACAAGTTTACCTATGTAACGAACCTGTACATGAACTTAAAATGAAAGTTAAAAATAATAATAATAATAAAAGGAAAGGAAAAAATAAAATATTGAAAGCAAACAAGCAACAACAACAAGTGGGCACTGAATGTTTGGTTCCATCCTTGCACAGACCATGACCATCACTAGGTCCTCCCTACTCGATGTGTGGAAGCCCGAGGAACAGCAGCATGGGCATCACCTGGAGCTTGCTAGGCATGCAGGCTTTCAGGCTTCACCCTGACCACTACAACAGAATCTGCATTTTTACCAAGATCCCTAGGTGATCTGTTTGCTCATTAAAGATTGAGAGGTGCTATCTCAGGGTCTCCTTATGACTACTCTTCTTTTTAACAGGCACTGTTAAAAGTCCTTCTTTTTAACAGACACTGTGAATTCTGCACAGAAGGGAGGCATGCATTCATATGGATAAGGAAGACCTAGAGAGTCATCTTTGCATGTTCCCTGGAGTTTTAGAAGAATTTTCACCTATTTAAAAATTAGAGATTCAGAGCCTATCAGTGAGTTAAGGGTATATCTTTTATTGTATATATAAGTATTTTGAGATCACTGGAGAAAAGCTTCATATATTACTTTTCTTGAATGTTAATCAACGTCTTTCCACTCTGAAAGAGTTAATGAACAAATGTACAGCCAAGCACGCCTGAGAACCAAGCCCAGTTCCCAGCAGCTCCATTCCACTGAAGTCAAAATAGAACAAAGTTTGACTACCTAAGGACTTCCTACGATGTTAGACGAGTAACGTGATACATGGTTTAGGGCTTTTTTCTTTATAATTTCCTTTCCTAGTTTAGAACCTGAATTTCAACTGCATAGTAAACCACAGTGTTGCAGTGATGAAATCGTAAAGAACACCTGCACTCACAATAAGACATTGTCAACAGGTATGCAATTGCTCATGCATCAGTCATTGGGTGACCCATTGGGTCTGTTATGGCTTGTCTCCATATTTCAGAAGTCACTCATCAAAAAATAAATTAGCCCATTTTATAAACATTCTATGACCCTATCCCCAAATGCTTTCAGATATCCCGATCATGCTAGGACACTGGTCATTAGAATAAAGACCTATAGCAGCTCACATCGATTGCAGAAATCATTACAAAGCCAAAGTCCACAACTCTAAAAGAAGATTACAACAGTCTCAGGCATACTCGTAAAGCTTGTCACAAGGCATAATTTCTCAATCTCCTGGAACCTGGCACATAGTCAGCTTAAATAATGCTTACCAAATACAACAGTCTTGCAAGAGCTTTTAAATCCGAGCTTAGAATATATCAAATTTTATATACCGTGAAAGACGGTGTCATTTCTCGATCAACAGGGCGGTGAACATATATCCTTCCGTTCTCATGGTCTTCTAGAGAAAACAAACCAATCTCTGGATATTCATCCACACCAGGTCCACTGATTAGATACATTAGTGACATGTTATGAGACATATTATTGAACAGCTGGAAGGAGGAAAAATGGAAAGAAGAAAAAAGGAGGACGAGAATAAGCCACTATGATAATCAAGTATCAAGGCTAAGAATCAATGGCATCTTTAAGAAATTACACCCAGCAATGGTACATCTGCCAAAGAAATAAACAGATGGGCTGAGATGCAGGAACAATGATGTTGAACTAACTGTTAGCTGCAGTTTGGTCTGTAACAGTGAAAATTTGGAAATAGCATAAATGTTCATCAACACGAAAAAAAAATATAATGATACTTCCTTCACATAGCATGGGGTACTCTGTAGCCTTTAAAGATGTATTTACATTGCCACGGAAAGACAAGCAGGACACATCGCTAAACAAGAAAGGCAAGCAGAACAACACACCAAGTGTGATCTCATTTCTTTGATGCAGATTCACATCAGAAAATCTGTAGAGAAATATCTCGAACCACACATACCAATTTATTAATATCAATTATCCCTTGAAGGAAAGAGAAGTAGTGATCACACAACTAACATTTAGAAACAGCTTAGAATGAGTGGGCCTACAATATGCCTTGCTTGCCTTAACCTATTTAATCTTTAAAACATCTCTGAAATGTAGGCAGTATCATTGACCGCGTTGTACAGATGAGGACACGTTAAAAATCTCTAACTTACCCAGCAAGGACGTGGTGCAGTAGGAATGTGAACCCACTCACTCCCCCTGACTCTTAGGCATATACACTTTTAACCACTGAGACTTGAAAACTTTCTGTACTCTTTATGTTTGTTTTTAACAGTAGGCATGCACTATTTCTTTTTTCTAAGAATCATAGAATGTCATAGCTATAGCAGAGCTTAATCAGTACTTAATTCAAAGGCCCATTGGTACTAGGAAGGTAGTGGAAATAAGCAACATGAGCCTGGAGTAAAGATTCTACTATTCCAATACCATGTGACTTCTTCAAGGCAGTGCTCACCCTCAGCATGTGGGAGGCAATAGGGAGTGGTGGAAACTGGTATTCTGAGTAACTCAAGCCCCACCTAATTGTTGTCATGTGGGAATGTGGGTTCTTTGTGGACAGAACTTTCCATTTTTAAAAAGTCTCTAGAAGGGCAAAATTTTTAAGACAATCTCCCTGTTTATTTATTTATTTTTGAGATGGAGTCTCGCTGTCACCCAGGCTGGAGTGCAGTGGTGCGATCTTGGCTCACTGCAAGCTCCGCCTCCCGAGTTCATGCCATTCTCCTGCCTCAGCCTCCTGAGTAGCTGGGACGATAGGCACCTGCCACCATGCCTGGCTAATTTTTTGTATTTTTAGTAGAGACAGGATTTCACCATGTTGGCCAGGATGGGCTCGGTCTCCTGATCTCGTGATCTGCCCGCCTCAGCCTCCCAAAGTGCTGGGATTACAGGCATGAGCCACCGTGCCCGGCCGACAATCTCCCTGTTTTTAAATAATATTAAAAAAAAAAAGCCTCTGCATGGGCCAAATAAAGCAGACCCGTCAGTTGGAATTAACCACCCTGTTGCTGTATGAGATTCTCATCAGACACTCACATAGAGAAGTGACTCAAAGTCACATACCCAGGTAGAGTTAGAGTGAGTTCTAGAACCCAGGCATCCTGAACCCCAGGCCAGTGCTCTTTCTGCTCTACTTCACTCCCTGGCCTCACTACCACATAACCTTTCAAGATTTAATCTTCCTGGCAAAAGGGGCGTGCTTACTCAGAGGGCATGATGGGGTCATTCCTTAAGAGTAGGCACCTTACCTCACCAAGGAGTTTGGGAAAGGGTCACGGGTCTTCCTCCTCCAGCTCCAAGGTGGTGATCACCCATCTTCTCTTGGATCGCCGTAGAGGCTCGTAGCTCTTTCCCTGGAACTTATAGTGACAATGGTGACAATGAGGATGGCAGTGATGCTCACAGCCAGGATTTATCACACCCTTACTTCAAGCAAAGGCCCTGTGCTGACACTTGGCCTGCATTCTCTCATCCCCACAACAGCCACCTAAGCTTGGAAAATCCAAGTGCCTGTCTTCTTAGTAGCTGTAGAGTCATCTCTAACCATGGGGCAGATGCCGTCCAATGATTTGACATGGTTCTTGAGATAATTTTAGGAGTCATCCAGACATAGCATTAAAGATGACTGTCTGCTATGTACCGATGGCTGTCCTATAGTAGACATGCAAACAGCTGTTGAGAGTTTTCCCACTTCCATTTATCTCTCAATCTTCCTGAAATTTAAATCATCTTATTGATGATTAGGTGCTGATAGACTTTTAATGCATCTCTGTCTATGAATATCCCTTTTAACAAACGTGCAGACATGTACACAAAGAGAAAGAGAGTGACTTAGACTCAGATCTTGGGCTCAGATATTTGTCAGGTAAGAGAATATATGAAATTTAAAGCATTGTTTTGTTTGCATTATATATTTTCACAGTTACCGTCTATTATAAGTGAAGCTGGTTTCTAGCCACATTAATTTTATCAACAAAAATGTAAGTTCTTTTTTTAAAAAATTACTTAATGATAAAGTGAATTGACCAAGAGAACAATACCAAGTAAATAATCACAACATGGCATGAGGATATGGCAAAACCTCACAGTGGTAGGTGCATGACTGCTGCAATGGAAAATATTAAGTTCAATATATTTTAATTCCATAAAGAATAAAATGATGTGGACAAACCTCCAAGCTTATGGTGTACAGTTGAATTTTGATGTTTGCAGGCTGCTCATATTCTAATCAGACATAAAAGCATCATCTGCAACTCTCTGGCAGTCCCTCAAGATTCTAAAAGGCCACATGAATTTACCATTTTATTTTCTGCAAACCAAACATTGGCAGGGCACTAAAGAACTCCAAGCTGCAATTCTGTCTCTAAGTCAAGTGTAGAGACTGATTTTATATATTAAGAAACTGACTTCCAAACCTCACCTTTGTTTGCTTAGTAAGATCATCTGTTTCCTGTTGGACACTGTCAACGATACTGACCTTAAAAATAAAAATAATGTTAATTAGTAGAGAATATACTTATCAGAATCACATGGAAACCACCTGGAGTTGCACAAATCTAGAATTCGAAATGACAAAAACAGAACTTCTGTACTTAGTTTTGGTAAATAGAATTTCTTATCCTCTACATCTTAATTCATGATTGCCACTTATCTTCTCTAACTATAGGAGAAATAATGAAAAGAATTCTGATTTATTATTACCAATGGTGGGGAGACGTTTAAAATCATAAAATACTACTGTTAGTTAACAAAGCAGGAAGTAGAACTTGTTTATTCAGGATGAGCACAGATGTATTTATATGTACACATGTAAAATAACACCAAATATTAATTGGCAATGAGGTTTAAGTGGGCTTTTCTTTTTTTTTTTTCCCCTTGTTTCCAAGACATTATTTACAATAATTAATAAAATAATAGACATGGCACTTTACATTTACATAATGACTTAGAGTGATAATACTTATTTATAATTTATATCTCAACAATCCTTTCTCTTCCTCCAAAAAATACATGTACAAGACTGTTGAAATAGAAAGAGATAAGTTGGCCAGGCGTGGTGGCTCACGCCTGTAATCCCAGCACTTTGGGAGGCCAAGGCGGGTGGATCACCTGCGGTCAGGAGTTCGAGGCCAATCTGACCAATATGATGAAACCCCCTCTCTACTAAAAATACAAAAATTAGCTGGCCATGGTGGCACGCGTCTGTAATCCCAGTTACTCGGGAGGCTGAGACAGGAGAATCGCTTGAACCTGGGAGGCAGAGGTTGCAGTGAGATTTGATTGCACCACTGCACTCCAGCCTGGGTGACAGAGAAAGACTCCATCTGAGAAGAAAGAAAGAAGGAAGGAAGGAAGGAAGGAAGGAAGGAAAGAAAGAAGAAAGAAGAAAGAAAGAAAGAGAAAGAAGGAAGGAAGTGAGGGAGGGAGGGAGGGAAGAAGGAAAGATGGAAGGAAGGAAGGAAAGAAGGAAGGAAGGAAGGAGGAAAGGGGAAGGGGAGGGAGAAGGGAAGGGAAGGGAGGAAAGAAGGAAAGAAGGAAAGAAGGAAAGAAAGAAAGAAAGAAAGAAAGAAAGAAAGAAAGAAAGAAAGAAAGAAAGAAAGAAAGAGAGAAAGTCCTGAAATGTATGATTAGAACCAGCAGCAAACGAAAGGGTGGGAGTGGGGAGGCAGAGAGACAGTGTGCACGCAGGATGACTAGAATAAAGTGAATGAGGCAAAAAGTATAAACAACTGGTGAATTTTCACACAGGGTATTTTGGAATTCTTTGTATTTTCCTTAAATCTTATAAGTTTTACACCAAAACAAAAAGTTATCAAAAAAGACAATTTCAGGAACTAAGATTGGGTATTCAATTTAGCACTAAGATTCTTGCCAGTTATAATAAAAAGGGAAAGTCTGTCTTTAAAAATGAAACATTTTTAATAAACCCTTTTCTTGTTATACAGTCTTCCTATTTAAAAGAAAATTTGATAGCAAAATGCTTTGAGCATACAGAAAGAAATAGAGAATGACATAATGATGCCCATTACCTGGTTCTATCAAACCTTAATACTTTTACCCTATTGGCTTCGAAGTGTTGAGATGTAAATTGTTACAGATAAAATTGAAATTTCCTGTGTACCCCTCCCTCATCTCACTTTTTCCTCAGAAGTAACTCTCATCCTAAACTATATTTAGCATTCCAATGCATGTTTTTAAACCTTCACTATATGTATCTGTGTGCATAGATATGGGTATATATTCATAACAATATGTAATTTTTATGGCTTTGGATTGGACTTTTAAATAATGGTTCACAGTAAGCATCATCCCATAACTTATTTTTTTTTTACTTATCATTGATTTTTCATTTTGGGAGAGTATGTGTGCATTAACACCTACAGTTCTAGTTCATTCATTTTCATTGCTGTAGAGCATTTCACTATATGAATAGGCAATAATCTATTTATCCATTCTCCTAGTGATAGTCGTTTAGGTTGGTTCCAGTTTTTCATTACCAAAAATGCTATGGTAATAAACATCCATGTATATATGAAAAGTTTCTCTGTAGCAGCAATTTTCAAAGTATGATTTCCACAGTCCTGTAAGAGAGTCCACAAGGCCGAACTCTTTCATAAGAACACTAAGGCATTGTTTGCCTATTTTGCTGTCTGACATTTGCACTGATGGTGCAAAACAATAACGTTGGTGAGTGGAATTGCTGATGCCTCAGCGCAAATGAAGGCAGTGGTACCAAACTCCCCATTGTATTCTTCACCACCATGCACTTGCACGTGCAGTTGCAGGAAAAACCAAAAAGAAACAAAAAGAAAACTAGTTTCATTTAAGAATGAAATAATTGGTGAATTTACTCAATTACTGAAATCGCTTGAGAACTGATGAAGTAGTAAAAAATATTGTTTTAAATTGCAACACTTGAGTGTACATCTTTTAAATACTCTTTGTGAGTGGATGGGAAGTATGTACAAAGCTCTGCTGCTGCATATCAAGGCAGAAGGTTTAAAGAAAAGTACTTGCGTGATTGCTTCAGTTTCCAGCTGAACAGGCCACTTTTTAAAATTTTATTTTAATGCAACACCATTTTACTTGAAAGAACAACCAACAAACTGTGATGATTCACGCCAGGGTATTTAATACACGGTTCCTTGATGATGAACAAAGTGAGCTTTCACTTCAAGAAAATCAATCAATGCACAGTATCTGTTCCCACTGATAAATGTAATCTTTCAAGCAAAAATCAGAACTTTAGAAAACTTGTGTCTGCCAATATGAGCATGAAAGCTTCCTAATAATGAAAGATTTTTATTATAATAGCAATAGTTTTCTTTTAATTTTATAGGCTTTAATATGTCCACATAGGAAATGCCTGCGTAACTCAATAGCCAATGGCTTCCTAATGATCAACACATCATGTTCTAAAATCATGCGCAGGTAAAAGAGTCATCCGGCCGGGCGCGGTGGCTCACGCTTGTAATCCCAGCACTTTGGGGGGCCGAGGTGGGCGGATCACGAGGTCAAGAGATCGAGACCACGGTGAAACCCCGTCGCTACTAAAAATACAAACAAATTAGCCGGGCGTGGTGGCGGGCGCCTGTAGTCCCAGCTACTCGGAGAGGCTGAGGCGGGAGAATGGCGTGAACCCAGGAGGCAGAGCTTGCAGTGAGCCGAGATTGCGCCACTGCACTCCAGCCTGGGCGACAGAGCGAGACTCCGTCTCAAAAAAAAAAAAAAAAAAGAGTCATCCAGAGTGCAAGAGAGACCAATGGATTTTAATGGAATGGAGTAGGGAAAATTCAGTGATATGGTTTCAGATTCCACCCAGTAAATAACTGTTAAGACATTACAGTGTATTGAGTTTTAGTGTAATATCAAGAAAAATATCCACAATTATCTGTTCCAGGTTATTAAAATATTCCTCCCTTTTCAAATATCTGCGTGAGGCCAGAATTTCTTCATATACTCCAACCAAAGAAATTCACAACAGACTGAATACAGAAGCAGAGAGGAGACTTCTGCTGTTTTCTTTAAAGCTGGGCATTCAAAATATTTGCAAAAAATATATAGTGGCACTTTTTCCACTAAATGGAATTTTGAAAAATATGGATAGTTTCCAAAATATGTGCTATTTTTATTAACATAGAATGGGTTTATTATGGTTACATCCAATGAATTGAGAAATATGTTTAAAATGTCCCTATTTTAATATCTACCATGGTGTCAGCAAATATAACCCACATAAGCTAAATCTCTAGGACTGATACCTAAATCACCAGGGACAGAGCCTCCACTCTGGTTGCCTCGTCTGCGTCAGAATCTATCATTATTTATCCTTATTCACATTACGATACAAGAGGCTATGGTGGGTGGTGGGTGGGTGATGTTATTGGGTTGTATTGTTAGCGTCAGGGCTAATGATAATATTTGTTTCCTGGCCAGGTTATACTTCTATCTATTTACCTGAAGGAAAAGAATGTTTAAACTCTTTGAGTTCTGAAATCTCAAACTGATTTTTTTAGACAATGAATGCTTCTTGATTAATGTTGGTAGTTTTAAATTAAGGGCCTACCCAGGTGTATAACTTTTAAATGGAGAAAACTGTAGTTCTTGCAAAAGATATAGAAATTAATTCTGTTTCTGAAACAGGTGTATTTCCAGGTGGCCAAGGTTATTAACAAGGAATATATTGAGGTTTCTTGTTCCCTCTGGGCCTCAGTTTCCCCTTCTGTAAATTGAGGGTATGAGACAAGGTGTCTTTAAGGGCTCTTTCAACACTAAAGCTCTGTAAATTCATTTTATTATGATAACACATAAACGGCACAGTTGACAGTCACATAAGAGCTGGCTGAAATGTTCAAAAGAAGTTTGAAAGGGTGGATGTTTATACTTTGCCAGAGATGCCTTAAATTTCACATCATTGTGTGTGTTTCATTTCTCCTCTCTTTATGCATCTCTTAGAAATTAACTTGAGATCTCTCATCTGGGTGATGCAGGAAGACTGGAAATTGTTTTATTTTCTGTAATGATTTTGTAAGTGCTCTTATTATATTTCTCATCCGTGCCAAATTTAGGCAGTCTGTCCAAAGAGGAAATCTTTCAAAATATTTGCATAATGCTTTCTATAATGTGGTGGTGTGGGCCTGGGGTGGGGGGGGGGTTCTTTCTAGATGCTTGTTCCCTCAGCTACCATGTCGACCAAACCACTTTATCAGAGGGGGCCACGCAGACATATGATTGCACGGTCCACCCTGCACATGATTTGACAGATGGCTCTGGACCTGGGGCATGTAACCATTATCATTCAGGCTAGCCTGGCTGGGCAGCCATGGCATCTTTTGGGAGAAAATTCTCTGAATGAATGAAGATGTAATCTGTGACTATACAGGATACTAAAGAGCTAAGAGGTCTATATAGAAATCATTCGTTCCCAAAATGCTTGGAAATATTTCATTTTTAAATGCAAGCTTTTATTTAAGCAGAATTCGGGTCCTAAAAGTCAGCAGAATTTGGATACAGGACTCTGTTCTGCAGGTTTATGTCTTTGTTCCAGATTCAGTGACAAGTAATGACAAGCCATAGGAAAGGAGTCTTTCTCCCCTCTTCAGTCATTTCCAGTCCTGAGAGCCGATGAGTCCTCAGCTTGGGGCTGTGACAGGCTTGAAAGACCACGGAGGAGAGAGGTTTTAAGAGAATGAAATTGGACAGTGAGGAAAGCCTCTCTTTTTTTATTTTTGGACGATGAGGAAAGCCTCTGAAGCTTTCATTCAGGGAGAATTTGGATCCTAGAAATCACAGAATTTCCTATCCAAGATTCCTCTAGAGTCTTTTAATCCGTACCCAATATCTCTCTTCTGGGCTCTAGACCAGGGCAGTCCTAGGAAAATCTCTGTGAAGATGAGAATGTCCCTGCTGTCCTGGCCAGTGTGGTAGCCCCTAACCACATGTGGCTAACTGGGCCCCTAAAATGTGGCTAGTGCTAGTATAGAACTGAATTTTAAATTTTGCTTAATTTTAATTAATTTAAATTGCCACATGTGACTAGAGTCCAATGCAGATAGTATAAAGTATTGGTTAAGCATGTGGATTTATAAGATTAGAAGACCTGAGTTTAAATCCTGTTCTATGGGCAACATGGCAAAATCCTGTCTCTACAAAATGTATAAAAATTAGCCAAGCATGGTGGCCTGTGCCTGTAGTTCCAGCTACTTGGGAGGCTGAGGTGGAAGGATCGCATGAGTCTGGGAGGTGGAGGTTGCAGTGAGTTGAGATCATTCTACTGTACTCCAGCCTGGGCAACAGAGTGAGACCCTGCCAAAAAAAAAAAATCCTTTTCTATCCCTCACCAGCTATGTGATGTCGGGATGTCGGGCAGGTAATTTATGATCTGGAGTCTGCATTTCCTCATCTGTGCACACACATGCACACCCCCACATACGTAAATGTGTAAGTGTTTGTATGTATTTGATCCTCACAACAGCCCAATCATGAAGGTACTATTATTATTCCTTTTTAATATACAACACTCACACACAAAGTGCTCAGGATGGCAAGGGCTACGTAAGTATCTCCTCTTTTTCCTATTCAAGTCTCTAGGTAACATTTCCACTGGCATCTCCCACAAGCAACTCAAATCCTACATGTCCCAGACTGATAGCATAGCTTGTATTCTCACAAACCTGCCCATCTTGGAGGCTCTCTAACCACAAGACACCTACTCATTCCAAAGGTCATCCTTGATGCCTCTGCTTTTCTCATCCCCATGTCCAAGTTCTGTCAAGTTCACTTCGTAAGGCCAGCTCTTCTCTGTCTCCACCCCAAACAGCTAAAGTTTCCACCACCTTGAGAACCCACAGGATTGGTCTCTCCTGTTCATTCCATCCTTCTGTGGTGGGTTGAATTGTGTCCCTAAAAGCATATATTGAAGACCTAATCCCCAGTACCTGTGAACGGGACCGTATTTGGAAATAGGCTATTTGCAGATGCAATACTTAACTGAATTACAGTTAAGATGAAGTCACACTGGGTTAGAGTGGGCCCTAATCTAGTGAGCAGTGTCTTGATAGGAAAACACAGACACAAAGGGAGGATGCCATGTCATGACGGGGCAGAGACTGGAGTGACATAGCTGCAAGCCAAGAAACAGCTGGGATTACCAGCAACCCACCAGAAGCTGGGGAGAGGCCAGGGAGGGTCTTCCCAGTCTCAGATGGATTTTGGCCCTGCTCACACCTTGGTTTCAGACTTCTGGCCTCTAGAACTGCAAGTGAGTACATTTCTCCTATTTTAAGCCAGTGTACCAGTTTGTGGTTCATTGTTTCAGCAGTCTGAGGACACTAATATATGTTGCTAACACATTCTCTGCACAGAGGCTTGAGTGATCTTTAAAAGCACAGATCTCACACCCCTTTCCCCCCAGGGTTTTTACTTCTCTTAGGACAGAATCCAACCTGCTCTGTCCCCTGCTGACCCTCTCAGCTTCACCTCTGACCACACTATCCCCACCTTCTGCAACCCATCACTCTGTTGGTCTTAAATGAAAGGCTGAAAGAATAATTCAGTCAGAGCATAAATGTTAACAATTTATTAAAATGTAACGCAATTCAGAATTTCCCAGATTGGTAACAATGCCACCACCACCACCAACAAAAAATCATAAGTGGCTTTTCTCATTGTACAGTTTCATTCTCTTAAAACTTCCCTCCTCTCTGGTCTTTGAAGCCTGCCACAGCCCCAAGGTGAGGACATATGAGCTCTCAGGCCTGGAAATGATGAAAGGGGAGAAAACTCCTCTTCCTTGGCTTGTCATTCACTTGTCACTGAACCTGGAACAAGGACATAAACCTGCAGAACAGAATCCTGACTTGGTGATTTGGCTTCATGTCCAAATGACAAAGAAAGGGTGTGGGGATTTCAGAGGAAAACAATTGTGGACACAATAGCTCTCCAGCAGAAATGGTATCAACTTGTAAATATGCAGATCTGAACAGGGGGAAGTAGATATTTGTTATAGATGTCACAGATGGCAATAAGCCAATTCAGGGGGCAGGGATGTAAAGGAATGGAACGGAATGTTACTCATAACCAATTTGACGATTATTGAGCACCTGCCAGGTGTAAAGCTCTTTAAGAGTTAAAGGTCCAGCATTCTGACTGCTAAAAACTTCTTATATCTATTGAATCATGTTCTCTTCATCTGCCTTGATTTCCTGGAATCTACATAAAGCTGCTGTCATCAATCACTGAAGTACAATCCACAGACCCATTCCCATTGCCCACCCCCACTTGACACACCCTCAGAAGTCAATTAATTTGCTTTGGCACTGCGCTAATACTACAGAGGGAAGAGAATTCAGGTCTGTTTCCTGATCAGACCCATTGTGGGTAGGAGCAGGAGTGAGGGAAGGATGGGGACAGGATTTGATTTGGACTATATTCAAATCCATGCAAACATAGGCTACTAAAAAGGACTTCTATGAAGTATTGGAGATCAAATTAATGTGCCTTCTGACTAAGGAAACTCGTAACTCTTGATATGGCAAAATGTGACTAAGAAAATTCTCCAAACCTCAAGCAACTGGTACCAAACAAGTTATCCACCTTCAGACAGAGTTTTCCCCCTATTATGTTTATTGGTGTATTCCCAGTGCCTGGCCCAAAGCAGGTATCCAGTAAATAGTTTTAGCATGAGCTCTGAATGAATATAGCCAACCATTTTCACTGTGATTAGAAAAACAGAAAGACGCAGACATAAGAGCACATTGGCTGGGCCGTTACTGAACTGTGAACCTAATAGTAGAGAGAGGCTCTGTAAGAGAAGATGACGTTTATTTGGGCAAGGACACTGCCATGGGAATACGTGTGCCATGGTAAACGATGTGTAGAGTCAGGGAGATAAAGGAAGATAAAGGTTTTCAAAGGAAAAAATCAGAAGGATTATATCATTGTTTTGAAATAATTATCTTTGGCTACAAAGATCAGTAATAAGGGTGACACTGGTTTGAGTTTGCACAAAAAGTTGCTGGGAAGATTTCTTTGAAAAAGTATTTTTTGTGTAAGGTTTTAACGGCCTTTGTGCAAAGTTGTTATTTTTGCAGAGCTTTTGTGATAGTTTTAGTTATCAAGCCTACAAATGTGAGAACCCCCTTTTCATAACCTTCTTTGTGTCTGTATGTCAGGCTTTGTGCCTGTGAGTGTGTGTGTTTTAACATAAGGAACTCCATTTTGATTCTGACAACTTTCGCAGTACCAAGGGCTTTTACGCATTTCCTCATTCACTGGCACAACCACTGGCTCAGACAAATTCAGTTACTAGCTCCATTTTCAGGTGAAGAAAACTAGGCTTAACAAGGTTATGTTAAAAGTCCTGACACCAGTGCACTCTCAGATCAGCTCAACCTGAACCTTTGGGGGCAAAACCCAGGCACTGAGATCCCTTGAAGCTCCCTAGGTGAGTTCAACTTGATCCAAGGTAAGGAACAAAGTTAAGCTGGCCTAGGTCTCCAGCTGGCTGTGAAGGAGCCTAGGTCAGGACACCAAGCAGCCCAGTCCAGAGCTCACAGTTACCAGCCACTGGGCTGCGTCCCGCCCTCAGCTGACATTCAAAGGAAGAAATGATTCCCTCTCCCTACCTACAAAAAGCCGACAAAGCAGATCACAACCAACAAGCGCATGCAACATTACCTCTGCCCACTCTAAGTACAAACAGAGCAAGCCCATATGTTTCGAATCCTGACTCCACTAGTTTGTATTTCCATTTAAACAGTGGCAATTGGGGGCAGTGGATTTAGCCCTTCCATCCCCGTGGGTTTGCTCAAATTGCCTTGGATCCAGACAACTGAGATTTCCTCAATCTTATGTAAAGTGTGAACAGAAGTATCATTATAAAACTTGGCAGGGTGCAGTGTCTCACGCCTGTCATCCTAACACTTTGGGAGGCTGAGGCAGGCAGATCACTTGAGGTCAGGAGTTTGAGACCAGCCTGGCCAACACGGTGAAACCTTGTCTCTAATAAAAATACAAAAACTAGCCGGGCATGGTGGCGTGCACCTGTATTCCCAGCTCCTCGGGAGGCTGAGCCAGGAGGTTGCTTGAACCCAGTAGGAGGAGGTTGCAGTGCACTGAGATGTCACCACGCACTGTAGCCCGGATGACGAGACCCTGTCCCAAAAAAAAAAAAATTGTGTGTGTTGGCTGGGTGAGGTGGCTCATGCCTATAATCCCAGCACTTTGGAAGGCCAAGGTGAATGAATCACTTGAGCTTAGGAGTTCGAGACCAGGCTGGGCAACATGGTGAAAATCCATCTCTATAAAAAATACAGAAATTAGCCAGGCATGGTGGTGAGTGACTGTAGTCCCAGCTACTTGTGAGGCTGAGGTGGAAGGATCACCAAGCCTGGGAGGTTAAGGCTGCAGTGAGCCTTGATCATGCCACTGCACTCCAGCCTGGATGATGAAGCCAGACCCTGTCTCAACAAAAGGAGAAACAAAGAAAGAAAGAAAACTCATGTGTGTTGATGTAATCTCACTAAAAATAGTGTGAGCTATATAAATTAGTTTTAAACAAGTCCCTTAGCCTGCTCCCACTGTTGCCCCAAACAGACTGGGACCCTTAACTTCCCTTTATATAAATCCAGAGCCCCTGCTGCCTAAGCCATTCTCAAGACAGCCAGCCCTGGGTCCCAGCAGGTCACACTCAGTCCCTCTCCCCTCCCTTAGCCTAGAAGGGGCAGGGCCAGCTTGCGCTTTGCTTTCAGTTCCCTGCACCTGACCACTAGGCTCCAGGCTCAGCTTACCTGCAGCAGTCACAGCAGCAGCACTAGAAGCAGCAGCAGCGAGGGGTGCCTCCGGGATCGCATGGCCATATGGGAATACCCAAGACAGACCCAGAACGTGCAGCTGCTAACCAGGCCTCCAAGCTGGTGGTCTCACCGGAGCCACACACCTCCTTCTCAGCCAGCAGCTTCTTCTCTAATGGTTTTCAGGTCACTTTTGCCCAGACGCTTTCATCCCAACTTGCTCCTCCCTTTTCAGCTTTTCTTGCATTTATCAGAGTGGGGTGGGCTGACTTGTAAGCTTGAACATACGTTTGCCACAAGTAGAGTTCCTAGGAAGGGTGGGGTAGAAACTAAAGCCACCATGGTCCTGCACGTACACAAAAGACTGGCTGGGGTCTGACCTCAGGAACAACAGCTCAGCCAGAGGAAGTAAAACCAGCACCTATCGGAAAGTAGAATTACTTGTTTCTTTGTTTCTTTGTTTGTTCTAGTTTCCAAATAGAAGGCCCAATCATCTCTTTCTATAGCAGGATATGTTAGTGACTATTTTCTATAAACTTATCCTCTTGAAACAAATGAAAAAAAAACTAGAAAATGACTAGAATGATAACTTTATTAAAGGGGAAGGGATGGGGAAGAATGAAAGAAAAGAAAAAACAACTTTTACTTTCCAAAGCACTAAAAATCGTTATTCCAACAATATCCCGGGGCTCTGGGGTTTGCAAATTATTTCTACTAAAACCTCTTTTAAGCTTAGACTAATCTGCCTTTTTGAGTTTGGGAATTAAAGTGGGAGGGAGGGGAGATGGGAAAGAGCCTCCCTGTGGACTGGGATTTCTGTGGCAACCTGGGAGTCTTTGCATTAGAATTCTGAAAAAGACAATTTGAGATTATATTATACCAATACTTAAGGTTGCAGTTAGCAAGTTTTAAAACACAATCTGTGATACATTAACCCTGATTACCTTAACATGACCTTTTTACCACATTACCTTGTTTAAAGTAGTAAACAGATAAAATAAAAGGTAAACTTTCTTTGCTTATTCTAGATATTGGCTTAGGCAAGGATTTCATGACCAAGAACCAAAAAGCAAATGCAATAAAAACAAAGATAAATAGCTGGGACCTAATTAAACTAAAGAGCTTTTGCACTGCAAAAGGAACAGTCAGCAGAGTCAACAGACAACCCACACAGTGGGGGAAAATCTTCACGATCTATACGTCTGACAAAGGATTAATATCTAGAATATACAATGAACTCCAACAAATCAGTAAGAAAAAAACAATCCCATCAAAAAGTGGGCTAAGGACACGAATAGACAATTCTCAAAAGAAGATACACAAATGGCCAACAAACATATGAAAAATGCTCAGCATCGCTAATGATCAGCGAAATGCAAATCAAAACCACAAGGCAGTACCACCCCACTCCTGCAAGAATGGCCATAATCAAAAAATCAAAAAACAGTAGATGTGGGTATGGATGTGACAATCAGGGAACACGTCTACGCTGCTGGTGGGAATATAAAATAGTGCAGCTGCTATGGAAAACAGTGTGGAGATTCCTTAAAGAACTAAAAGTAGAACTACCATTTGATCCAGCAGTCCCACTACTGGGTATCTTCCCAGAGGAAAAGAAGTCCTTATTAGAAAAAGATACTTGCACATGCATGTTTATAGCAGCAAAATTCACAATTGCAAAATAGTGGAACCAACCCAAATGCCCATCAATCAACTAGTGGATAAAGAAAATTTGTATATATATACACACATATGTGTGTATATATATATGTGTCTATATACATATATATGTGTGTATATATATATGTGTCTATATACATATGTGTGTATATACGTATACACACATACGTGTGTGTATACGTGCATGTGTGTATACGTGTATACACATATGTATATATACATATGTGTGTATATACGTATACACACATATATGTGTATGTATATATATACACATATATGTATGTATATACATATATATGTGTATATACATATATATGTGTATATACATAAATACATATATCTATATATGATGGAATGCTACTCAGCCATAAAAAGGAATGAATTAACCGCATTTGCAGTGACCTGGATGAGATTGGAGACTATTATTCTAAATGAAGTAACTCAGGAATGGAAAATCAAACATCGTATATTCTTGCTGATTTGTGGGAGCTAAGCTATGAGGACACAAAGGCATAAGAATGATACAATGGACTTTGGGGACTTGGGGGGAAGAGTGGGAAGAGGGTGAGGGATAAAAGACTACAAATATGGTGCAGTGTATACTGCTCGGGTGATGGGTGCACCAGGATCTCACAAGTCACCACTAAAGAACTTACTCATGTAACCAAATGCCACCTGTACCCCAATAACTTATGGAAAAATAAAATTAAAAAATAAAATAAAAAATAAAAAAGAACACATCAAAAATAAAATATAAAATATAAATCTCCCAATTAAAAAAAAAACTTTCTTTGCTTAACTGAACATTCATAGCTCTGAGATGCTGCTGAATATTTTAATTTGAATAGTTTATTTTCATTGAAATTAATAGCTTATTATTGAAAAGAGTAATAAATAAAACTTTAAAGTCTATAGATATTTCCCGTGCATAAAGAGAAACCGAATACCTTGTGCCTATTTCCAAAGTGGATATTTCTATGATAGCCTATTTTAAAAAACTGATTACGTTAGAATCACTAATTTAGAATATAGAAGTCAGGTGAGCTAAACCATGTTAAATATTTGTGAAAAAACCACATCAGTTGAGCACTCCCTGCTACTAGAATAGCGCTGGGGACTAAAATATTCTTGCTAGAAAGGCATTAGCCTCACAAAGGTCTATTCTGGGAGGGGCTGGGGGACGACAGTGAAGGATTCCACTTTCACATTCGTTTTAAGTTTAAAAAAAATTGGTATTTTAAAATTAGCTGGGCGTGGTGGCACACACCTGTAATCCCAACTACTCGGGAGGCTGAGGCAGGGGAATCCCTTGAACCCGAGAGGCGGAGGTTGCAGTGAGCTGAGATCGCATGATTGCACTCCAGCCTTAGGCAACAAGAGTGAAACTCCATCTCAAAACAAAACAAAACAAAAAACACTATAGGAATTGGTATTTTCATATATTAGAAACAATCAAGTTTTCAACATTCTCAAGCATTTAAAATAACTGAGCAGAATGCCAGTTCCCCACGCGGCAACCCTACTTGGGTAGGCCATGGGGCCTGAACTCAGCTGGTGATTCTGGGCATCACCTGCAGCACATCTTGGGTGAGCCTGAGCTAGAAGATGTCCCCGCTCCCTTTCTATTCTGAGCATGTGATCATAGTGACAATAGTCTAGCACTCCTTTCTGTGTCCTCGGAAGTACAATAATACTTTATAGCCACATGGTGGCAGCTCCCAGCTCCCTGTAAGCTGACAAGTGAAGAAATGAGATTGCTCATGAGATAAAAGTTACTTGATTGCAAGGGAGGTATAAGCTACAATTACCTACCCAGGGTCAACCTTCTCATGTTTTTGAGGGGTGCCCCCAGTCACCTCCAGTTCTCCCTGTCTTTTTTTAATAATGATGATTGCATCATGAGGCATCCCCACCCAGCTTGTATTTCTGCGTGGATAGTGGTCTGGCTGGCCAGGCCTCATGCCCAGTTGAAAGGAGGGGAACTTAGGTGGACAGTGAGACTGAGGGAAGATAACAAATGCACCTGACTCTGTCTACATTTGGCATTTTCCATATGGATCAAGTAAACACCAGAGAAGTAAAGCGCTGGGCTGGAGCCTTCTTTCCTGGCTGGGGAGGCGAGAAGGCTGGCATTCGATGCCTGCTCTGCAGAGGTGAGCCGGCCACAGTGAAAGGCTGGGAGAGTGGCCTGTTACAGAGGACAGGCCTTAGGCTTTCCCCTTAGTCTCTCTTTCTGTCACCAATGCTAGGGGAGGCAGAGCCTGGAAGAGGGAGGGAGCAGAGGTGTCCCAACGGCAAAGCACCACCATGCCTTAGGATTTCGGTGCTGGGTTGGAAGGTGAGGAGGGGCTGCCCAAGCCTCCCCTGCCCACACACCCACCTGGGAGTCCAGCCCACTCAGGGCGGATGGAAGAGATTAGATTTCCATCAAGGCTGACATCGAAGTTTTAAGCTGGGCTGGTTTTACTGACTGACGTGACTGGGTAATGATGAACCCCAGTTGTAACTGAGGGATTGAAATGGTTTGGGTGAAGGCTCAGATTAAGGAAGAATAAAATGGCTCATGCTTATATGTCCCCTGAGTCAAGGCCTTTCTATACTCACTAACACAAAAATAATTTTCCAGCCAATACTCCTGAATTCAATTCCCGTTTTTTCATAGTCACAAGAAAAGTTTAATTTCTCAGAACACTCTTGAGAAGGGTTTTTAAAATAATCAGGGAAGAGTTCTGCTTCCAGTAGTGGTGAAGTAGGTTCAACTCTGCCATAGACATAGCAGCTATTAACAAAATATAAAACAGGGCTGGGCACAGTGGCTCACGTCTATAATCCCAGCACTTTGGGAGGCTGAGGCAGGTGGATCACCTGAGGTCAGGAGTTTGGGACCAGCCTGGCCAACATGGTGAACCCGTCTCTACTAAAAATACAAAAAAATTTAAAAAATTAGCCAGGTGTGGTGACACATGGCCAGCTACTTGGGAGGCTGAGGAAGGAGAATTGCTTGGAGGTGGAGGTTGCAGTGAGCCGAGATCAAGCCATTGCACTCCATCCTGGGCAATAAGAGCGAAACTCTGTCTCAAAAAATACATATATATATATAAAATATATATAAAACAGCTACCCAGAGTGGAGGCCCTGGAGGGTGAGCATGGCAGGCAGAAGCTGGAAGGACTCTGATGCCTGGAATAGGCCATAGCTGGGACTGCTAGGTGGCTAGAGGGATGGACGGAGTAGACAGAGCCAGGTGGCAACTGTCTGGTTGTGAGAGTAAGCACGCGGTTATTCACTGTGAAGCTCTCTCCACTTTCATATATGTTTGAATTTTTTTTTTTTTTTTTGGAGACAGAATCTCACTCTGTCACCCAGGCTGGAGTGCAATGGCATAATCTCGGCTCACTGCAACCTTTGCCTTCCGGGTTCAAGCGATTCTCCTGCCTCAGCCTCCTGAGTAGCTGGGATTACAGGCATGTGCCATCATGCCCAATTAATTTTTGTATTTTTGGTAGAGACGGGGTTTCATCATATTGGCCAGGCTGGTCTCAAACTCCTGACCTCAGGTGATCCACCTGTCTCAGCCTCCCAAAGTGCTGGGATTACAGGTGTAAGCCACCGTGCCTGGCCTGAAAAAATTTATAATGCAATATTGGGAGAAAACCAGAAAGGTGAATTTGACTCCATCAAGGAAAACTCCATCAGCACTTTACTTCTCTGGTGTCTACTTGATCCATATGGGAAATGCCAAATGCAGGTAGAGTCGGGTGTGTTTGTCATCTTCCCGCAGTCCTGCTGTCCACCTCGGTTCTCTTCCTTTCAGCTGGGCATGGGGCCTGACCAGCCAGACCACTGTCCAAGCAGAAGCCCAAGCCGGGCGGGGATGCCCTCATGATGCATTCATCATTATCGAGTGTAGAAAACTACACTTATTATTGTGTAGTTTTACCCGACACCTGGTAGTGTATCTCTAGGTGTACCCCAATATCTTGTTACATATATTAAGAGCTGAAGTTCATTAGACTTCATATTAGAATAAAATAATCCATCATTTGTGTTTCTGGATTTCTTTTTTCAAGGACTAAGAATTCTGTTTTTCAATTCTGATCACTTTACTAATCACATGGGTTGATTTGAGCATGCATACTGAAACTTAGGTTTTAGTATGTTGTCAGCCACTAAGAGCTGGCCAGAAAATTACCTTGGAGAGATTTTAATTTCTTGCCCCAATTTTTTCAACTAATATGTAGTTGCAGATACGCAATTAGAAAAACAAACAAAAACTCTGCCAGATATAACCTATTGAAGGCGTTTTCACTTTTTGCAAGTATATTCCAATGCTAATCATACTAGTGGTATGAATCACCATGCTCTTTCTTCCATCATTTATGTTTGTAAATCAAGCTTGTTCAACCTGTGGCCCAGGACAGCTTTGAAAGTGGCCCAACACAAATTCATAAAATTTCTTAAAACGTTATAAATTTTTTTGCATTTTTTTTAGCTCAACAGCTATTGTTAGTGTTAGTGTACTTTATCTGTGGCCCAAGACAATTATTCTTCCAGTATGGCCCAGGGAAGCCAAAAGAATGGACACCCCTGACATAAATTGTTTATGCTTCTTTAGGAAAGGAGAAAATGAAGGAAAGGAAAGAAAAGAGGAAGATTTAAACAGCTGTTTTTATCTTCCTGCACCAAAAACTGTTCTGTTAAGGTGAACAAATATACTTTAAAAAATCAGAACATCTTCAATTAAACTCGTTAAGCTATTTCAATATTACATAAATTCTACAAATAAAAAGCATTTCATTCCAGCATTTAGAAAACGGAAAACACCACGTGAGAAAAGCAAAGGCTTCCTTTTCTTTCTCCTTGCTTTATTTAGGCAGAGTATCTCAAGAGATAGGTTTAGAGGAAAAGCTTGCTGACAGTTGGTGAACACTCTTCTAATCCTGGACAAAATGACCAAGTGAGTGAAAGGAAAGGGACAAGGGAAGGTAGAGTGATTGTTCCACACCTGGAGTTTGAAAATCTAAGAGTCTGAATGTAAGGAAAATGGGATGAGGTGGTTAGGTGACCTAAGAAACCCCAACGCTTACATTTTAAGTCTTTGATCCATCCTGAGTTGGTTTTTGTATAAGGTGACAGATAGGGATCCAGTTTTATTCCTCTACATGTGGCTTGCCAGTTTCCTGAAACAATAAAAATTCTAGAAGACAATATTGGAAAAATTCTTCTAGACGTTGGCCTAGGCAAAGAAGTCATGACTAAGACCCAAAAAGCAAATGCAACAAAAATAAAAATAAATAAATGGAACCTAATTGAACTAAAAAGCTTCTGCACAGCAAAAGAAATAATCAGCAGAGTAAACAGACAACCCCAGAATGGGAGGAAATATTTGCAAACTACACATCTGACAAAAGGAATAGTATGTAGAATGTACAAGTAACACAAACAAATCAGCAAGAAAAAACAGTAATCTCATTAAGAAGTAGGCAAAGGACATGAGTAGACAGTTCTCAAAAGAAGATACACAAATGGCCAACAAAAATGTGAAAAAAGTGCTGAACATCACCAATCATCAGGGAAATGCAAATTAAAACCACAGTGAGATACCATCTTACTTCTGTAAAACTGACCATTATTAAAAACTCTAGAAACAATAGATATTGACATGGATGTGGGGAAAAAAGAATGCTTGTACACTGCGGATGGGAATGTAAATGAGTACAACCTCTATGGAAAACATATGGACATTCCTTAAGGAGCTAAAAGTAGATCTATCATTTGATCCAGCAATCCCACTACTGGGTATCTACCCTGATACAGTTTGGCTGTGCCCTCACCCAAATCTCATCTTGAATTATAGTCCCCATAATCCCCACATATCATGGGAGGGATCTCTTGGGAGGTGATTAGATTATGGGGGTGGTTTGCATGCTGTTCTCCTGATAGTGAGTGAGTTCTCATGAGATCTGATGGTTTTATAAGGGGCTTCCCCCTTCACTCAGCTCTCATTCTCCCTCCTGCCACCCTGTGAAGAAGTGCCTTCCGCCATGATTGTAAGGTTCCTGAGACCTCCTCGGTCATGTGGAACTGAGTCAGTTAAACCTCTTTTCTTTATAAATTACCCAGGCTTGGGTATTTTTTTCATAGCAGCATGAGAACAGACTAACACATACCCAAAGGAAAAAGAAGTCATTATATGAAAAATACACTTGCACACGTATATTTATAGCAGCAAAATTCACAATTGTAAAGATATGGAACCAACATAAGTGCCCATCAACTGAGTGCATAAAGAAAATGTGATATATATGTACACACACTCACACACACACATATATATAGTATGCCGTGGAATACTACTCAGCCATTAAAGGGAGCTAAACAATGTCTTTTGCAACACCTTGGATGGAGCTGGAGGTCATTATTATTATTTTCTTTTTTTTTGGAGACAGAGTCTTGCTCTGTCACCCAGGCTGGAGTGCAGTGGCATGATCTGGGCTCACAGCAGCCTCTGCATCCCGGGTTCCAGGATTCTCCTGCCTCAGCCTCCTGGGTGGCTGGGATTACAGGCGCATGCTGCCACGCCTGTAAATTTTGCACTTTTAGTAGAGACAGGGTTTCGCCTTGTTGGCCAGGCTTGTCTCGAACTCCTGACCTCATTATTCTAACTGAAGTAACATAGGAGTGGTAAACCCAAATCTTTATGTTTTCACTTAGAAGTGCGAGCTAAGCTATGAATGCGCAAGGGCATACAGAGTGACATACGGACTTTAGAGACTCAGAAGGGGAAAGCTGGGAGGGAGGCTAGCGATAAAAAACTGTGCATTAGGTCCAATGTACACTACTCAGGTGACAGGTGCACTAAAATCTCAGAATTCATCTCTATATAATTTATCCACGTAGCAAAAAACCACTTGTACCTCAAAAGCTATTGAAATAAAAAAAAAAAAAAGAAAAAAGAAACTTCAACTCCTTAGCATTCACCTGTGGAGCAGATTTTATCAGAGGCCGTAAATCACTCATTTAGGCAACCTCTTAGGTAAACAGCCAGCCCAGTGCCTTTAAACTATGGAGAAAATAGGGCTAGATAAGCAAATGGCTTGCTTGAGGGGAGAGAGGGCCTGCCAGCTACTCACATACCATAAAGGCAGTCACTCAAACTTGCAGACTTAAGTACCAGGAAAGCAAGTTTCTCAAACTTTAATGTGCCAAGGATTTTGTTAAAATGCAGACTTGGACTCAGTAGGTCTAGGGAGGAGCTTGCAATTTGAGTAGCAAGGCATGAAATTGTCCTCGCTTAATGTAATCTAAAGTTAAATATGTGTTATTTGTTTGCTTTAAAATCTCATTTAAGCTAGGGCAATTATGACTATCCCATTTTTAATTCCATATATATTTTCCAGTATTATTACAGTAATTCCTTATATATTAAATTGCTGAAGACAAAAATATTCAAATTGTATTTTATGAAACAGGGATCTCTGTGAAGATTTTTATAAATTGGTGATTTATGTTACTTCATTGAGCACGATTCTATGCTGGATACAGTGTTTTATGATGTGGGAATGTTCAATGAATCAAAGAGAATCCTCCACAGCACCTAACTGCATATAATAGACCACTGTATTCTCTGATGGCAGAGTGAAGTCAAATAAAGAACATGCTTTGGGCCTGAAGTCAAAAAGTCTTTTTCTCTCCATTTCTTTTTGATTCCAGTAAAAACCTTTTTATTGACTAGAAGGCACTCACAGGCCAAATTCACTGCTCTCTGAAAGGGTTTAGTCGCCACCTTGTGGATAATAAAACAGCAAAAGCCCAAAATAATACATTTCTTGTACCAAAAAAAAAAAAGATTTTAAACCTCCAGCATGGTTAATTTTCAAAACATATCCAAAAACTTACTTTTTAAGCCACTGAACATTACTGCCACAATTTGGTAGACTCAAAAGAATGCACCCTATTGTCAGAGTGAAGTTAGAAAGAAGAGCAAAGGGCCTTTCAGAATGTTTGCAGCTGGAGCTGCTCAAAACTGCCATCTCCTAACCAGGCCACTTCCTTGAAAGAGACCGTACTTATTTCCGGATATGTACATAAAGGGGCAAGTTCATTACATCACAGGTTACCTTAATTTATGCTTACTGAATTTGCATCCTGCTCCCCTAATTAATCCTCAACATGCGGTAATAAGTGGAAGAACGACTCAAGAAATGTACTGCAATGCTTCTCAAATATATCCGGTAATGTTAACCTGTGCTTTGGCCACCCATGTCGCTTAGTGTTAAGACAGGAGTTGGAACAGCATTTCATCCTGGGCAATTCTTTTAAATAACCCGGGAGAAAATAAAGGCAAGCTTCAGAAGAGAACTGCATGAAAAGCAAAACAAAACAATACCAGAAAAATCCAGACAATATTTTTCTGCTGTTTAATTGATCTCAAGGAAGGAGAAATTCAAGTCCACAAAAACTTACATCAATTCTGTTTATCACATATAAAACTAAACATACAATATAACAGCAAATAACAAACATGCTAAATATTTTCAAGCCATTTTGAATAGTGTCCTGTACATGTACATAAATAAATAATAAATACTGCTTCTGAATTACGTTAAAATACAGTACCACCAAGAGTTTTATATTTCTATGTAACTACTCAATAAATGAGCATAAAGGAATGAGGAAGTAGACAATATCCATATCAGATAAAGTAGAAAGTCTTACGTCCTTCTGAAAAGCAACACAATAGGCCCAAGAACAACTACAAACCATTTTCCTTTTAGCTAGTAGGTATATGGCAAGACCAGTGATATTCTCTTCCCCATCCTTTTTGTCATAGGGTATGAAGTCTACCCTATTCAAGTTAGTTACAAGTCTTCAGCCCATTTAGTCATCTAAGAAGTTGAGAAAGTCTAAACCTAAGTAATCATAGCAAATACTGCAAATACTGATACATTTTTAGTCCATTTTTGTACTTTTTTACATTTTTTCCATTAGATAATTCCAAGCCTAAAATATTTTTCTTTTTTTTTAAAAAAAAACTTGGATTGTTTTAATTGGTTTAAATGCAGAGTAAACAACTCCCCAGAGATGAGAGGCACTTCTTGGAAATACAATGACCCATGTCACTAGACTAGCAAAACACCCAGTGCTTTTGACTTGATGAACTGAATGAGTTCATGATTCAACTTTCCAATGTTGTCTCTTTGAAAAATAGCAAGATTCTTATCGGCAGCATTTAGTGCATTAAGATGTATTAGATAGGTGTATCAGATATCATAAAATTAAAATTGTGCTTATGTTAATTCTGTAATAGACCTAACTTTAAAACACTTCATGATATTCACTAGGAGCTATGATCCAGTCATGATAATATTGGTTAAAATAGTCAATCTGAGGCAGAAAGTAAACAAGCAAAGTCACTTTTGCAGGCTTTTAAAACTGTTTAACACATGAAATTATGACTATTCCCCAGATCATGCAACCAGCTTCAATTTAAAAAGCTGGGAACAAATATTATAAGGCATTACTTCTAAATTTCTTTTTTTTTTCTTTTTTGAAACGGAGTTTCGCTCTTGTTGCCCAGGCTGGAGTGCAATGGCGCGATCTCAGCTCACTACAACCTACGCCTCCCAGGTTCAAGCGATTCTCCTGCCTCAGCCTCCCGAGTAGCTGGGATTACGGCCATGCGCCACGACGCCTGGCTAATTTTGTATTTTTAGTAGAGATGGGGTTTCTCTATGTTGGTCAGGCTGGTCTTGAACTCCCGACCTCAGGTGATCTGCCTGCCTTGGGCTCCCAAAGTGCTGGGATTACAGGTGTGAGCCACCACACCTGGCCACCTCTAAATTTCTTAATCATGATTGTCTTCAGCTCAGACATACACAAGGCAAGTAGAATTACTAATAAATCACTTTACCCTCAACCATTTAAGGTCTCTAAGAGCATGCACTTGGATACATTACAGGGAAAGGCAGCAACTCAGCATAAACCCTTTAGTATTAAAGGGTATATATACATATACACATATGTATAGAATATCATGCTTTTGAATATCTATTGGCCATGAAACTTCATAGAAAGCTGCATAAAAATCTAGCAGAGAAAGGATCATAAGTGAAGTGCCAGCCATGGATAACAGACTAATCTGTGCTCACAAAATAGGGCAGGCAAGGAACACACAGACATCACTCAGGAACTACATGAAAACTAAGAGTAGTGCTGTTTTCCAAATATAAAACATATACTAAGTACAAAAGTTATACTATATTTGAGGACTACAGAAGTAATGCTTACTATATGTACATGTTTTGTTCACATAAAAAGCTTAAAATAAGATCTTAGTGTAAAAGTATGCTTTCTCCAGTAGGATGGTGTCAGAGGAAAAGAATGTAAGAAGGAACTTGTACAAGTCTGAAAATTAAGTCTTGAAAGAAAAAGGATACCATAAAAAATATTATGTCATTTGGTATGATTAAAATCAGATTTTAAGAGACCTTAAAATGTAACCTTTGCACATTGTTTTTTATAATTATACACATATAATTATAGCTACATAATCTTGTCTTTATGCTGTTTTGATATTTTTTCAGACATTTACTGCTGTCTGAAAAGTTTACAAGCTATTATATATTCCCAAATGAAAAATGCCAAGTTTTTCATCTGCCCCAAAGGTGAAAAAATTGAAACCTCTACGTCAAAAACAAATACAATAATTGTTTAAAGGGATAAAATCAACTATAATGACATGGGCAGTATTAAAAAACTGCACAAATATAAACAGAAATCTCACAGCAGAACTATAGGAACAGGAAAATGTTATTTAACTGCAGTTAAATAAGGCTTGGAGAGAGTCGGGAAGCCTGAAGACCAGATAAGGGAGTTTAGAATTCATTCAGCAACCTTATTCATATTCCACTCTCCCGCCCCTCACCCCAAGCAAAATAGTAAAATCCCGCTCTTGCAAACTGAAACAGATCATTATTTTTGACTAAGGACCACAGGGTGTGGAACCCAAATCAGTAACTGTGTAACTATTACATCGAATGTAGGTCCATGTATTTTGATCCTTTTACAGGCCCTTCCTTTGCAAATTGTAAAGAGTGATTTCCCTGTGGTGCCTCTCTGAAGAAGCCTTACACGCCAGCAATTCCAGAGTGTCAAATATTTCACTCTCAGCTCCACCAAACAGCAGTAATCATGCTAAGCCCATTGACTTTGAAAATTCTGCAAGTTATTTTAACCTTAGTTTGGAGAACCCAAAAGTAGGTTTTACCACCACCTCTAAGTTTAAAATGCTCCCCCCCAAAAAAAAAAACCATGTCAGAGAAAATGTATTGAAGTACTAGATTCCACTATCTCTCTAAAGAGCAACCAGCTTAGTAATAAATGACTACTCAAAATACAAACTCACTACTCCCTGACTTGAGAAAGAACTAAAGCTTCTCCTAAGGGTAAAATGAACACAAATTTTGCTTGAGGAGTTTATAAAAAAACTAAGCAAGGGAGTGGGAAAGAGGGCCTTATTTTAAACATTTAGGATTCCACACCATTTGAAACAGTCTGCACTATTTTATATACTTACGTGCATGTGAAAATAGGGAGGTAACACCACTAGCTGCCCTACACAGGCCGGCTACTGTAGCCGGGGTTTCACTGACACTTTCCCTGGAGAGGTGCCATTTTATTCCTTTATATCGCACATATTTTAGGTAATTTTTATCTAAAGGGCTCTCATTTCTCTAAGACTGACAATACAAAGAAAGGCTTATTGAAAGACACCTCTCTTTGAAAATAACCCCACTAGGGGTAGAAATAAAGGTGGATAAAAATGCTAATCAACTACTTAAATGTCAGTAATTGTAAAAGTCCTTAAAATTCACAGTATTTTGACTTTTGGAAGTGCTCTAATATTGACGTACCTGCAGGTCTTGGCAATTCATCATTTTAGGTATTTATTTTAGTTTATATGTGTTTTGCTTTACTCCGTTTGTTTTCAGTTTTTTCTCACTCAATACAGTGGCATGACCACAGCTCTCTGCCTTTCCCTTTTTCCTAGGATGTGCGTGTGCTTGTGTTTTGGAGGCCTTACAGGAATCTGCGGAGTCCAGAATCACAGCTGCCTGTTTGGGAATTCGAATGTTACCGTTGGTCTCCACCTTAGAGCTGCTTCCACTGCAGGACAGATCCCAACGCTGCAGCTTCGTACTCTTACTTGATTTCTTTTTCTTTTCTTCTGTCCTCATGTCAAGGGTTTGCCTCTGAGAACAAAACCTGGTACCACCAAGCACATCAGTGGGTCTAGGGGAAGTCTCAAATGCATAATGTGATGGGTGGATTTCTTCATGGTGAAAAGGTTTCTTTCGGGAAGGGCCTGACTTGGAAGCCCGTTCCTGGTGAGGTAGTGGCTTGGACAGAGCACTAGCAATTAGCTGACTTCTCCCAGGGCTTTTCAGTGCCCCTGAGGTCCCAGAGGCAGTGGGGGGTCTTGCTTTGCTCCCCTTTGCTTTTTCACACTGTACAGTCTGGACCTGCAGCCACTCAAGCTGAATAAGTCTATCGATATACTTCCCAAGAAGTCCTCCCACTCGGGGCACGGCTTCTGTTTTGTTCTCTGCGTTCAGAAGCAGGGCCATATCTCGTAAGTCCCAGAAGCTGAAAGGGGGTGGAAGGAAATTAGGATAATAGTATTCAGGCTTTGTATGGCCCTGACCAGGGTGAAGATCAAAGTAAACTGGGTCAATTTCTTCAGCTCGAAGATTGAGATCAGGAGGTGTGAGGGGAGAAGGAGGAATGGGAATTCTTTCCGAATCAGAGAGATCACTTGCACTGTCCTCATCAGCATCCTCTTTAATAATTTTCATTGACTGAAAATCAAGAAACAATTTATTCCCTGAGGCCCCCTGACACCTGGAACCGAGTGGATTCCTTTTTCGTCTTGCTTCCGGGGAAATGCTTTCTTTAAGTTTTTCTTCAGTAGGCTGGGTGACAGCTGTGAGGCTGCTTCTCGGCTGGGAAGAAGCGTGGGGTACTTGGGATTTACTCTGCCTTTTTCCTGAAGAATTCTTTGAATGTTGCACTTTATTCCAAGATGGGCCAGCATTCATATTGCTGTGAGAAAATACAACTGCAATTCTTACCACATATGACAAACAATGGTCTGGCTATAATTAAACAAACAAAAATAATCTTCTGGTTGTACCTTTTTGTCTCAGGTATTACTAGGCATTAGAAAATGTCAGCTTCCAAACTCCTTACAGCGTAGGTAATTTTACAGAACATTTTCCCATATAATACTCTGAGATACATTATATAATGCATGTGACAAAAGAGAATGCACAGTTTCCATTTTATATCAAATATTAGCATTTAGGGAAAACATTAACATTTCTCAAAGTGCTTGTTTCATACTTTTAGTGCAATCATATGTACTTTAAAAAAAAACATTAGTTTGGAAAAAAATCAGTAGTAGAACTCTGGAATTGTTACGATCAAAAGCATTTAATAACATTCAGGAGTAAAAACAGTTTTATTTTACATATCTATTTTAAATTAAGTGTAAATATGACATAACATGCAAGTTGTGCAGTTTAATCACTGATTAGTGGCGATTCTGAGCTGAGTGAAATTTTAATATATAAAAGTATTGCACATACAAACCTGTACCTTAAATCAAAAGCTTGTTACAATGTTTTCAAACAGAAAACACATTTGGGAAAATTGTATTTAAAGAACAGAAATAAAATCATATGGTGCCCTATAACACACATGAATGAAAACACAGGGTCTTAGTGCTACCTTGTGAATAGCAGGTAAAAGGAATAATGAATACTGTGTGCATTATGAGTATAGAAACTAATTCTCTCTGGCATAATTTATTCTGAGGCTGAATCTCACATCAGAGTTGAAAATATCTTCTTTTCAATTTATTTACCAAGAACATGGCATTTAAGATTAATAATACTTCTCTGTAATATAAGTCAGATAGAATGAATAGAAATGGGTGGTAAACATGCTTTCTGGAAACTTCAGAGGTTCATTTGCCCAGTGGTTTCAAACAACCTAAGCAACTATTTGAATACGTGCTACGTTTTAATTAATAAATATAGAGGACATTAAAGCATTGCCAATATACAACGTGTACTCAATAAATGTTGAATAAACGAATGAAAAAAATGAAGGAATCTCCATTATTCAGAATTCATAACACTCTTAAAACATTTTGTTCCTGCCTGTCAGTATGCATCCATAAAAATTAATTATTGTCAGTATCCTTTTATATAAAAGGAAACTAACATAGAAAAGTGATTAAAGGACTTACTCAAAATTATAATTCTGCTAACAACTGCCAGAATTATGACCATTGGAATCCTTATCCACTATTATGCTTAAACCACTTTTCTACTCATTTCTGCTAGAAAAAAATTATAAATGTATATTTCTTATCTATAGACACACTTTTTACCGCACTCCACATATTCAATCTGGACAACAGAGATAATGAGCCTTTTGCAAGATAAAACAATTATACTAAAACTATTTACCTGCTTTTCTGATGAGATTCATTCACCCTATTCCTCTTCTTGAAAAAATCACGTGGCTGATCATCATCTAGGGTTTGATGGACTGTCTAAAAAACAGGGATGCAGTAATAAATACTGTGAACATGTAAATAAGAAACAAGCAAGCAAACAAAAATCACAGAATAAATCTAAGTAAGATTTTTCTTCTAAGTTTACATTACCTTTCCTGTAGTGCTCAAAATATTCTTGCTCAATCTGCTGGAAGATGATGACAGCTGGGGAGGTGACTTCTTTATTCCTCTTATATTTGGAAAGGTCTCCTCACCACTGGAACTAGAAGCAACAGAATACCGTCAGTAACTACTGATTGCAAATGGTCCTACCACCAGTATTGGGTTGGTTTTTCACTTGTTTGTTTTTTAATACTTGTATAATATTGGAATATTAGGGCTGTGATCATATGGTGGTTTGCACTCTAGGTTGTGAAATACTGGGGAAGGGAGACATTGTCTTATGCTTACAGTTTTGTCTTTTCTGCTTATTACAATAGATATTAGAGACAGGATCACAGGATCACACTACTATAAATACTGTGAACGATTCCATCTCTCTCTCTTCCTATTCACACACAGGTATAATCTTCCTTGGAAATAATATGTTGAAGAAATTTGGAAGGCTAAAAAAGGTCAGGTCTTATTCCAGCATTCAATCATTGCATTGCCCAATCATTCATTCATTCAACAAATAATTACAGGAGTACCCAGAAAAATGGCAATGATTATGCACATCCCTGTTCTGAAGGAGCTTAAACTCTCGGAGGAACGTTCCCATTCAATTTTTCGGCCTTCTCTATCACATCAATCCATTATAAGATTTTCCATATATTCATACATATTACGTATTATATCTCTTTGTGAAACATTGTTGACCTATACCACATATTGCTGTTTTCCCCTCTCATTTTGAGTGGCCTATTAAAAGTGCGCTGAATGGAAATTGGACACTTCTTTTTCCCATATCACCTGTCTCTGTAAAAGAGATGTGATTATAGAAGATTTTTATTTTCTTCCTGAAAGTTTCCTGTATTTTTCCCACAATAATCATGTAAGCCTTTGTAGTTAGCTTACATCCAATGATAAATAAAATCACTCTCTCACATTTAATGAATTATACCACAATCAACAGCCATGACTCATTTTAGATGCATAAAATGTTCTTGGATCAAGCCCCTTTCATTAGTCTGGTTTTCTTTCTGCTTTGTCCCTCTGCACAATAAAAAGGAACCTTCTTAATGGAATGGCTGGCCCCAAACTTCTCTCTGGAAAGTGCACTTGCATCTTTTCCACTTCATTTCATCTGGTATGCTTTACACCAAAGGCTGTGGGGTTTTGTGCTCAAAGCTACCGGGTGAGAGACACGAATGCTTGTAGGGTTCTAAAGAGGCAGAAAACAAGCTCCTGGCCTTGTTGGTGTTTCTCGCTTGCTTGGAAACAAAGCTAAAACTCGGAGATTCTGGCTAAAAATATGCTCCCCAAGCGCCAGAGGCTGATGAAGGGCAGCTGCAGAAGTCATCAGCGGGTAATAACTCTTGTTCCCCTGTCTTCCTCTCTGGCGCTGAGTCCAGGAAGACAACAGCAGCACCTCCCCTCCCCACCCTCAAGGGAATCTGCTGGCCATTCGGCGCGGCAAAGCATTCTGGGTGATGTGGACATGACGCTGCTCCTCTACGCAGTGAGGCTCCCTCGGTCTGGCCACGGGTCCAGGTTGCAGTGAACCTGTCCAAAGTGTGGGCTGGCCTCGATGTTTAAAATTAGCCTGAGACCAGCTCCTGGCAAGGGCCGGTTTTTGCACCACCGCTCCCCCCATCCACAACCCAGAAATCTAAGGACACGCGGCATGCATTTTCCTTGTCCTCCGTTTGTGCTGACAAAGTCTATGATCGATAGGCGCGCAGTCCAGGCAGACGTAAACAGAAATTGATCAGACCTGTTTCGCGACTGCAGCGGACACGTGACGAGGCTGCCAGCCTTCCTTCCACTCCAGCGCCCGCGCGGGGAGGCCCGGCTGCGGCGCGCTGCGGCAGGGGAGCTGGAGGCGGCGGCGCGCAGCTCGGCTGAGCTCCTGGGCTGAGCTGAGGATGGCGGGGGCCCGCCTGCAGGCGGCGTCACGAGGGGCGGGGCGGAGGCCCGCTAGGAAGTTGCACCCGGTCAAGTTGCAGCCTTGTAAGTAACGCCGCGGACCGGGAAAGTAGGAGGGGCGGCTCCCGGAACGCAGCCTTCTTGTAAGAACCTCCAAGGAAGCAAGAAGAAAAGAGGCGCTACCCTGCGCTCCCGGGAGGCCTCTGAAAGCTTCCACTAGAGAAAAACTCCCCACTTTACAATTTCTTTAACTGCAAGAAGCGGAGGACCTGGACAAGGACTGGAGGGGCAAGGTGGCGAACCAAGGGTAGGGCGCGCACCGGGCCCGAGAGGTCCCCCGCAGGTTGCAGACACGGTGGACTCTCAGAGGCTTCTGAGCACGGAGGGAGCTGTCGCGGGGTCGGGAGGTCGTCCCTCATCCCTGTCTCCCCATCTTCCGACGGCCGGCGGGGCCATGTCCAGAGGCCCGAGCTCCGCGGTCCTGCCTAGCGCCCTGGGATCCCGGAAGCTCGGTCCCCGGAGCCTCAGCTGCCTATCGGACCTGGACGGCGGCGTGGCCCTGGAGCCCCGGCCCTGTAGGCCCCCGGGGAGCCCGGGCCGCGCGCCGCCGCCAACGCCAGCGCCGTCGGGCTGCGACCCCCGCCTGCGGCCCATCATCCTGCGGCGGGCGCGCTCACTGCCCAGCTCCCCCGAGCGCCGCCAGAAGGCCGCGGGCGCGCCGGGCTCTGCGTGTCGGCCAGGCTGCAGCCGGCAGCTCCGCGTGCGCTTCGCCGACGCCCTGGGCTTGGAGCTGGCGCAGGTCAAGGTGTTCAACGCGGGAGACGACCCGTCCGTGCCGCTGCACGTGCTGTCGCGGCTCGCCATCAACTCGGACCTGTGTTGCAGCAGCCAGGACCTGGAGTTCACCCTGCAGTGCCTGGTGCCCGATTTCCCGCCGCCCGTCGAGGCCGCCGACTTTGGCGAGCGCCTGCAGCGGCAGCTCGTGTGCCTGGAGCGTGTCACTTGCTCGGACCTTGGCATCAGCGGTACAGTGCGCGTGTGCAACGTGGCCTTCGAGAAGCAGGTGGCTGTGCGCTACACTTTCTCAGGCTGGCGCAGTGCCCACGAGGCGGTGGCGCGGTGGCGCGGGCCCGCAGGCCCCGAGGGCACGGAGGACGTTTTCACTTTCGGCTTCCCAGTACCGCCCTTCCTGCTGGAGCTCGGCTCCCGCGTGCACTTCGCAGTGCGCTACCGAGTGGCGGGTGCCGAGTACTGGGACAACAACGACTACCGAGACTACAGCCTCACATGTCGCAACCACGCGCTGCACATGCCTCGCGGGGAGTGCGAAGAGAGCTGGATCCACTTCATCTGAGCCGCGCGGGGACCGGCCACCTGGAGCCTCCACACCTAAGCTGCGCCTCCTGTCATTTCCCTGCTGGCCTCTCAGATCTATCTGGTTGTTCTTCACCACCCTCCAAGTCCTCTGACCTAATTTTCTGCTGCAAGGTCCCCTGGCAGTGGCCCATCTTATCTTCTACTTGAAACGTCTGAGTCACTTGGTTTAAAAAGTAGCCTCAGGTGGCCAGAAGGCCGAGTTGTGTAATGAGTTGGGGCAGGGTGGTGGGGTAGGTGCATGGGAGGGTGGGCCCTCTGGGGAGGCCCAAGCAGCTTGTTTTGTAAAGGCCCAAGTCCTCCTGCTAGGAAAAGCTTTTGCATGTGTCCTGAATGTGTCTCTGTAAACATAGCTGTTATTTATTATTGTGATGTTGGGACCTTTAGCCCATGGCGGATGCCTCCTCAGTAATATTCTCGATTTAATAAGCTAAAAAAAAAAAGTTCTGTTATGTGTTTGTGCCCACAGTAAAGAGAATGTACGGTGTGACCCACATCATGGTCCCTCCAGGCGTTCCTGCCCCAGGACAAGGAAAACCTGAGACCACATCTGATTGCCAACGGCTGTAGCCTTCTAACAGTGGAAAACTATTAATAGGCAAGAAATTTCTGCTTTATCAGTCATCACACAACCATTCCTGGGCATTGAGACTGTCCTGGTTAGGCTGTGTCTCTCCTACATTAACAGCTGGGGAGGAGGGAAAAGCTTCAAACTTTTAAACTAGCAAAACAGTTATTTCTCTGCATTCACAATTCTGATTTCATGTATTTCTCTGTACATGTTTGATCATTATCAGGCCATTCTGTTAAAGTTTGAAACTAAGCATTTTAAGAAGTCTTGCCTCAGTTATTTCAGTTTTCAGGTGACTAGAGAATTTCAGGCAACAGTGCCCTTTGCAATTACCTTTTTGATGATTAAGGTGACTATTTTTATTTCTTGTTAAGCATCAGAAGATGTCAGCATTCATCTTTTGGGAGTCCAGTTACAAGGTGGAACTAGGTGTTTTCAGCAATAGCCAGAGCACTGGAGGAAAAATAATTGACAAATATTTATACTTTTAAATTGTTTTGAACTATATTTACATACATCATGTTTTATCAGGTACCCACCAACTTTATACTTTGTGCCTTCGGATAGAGTTTCTAACATTTTCTAATTTGTCAGTTTTAAAATACTAAATTGTTTTATGTTTTTAAACCGTCAACCAAGAAGTCAAGACCACTGTCCCCTGCTGAGTTAGGCAATCACTTAAAACTCCAAAGAACTCCAGGCTGAGGAGTTCTTTTGGTGCTGAACAGTGGTCTGACAATAGGTGCTAGAATTAAGGTGTGCAAAACAAACAAAAAAAAAGCCAAGAAGGACAAGATCTCCAATTTGTGAAGTTTGTTTATGATACAGTTGAAACCAGTCTGATCAGTTTTATGCTACCTGTCACCAGGATATTAACTCTAAATTTTTGAATGCTTGTTGGCATCTGTCAAATCAATACTGAAAGGATGCATTTCGGCTTTTAACCAGTTTGGTTCTGATAATTGCAACCTCTGTGCTTTTATAATTCAAAGAACAAGGATGGCTTTCTTCGGTATCTTTTGATCTAAGAACACTGAATTTTGACTTAAAATATTGTGACTAAATTGCACAATCTCTGGCTATTAGCAATGTTCACTACATTGACATGCAAGAGAGAGAGAAGCCTGGTTACATTTCCTGCTATTTAACAAACTGTCCAATTAGGTCAGCAAGCCTGTTAGGGCCTTGGCTGCTATGCCCCTGGCCCCAAAACTGAGAGCAAGACAATTGTCCAGAGAATTTAGGTATGAGTTAAGAGCTGCCAGATTTATTTTAAGGCATGTAGAGAATCTCATAATCTATGTGAAAGTCACTTGCCAAAAAGGTTCTGGTCATGAAATATAAAGTAAATGTTATATATTTAATATTAAGTGAACCTCCCGTGCCTTTTAAAAAATATCAACATTATGAAATTTAAAAGCTTAAATATTGGAACAGCTGAAGGAGAACTTTCAGACCCTAAAACAGTTATATTGCTTAGATGTTAAAATTTTCTAGTGGACTGTGCAATTGCTGGGTTGTCTCCCCAGACATATTTTAATATGTTATTTAAAATGATTTTACCCAAACCTAAGTATTAAAGTATATGTGCAAAAACAGCTGTGAGCCATTCTATTATGCTGGAGTGTTTTCCTTGTGGCCTAATTACAGAAGACCAAGCGTTAGAAACTTCTTGTCTAAATCATTTCACATGCAAGTCTTATCCTTTCTACAACACTGATAAATGTAGAGCCTTGGCAAAAATAAATTTTGTCATTGTGCCTCAGCGTCAGTAGCAGAGTTGTTGTGTGTGTCTTTGAGAAAAGGAAATGCAATTTTATATGCCAGGTCAGCATGAGATATGAAGAAAGCTCTAGGGGAATACAAGGAATGTGATCATTAATGTACTTCTCTTACAACAGTTAATGACACTGTGCAGGCAGTAATGAGTGTGTGTCTTCCTTCCGGATCATGACCCTCACCTAAGTACAAAGTCTTGCACATGGGGGAAGAAAACTTACATTTGTCTTCCCTTATTTGCTTGGCCACAGTGCTAAGTGCTTTAAATATGTGATTTCATTTAATTCTGAATGTCATGCTACCTGGTAGACAATATCCCCTTTTTCTTAGCTGAAAAGAACAAGGCTCAGAGAGGTTTAAGTACAGCCATAGGCTACATAACATTTCACTCAACAGGGGAACTGTATATATGACGTGGGTCCATGGAATTATACCAGATTTTTTTCTGTATCTTTTCTGTGTTTAGATACACAAATACCCTTGTGTTACAGTTGTCTACCGTATTCAGTGCAGTAACATGCTGTACAGGTTTGCAGCCTTGAAGCAATAGACTGTACTATATATACCTGAGGTGTGTAGTAGGCTATACCATCTAGGTTTTTGTAAGTAAATGCTAAGATACACAATAACAGAATTGCTTGAGGAGGACACCTTTCCCAGAACTTACCCCTATCATTAAGCAATGCATAACTGTAATTCACCTAAAGTCCCATAGCTGGTGAGTAACAAATTGAGCATTCAAACCTATTTCAAAGTCAATGATCTCTCTACCTGTTATATGACATATAGAATATTCCAAATAAATGCTTGTTGATTCAGAAAGCTAAATTAGTTGAAAGCCAAATTATGGTATTTCTCTTTTTTGAGACAAGGTCTTGCCTTGTCACCAATGTTGGAGTGCCATGGTGCAATCATAGCTCACTGCAGCCTCCAGCTCCTGGGCTCAAGAAAAATTCTCCTACCTCAGCCTCCGGTGTAGAGCAGCTAGGTGCAGAGGCACATGCCACCATGCCTGGCTAATTTTGTTTTTTTTTGTAGAGATAGGGCCTAGCTATGTTGCCCAGGCTAGTTTCAAATTCCTGGCCTCAAGCAAGCCCATCAACTCAGCCTCCCAAAGTGCAGGGAGTATATGTGTGAACCACTGCACATAGTTTCCAAATTTTGATTATAATAAGGTTTTTCATGAAACGCCATGGTCTAAAACCTTTAAAAAAAATTAACAGTAAAATTAGTGATACCCTTTTTTTCTTCCATGTTGTTTACTGATGTTTACTAAATAATCCGCAGGCTTCCTGAACACATGAAGCAATAAAATAGGCTCTAACATTTTTCTTCAACTAAAAAGCGGCAAGGTAAAAAATAATCACTATTAATTTTTGAAGTGTATTAGGAAAATTCCTGTGCATTCCCAACTCCATCATGAAGGATCTTAGATCTATTGGCGGAAAACTAGGTATGAAAATAATTATGCAAAATTGCCAGGTCACAATTTTGAAGCACTCTTCAATCTTGTTACATTTTGTGTTATACATTAATAATACTTAAACGTATGAAGAATTCAAAAGCATTGAAACTTTGAACATATAAAATCCCCTCAAATCCCTGCGTACACCTGCGTACCTTAGATTGCATATGTAATCTGTCAGTTCTGAATGAAAAAACTAAGATATCAAAATTAAGTTCAATGGGGGTAGTTACAAAGTTGTCAAGAAGGTAATTCTAGCTAAGCAGAATATTTAAAACACCTGAGAGCTTATTTAATGTGATTTGATCTGCTCTGGTCCACAACGGAGCTTTGATTATATTCCCTTGTGTTTATTTTTTCAGGTGCTTTCCACCGCACATTTAAATCCTAATCCCATATTTTTAAACAATTAGTGCCTTTTAGATAAGAAACTAAAATGTTATTAAAATATAATTTTAATTTTTTATTTGAAGATACTTATAAAAGTTTAACTACACATACAATTCAACTTTTAAAAATTGATCCGACACAAATATTGATTAATCCAAAGGTGGTTTGCTGCAGTATTATTTGTAATAGAAGTGCAGGCTCATCAGTGGAAGCTTGAATTCCTCGGCTGAAGTTAATCCACATGATTAAATAATTACGAAGCTGTTAGACGGAGCTGCATCTCAGTGCACGTGGAACAGTTTCCATCTCAGAACGGGAGCACGGGGAAAACACGCCGAAGACTGAGTGCCGAACACCGACGCCCTCTGCGAGCCAAGGGGCAAGGAGACCCTTTCGCGGCTGTGCCTGTCTCACAAGGGCTTGCGATTTTTAACACAAGCACCCGCTGGCTGCATAAGTTAAATGGATATCTTAAATGGAAACGTCTGAAAGAGCCTAGGAATACGCAGTTGGGTACCCAGCTCAGCACCCCGTCTCGGGACCTGCGGTCCCTCCCGCCCTCCGGCACCCGCACCCAGGAGCCCAGGCGGCCCTGCGCCCCCTGCTGGCAGGAGCCGGGCCTCACCCAGGAGTCGTCGACCCGGCGCCCTGGTTCCCTGGTTCCCCGGTCCGGCTCGCCACCGCAGGGTTGGCTGGAGCCGCGGGTCCCAGTGGCTCTGGGGACGCATGGCGCGGGGATGGGCTCCTCCTGGTCCCGCCCGCGCTTCCGTCCCTTCCAACCCTTCCTGCTCGCCTGTCCCGGGGCCAGGGCCCCAGTCAAGGCAGCGCGTCTCCTCGCTGGCGGGGGCGACTCCGCTCGCGGGGCGTTCATCAGGAGAGCGCAGTGCGGGAGGACGGGCCGAAGCGCGGGGACAGCCGGGACCCACTCACCTGAGGGCCCGGCCTGAGCCGCGCCCACCGCGTCCCCATTGGCTCAGGCCTCGGGCGACCCCGGCGAGCGTTTGGGGAGGGCGGGACCTGGATGGCGGCGACGCCGATTGGACGCACTATCGACCGCACCTGGCGCGGATTGGACGGGCGCTTCCCGCCTTCCGCCGTTCGCCTGAGGCGCCGCGGCGGTCCCTGAGGCGCAGAGTTGCGACGCTCAGCTGCATAGTGGGCGGCTCCACCGACACTACGTGGAGGCTTCCTTCCGCAGGCAGGTTGAGCAGAGTGCCTAGGTGGGCTTCCCCCACGGCGGGGCGCGGAGGGAGGGTGCGGCTTCGGCTTGGCCTTCCAAGCCGGCAGGCGACAAGCTTCCGACGGTTGATGCGGAGCCGTTGTGGAAGCTGCCGAGGGGGAGGGGGTGCGGTTCTGCGGCACTCGGCGGAGGGGAGGCGCCGAGGCTGGGCCAGGGCGTGGGCTGTGCAGAGTTCGCGGCGAGGGTGGCTCGCGCAGGCTCGAGGCTCCCTATCAGCACCGGCCTCGGCCTCGGGGATGGGAAATGGGCGCCCGGAGCCGCCCACGTGCGTGGGCGACTCTGTCAAGGTGGCTGAGGCGCGGGGCGGTGCGCTTGGCGAGCGGGGAGCGGGCCGGGGGCTGCGCGAGTCGCTGGCCCGAGGAGGCTGAGGGGTGGGTGCGGGAGAAGCGGTGGCGCCGGGAGTCCTGGGGACCGCTGCTCGCCTGCCTCCGGGGCACCTGCAGGGGGGTTGGCGCTGCGGCCTGGGGCGCATCTCGGGTGTGTGTGCTTTGTTGGTTCGGGGGTGACCTTTGGAAAAAGGGGTCACTGTGCCGGCGGTGGGGGCAGGGACTTCGCCTTCGGCCTCGTTGTTGCCTCTGCCAGTTCCGCTTAGGGAAGAAGGGAGGGCTCGCAAAACGTTCCCCCTGCTCCGCGCCGTCAGTCCCTTCCGCCCTCTTTCCCTCCCGCCGCCCCCACCTGCCGCCTCTCCTTGCGGCTGAGGCCGCCGCCCCCTTCGTGCAGCTGGGCCTGACCCGCCCTGGAGCGGCTCGGTGTGCGACACGTGGCTCCACGTGCGGCCTCTTCTGGACTAGGCTCCAGGCTGGCCGAGCATCTGCGAATGCGGCAGCGTCTACTTTTTTCCGTTTTGTTTTGTTTTGTTTTTTGAGACGGAGTCTCGCTCTATCACCCAGGCTGGAGTTTAGTGGTGTGATCTCGGGTCAGTGCAACCTCCGTCTCCCGGGTTCAAGCGATTCTCCTGCTTCAGCCTCCGGAGTAACTGGGACTACCTGGCGCGCCACCACGCCCAGCTAATTTGGTATTTTTAGTAGAGAGACGGTTTCTCCATATTGGCCCAGCTGGTCTCGAACTCCTGACCTCAGGTGATCCACCTGCCTTGGCCTCCCAAAGTGCTGGGATTACAGGTGTGAGCCACCTCGCCCGGCCTATATTTTTATTTTAGTTGTGATAGGTAGGAGGAGGAGGACGCCTTCCCTCCCCTTCATTCGCCTTTAATGTCTTTTTGGACACCTTAACTGTGTTGGTTACCGTGGCAGAGGGGACTTTGAATTATCCACTGCTGCTTGCATTCATTCAGCAATTTTTCCTTTGGGGGAAAATCTTTGCCTCCCCCATCTGCCTAATTGTTTTCTTTGTTGCTGTTTTTATCCGTAACCCCTTTATCTGCCTGCAGATACACAGTTATCTTCTTACTAGTTCTCTGTGTTGCTCGCTAACCAGTCCCCCAGTTCAGTAAACTGCGGCCCAAAGCCTGCTTGACGGGTAAGTCCATGCTTGTCTTGAAACATTATTATTCTGTTCTCGGTTTCCGAAGTCGTTCTGTTACATAGTAGTAGTTCCTAAAGATCTTTTAAATTGTTTCCTCATGAGGCTGGAAAAAATAAGTGTATAACTTTTGTTTCTTTTTAGAGTTAGCCTTGTCTTTCATTTGCAAATGTTAACTTGTTTGATATTGTGGATAGTGCTGTGCTTTTCACTCTATTGTGGCCTGTGTACATTCAACTTTGAGGCGTGTTTGTGTGTAACCTGATTATTCATTCAGTTTGCTTTCCTTGGTTTGTTTTTCCCCAACTGACTTCGTGCAAAAGTAGATTAGAAACTAAAACCATCTTGTTAGCTTTATGTGCTTCTTTGGCTGTACTTTTTTATGTGCTGTAATTAACGTCTCAGGGCACTTTGTAAAATACACTGTTTCAAATTGCTTTCGTTCTGAAAACAGATAAAGCATATGCTAATGGGCAAGCCTGCCTCAACAGTTGCTGGCCCTAGGGAAAGAGTATAAATGGAGCCCCCACAACATATTTTAAGTATTTAAAGTTTTAAATCAAGTTTTCAAATTGTAAAATAAAATAGGCTCAAATTTCACAAATACACTTTCACTGCATCAAAAATAGAAAAATACATGTATGGCTATTATTATTATTATTGAGACAGGGTCTTGCTCTGTCGCTGAGGTGGGAGTGCAGTAGCGTGAACATGGCTCACTGAAACCTGGACCTCCCACTTCAGCCTCCTGATTAGCTAGACCACAGCTGCGAGCCACCAGGCCAGGCTTTTATTTTTGTAGAAATAGGATCTCACCATGTTGTCCATGCTGGTCTGGAGCTTGTGGGCTCGAGCAGTCCTCTTGCCTGGGCCTCCCACAGTGCTAGCCACCAGCATTACAGGCATAAGCCACCAGCCAAGGCTATTATTTTTATGACTGAATCCTGAAAAGTACCAAAGATAACTGAATGCATTTATTATGGATAGCTGATGATGGACTGGTAATCTTTGAATAAGTGATAAAATACTTACATAATTCATAAGTTACTACATATAGCTCATTTTTATTTTAAAAATCATGTTATAATGAAGACGTTTACTGATTTACTATTGACAGCCATGATCTAAGGGTTAAAACTGTAATTACTCAATGTGTTATACTCAAAATGTATCAAATTTGGGTTTATATCACAAACATAAAATAGGTGTAAAAAGCATTTTTCTTTAAAAAATTCTTAAATATTAAAATTATCATAGAATTGTAATTAATGAATAGTTTCCTTAAAAATATTTTAATAACACTGGAATTGCTTATTTTTGAATAATTACCATATTATTAAATATAACAATACATTTATTCACTATTTTAGTGTTTGCTTACTGTCTAATGTAAAGAGTCCATATCATGTTCACGTAGTTTATGTCTAGATCTACATATATATTAATATGGATTGCTTACTACTACAGAATGTTCCTCAGCCACCATGTGCTACTGTTGCAAACACTGTGCACTAATTTGCTGGTATTTCTAGAGTCACAAATTGGAATAAAAAGAGAAGGAAGAAGATGGGCATTTGGCACTGTTAAGTAATATCTTGTCATGCAAGAATCAGCTGTATTCTTGCTTTGCAGGGGAAGGATTTGACAATATCTCTTTTCTCTTACCTAAGCACTTGCTCACATGCTATCTTTATTCTGAAGCAGAGACTAAAATATTAGCATTAGCACAATCTGAAACCTTCTCTATTCAATTATGGCTTCACACTCCCCGACTTCTTCAAGCATTTTTTTTATTATGGAAAATTCAGACACACGTAAAGTAAGCAGAATAGTGTAATTAATTGCAGTCCTCTTCTTTCATAGGCATAGGCAAAGGAAGTTCAGGGGCCTGAAGGATAGAGTTATGAGAATGAATAATGCGTTCATGGTTATAGACTTTCTGGGGGTAGGGCTGAGTCTTGGATTTTGAGCTAATAGAGATGCCTGTGTGCTCCGTAATAAGAGATAGTGAGAAAGAGATTGCACTATATAGAGCGCATAGCAGGGGCCTCTTTTGCTCTGTCCTAATGGTTGTGGTGATTGAAAGGGTATATATGAGTGTATGTTGAACCTTAGGAAACAGAATTCAGTTAATTTAATCCATTGTATTCTCAGTCTAGACACCATGCTTTACTACGCTCCTCTAAATAAAAAATTAAACAATCAAAATTCTCTTTTTTTTTTGTCTTTTGGTCCATTTTATTCCCTATCCCTAGGGTTATTTTCCTTACCTGTGCAAATCATCCAATGTTCATATGCCCAGTATTTGTATCCTTCTTTAATAAAGTATCCTCTGGTCTTACACAGATACACACATATCAATAACAGTGCATATAAGCCTTTATTAAGTATACTTTAGATTTTACTTAAAGAATTTCTATTATCTCATTCTGCATTTTTTATGCTTTATATTGTGTTTGAGATGCACCGTATTCTGAGATACAGATCTTCTTCATTATATTCAGCTACTGAATTCAGTTGCATCACTCACCACATGTCATGTTTACCTCCTCACCCAGCACACTGACAGAGGCAATTTCAGTTTCTTGATATTAGAAGAAATGCTTCAGTAAATATTTTTATATTCTCTTTGTGCTTTTGAGTTTCTCTAAAGTGTAAAATTAGAAGTGGAACTACTGCGTCATATGGTATTCAAGTTTACATTTTTACCCAATGCTATGAAACTCTTTTTCAAAGTGCAGTTATTTACTTCCCACCAGGAGTACATACATGATTTCCAATTTCCTTTATTCCCACTGTGACTTGGTAGTATCAGTTTCTTTAGTTTTTGCCGATCTGGTGGATGGTGGAGAGGGGACTGGTTATTGTTTTACTAGCATTCTGATTACTATGGAGGTAGCATTTTCATTTCTTTATTAGGCAGTTGAGTTTTATTTTCTGAATGACCTCTTCTTATTTTCTATTTTTGCTGTTGAGTTATTGCTTTTTTTCTCCTTGATTTGTTAAGTTCGTCATGATAATTCTTTTTATGTTAATCCTTAGTCTCTTATTCCATTGCAAATGTCTTCCTAGTATGCTGCCTCTCTTTTACAAACAGTGATGCACAAAAAGTTAAAATCTATTACTTTTTATGTTTTGAGCGTTTTGTTTTAAATTCTTTCCTGTTGGAACATCTTAGTGATAGCCTCGATATTTTCTGCTAATAGTTTTTAAACATTTACTTTTTACATTCATGTAGTTAATTTATCTAGACCTTATTTTTTTATGGCAAAATAGATTTCTAATGTTATTTTTTCCACATGCCAAGTCACTTTTCCCAGACCACTTATTGACCAGTTTACCTTTCCCCTGATTTGCAAAACCATCTGACTCAAATATGAACTTCCAGTATGTGCTTGAGTATGCATTTGAATTCTGTTTTGTTTTATTGATCCATTTGTTTTCCATTCTTAATACTTCACTGTTTATAGTTATTTCTTGTGACTTTGTAATATGTTTTAATATCAAATAAGGTGATTTTTCTTCTCTAATATTTTAAAAGTTATTTTAGTATTAGAGCAGCATTATTCCTCCATATATATTAAAAGAATTAGCCAGATCTCTCAAATTATTATTTTGTGGTTTTTACTGGAATTGCTTTGGAGTTTAGCAATTCAGATATTTATTTTAGTGAAGCATTGATGGTTTTATAATGTTAAGTCCTTCCATTAATGAATAGGAACAACTGCATGTATTCATATCTCTTGTTAAGATCTTTTTGTTAGATTTATTCATTTTAGTTATCTATATTAAAAAATTCAATTGTCTGATTATTGCTAATATAAAAAGGAACACCGTAGATATTTATGCTGAGCCTTGATGGAATCTCTCAAAGGTCCTCTGATAAACAGCATTCCTCTTTCTTCCTGGGTTCTGACTGAGTAGGAAAAGAAACGTAACCTTCATTAGTCCTATATTGGCTATGTTCATGGGTGTGAGTTTAGGTTGTTGGCCTAGTGAATTTGCTAATACTGAGCTCCAGAATTAAGCAAACTTACTGCCCGAGGCACTGCAAGGTAATTGAGTTAGACCTTTCCAGCCCTGCATTTTTCACCTTCCACCCTGGAAGAGAAAGCTTACTGTATTGACTCCAGAGAAAAAGGACAGAGCAAAATGTTGACTTTCTCACAGGGGCAGAGCTTCCAGAAGGAACAAAACTGAAAACAACATGAAACCCCTCTTTCAGTTTTCATGTAAACAAAAGAGTGGAGCTGAGCTGAGCCTGGCTCATTTTCCTTCCCGAGTTTACCAATCAAATACTTCCAGGTCCTCAGTGGTGATGTAAATTAAAGGAATCGAGAGAGGCCGATAGTATACTCAGCCTTTCTCACGGAAGCTGGGAGTAGGGAAAAGGTACTCCTCTCTAACATTTCCTAGCTTTTTGTTCACTTAATTATTAACCTGTTTTTTGGAGGAGATTTATCTGGATGGTTCTTTTCCTTTCTTCATAAGGCCGTTACCTTCTTTTGGGTATTCTCTTTGGATTGTGGAAGAACTTTAGATGTTGACCCTGGAAGAAGATTGTACTTTGGGCTAGAACAGAAAATTAAAATCTAATGCCACTCTATATCTGAGGCAGAAATGTCATTGTTTATTTTACTTCCCATTCCAAATTATCTCTAGATAGATGGTAGAGCCTTTGATGTACTATACTGAACAAAGGTATTTGGCAATACATAAAGATGTTTCAGCAGTAAAATGCCAACAAATTTGAATATAAAGATTTTCTGTTTTGAACATCTCAGGGAACATTAAGGTTGCAAGATTAAAACCCTTTACAAGTTAAAGATCAAGGACTGAAAGATTTAAATGTCCAGAATCCTTTTTTTGTGCTTCTGAATTTAAAAGTCTAAAGGCCAAAATTTTTAAGTTAAAGTCCCAAATACACATTCTCAACAAATCTCATTATGTTCAAGTGCAGTCAGATTCTTTGGTGGAGTTGGACTTCATTCATCAGCTGTAGCTTCAGCTGTCTTCCATGGAAAGGAAGTACCAGTCATACGTTCTCAGAAACCGTTCAATGCCAAAGTTCTGGTATATATTATCTTTTAAAGCATTCAAAAACTAGTAGGACATTATGCTTAGCACATTACTGGACCTGTTTCAACATAGAAAAATTGCCAATGCTTGGTCCCTGGTGCAGTAATTTCAGAAAATAAAAAATTTCTATTACCTAGTACTTAGCACTACCAAAGATCGATTCAGCAGTCTCAGCGGTATGGGGGCAGGGGAAGAGAGTAGTCCGAGATGATGGTTCTTCTTTTCTTAAAACTTTCCAGTAGACCAATCTCTGTCAGTTATCCAGAATCTGACTTGTTTCACTTTAATTGAAACGGAGAAAATATTTCAGCAAGAGGCTAATTTTGGCACTACATTTGAGGAAAATTTCTAGAATTATGTCACCCTGTAATGGCATTGCTGCCTTATGTGTAGGGGTAACCCAGGCTGCCCTGGTTACTAGCTCTTATATGACATGTTTTCCTTCCCCACCCAGTACATTCAAAACCTCAACTTTTATTTCTTCTTTGAATCCCATGTTTTTGGCATTCCAATATTGAATTAAGTTTGGGCTTTATGTATTGACTGTTATGGGTTGAATTGTGTTCCCCTAAAAAGATACGTGAGATTCTAATTCCCAGCATCTCAGAATGTGACCTTTTCTGGAAATAGGGTCTTTTGCATTTAACCAAGTTAAGTTATAAACTTATTAAGTTATTTAAGTTATTAGGGTGGGCCCTAATCCAATATATATTTATAAAAAGGGGAAATTTGGATACAGATATGCATAGAAGACAATGTGAAAAGTAAAAGGAAGAATACCATGTGATAAAGGAGGCAGAGACTGGATTTATGCTGCCACAAGTCAAGGAATGTCGGCAGCTACCAGAAGCTTAAAGATTCTTCTTCTAGCACTTTCAGAGGGAGTATGATCCTACTGACCCCTTTGCTTCAAACGTCTTGCCTCCATACTGAGATAATTTCTGCTGTTCTAAGCCATCCAGTTTGTGGCACTTTGTTAAGGCAACCCTAGGAAATTAATACAGTAAGAGTCCACACATAGCTGTGAGCAAACATTTTTCTTGTTGTTACAGAGGCAGTTGGCACAATTCCATCCCTTATGGAATTTCTCAGATTTATGAAACCTGTCTTACAGGAGAAGGTTCCTCCTCCGATCCATATTTGTTTTGGCTGCAGACTGTCTCCTAGCAGATTCCTGAATGGAAGCTGCTTTTGTTGCTTCTGAAGTTTGTTTCCTTAATACTAGGAGGTGGGGTTAGGAAGAATTCTGAGCCTATAGACAAACATAAATTCAGAGCTGTTATTTCCACAGTTCTCTGTGAGGTTTTGACAAACTAGTGAGATTTTAAAGCAGGCAGTATTGTTGTGCTTCACTTAATCTAAATGAACACTCATGAACTTGTGGTTTTCTTAAAAAAAGAAATCTAACAGATTGATAATAAATTATAGTACCTACATGCATTTGGGAGAAGTAGTAGTCCCAGTAATCCTCTGTTTGATGAAGAAATCTTACCTGTATTTAAAACATTTAGGAATCAAAGATGTCAATTATAACCTTGTTACCAGGGCAATACATTAACAAGTGAGGCAACTGGTCAGAGTTATAGACTCTTTTGAAGGTGGAAGGTCAGAGGCTATGACATTAAATAGGCTGTGGTGCCAAAATAGGACCCTTTTATTCAGTTCATATTTCCAAGAGTATGTTTACATTAATTGATAACCAAATAACTGTTGTGAATATTCACACAAGTGAATAATGTACAAGAGAAAAATATTTTCATCTGTATGGCCTGCCTTGTTCTCTCAATGATGTTTTCCCACAGAGTTCTTTCTTTTGTTAAATCCTATGCTCATGGATTGAGAAAATCAATAGGTTATTTTAAGTTCTGGGCTACATGTGCAAGATGTGCAGGTTTGTTGCATAGGAAAATGTGTGTCATGGTGGTTTGCTGCACCTATCAACCTGTAAGTATTAAACTCAGCATGCATTAGCTATTTTTCCTGATGCTCTCCTTCCTGCCGCCCCACCAGGCCCCAGTGTGTGTTGTTCCCCTCCTTGTATCCATGTGTTCTCATTGAACAAGTGTTTCTAATTTTAAGGTTGTCCGACTTAACAGTTGTCTTTTACGGTTAGAGCTTTTTATAATCTTGCTTATTGCTTATTGCATGGTTATGAAGATGTTCTAGTATGTTCTAGAAACTTGTTTTTAATTTTCATTCCACCTGGAAATGGTGTTTGCATATGGTATGAGATGGTTGGTATGAAGTAGTGAGGTTTTGTTGTATTTCTTATGAACATCCAGTTGAGCAGTATAGATTAATTGAAAAGATTATCTTACCCTTTCCTTACTGCTTTGTGTTCTACCTTGATCATAAATCAAGTCATATGTATAGGTCTGTTTCTGGATTCTCTTTTCAGTTCCATCTGTGTTGGACTTTTATGGTAAATCCAACAGTAATATAGTTTTATTAGCTTTCTTTTGTTTGTGTGGTAGCTATCTTTTCTTTTTATTTCCAACTGTTTGATAGCCCTTTATTTAAGGTATATCTCTTAAAATATAATATTTTTGGACAGCATATAGTTTTAAAAATTATTAACCTACCCGACAATCCAACTTTTTTCTTTTTAATTTTTGTGAGTACATAGTAGGTGTCAATAGAGTACATGAGATGTTTTGATACAGGCATGCAATGTTAAATGAGCACATTATGGAGAATGGAGTATCCGTCCTTCAAGCATTGATCCTTTGAGGACAATCTGACTTTTAATTGGAGCTGTAGGGGCAAAACTTTACCGGTTCCCTTTTAGAGTTAAATTGACATAGATCAACTGGAGAAAAGCACACAAATTTCTTTAATACAAGTTTTACATGACACAGGATCTCTCATAAGAACATGAAGACCCAAAGAAGTAGTTAGGGTCAGTTATATATTGAATTGGACAAAGAATAGTAAGTTGTGAAATAAGGCAAAGAGGCTTTAGGCTAGGGTAGTTAATTGGGTGGAGAAATGACTAGGAAGATAAGGGTTGGTTTAACAAAGTTTGGTTGTACAGATTTTCTTGATTTTAACTTCCCCTCCTTGATTATAAGATTACTTCCCTTTTGGTACAGGGAGGACATCTTTCGCATGGGAATTCCATTTCCTGCTTTTAGGAAACAGAATGAAGGTGGGAGTGATCTTGTACCTGCTGTTTTTTGTTAAGTGCCCTTAATTTAGAATGGTCGATATGTCAGAGCAGCATATTGGGAGGGTGACATATTCTTACTTCTTCAGAGTATTTAATATATTTTACTTTCAATGTAATTACTGATACGTAACTTTTAATCTGTCACCTTACTTTGTGTTTCCTGTTTTTCTTTCTTGTTCTGGGTCTCTTTCTCTTTCTCTCTCTCTCTGGATTGATTAAAATGAAAACATTACAGCCTCCCTCCCCCACTTAGCTTAGTAGTTGTGTATTCTTTCACTACTCATTTAGTGGTTACCTTAGAAATGATGACATGCATTCTTTTTGTTTATTTTAGAGACAGAGTCTCCCTCTCTTGCCCAGGCTAGAGTACAGTGTTGTGGTCATAGCTCACTGTAACCTTCAACTTCTAGGCTCAAGCAATTTCTCACCCCAGTCTCCAGAGTAGCTGGGATTACAGGCACACACCACCATACCCAGCTAATTAAAAAAAATTTTTTTTTGTAGACATGGAGTCTTGTAACATACAATATTTTTAAAAAACATTTCCATAATTATTAAAATGAGATGGTAAAAAACATAATCATCAGACTTTATTATTTATAAATGAATAATACTCTCAGGCACATGGTTCCTCTCAGAATGACCTTTAGTACTTGGTTCCAAAAAAGACAAGCAAATAATTATGCATATTCTACAAAACAAAATAGGGATACAGAGCTTTGAGGATGACTACAGCAATGATTTGCATTTTCTTGACCAAAATAATGTTAGTTCCTTAGGTGTTCATGGCAGGGAGAATCAATGACCTTTATCTTTGATCCTTGTCAGAAACACACAAGATAGGATTGTTTGAAGTGATTTAATCTATTTTTGGTCCTGTTTTCATTAGCATGGAATCTCTCTTTAGAACCTGGTGGATACTTTCTATTAGCCATATTGCAATATATTAATTTGTGGCAGTTATTTGTATTTGCATCCCATGGTCTTTAAGGACCCAGATAACTTTGGGAAAATGAGGGTCCTCACCTTAATTTCAGCATTCAACCAGAAACTGGGGGTTCTTTCTTTCCTGAACACTCTTGTGGACATATTAAATGTATTTGAGTTATCTTTTCCTCACTCCTTTCCTTGCATATTTTGATCCTGTTCATTGTTAGTATATCTGCCTATTCCTCCTTTCTTGAATATTAATAGCCCAAATTTCATTTACACATTAATTCAAGAGTTTTTTTTTCCTTGTTCTCAAAGGTGGAACAATTATAGCAGGGAATCACTGGAAAGGGAGATCCAGGTTATTGTTTTACTAACTAGCTTTGTGACCTTTTGGCAGGATATTTGACATTAAGTAATCTATAAAAAAGGAAGAGCTTGACTAAATAATCTTCAGGCTTTTCTCTAGAAACTTCTTTGATCATATTCAAATGTGTAATTTAATAAATAGGTAAGTGTTTAGTGAGGAAGTTAAACAATATTGCCTGTGGTATAAATAACAAATGCATATTTATGTGTGTAAGATATTTAAACTGTTAAACACATGAAACAGATTGTGAGATACAGAAAATATATGCTTTCTTTTATAGGTGTTTATTTTGTCTTGCTTTTTTTTTTTTAAATGAAGTCAAAATGCCAATGAGACCAGATCTCCAGGTATGTAGTCCTAGACCAAAAGTAAGTATTTTAATTCCGAAAATCACTTTTTGTTTACTTTTAGGTATTCAGTGCTATGTTTTTAGCAGTGACAAAGCTTACATGTTTTTATGAAATGGTCAAGAATAGTTTAAATAAAGTGTTCTTTCATGTATTCAGTAGATGTTTGCAAAAGCTATATTAAGAATATTTATAAAGTATTAAAAATGCTGATTCTTTATACCTACCTTTTACATTGAAAAGAATTATGCGCTGATTTATGCATAATTTATGCTTGGATATTTTTGTATTAAGTTTTAGAGATTAAGATATTGTGTATTTAGGTAAAGTGTAAGTGTTAATAATCTATTCAACATGTATGCAGTTCACAGCCAAACCTGTTTAGTGATCAGTTGTAGTATGAACATTTGTTATTAATGAAGTTGTACTTTAAGAGCAAGATGACAGATTTTATTAATGTTATAAATATTATATAATGGTAATGCTTAAGTTATGTTAGTTGGCATAATTTCTAAAAGGTGCTTTTGCCTGTCTTTATGTATTTTTTTCTTTACTAGTTAAACCCTGTTAAGAGATTAGTAGTCAGGTATGCTAGGCTTTTATTCATGGTTTAAGTATTCATTACTTTAAAGCTTTTTTGCTTTTTTCATCAAGTTTCTGTTGAGGTTGACATAAAGGTGACCTTAGTAATAAAATATATGAATTGGAAATATTAGTAAAATATTTTTTTCTAATCAGTCTTATTATCAAAGAAATGTAATTTCTAATTCAGTTGTTCCAAATTTAATAGTGGCCATATTTTTAAAAAATAAGTGAATTAATATTTTATGAGTTCATTTGAGAGTTTTCATGTGAAAACAGTTCTCAAATTACTAGATTGCATAAGGTAATTTTGGTTTTGATACAGCATGTGCCATTAAATATATTTCTCTAGCAGTTGGAAAAATGCATTGATGATGCTTTAAGAAAAAATGATTTCAAACCTTTGAAAACACTTTTACAAATTGATATTTGTGAAGATGTGAAGATTAAATGCAGCAAACAGTTTTTCCACAAGGTGGACAACCTTATACGCAGGGTAAATATTCATTTTTGCTGAATGATTGTTACAATTATTAGATAGAACTCTAGTTTTAGAAGGAAGTACTCCATTAGAAAAAAAATGAATAGGCTTGGGCAAGCTCAGTTATAATTACATAAATAAATGCTTATTTCACCATTTGCTTATTATTGTTTGTTTGTTTGAGGAATCTCAACACATTGGAATGCCATTTCCCAAATCAAATATACAAAAATATGTGTTCACATGGGCTTTACTATTAACTGTGACTGAAACTGGGGAAAAAATACTTTAGCTCTTTGAAGTTTAAACAAGTTGATAGATTTTTAAAAAAACCTATCAGTGTATACTTGATGTTACATAGACAATGCCTACTTCTGTCAAAACTAAAACATAGAAAAATCACCCCGAACTTTGAATTTAATTGATCATATTTAAGGCATTTTCATACATGAGAAAAGGTGATTATTGATAATCCCCCCACCCCAGTATCTGAGATTCATTATGAATCCAAGAAATTGAATAAAAATTTCTTGTTTCTGTTAGTTAAATACATGGAGCTTTTTAGAATGGAAAGTTGCTGATTCATTGTATCATAGTATAAAGTTTCTTGGATTTATACAGATTTCCATTTTTGTCCTGAGTTTGTCATTCCCTGACTGTATGGCTTTGGGCAGGTCACATTCTTAAACCACATTTTCATCTGTTGCAATATAGAGATGATTAAAATGACCATCTTTCAGGATTTGTGAAGATTAAAATATGTGTGTAACACTCCTTGTACAATGTCTATTTCATACTGTTTTGTGTTTACAGAAATTTTAATGTATACCTTTTATTTCAGGAACTTAATAAAGAGGATATCCACAATGTTTCAGCCATTTTGGTTTCTGTTGGAAGATGTGGCAAAAATATCAGTGTATTGGGGCAAGCTGGACTTCTAACAATGATAAAACAAGGACTAATACAAAAGATAAGTATAGAATATGTAACATATTCATGTGAATGAAATATTATAAAAGATATGCTTTCTAATAAGAAATTATCCAAATTGTTGAAAATAAATTTAGGAACTTTATGTACAATGTTGGGAATAAAACATTTCTATAGCTTGTGATATATGTTACAAATATAAAGATCACAAGAAAACTGTACAGACTCCTTGATAATCATGTGAGTTTAAGCTCCCTAAGGCCTTTACTTGCTTTACTGTCTCTTTAACTCTTCTTATTATCTAACTTCATTTTTTGTTTTTATATTGTTTGTCTCCTATGCTAGGATGTAGGATATTGATTTTTGTCTCTTTTGTTCATTGCTACATTATTGGCACCTAGAATAGTATCTGAGATGTATGTACTCAAATATCTGAATTAAGGTAAAATAATATGAAAACTTTTCATATAGTAACAATATCAAAATGGTCTAAATTGTGATAATTTACTTCCTTCTATTATAATAAATGTACCCTAACTAGAAATTTGAAGGGGAAATAAGGATCTTCTACATGGAATCAAAATTAACTTCATCTATTCCCATTTTAAACAATGGGAAAAGATAGTTTAAAAAAAAAACAAGGAGGATCCTTAAAAACTTGAATTTATTTTGATACAACACTAAAATTTTAATTTTGATGTGTCTTTATTCCTAGGTTTACTGTTTATGCAAAGATAGATAAGTACATTCTTAAAATTATTAAAATGGAACTCAAAGTAATAAGTTCATTCCTTTTTTTTTTTACATGGTTGCCTGGTTTGAAAAATCCAAGGAGATTATTCAGAGTCAAGGAAATTCAAAAGATGAGGCTGTTCTAAATATGATAGAAGACTTAGTTGATCTTCTGCTGGTAAAAATCACGTTGATTACACTGATGTTTATAAAGCATGTGTTTATTTAAAAAACAATTTGTGTTCTGTGTGCCCTGAGCCTAAAAGTCACTAACAGATTGGTTGGTGACTTGGTTGGATTGGTCTATTCAGACGGTATAAAGCATTTATTCTGGTAAATATAATTAAATGGTTAGTTAGTAAAAAGTAATTATGCTATGAGTTAAAATGTAATCTGTCATTTCAATACCATTTGTAATGGTTTATAATATTGTAATGGTTTGTAATATATAGTAACTTGTAAATTAAATATTATTCACTTTTTTTCAGGTCATACATGATGTCAGTGATGAAGGTATAATACTTATTTTCTATTGGAACAATAAATTACTGTTAGAGTTTTAGTATAATTTTACAATTCTCATTGTATTGTCCTAGTGTTAAGAACTCATTATCTGATTCAAGGATCAACAAACTTTTACTATAAAGGGCCAGATAGTAAATATTTTAGACTTTGTAGTCCAAGAGAAAAACAATTAAGAATATTATGTAGGTACTTGTATAACAAGAAAGAAAAACAAATTTCTACAAATAATTTATTGATGCCACTGAAAATATAGTTGTACAATTTTTTGTAATATAGATCTAATAATGAAACTTGCATTCTTTTTGTGAGAGAATAACATTTCATTTAATTAGGGTTCAGAGTGTTCTGTTTTCAAAATTGATTGTAAATGTTCATTTGTTAATCCCTATCTATAATGAGGTTTTATGTATGTCACATTAGAAAATGGCTTTTCATGCAGACAATGCCAAATACTGATATCAGTGCATAAGCATGCTTTTAATTGAGCGTGTTCATCACTTGAAAGGCATTAATAGAATTGTTAGGTTCTTAACATTTGCATTTTAGAATGTCATTGCATTGCAAATTAATCACTTCCAATTGAAGGTTATGTGGAAGCTTCCCAGTTGCACAATTAAATGGATTTTGAAATGTGGAAATTTCCTTTGTACTTACAACAAAGCCCAAAAACACTGCTAGACCTGTAGTTGGAGTTTGGAAAAAATATATTCCCTGCAAATTTGTGTGGAAATGGAGATGTCGCTTCCTGTTTTAACTTTTGACAGTCTGTGAAGTGTATAAAGCAGCATAGCATTACTTGCCTTTCAGATCACCTTAGTTATCAGAATGACTTCACTGCAGTGTTAAGTTCATGATGCAAGCATTATTTTGTCTTGTAATTTTGTGCCAAATTCATTTAGAAACATTGTCAACTCTGCAGCCAGTGCTAATTACCAGAGCCATTCAGTATTCAGTAATAAAGGTTGAGGACAGTTCTTGTTCAGAAAAATTTCAGTCTTGGTGCTGGATATCAAAAAGTCACAATAAAACCCCACTGCCATTGGACTGCTGTGTGGTAGGGAAAGTCCGAATACTCAGCTTCTGCTTCTGACAAAAATTCAAATAACTGACCATGGCTAAGCTGATGAGAGTGAACGATGTTCACCTTTGACACTACTGTTTTAATAAAACATGATAGATTCAAATAGTTTTCACAGAGCACTTGCTGGTGAGTAATACAGTCATGCAAAAACAGGCGGTGAGTTGCATTTAGTTTGTGGGCCATAGTTTGCCAACCTTTGATCTAATGGAACAAATTTTCAATAGTAAACTGAGAATACAGAATATGTTCCTACTCATTCTTTGACTTGTGGCCTGCTTGTGCCAAGCAATCAGATCCAAGTTATTTTAGCTATGTGTTGATTGAAGAAGACTTACCTAGGATTGGTCAGTGAGGCTGGTGAATTATTTATAAATAAAGGTACTTGCTGTCTTCAGAGCCCAAAAGTTTTAAACAGATTGCCATTGATTTAATAATTAATCCTACCTCTTCATTGATTGTTTTTGCTACATAACAATGTAGTCTAAATTTTTAAGTTTTTAGGGAAAAAACGATCCTAAAGCACCAGCAATTGTGAAGTGATCCACCTGATGTTTAAAGTAAATAATTGTATCTTTTCATCTGAGTACTTTTTTCTTTTTATGCAGTCACTTTGGAAAATTGTACATTTGTTTTTACAGTATTTCCATTGTTTAAACTTATTTTTAAAATTTGCATCATGAAACAGCATGTACACATGCCTCTGAATACACTTAGTATTGATAAAGCCTCATCTTTCAAAAATGCGTTAACCTAAAAGTGGCTCACATCATTTAGAACTTCATTGGGGTTAAGATGTGTTGGTCTTTATGGGTATAAAAATTTTTGATTTATAACTAAAAATTAATGAGGTCAGTTTTGGTAAAAGCCTTAGAATTGAAGTTTTCAATTTTGAACTATATTTAATCAAAAAAATAAATAAATACCTCCTTATGTGCCTGCAGTTAGAAACTAGATCTAGAGTTGTCCCTTGACAGTATTAAAATCAGTCAGATTTGTTGAGTGGTGTTTTTTGCAAGGCCAAATAGAATTAGGACTTAATTTCATTCTTTCTCATCCCCAAGCCCTGGTGGGCCTTCTTCTGAACTGCAGTAGGTATATCCTTTCCACTAACTCTGTATTTATTAATTTTTATTTTTTGAGACAGGGTCTCTGTCACCCAGGCTGGAGTACAGTGGCACGATCACGGCTCACTGCAGCTTTGACCTCCTGGGCTCAGGTGATTCTCCCACCTCAGCCTGCCATGTAGCTGGGATTACAGGTGCCCAGCTAATTTTTGTACAGACAGGATTTTGCCATGTTGCCCAGGCTGGTCTCAAACTCCTGGGCTCAAGCAGTCTACCTATCTGGGCCTTCCAAAGTGCTAGGATTATAGGCCTGAGTTACCATGCCTGGCCCCTTTCCACTAACTCTTATAAGAAAAGACTGACAGTTAAGAAGATTTGAAATGGACATTTATCAATAATTTAACACTTTTATTCAGGTAAAAAGCAAGTAGTGGAAAGTTTCGTACCTCGCATTTGTTCCCTGGTTATTGACTCAAGAGTGAATATTTGTATTCAGCAAGAGGTAAAGTCATTTATTTGTGTTTTAAAAACTAAAAATGAGAACGTGAAGAAAATCAATAGCAATTAAAATGAAAATGTATTTCATGTAGGACTAAATTACTTAGCTTGGAGTATATTTCTATCATCTTAATCTATTGCCTGACATATTTCCTAAATACTTACTGAAAATTTATAACCATATGGGCTTATGTATGCATATAGCTCAAATGGAAATAAATTATACCAACCAGATTTTCAGGGTGCTTAAGTATTTAAATGCTAAAAATAATCTGTATTAGTATATGTATGTGTGTACATGTGCTATAATCATAAGAACAAAATTAATAAAGTAACATTTTTTGGCTTCCTCAGATCTTATAATGGAGTTAAAATAAATATAAGTCTTATTGCAAAAAGTACAAGTGCTTTAAGTACTGGAGTCATGTTATATTCTATTTTTGATATTCTATAGTTTATGTTGTTTTTATATTCATTATTTTATACTTTATTGTTTTTATTTTTTTGAGAGAGTCTTGCTCTATCTGCCCAGGCTGGAGTGCAGTGGCGCAATCTCAGCTCACTGCAACCTCTGCCTCCCAGGTTCAAGCACTTCTCCTGCCTCCCTCCTGAGTAGCTGGGATTACAGGCGCGCGTTACCATGCACAGCTAATTTTTGTATTTTTGGTAGAGACAGGGTTTCACTATGTTGGCCAGGCTGATCTCGAACTCCTGACATCAAGTGATCCGCCCGCCTCGACCTCCCAAAGTGCTGGTATTATAGTGAGCCACCATGCCTGGCCTATTTTGTACTTTATGTATTCTTTCCTCCATCCTACTCCATTCCCATAATAAAACTCAGTGATTAAGAAAAAAATAAGCTTCTAAATTTATGTGCCTAGAATATTTCTCTAAATAGTGTTTCACTGAATATAAAGTTAATGCATTATCTTTTTTTCTTTTCTAGATAATAAAAAAAATGAATGCCATGCTTGACAAAATGCCTCAAGATGCCCGGAAAATACTCTCTAACCAAGAAATGTTAATTCTCATGTAATAATCTGTACTATATTGTTTTTATTCTTAAAATCAATAAGAATGTTTTATAAGACAGTCAACCATGAGTTTGCATTAATAATGAAACTGATAAACTGTTGCAGCTTTTTAATATAATTTAGTGTATGTATATAATTTCTGCAAAAGTCAGTGATATTAGCCAGTTGTAAATTTTTGTGAAGTTTCTTTTCCTCCTAAACATGTGGACTTCCTATTTAATTGATACTGGTCCATTTTGTAATCTGTTATTTTAATTCACAGGAGTAGTATGGGAGAAAGGATTTTAGATGCTGGAGGTAAGTATATCTTTTCAAAATCTAAAATTATTCCATATTTATGAATAGCAGATAGGATCTTTTTAATTAAAATATTAGCATAGCAATGTGAGACTGAGGGAATTATAAACTTTAGGTACGATTAAGCAATTTTTAATAAATATAAATGAAATTTGTCTTTGGGACAAAAATAATTTGACAGTAGGCGTTAGATACATACAATTTGTGCCTAATGGTAGACTTAGGAATTATATAGCTTAATATAATAGCTTAAATTAATAGCTTAATATAATAGCTTAATATAATAGCTTAATTAATAAAGCTTAAATTAATAGCTTAATATAATGGCTTAATTTTTCAATAGACCTGAACTACTTGTGCTAAGAAATTCCTCAGATTTTTTATGAAATTAGGGTGTCTAATATTCTTGGTATTGATGGATTTGTTTTTAAACAATGTGTTTATTAAAATAAAATTTATTTTCTAAGCTTTTTGTGAATGAATTTTAATATGGTGATTTACATGTAGAATAAATCATGGTTTAAAGTACTCTGGGATAACTATAAACATGTTACACAAGAGGAAAACAGATTTTGTAACTTATAGACAACTGTGTGGGTTACTTTGCATTTTCTATCTCTAATAATAAATAGCAGTGTCTGAATATTTAGAAGTCTCTTAAAATTTTTTAAAATTTCACTTATTTCTTCTGTTGGCACACTTGTTATTTGGGCTGTGTTAATTCCTCAAATGATGAGATATTTCTAATCTATAAGAAGACAATATTAATAGGTTAATCAATTACATTAATATATTCTTATTTCTCTTGCTTATTCTAATACCTTGTAAAATATATGGTCTTTTATAAACTTAATTTTCATAATTATAAATCAAACATTAACTATTTTTTTAATAGATTATGACTTACAGGTAGGCATTGTAGAAGCTTTATGTAGAATGACCACAGAAAAACAAAGACAAGAACTGGCACATCAGTGGTTTTCAATGGATTTTATTGCTAAGGCATTTAAAAGAATTAAGGACTCTGAATTTGAAACAGTAAGTTGTATAACAATAACAGAAATTCGTGAATTTTTTAAAATTATTATGATTTTTAAAAGTATTTCTCTTTAAAATTAGGATTGCAGGATATTTCTCAACCTTGTAAATGGCATGCTTGGAGACAAAAGAAGGTAAACTTAATGCAAGATACAACCATTTACTGTCAAATAGAGCTCAAGAGTGAGCACCCAGTGTTGCATCTTTATAAATTTAACCCTATTTGTTCTTGTTCTCTACACTATGTTGGAGTGTAGAATGTGCATAGATAATTTAAAACAATAACATGATTTTAGCAAATTACTACACCAGTAATCTGAAATAATTCTGCACTGGCCTTGTTTTATTTTGTACTTTTTAGAGGGAAAAGTTCATTTCTGTTTAATTCATATTAATAACTTTAGATGTTCAAAATTGGCTTACTATATTTCTGAGTTGCATATCCATTATTAATGTTTGAGGGATAATAAAAATCTAGACATATTTATTACTTGAATCATCTCCTTTATCCACATACTGGAATGTAAATATATAGCAAACAAATCATCTTCCTTTATAATTAACATATGGTAAGTAGGATCTTTCTGAGGGGCATGAAAGGATATGTAATGTAAATTTTAATCATTTTTTTATAATGACAGAAAAACAGAATTTGCAATGCCTGGCACCTCATAGATGTTCAACATAATTATTGGATGAATGAGTTCACATTTATTTTACTTACTAAAGAAATTAACGGCATTGTAAGGGTTGTACAAGGAGTCATATTACCTGGATTTGAATCATAAGTTCCTCTCTTCCTGTTCTAATATTGGGCAAATTATTTAACCTTACATGCCTCAGTTTCCTTAGCTGTTATATAATGTTAATAACTATCTCATATGTTTGTGATGTAGATTAAATGAGATAATATGCTAAATATGTAAAATAGTATCTAAGAAAGCATTCTGTGAATTTAACCATTTTTAATGTAATTATTCACTTGTATTCTTAAGTTCTATGGAAACATATTAATAAGCTAAATTAGGAAACTGCTCATATTTGGTAGCACACTGTATTAGTCTGTTTTCATACTGCTGATAAAGACATACTGGAGACTGAGACATTTACAAAAGAAAGAGATTTAATTGGACTTAAAGTTCCACGTGGCTGGGGAAGCCTCACAATCCTGGCGGAAGGCAAGGAGGAGCAAGTCCCATCTTACGTGGATAGCAGCAGGCAAAGAGAGAATGAGGAAGATGCAAAAGTGGAAAGCCCTGATAAAACCATCAGATCTTGTGAGACTTACTCACTACCACAAGAACAGTGTGGGAGAAACTGCCCTCATGATTCAGTTATCTCCTACCAGTTCCCTCACACGACACGTGGGAATTATGACAGTACCATTCAAGACGAGATTTGGGTGGGGACTCAGAACCAAACCGTATCACACACAAAAACATTTGGTGCAATCATTTTAGTCAAAATGGTAGATTGAGTAGTATCCTCAAAGTAATATGATTTTCTCTACATAAATGTCCACTAAACATGTATTTTGAAAAGTATTAAAGAGGGAAATATGATTTTATTTCAATTATTATGACCACTGCCTGATTTCCTTTTGATTCTAGGCATGATTTCTATTACTGGACAAGATTATGCTGTGAAAGCTTATTTATTTTTTTCTTAAACTACTTTTTATTTCAGGGTCTTTACATTTCCTTGTTTATCAGCATTTCTTGATAAATATGAGGTAAAATTTTAATTTAACACATTATTTTAGTTATTGCATGAATTTTGATAGTCAAGTGAATTATGAGTTAAAAATGAATAAGAACACTAAAAATAATTGTAATTAGATCATGAATATAGCTGGTCTGGTGTTCTGTATCTGACAGTGAAACCAGGAGAAATTTTATGGAACAGCATATTCATTGCCAAGAATAACTGAAAAAGGCTGTAGTCCAATTTTTCTCCTGTTTCCTTAAGACTGTTATTGATTTATCATGTATGAATCTATTCAAACTAGTACTTTCAACCTTTATTAGCACTTGGAATATTCATGATTTCTTGGAGATAGTTGATTTTTTTATAAAATATTAAAGCATTTCATTTGATTGTTTTTAAATTTATCTAAATATTATACTTGTCTGTTCTTTCTCTTCTCTCTCCTTCTAGCTTTGCTTTCTTTAGCCATGAATATAACATCATAATTGTCTATTATTTCTAAAATCATTGTATATTCCAGTTTCGTATGTTTATTTTATTAGCTGCAAATACCATCAGATGAAAAACTTGAGGAATTTTGGATTGATTTTAATCTTGGGAGTCAGACTCTCTCATTCTACATTGCTGGAGATAATGATGTAAGTTTCATTTGCTTGGTATTATTCTTTGTGTATATGTATATATAAGATTTTTACTTACTTTAAGAATGTGGATTTCTTTATATGTTCTAGCCAGTCTTTACATAGATTTTAACATTAGCTCTAGTAGTTTGATTAGCATAGCAACCTACCAAGCTAGTTATAAATGAAAATTACTTCTGATGTTTTATTGTGTGAGAAAAATAATGCTGTTTTAATACTAATTTTTTAACATAAGCTTTTCAAAAATAAATGTTAATTTATGACAGTTAAAATTTTATTTCACATAAAGTGAATTGACTTTAGAAAGGGGAACAGTTACTCAAATACAGTGGCATTCTGTTGAAAATATTATTAACAGGCAGTGACAAGTGGTCCTAACTTAATCATTCATAAAATCTTCTCTTTGGAAATAGGACTTGATTGGGAGTTAATTTTTTTTCTTCCTATGCTTTATCATAGCTGTGCTCAGATCTTCCAAATAGGTGGCATATTTTCTGCTGACCTGCATATTTTTTACCTGAGGAAAATCCTTGAGCCATTATTTCTAATAGCTACCACCTCATATTTAATACATTTGCATACATTTAGCTCAAACTATGTAGTCCGTTTGCCAAAATCAGAGTAAGAGTTGATCAGCATTTACTAATCTGGTTGTGGCTGGTGATATTATAATAAGGCTTTAGTCTTTCTCATCTGTTTCTTATAGAATCCTGCTATTTGTTCCAGGTAAACATTTTATAGATGAACATTAACCAAATGCCTTTTAGGATTTCCACATGCCTTTGTTGCTTTTTATTTTAAAGTACCTTCTTAGAATGCTTAAAATTGAGTTCCAATGACTAGCACTGCTTCTCAGGGGCACTGACAGTTTCCATTAGTGTATTTCTCCTGCAGGATTTGTAGGAGTGTTTCAAGCTGATTTTTTTTCGAGGAGCTACTTAGGCAGGTGCAAAAGTAATTGCGGTTCTTGCCATTACTTTCAATGGCAGAAACTGCAATTACTTTTGCACCAGCCTAATAGAATTTCGTTCTGGGAGAAAAGTATTGTTATTAAATAGCAGTAACTACTATAAAGGAAATAAATAGGGCAGTGTTCCTTCATTCAGCTTGGTCTAATGGATTATTGAGATAAGAAAATAAGGAATTAAACATGGTGAAACTCCGCCTCTACTAAAAATACAAAAATAAGCCAGGCGTGGTGGCAGGCACCTGTAGTCCCAGCTACTCGGGAGGCTGAGGCAGGAGAATGGCGTGAACCCGGGAGGCGAAGCTTGCAGTGAGCCGAGATCGGGCCGCTGCACTCCAGCCTGGGCGACAGTGGGAGACTCTGTCTCAAAAAAAAAAAAAAAAAAAAAAAAAGAAAAAGAAAAATAAGCAATTACACTATAGCAGTATACATGATAGGGAAAGTATAAAATGCATTTATAAGTATTTAATGCCCAGTGTGTTCCAGACACTGATCAAGATGCTGGGGGACTCTTCTTTCCAAAACTATATTTAGAATCTTCTCTCTTCTGAATTTCCGTAGCTGTAGTATGTTATCCCTTTATTCTCTCTTGCTCTCCGTAAAAGCCATTCTCCACAGTGGCTCCTTGAATCCTTCTTCTGTCTCTCTGACATGGCATACAAGGCTTTTTGTGGCCTGGTCTCTGGCTGTTTCTCTGATATTTCATATATTTTCTATGATGACTATGTTCCAGTCACATTTATTTTTCTATTTCTCTAACACAGATTATGCCCATCTTAGGTCTTTCTACTTCTTAGTTCTTCTGCATAGACCACTTCCTCCAGGTCCTTGCATCTTAGTTCTTTCCGTTTAGATTTAAGCACAAATGTTGCCTTCTCATAGAGTATTCTCAGGTTACTCAATATAAAGTAGCCTCACAGCCACATTATTCCACATTGTCTTATTTCCTTTATAGTAGTTATTATTTAAAATCATTTTGTTTATTTGTTGTTTGTTGTCTGCTTTCCTGCATAGAGTATAAGATTATAGCTATTCTATGGCTCATGTTTGTTGCAAGAATGAGTAAACGGAACATTGAAAGAATTGAAAGATGTACAAAGGGCATAGGGGATTGGAAAAATATAGGGAGTGTGGAGCCAAAGGAAGATTTTAAGTAGGAGGTAACATCAGTTCAATGAATATCTATTGAGAACTATGTGTCACGTATGTACTAGGCATTGGAGAACTCATTTGTGTAAAAGATACCCCCTGGTAGGGGAAATGGACAAAAATAGACTGGGAAGAATGGATAAAAAGGAAAAAGACTAGAGGCAGTTAGGAGGCTTTTGCAATAATCCAGATGAGAAATAATTGTGGGATGGTTTTGAGATATAACAATGGGCATGGATGGAAATTGATAGAATCCAGAAAGACTTGAGACAGAACTGAGCAAACTTGGTGATTTGTTTGTAATTTTTAAAAAGGAAGGATTACTAAAATTTGGGTAGCTGGATGGAAATTGAGCCATAAGTAGAGATATAGAAGCTATCTGTATATAAATGACAGAACCATGGGTTTTAATGAGTGCCTATATGAAAGAACTATGAAAAACAAATTTCTACAGGATAAGTAAAAGAGATTTTAGCCAGAAGGATACTTGAAGAATCAGCCAAAAGGGAACAAATTAAAAGGGTATAGTGTAATAGATGACAAAGGAAAGGAAGTTTTATGAGAGGAAACGATCAACACAGTGAAATATTCCTGAGAGGTGAGGTTAAATAAAAACTGGTAACCCATGAAAGAGCAGTTTCACTTACATGATAAAGAGTTTAGGCATTCCTAGAAAGTTAAAATATTTGTTAAGGAAGTAAAGACATCAAGTTAAGGAAAGAGCGTGACATGTGGATTCAATGTAGGGGTTTTTGTTGGGTATATTAAGGATAAGAGCTTTCATAAATTGATGGTGAAGGGCAGATAGGGAGAGGTTGAAGGAAAAAATTGAGGTCAAGAGGAGGAAGGAGTATAATGGAGGGAGAGTGGGAGGTGAAAATGGAACAAAATTGCTACAACATATTGATAACTGTTGAATCTGGGTAAGGGCATATTTTGGGTTTATAATACTATGATTTCTGATTTAAAATCTGTTTGAAAATTGCCATTATGTATGTTTTTTTAAAAGTGAACTAAGTGCCTTGATATATAAAGAATCAGTTTTAAGTTGGTAGATGATAACAATTATTGGGAATAGAGTATGCCAGCCGAGATATTCCTCAAAGGAGCAAGTTTTTTACACACAGAGAAATATGAGGCTGCTCAAAGCCTTGGTGAAAAATTAGAATACCATCCCTTTCCTCCTGATCCTGAGGTTTTGAGGTAAGGGATAAAGGTAGTGATGTCATCAGGGTATGACTGGTTTCAATTAAGGTATAGAAGAGAAGGGAATTAGTGAAAATAATAAGGATTTAAAGGAATTTCTTGGGAATGAGTTGTCCTTAAATAACAAAAGTATTTAGTTTAGTTTTGTTTTGTTTTGTTTGAGACGGAGTCTCCCTCTGTTGCCCAGGCTGGAGTGCAGTGGTGCCATCTTGGCTCACTGCAAGCTCTGCCTCCCGGGTTCACGCCATTCTCCTGCCTCAGCCTCCGAGTAGCTGGAACTACAGGCGCCTGTCACCATGCCCGGCTAATTTTTTTTTTTGTATTTTTAGTAGAGACGGGGTTTCACCATGTTAGCCAGGATGGTCTCGATCTCCTGACCTTGTGATCTGCCTGCCTTGGCCTCCCAAAGTCCTGGGATTACAGGCGTGAGCCACCGTGCCTGGCCAGGAACGGTATTTAATTTTTACTATGACTTTGTGAATTCAGTATCATTCAGTTATACAAATTTTCAATGAAAATACTTGGGGCAAACATTTTAGGTTATTATTCATGCGCATTCATGTTTAAATCCAAGGACAATCAGTTAATGAGTATTGTGGTTACAGGACCCGGAATAGGTAGTAGGAGTGGAATTGAGGAATGAGTATGACTTCATAAAATATTTCAAAGAAAACATAAAAAGACTTGGTAACATTTTTAAAAAGGGTATCCTCTAATAAATATAATATTAACAGTCATTATTATTTTTGGTTAAGGATAGGAAATTGTCAAAATCATTTCGTTTTAAGAATGAACAAATACATTAAATGTAACATGTGTAATATGTAGTTAATTGGTGGAGCAAGAAAGGTGTTATATAAACTAGTTACTTAGTGACTAGCAAAAAAAAATTGATAGTTCATGTAACTTAAAATTTGATGTTTAAAGAAACTGTAAATCAGAAATAAATTATTTATGGCCAAAACCTGCTTTTAAATTTAAGGACCATCAATGGGAAGCAGTTACTGTGCCAGAGGAAAAAGTACAAATATACAGCATTGAAGGTATTAAACTTGTTTTTTTCTAATAATTTTCTTAATTCTTACCATATGGAACAAATGTTACATCTTTCTGGGTTAAGAAAACAGACTAATGAAAGCAAAATCAGTATTTTCAGATGTTCACATTCAGAAATTCATCAAATACCTTGATCCCATGTTTCCCTACTAATCTCCCAGCTCTACCCCTGTACTTACTTCCTTCCCTGTCTAGTCTAAAACCAGTGATCCAGTTTGTCATTCTTGTCTCTATGTTCAAGGCTCCTGACCTTCCATCCCATTTGCTTGATTAAATCTGAATATCCGGTTTCTCCAGTCCTATAACTGGAACTGCATAACACTAGTGGACAAAATCAGACTAGTATTATTACAAATTTAGATATTAAGACATATTTTAGTCATTTCAATAGACATTTAATAGTATCTCATTATGTTTTTTGTTTGCATTTTTCTAATGACTAGTAATACTGAGCACTTTTTCATGTGCTTTCTGGCCATTCATATATTTTCCTTTGTAAAGTATATATTTTAAATATTTTGTTCATTTTTTATTGGACTATCTAGTTCTTAGGTATCCTAGATTCCAATCCATTGACATATATATGTTCTGTTTTCTCCAAAATTGTATCTTGCTTATTCATTTTCTTAATGATATCTGGTGAGCAGTTTTAAATTTTGAAATCTACTTGATCTATTTTTATGGTTATTGCTTTCTGTGACCCAAGAAATTTTTGTCGACTCTTAAATCACTAAGATGTTCTATTATTTTTCCACAAAAAAATTATAATTGTAGCTTTTATGTTTAGGAGTATTATAATCTCAAATTAATATTTGATTAAGGTATGATGTAGACATTGGAGGTTCGTTTTTTCATATAGATATGCAGTTATTACAGGATTATTTGCTGTAAAGGCTTTTCTTTTCCACTGGATTTCTTTGGTTTCTTTGTTGAAAATCATGACTCTGTAATAGTGTCTATTTCTTGGTCCTCCAATCTGTTCTATTTATCATAGGTCTGCTTTTCTTTATGTCAGTAGCACACTGTTTTGATTATGGTAGATTTGTGGTTAGTATAAGTCTTCCAACATTGTGGTTTTTTAAAATATTGTTTTGGAAATTATAGATGTTTTGAGCTTCTATATAAATTTTAGAATTGGTTTATCAATTGCTTGCTGGAATTATGACTCAGGTTTTAGATCAATATGGGGAGAAATAACATGTTAACAGTAGTAACTGGTTTATAAACATGGTGTATCTCTATTTGTTTAGGTCTTTGATTTCTCTCAATGGCGTTTCATAGTTTTCATTGTATAAGTCTTTTGATGAATTTGTTCCCAAGTATTCAGTCTATATGTTTATAAATAGAATTGATCTTTAATTTTACCAGTCATGGGATCTGCAAAAGAGATAGTTTTACTACTTCTTTTCTGATCCTTATGCACTCCCTCCCTCCTTTCCTTTTGTTGCTTTATTGCAATGTATAGAACCTCCAGTGCAAAATTGAATAGAAGTGATAAAAGTGGACATCTTTGCCTACTTCCCAATCTTTGCTTAGGACAGAACATTCAGTATTTTACCATCAAGTATGATGTTAGCCAAAAGTCTTTTGTAGATAACCTTCATCAGATTAAGGACGTTGATAACTCTTCATATTTGTCTATGCACATGAAACCATCATGGCAATTAAGTTAATAAACATATCACCCCCAAAATTTCTTTGTACTTTTAATCTATCCATCTTTCTACTCTACCCCCAGGCAATTACTGATGTTTTCTTTATCTTTGATACATTTACATTTTCTAGAGCTTATATAAATGGAATCACACAGTATGTAGCAATTTTTGTCCAGCTTCTTTCTTTTAGAACACTTTTTTTTGAAAAAGATTCAAGCATGTTGCATGTATCAGTAGTTTATTCTTTTTATTGCTGGGTGTTAGTCCATTGCATAGATATACTTCAATTGGTTTCTATAGTCACCTGTTAATGAGCATTTGTAATGTTCCCAGTTTTTAGCTATTATGAAATGCTGCTGTAAATATTCATGTATAATTAATTACTTCTGAAAATATGTTTTTATTTCTCTTAGGTAAATACTAAGGAGTTCAGTGGTTAGTTCAGACCCCATAGGCATATGATTAGCTTTTGAAGAAACTTCTAAAGTGTTGGCCAAAGTGATTTTACCGTTTTACATTTTCACTATCAGTTTATAAGACTTCCATTTGTTCTACATCCTTTCTAACACTTCTTATGGTCAGTCCCTCCTACTATCTTGCCTTGTTGCACTGGCTGTATAATTTTCAGTACAGTGTTAGTAGAAATTATAAGAGCAGATATATTTGCCTAGTTTATGATGTTGGTGTTGAGGGTGAAGGGGATTATTTTTTCTTCTATAATTATTTCATGGTGACAATTTCTCTTGTTAATTCAGGCAAGCTAGTTATTTAATTAGAGTATGGTACTTTCCCATCTCTCTCTTGCTCCCTCTCTTGCCATGTGATTTGCCTACTCCCCTTTTGCCTTCTGCAATGATTAAAAGCTTCCTGAGTCCCTCGTCAGAGGCAAATACTGGCACCATGCTTCCTGTACAGCCTGCAGAACTATGAGCCAAATAAATCTTTTTTTATAAGTTTCCCACCATCAGGTGTTCCATTATAGCAGACTAATACAGACTAATATAGTCTTCTTCTAAAAAGATCTGTTGTTTCCTCTCTTGATCAGTCATATGTTGTTGTCTCTATGGATGTCAAGTAATTTTATGATAGATAATGCATATACAGGAACGATAGATGCTTCAGATAATTCTTCCACCAGAAGAGTTTCCTTTTTCTTCTTAGGCAGAGGGGCTGAAGGACTGATCCAATCATGGATGTTGGTCTGTGTTTAGTTCTAGTTTTAAATTTACTCTTTGTCTTATTTGCCTCTATTACTCAGGTGTGGCCATCCCAGTCTGTTGATGATGAGCCTATTAGATTTATGTCTTCTGAACCTGAGAGACTGTGGAAGATACAGTTCTGCCTCTTAGAGGTTTCCAGCTCAGCTCTCCAGCCGTTCACTCTACTCAGTCGAAAATCTGGCACATATTTTGAGCAGGACACTGAGTATATGCCTGAGGATGACACCTGTATCTGGCAGTACATTGATTCCAAGCCTGTGAGACTGTTAGAGAGTTACCTCTGCCTTTTATCAGGTTTGGTCCAGCTCCTTGTGCTGCCCCAGAATGAAGGGAAAATTAGTTATGCCTTTAAAGCTTTTAAGTGTCCTATTTGTTACTCCAGGCATTACTGCTCACTAAATACTTGCTTGTCTTCTTTTCTCCAGCAGAGGTTCTCTTCTTAAGCCTACAAACAGAATTAGCAAATTTCCTTAGAGAAAAAAAGGCCAGAGATCTTGTTACACGTACAGCTCTCTGACACCTTTAAACATATGATATTTTAATCCTTCTGATTTCTTAAAACAGGATATTAGCCTGCCACAATATCCTACATTTTCCCCGGAAGTGGAAGTCTCCAGCTTCCAACTTTGGACTCTCACTGCTTCTTGGCAGTCTTCCATGTCCATAGTTGCCATCCCTCTCCAGTTCTCTAACAGCTGCTGTTTAAATTTTTAAGTTATCCTTAAGAACCTTGCCTTTTTTGCTTTCACTATGATGTAATTCAGAAGAACATGAATTTTTCAGGTAAGAATACTTATATATTTTGGCCCTTCAGACCCTCCATCTCCAAACATCTTTGCATCTGTATCCTCCTTTATCTCTCCTGTAAACAGAAGATATTTATCTACTCTTGTTGAAGGGTAATTTCTCCCAGTTCTCCACACACATTCTCCAAGTCTTTGCTCCATCAATTCATATTTCTTGTATCTTCCTCCTCTCTCTCAGTACCTCTTTTCTCTCAGTATATCAATGGGCTCAGATGTCAACATCATAAAACAAAAAGCCTACTTTTATCCTATGTCTTCCTGAAGCTGTCTTTTTCTCCCCATTCATAGCCAATTTTGAGAGAATAGTTTTTACTCTTTCCTTCTCTTTCTATTCACTCTTATGTTATAAAATCTTGATATATTGATATCCATAAATACTTGGATTTTATAGCAAGCAACAAAACAAAGTTTTCTTTTGTATCTCAGTAACACTAAGTAATTAGAAAGGAAACCAAGCCATTATATAGTCCAGACAGAGCAAATATCAGGAATTTCAACAAAGCAATCATTAAAATATAACAAATATTCATAAATTTCTATGTAAGTAGCCATAGCATAGGTAGACAAATTTTTGTACAAATAGGCACAAAGCATTCAGCAAAATAATAAATTTGAAGTAGTTCTAATACCATGTGCAAGCAAGGAGTTAAAGCAAATATTACATTTAATATAATTTACAGTAAGCTATAGAAAAAAGTCAAATGCATATCAGAGGAATAAAACAATCAGCAGAAATAGACCTAAGAATTACAAATGTTTTAATTTTCATCAAAACATGAAACATTATCATCTTTAAAGCCACCTAAATTTTCATCTCTGAAACCTGAAAACTTGTCACTGTTTAAGTTTTAAAAACCACTAGCGCTCTTTGAGTTTGAAACTATGGTTACCACTTTCAAGCAATTGCTAATTCTTAGTACCTTCAAAGGGCATTACTGTGAAAGTTTCATGAGCATGTATTTGCAAAAGCAAATAAAACATTTTCTGCTTGGGCAGGCCTCATAAGAATCAGGACATTTCATAGCCTGTAGGACATTTGTCCCTTAGGCCACATCATGGCGTGGCCTGCAGAGCTTTTTCAGATGTAGAGATAAATTTCCCTACTTTGTGTGATCCTGCTCCCTCAGAGTGTTTTTCTTCTGCCCAAAAGTACATTGCGGGCAGGGTTGGAGACTTTTCATCCAGCAATAGAATTCCTGCCACAAGTAGGACAGGAGCATGGTGGCCTCTGGTCTATAATACAGGTGCATTTATTAGGTGCCAGGTACTTTTTTGGTAACTTTTGTAGGGAGGGAGAGTGTGACTATTTCTTATAAACTGGTACTTGCTGTATTCTCTGTTTACTGGATTGGTAAGTTCATTGAGGCCAAGTGCTGGATCCTTTTCACCTCCCAATTTCCTGACACTTAATTTTTGTCAAATGTTGTTTATTGTCAGCATGTTATAACAACTGTGGATTTAATAGAAATGTTTATATGTGTATGTCTAGAAATATGGTAATTATATGGAATTAAAGTTATTGTTTTTGTTTGCTTTTTTTAAATTAAGAAAACAGTATTCTCAGATGTGTTCAAGGAATATTTTATTAAGAATTTGTTAGGGTCCAGAATGTATTTAGGATTCTATCTTATTAGTTATAGCCATATCCTGTATTTTATAGATAAGAACAATGAGACTAGGAAAGCTAAATTGACTTGATTGATTTACATAGGTAAGTAGTGCCAGAATTGATTAAACACTGTTCAATATTGAGAATTTGAATTTTGATTCAGTTAATATGCTACATCCATGTCTTATTTATAGTATACTTGCAGAGTAGTATCATAGAAACATAAAGTAATCAGTGTTATTTGTTTGTATACAGTGAGAGAATCAAAGAAGCTACTGACAATAATTCTGAAAAATATAGTAAAAATTAGCAAAAGAGAAGGGAAAGAATTGCTTTTGTATTTTGATGCATCACTAGAAATCACTAATGTGACGCAAAAAATTTTTGGTGCAAATAAACAAAGGGTAAGTCTTTAAACTTAATAAATATTTACTATTTTCATAATTCTGGAAACAGTTTGGGGTTATAAGTTTTATTGCATTTTTTCCTTTCTAGAATTCTTAAAATGTAGATTTTAGTTCTTTAAATTTGTACTGTTGAAGAGTCATTAGCTTGTTAGTCATATCTATTGATACTATCAATTACAAAGTATCTCAGATGACAAAATTAGCAGCAGCGGCTCAGAACATTTAATGAATTTCTGCTAGGTGTTTAAAAAGTAAAATGAGAGAAAGCACTGTTTTCAAGATTTTAAACGTCTTGAGAATTACACACATGATACATCAGAAGAAGTAAATAATGGCATAGGGAACAAGAGTTTAGATCATTGAAGAAAGTGAATGCTTATAAAGAGTCAGGTTTGGAGATAAGCATTATTATGGATATGGGACTTGAAATGGCCTTTGAAGTTGAAGGAAAGGATTTAGATAAAATACTTCCCAGGCATGTGGAAGACATTATGTGCCAAATACTGATTAACTGAGAATCTAAGGTGACAATTCATGTGATGTTTTGGGGGAGATATTCAATTGACAAATTTGAATAGTGCAAAAGATTTATGTTGCATAATATTAGATGTATTTGTGAGGAACCCTTGTTCCTCACAAATGACAAGCTAAGGTGACTGGTTAATGGGGAGTAATTGAAGTGTTCTGAGAAGGTATTCATATATGCAAAGTAATTATTTGGGATATTTGGCAATTTTGGAAGAAAACAGGAAATAATTACATTAAATGGAAATAAAATGACATATGAAAAAATGGAAAGAAAATGAAGAAAATGTCATTACTGTGAATTGATTTAATTTTAGGAATCTATCAGAAAACAAGGTATTTCAGTTGCCAAAACGTCACTGCATATACTTTTTGATGCAACTGGATCACAGGTATGTCTCAGACTTATCACTGGGCTAAGTTTAACCATAACTAATAGAACAGTAATAAAGGTGTTGTTGGAGGTTGAATATATAGAAAACAAATGGTCTCAATATAAACATACCCCAATAAAATGTATATGATGTTTAAACATGTTATTAATGATAATTTTAGTGTAAAGAGTAGGGTTATTAATAAATATCAGTTTAGTAACTTTAAAACTTTAAAAAAGCAATAAATGTCCTTCCATTAATGCCAAGCTTCTTTTATGTCTATTAGAGTTTGAAAACATGGATACTTTTTATTGGATCACTTTGTAAAAATTATAACAGCACATGGATAGAAAAGAGAAATAATTGATATTTGAATATATGAGATGAGTAGGAGCTTTGTTAAGACATCCAGTGATTGTTGATTACTTTCAGTGGTTTGCAGTTTTAAATACTTTTTTTTTTTCATATTCTCCAACAGATTCTAGTGCCAGAAAGTCAAATCTCACCAGTCGGAGAAGAGCTGGATAGTTTAAAGGAAAAATCAAAGTCCCCAAAGGAATTTGCTAAACCTTCAAAATATATCAAAAACAGTAACAAAGAGAATAGAAATAATAGCCAGCTTGAGGTAAAGATGGTGTCAAAATACTGGCTTATAAAACTACCATTGATCAAATCATTGCTATATATGAGTAGAGAAAGAAGCATCTAGAATTTATATATTATTGGCCTTGATCAATCACATTTCAGAGTTTTTCTCCTACCTTTGACAAATGCAAACAAGATAGTGTGTGTCTTAGCAAATTGTGTACATGTATAGGGGTTAGAACAAGATATACTTTACAGTTGTAAATTACAAATTAGAGGTAGGTAAGATAACCTTCTTGAATGTATCCTTTTTGTTCTATCATTGCATTTGGCTATAATGTAGAATAGAAATGTATAATGTTCTGTTTATTTGCATGAGGAAAAAAAAGTATGAGGTTCTTTCTTTTACTCCTTTTCTTCCTCTTCCATTGAAGGACCTCCTCTAGGTCACATCCAAGAGAACAATTTCTCATAAATGGAACTCCTACCACCATACCTTGCTGTGACACTTGACATTGTCAGTAGCCCTCTGTTTCTTAAGGTCCACTCCTTCAGCTTCCATTGTATACCACAGTACCCTTTCTGCTTCTATTACTGCATCAGAAAAACTTTCTCTCCATACCTCTTGGTAGGTTTGCTCTAAACCCAAAACCTTGATATCCAGCTTTTGGAACATCTTGTTGCCTTCTTTCGTAGAGAGCTTCCTTCATGTTCATAATGTGAGCTCTTAAAATGTAGCAGACTTTTCTTCAAAATTCTATAGCTGCATCTCTACTTGTTTTTCTGTATTTCCGTTTGTATGTCTCTTCAAGACCTTTCCTGAAGTCTAAGCTCAAACATTTTATCTTTTGCCTAAAATCTGCATCTGTCTGTATTTCAGTAATACTACTGTTAAATTTTTTTGGCAATATGCTTTTTTTCCAGCCTCTTCTCCCCTTATATCTGGAACCAAGGTGCTTGTGATTATTCTTTCATAGTATCTATGTCTCACATCCATTCTTTCTTATTTCGTCTACCATTACTCATCTCAGCACACTTAGGTTAATACAGTAGCCTCCTCGTAGGACTTTGTCGCCACTGTTTTATCCTATGAGATACCCCATATAATCAGCGATTTTCCCTAAATATCAGTATCTTGATAGCATTCTTCTACTCCAAAAGCTTTGTGATTTCTGTGTTCATCCCACTGACTGAATAAATTTTGGCTCAGTTCTGAGACTTTCTATAATTTAATTTTACCCTTTCTATTAAAACTGTAGTATGTATTCTCCCCTTTTGTAAGGTAGTTTGCTTTACTGTCTCTTTGCATGCCATGTTCATTCATGCCTGTAGATCTTCATTAACATTATTTGTTTCTTTTTTTTACCTTTACCCATCTAAAGCATACTTACATTTGCAAGTCTTGTTCATTTTCACTTTCTCTTTTTTTTGCTTTCCTTTTAAAACATTTTACATATCTTTTTTTTGTAGGAAGTCTTTTATTATACTTTAAGTTCTGGGATACATGTGCAGAACATGCAGGTTTGTTACATAGGTGTACACGTGCCATGGTGGTTTGCTGCACCCATCAACCTATCATCTACATTAGGTATTTCTCCTAATGTTATCCCTCCCCTAGGCCCCCACCTCGCAACAGGTCCCAGTGTGTGATGTTCATCTCCCTGTGTTCATGTTTTCTTAACTCGTACTTATGAATGAGAACATGGGGTGTTTGGTTTTCTGTTCTTGTGTTAGTTTGCTGAGAATGATGGTTTCCATCTTCATCCCTGAGAATGATGGTTTCCATCTTCATCCATGTGCCAGCAAAGGACATGAACTCATCCTTTTTTATGGCTGCATAGTATTCCATGGTGTATATGTGCCACATTTTCTTTATCCAGTCTATCATTGACGGGCATTTGGGTTGGTTCCAAGTCTTTGCTATTGTCAATAATGCTGCAATAAACATACCTGTGCATGTGTCTTTATGGTAGAATGATTTATAATCCTTTGGTATATACCCAGTAATGGGATTTGCTGGGTCAAATGGTGTTTCTGATTGTAGATCCTTGAGGAATCACCACACTGTTCTTCCACTTTCTTTCTTTTTCTTTAGTTTTTGAGATGGAGTCTCGTTCTGTCACACAGGCTGGAGTGCAGTGGTGCGATCTCAGCTCACTGCAACCTCCGCATCCCAGAACCTCTGATTCTTGGTTTCAAGTGATTCTCCTGCCTCAGATTCCCAAGGAGCTGGGATTATAGGCACCTGCCACCACACCTGGCTAATTTTTGTTTTGTTTTTTTTTTTGTTGTTGTTGTTGTTTTAGTAGAGACAGGGTTTCCTTGTTAGCCAGGCTGGTCTCGAACCCTGACCTCAGGTGATCTGCAGTTCTCGGCCTCCCAAAGTGCTGGGATTACAGGCATGAGCCCCTGCGCCTGGCCCATTTTTTGATTTCTTTGTGGAGCTTTGCCTAATTATTTCAGTTTTTACTAATCTCTCACCTTTAGGTAACTATAACTCTCACAGGCACTTCCATATATTTTGGCATGTTTATGTTACTATTTTGTTTTTTAGTCTTTTGTTCTCAATTAAAAGTGTCATTTATTTCCCCTAGATAATTAGCACATGAAAGCTATTTTTGGTGTCTTTATATCAGAATCATGTTGGGTGCTTATTAACAATGCTGATTCTTAGCCCCACCTTAAATCTGTTGAATCTTAAACTGTTGGAAAGGTCTTAAGCACACCAAAGTTTGAAAAACACCATACTACTGTTAAATACCTGTGCTCTGTTTTCAATAAGGATGAACTGTTTGAAGCATTTATATGAATAAATAACTGTTCAGGTCCCATTCACTATGCCACTAAAAACTTAATTTCTCTAAGAAAAATCTGTTGGCTCAGAAGCTTGTTTTCTAGTTAATCTTAGAATTTTCTTTTATCCTTTCCATCCTTCCCTCACATTTCATATACATACCCACTCACAACTGTATCATTTTTTCCCCTGTTCTAGGGACAGTGTCTTAAAACCAGCTCTTTTATGCTTCTATGCAGTATGTCACCATCTACTTCTTAATATGGCATCCTCTGAAACTCCTGTCTCTTGTAGTCCCTGCCTCTGCTTATCTACTTCTGTCCCTCTTATAAATCAGTGTGAGATGATATGGAAGAAAACAAATCTTTATTGGAACCACTATATTATGTGCCACTGAATCTATGAATTCCTGCAGCTACTTCACTCCAGTTTAGTCTTCACAGATTATTAGTACAATTTTCAAAAATGTGTGAATGTTTTGGAGAAAGCTTAACATGAAAGCACTCAAAATAATTTACATAAATATGTAATCCAAACATTATCCTCATGATATAGAATAGGAAATTGCAAGCTATGGTTAACTAGATAAACTCAATATTGATAAAATATTTTCAGCTAGCATATAAAGGTACTGTACTTCATAGGTATGGATATTCTATAAATATTCTTTAAAACAATGTTCCTTACTTGTTTTGGCTACTTATTTAATACCAAACATGAAGATGAACCTTTCATATCAGCCTAAAACATGGAAATTTATGGATATTGTGTTGTTTATTTAAAAAAACATATATCTTTGGCATGTATCAAGGCAAAATGTTATAAGTAAAATTGTAGGATATTTAATTTCAAAAAGACTGTGTTTACAGTGGTTGTTTTTCATCATGGTTTCAGAAAATTACTCCTAGCAAAAGAAAAATGTCTGAAGCATCAATGATTGTTTCTGGTGCAGACAGATACACTATGAGAAGTCCAGTACTTTTCAGCAACACATGTAAGTTTTATAGTTTTAAAAGATTTCTAACAATTATTTTAAAGCAGGCATTTTTTAATTTAAGGCAATTCTGAACATAATTTACATAAAGGATAAGTTTGGTATATAAAAATTGATAAAATATGAACCACAAATGTCTTCTAATGGGAAGAAAAGTATAATGCTAACATATGAACAGAACAGTGTTCAAAATACTAATATTCGACATTAATAATTTATTATCATTTAAGCAGGACACAACATATCTTACTGGTTAAAACACTGAACCAGGCCGGGTGGACTTAGCTCCCCACTTCCAGCTGTGTACTTTGTACAGATGTCCTCTAGCTAAATTTAGAACAAGTTTTTTTTCTATAAGTGGCACTTAAGTATCTGTCTTATCAAGTTGTTTAGAGTATTAAATAAAAATCACTCATTTAATAAGTAATCTAGTGAAACTTTAAACAGTGACTGATACTAAGAGCTAAATAAAAGTTTTAAAAAAAACTGATACTGTGTACTAGTTAAAGTCTTAGTCTATATGACAACTTAACATTGACCTGTTCTAAAAATCTAGTTGCCTACTGGCCAATTGCCTAGTATCTGACAGGCTCCTCAAACTTAATAGGTCCAAAATTAAATTAATCTTTCCACCCTTCCTGCACATTTTTCCTTCACTTTTTATCTTGGTAGATGGCATCTATATTCACTTATTTATCTAAGCCAGAAACCTGGGAACCATCTAAGAATGTTTGTTTCTTACCTTCCTCATCGGAAAAGTACCTCAATAATAGCAATAGGTAAAAAAAGAAAAATCTGCAATCCTTGCCCTCCTTTTTAGCAATACCACCACGAAGAAGAAGAATTAAACCACCACTGCAAATGACGAGTTCTGCAGAGAAACCTAGTGTTTCTCAAACATCAGAAAATAGAGTGGATAATGTTGCATCACTGAAATCTAGACCATCAGAAGGAAGACATAGAAGAGATAATACAGACAAAGTAACTTTACCTTGAAAGTATTTTAAAAATATTTTTTTCAAGTAATTGTGGAAATGTGTATTGAGCTAACTCCTTTTGCAAGCTGCAAGTGTCTCATTTTAAGTATTACCTTTTTTCCCCTAAATATCATTTATTGCCCTTGAAAGTAGGGTCCTTCTGGCATATGACGCATTTACTGTGCTTACAATAAGACTTATGAATATTAATTCACTATAACTTGATTTACACATTTGGAAGCATAAACGAACCTGCCATAATTATTTAGTTTATTATACAAATTAGTGACTGCTATGGGGAAGGCTCTGGTATAGGAATGTGAGATACAAGTGGACTGTGTCCTTAAATTCCTCAGAATCTAGCATGAAAATTAGATACTACGTTATATAAGCATTCTCAGATGTACACATATAGACTGCAGTAGGAACCAAGTAGAGGGTCAAGTGCCTAACCCCATAGCTAGAGGTGAGGGTGAAGATCAGGAGATGCTTTTTAAGAAAATACGGAGAGTGAATTGACTTTTGAAAGGTCAATAAAGAGTCAAATGGATATCGAGGAGAAGGGCATTTGTTCCAGGTAGTTGAAAAGACAGAGCAGGAATGGATAAGAGAAAATAGTTTCTTGGAGAAACAGGAGGTGATCAGCAATGCAGATAAGCTTGTAAAGGAGGAACATCTAATAGCTTTTGTTTTTTTCTGAAGTGTGAAGATGGTGAGTTTCTCCTGGAGATCTGTTGAAGTACAGGGTTCAGGGACATGTAAAACTGTGTGCAAGGTAATGGAGAGGCCTAAGAATAAGTGTTAGATAATGTTGAGGACCCAGTTTAAATATGACTGTGAATTTTATAGCATAAATATGTTCATAAATATGTACAATTTTCTCAAAGCTTAGTAGCCTTGGTGTTAATAGTAAGATGCGAACAGATGATGGATTCTATTTTTTTAATTTAAATGGGTATGTGGCAGAAAGATAGAGTATGAGAGTTGAAGATATTAAAAGAAAATAGACAAAGTTAATGGTTCAAGTTGTCTAAGTGTTTCTTAATAGGGGGATTATTTTTCAGTTGTGCGACATGGTCCTAAATGTTGTAGGATGATAAGCATCCTAGCTAGGATTGTGCTTACCTATTGTCAGGAGAACCCCTCTGTCATTGTGACAAGCCAAACCACACCTGCGTATTTCCATAATGTTCCCCTCCTAGTGTGGAGAATCACTGGCTAGAGTAAGAAGGAAAGGCAGCCAGGATGAGGCAAAATACCTTAGACTAAAGGGAATATTTTTCTGATAATAGTGGCAGATTTGTATTTGATCTGGATTAAGTGTGTATCTCTGGCTATGGAAATAGGGAAGCTTGCTGTAGGAAAGAAGTTACCTGGGCAATGCAATAGATATTGTTATAAATAAAAAACTTACTAAACAAAAATCATCCTCTTCAATATCTGATGATAATTCTGAAGAAACAGGAAAAGTGAAATATAAGAAAGAAAGAATGGACCATATCAAAATCGATAAAGCAGGCTATGTAATCAACAGCAGCAGGAGAGATTTCTCATGAGAGTCTAGAAAGTGTCAGTTACAGATGAAAATTGAATTATTATGCTAGCTGTGGATGTGATCAGAAAATTTATGCAATATTCTGCCTCATCTGCAGTGACAGTTTTCTTCTTGTGTTTCAGGATAGGGAATATTCAAAAACGGGAATAACGTTTATGAAATATATAAAAGTAGTATCCAACTTTTCATATCAAGGCAGATTTATTTTAAAAGACTCAAACCTTAATACTCTAACGTTTAAGTTGTTTTCATGTAACATCTTAAGTTTATGTTAACATGTTTCCTTTGTTTATAGCATATCAAAACTGCTAAGTGTGTAGAAAACACAGAAAATAAGAACGTTGAATTCCCAAACCAAAATTTTAGTAAGTACCTTGTGGTTTAATTTAGTCATTTTTTTAGAAAATGTATATACTTCTCCCTGTATTTCCCTTTAACCCCACTGGCTTTCATTGATTTGAAAAAGATTTACAAAGAATTCGTTTGACTTTGTGCAAGGAATTTTTGAGGTTACAAGGAAATATACAACCTTTGTTCCCTAGAAGTTTGGGTTTAAGAGAGAGGATGCAAAATCGATCAATCCATACATCCCAATATGTGAACCTTTATAGATTTCTATACTAACCTCCCTATCCCCCTGCCAACTGCATGAAAAAAAATGAAAATATTATAATATTTGTTTTATTTAGGTGAACTCCAGGATGTTATACCAGATTCACAGGCAGTGGAAAAAAGTGATCATACTATGTAAGAATGAGAAAACCATCAAATCATTTAGTCTATACTAATGCTGTTTTTAGTGAATATAACAGATTTGGAGGAAAAGGACTTTATGTGATTAGAATGTAGTATTAATCATCTCTCAAGTGTTATGACAGCACAATGAGGAATTATGTATATGGTTTTTTTCCCCACATGGTCCAATATAACTCTTTTCAAGTGGAGAGACTTAAAATGAATGAGATTTTTAAAATGTATAAACAATGAATGTGTAGAAATTTAACTTAGTTTAAATATACAGTAGAACATGTAAGATAAGATATATTTCCACATTATTTTCACATAAGTAATTGCTTTCAGTAAACGTTGACTACATTAAAAATCAAGGTCTTAAAGTCATAGGCTAATGTTTTGTAACATTAAGCAAATTAATTTATTTTCTAGATTACCTGGTGTTTTAGACAACATCTGTCGAAATAAAATGCACAGCAAATGGGCATGTTGGACACCTGTAACAAACATTGAACTATGTAATAACCAAAGAGCAAGTACTTCATCAGGAGACACATTTAATCAAGGTGAAACTTAGTTTTATCTATATGTAATAGTTCAGTGTTAATTTCCTCAAATGTCTAACAAGTATTAAAACAAATTTAACAAATTTTACATGTTGTCAACTTATTAATTTAAAAAGAATTTCTCATTTTCCCCAATAGATATTGTTATAAATAAACTTACTAAACAAAAATCATCCTCTTCAATATCTGATCATAATTCTGAAGGAACAGGAAAAGTGAAATATAAGAAAGAACGAACCGACCATATCAAAACAGATAAAGCAGAAGTTTGCAAGAAACACAATCGACAACAAAATCATCCTAAATATTCAGGGCAGAAAAATACTGAAAATGCTAAGCAGAGTGACTGGCCTGTTGAATCTGAAACTACTTTTAAATCGGTTCTCCTAAATAAGACAATTGAAGAATCGCTGATATATAGGAAGAAATACATATTGTCAAAAGATGTGAATACTGCTACTTGCGATAAAAATCCATCTGCTAGCAAAAATATGCAAAGTCATAGAAAAGCAGAGAAAGAATTGACTTCTGAGCTTAATTCCTGGGATTTGAAACAAAAAAAAATGGTGAGCTTTCAGTGTGTTTTGATTTCTGCATATCCATAAGATGCCTACTTGATAACATAAAGAAAGAAACTTAATTGCTACACATTTAGCATGTGTAATACCTTGTTTAATTCAGTGCCCAGACTCTCAGAATTCCTCACTCACCTCTCCCTTGTAGCTCTGATAGAACAATACTAGGCACATATCAGAAATGTAAATATGTATAGAATTAATGAACCATGCAGTTCCTATCTCTTCTTTTTGGGTTCCTCCCACTCTTTCCTTTTGACTTGGATATAGAACTGTTTGTACATTTCTTATAATTCTTACCTTTATTTTTAATAAATGGTTATTTTTTCTCTCTCTTTGACTGTAACCATAGACTGTTTTATTCAACATTTGTTTTCCTGCATGTCCTAGCACAGCCTTATACACAGTAGCATCTCAAATATTTTTTGGATGAATGCATTTAACCTTGACAAGGTTTTGCAAGAAAGTATGTAAATGGGTTGGAAGAGACTGTCTTCTATTGTAACTGTTACTCATCATTATTAGAGCTCCCACTTTCTTTTTCAGATTAATCATCTCTGGAGAACATCTCTAAGACATTTTTAGCTACTTTGCCACCAGACTTCCAGGGAAGAAAATTTTACTTTTTTGTAACAGTTACGGGTAAATCATTTTTTCTTAACTATCAAAATGCAGATTAAGAAAAATTTTTTAATTAGAATACATTTCCACTGCAAGTAATGCAATCTGCTTTTTGATATTTCTAAAATAATCCAGGTTTTATAGGCTTTTATTTTCATTTATCTTTTGTAGTAATGCTGATACCTGGGTAGTCAAATTTCTAGTCAATGTAAAATGTTCACACAATGTAACCTCTCAATGTGCAAATTATATTTAAAAGATAATTTGCAATTGTATATAATTAGGTATTATTTAATTTGTCTTGACCACCCTCCTTTAAAATATTTTTTACACCTGCAACTCACTTTTTATGCCTAATTTGGCTGTTTTCTTCTTTAATCATATTCTTTTGGGTCCCTTTTTTTCTTGGGTCCTAATATGTTATTTTCTCTTTCTCATCTTAGCTGCTGTTTACTTCCCTCAGTCCCAGGGGAAATAAGGTTCTTTTTGTCCAAAGATCTGTCTTTAAATTTAAATTTTAAATTGCTTTCTTTGGTATTTTGAATAATTTCACATAATTTCCCTGAGCTAGTCATTTTTTTTTTCTGGGAGCACAAAACCTAATAATCTTTTCTAAGCTGTGCTCTGATTTTTAAAAAATCAACTTCCTGTTTTCAGAAATTGTCTTCAGTCCTTCATAGAGTCACTACCTGTATCCTATTTAGAATTTCCCACCAGTTCCATGAATCACTGTCTCTATCTACCTACCTACCTACCTACCTACCTATTTTATTTATTTATTATACTTTAAGTTCTGGGGTACATGTGCAGAATGTGCAGTTTTGTTACATAGGTATACATGTGCCATGGTGGTTTGTGGCACCCATCAACCCATCATCTACATTAGGTATTTCTCCTAATGCTATCCCTCCCCTAGGCCCCCACCCCCCAAGTGTGTGATGTTCACCTCCCTGTGTCCATGTGTTCTTATTGTTCAATTCCCACTTATGAGTGAGAACATATGGTGTTTGCTTTTCTGTTCTTGTGTTAGTTTGCTGAGAATGATGGTTTCCAGCTTCATCCATGTGCCAGCAAAGGACATGAACTCATCCTTTTTTATGGCTGCATAGTATTCCATGGTATATATATGCCACGTTTTCTTTATCCAGTCTATCACTGATGGGCATTTGGGTTGGTTCTAAGTATTTGCTATTGTGAATAGTGCCACAGTAAACATACATGTGCATGTGTCTTTATAGTAGAATGATTTATAATCCTTTAGGTATACATCCAGTAATGAGATTGCTGGGCCAAATGGTATTTCTGGTTCTAGATCCTTGAGGAATCACTGTCTTTCACAACAGTTGAACTAATTTACACTCCCAACAGTGTAAAAGCATTCCTATTTCTCCACATCCTCTCCAGCATCTGTTGTTTCCTTACTTTTTAATGATCATCATTCTAATTGGTGCTAGATGATAACTGTCTTCTAAGGTAGCCATCTGTCTGATACTGTCTTTCTACTCATTGGATCACCCCAGAGTAACCTCTGTAGTTCAGTGGCACAGATTTCCCAGGCTGGCTCCAATTATACTGGAATTTCTGAAATCATACAGTATTTTGGAGAAGGTTCATTTTTGGTACATTTCTATCAAGACAAGTAAACCACTCTGATAATCTTAAGGGAGGGGACATTAATAACTTAGTACCTATTATATATAAGAACATATGGACTTAAAAATGGTTAAAATAGTAAATTTTGTGTTTACTAGAGTTTTATGTATATTACTACAATTAAAAAACCTATATGCCTGATAACCAGAGAAAAGTAAATATAAAATCAGGAGACCTCATATCTTTAAGAATACTATTGGAGTTCATTAAAACTAAGTTATCTAAGTTATGCTGAGAATAATTCTTATTTTGTAGTCCTTTTACTTTTAAAAAAATTATTTTTAGAGCAATTTTAGTCCCAAAAATGAGTAGAAAGTATAGAGATTCCTCATATACCCATTTACCCATTCCCCTACTATTAACATCTTGCATCACTGTGGTACATTTGGTAGAACTGATGAGTCATTATTGATACATAATGATTATTAACTCAAGTGCTTAGTTTACATTAGGCTTCATGCTTTGTTGTACATTCTGTGTGTTTTGACAAATATGTAGTGAAGTGACATATCTACCATTACAGTATTAAACAGAATAGCTTCAGTGCCCTACCATTCCCCTGTGCTCCACTTGTTTGTTCTTTCAACTAGGAATGTATTAAATCTATAGATCAAGTTAGGAAGAACTGACATCTTGACAGTATTGAGCTTTCTATCCATATATGTGGAATACCTCTTCATTTATTTAGATCTCCTTTGATTTCTTTCATCAGACTTGTAGTTTTTCTCTTGTACATGTTTTGTTAGATATACATCTAAGTATTTCTTTTGGCAGTGCTAATGTAAATTATGTTGTGTTTTTGATTACAAACTTCACTTGTTCATTGTTGGTTTATAAGAAAGTGGTTGACTTTTGCATATTAACCTTGTAATTTGCAATCTTGCTACAATTGCTTATTACTTCCAGTAGTTTCGTTGCTAATTCTTTAAGATTTTCTACATAGACAGTGAGGTCATTTGTGAACAAAGACAGTTTTATTTCTTCTTTCCCAATCAATATACCTGTTATTTCCTTTTTCTGTCTTATTGCATTAGCTAAGAATTCCAGAACAATGTTAAAAAGAAGCAATGAGAGGGGACATTTTTGCCTTGTTTCTGATTTTAGTAGGAAAAGCATCTCGTTTCTCACCATTAAGTGTGATGTTAGCTGTAACTGTTTATTTTTATTTTTATTATTATACTTTAGGTTTTAGGGTACATGTGCACAATGTGCAGGGCTGTAGCTGTTTTTGTAGATGTTCTTTATCAAGCTGAGAAAGTTTCCATTTATTCCTAGTTTGCTAAGGGTTTTTTATCGTGAATCTGTGTTGGATTTTGTCAGATGCTTTTTGTGTATCAATTTATATTGATTGATTGATTGATTATTTTAAATTAGCCTGTTATGATGGAGTACGTTAATTTTCAAATGTTGAATCAGTCTTGCATACCTAGAATAAATTCCACTTGGTAATAGTTGCATAATTCTTTTTATACATTGTAGGATTTGATTTGCTAATATTGCTGATGTTGCGGATTTTTGCGTATGTGTTTATGGGAGATACTGGTTTGTACTTATACTTGTTTGTAATGTCTTTGGTTTTGGTATTAAGGGGATATTGGCCTCATAGACTAAGTTAGGAAGTAGTTCCTACTCTTCTATCTTGTAGAAGATTGTGGAGAATTGGCATAATTTCTTCCTTAAATGTTTGATAGAGTTCACAAGTGAACTCCTTTTGGTGTTTTGTTTTGGTAGGATATCAAGTATTCATTCCATTTCTTTAATAGATATAGGCCTAGTCAGATGATCTGTTTCTGTTTACATAAGTTTTGGTAGATTGTGTCTTCAAGGAATTGGTCCATTTCATCTAGCCTATGACGTTTGCGGGCATGGAGTTCATAATATGACTTATTATTTTAATGTCTGTGTGATCAGCGGTGATGGCCCTTCTTTCATTTCTGATGGTAATTTCTGGTTTTTTTCCTCTTTCTTCTTAGTTAACCTGACTAAAGGTTTATCAATTTTATTGATCTTTTCAAAGAAATGGTTTCTCCTTTTTTCAGTTTTTTATTCTTATGGGTAGAAACATTTTAAAAAATGTCTACAAAGCACTCTGTACAGTTCTGTTAAAAACAACAGGTGCTGGAGGATGTGGAGAAAAGGGAACACTTACACTGTTGGTGGGACTGTAAACTAGTTCAACCATTGTGGAAGGCAGTGTGGCGATTCCTCAGGGATCTAGAACTAGAAATACCATTTGACCCAGCCATCCCATTACTGGGTATATACCCAAAGGATTATAAATCATGCTGCTATAAAGACACATGTACACGTATGTTCATTGTGGCACTATTCACAATTGCAAAGACTTGGAACCCACCCAAATGTCCATCAATGATAGACTGGATTAAGAAAATGTGGCACATATACACCATGGAATACTATGCAGCCATAAAAAAGGATGAGTTCATGTCCTTTGTAGGGACATGGATGAAGCTGGAAACCATCATTCTCAGCAAACTATTGCAAAGACAAAAAAACACTGCATGTTCTCACTCATAGGTGGGAACTGAACGATGGGAACACTTGGACACAGGAAGGGGAACATCACACACTGGGGCCTGTCGTGGGGTAGGGGAAGGGGGTAGGGATAGCATTAGGAGATATACCTAATGTAAGTTACTAGTTAATGGGTGCAGCACACCAGCATGGCACATGTATACATATGTAACAAACCTGCATGTTGTACACATGTACCCTAGAACTTAAAGTATAATAAAAAAAAATTTGAGTTATTTTAATGCCTAACAAAGCTCAAACTTACTGGTTGACTCTCTTTATTTCTCTTTGCAGGTATAAATAGAACCAGATTTATCTTAAAAGTTTTTTTCAGCCTTTATTTTTCCTTTGAAGATTAACTGGTAGAGTTTAAAAGTAACTTACAAATTTTTTCAGAGAGAAAAGTCAAAAGGGAAAGAATTTACCAATGCAGCAGAATCCTTGATAAGCCAAATCAATAAAAGATACAAAACAAAAGATGACATCAAGTCTACAAGAAAATTAAAGGAGTCTTTGATTAACAGGTATGTTCTTAAATTTCAGACATGAATATTTTTCTGACAGATACAACTATGTTACACAATTTTGAAAAGGTTAATTTTAAACATAGGTTCAGATAATGTAACTTTTCAGTAGAAAACACATGGTTACTTAATACTTTTATAAATAGTAGGTGTTTAAATTACACAGGAAGGGAACTAAATTTGAAATATTGTCTAATTACATTTTATATAGGATCAAAAAACACAGCAACACAGCATACCATTTTAAAAATCTTTAGGATGTAGACACTGTACTTAATCTAGTAATGAATAAATAAATATATTTAAATACACTGCTTAACGAAATACAAAATTTAACCAGATATGAGTTTTTTTGTAGTAAATAGTACATTTTTTGCAGTCTTTCCAAAGATTGTTTATTACAAAATGTCTATTTATAGTCTATCAGGTTGTTAATTCAAGTTAATTCTGGCCTTACTGTAGGTCATGAATAAATGATTCTTATGGTGTAATCATTCATTTTAAATTCACACTTTCTGCTGCATTAATGATTCAGCTTCGAATGCTCTATTATAAGTGCTATTTACTGTGAGTGAAGTAGCAAAACTATCAGACTATTGCTGTTACATTTTGGTTATTTTTAACGTTGAATATAAATTTAGTGACAAATATGGTTTATCGTAAATAAAATGGCTTATGAAAAATATTCTATTGATACTTATTTGCTTTTTCAATTTTGATAAAATCTTTTTTTACAGTGGTTTTTCAAACAAACCTGTTGTACAACTCAGTAAGGTAGGTGTTATTTACTTAACTTCACCAAATCTGTAGTCAAACTCAATATTTGACCATAAACACTAAAACAGCATAGTGGTAAAATGGAATTTGATATGATGTTTTTAGAATATTGCTAAATGAATGATAACCACTGACAGATTTAATAGCAAGTACTCAAAATAGCCCTCCAACCTTCTGTTTTTCAAATAAAAAGCTTCTTTTACATATATGAGCATAATATTTTTACTTTTTGGTACATGATTCAGTATATCCTTATCGTGTGTGTGTGTGTGTGTGTGTGTGTGTGTGTGTGTGTATTTTTAATAGCCAATCCCATCTCTCCTAACAATTAGATCCTACTGAAGTTCCAATTTTGTTTAAAAAAACCTTTACTCTTTATCCAGGCTTATAATATAAATTATCTTTTTTCTAATTCCTCACAGTTGCTCTCTGTGTCCACTGAATATTTCAAGTTTTGAAGTTCACCCTCTATAAGTTCTTCTTGAATGTTTTCTCTCCTGTCGAGGCCAACTCCTATTAGCCCAGTTTTGGTTCTGATTTCTAATCTCTGGATTGTTAATAGGCTTTATGTATTAATAATTTTCTTTGCCTCTAGCATTTCTCTGTGTCAATCCTTACATTACATTCACTACCAGCTTTTTTTCTTTCTAAAGCACACAGCTCCAATCATGTCACTTTCGTGTTCAGAAACCTTTTTTTGGTCCCTGTTGCTTATTGAATTAAATGGAAACATAGACTGGCTCACTTGTCCCTTTAAAAGATTGTCTTGTTTCCTAATTTTCTAGGCATGTCATGTTTAACTGAAACAATAACTTGAGGTTTCCTGAAGTAAGTCTTTCCTAAGTATTTATTCTCTTTTTCTTCTCCCTTTGCAATGAACTTTGAACTGAGTCAGCAGGCTCTCTCACCCTCTTATCTGATTATTAAAATATTTCTCTTTGCAAGTCTTGCTTTGTACCTTCCTTATGAAAACTTTCCAAGATGCCCTGACTCAAAAACCCATTTGGCAAGAATTCTGAATCTGTACAATAGAGTGTTTTGGTACCTTTTAAATTTTTATTTATTTTTGCTATTTTACTCATGGGTTTTTTCTTCTGTTTTTTCACTGTACTTTATTTTGAATCATCTTTGTATTTTATGTAATATTTTTGTGCTCACCTTTGTATCCTCTATAATACCATTGCTGCCTTTTGCTTACCTTCTTTAACATCTTTGCTCATTTTTACATATTCTGTAACAGCACACAAAAGATTCAACAGGTGAATGAACATATGTATGCAAGCACTGGTAAAAATCATACTGGGAAGGATAAGTCAGATAAATGATCAGAGGAGTAATATATTGAGAGATAACCTTTTTAAAATAATGCAAATACTTCTATATAAAATAACCGAAAGAAATAAATTGAAGATGAATCACAACATGAAATTAATGTTTTAGGTTTAATATTTTGAACTTACTAATTATTTCTGATCAGTAATCAATTATTTAGTGATATTTAATCATAGTACATTTAATACAGTATATTACAATTAATTTATTAAATGTTATTTTATTTAACTTCTTTTTTTGCCCTCACTACTTTGAGATCTGGTTGAATATATTTTTAGTTATAGGCTGTATGAATAATTTAACACATATTTTTTTCCTAACAATACTAGTTAATTAATAGCTTTTTGACTCTTTTACATGAGATTTTACATAAACCTTAGCCTCTCTCAAAGTTTTCTGTTTAAGAGTTTAAAGCAAATGAAAGTCCAAAACAAAGTAGAAGCATGCTTGGTTTGTGATCATGGCATCACCAAAATTTAGCTTATAGAATTCCAGTAAGGAGGTGATTTATTTACATACAACGTCAGTAAGTATTAAGGTTAAAGGATTTTATTAGACTTACAGTATTTTCTATTATATTTTTACTATTTGTCTTCAATATTTAAAAAAGTGTTTTTTTATTGTATATATTTAAGATGTATAACATGGTATAGTGAAATGGTTACTATAATCAAATTAATTGTGTGTATGTGGCAAGAACGCATAAAATCTACTCTTAGCAAATATCCCAAATATAATAGGTTGGTGCAACAACCTATTATATAATACAATACTGTATTATATATAGTTGGTGTACTATACAATACTATTAATAGTCCTCATGTTCTGCATTATATCTCTAGACTTAATTCATCCTACATATCTGCAACTTCGTATCCTTTGGTCTCCCTTTTTCCTTCCCTCCTGCCATCCTCTGGTGACCACTGTTTTATTATCTTATTTCTATAGATTTGATTTTTTTTTTTAAGATGCCACATATAAGGGAGATCATGCAGTATTTTTCTTTCTGTCTGGTTCTTTCACTTAGCATAATGTCCTCTTGGTTCATCCACGTTATAGCAAATTTCAGGATATACTATTTTTAAGGCTGAATAATATTTCTTCGTATATATACACGCACCACAATTTCTTTATCCATTCATATGTCAATGAATACTTAGTTTGTTTCCATGTTTTGATTATTATAAATACTACTACTATGAACATAGGAATGCAGATATCTTTTTTTTTTTTTCTTGAGACAGAGTCTTGCTCTGTCCCCCAGGCTGGAGTGCAGTGGTGTGATCTTGGCTCACTGCAACCTCTGCCTCCCAGGTTCAAGCAATTCTCCTGTCTCAGCCTCCTGAGTAGCTGGGACTACAGGCGCATGCCACCATGCCCAGCTAATTTTTGTATTTTCAGTAGAGACGGTTTCACTATATTGGTCAGGCTGGTCTTGAACTCCTGACCTCAGGTGACCCACCCACCTTGGCCTCCCAAAGTGCTGGTGTTACAGGTGTAAGCCACTGTGCCCAGCCCTAGGAGTGCAATTATATTTATGGGTGGTGATTTAATTTATTTTGCATATATTTTTATTCAGTTTAAGGAGAATGTTACAAATGTAAGATTTATGTTAGTGGAAGCACAACTAGAAAAATATTTATTTTTTATTTTATTTTGTTATACTTTAAGTTTTAGGGTACATGTGCACAATGTGCAGGTTTGTTACATGTGTATACATGTGCCATGTTGGTGTACTGAAAAATGCACATTATTTGTTTGCCACATAGAGTAATGTACGGGTTTTTTTGTTGAGGTAAAATATACATATAAAATTTACCATCTTTATGATTTTTAAGTGTACATTTCGCTGGTAATATATATATTTTTTTAATCCCTTAGTTCCTCCCCTACTCCTTCCTACTCTTCCTGGCCTCTGATAATCACCATTCTATGCTCTATCTCCATAAGATTTACTTTTTTAGCTCCCACGTATGAGTGAGAACATGTGATATTTGTCTTTCTGTGTTTGGCTTATTTCACTTTACTTTGGCCTCCAGTTACATCCATGTTGCTACAAGTGACAGGATTTCATTCTTTTTTTTATTGCTGAATAATATTCCATTGTATATACACATACCACATTTTCTTTATGCATTTATCCACTGATGGACACTTAGGTTTCAATAATGCTGCAGTAAACATGGGTGTGCGGATACCTCGTTTGTGTATTGATTTCCTTTCTTTTGGGTATATACTCAGTAACTTGCTGGATCGTACTGTAGTTCTATTTTTAGTTTTTTGAGGAAACTTCACACTGTTATTCACAGTGGTTGTACCACCATTTGCATTCCACCAACAGTGTATGAGACCCACATCCTCACTAGCATCTGTTATTGCCTTTTTGGTACAAGCCATTTTAACTGAGGTGAGATGACATCTCATTTTTTGATTTGCATTTCTGATTAGTGCTGTTGAGCATTTTTTCATATACCTGTTAGCCATTTAATGATTTTTTTATAACCCTCTTTTGTATTTAGGAAAAAGTTCAGAAAAAAAGCTACAGAAAACTGAAGACTACTTTTGTTAATGTTACTTCTGAATGCCCAGTGTAAGTATTTTTTGTAATATTTTTCATTTTCTTCATATTTGAAGAGACTACACATATTTATTTTAAGTGGAGCTAATATTGCTCTTCATTTTCACAGGAATGATGTTTACAATTTTAATTTGAATGGAGCTGATGACCCTATCATAAAACTTGGAGTAAGCTAAAAATCAAGATACTTTGTATTTACTCAGAAGTTACATTGTATTTACCATGCAGTTATTAGATAGTATGTTTTTAATGTGCATCCTCATATGCTTTAAAATTTTTAAGAAATATGTAATAATATTTTGGATAACCAGCCTACGTATATTTAGGTGGCTTTTTTTTTTTAATTTTTGTTTTGGAATAAGGTAGAGAAAAGCAATTATGGGGTAGAAAGTCTTCACTACCAAGAAAATCACCTTTCTTATTGATGAAAAAAACTATTTTATTTTTACTGTATTGTATTTTCAAATACAAATATTGTAGTAAAGTTAATTTTATGTCAAATCTTATGATTTTGTAAAGCAAAACTAGATTTTATGTTTATTCCTTTTAATTCTTGTTTATTTTGACACTGACACCTCTTTTTTTTTAATGTTTATTTACAATATAGATCCAAGAGTTTCAAGCTACAGCTAAAGAAGCCTGTGAGGATAAGTCGATCAGATTGTAGGTATTTTTATTAGATTAAAATATTCTGATAATCTTTTTCTTCTCTTAAATATCTCCTCCCAGTGTTAAAGTTTTTTAACAAATGAGAAGAGTGAATAAAAATGCTAGTCATTATTACTTCCATTATGATTCTGTTACTTCAGCATTTACTCTTTAATATGCAAATTATCATCACTTTGAATATTAGTTGTATATCCTAGATCATAAAGCTGAAAAGACTTAGTAGTTCTTTAATCCAACATAGTTATTTTATAAATGAGGTCAGAGAGGATAAGTGGCTTGGCTAGAATAATATAGTTAATTAGTGAAAGAGTTAAGACTGAAAACTCAGGTCTAATTGTCCATTGTGTGTTACCTTAAGAAAACAAGTATGAAGGGTATTTTTTAATTAATACATATTTTTGTTTAAGGGTAGGTCCAAGGAATCATGATGAACTTAAATCTTCTGTCAAAACAAAAGATAAAAAAGTAAGTTATAATATCTCAATATGTCTATTAGTAGTATTTCTCTTAATTTTTAATGTTACAGATTATCAAAAACAAGAAAACAAAAATATTTTGATTGTTTTATGTATGCAACTATCCACATTCCTGTTATGAATTTTCTTATGGTCTTTCAGCTATTTGTAATCATCTAATAAAAGAAATGACACGTTTAGTTTTTTTAATGTATATACTATTAGGTTATATCTCTCTGGAAATAAGTTGTTTTGATTTAACTTTGAATTAACAACATCAACACCAAAATACAAATATCACTATCTGATCTGGTTTTCCAAGTGACTTTCTTGGATAGGTTATTAATGCCATCCTAAATTAGGATGTTAAGAAACGACAAGTTTTCCTGTTTTGGGTTTTGTTTGTTGTTGTTGTTTTGGTTTAACTTACCTTGCATGACATAATGAGATGTAGTATTTCTTCATGCGTTTCAAACTTTTTTTTACAGATTATAACAAATCATCAAAAGAAAAATCTGTTTAGTGATACTGAAACAGAGTACAGATGTGATGACAGCAAGACTGATATTAGCTGGCTAAGAGAACCAAAATCAAAACCACAGCTAATAGACTATAGCAGAAATAAAAATGTGAAGAATCATAAAAGTGGAAAATCAAGTAAGAAATTGTCTTTTGGATAAATGTTGCAAATGATTTTACAATTTATTTCAATTATTTAAAATGCTTTATATAAGCTTATTGTATTTAGACTTCATTACTACATACTTTCATGGCTAGGACAAAACACTACAGTTTTATTTTGGTAATACAGTTATATTTAAATTTTATTTTTAATAGGACCTTAGGGACACAAATTATGACTTATCCTTGGCTCATGATTCTCGTCACTTGTCTACTCATGGCCCAGTATTATCCAGTTATTTAGCTAATTATTGTGAATAATATACCAAGTACTCATGAACCCAACACCTTTAAGACCAAGGCTTGAACTTTGACACTAGCCTATATATGTTTACATGTGTTTACATTTATGTGTGTGTGTGTATAAAATACATATATGTGTATGTATATATATATATATATATATATATATATATATATTTTTTTTTTTTTACTAAATATCCCATCTTCTTGCTGCATCCAACACGCATCCTTTTTTAGGAATTTATATAGACACAAAAAATATATCAAAAGGAAAACAATTTTCTTCCAGATTTTCTTTTTGGGGTCTAAGTTTTCCACAAAGTATTTTCCTAGAAAGTGGCTTCTGCTTTCTCTTTGTGATAGTGAATCTCCTGAAGCAGTTGGTAAGAGTTCCAGGTATAAGTTTTGGCTAGAGAGAATTACCATTTTCATAGCTAAACATCAATTTCAACGTTTGCTAAAACAAAGATTTTATATGTTGCATTTTTAAAAGAAGACTTAACTCTGTGCTTTTCAATTAAATGTATATTTATTTTAAAGGCTTCAGCTGTTATTTTATTTCAGGATTACAAATAACCAGTAGTTACCTAAAAATAGAAGTGAATTTTGGCATGTGTTTAGAAATGAAGCTGAATCTTGAAATTTAGGTGAGCGGTCACCATACATGAGGAAGTAAAGCAGCAGGATTATCATATATAAAAGGGAGACAGGTATGGAATAGCACAGTATATTCAGGGAATGCAGTATTGAGGTATTTGGTACATAAATAATATTTACGGGAAAATGGTGAGAGGTGAGGCTAGATTGCATCATAGTCTGAACCTTGAAGCAGCCAAAGGTAAATATAGTAAGATTCACATGCCCTCAGGGAGCTTACAGTCTAGTGGGAAGATGTACAAATAAAAACATTTATAACATAAAGTAGAAGATTAGAGATCTCAGGAAGATGTTAGAAGTTAGTGTCATCACTAAATATTTATAAAATTTAACTTATGAAATTGAAATTCTGTATGAATTCTTTTGTTTAAATTATTGAGTAACTGTAAGTTAATGTGTTTGAGTTGACTTATTGCCAAGATTAGAGGACCTTTCTTCCAAAACAGCTTTGCTTCCTTTGCTTGGATAATCTTATTTCTTAGGTTTCAGAGAATATTTGGAAAGATAACATTATGGTTGAAAGGCAAAAAAGGGAAGTGGGACTAAAGCTGCTATCAATAATATGGGTAAATCTTATAACATTGTGATGTATGGAAAATAAATCATAGGATATTATACAGGACATGATATTTTATAAATCTCATTATATTGTTTAGAGATATATATCTGTGTAATAAAACTTGTTTTTAAAGCAAGTAACTAAGACCTGCAGATTTCAGGACAGTAATTACCTTTTAGCAGAAGGGACACGGAGGATGGTGTAAGAGAGCATACATAAGTAGATTGAGCATTATACACAATCTGGTTCTTAAATCGAGTGGTGGATTTATAGGTGTTAACTTTATAACTTATGCTGACATATTATCTTATATGTCTAAAAAGTTCTATAAAATAAAGGAGAGGGAGGAAAACTGGCAATTCATATCATACCAAACACTATACAGTAAAAGTTATCAATTCTTGAAAATTACATTTTTGAATGAGTTTAAAGATGGTGCCAATCAGAGATATGGTACAATTGGGCTACTAAAAAGTTCTGGGAAAGGAAAAGCTTCCAAAGTAGTGTATTGTGAGGCCAGATTCTTCAGCAGAAGAGGTGAGGAGAAGATTACGGTGTCAGGAGGGCTGGTATCCTGGTGGCCTGAGGCCACATGGAGGTTCACTTGTTAAATGCTAACAAATGCTTTAAAAACTTACTATTTTTTATTATTTTAATTTAAATATGCTGAAATGATGTTCTAACAAATTTAATGCCTATTCTTATTTACTGTGAAAATTTAACCTTATTTTTCTGAATTGCAGGATCATCCTTGGAAAAGGGACAACCAAGCTCTAAAATGGTAAGCCAAGAAGTTTGTGTTCAAACATCCCTTTAAAATTATTTTTTCTTGTCATATAAAAATAATTCATCATCTCATAATTTTATCCTTGTTATCAGTTATGTGTTTTATGTACCTGTTCCTTCTTCTGCACACTTTCTCCTGTTTTTTGTTAAATCACATTGGCCTTTATTTGACTCCATTTTATTCTGTGCTTTTAGGTATTTTTAAAATCTCTTTTACTTCAGTTAGATAGTATATATCAGGCTTCTCAGGGACTTAATGGTAGAGATACAGAGATGGTAAAGAAGATAACTGGAATGGGAAGATAAAATCCATTAATTTAAAGTATGTTAATCAAGAATCATTACAAATATTTTATGTAAAACTTGTCACAGTGCCAATTTTATAGCAAATTGCTTATATTTCTTGTACCTCAAATATTGATCTAATAATATTCAGGAATTTTTCTCCTAAAGACATCCAGTAAAAATTCCACCAAAAAGACGGACAAGACAGTTCCGGAAGGAAGAATCAGACTTCCACGAAAAGCAACCAAAACAAAAAAAAATTATAAAGATCTCTCAAATTCAGAATCAGAGTGTGAACAAGAATTTTCACATTCATTTAAAGAGAACTTACTAGTAAAGGTAAGTAGATACAGTTCAGATTAATTTCTAAAAGCCTCTTAAAATACTAAATACGTATTTTTGTAAAAAATGTCAAATTTATCTTGTTACTTCTTAAGAGTTAACTTCCTATATGACAAAACTTAAATAATAATTCTAGAAATTTGCCCTTAGGCAATATAATGCTAAATTTTGTAATAAGTTGGCATTTTTGTTATAAAACAGATGTCTGAATCTAGTGAAATTATAACTTTGTGATAGTATCTTTGAAATGGAGAAGTACTTAATCTTCTAAAATTAAGCTTTAACAAAGTATAGCATGGAGAAGCTGTGTATCTGTTGAGTGAAAGCAAAATATTGGTGTCTGAGGTTCTTCTTACACACTGGCCCACCTGTCACCATCCCTGACTTCTTCCTTATGTCTCATAATGTCCAGACACATTCCCAGTCACCTGTTCTTGAAAGCAAAGTTAAATATTTATTTATTTGTCTGGCAGTCTATCATCTATAGAAGTAATGTCAGTATAATTTTATTTTTTCTTCACTTGAATATTCAATAGTTTTCTATAACTCCAATTATGGAAAAATATATATACTTAATACATATATTACTATATATAGTAACCACTGTACATATACACATACAGTGTGTGTGTATAGTATATAAATATATGTAGTGCTTACAATGTGCCAACTGCTATATTAAGCACTTTACAGATTTAATGTCTTAAAATATCAGAAGTACTATAGGTAATTAGTACTATTACTGTCATCCCATTTTACAACTGAGAAAATTGAGGCTCAGAGAGAAGGAATTTGCTCAAGGTCACACAACAAGGAAGTGGTGGTAGGTCTAGGATTTGAAACCAGAGAGTCTGGCACTAAAGATATGTTTCTGAACAGTACAGTGTGCTGATTGGACATCATAAACTTCCATCTCTTCTTGTTTGCAGTCTTATCTCTTACCCAAAATACTTTAAAGACTTCCTAACTTAGGTCTACATTTTCTATCACTTCTTTTTTTTTTTTTGAGACACAGCCTCGCTCCATCACCAGGCTGGAGTGCAGTGGTGTCATCTTGGTTCACTGCAACCTCCGCCTCCAGTGTCAAGCGATTCTCCTGCCTCAGCCTGCCTAGTAGCTGGGACTACAGGCGCGTGCCACCATGCCCAGCTAATTTTTGTATTTTTAGTAGAGACTGGGTTTCACCATGTTGGTCAGGATGGTCTCGATCTCTTGACCTCATGATCTGCCCGCCTCGGCCTCCCAAAGTGCTGGGATTACAGTCATGAGCCACCGTGCCCAGCCTTCTATCACTTCTTAAAGGAAGTTTACCATACAAATAGTCATATGCCTTCTCAAGCCACCTCTCATCTTATCCCTCTTCAAAGGAAGACCCTAAAAATATCTCTATTGTCAGATATTCAAAGCATCAAAATGCCATTCCAAGCTTTTATCTACCCTTCTCCAGTATATGCCCAGAACTGTGAAATGGTCAGATAGTATAACCTGTGACTCCCAAATAAGACCTATGCTTCTCAACTCCCTCTGTTCTTGCAAAGTCTTCTCTATTCGCAGTATGTCTTTCCCTTTCTACCTTCTTTCACGAACTCCTTAGTATCTCAAATACTATGAAATTTAGGAATGCTTTCTAATTTCCCTAAACTGGATATAATCTTCTTTGAACCCTCAAAGAAGGCTATTTGTATCTCTTAAGGTATTTATTATAGTAAATGTATTATATTCTCCTGTGAATTTGTCTTATGGCTTCTAGTATATTAGAAAGTCTTTCACTACCCATGTCTAGGTCCTTGTTATGCCTGTATGTGGTAATATACAACATTTAATAAATATTTGAATATAATTTATGTGTCCAAGTGTAAATGTTTGTACTTGAGTATAATTTGAAAGTTATTGATACATTTAGGAGGAGAATATCCACTCCAGAATGAAAATGGTAAAGCTACCAAAGAAACAACAGAAAGTCTTCTGTGCTGAAACAGAAAAGGAACTATCAAAACAATGGAAAAACTCATCTCTACTAAAAGATACTATACGAGATAATTGCCTTGACTTATCTCCCAGATCTTTATCTGGCAGTCCATCATCTATAGAAGTAACGAGATGTCAGTATAACTTCGTTTTTTTCTTTACTTGAATATTCAGTAGTTTTCTATAACTCTAATTATGGGAAAATACAATTTTAAGACTAATTTTGAGGGGAATTTATGATTATAGTAGTTAAAACTTCATTTTATTTTAGCTAGTTTTATTTTTTTTAGTTTTATTTTAGCTTCATTTTATTAAAGCTAGTTAATGCTAGTAACTTGACTTTTGATAACATGGGAACAATGCTACTAGGATACTGAAGTTTTTCATGTTAGGAAGTTAAAGATCAAATGCTTTAATATGGAAAATATTTAATATATATTCACAAATTATCACTTAATCTTAAATAAGTACTTAATTTTAATGTGCTTTTTTAGCTCAATATATATTTAATAACATGAGAATTTATGGAGAATTCTGTTTTTTCTATTTACATTTCATTGACAAAAGTCCAAAGAATATCTTGCTCATTCTGTGGACCCACAGTGAATTAATACCGTATACAGTTGAGGTTTTGCTTTTATTTTTAAATGATTGCTAAAGAAAAATTCATATTCTTTGGAGCTCTGGTATATGTGTATGCCTTTCTAGTATAGAAAGTAAAAGTTTGCCCTTTTTATACCATTTTTGTTTCCTTGTAAGGACATTTTAAAGCATTTCTAAATGCTAATCATTTCAGTTAAAATACAAGACTTAAATCAGTTAGTATACTTCTGCTTCCTCTAAAGTAGCTATTGTGTTCTCAGTACTAAGGACCACTATGAAATTTCATATAAGCGCATACTCAGAAGACAGATGTACATGCACTGATTTGATCTGAAAATGTCTGAGGATTTATTTGTATTAAGATTTATTCCAGCAATAAATTTTCTAATTTTTATGTGAAAGATGTAGAGCACATGATTTCTCAAGCCTTTTTCAATCATAAAATTTTGTGATGTGTATATATAACACAATCAGCTATGATGTCAGAATACTCAAGATAATACTTAGGTTGATCCTTATATTTCAGGTCGTACTGTAGATATTTTTGTTGGAAAATGTTTTGAAAGTTCTTGTGGTTACAAGTACATTTTAAATTCAGCCATTATTGTTTTTCAGTCTTGTAAATATTTTAAATATAACTTCGTCTTAATTTTTTTAAAGCTATCCTTTTTTACAGCTAAGATTTGAAGATTTGACAAATTTATATTCTTAGAATTTAAGTTAATCATGCTATTTCTAAAGCAGACATCAATGATAACGCTTGCCATCTGTTTTCTTGTGTTTTTTGTTTTTGATGCAATATAGGTATAGAGAAAATAACAGAAAAGGATTTTACTCAGGATTATGAATGCATAACAAAATCTATATCACCTTATCCAAAAACTTCATCACTTGAATCCTTAAATAGTAACAGTGGAGTTGGAGGTACAATAAAGTCACCCAAAAACAATGAGAAAAACTTCCTGTGTGCAAGTGAAAGTTGTTCACCAATTCCACGACCACTGTTTTTGGTGAGAATGTATATATATTTTTTTCTTTATCAGATATATCTGAAGGTAGTAAGTTATTTTCCCTATCATCTTAATCAGATACACACTGCTTGTCTATTTAAGGGTTTGGGTTTGGTCTAGGGTCTTGGGGGAGAGACACATAATGACAAGCGAGAGATACTTGCCAGTCTTGATGAACCTAACAGACAAATAAATGTATAGCTATACAGGAGAAATAATGTGGTAGCAGGAGAGTACAGTAGTTTCTCATTATCTGTCATTTCACTTTTTGAGGTTTCAGTTACCTACAGTCAACTGTGGTCTGATAATATTAAATAAGAAATTGCAGAAATAAACAATTCATATGTTTTACATTGTGTGTAATTCTGAGTAGTGTGATGGAATATTGAGCCATCCACTCTGTCCCTCCTGGGATGTGAATCAACCCTTTGTCCAGTGTATCCATGCTGTATACCCTACCTGCCTGTTAGTCACATAGTAGCCATCTTGGTTATCAGATCAACTGTAGAGGTATTGCAGTGCTTGTGTTAAAGTAACCCTTATTTTACTTAACAATACTGCCAACGGGCAAGAGTGTTGATGCTGACAATTCAGATAGGCCAAAGAGAAGCCATAAAGTTTTCCTTTAAGTGAAATGGTGAATATTCTGTGCTTAATAAGGAACCAAAAATAAGGTATGTGGAAGTTGCTTAGATCTATGATAAGAATGAATCTTCTTTCCATGAAATTAGGAAAAAGAAATTTGTGCATAGTATAATAGGGTTAGGCACTATCCATGATTTCAGGAGGGTCTACTATATTTTAAGAAGAAATGATACATATAATGTGATACATAGATGAGGAAGAATGAAGAATTTCTTTTCAACATATATTTACTTTTTATATTCCTACCATATACCTGTTAAACTTCCGTATAAACACCTAAACCAAATATTGTAATTACACTGTTTTCAACTAAATTGTCAATTTACTTTGTCAACTTGTAATTTTTGTAACTAAAGGTTATTAAAGGCCATAGACTTTATGGTGAAATCTGAAAGAAGTACCTGCATTGCAGGAATAAGCCTATTCAGATCTAGAAAATGTGTGTAGTTCTTATGTGTAGAACAATTAGTAGTATCTCTTAGGAAGTGATCATTCCTATTACAAAACTCTTATCTGTACTCTATACAGTAATCACCCCTTATTCTCAGGGAATACGTTCCAAGACCCCCCCAATAGATGCCTGAAATGGAGGATAGTACTGAACCCTATATATACTATCTGTTTTTCCTATACATACATACCTATGATTGTTTAATTTATACATTAACTTATAAATTTGCAATTTATAAATTATTACAATGACAAAACAACAACTATAACAATACACTACAGCATCACTACCCTTGCTTTTGAGGGGCATTATTTAGTAAAATAAGGGTTACTTGAGCACTGCAATATCTCCACAGTCAATCTGATAACTGAGATGGCTATTACTTGACTAACAGGCAGGTAGCATATACAGCATGGATATTCTGGACAAAGGGATGATTCATATCCCAGGCAGGACAGCCCGATGGCCAACGATTTCATGGCACCACACAGAATGGTACACAATTTGAAACTTATAAATGATTTCTGGAATTTTCCATTTAATATTTTTGGGCCATGGTTGAGCACGAGTTATTGAAACACTGGAAAGCAAAACTGCAGCTAAGAGGGACCATTGTGTGTCAGACAGATAAAAGTGGAACTATGCTGTTTAAAGTAGAGGTAGGAGATCTAAACCCTAGATCTACCTAGCCTCCTTCACCTCCTTCCCCCAAATAATCCCCAAGGCATATTTTCAAAACTCTGAGTTTCTACAGACCACAATTTGAAACCCAGTTTCACACTAGTGAAATTCACACAAATTCTCCTGTGATCCTTTATCAATATAGTCGGCCCTCCATATCTGTGGGTTCCACATCTGTGGATTCAACCACAGATGATAATATATATTTTTAATTGTGTCTGTATTGAACATGTACAGACTTTTTTTTCTTGTCACCATCTCCTAAAAAATACATACAACAACTATTTAAGAGTATTTACATTGTATTAGGTATCATAAGTAATCTAGAGATATGTATATGGGAGGATGTGTATAGATTATATGCAAATACTGAACCATTTTATTTCACAGATTTGAGCATCTTCTGATTTTGATATCCACAGGAGGTCCTAGAACCAATCCCTGTGTTTCTGTCATTCTTACTTTCCCCCGCATCCTTTAATCCCTTCAGTATGCCACCTTGCAAAATCTCCAAGCCTAGGTAATCCCCACCCACCATCTTTGATGCTACTCTGTGTTAGATGGAATTTTAACAGTTACATATTCATTGGCTAGACACTCATGAGACATTCCCCGATGCTGCCCCTTTACTGTCAACTCTTAATAAGGTGTTGGAAATTTGCTTTATATATGGTAGTTGAACCTGCTTACACTCTCAACACTACTATGAGATAGTGCTCATTTTTCTACAGTTTTAACTAACTAGGTGTTATCAGTTGTTTCTGTTTTTGCCAGTCTGGTAAGCATAAAGTTGTGTCTTTAATTTGCATTTTCCTGACTCATTGCATCAATGAGTATTTTCACATGATTTTGGCCATTTTGTGAATTCCCTGTTTGTTTTCTTATTTTTAAATTGCATTGTTTGATTTTTCTTACAAATTTGTATGAGTTCTTAATATATTCTGGATATTCTTTATTCATTGTATACAATGTAAACATTCTTTTCCTAGTATGTATATTTTTGCTTAATTACACAACTTCCCTATGACAAAAGATAGGACATAATCAAATTTACCAATCTTTTGGGTTGTTCAAGAAATCTTCCCCTAAGCTATTGTCATAAAAATATTTTCTTATTTTAGATTTGAGTCTCTCCAGGCTTTCTTTTTCATATGCATATCAAATTAGTGCAACATCAGGAGTGGAATAGTCTTAATTTAGTCATAGGCTGGGTGATCACATGGGCCTGGATTAGGCACTATTAGATTTTACTGTTTACTGGCCTGTTTATCTATCTCTGTGCTAATACCACCATTGCTTTAATTGGGGTCATTTTACATTTATAGAGTGTTACATACCCCCTGCCCCACCATTCCTCAGAATTCCTTTGGCCCTTTACTGATACATATACATTTTTGAATTAGTTTGTCTAAGGGAAGAATTGCCATTTTTCAATATTGATGTTGATCTTTCTTATCTACACATCATTTCTTTCTCCACTTTTTCGTCTTATTTCCTACAAAGTTGGGCGAAGTCTTCTACAAAGGAAATGTTGTTAGATTAATTCTTAAGTATTTTATGGGTCTTTTTGCTGTATTAAAATCAAAGGCTTTTTTTTAAAATTACATTTTCTGAGTTTTAAAATTTTTATATAGAAAAACTATTGATTGTTTTATCTCCAACAACCTTGCTGAATTTTATCATAATTGTCTGCCTAGATTCTCTTGGCTTTTCTGTATAGACAGCCATGTAAAATGTTACACATGAAGATTGGAACAGAAAATGCAAAAAAATTCTTATTTGTGTTCTTGTTAAGGTGACTTTGACCTCTGGAGCATAGAAACTATACTAGCAGGGATCCTTATCTACAGGTTTTGGTCATCAAAGTAATAATCTACTTGCCTAAGGATGTTTTATTTTTAGTTATGAATTGGAATTGCATTTTTGCAGTGAATTAAGTAGTTTTGCAGTTTTGCTTTAATGTTTCTTATGTTCAACTCTTTTTGAAGTGGGGGGCTTTGAACAATTTTGTAACTTCTTATTGGGTTTTTGTATGTCTTCATTCATAGCCCAGATGTACTCCAACTAAGAGTAATACTATTGTAAATAGAAAAAAAATAAGTTCTCTGGTACTTACACAAGAAACACAAAACCGTAACAGCTATTCAGATGTAAGCAGTTATAGTTCAGAAAAACGGCTTATGGAAATTGAATCTCCAAATATCAATGAAAATTATATACAAAGCAAAAGAGAGGTAAGTGTGGTACTATAACTTATAAATTTTCCTTACACTAAGATGGTTCTTATAAGACTCAGATTACTGACCTTTAGTGGTAATTATAATATTTTAATGCTTTTCAACTGTTATTACCTGAAAATCTGATGTTTAAAGTATATAGAATGGCTTGATCATAGAAAAATATTTTTTGATAGAAGAAAGTTGAAACTTCTAAAATGAGAGTAGTAAGGTCTTAAATAGTGAGGATACCACTGCTGAACCCCGGATTGCATATTTACAATTGGCACTTTCTGGTTTCGTGAATATATAGGTATTTGGTTGAACTTCCTGCCAGCATAAAAGCCCATCCATCCATCAATAAAAATATTTTAATAACCTGTAAAATATAGAAAATCAAGACAGAATTTAACAACTTGGAGAGGGCTGCGATTTGACCTAGACCTAAGTGGATGGGTAGGTATATGTAGATTAAGTGGAGAAAAATAAGTAACCTATGTAAAGATTACTAAGTAAAAAAACCTGTATATTCAAATAGTATAACATAAGGTTAGATGTGAAAGATGTGGTTTGAAAGAAGAATAGTTTAAACTTTAGTTTTTTGTGGTTCCTCATTTCCTGACTGAAAGAAATGGAATCCTAATAAGAAAGAAATGAAAAGCAGGAATAGAAAAAAAAATAGCTCACATCACAGCTATTACAAGAAGATTGAGGTCAACTTAGAATCAAGGTTAACACATGGTAAATATTAGAGATGAAAAGGAAGGGATAGAAACAATCTGAAAAAGAATTGACAGCATTTAAAATCATTGGCTTTTGGGTTTGAGAAAGGTGATAAAATGTGAATTGAAACATATTTACAGAATTTTTTTTCTAATTTCTAATACGTATTTTAGGAAAGTCATTTAGCATCTTCATTATCCAAGTCTAGTGAAGGAAGAGAGAAAAAGTGGTTTGACATGCCCTGTGATGCTACTCATGTATCAGGTTTGTAGTCATAGTCTTGCTTTTTAAAAAATGATTACTGAAATGCTACGTGACATTTCATCTAAAGGAATTATGTATTTTAAGTCATACCATTATTCAACCTAATGTAAAAAGAAAATAAGTAAACTAGGTAGAATTGAATGCATAATTACCTAAAACATAATAAAAATACTTAGTGGAAACAAAGCCTTTTTAAAATAAAAGCAAGAAAGTATTAGGTATTTTTAAGGAAAATTGTAGCACTTTTAACTTTCTTTAACTGTTCCTAAGGCCCCACTCAACATCTTAGTCGCAAACGAATATATATAGAAGATAATCTAAGTAATTCCAATGAAGTAGAAATGGAAGAGAAAGGAGAAAGGAGAGCAAACTTGCTTCCCAAAAAACTGTGTAAAATTGAAGATGCAGATCATCATATCCACAAAAGTAGGTGTAGATCAGTAGCCTGTATCAAAATGCAGTTATTTGGAGGGTGGTTCTTATATTTTGAATGAGTATATTTACAAATTTGTAAAGACAACTTTGGGTATGTCCAAGATGGATGATGCTTTATTGCAAAGTTCACATTTATATGAATAATTGTTGTAGTAAGGATCTTACATACCCATAGATCTCCCTCATCATTCTATCACTTATTATCATATTTAGGTTTTACTAGAGTATGAATTTACTGATGTGCTAGTACCTCACTAAATACTTAATAATAATGTGGAACTACTTAAAAAGCAATTAAAAATAATCCATAAATGTTCCAGCTTAAAGTAGTCATTTCTGCTGTAATAGCCGTACCAAAAAGTTTGTTTTATAAATCAAAATAATCTCATTTTTAAATTAAAAAAACATAAGGAACTCTTCTGCCTTTGATTTCATAATCCTTAGGTTACACATAGATTCGGAAAATAAGATTTTGTTCTTAGCCTAATTACAAGGGTAAATTTAGAGTAATGCATATTTTAACTTCAGCAGATTGTTTTCATTTTTTAGTGTCTGAAGGTATATCTTCATTATCAACAAATGACTTTTCTATTCCTTGGGAGACCTGGCAAAATGAATTTGCAGGTATAGAGATGACTTATGAGACTTATGAGAGGCTCAATTCAGAATTTAAGAGAAGGAATAATGTGAGTTATTCTTTAAATTATGATTTATACCCAATAATATAATAATATGCCACACTTTCTACTAGACCATTGGCTTGTTTGATCCTTTGGCAACAAAATATCCATTCATGAAACCAACTTTCCTTATATGTGAATAATTGGAATAAAATCTGTGTATTATCCATATTCATTCTTTTGCTACTACTTTTTTCTCTTTTCTCCTATTTTCCTTTTCAATTTAATGTTTTGGCTTTTCTATGTTTCTTTTTACTAGACAGTTTTCATGCCACTTTTCAAGACATTTTTTATCTCATTTAGGTGAGCATTAATGAAGGTAGTATAGTGTAGTATAAAGAATGAGCAGCTGCAGTCAGAGAAATACCATTTCATTTTGTTTTACTAGTTCTGTATTATAGTTATGTAGTCTTAGTTTTTGAGGTTCCAGTGAGATAATGCAAAAATGCTTTTTAAAACAATTTTTAAGTATTAGTCATATTTTTCTGCCTATCTCTTTCACATGCCTCTATTTGGAATTGATAGTTTTTTATGCCCTCCTTTGAATAAAAGATGTTTTGGGCACAGGTTATCAACCCAACCCCCCCCCCCCCCCCCCGACATCTTGCTTTCCTTTGTCCTATATTCAGGGTTAAAATTAGAAATTGCTTTTCTTTGTCTTTTTTTTTTTTTGCCCAAGGTCAACCTAATCTGAATAGAGAAGCTTTGACTTATATATTCTAATATGTAGCTAGATTTAAAATCTAGCTACATCTGTAGCTAGATTTAAATATATGTTTTTGTGGAAAAAAATGGTTTTAAAAAATTCTGAGTGTGACTTGTAGGCTGTGTCTTTGAAGAGAATTATAACTATCAGCATTTTTGTAAATACTGTAGAGTGTGGGGTTCTTATGAAAACAATTGAGGAGTAACTCAACCCTTAGTCAAAGACTTACTGATGGAGTTAAATAAGTTCACTCAGAGCAGTGTCTATTAACACTTCAGTTTAAATAACTGAGTTTTTGATTTTTCACTTTTCCAAGTTCTTCTTAGTAATTTACATTTCGTGGAAAATTATTTGCTCTTACTGTAGTCTTGGTTAGATTGTTATTTTGTAAAGATATTTTAAGTTTAAAATGAGTATTTTTCAGATCCGACATAAAATGTTGAGTTATTTTACTACGCAGTCTTGGAAAACAGCTCAGCAACATCTAAGAACAATGAATCATCAAAGTCAGGACTCTAGGTCTGTAATAAAAATCTGTTCTGAAAACTTTTGAATGCTACATATTCTCAGTGCTACAGTTTTTAAAATTAATCTCATTTTGTTTCTGTAATAGGATTAAAAAACTTGATAAATTCCAATTCATTATCATAGAGGAGCTGGAGAATTTTGAAAAAGATTCACAGTCTTTAAAAGATTTGGAAAAGGAATTTGTGGTTTGTTACTTTTAAAATTTTTTAAATATGTTTAAAACCTTGTTTTTAAAGAGCTATACTTGGAAAAACTTTCTTTTTGGGAGCACATCCTAAAGCTTTTTGTTCAGAAAATAATTTAGTTTTATCTTAGATTTCTAATCAGCTTCATATAAACACTTTTGAAGTACAAACTTAAATTTATGATGAATATCTTTGATAATAAATGAGAAATCCTGAGAGATTTTACTTTCAATTTTATTTTAATTTGAAAGAGCGTGTGACATCTGGAATATTTTTAACATATAGCCATACTGTTTATTTAAATTTGTAATAATAGAAATAGAGTAATTCTACTGTTGGATTTTAATTTTTAATCATATTAAAGTTTAACTGGATTTTATACCTTACAATTTAGGACTTTTGGGAAAAGATATTTCAGAAGTTCAGTGCATATCAAAAAAGTGAACAACAGAGGTTAGTATGACATTCTTAATGACTATAATCTATAAAATTAGATTTTTAAATTTCTATTTGAAAAATTAAAATTATATATACTATATTATAGCACTAATTTGAATTATTGATAAACACAAGGTTAACTCATTATTTTACTTCTTAGGCTTCATCTTTTGAAAACTTCATTGACTAAAGGGGTCTTCTGTAATACTGATAATGAAGAAACTGTTTTTACATCTGAGGTATAAATTTTATGCTTTTTATAGGTTACCTTTCTTGATTACAAAAAGAATTTGTTAATCTAACTTTGTCTTTGCTGTGAAAACTTTATGGTAAATTTCATGGGTGAAATATATTTACTTTTTTACAGATGTGTTTGATGAAAGAAGATCTGAAAGTGCTGCAAGACAGGCTTCTTAAGGACATGGTAAGTCAACTAAGTTTGAAATGGGATAATCATACTTTAATGTCTTTTGTTTTTGTTTTTTTTTTTGTGTGTGTGCTTTTATGTCTTTCTTTTTGGGTTGAGAGAAGATAGTTTTAGCCCAATTACTTTTAGTTATTTAAACTATATAATGGGAGCACATTTATAATTGAAAGAATTAGGGGTAATTTAAACAGGCCCTCCTAAGGAGTAAAAGAGAATATAAATTTGCAAATTGAAAAATTATCTGAAAGAGTGATTTGTCTGCGGTTTCTAAACACTGTGTACTGCAGCAGGCATCTGTCCTGCTCTGTCTTCTGAAGGAGAAAATATGGCAGGACAAAACTCCCAGAAAGTCTGTAGTTTAGTGGAAGAATTACTGTCTGTTTGGACAAGATGTCATTTACTTAGATTTGAGGATTAAATTAGTTTACTTTCCAATGGCCTAGCAGACCAGCAGCTGCATTCTGGGGGGAAACGTGGACCTGGGAATGGACTAAAGGTACTGCTTTAAGTGATAATGTCTTTGTAGTGTTCTCAAAGATGAAAGGCATTTTTAAGTACACTGATCTTTGTATACACAGTATATTAATGTACTTACAAAGATAGAACCTCAATATGCTGACATAGTACAGGATCAAAATGTTGTGGCTAAGCTAGTTTAGCTTCAAGCAAACAAGAAGCTACTTAACTAGGTTGATCCTTGTTGAAATTGTTTTCTAGACTTTTTATTTTACTCTCTTCCTTTAAAAATTGAATCTAAATTTCATTGTATTGGGGCTTTAAAAGATTAGAGCCTTCTCTCAACTGAGTGTCTTGAATATCAGTAATGAACACAGAATTCTGTAGATATCTATAGACCTGTTAGAATGCAATATCTTCATGAAAGAAGTTGTTTTAAAATGAATCACTAATAACAGCTTGATTTTTTTTTCTATTTTATTTGATGGTTTACAGCGATAATGTGAAATCTAAGTGTGATTTTTTTTCTTGGCTATAGCTAGAAGAGGAGCTTCTTAATGTACGCAGAGAACTGATGTCAGTATTCATGTCTCATGAAAGAAATGCTAATGTGTGAAATCTAGTTTTTATCAACATACTTTAATTATTCTTCTCTGTGTATAACTGAGGAAATAAGAATAATCCTACAAAGAGAAAAATATACATGTCACTGAAGCAAGTGTACCCTTTATAGGAACCCTCAAATTCAAAAAAATGTCTTTTAATGGATGAGAAAGAACCACTATACCATGAGTCCAAGCCCAGAAGACTTCGGTCTATACCATATTATTTTTTAATTTTGGAGATAAAAGCTTTAAGAAACTTTTTGAGTTAATTATACTCATAAAATGAGTTTCTTTAATAAATTAAATTTTATTGTGTAAAATGTATTATTACATAAAATGTGTTTTTGAATCAATGCAGTTTGGGGATGAATATAATTAAAATATGTTTAATAGCTTAGAATTCAACTAATAAAAATTTAGTCACACTTACAAGGGGGAGGAAGTCCCTAATTTAAAATATATAACTGAGTGGTAGATCAGTACTTTCAGCACACTGTTGGAAACATTTATTCAGATATGGCTGTAATGTATTAGGAAGCACTAAATGGCCTAAAAAAGCTATTACATTGCCTAAATACGTTAATTCAATATAGAAGTCCTATTTCATAAGCAGGCTGTTTGACAAATACTTTTAATCTAGTAGTCATTGTAATATCTTGCTAGATTAATTTATAAAAGTGAGTATACATTTGATTTGCTTTTAATGAAGTTGAAATAAATGCTTATGTCACTTGAATAAATATAAATCATTATATTCCTATTTTGTGAACATTGGGTATCTGAAGAAGGATATTTATTTGATCCAAAGTATAATACTAAGTAGCCTTACTATCCCTTGTCTATTTAATGGTAGCAGAGTATTATTCAAAAATAATACGAATAATTAAAAACAGTGGGAAAACTGGCTTCTTAAAATCCCTCTCATTTTGGTCAGCTTTATGCAATTATTAGCATCAGCTAAGATTTATTGATAGGGCAGTGGGGTTGCTATTTTAAGAGAGTGACAGCTGTTATAATATTAAATACCACTCAGGACTTGCAAATCTATGTTGCCCCGTGAGACTAATTCCATCATGTCTTATCACCCTGTTTACCTCATTGTCAGCCAAATTTCCAAGACTCCTAAGTCATACCTCATACTTGATTTCAATACTGTACTATATGTGTAATCCATCCCAGGTTCTTTATTCTTTCCAGCTCTTCTAAAATCATGTCATTACCAGCAGTTGTGCCCCTCTAAATCTCAATTTCCAACATTCTTATCACTCCAGCCTGTCTTTCCAACTTGCTTTGTATAGTAGTCTCAGGCTATTTATACTTTTTCTCTATTCCTGTTACCTTCTTGTCTGTCTGTCCTTCCTTACCCATTCTAGATGCCAGAGTTCAAAATAATACTCTTGCCCTTTCTCTTCCTGTCAACCTTATCCACTAATTCTTAGCTGTCCTTCTACCAATTGAACAGCCCAGGAGAAAATAATACAATCAGGCTTTAAATTTATGGCCACGTACTTCAAATGGCACTCAACATTGCTCAACAATCCTTACTCTGCTCTCTTTAATTGGCTTTACCACATTTCCAGAGTATTATTGCATATAAATACCTCTTTCCTTGATTATTTACCTTTGAGCTGACTGTCTAACCTCATAATTTTCTCATCTTCACCCTAAAATCTAACATGTTTCCTGCATCAAGACCAGCATTTTCTGATTTCTCTTTCAGTCCAATAGCAGATTTGTTTATTTAAGAACAATCACCCTACTAGTGCTTTGAATCCCATTATCTTTGATTTTCCTCTCCTGATTTTTATAGTCCATGTTAATTAAATAAGTAAATAAATAGGCCTTCCATTGACATCAAGTTCTCCTGAAACCACTGCCCTACCCATATAATTATCCATTCACTTTTGCAGAGAATATATCAGAATAATCTTCTCAGGTTACTATCTCAACTTCTTTGCTTCCTTCCCTCAATGCAGCTCTGCCCCTACTATTTCATCAAAACTACTTTTATCAAAATCAACAGTAATTTAAGTAAAAACAGATTAGATATGGCAACATAGCCTTTCAGTGGCATTTCACGCTTAAATCCTCTGCTGGCATGTATTTGCTACTCTTCTGTGCCTTTTCCTTGGGTTCATTCCTAGTCTCTTTCTTTTCCTCAGTCAGTACTTTCACCTTAAGTAATTTCATCTAGTCCCATATAATAACTATTTCTGTGTTGATGATCTCAAGTTTATAAACGTTCTGACCTTCACTTTGGACGTTAGAACATTATAAATACTGCTGTATTGACATTTCTAATAAGAATCTCAACTCTCAAAACAACTTGATTTTTCTCCCTTACCATTCTTTCTCTTCATCAAAGAAAAAGTAAACTTTGTCTTCCTATCTCAATAAAGTTACTTTTAACTACCCAACTATTCAAACCAAAACCTAACAGTAATTCCTGATTTATTTTCCTTTTAGCCAAACAGTAAATTGATCAACAATTCCTACTGCCAAAATATGACCCACATGTGAATACTTTCTGCCACTTCCACTGTCTCTGTGACAATGTCAATATCATTTCTCACACAGACAATTTCAACGGCCTCTTAAAATGGCTTTTCAGCATTTATACTTTCCCTTCCACAGTTTTTTCACTTAGCAGCCACCATTGTCTTGCTAAAGCATAAATCATACCATGTCACTCCCTTACCTAAAACTCTCCAGTGACACACTCTTAACCAGTGGGTCAAGGGACAACTCATAAGGGAAATTAGAAAATACTTTGACAAATGAAAATGCAACATACCAAAACATGTGATCCGTTGAAAGCAGTGCTCGGAGGGATATTTATAGCTGTAAGCACCTACAATAAACAGTAAGAAAGATATCAAATCAATAACCTTATTTTATACCTTAAAGAACTAGAAAAATTTAAAGCTGTCAGAATCGATGAAATAATGAAGAACTAGATCAGAGATAAACAGAATAGAAAAGCAACACAGAAAATCAATAAAAACAAAATTTGGTCCTCTGAAAAGATCAAGAAAATAAACCTTTAGCAGATTGACTAAGATAAACAGAAGACTCAAATTACTAATACAAGAAATGAAAGTTAGGGACATGACTACTGAAATTTCAGAAATAAAAAGGATTCTAGGAGAATACTATGAATAATTATATGTCAATAAATTAGTTAACCTAGATGACATCGATAAATTCCTAAAAACAGAAATCACCAACACTGACTCGAAGAAATAAAAAATATCAACAGACCTATAACATGTAAAGAGGTTGAATTAGTAATCAAAAACCTCCCAACAAAGAATTCTATCATTTAAATAATGCCAGTTCTTTTTTAATTTTTTCAAATTTATTTATTTTTTAGAGACAGAGTCTCACTCTGTCACCCAGGTTGGAGTACGGTGGTCTGATCTTAGCTCACTGTAACCTCAAACTCCAGGGCTCAAGTGATCTTCCTGCCTCAGCCTCCTAAGTAAGCTTAGGACTCTAGGCATGTGCCACTATGCTCGGCTATTTAATATTTTGTAGAGAATGGGGTCTTGCTGTGTATCCCATGCTGGCCTTAAACTCCTGGCCTCAAGGAGTCCACCTGCCTTGGCTTCCCAAATCACTGGAATTACAGGCATGAGTCACCATGCCCAGCCCAGTCCTTCTTAAACTCTTCCAGAAAACAGAAGAGGAGAGAACATTCCAAATCACACAATGGCGTCATTACACACTAATATTCTCTATGAATATAGATATACAAACCCTCAACAAAATAGCAAACCAAATCCAGCTGCACATTAAAAGCATTCCATACCATGACCAAATGGATTTATCCCAGCCAAGCATGGGTGGCTCAACATAGGAAAATGAATGTAATATACTATATCAATAGAATGAGGGAAGAAAAAGAAACATTCTTATTTGAGTTGATGCACAAAAAGCATTTGATAAAATCCAATACCCTTTTATAATAACACTCAAAAAACTGGAACTAGAAGGAAAATTCCAAAACATGATAAAGAGTATGTATGAAAGCCCTATAGCTTACATAATACTCAATGGGGAAAGACTAAAAGGCCCCCTGCCCTGCCAAGACGAGGAATAAGACAAGGATGCCTCCTTTCACTGCTCGTATTCAATATTGTACTAGAAGTTGTAGCTAGATCTAGAAATTATGCAAGAAAAAGAAAAAGATATCCAAGTGAGAATGGGAGAAACAAAACTGTTTCTCCTTACCAGAAATTTGATCTCATGTCTAAGCAATCCTGCAGAGTCAAGAAAATCATTAGAAGCTAATACAAATTCAGCAAAGTTGCAAGATACAAGATCAACAGAAAAATCAGTTGTATTTCTATATAATAGAAATTAACAATACAAAAATGAAATTAAGAAAACAATGGCTTTTACATTAGCATCAAAAAGATTAAAATTCTTAGCAATAAATTTAACCAAGGTAGGCATAAGACTGAAAACTACAAAACATTGTTGCAAGAAATTAAAGATAGCCTAAATAAGTGGAAAGGTAATCCATGGTCATGGATTGGAAGATTCGATATGTTAAAATGGCAATACTCCCTGAAATAGACTATAGATTTAATAAAATCCACATCAAAATCCTAATGGCCTTCTTGCAGAAATGGAAACGCTAACCCTAAAAATCATATAAAAATGGAAGAGACCCGGCATAACCAAAAAACTCTTTAATGAATAAAGTTGGAGAACTCATACTTCCCAAGTTCAAAATTTATGACAAGCCTACATTATTGAAATCATGTGGTACTAGCATAATGATAGACATATAGACCAATAGAATGTAATTGTGTGTCTAAAAATAAATCTACCCATCTATGGACACCGAGTTTCATCAAGGGTATAAGACCATTCCATGGGGGAAAGTATAGTTTCTTAAATTGTTCTGGGACAATTGGACAAACACATGCAATATAACGAGGATGGAACCTTACTTTGTATCATATACAAAAATTAATGGATTAGAGACCTAAATGTAAGAGCTAAAACTCTGAAACTCAGGAAAAAAATGCAGGAGTCAATCTTTATGACCTTGGATCTGGCAGTGGACGCTTAAATATGATACAGATATAAGCAATGGAAGAAACGTTAGATAAATTGGACTGTAGCACAATTCAAAACTTTTTTATTTTATTTTATTATTATACTTTAGGTTTTAGGGTACATGTGCACAATGTGCAGGTCTGTTACATATGTATCCATGTGCCATGTTGGTTTGCTGCATCCATCAACTTGTCATTTAGCATTAGGTATATCTCCTAATGCTGTCCCTCCCCCCTCCCCCCACCCCACAACAGTCCCTGGAGTGTGATGTTCCCTTTCCTGTGTCCATGAGTTCTCATTGTTCAATTCCCACCTGTGAGTGAGAACATGCGGTGTTTGGTTTTTTGTCCTTGTGATAGTTTACTGAGAATGATGTTTTCCAGTTTCATCCATGTCCCTACAAAGGACATGAACTCATCATTTTTTATGGCTGCATAGTATTCCATGGTGTATATGTGCCACATTTTCTTAATCCAGTCTATTGTTGTTGGACATTTGGGTTGGTTCCAAGTCTTTGCTATTGTGAATAGTGCCGCAGTAAACATACGTGTGCATGTGTCTTTATAGCAGCATGATTTATAGTCCTTTGGGTATATACCCAGTAATGGGATGGCTGGGTCAAATGGTATTTCTAGTTCTAGATCCCTGAGGAATTGCCACACTGACTTCCACAATCGTTGAACTAGTTTACAGTCCCACCAACAGTGTAAAAGTGTTCCTATTTCTCCACATCCTCTCCAGCACCTGTTGTTTCCTTTTTAATGATGGCCATTCTAACTGGTGTGAGATGGTATCTCATTGTGGTTTTGATTTGCATTGCTCTGATGGCCAGTGATGATGAGCATTTTTTCATGTGTTTTTTGGATGCATAAATGTCTTCTTTTGAGAAGTGTCTGTTCATATCCTTTGCCCACTTTTTGATGAGGTTCTTTGTTTTTTCTTGTAAATTTGTTTGAGTTCATTGTAGATTCTGGATATTAGCCCTTTGTCAGATGAGTAGATTGCAAAAATTTTCTCCCATTCTGTAGGTTGCCTGTTCACTCTGATGGTAGTTTCTTTTGCTGTGCAGAAGCTCTTTAGTTTAATTAGATCCCATGTGTCCATTTTGGCTTTTGTTGCCATTGCTTTTGGCGTTTTAGACATGAAGTCCTTGCCCATGCCTATGTCCTGAATGGTATTGCCTAGGTTTCCTTCTAGGGTTTTTATGGTTTTAGGTCTAACATGTAAGTCTTTAATCCATCTTGAATTAATTTTTGTATAAGATGTAAGGAAGGGATCCAGTTTCAGCTTTCTATATATGGCTAGCCAGTTTTCCCAGCACCATTTATTAAATAGGGAATTGTTTCCCCATTTCTTGTTTTTGTCAGGTTTGTCAAAGATCAGATGATTGTAGATATGCAGCATTATTTCTGAGGGCTCTGTTCTGTTCCATTGGTCTATATCTCTGTTTTGGCACCAGTACCATGCTGTTTTGGTTACTATAGCCTTGTAGTATAGTTTGAAGTCAGGTAGTGTGATGCCTCCAGCTTTGTTCTTTTGGCTTAGGATTGACTTGGCAATGCGGGCTCTTTTTCAAGTGGGCTTCATCCCTGGGATGCAAGGCTGGTTCAACATATGCAAATCAATAAATGTAATCCAGCATATAAACAGAACCAAAGACAAAAACCACATGATTATCTCAATAGATGCAGAAAAGGCCTTTGACAAAATTCAACAACCCTTCATGCTAAAAACTCTGAATAAATTAGGTATTGATGGGACGTATCTCAAAATAATAAGAGCTATCTATGACAAACCCACAGCCAATATCATACTGAATGGGCAAAAACTGGAAGCATTCCCTTTGAAAACTGGCACAAGACAGGGATGCCCTCTCTCACCACTCCTATTCAACATTGTGCTGGAAGTTCTGGCCAGGGCAATCAGGCAGGAGAAGGAAATAAAGGGTATTCAATTAGGAAAAGAGGAAGTCAAATTGTCCCTGTTTGCAGATGACATGATTGTATATCTAGAAAACCCCATTGTCTCAGCCCAAAATCTCCTTAAGCTGATTAGCAACTTCAGCAAAGTCTCAGGATACAAAATCAATGTGCAAAAATCACAAGCTTTCTTGTACACCAATCACAGACAAACAGAGAGCCAAATCATGAGTGAACTCCTGTTCACAGTTGCTTCAAAGAGAATAAAATACCTAGGAATCCAACTTACAAGGGACGTGAAAGACCTCTTCAAGGAGAACTACAAACCACTGCTCAATGAAATAAAAGAGGATACAAACAAATGGAAGAACATTCCATGCTCATGGGTAGGAAGAATCAATATCATGAAAATGGCCATACTGCCCAAGGTAATTTATAGATTCAATGCCATCCCCATCAAGCTACCAATGACTTTCTTCAAAGAATTGGAAAAAACTAAAGTTCATATGGATCCCTTATCTTTCTTTCTTCTTCTGAGCCCTCCTCACTCTTCTAATCTCTTAACCAGTTCCAAACCTGCTTCCACATTTTCAGGTACCTTTATAGCAATGTCCCACTCCTCAGTACCAACGTTCTGTATTAGTCCCTTCTTACATTGATACAAAGAAATATCTGAGACTGCGTAACTTATAAATAAAAGAGATTTAATTAGCTCACAGTTCCGCAGGCTTTACAGGAAGCATGGTGCTGGCACCTGTTTGGCTTCTAGCGAGGCCTCAGGAAGCTTACAATCGTGGTGGAAGGTAAAGAGAAAGCAGGCAAGTCACATGGCAAAAGCAGGAGCAAGCAAGAGAGTGAGTTGCAGGGGCAGGTGCCACACAGTTTTAAATGACCAGATCTTGTGAGAACTCACTATTGTGAAGACAGCACCAAGCCATGACAGATCCACTCCCATGACCCAGACAAATCCCACCAGGCCCCACCTCCAGCATTGGGTATTACAATTCAACATGAGATTTGGGCAGGGACAAATATCTAAAATATAGCAGAATTGAAAACAGATTGAACAAACACTTGGATGAGAATGTTCACAGCAATACTATTCACAATAGTCAAAAGGTGGAAACAACCCAAATGGCTGTCAACTGATGATGAATAAACAAAATGTGGTATATATCAATACAGTGGAATATTATTCAGCTATAAAAGGAAAGGAGTATATAGTCATGCTACAATGTGGATGAACCTCAAAAACATTCTAAGTGAAAGAACGAGACACACAAGGTCATACATTTTAGGATTTCATTTATATGAAATGCCCAGAATAGGTAAATCCACAGGGACGGAAAGCAGATTAGTGGTTGTCAGGGGATGAGGGAAAGGAAGAATGGGGAGTGACTCCCTAAAAGTTATGTTGTGATGAAATGTTTTGGAACTAGATAGAGGTGAGGTGGTAGTTACATAACATTGTGAATGTACTAAATGCCACAAAATTATACTACTTTAAATGCCTTATTAATCTGCATTTCATCTGAATTATTAAAACTTATTAAAACCCAGCCTTTATATCATGGCCTAGAAGGCCCCACATGAGCTGACCTCTGCCTCTCTTTACCCTTATTTTGTTCTCCTTTCCCCCTTGTTGAGTATGCCTCAAGCTATTACTTGAACAATCTCACTTTTTTCTAAATCTTTGGTTTTGAGATTCCATTTTCCTGGGAACTCTTGCTGTTTTTCACGTGTCCATTTAAGTGGTAATTCTTTAGACAGCACTTCCCTCACCATCCAATTAATGTTACTATTTCTGTCTATCATATAGCAATTTTTGGTATCTGAAATTTCTTTATTTCTGCCTTGCCTCCACAAACTCCACTCCTGTAAATTCTGTGGGGGTAGGAAACTTGTATGTCTTATTCATCACAATTTTTAGAAGCTAAAAGAGTGTCTGGAAAAGTAGGCTTACAACAATGTGAATGAACAAACTAATGAATATGGCAGTTTTAAGTAGGAATTTACTAAGTTCAAAGAGAACTAATATGTCTCCTAAAATTCAAGTCCTATGTGGCGTCAGCATTTTCATTGTAATTGATAAAGTATTAACCAGCCATTTGAACATCTATTATATGATATGCACTGAGCTCAAATCTAGATACAGAAATGAGTAATAAATGAACCCTTCCGTGGTGTTACAGCTCTTTTAGAGTATGTCTAGCAGGTTTTTCAGTTTTCACCAGAATGCCCACCTCAAAAGAGATGAACTCCCTATTTAAAAATGAGGATATGTGTGCTTTTAATGTCATGCAGAATCATACAGATTTCCATTTCATTGGACCCTCAGAGGAATCGTATAGGCAAATCAAATGTACATAGACTTCATTGTTAAGGCAATGTATTTGTAATGGTTAGCTTTAGTTTTTCTATTTAAAATAAAGGCGCATGAAAATATTCTGAATTGACATCTACAGGAGAACAACATTTTAGGAATACAGATGTGTTGAGTGAGATCAATATGTTGTACCATCTTGAACTTAGATAATATACTTTTAGCTTACGCTGTGATAGCAACAATTTTAAATAAAAGGAACTTGGAGGAGTGGAAGTCACACTAATGAAACACTTGCCTTTAATAATGATGAGGCTTTATTTACCTAATTTGATGTACATTTTGTTCAGGTCAAATACAAAGACAATTGGGTTTATAATGAGTGTTGAAATTTGGAATAGATTTGAAGTTAAAAGGTTTTAAGCTTATTTAAAAACAATTTAGCTATTTGACTTCTATGTAATTCATTTCTAAAATGTTCTATTATATGTTTATTTAAATTTTTCAAGTTCAGAGCAAGATCTAGCAAAGTTTGTCCTGAAGGGCTATACAGAAAATGTTGTAGGCTTTGTGGGCCAGAAGGCAAATTTCAGGGTATCATGTCGGTGCTTATTATAATCATTTCAATTGTAACTGTTTAAATATATAAAAACCATTCTTAGCTTACTGGCCACTAAAAGGGCAGGGGCTGGCCAGATTTGGTCTGTGGGCTGTAGTTTGCAGACTTCAAGTTCAGAAGGGAAATCTTATAGATCAGAACTCTCTGTTCTTTATTATAAAATTTTTCCTTAGTTTATCTGTTTCACAGAAATAGTGATTTATATCAATTTTGCATAGCAGAGGCTAATGAGTATATTAATTAATATAGCTAAAATTCTTGTTCTATTTTAAACATATTAAAAATAAATGATCATTGTAGCTAATGACTTAAATTTCTTACCTGGATTGTAATCTAACACCCTGGTGTAGGTTTACCGCTTGTCCTCAACCAAATAGAGCTGTAAGGTGGTAACTGTCCCAGAAGTACACATGGAAAAGGACATGGAAGAGAAGAAATTTTACGTTAGTATAGCTAGGCAGAAACCTAAATACTAAACTCTACAGCCATTACTATAGTGATCTCATTGCCACCAAATTGTAGTATTATGGATGGCCAACACCAACTTAAAAGGCCAGCAGATCTTTTAAATGAATAATAGATGGAGTGGTTTTCATACAGCATTTAACTGAACATGAAATTTGTAGTCTACAGTGACAAATTCTGCCAACTCTGAGTTCAGTGCCTAGTGTGGAGCTTCACAGTTGCTGGAGTCAGTTCTTTAACCATTCTGTTATCACCTATTAACAGTTAAACCAGATACAGTTAGTGTATAAGTTTCTCATCTAATTAAAACTTAAAGTATGGAAGAATCATATATGCTATGAATAAACAAGTAGAATTTTGAGCAAAATAAAATACCAGCAAATAGTATCAACAAACAAATCTAACTTGGACCGTAAAAATTGAAGCAAGATGATAGGTGGTTCTGGAGATTGTGCTTTCTGCCACATCAGGTGTCACCATTATAATTAGGCTATCTGGAAAGCAGAGAATGGACTGGTGGTGTAGACCAGTCTTTTAGGGAACACACCTGAATTGTATTAATTCAGTGTATGTATTTTTGAGAAGGGATAATAAACTGCATTTAGAAAGGAATAATACACATATATAACATGTCTGCAATTTGAAACATTAAATTATTGTCATATATACCATATATCCAGATTTCTTTCCTCCCATTGCTTAGTAAGAAAACTGAATTTTTAGAATTTCCCCATTTATATCTTTAAGATTTACAGTTGAGATTAAAAACTTTGAAAAGGTTTTTTAAAAAAATTTTATTACTTTAAAAATACTGCTGTATTTTCATAGAACTATGGAACTGCTAACCAGTACTTTGTTGTTCATTCTAACAAACATTTTTTGTTTGAATATGAACTAGTAGTGTGTTCCTAGTATCATCACTGTAAATAAATTTGCAGCTAAATAAGCAAATGGGATTTATAGAAATCTACTTTTTGAAAATATTTTTCATATATTCAGTTTCATATGTTCATTTGCTTACGAATGTCTTCTGAGATGTTTTCATATGAAAAATGGAGAAAAAGGTCTCTGGAAAAAACTAGACAAATGGGTATTGGAAGCATATAGTAATAGCAGTTTTAATAGTACCACTAGGATTTTGCATTTCTGAGCTTGAATTTGTTGTTGAAGGACTGTAGATACATAGCTAAAAACTTTGACTTTACTTCCAATGTATAATAAATGTAGGCCTGTAATTACCATATTTTTCCACAAGGTGGATGTCTTGATGTTAGGTTCTTCCTCCCCACTCCCACCACCATTTAAATTGTCAAAAAATTACTTAGGTGATATGATTTTGAAGTCTCTTTATTATTTTTTGAGCCAGGGTCTTGCTCTGTCTCCCCGGTTGGAGTGCAGTGGTGCAATCAAGGCTCACTACAGCCTTAACCTCCCGGGCTCAAGCGATCCTGCCACCTCAGCCTCCCTAGTAGCTGGGACTACAGGCGCATACCACCATGCCCAGCTAATTTTTTGTTTGTTTTGTAGAGATGGGGTTTCGCTATGTTGCCCAGGCTGGTCTCGAACTCCTGGACTCAAGCAATCCACTCATCTCGGCCTCCCAAAGTGCTGGGATTACAGGCATGAGCCACCATGCCCAGCCCTCTTTAAACTCTTTTAGAAATACTTTTTACAAAGTCATATAATATGGTATTTCCTCTGTTACATTAGCTTAAAAGTTAATAGATGTTTCTAGAAGATATTTAATTTCCTCTCACTAAATTACTAACATGCTTGTAAAAATGTTTTGAGCTCCTTAAAAACAGAACTTATGATTTAAATATTCATGGTTGCTTTAATAATTTTTTCTGAAAATAGGGGTAAATGATTTGTAAATTTATTGCATAAAAACCTCATTATTGAATACTAGTAATGAAGAATTCTGATAATTCATATATACTGTTATTCAGTAGGACAAAGATTTTTTCTAAATCTGTAGGCTGTTAAGTATACTTACTCTTCAAATTATAAACATATGCAAATGCATGTACATATACATGTATGTTATCAGTGTAATATGACTTGTGAATTGCTTTTTAATTTTATTCCTCTAACTTGATAGTTGTGATGTGCAGGTGGAGAGTAAATATACTTGATTCAATTTTAGTTTATCTCTTAACCCTTATAATACCTGATAAGAACATGAAATATGTAAGTATAGTTTAGAGTAATAGTTTGTGCATAATAAAAACACAATGGTAGAAGTTAGATACTATTGCCACAAATTTTGGTTAAAGTGAAAATGTCTGCTGATTTTAGGATATCTTAGAACCTTTGAGTCTGAACCAGTCCAAACCCTCCTTTGGTTATCCTGCACTTTACCTTTTTAGTTTTATTATCCACTAGTTATGGGACTTGGGCAAAAAACTAAATATATGTCCCATCTAACCAGGTAATTTCTAACCATAGGATCTGCCTGGTTCTTTTGTTAAGCCGTACTGATCTTTTGTACTTTGGGGGCCAAGGTGGTTTCTAAACAGTAGCACCTTTTCCTTTTCTTTGTTTCATAGTAAATATATTAATATTTCTGTGTGAGGGAAATTGAAATCTTAGTTTTACATAATTTGGGCTCCCATTAATATTTTAAATTGAATATTAAATACAGAGAGCTTCTAATATGTTGCTTAAGAGGTAAAGTTTTGGCTACAAATAACGGGTTATGAATAACAGAAAATATATAATGTGTATATAAATATATATATATCAAATCCTTTAACTGACTTCTAATTAGAAAGGATTGAGACACATTTCACAAACAAAGAAATTGAGGCTCAGAGAAGTCAACTGATTCACGGAAGTTTACAGAGCAGCTAAGAGGTAGAGCTGGAATTTTTCTACCGTAACAATTTCTTATTAAAAAAACTATAATTCAATGAATAGTGTGTTTTGCTAGTCTCTAGGACTGATCATAAGTCACTTTGAACAAAGTGCTAACATAAAGACTTGGCAGTTTCTGTGGGTGTCTGACCCAGTAGCAGTCTTAAGTAGAAAAGGAAAAATAGTGGAAAGCAATGAGGTAGCATTATGTGGCAAGAAGTCATAGAGGACACTCAGTTGCTCCAGGTGCTACCTGGCAACCGTATCAGTAGCTAACATTTATTGGATTCCCAGAATGTCCTCAGCACTGTGCCAGCACTTTAGTTACTTTATTTAGATGCTACAGCAATGTCGTGTGAGAGAGATATGACCATACTATAGAGAAAACAAGTAACTTGTTGAATAGCACAGAGCTTGGATTTGTGCACAAGTTCTGCAAGCTCTGAAAGTCATGCTCCAAGTTACTGTGCTTCCTGCCTCACCAGTATACCAGGAGGGAAGGAGGAGGGAAGGCTTATCTCTGTAAGGACACTTATTTGAAAGCCAATTAAAAATATTTTTCAGGGAACATTTATTGTTAGTTTCCCCCTTTGTGCCAAGATTTTCACCTTTGTGCTGGGGTAAATTTCCTTTCTTTAACAGTGTTTGCAGAGGTGAGCTTAAAAATACTCTAAAGAGGCATACTTTTCATTTTGATAGAATTTTTCAACAAATTATTGCTTATTTCTTGGTTAAACGCACTCAATTTGATTTTCTAAGGCACAAGCCACATTTAAATATAAACAAAATTTACCAAACACATAAAAAGTTGGAATTCTCATTCATGTTGTTTGGAATTCTCATCCAAACGTGTTTGGATTCTGATGGTTCAAAAGTAAAAATTGACTTGTTTCACAGATCCCTGTTCTAAAGTACCACTCATCCCAATCACAAGAAAATGTAAAGCCTGGGTTAATTTCCTGCAATAAGTAGTCATTTAATTAAAGAACAAAATTAACAGGAATCAAAATGTTGCAGCTGTATTTTTTGTTAGACATTATATAAAAAAGGAAAAGTATAATACAGTAAATCATTTTGTATAACATGAACTTAAAGAGTTTTCAAATTAATTATGATCAGGATAAAAATGTCTTTTGAACATAATACTGAATGACACTGTCACATGTCCCTCATGTCAGAGGCCTAGGAGTGGTGAGCCTGCACATGCACGTTGCCCGTCCTCCATTACACTGCAGAACTGTAAAACAAGGTTGAAAGGCAAACAACAGTTTTCTTCTGATAGAGTTATGTTGGGTCTTAACTGACCCCAACAGTTCACACTCCTCAGACACTAAAGAAGGAAGGAAGTGTGTCCTCTGGTTACTCCTCTTGCAGGTAAGTGTGGTCAAGATTGCACCTGTGTGTGTGATCCTGCCCTTCTCACAAACACAGCAGGTAGTCTTGAGCTGAACTTCAGGAAAGTTCCCTGATGAATGTTCAGTGTTGGTATCAAAAAAATTAAACACAAATTCTTCTCAGAAGAAAATCTCTATGGCCTGTGGAATCTAGAGATTATAAAAAAGACAAAGAATTTAAGGTTATACATTTCTAGCAGTTAAAATAGCCAAAAACCTTATACAAATAAATTTGCTGCTATTAAAAAGCTTCTCAAAAGTCCCATATGTCAAACATAAGGATAGAGCTACTCTGGTTAAAATAGGGTAGAGTCTCAGAGGGCTCCCCACTCTCAGGCCCCTGTTATATTATATGCTGAATTCTTAAGACTACCTAGAACTTAGTTTTAAAACTGTGAGTTAAGCCCTTGAAGTACATAGAAAGGCCAGGGCTTTGCTAAATCAATAGAAATAATGAATTTTTTAATTATTGAAAATTATAGTAGAGTTATGACTTTTTGTCGAGTAATATGTTCATAGTAATTTTAAAACATTTAAAATCTCGTAACTAAAAATACTGTTCTCTTAAATTGATATGAATTGTTAAAATGTGGCATAAAGATCTTAAAATTATTTCCTTATGTTCAAGTATTAGAGTCATTATTTTAGAATGCTATCAACTTAGGACAATAAACCTCTTTACTAAACATTTAATAATGTATAATCGGAAAATGTACAAAATTGAGATTACAATATATAGAATATGTAGTCATTCTATTTAAGACAAAATGAACATTAAATGTAATTGTGCATGATCTACTGAACTGTTTTTCCTAAACGTTCATATGACCTATTCCTCCCCAAAAGTATGTTAGTCATGGGAGGGAACCTTAAAAAACAAACTATTTGCATAATTTTTCCTATTCATCCAACTTTCCCTTCCCCTTGATATATTCACCCTAAAACCATTGGTTAAGGTGGAATTCCATTGTACTTAGTTTCTGTTCTATAGCCACATTAATGTTTCTTACAGAGTAAATTTTTCAGGTAACAATTGCAGTGGCCACTTTCTAACAAACAGAAAACTAAAACTATTATTTTAGTTTAAGGCAGTATCTACATGCAGGATTTCCTTTCTCTTTGTATGTGGGCCTTGAGCATCTTCAGATAAAAGAGAAGACAAAGCAACTGATATAGTTGAAGGCTTGTTGCATCATAGTCATCTGCTTTAGAATCAGAGATGTTTGAGAACTTCACATAATTACTACTGGTCATGGCCATGGAAAAGAAGTGGGTGGAAATACTGAAAAAATATGCAGTTCAATAAGTAAAGAGAGTTAAATCTTTTCCCAACTTCGTCATCACCAAGAAGCCCAGTGTCATCCCTTGCATATGGTAGCATAGACAGAGAATGTATTCATCTTAATGGGAAAAGTCTTGATTATGGAAGAATCAGCCAATATATTCCCAATGGAACATAAACTCCATGAAGATGGGAGCCTCCTTTATCATACTCACTATTGCATTCTTGGCACTTACTCAAATATTTGCTGAGGAAACAAATACTCAGCTTTAGGAGAACACTGGCTGTGTTAAAGATGTGACTAATAATTTAAGATAGGAAAAAGTAAATGTGAAGGTGGGGAGTGACTAATTTCACAGCAATCTATAAGTATAAATAGGTGAGTTCTATAAATTGGAGGAATTCTGAATATTAGAGGGGAATTAAATACACAGAAAAATTACTTTCATTGCCTTGAGGCTTATTTTTGTTAAATATGCATTAACTACTTAAATAAACCAATATTGTTACCATACATATCACCTTTCACCAAGTCCTAAAGGAATTAATGGAAGCAGGCAGCATTCTTACTTGAGGTACATTCTGTTTGTTCAATACAGTTCTCTGGAAAAATGCTGAATTTGTATAGCTGGATACATGGTTTGTGGCAGGGGGCGGTGTGTGTTTCAAAAATAAGTAAGTACCATGAAATTCATAGAAAGAAATCTGACCTTGTCAAGTGCTTGCTTGATGCATGTACCTCCATTTCATTACTTTTGTACTCATTTAATTCTTTACGAATTGCTGCCTGAAATTTAAAAACAAGACATTGTTTTCCAGGATATTAAAAGATCAGGAAATTAGCATCATGTTTATAAGTTAACCATTCCTAATACTTGTTGACTCTATTATGTAATACACACAATTTTTTGGTTCATCATTAAAACTGCCATACTCATTATTATAGTCCTACCAAGCTAGTATGTAGCTAATATTCTGGAAGTCTTTGTAAAAAATTTTATTGATACATCAATCATATTTGTACATATATACAGGGTACATGTGATATTTTGTTATATGCATAGACTGCGTGATGATCAAGTATTTGGGATGTCCATCACCTCAACTATTTATCATTTCTATGTGTTGGAAACATTTTAAGTTCTCTCTTCTAGCTGTTTTGAAATATACACAACATAGTTGTTAACTGTAGTCACCCTACTCTGCTATAGAACATTAAAACTTATTCCTTCTATCTATCTAATTGTATGTTACTACCTGTTAACCAACCTGTCTTTCTCTCCCCAAACCCTGCCACCCTTCCCAGCCTTTGGAATCTATCATTCTAGTGTCTACCTCCATGATATCAACTTTTTTGATCCCACATGAGTGAGAACATGCGATATTTGTTTTTCTGTGCCTGGCTTATTTCATTTAACATAATAACATCCAGTTCCATACATGTTGTCAAAAATGACTAGATTTTCTTAAGGTGGAATATTCCATTTTGTATGTGTGTGTATACACACTGTATTCACATATACATATATACATGCACTACATTTTCTTTATCCATTCATCTGTTGATGGACACTTAGATGATTTTGTGTCTTGGATATTGTTAATAATGCTGCAGTGAACAGGGGAGTGCAGATATCTCTTCAGTGTACTGATTTGATTTCCTTTGGCTATATACCTAGAAGTGGCATTTCTGAATCATATAGTTTTTAAAAAATATTTTGAGGAGTCTCCATACTGTTTGTTTTCCATAATGGCTGCATTAATTTACATTCCCATCAACAGTATATAAAAGTTCACTTTTCTCCTAATCCTTTCCAGCATGTTTTTATTTTTTTAATAACGATTCTAACTGGAATAAGATGATATCTCATTGTGGTTTTGATTTGCATTTCCCTGTTGATTAATAATGTTGAGCATTTTTTCATATACCTGTTGGCGATTTGTATGCCATCTTTTGAGAAATGTCTATTCATGTCCTTTGTCTGCTTTCTTTTTTTTTTTTTTTTTTTGAGACGGAGTCTTGCTCTTTCACCCAGGCTGGAGTGCAGTGGCGCGATCTCGGCTCACTGCAAGCTCCGCCTCCCGGGTTCACGCCATTCTCCTGCCTCAGCCTCTCCGAGTAGCTGGGACTACAGGCGCCCGCCACCACGCCCGGCTAATTTTTTTGTATTTTTAGTAGAGACGGGGTTTCACCGTGGTCTCGATCTCCTGACCTCGTGATCCACCCGCCTCGGCCTCCCAAAGTGCTGGGATTACAAGCGTGAGCCACCGCGCCCGGCCTGTGTGTCTTTTATACCAATATTATGCTGGTAGTATAACCTTATAATATATTTTGAGGTTAGTGTGATGCCTCCAGCTTTGTTCTTTTTGCTAAGGATTACTTTGGCTATTCAGGTTCTTTTCGGGTTTCACATGAATTTTAGATGGCTTTTACTATTTTTGTGAAAAATGAAATTGGTATTTTGATAAGGATCACATTGAGTCTGTAGATTGCTTTGGGCAGTATAGTCATTTTAGCAGTATTAGTCCTTTCTATCCATGAGCATGAGATATCTTTCCATTTGTGTGTGGCCTCTTCAATTTCTTTCATCATTGTTTTGTAGTTTTCCTTGTAGAGGTCCTTCACCTTGGTTAAATTCATTTTCAGGTATTTTTGGTACCTATTTTAAATAAGATTGTTTAAATAAGATTGCCTTCTTGATTTCTTTCTCAGCTAGTCCATTATTAGTTTATAGAAATGCTACTAATTTTTGTATGATTTTGTGTCCTACAACTTTAGTGAATTTATCAGATCTAAGTTTTTTGGTGGAGTCTTTAGGTTTCTCTAGGTATAAGATTATATTGTCTGGAAAGAGGGTAACTTGACTTCCTCTTTTCCAGTTTGGATGCCCTTTCTTTCTGTTGCTCGATTGCTCTGGCTAGGACTAGTATTATGTAAGTCTTCCGTTCATTAATTTGCTGAACTGTAGTGGGAAGACAACCCTTCCCCCAACCCCATTCACTCCATACCTAAACAGACCAAGCACATGCTTAGGGCACTAATGAAACAGGAACACCAAGATAATGAGTAAACTTCAGCTTTTGGTGAACTTGGAATTTTATAATCAGAGATCTAGAAATAAGCCTTTCTAACTTCAGCATACATTAATATTTTGGCTTCCCCAGGCCCACTTGCATCATGTACTTCTTTCTCAGATAAACACTCGAGGGACCCGCTGAGACAGAAATCATCAAACATAGCCTCTGGGACAAGGAAAGTCTTTAAGAATTTTAGGGGTATATTATTCTCATACTCAAACACATCTGCAGACTACCAAAGATACTTCTCCTCATATCATTGTGATCCTCTGAGCACATCAATCACAAAGAACCAGGGAAGTTAGTCCAACGTTTTCGCATTTCTCCAAGTTCATGCAATATCTGCGTACATACACCTCATACTCGGCATATGAAGAATGACGAACAATTAGCAAATTCCTTGCCTGAAAGTATAATTTTTCTCTTCCTAAAGGCTTTAAAAGTCAAGTCTTCTGAAAGTTAATAGAAGCAAGAAGGTGACAAAACTCTATGGACACTCTTGGGCTTAAATCCTGCCAGTCAAGTGTTTGATCACAGACAAGAACTTACCCTCTCTGTGCTCAGCAAATGTCATGCAGAGACTCTGTGACCTACTACCTCCTTGTGTTCTTCCTGCCTAACTGTTCAGTTCAGGCTCCTTAGGAGGTTCTCAGAGATACCTCAAACTGCGCAAGTCCAGGGAGAGAATCTAGAACCTCTTCTATACTGTAGAGGCTTTTTTTGTTGTTGTTTTTGTTTTCTTTTAAATTTTATCATTATTATACTTTAAGTTTTAGGGTACATGTGCACAGTGTGCAGGTTTGTTACATATGTATACATGTGCCATGTTGGTGTGCTGCACCCATTAACTCGTCATTTAGCATTAGGTATATCTCCTGATGCTATGCCTCCTCCCACCCCACAACAGTCCCCGGAGTGTGATGTTCCCCTTCCTGTGTAGAGGCTTTCTTGAATGCCTCTTTGTCCCCACTGTAGCTCTTTTTGTTTAAACTTGTCAGTTGATCTCTTATGGCAGCCTTGCCCACCTTTGATTTATCCCTTATACCAAGGTTTCTCAATTTCCACAGTCTTGACATTTGGGACTAGATAATCCTTTGTTGTGGGGGCTGTTAGGTGCATTGTGAGATGCTTAGCAGCATCCCTGGCCTCTACCAGTAGATGCCAGTAGCATCCCGAGTTGTGACAATCAAAAATGTCTCTAGACATTGCCATATGTCCCTCGGGGCAAAACTGTTACCTAGCTGAGAACCACTTCTCAATCTGACCCTGAATTATCTTTGAGAAACCAGTATTTACTGCAGTATACCCTTAAATAGTTGAGGGCTCCCATTGTCTATGAATAAACTCCCTGGCATGACATATTTTGCCCTTATTATAACATCCAACACCACCCCCACCAGCACAGGCAGTTACGTACCTTATCTGCTGCTGACAGTCTCGTCCAGGGTTTGTCTGCCCTCCTGTCATAGTCCTGCGCTTTTGCTACTTCCACGTAATCACTGAATCGTATCAGAATTTTTCTGTCTCTTAATTCATCAACAGTGGGTCTCTGATTAAGCTAAAATTAAAGATCATCATAGTTAAGTATCACATGCCAAACTAGCTTTTTTGAAGTACTCTGAACAAACAGCACTTTTCTAAAAAATAAATAAAACTGAAACTGTGAAATATAACCCAAATACAAGCAATCTCTAATGTGAAGGGCTTAAATTATATACTGTACTCTTAAGTCACAATCCCCCTTCCTCCAACATATTTTATCAGAAGGAGTCACACCCCCAGTAGTACACAGCACCGGCTCAAGGAATGGTTAGTGAATTAACTTAGATTTTATGGCATCCCTGGCTTCAGATACAATTAGATAAGCTTTTTTAAAGTACTGATAAAGTTATTATATGTTCAGCTTAGGAAGGATATTCTGTTAATTTCAAGAGAATTATTATGGAGCAGCACAACGAAGAAGGGGAATCCAGAACACCTGAATTTAGAAATGGTCAGGGCTTTAAAAGTAGATTAAGGTTTACAGAGTTGCTACCTGTATTGGCCATAGTAAATGTTAACTGTTTGAGTCACAGATAACAAACCTTTGAGTCTAATAAAGCTTTCTGCAACTGAGGAACTTCTAGACATATTGGAGGTGAACAAAAGCGATGAGTGTAAAATGTGACTAAAACACTGATACCCAGGTATGCTTTTCCTAGACACTGTAAATTAAGAAAATGCCAATCAACTTCCGGCTTCCACCTGAACATAAGTAAAAAATATCATGTGCATTGTGCACCTCTCCAAGTGCTACTGTGCTAGGGAAGAACTTCGTCCATAGGGAACGTCAGAGGGAGTTAATTCATTGTTGCTGAGCAAATATCCTGATTTAACTGATGCCATGTTGTCCAGGAAAACATTATTCATGATCACAGAGTGATACCTAGCATTACCCATCCCACCTGCTACTGAAGCAGCTGTCCTCTAGACCACCTTTTATTATTCAGGCAGTAAAATGCTTATAGTACCTTTCTTGTCAATCTTTGCTTGATTTCTCTTCTTTCTTCTTGCTCTGTCTGATCATTCCTTTCTGTGAAAGATTAAAATAGGAAAAAAAAATAACAAAGAGAAACAGGTTGAAACGTTCTCCTCTTTAGCAGGGAAGTGTACCCAAGATACCCATATTTCTGGGAGCTGAAGGTAAGATATTAAGGAGACCTTTTTCCACATCACTCTTGGTGTTTTTTTTTTCCCACTTTGTCAGTCACTGCTCAGGAGATCAGGGTCTCATTACATAGAAATACTTGTACTAAGCAAAGCTTTGCTGTCATCCCAACCTGGTCTCTTCAGCCCTTCTGTGCATTAGAAACAACCACAGATACGGCTGCTGTTTGTTTAAGGAAGTAGACATCTCTGTGTCTGTCTTTCTTACTGATTTTCTTTCTCCCCAAATATCATTATATTTACATGTAGCACTTAGATGCCACATAAAAAAAGCTCTAGTAGACTAAGTAAATAAATGTATATGTAAATTTCAATATAAATAGCACTGCCACTAATTTTTTTTTTTCCTTAACAAGTGTACAGACTTTTTAACCAACATAAAACATGGAACACCTTCAGCTCCTGGGCAGCGTATGCTTGCCTGGAATTTATATGTTCAGACTATATTTCAAATCTTGACACATCTATGAACCTCGCTGACTCTCCATTGCTGAAGTGTGAACACTGTTACATGACAGTGCCTTTTAAAGAAGCCCAAGTCCCTCAGCAAAATTAGCTTTGCTTGGTAAGTTGTGACTATTAACATTCAAGCTGTGCTCGCACCTACACTTGGAAGCTAAAAATAGATCAAAGTGCTGAGATATCGTATAAAATGTAAGCTTCCCCCTGGGATACAAGATAATGGCTGTCCTATTTCTGGTGTTCTCCATTGCTAAATAAAGCCTTAGGTCCCTGACCTGAACATAGCTCCATTCCTAGGAAAGAGATTTCAACAATCAGCACTCCTAGAAACACTGCTAGGTTTTGGTAAGGGAAATCCTGCCACTTGCAGTTAACACAATTTCACATTATCTGCCTTTATTTAAAAGATGCATTTCAAGTATTTATACATTTGTGGGATTGGTTATATAAGAGTTTAATATATTGTGCTTTCCAGTAAATTTTTTTTAAGTGAGTCATCTTGGATTAGGGTGTTTTAGAAAAGGTAATGAAATCCTGTTTGTGCTTAATTCTTTATACAAGTGAGAAACCAGAAGAAACCATACTTTTAAGGTATCATCAGAAAGCTGATACAATTAGAGAAACATTGTGAAAATGTCCAGATAAGGCCAGCCATGAGGGATTTACATGACATAAAATTTTTCAGATTTCTTTAAAATAGGCCATGGGCAACTCCCAAGTGCAGCTTCCATGTGAAAAGATTGAAACAAAGTCAGCTCTTTTTTTTTTAAATGCTGAAAAATGCCATAATTACTATGAAGGTCACCAGCAGGGTCTGTGGAGAATTGATCTTTGAAAGTTCCTGTCAGTGCGTTCTTTATGCCAGGCACTCTGTTGGATACCTCCTCCAAGAAGTCCTTCCTCACAAATATGTTGCAATGATTAAATGAGGGAATATATACTAAGTACTGAATACAGTCCCTGGCACAGATTGGGCCTAATAAAGAATTACCATCACCATATAAAGGGGCCCCTGCTCTTCTGCTTTTCTATCCATGTTATAGTGTTACATGGGCAGAGTTTTGAGTGCTCCTCAGATATGGTTGCAATTAGTCATGAGTTCCCCCTTGAAGCAAATACAAAAGTGACATTCTAAGAATTGATTACAAGAAGAAAATACAATATAGTATGAGTGCTTGAAGTCCTGTGTATCAGGAGCCTATGAGTATGATGTTTCATACTAGGCTATGTGTAGTTACCCTAGTCTCATCTCCACAGAACAAAAGAAAAACCAAACACCCACCACAAACCTAGCAGTAAAATTCTCAGGTCCTCTCACTCAGGACACTAGAGAGGGCTTCCGAGCTAAGGACAAACCTACATTCACTGATGAAGGCACAGTGTTTATGGCGGGATTGCCATGGCCACTGCAGAGGAAACCCATTTTCCCTTTTGTGCACTGAAGGTAAGGGCAGTCAGTTCAGTTATGCACTTGCTGGCTCCCTATTCACCAAAGATAGTTCTATTTCTAAGGCTCTGATATTTATTTCCAAAGAATAACACAATTAGAAGCACTTGCTGATGGCAACACCTGGTTGCCCACAATAGCAAGGAAGAGGCTGCTACTGAAAGAAGACATGGTTCCTGGGTTAAAAGTCTGGGCTGTAGTACTCTCTTCCTGTTGCTGACAGCAGGCTACTTGGAATGTGGTGCTTCCTGTGTCTTGAACTTGCCTGGTTCAAGTCTGGACTGCTACTTTTAGTAGCATCTGCAACTTACAAGCTTTATAAATAAGTGACTTAATTTTTAAAAATTCAAATATTTGGCAACTGAAACAGCTTGACTTTTCTGTCTGCCTACTTAATTAAGCATGTTATCAATGAAAAGCTTTTCTTTAAATCCTCGGAGATGGTATAGTTAACATAGAACGGTAGTTACTATATCTTAAGTTTAAAAAGTAAAATGAAGAAGTCTTTATCTGAGGGTTATTTTCAACAATATAAAGGAGGGGATTGTTTTAGGCAGTTAATGAAGTCATTGAGGCAAAGAAAGGAGGGAGGAATCAATTCAAGTTCAGTACCCAGACCAACAAGGGGTATTTTCTGACAGAAAGTCTGCTTGGTACCATTATAACTTCATAAAAAGATGTTCACAAATAAGAAAACAAACTCAGAGAAAGTCTGCAGTATTCATCACATAAAGAGAAAAAAAGTCCTTTCAAAATCCAAGCCATTAGAAGACACTTTTCTGTAGAAAATGTCTTAAAAACTGAAAAAGACTAGATAAAGAACTATTGGAGAAACACTTTTTCAAGAGGTTTGGCCACCCCTAAGTCACTGACTTTATGGAATATTTAATGGAATATAGTGCCCTAGAGCATGGAGGTTACTCATGAATACCTACGCTCAGCATATGCTATAATTGTCCACCTAACAGGAAATGCAAGGGGGCGCAAGGCTGGGAGCGACACAGGGTCCTGGAACCTCAAAGTCCTGAGCCACAGGAAAGCTTCCTATGGCTTCACTGTTTCCCTGAGCTGACTGCTTTATTCCTCCCAAGTGTAACAGGCAAGGGGCGTGTCCTTCTCTAGTGTGTTCATGCGGTTCATGCTTTGTGATTTCTGTAGCCATGAAGAACCCCGACCCAAACTGCCAGGAAGACCTGCTTGAAACCTAACGCGCTTAGACATATGGGACTAACCCTGAAAATAAAAACATCTTTATGCTAAGAGGAGAGGAGTTTTTTTAAATTAAAAAAAAAAAAATGTTTCTAGGTATATCAGCTTTCCTTTGGGGCTTGCTTTCAGAATTCCTCAGCAGCTCAGGTTTACTGGGAGCATGGAGCATTCTGCTTGCAGAGAAGGGCTGGGTTATGGGAACTCAGGATTTGTGCAACAGCCTCACCACACGTGAAGGAAAACCTCTAGAGGAATCACCAGCTACTCACGTTTCAAGATATTTCTTCTCTCCAGCTCTTCCACGGCAGGTCTTTGGCTCAGCCGTCTGCGGAAAAACACTAAAATTACATTTTGCACCATAGTGGCTGTCTGCAAATTCCACCTGGGGTCTGCAAGAATGAGAGGTGGCTGGCACACCCCTATAGATCGCCTCCCAAAATTGGGAGGAGAGAAAGTGAACCTTTGGTTGTTGCCTCTTGCTGGCAAAATCAAGTCAGACTTCCAGGTGATAGTGAAAGCTCTCCCGTCACAGAGCTAATACTAGGGTAGTCCTTGCTCCAACTCCGCATGTGCAGGTCTTCATTTCTCTGATCTGTCGCCCAAACCTTGCCTGGTCTGGACTGTTCACCGGAGCAGTGTATTTAAGCAGCGAGGAGATCTGTTCAGGAAATTCTTTTTCCTGCCCATTGGCTTAGGGAGGGGTGGGTAGCACCACCTGTTTTCAGGCTTCTGGATCCAGAGATGCTGGGAGATCCACACTTCCCAGCACTGCCTCCCTTGTCAGCATAGGAGACACCAGCTGTGGGAGCACTGATCTCTCCTTCCGGCTTTCTGCCTGCTGAACTGCTGAGTAGAGCCGCCTGTGCCCAGCCCAGCCCAGCCCAGCACAGGGGGAGTGTCTACAGACATCTAAGGGGCCTCCCGCCTCTTGTCAGCACGCATGCAGCTCAGCTCGAGCGCTGAATAAAAACTGGGAATCTCTTCCAGCCAGCGCAGCTAACAGAGCTGAGCCCACCCACACGCGTTCCCCTCCCACCATCAGCCCAGACGGAGTGTGCGATGTGAAGACAAATTATTATTTCTTTTTCAAGTGGTCTCTCATTGAGGAAGTTGGAGGATGCGGCCAACAACAGTCACCACCAAAAAACATAAAGGGCTTGTCAGGAGAAGGAGGCATCTTTGTCCAAAATTAATGCCAAGCTCTGATTATTTTTGTGACTACAATAATATTGTCCTTGGGCCAGAGCCAGAAACCTTCCCACTTCCAGATCCTCTAACCACAGCAGGGAGACAACAGGGCCCAGGATTTGAATGCCCAGAATTTAGGGCCATAATATTTTGCCCCAGTGAGGATGTTGCCTCCATTTAAAAATTATTTATCTCCTATTTATAATCCTTGTCCCAGCAGAAAGCCTAGGGCGTTGCGGGGCTCAGCCGCTCCTCCCTCCCCACTAGAACACAACCCTTTGTGGTTCTGCTTCCCTGGGGGCTTTGTCTTCTGGCTCTGTGGGTGGTTGCTTCCACATCGTATCTCGATGTTCAGTGAGACTTGAACCTCCCCCCTGACAATTCCTGGCTGGAATCCTCCCCAGTCCCAAACAATGTGTGCAAAGCCTAGCTCACTAAGTGTTGCTCCTGCACTCTGGTCAAAACACCCCAAAGGCCATTCGTTCAAGCACTCAGGAAATGACTATCAAATATTTGCTATATGCCAGGCACTGTTCCAAGCCCCCAGAACACAGTGCTGAAATATGGGAAGCCTTTCCTGCCCTTGGGAAGCTCATAGTCTAGAACAAGCTTGTCTAACCCGTGGCCTGCAGGCTGCATGCAGCTCAGGACAGCTTTGAAGGAGGCCCAACACAAATTCATAAACTTTCTGAAAACAAATTATGAGGGTTTTTTTGCAATTATTTTTAGCTCATCAACATCATTAGTGTATTTTATGTGTGGCTTGAGACAATTTTTCTTCCAATGTGACCCAGGGAAGCTGAAAGATTGGGACAGCCCTGGTCTAGAGGTAAAGGCAGACAAATGAACAAAATCATCTCAGAGAGTGGTCAATGCCGTGGAGGAAATGGGGGATATGGTGGGTGAGTGGTTGGGCAGGGGCAGATACATTCAGAATCTGGCAGAGATACATTTTGCCGAGACCCAAATGAAGAGAAGAAACCAGTGTGGGAAGACCACAGCTCTCTCCACAGCGTCTCTTAACTGTTCACACACTGGGCTTAAACACTGAGGGAGTGAGGATGGGGGGTAATCAAGGCAGGCTTTATGGAAGAGGAAACTTCTGAGAGAGTTACACAGAATCCACTTGGTACAGCAGTGTCTGCAAGGGTCTTGGAGAAGGAATTAGGTAAAGGAAGAGAAATCATCAGGAAATTGGAGTTGTCTAGGGTCTCCCCTTAGAGCTGGGCACTCAGCGTTAGCTCGCTTCTCAATGTATCTGAGTCTCTGTAAACGGAATGGTAAGAGTACCCAACAGCCTCTGTGTCTGAATAATGGTGGGGCAGACCACCACAGGAAAAGCAGGAACAAGCCAGATCCTTGGCCCCAATACTGCCCACAGAAGGGCTCGGAAGCAGGAAGGAGATGGGGTGGAGGGGGAAGGCACACAGGCACTTTTAGAGCAATAGAAATGAAAAATCCCTGAAGCCCAGCAAGAGTGAGTGCACCATGAATCTTTCACCCATGAAAAGGTACACTTCCTTTGCACAGCTCCTCTGGCTAAGAGGGAGAGGCTGTGTGTAGGAATGGGATCCTGGGAAGTAAAACATGGAGTCCTAATAAGTAAGCAACAATGAGGAAGGGGGTCCTAGGTGGGGGAGAGGAATTGTTCTGAGAGCCAGCTAATCACAGACAACCCACTGGCATGACATCCTATTTCCAAATATCTTGTTCCACTTGAAGCCCCAGCAGCACGACCTTATCTGCACATAAGCCCCTCTGGCACAACCCTATAAAACTTCCCTCCAGCCCCTGCCCCTTTGCAGCAGCCTCTTCTCTGCTGTGCTGCCCATTGCACCCTTGCAATGGATCTTCATACTTTCTCTAATAAATTTGCCTTTCTTTATCTACAACTGCCTTGGTAAGCTCTTTCACTGTCCGTGATGCTGGCCCCAGCCACTTGTATTTTATGTGTGGCTCAAGACAATTCTTGAGCCAACTGCCCAGCCAGGAACACCCATAGGGACACCTGGGGAGTGAGGCTGTGCATTTCCTCCAATCTGAGAAGTACCCTGAATGTCCCTGGAGGCTGGTGTCCACTGGCATGGCCCCCGAACAAGGCTTCCCCCATCCTTTTTTGGAACCTCGTCTTTCTCATCTAAAATGAGAATTAGTACCAGACCCTCTTAATGAGAATTAAATGAGATAATGCACAAAAATGTTTGTGACAATGCATGCTTAGGATATAGTAATTTCTCAAGAAAACCCAACCTGTGACTTGCCAGCTGGTCGCGGACCGTGTTCCCAGAAAAGCATTTCATCCAACTGATACACCTCAGGAAAACGTGGACATCAAGCCAGCAAAAACTGTGCAACTGGTCCCAAGGTGCAGAGGCAGTCTGGTGGTCCAATCGCTCACTGCAGGGCTTCATCTAGCTGCCAAGCTTCTCACTGAATGTCACCAGGGCACCCCTGAATGGTCTAGAATATGCAGTCCTCTGGGTAGACACAGCCCCGGAGGCACAGGGTTGTAAACAGAGCAAAAGCGTGCTCAGGCCAGGACCCCACTGGCTTGTCACTAGCCTGCCTCTCTACCTACAGAGTGCCAGGACCCCACAGCTGGAAGGGTGGATGCAGAACCCTAGATAGCGCTGTGGGCCCCAAGACCCTCCCTGTGGTTCTTACCAGCAGAGGGGATTGAGGTGAGCAAGAAGACCCCTGACTGCCAGGTGAGTGTGCTAAGCAGGGTCTTAGGGTGGTGCTGCCAACCCAACAAGGCCAGGCCACTGTTCAGACTAGGCTCCAACCTGGACATGAATGGCTTCCCAGAAGGTGACACTTTAGTTGGGATCCAGAGGATGATTGGGGATCGCTAGGTGAGGAGAGGACATGTGCAAAGGTCTTGAGGTGAGGTCGTTTACATTGCATGGAGGTGTGTGTGCACTGAGGCTGAGCAGGGGCAGGACCCACACGGCCTGGCATCCCTGGAATGGGAGTCTGGATTCACTCCTGGAACCCCAGAGTGGCATTGAAGGATTTAAAGCAGACCTGGGTGAGATGGGGTATGGGCGTGCCAGGACTAGATTTGCATTTGGAAACACTCTCCGGACTCTTCCAGATTTCTCTCCGACAAAGACGGAGATGAATCCACTACCAAGAGATATGGACCTGCCCAGAGCCCCACCAGATACCAAGGACAAAGTGTGCTGCAGGCCTGTGAGGGGCCCCTGAATTGTTCAAGACTTGGGGAAGAAGTTGGCCATAGATAAAAAACACCCCACACTCCAAATTAATACTTGTTACCCTAAGTATATATAAAAGACACCCCTTTGTCCACCTGCTACCTGAAGCTATGCTAACTCTTCATGCAGAGTCGGGGCTTCCAAAAGGAAAAATGGCGACGAGCCTGATGCCAAGGACAGACAATTACTTTGCCAACATTGCAGGCGAGACCCTTGAGGCTCAGAGAGAGGAATGTGACCAGCAGCTACTACGGCTGGAATCAGAACCCACAGCCAGTGCCAGATCCTGGGAGGGCTGAGGCAGGGAGGAACACCAGCAACACCAGCTGGCAGGAACCAGCCAGCAGGGACACAGCTGGGATGAGGCCCAGGAAGCATTCTCCCAGCACAGAGAGTCGGGTCCAGGCAGAGGCATGCATCACAGGCCACCACCCCTGCCCCACAGTGTGCTGACCCCTGCCTGACACACAGTGGCCACTCAGGCCAAGTGGCCCAGGATATTTTCTAGGCAGAACCATGGCCAGGAAGAGGGCAGTCAGGTTGAACGAGTCATGAAGCTCTGCAAGAGCAGACGCCCAGAGCCGGCGCAGGCAAGGGGAGCAGCCTGCGTCAAGGAGCAAAGGAATGGGCGCCCGTTACTCTCCCTCACTACATAGCCTGCTTGGACCTGGCTGGGGCGGGGATGCCGCCACGGCTTCCTGGGCTTTGAGCTTCAGGATCAAGTTGCTCTCCGAGGAGCCACTAGAGACACGTGGCCGGAGCATAGCTGGGCTTTGGAAGCTGCAGAAGGCCTTGCGGAGGGGTGGGGCGGGGTAGGTAGGGGTGCAGAACCCCTGTGGGATTCCCCAACCTTCCCCACCCTATGCAGCTGCTCGAGACTCCTGATTCAGAAATGGGGCTGCCAGTGACGTCCTGGTGCCGCCTGGAGCTGGGGAAGCCACAGTCTATTTCTGACTCTCCCCACTGAGAAAGCCTGAGTGTGGCAGTTAATTAAAGCGTCGCGTGGGTGTGGGAGCGACACTAAGAAAAGAAACTCCAGGGACAGAGAGCAGCATCTGCCGGTCTCCCCACCTGGTCCCTGCTTGTGCACACACAAGAGGTGGGGATGACAGGGAGGCTGGAAGGACCAGGCTGGGCTGGGGAACCAGGAAGAGGCTGAGCAGGCCCTGGAATGCAGACAGGAATTAAAGGTATCGAGCACGACACACCCTGGAAAAGGATGTCTATATGTTCAAGTGTGGATGTATCATTTGTGGGGGCCCTGAGGGGCAAGGGGGCACCAGCCAAAGAGGTGACCCCACAGGCACTTCCTGGTTCCGAGTGCCTCTCACACGACAGATCTGTAGCAGTCACCTACGACACACGTGGCCCTGTGCTGTGAGTAGCACAGAGGAGAGAGGGAAGCAGGGGACAAACGATGGGGAGGAAGGGGCCCAGAGGTGGAGCTGATGAGACAGCCGACAGCCTAGACAGTCAGGACGCCTGGAGAGGCTCCGGGAGTCATGATGCAGCTGTGCCACCCACATTTCCAGGTCTGTGGAGGCTGTCAACTATTCCACAGTCAGCACTGGGGCCCCAGCACTGGCACAGAGCTAGGATTCCAGTTCCAGCTCTGACCCCTGCCAGCTGGGTGACGAGGTCATGCCCTCCCTTACTTGAGCCTCTGATTCCCCAGGTGAACACCTGCCAACAAAACCCACAGGGATGCTGGGAGAGTCGAGAACACTAAATATAGGAGGAGGTTGGCACACAAATAGGTAGCATTATCATTACTACTATAGCACTGATATTATTCACCTGGCGTGCTGAGCCCAGGTCTCTTCCAGCTTCAGACAGCAGAGCTGCAGGCTCCATCCTGCCCAGAGCCTCCTTGCAGGCCTGGATCCCCAAGAAACACTCCTCCTTCAGACACTCACAGCCTCCTCCATCAGACGGACGCTCACACCCTCTTCCATAATCTACTCGTTCACACCTCCATCAGATGCTCACATCTTCCTCCATCAGACACTCACACCCTCTTCATCACTCATGCCCTCTCCATCAGACGTTCACACCATCTCCATCAGACACACCCTCCTCCATCAAATACACCTTCTTTCATCCTCTACTCACACTGTCCATCACTCACTCGCTTCCATCAGACACTCATATCCTCTTCTATCAGACACTCATACCCTCTTCCATCAGACACTCATACCCTCTTCCATCAGACACTCATACCCTCTTCCATCAGACACTCATACCCTCTTCCACCAGACACTCATACCCTCTTCCATCAGACTCACACATGCTTCTCCGTCTGTCATAGCCTCTTTCATCAGACACCCCCTCTTCCCCCATCAGACGCTGTCTCAGTGCCAAGCCTGTACCAGTTTCTGAATCATCTTCTGCACACACTGCTCAGCTGACTGCCTTCCTGCACGATGAGCACAGCAGCAGGGGCTGCAGGTAATTTCAGGAAGTGGAAAGACACGGGGTCAGGAGAAGTATAGTTCCAGCTCCCCAAGCTTTGCTTCCCTGATGAAGCCCCACCCAGCCAGGCTGCCCCACTAAATGCACATCCCCCAAATCTTGATCTCACCCCAGCACAGATGTCACAGAAGAGGTTTGAATCAACAGCTGAAGTCACCTCAGTGTGGAGCAGAAATTGAGAAGCAATTCCTTCCATACAAGGCAGAATGCCTTCCTAGAGAGAACAGACAGCTCTACACCCACAGGGGACGCCCGGGCTATTTTGGGAGGCTCCTTTCTGGGAATGCCAATCCTGCCCCACAGCCGCCTTGAGTCACTGAGAAAAGCTGGCGGCCCCCGCCTGGAGATGGGATTCCCCAGCGAGGCAGCGTCTCCACACATCATTCACACGATGTATCGATGCATCGTCAGACATCTGATGGTGAATGGGGCAGATGCCTCCTCTCCTTGCACCCAAGCGCTCACCATCTGGGTGCATGGATGACAGACGTGTTGACCCTATGTCTCAGAGCATCAGAGCAATGTGGGTGTGTCTGAAGGGAAGTTCAGGAAGAGAAGAGGACTCTCCAGGCCATAAGATGAGGCCTGGATGATGAAAGAAAACGCCCAGGGAAAGACCCGGGATGGGCATCCAGGCAGAGGGGATGGAGTGTGTCCACACTAGGAAACAGCAAGCAGGGATGTTCTGCCGACTGAGGGCTCAGCTGAGAGGTGCCGGCTGCTGGTCCACACACCTGGGGCAAGCCCCATCTCAGCACCCAGCAGTCCTGACTTCCAGGATGCCAGGGAGGATGTGACCCCAGGCATTTTGAGTCCAAAGTCGACCTTTTCACACCCTGTTCCCCATCTCCTCACACCTGCTCAGCGCCCAGCATCCTGGGTTCAGAGGCTGGCTCCAGCCACCACCCAGGCACACACCAGACCCCTGAGAGAACTGGCTCCTCTCACTCCCCACGTCCAACACCCCAGGAAGCTCCAAGTCTGCTGGGTTCTGCTTGCATCCATCCATCCGTCTGTCCATCCATCTGCCTCTCTCCATCCCCAAGGCCACTTCCCCGATCCAGGCCACAAGCCTCGGCCCTGGATGATGGAGACTTCCACACTGTCCACCTCCCTGCCCACAGCAGCATAACTCTAACTCCTACTCCCACGATGAGCTCAAGCCCGGGTTCCCACCATCCTCAGGACAAACTGCAAGGCCCTCAGCAAAGCCTTTCAGTCCACGGTGACCCCTCCAGCAGCCCCTCCTACTCCCACCCCTCCCAAAACTCCATGCCCGGTGATGGCCCCACGTCGAGCTGCCTTTACCAATAGGTGGCTGTTCACACTGTCCCTGTCCGGCAAAGATGTCCTTCTCCCCACACAGGGGTCCACAGCCCCACTGTACCCCGCACCCCCCCCATTATAACAATTGTTCTGTCTTGTCCCTTTTCCTCCAAATCCCTCACACGCATAACCAAAAAAAAAACCATTAACACCTATCTGCAATATAAAGGAGGAAAAAGGAAATTAAGTTTTAATCAAATAACACATATTCCAATAGAAGTGCCAGGCGTGGCTGGATTAGGTAACACAGCACACACTGCCAATGCTGCCGCTACAGAAAAATCACCATCACAGTGCCAGCCACAAATGCAGACAGACCCACAGCTGCCACACTGGTCACTCCATGCCCTGAGAGACACTGGCGGAGGAATGCTTCTTGGTGAAGTTCTGGACAAAGCAAAGTTCCCTCCTCAATCTGTGGGAGAGGTTTCTGGCATTTGCATTCCAGGAGACGCCACCTGTCATACAACTCCACCAAAATACCTCGTGTGTGTGTCCAGAATGCACTCAGGCTGAGGCTCAGGTCATCATAAACGGGCTTTGGACTCTCATGAGTGTCCCAGGGACATTCAGAAGTCAAGTGGAATGGGGGGCCAGTCTTCACTGCTAAGGGAGTGCCCCATGGCTGCAGAACACCTGCCTCCCGGGACCATCCCGAAAATACAGCAGGAGCTCCAGTTGCTGTGACAATCCACAGAGCTGCCCTGAATTTCCAAAAGGCAACAGAGAACGGCTGGCCTGCCTCCTATGTCCTGAGGGCATAGGAGGCAGGCAACTTCAACTCCACCAGGAAGCCCCGCCGAGCTTGGTGCGGTGGGGGCTTCTGATGTCGGGAAGGTGTCCCATGCCTCTTGTGCCCACAGTGACAAGCCTTCAGGCCAAAGGCTCCTGCCTACTCTGTCCTCCCAACCCCACCCTGCAGGAGAAATATGTCCCCTGGAGCCTGGGCTCCCTCCCAGGGCAGTGCAGAAAAGAACTCCAGGTACGTGGAGTTGGCCTCCCAGACTCTCCAGTGTCTCTTGTCCTCCACCTCCTGGGTGCAGCCAGTCCCCTCTCTGCACCTCCATGGTCTCACCTGGTGAGACTGAAAGGAGAGAGCTGTATGTGAGGGGCTAGCCAGGCTGCTGTGCCCTGGGCTCCGCAAGCTGCACACTGCACTGTCTCCATCACTGTTGCTATTTCTGTTTTGTCAGCCTGGCTCTGTGGCCCACCGTAAGCCAAAAAGGGACTCTAGACTGTCCTGCCCAGGGATGGGTTAGTGCCCCTGGGATACAGAAGAGTCCTTCACCCTCTGCACCAGGAACAGCCCCACTGGTGGTGGGGAGGGGTCTCGCCTCCAATCAGCTGCCTGGAGCCGGGTGTTCCAAGGGCTCAGGTGAGGCACCAAGATCACTTCCACCCCGCCCATGAAGGCCAGCTGGTCACCAGCACCGGTCTCTCTGGATGGTTCCCGGGCTGCCCTGAGAGGCTTCCCCATGCCCCTTCTACCTCCTCTTCCAGGTGCTAAACACAGCAACATGGACACCAAGGGACACCCAGGTCACCTTCCATCTGGGGACTCTCAGAGGTGCTGAGGAATCACCTGGTGCCTGAGAACTATGTGGGAGAGGGAGGGAGGGAGGGAGGGAGGGAGGGAGGGAGGGAGGGAGGGAGGGAAGGGAGGGGAGTGGGGAAAGGGACGGATTCAAATCCTCCAGAGGAAAACCAGGCCCTTGACTTTCAGGACCAAACTCGCATCTACCTGTAGAGAGGCACTTTCTGTTCTCACAGTCAAGGTAACACAGAGAATGTCATTCACAGTGATGCCCAGCCCTGCCAATGCTATTTTTGAAAGGAGGGAAGTGGAGTGAGGAAGAAAGGCCAAGAACATGTGTGCAAAGAAGAGGGAGAGAGGCACCCTGCAGGGAAGGACGTGAGAGAGGGAAGCAGAGACAGCAGGCGTTAAGAGGCAGGGCCAGGACGGTGTGTGCAGAGCAGGCATGAGAGACAGGGCAAGGACGGAGTGTGTGGGAGAGCGAGTATGAGAGGCAGAGTGAGGACGGTGTGTAGAGAGAGAGCAGGTGTGAGAGGCAGGGCCAGGAGGGTGTGTGCAGAGATGGCAGGTGTGAGAGGCAGGGCCAGGAGGGTGTGTGCAGAGATGGCAGGTGTGAGAGGCAGGGCCAGGAGGGTGTGTGCAGAGATAGCAGGTGTGAGAGGCAGGGCCAGGAGGGTGTGTGCAGGAGAGAGGGCGTGTGAGAGGCAGGGTGAGGACAGCGTGTGCCTGTAATGCCAGGTGTAAGGATGGGGCAGGGGAGTGCACTGGAAGGAATGTGCCCCACACCCCACTGGGCCCCACCACCCTGCCTGGCCTCCTCGGGTCCCAGCCAAGGGTGAGCCAAGCCCAGGTTGAGTCAGCTGGGAAGAACCAAGACGCTGGCCCCACATTGGCCCAGACCAGGGACACTCAGCGAAGATCTGTGTTCATCCACCAGGACCCAGAGGCCCCAGCTCGTGGCAGGCAATTCCTGGAGGGAGACAACCTGCTAAAAAGCAGAGCTCCAGCCTCCTCAAAGCCACTGAGCACCCCTCCCCTCCCCCACCCCACTCCTCTCCCTCCTCCCCATACCTTGTCCTCCTTTGGTCATGCTGACCTGCCCTTGCCCAGCAGGGCTGCTACATCACAGTCCCCTAAACTCAGTGTCTTATATACAACAAAAATCCATTTCTCCCAGTTCTGGAGTCTGGGAAGTCCAAGGTTGAGGTGCCAGCAGATTTGGCATCTGGGGAAGACCCACTTTCCCAGGGACAGCATGTTCTCACTGTGTCCTCACATGGTGGAGGGAGCAGTGCAGCCCTCAGTGGTCCCTTTTTTGGTGGCGCTAATCCCACTCAAGAGCACTGCACTCTCGTGACCTAATCACCTCCCAAAGGCCCCGTGTACAACCACCATCATACTGGGGGTGACACATGAATTTGGGGAGGACACAAACATTCAGACCACAGCACATGCCAAGCTGATTCCCACCCGGCGCCTCTGCCTGGGCCCTTCCCTCTGCTGAGAAAGTTGTTACCCAGATCTCCCCATGGTTCAGCTTAAACCTCTTCTTCCAGAAAGCCCACCCCAACTCCTCCAGTTGAAGTAACTGGCTCCTTTCTGCACAGGTTGCTCCCCGGTGCATTTGTGTATTTTGTGGCCTTCAGGGCCAGAATTGATTATTTATGTTTTGAGTACCTTAATGGTAAGAACTGCCTACTCTGTCCTCCCAACCCCACCCTGCAGGAGAAATATGTCCCCTGGAGCCTGGGCTCCCTCCCAGGGCAGTGCAGAAAAGAACTCCAGGTACGTGGAGTTGGCCTCCCAGACTCTCCAGTGTCTCTTGTCCTCCACCTCCTGGGTGCAGCCAGTCCCCTCTCTGCACCTCCATGGTCTCACCTGGTGAGACTGAAAGGAGAGAGCTGTATGTGAGGGGCTAGCTGTGTACTCAGGGCCCTGGAACCAAGCCTGGTCCGTGATAAGTGACCATGAATGAGTGACTGAATGAATGAGTGACTGAATGAATGACTGAATGAACGAGTGACTGAATGGACGAGTGACGGAATGAACGAGTGAATGAGTGAATGAGTGACTGAATGAATGAATGAGTGAATGAATGAATGACTGAATGAATGAGTGAATGAATGAATGAATGTCTGAATGAATGAGTGGATATATGAATGGGACATCAAGGCAACGCCAGGTTTACATTGAGAAACTTGAGCCCAAAGGCTGGTTTTGACAGCAACAAGGCAACCTTGGGCAAGCCACCTTCCAAGCCTGTGAAAGACACACCACAGTCCCACGCTTGTGCAGCTGCCACCAGAGTGCAAAAGGCAGTACGTGTGCTAACCCAGGACAAGGCATCAAGCTGGCCAGTTAGGGACTCAGGACCCCTCCAAGGGCAGAGCCTTTGTCTACCTGGTCACTGCTGAATCCCCAGCCCCTGCACAGCCGCTCAAGCTGGCACAGCAAAATGAGCAGAGAAGCCACTGGCAATGCAGGGGCCCCACTGCAGGGGGCGTGGTTCTGGGCTTGTGAGACACAGCTCAGCCTTACTGGTAGAACTGGGCTGCAGTTGTGGGGCAAGTCCGAAGCTCATCGTCATTCACAGACCTCCACGGAAATAACAACCACATGGAGTGTGTGGTTGTGCCAAACAGCACGTCACTGTGCCACCTCCAGATCAGCAGAGGGCAGAAAGTTGGAAAATCCACAATGTTGACAGGAGTGTAGACAGAGCCCCTCCCCCTGCACTGGTGGGGCTGTCAATCAGGGGCATTCCCTGGTGGTCAGTGCTCAGGTCAAAAATGATAGATGCATATATTCTCTAACCTGCCAGTTCCAGTTCCAAGATTTCTGACATGTGTGAACATCCTTCCACATGGGCCTCTTACAGACACACGTATGAGGACGTTCATTATAGCCAAGCACAGGGCAGAACCTTAATGCCCATTAGGGCCTAAAGGACCCGTGTTCAACCCTGCAGTGGAATTCAATGCCATTACAGAAAGGAACCAGGTGCTGCTCCATCAGCCCTTATGTGGAAGGCTCTCCCAGCCAGACTCTGGGGAAGATAAAAGGGAATAAACGTGAATATAGAAACTGCAACACCACATCATCAAGAGTCTAAGCTTTGAACTTGCCCTTTGCTTGAATAGTGGCTTCTCTACAAATCACCTGAGGAGGGAGGCTGTGAGTGAGTGAGTGAGTGCAATCTTAGATCTGCTCATGAGCTTTCTGCCAATCTTGAATCTGTGAGGGTCAATCTGATGTGTCAATCTGAAGGGTGGTGGGGGGTGGGGTCACAATTCCCAGTTACTCAACCAAACACTCATCTAGGTGCTGCTGTGACGGCGTCTGGTAGATGTGACCAAGGGCCATGATCAGCTGACTTTAAGTCAAGGAGAGTGTGCTGGCTGAACTGGGTAGGCCTGATCTGATCAGTGGAAAGGCCTTAGAGACAGGCTGAGGCTTCTTGAGGCAGAAATCCTTCCTGTGGACAGTGGCCCCAGCCGTGCTGGGAGTCCTGTCCTGACTTCGTGGCCTCCCTGAGGATTTCAGACCTGCCTGGCCACACCAGCTGAGCTGTGCATGGATCAGGAACTGGTTGCTTTTGTTCCCAAACCTATTTGCATCAGGTGTACTTGTTTCTGTAATAAATTTAATTAAGCTTTTAATGCACATTGATTAAATGATCTCATACGGGTGTAAAATGAAAATGTAACTTCCGTGAAAACTAAGCTTTGGAGTCAGTAGAGGCAAGTTGCTAAAAATACCACTGTGCAGTTTGCGTGGGAGAGAGAAGTGAGATCTGGGGAGGTGGGGCCTTAAAACTCTGGAAGGATTCTGCACTTAGATTGCTTCCAAGTGCCTTTAAATACTCACTCCTCTCCAAAGAAACTGATGGTGGAACTTGGAGGAGATGCATCCAGCCTTTGTTTAGAGCAAAAATAACTTAAGTTGGTAGATCCTTCCTCAAAGAAATGTCCTTGGATTCTACCTCAAAGTGATGGCCAAACAAGTGACATCTGTCTGGTTTAGTTTAAAATAGTGTTTAAAGCATGAACAAATCATGCTTATGATCTCTTCTTTCCAATGGCTTTTTGAGTAGTCACCTGGGGCTGAGCACTGAGGACAGGTCTTTACCTCCCTCCAGAGACTGATGCCGAGTGAAGGATCTACCGCAGGTGCCAGCTCAGCCCCGAGCTTTGCACAGCACATGGGAGGTAATATCTGCAGATTACTGTTCTGGGCATTAGGACTCCTATAAAGACCCACTTCTGAATGATCACAAATGGCCCCGTGGACAGTGGCTGACTCCGGACAGATGGATGAGGTGGGAGTGAGAAGTACCGTTTTATTTTTTACCACGTATATAAGTCCCTTATTTAAATTTTGAAAATGGAAAGAATACGTAATGCTCCCCACTGCCTGCCCCCAGGGCTAAGATCCTTTGGGGTCTATTCCACAGTCACCAGTGGAGCACCTGCCAGGTACCAGGGCCCGCCTTGCCCTCCAGCTCCTTCTGCTTTCCTCCTTGGATGCTGAGCATTGCCTGCCTCTGATCTTTTGCTCGGGCAGGGCTCCTGCCAGCCCTTCCCCTCCCCATCTCCATCTCTGGGCTTCCAGGGTCACTCCCATGCACTCCTCCCTGTGGCTTCCTGGGGTCCCCGGCCTGAACAGCCCACCCCTCTCCAGGGTTCACCTGACCTGGCGGCTGTTCCACTGGGCACATCCTGTGGCTCCCATCCTCCCTCCTAGTGAGGCTGGGAGCTGGAAGCAGGGTCTTGCCCAGCACCGGGCCCGAGCCGCACGGTAGGTGCCCATCAGGCTGACTGAACCAGCTGAGTCAGAGAGAAACCAAACCCACCTGAAAATGTCCTCGATTTAAGAAAAGACAGGTGCACCTCATCTGCAGACCACACCATTTCCACAGGACCCAGACCTTCATCAGCAATGGCACTGAGGTGTACCAGCGCCCACCAGCCCGGGAGGGGACGCTGGAAGCCAACTGCATGGAACATGGTCACTCTGCACTCCAGCTCTTCCCTTGTCCAGCCATAGCCACATATTCCACATGTACCACACATGTGTTCACCTGACCTCCTCTCCCCCATGCTTGCTGGTGGAATGGAAGTTTCAGAAGGCAGCCCCTGCATCTGCTTTGTTCTTCCCCCTATCCTAGGCCCAGTGCAGAGAGTGGCACATAGAGGCTGTTCAGGAAACATCGGTTGCTGAACTAAAATGTTAGAGAGAGGGTGGGATCCCTGCAGAGGGGGTGGGATCGCTGCTGAGGGGGTGGGATCGCTGTGGGGGGGTGTGGGATCGCTGCAGAGGGTAGGTGGGATCACTTTGGAGGGGGTGGGATTGCTGGGGAGGGGGTGGGATCGCTGCGGAAGGGGTGCGATCACTGGGGAGGGGGTGGGATTGCTGGGGAGGGGGTGGGATGGCTGTGGAGGGATTGGGATGGCCGGGGAGGGGGTGGGATCGCTGCGGAAGGGGTGCGATTACTGGGAAAGGGATGGGATTGCTGGGGAGGGGGTAGCTGTGTTTGTCCACATCACTCTCAGGGCCCCTCAGGGTTCCCCTTTCCCTCCTCCTCCTCAACTTCCTGCCAGCTGCTCACCTCCCTGGCCCAGCGTGGGAGGGTCAGGAATGGGGCATTTTTAAGTTCGCTGGCTGCGCTCTTCAAGCCCATAGGGATCCACATGCACTCCTGAAACCGGGCGCTCCAGAAATCATTTAGAAATCATTGCTACCTAACAGAATGCTTTCCATTCACTCACCCATCTCTTCATTTGTTGCTTCTTTTCTTCCTTTAATGTAACAAAATTAACTCGAACACCTAAAGCAGCAGAAGCCGCGAGTTTCCTACCCCATCTCCCTTCTCCCCTTCTTATGCCTGCATGCTGGTCCTATTCAGAGCAGTCTCTTTTCCAGCTGACCACGGCCACATGAGGAGGGTCCAACCAAGGAGCAGTAGGTAGATGTGTGTGCAGGAGCTTCTGGGAGGAGCCCTCTGGAAGAGCTGACTCAGCTGAGATGTATGCCCCTTTGGGACTTGAATATGATGTCTGGTGCCTTTGCAGCCACCCTGGGCCACGGAGGATCAACACCAGCATAAGGGTAGGTAGCAGGAAGATAAGAGGAGTCTGCTGGGTCCTTGTTGATTTTGGAACAACCATAACAGTCCTGACTGCCTGTGCAACTATTCCAGGGAATAGGGTGGCTCTAACATGGGGTCTGGAGTCAGCCCGCCTGGGTCACATCTCAGCTCCACTAGCTTACTAGCTGAGTGACTTTGAGCATCTTACCCAATCTCTCTGGGCCTCCATTTCCTTAGCTGCTAAGAAAATCCAATAATAGCATTTACATCTCATGTTGATATGAATGCAGGCAAACACCACCCCTCATACAAAACACGGGTTTCATGCATGTTAGTGAGCTATGGTTGTGCTCTTATTACTATGACTACTTCTCACACACGCTAAGCCCCGATCCTGGGTGAAGCAGGGCTGTGTGGTATTTAGTCCCCGCAAGCATCTGAGCAGGCAGACATCACACACCCATTTCAAGGCTTGGACACGCCAAGTGACTTCCCTGGGCTCACTCAGCCCATGGCTCTCAGCCAGGCAGCCTCCAAGTCCATCAAACCACCTGCTCCCTGGTAATCATGTTTTATTGATACTGAATGGGGGTTGATGTTGTTTTGCATTTTCTTACAAAACATGCTGTACCATCCTCTACAGATTCCCTCCCTGGAGGCCTCAGCAGGGACAGGGCCACTTCATATTGACACTACACAGAAGGGGCCTGAGCCTCTCCCCTGCACAGGATGGGACTCGGGGACCCACTCCCTGTACCCTGCATGCCACACACAGACGGGCTTTCCCTCCCTGTACACAGGGACTTCCACCCAAGACGATGAAGCGTCATATTTATATCCTCTGGGGCTGAGATTTGCCAGTTTAAACTTGTCCTGATTTGGAAGCTGTGTGTTCTGTTGCTTAGCTACCTCCATCTAAAAGCAGAACGTACAAGATCCATACATGATAGCCACCGCTTTGCCTGATCCATGCTGGCCTTGCCTGCCCCGGCCTTTGCAGGACTACCAGGCCCCTCCTTTTAGCGCTGAGGTTGATTTCTCCCCACAACATCCCATAGAGCCTGCTCACAGCACTGCCTCATGAGCTCCTTTGCATTTTTGCAACAAATCCTTGAGAGTGCCCTCATAAATCTTGGTGGTCTTCTTGACCTTGGAGGCTCTGCAGTGTTCACAGGCAGACCCCTCACCACAGCGGTGAAGCAGGAGGTGGTGCCACGCCAAGAGCTCAGGAAGGTGCATCTGTGCAGAACAGACCTGATCTCCGCTTGCCCTGAGATAGAAATCTCTAAACAAAGAGAGAATGGAAGCCCCAGCAACGGTCCCCCTGGAGGGCTGGGAAAGTCAGTTGGATAAATCTGCAGCATCAAAAAAAGGAAGAAAATCATATAAATTGCTAAATGCCAACAGCCTCTGTTCTTGGGATCTGGGAATCCAAAGAAGGCTATAGATGGCAGAGCCCTGCATGCCTCAGCTGACGGGTGGCCAGTACCGGGACAACACCGGCCCGACCAGGCCACACACGGGGGTGGCAACCTGAGCTGGACCTGTGGGATCTGCAGGGTCCCAGCTCAGACTCACCTTCCCACCTTTTTTTTTTTTTTTTTTTTTTCCTTAACAACAGGGTCTCATTCTGTTGCCCGGGCTGGAGTGCAATGGCACCATCATAGTTCACTGCAGCCTCTAACTCCTAGGCTCAAGCCATCCTCCCTCCCTCCTGAGCCTCCCAAGTAGCTGAGATCACAGGTGTGCACCACCATGCCAAGCTGTTTTTAAATTTTTATTTTTTTGTAGAGATGGAGTCTGGCTGTGTTGCCCAGGCTGATCTGGAAAATAGCAGGAAGATAACAGGGAGGTGCCTCAGTCCTGTGGGCAGTTGGTGACTCAGGCACCTCCCTCTTATCTGCCTGTGGGCACCCAGGTCTAGTGACCAGCCTGGGCAACACAGCAAGTGATCCTAGACTCAAGTGATTCTCCTGCCTCGGCTTCCCAAAGTTCTGGGATTGCGGGCATGAGCCACTGCGCCCAGCCCCCACCATTCTCAAGAGTCCTCTTCCCTCCAGGCACGATCAGATTCAGCGGAGCCTCCGGAACCTGCTTTAGATGTGGGCTTCATTCCCCTCATAGGCCAAGCCCCCAGATATCAAGGGGATTGAGAGCCCAGGTTCTCTGAGTGTCTCCTAGGGAGCAAAGATGGGGCAAATTCATGATTACGGAAATGATGAAAATGATGCTGAGGATAAAAATGTTGACAAAGTTGTTGCCAAAGATGATGGAAAGATAATAAGGAAGAAAAAGATGAAAATGACAAAGATGATGATAAGCAGTGAAGGTGACGATAGTGATGAAGATGAAATGATGACAATGAAAAGATGCTGAAGCAGAAGAAAAGGATCTGAAGAAGATCAAGTTGGTGAAGCGAAGGGAATGGTGACACCAATAACTGGTCACGTTTAGGAGACACCTTCCCATGCAGTTTCCCCTTCGTCCCTGCAGCAGTAGCTGCAAAATCACCGAGTACCCACAGGACTCAGTACCATTCTAGGGACTGGAGATACAGCTGAGAGGGAGAGGCTTCTTTTTGGAGTAAGGAAAATATCTCAAAATCGATTGTGCTGATGGAAATACAACTCTATGAGTACGCTGGAAGCCCTGAATTGGACACTTAAAGTGCGTGAAGCATGTGGTGTGTGAATTATGTCTCAACAAAGCTGTTAAAACTGAAAGAGACAAATTCCCTATCCTCATGGAGCTCATTTCTTCCTTTTCTTCCTGGAGAGCTTCCTCTCTGCCAGGCATGATTCCAGGCATTCTACATGTGACGGCTCATTACCTCCTTCCCGTGGCCCCACAAGATGGGCTCTGTTGTAATCACATCCCTTTTACAAAGGAGGAAAGTAAGGCGCATGTCAGGAAGTGACTTCCCCATGCCCACAGGCTGGAAAACTGCAGAGCTGGCTGGGAACCGAGGCATTCTGTCCATCCTGACTTCTCAGCGGTGCACTGTGCTGCTTCCTCAGAACAAGGGTGGAGCTGAGAGGGCCTCACACAAGGGCCCCCTCACAGGTGAGAGGAAGGAGACAGGTTGGCTGAGGCTCCCTAGGATACTGACAGTGGTAGTCCTGGAGGCTTCCGCTGCTGACAGTCACTTTACAGGATGACCCATTTATTTTCCCTGCTAACTCAAGAGTTGAAAATCCCCTTAACCTCAGTGTAAACAAACATGTACTTCTCCCAATACAAGTGCATAAGTGACTTCATATCAGAGGTGGCCAGTGGGTGGTCCCGGGGCAAATATGGTCCACAAATACGTTTTCTGGGTGCACACATTGCTTTTAAAAATATGAAGAGGCTCTCAACATTTACATGAAGGCTATTTCACCAAAAAAATCAAATCTTCAGCTTCTCTTGGAAATTCTGGCCACAATGGCCTGACGTATGGCCAGGGGTGATGGCCCACAGGACCTGAGTGACAGCTGCCCTCTTGAGCAAGAGTGCACACTCCCCAGGATGCCACAGCCCTGCCTGGCCCAGGTCACTTATGGCGCATTTGGGTCTGTGACTTCTACTCTGTTGAATGAGCTGTGAAGATGCCATCCCCCACCTGCCTCCTGTGGTGAGTCATGGGTTAATATTATTGGTCTTACTCATCCCGATAAAGCTTTCTCCCCTATTCCTCCTGACGAGTGCTCAGAAAGCTTTAGGAGTAGCTTGTTTCCACCAGAGACTTCCTTCCAGTGAGGGTGAAGTGGGGGCTTCTGGAGTATCCTCACCTGAGGGCCTAAGGACCTGCAGCTCAGAAACAGCCCAGGCTGGTCAGCAGCCAGACGGCAGTGGTGTCGCCGGAAGCACACGCAGACCCTGGCCTGGAGACAGCACAGAACCGGTCTCCAAAATTGGCAATGGCCACTGAGGTCCTGATGGCTCACACTATTCACAAATACACTTCTGAATAGGTTGGTTATAATCAATGTAGTAAATGGAGTCATTGCTTAAATGCATCCAAAGAGCCCACTATGCAAAGAAAGATATTCATTCAATAAACGCTTATTGTATTGAACTAAACTCTTATTTTATTGAAATAAACTGTTAGGAAATTGCATCTAACCCACTGTGCCTGCTGAGACAGTTGCATGGATGGATGGACAGATATTAGGGTACATCAAGCACAGTGAATAGGATGCCATTCAGTAAGAATTTAGTTCAACAATGTCTCCATCCACCTCCTCATCCATCTAACTACACAACATCCAACCACTTATCCACCCATCTATCCATTCATCCAGCTGTCTCTCCATCTACCTACTCATGCATCTCATAATGCAATTACCCCAGTAGCCATTAATCTGTTCAATCATCCCACCATCCAGATGGCCATCCATCTAACTACCCAACCACCCACCTATCCAGTCATACAATCATCCATCTATCCATCTAACCAACCATCCATTCAACAGTAATTAGCTGGGAGCCTACTGTGTACCAGGCACTGAGGATAAAGCATTGAAGAAGTTTCTTCCTTCCTTAAAGGAAAGTCTACTGCCTAGGTGGAGGATAATTTGAACCAGAGGATGGCCATGGATGAGTTCCAGGGAGTTGTGAAATAGGCTAAGGAACAGGACTTGGAGCTGGACTCAGGTTCGTGTCCTCACTCAGCTACTCACTGGCTACTAACAATTCTGAGCCTCCATTTCCTCACATGCAAAGTGGAGGCTGTGAGGCCTATCACACAGGAAGGAAATGCTGTAATGGACCCAGAGTCCCCAGCACGTGCCGACTGCTCTAGAACAGGGGTCCCAAACCTAGTACCCGTCTGGGGGAACCTAGCCTGTTAGGAACCTGGCCACACAGCAGGAGGTGAGTAGTGGCAAGCAAGCATTACTGCCTCAGCTCCATCTCCTGTCAGATCAGCAGCAGCATTCGATTCTCAGCAGATTGTGAACTACGCATGTGAGGGATCTGGGTTGCACACTCCTTGTGAGAATCTGATGCCTGATGATCCATCAGTGTTTCCCATCACCTCCAGATGGGACCATCTAGTTGCAGGAAAACAAGCTCAGGGCTCCCACTGATTCCATATTATGGTGAGTTGTGTAATAACTTCATTATATATTACAATGTAATAATAATAGAGATAAACTGCACAATAAATGTAATGTGCTTGAATCATCCCAAAACCATCCTCCTCCGTGGTCCACGGAAAAACTGTCTTCCATGAAACTGGTTCCTGGTAAAAAAAAAAAAATGGTTGGGGACTGCTGCTGTAGACAATGGTGGCTATGCAAGGAGAAATTCCCAGAACCATAGGAGATGTTTGCACACCTGACATGCTTAAAACTCTCATCCAGTTCGCAGACCCATGATCCAAAAAGGTAAATGATCACAAGCCTCATCACCTGTTTTGCAACCTTGAGGTTCACTATAAAACAGGAAACCCAAGCCAGGCGCAGTGGCTCACGCCTGTAATCCCAGCACTTTTGGAGGCCAAGGCAGGCGGATCACGAGGTCAAGAAATCGAGACCATCCTGGCCAACATGGTGAAACACTGTCTCGACTAAAAATACAAAAGCTAGCTGGGCATGGTGGTGCACACCTGTAATCCCAGCTACTCGGGAGGCTGAGGCAGGAGAATCGCTTGAACCCGGAAGGCAGAGGTTGCAGTGAGCCGAGATCACGCCACTGCAGTCCAGCCTGGAGACAGAGTGAGACTCCATCTCAAAAAACAAAACAAAACAAAACCGGAACCCAAGTACAGCTGAGTCTTTCCTGCCACAACTGCATTTCTTTTGGCTGAAGATGCCCAGCTGTTGGCATTTTGATCAAGAACAATCCTGGGCATGGTGAGTTGCTTGTTTGTCTCTGCATTTACCTTCTTTCTGGTGATCCCTTTGGAAATTGTCCCACTGGCAATTTCAGAGACTGAGCAGACAAATGTGTTTCTGAATACTAGGAAGCCAAATTCCTCCCTGATGAGGCCCCTCCTCACGTGTACACCACATTGGGAGAACAGTCTGGGCTTTGGTCCTTGAAGACTGTTTATTAACAAGAGCCCTCTTTAAGTCGAGGGTTCCCTGAACTTCCCAGTCCAGCTTTGGTCCACAGGGACAGTCCCAAGGTCCGGCTTGTGAGATGTCACCTCTGAAGGTGGGGAACTCAGCCCCCAACTCCCTTCTCAGCAACACGAGGGGATCTCACCTTCCCCTCACCTCCTATTTTATCCAAACAGAAGCCCTTTGCCCTTTATGTGCCCAACCTAAAACCCCAAATTATTCAGCAAGGTCCAATCGCTGAGGTCCCACAGGCTTCAGAACAAGAAAAAATGGGTTTCAAGCCCCCAGTGTCTTCAGATTGTGCTTTAAAAAAAAAAAAAAAAAAGCTTAACAGGCCGGGCGCGGTGGCTCACGCTTGTAATCCCAGCACTTTGGGAGGCCGAGGCAGGCGGATCACGAGGTCAGGAGATCGAGACCACGGTGAAACCCCATCTCTACTAAAAATACAAAAAAATTAGCTGGGCGTGGTGGCGGGCGCCTGCAGTCCCAGCTACTCAGAGAGGCTGAGGCAGGAGAATGGCATGAACCCGGGAGGCGGAGCTTGCAGTGAACCGAGATCGCGCCACTGCACTCCAGCCTGGGTGACAGAGCGAGACTCTGCCTCAAAAAAAAAAAAAAAAACTTAACACTGCTCCATTCCTGAGAGATGGATAGGGCTTATTCCACTGGAACACACAGAAGCCTGTTGTGGTTCCTGGTGGTCAGTGAAAAACAACCACTGCCTTCTGTACAAGTGTGTGAAGCTGGAGGCAAGATAGTGTAGAAGGAAATGGACCAAGGATAACAGGAAATGCAGGACCATATAAAACACCACGATGGGCTCTGAATACCCTTGACCTCAGCTGAGATCAGCAAGCCCAGCACGGACGGGGCAGTCTCCCCTTCCAGCCCATGTGCTCCTTGGGCAATCTCATCTGCACAAGTGGATGTAACCACTGCCAAAAACCCCAGGGACCTGACGGCCTAGGGACTCTTTGGACACAGAACCTTTCCCCTGTGTCTGCCTGCCTTCTTCCTGGATTCCCTCTCCACCATTGCAGACCCATCCACCCCTAGGCTGGCAGGCCCTCCTCCCTCACCCCCAGGCCTGCCGTTCATCCTCACCAGCTCTGCCGTCCTCTCTGCAGCCCCGCGTCCCCAGGATGGTGCTGGCTCCTGCGCCTGTAGCATGTGAGAGACCCTTGTCTCCCCACCCAGCTCTAGCCTTGCTCTCCCAAACCAGCCCTGCACTGCAGCAGAGGGGCGTTTCCCAGACATGCCCTTGCTCCTGACCCCTCAGGGAGCCCTGGCTGCTTCTCGGGAGAGCCAGGCCTCCTCATCTGCCATTTCCCACCAGCTTAGCCAGCGCCTCCTTGGTGGGCAAGGTCCTCACAGAACAGCAGGGCAGGGCCCCGCCATGCCAGTGGGCACACCCTGAGGAGGCGAACAGAACAGATGAGCAAATGGCACTTTCAGCAGCTGTGGAAGTGGCTAAAAACACAGCAGGGGATGATGTGACACAGGGTAACGGTAAGGCTGTGCCACTGGGGGATGGTCAGGAAGGTGACATCTGAGCTGAGCCAGAATGACAAGAGGAGCTCTGTGTGGATTGGGAACCCATAGCGGGCAGCACAGGAGCTTCCACCACCTGGCCCTGCAGCCCCTCCAGCCTTCTCCCTCTGCCCTGCCACCCTCACCCAGCCCTGAACCTTCTCAGCCCCCAGGGTGGTCCTGGGAAGGCGCTGCTGCTTCCGGCCTTTGAGCTCTCACTGGCTGGTCTGCCTGGGACACCCTCACCCTCCCTCCTGAAGCTGGTCCACACATCTATCTGTGTACATCTTTTACCATACGCAATGATTTATCACCTGTGAGCGCATCTTCTCATCTCTGCACCCCAGCGCCTAGCATGTGCACTCTACATGACAAAATCTCTGTAATTTGAGGGGTAAGCACCCCAAGAGATGGGCAATGACATTGGATGTCACAGGATCAACTGGGCCCGTTCTGCAGGTGCAGCCTCCCCCTGTAGGTAATTTCAAATGCTACCTTCCATCCCGGCAGCCACGGATTAACCCCGAGGCAGAAGGCAAACTTTGCAACCTTTTCAGGACGGCAATGATAACTGACAAGAGAAACCCTCAGTGCTTGTGGCAGCTCAGCCCTGCCCCGGGAGTGACCCATGTCGGGTGTGTTCACTCCTCAGTGAGGGTCTCGGGGGAAGTAGCAAGATCCATGAAGGAGCATGTGTCCAGCACCCACACCATAGCGAGCACAGAACTTCAGGGTTGCAGACATCAGCGGGCAAAGGACTCAGCCCAGTGAACATGGACCATAACCACCTCATTAACACAAACATTCACTGGAAACTGGCCTTTAGCTATAGTATATCATCAGCTTCCTGGCCCTGTCCACAAGGTGTGAGCCAGATGCTTGGCCTCAGGCAGCAAGGCTCAGTGGTTGGGCGCGAGGGCCCTGGAGCCCACAGCCTGGCCATTCGTGAACTGTGAGACCCGGGGGCACTGCTTAGCCTCTCTCTGCCCAGTCTCCTCATCTGCAGAGCAGGGATGATGGTCCCTGCTTGGCATCGCAGGCAATCAGCGCCGCACCTGCCCAGCGTCAGGGCGGACCCTCTCAGATGCTGCTATTAGTGGTGTCATTATGAAGGCTGGCATCGGAAGCTGATTCTTCCCCCACTTCCATGTATTTGAAATTTACCAAAGACCGTTTCTGTGGAAGTAAAAATTTCTGTCCACACAGTTTCAGGTAAAAGCTCACAGCAGAACGAAGGCCCCATTGAGACAGCCTGGTCCCCTGGCTGGCCAGGCGCGGTTTCTGCCTTGCAGCCCAAACCACAGCCTCTGCGGGGACACTGTCTCCACATTTCTGTGCGTTCTGTCTCCGGGACCAAAAATAGGCCTGCCTTGCCTAAAGCACATCTAGAGGAGGGAGCATCTAAACTCGCTGCACGCTGTGTCCTACTCCTGCAGACAGAGCAGGTAGTGGGAGGCCACAGCCCAGGAGGACACCTGAGGGTGCAGCGTGTTCTGGAGGCCAAAGAACAAAACGTACAGAGAAGCCGCTCAGAGATCCGCTAACTGCTGTGTGAACATGCTAAGTGCCCCCTCCTGAAAGATGCTACTGAGCGTTAATCAGCTTCTCACATGCGTTCCTGGGAGCAAAGAACGCCCCAAGGGGAATGACAGCTTATGCGTGACTTAGGAGGTGCCTACCCTATTCCTCTCTCTTCGGGCAAAATTACACAACAGTCACGAATGGGAATGACACTCAAGCCCCATCAACAGCAATGCTCTTGCACTCCCTGGCCCACTAGCAACGTGACCGCTGTTCATGCAGCAGCATTCATTTCATCCTGCCACAAGGCCTGCTGCTGGCCTCTGCTCCGTGCAGGTGACAGCTTGCCCAGGAGGGCATCCAGCCTTGACTGTGACAGCAGCAGCTCTGGCCCCAGCACCCCCTGCTGAGAATGTGCTTTTATGACTTTCTTCAGGGACCAATGTGGAATCTTCCAGAGGGCCCTGAGGCAGGTATTGCCACCATCCCCATTTCACAAACAAGGAGAGAGATTCTGAGACACGTGCTGGCCTATCTCACGCAGCTGAGACAAAGACGGCTGGGGTTTCAGGCTGCTTGCTGCACTGTTCCAGAGCCCTTGCTGGGCAGCGTCTCTTTCTATATGTTCCCCCGAGGATGTCCAACCCCCCACTGCTCCATGCTGGGTTGACAGTCTGCACTGCCACCACCCCCCATCCCCCTGTCTTTGCCCTGTTGCCCAGGCTGGAGTACAATAGCATGATCTTGGCTCACTGCAAACTCTGCCTCCCAGGTTCAAGCGATTCTCCTGCCTCAGCCTCCCGAGTAGCTTGGACTACAGGCACCAGCCACCACGCCTGGCTAATTTTTGTATTTTTAGTAGAGAGGAGGTTTCACCATATTGGCCAGGTTGGTCTCGAACTCCTGACCTCAAGTGATCCGCCTGCCTCAGCCTCCCAAAGTGCTGGGATTACAGGCATGAGCCACCGGGCCTGGCCAACATTCTGCACTGCTTTAGAGCAAGTGTGAAGTCCTTTGCCCAAGAGGCCTGGTGCGTTGCCTAGTTGCCAGCAGATACCCTGATCAAAGCCAAACCAATATATGAAAATTCAAAGCCATGCCTAAGATAAACAAGGAGCCACAGTGCTTTTGTGTCTAGAATGCTTCTCCCAGGACCAGGCCTGGGGCTCTAACAAATGGCCCATCTCACTGCACAGCAGCTTCTGCAAGCTACGTGGCCCCGGGCCAGTTACCTTCTCACTAAGGCTTAATTTTCTCATCTGTAAAATGGAGATGATAGTAACACCTGCTTTACTGGGTTACTGTGAAGACTACGTAAAAGAAAGAAAGTAAGGCAGACATCAAGCACATCGCGGGCACCTATGCTGAAAGCCAGCAGCAGGTCCTTCCCGCTGCTCTCCTTAGATGGTGGCTGTGGACAGGATGGAGGCAATACTGCCCGTGCCTCTGTGCATAATTTCCAGGGCACACCTACCGTGCGGGAGCTGCAGGCCTCTCATACTCTGCTGATGCATCGACACAAGTTTTAAAGGTAAGCTGAGCTCCTACACAGAGAGGGGTGAGAATCAGCATATAGCTTCACTCTTTCAGATGGGACCGTGACTTTCCTGGGGGTCCCGGACCAAGCACACGGATGTGTTCTGGGGTAGCCGTAGGGAGCAGTGACTACTTCACCAGGAAAAGGCCCCGGAACACTCAGAAGATAAAATATGAAGGTTCTGGAAATTAAAAAAAGGAAATGGCAAACGTTCTTTGGGATACAGTAGATGGCACGTTGCCATGGCAACCAGAGGCTGAATTACCTAGCAAGAGACGGTGGAGGAATCTCTCAAAGGGGGCAGAGCAGAGACAAAGGGAGACCAATGAAGCCACTGCTGCAGTGAAAACAAACGGCGCCTCTGGGAAGCCATGGCTGACCTCCTGGGATGCTACTCTCCGCTGCTATTTTCTCTGTGTCTAATTCCAGGTTTTTAAACATGGTGACAAATACCAGGGAGCTACTACATTCCAGTCCAAGGTTTAAAATTAGTTCCAGATTCAGTAAGTAATCGAGTAAAAACAAGCCACAGGGCCCATGTTTTCGGTACTTCTTATGTAGGGGGCGTTTGGGGTATCCCCGGCAGCCCAACCTTCTCCCAACTTCCCTCTCCACCTTCACTGTCGGCGGTGGGGACTCCAGGCATCTCTCATTCCAAGCACCACTATAATTTTTGTTGTTTTTTGAACCACATGTACTATCTTCCATTACTTACCTTTTTTTTTGTTTAGATTGTTTAGATCAATTCACTTAATATTTTAATTTGAAAGAACTCGGTTTGACTATCAAATAGAAAACCATTATTAACTGGCATAGGTAAAGGCAACTGCAAATAACAGAAGTGAATAAAATTCTGATGACCTCCAGGCTGGGAAGGATTTTTAAACACGGTACAAATAGTGCGAACCATAAAGCACATCGGGGGTCAGCAAAGTGCCAGCTGGGCCCAATGGACCGCTGGTTATTTTTGTAAATAAAGTTTTATTGACACACAGCCATGCCCCTTCATCCTCAGATTGTCTACAGCTACTTCAGTACTACAGCGCCTGAACTGAGTAGGGGTGGCGGAGACAGCCTGGCTCACAAACCTCAAAATACTGACAACTTGGTCCTCCCAGAAAAAGGCTGTGAGCTCCTGAAGTTTATGATCAGCAATCTGACAGCCTTAAAAATCAAAACCTCTGTGCCTCAAAGAAAAGTATTTTAAAACTGAAAAAACAAGCCCCAAACAGAGAGAAGAATCATGTAACTCAAAACGGGGAAGGATTAGAAGCTACATCTTCAAAAGTAAACTCCTAAAAATCATTAAGATAAAGAAAACTTCAGGCAAAGTACATAAATCAAAGAAGAAACCAAAAAGCTGATAAACGCTGAAAATAATGCTCTACCTCACCGGAAATCAGAGAAATGGGAAACCAAGCCTTAGGAACACACGTCCCATCACTGAGACTCACGGAAACGAAAGCCTGGGATGACGATGCCGTGGTGCAGAGGCCGAGCGGCAGGGCAGTCCCAATCGCTGGTAGAAATGCAACCTGCACCTGCGCCCCAAGCACAACTCTGTAACACCTGGAAGGGTAGGACCCTGTGCTCTATCCATAGCCCTGCCCCGGGCCGGCCTCACCTGCTCACGTTCACGGCCCTCCACCGTGAAAACAGTCAAATAAGGATTTTGGTGGGAGTTGGGAACACTGGGGCTCAAGCTCCCCAGCGGAGACCAGAAACAACCCTTCCTCGAAATGAAAAGCCCCACTGCTCAGAGGAAAATCTGCCCAGAGGGGGTGTCCAACCTTCAGATCATGGATTCTCACCCGGGGAGCGTTCTGTTGTCTCCGACCTCAGGGGACGCTGGGCGGTGTCTGGGACACGTTTGGTGGTCAGAAGTGGAGGATGTACTGCTAGCATCTAGTGGAAGGTGGGAGGAATGCTGCTAACACACTACACACTTGGGACGGCCCCTCCACGGAGAACAATCTGGGCCCAAACATCAATGGTTCCCAGGCTGGGGACCCTGCTGCAGACCCTCGCTTCTCAAAGTGTGACCTGCGGCCTGGCAGCGAGCAGTGTCGGCAGCCCCAGAAGCTTGCTAGAAATGCAGACTGTCAGGCCTCCCTGCACCTGCAGCATCAGAACCTGCATTTTCCCAGCGTCTCCAGTGACTCAGGGGCCTGGGGACAGCAAGGGTGCAGAGCAAATCAACAGAGGCAGTGGCGCTCCCGGAGCTGGTTCCCCTCACCCCTGGGGCACTGTCTCTCCCTCCAGGGAAGGGTCGACTTTTGAGGTTTAAAGAGGGAAGGGGCGGACTAGGGGCTGTCCAGGGCACTGTCTGCCAAGCCCAGCCCTGCACAGACTGACTCACACCTCACAGGGTGGGCAGGAGATGTGGACTGTGGCTGCTGGGATGGTGCGTATGAGATTTATCAGAATTTCCTCTCCTACCACACCCGAGACACATTAGTCTGCCATCTGGCCCGGTGAAAGGGGAAACAGAGGCCCACCCTGCAAGAATGGCATGACTTTCCTCTGAAAGCCCACCGATGCCTGCTCAGTGGCTCTTGGCACCTTTGGGCAGTGTCCATGGGCGCAAACTGGGGTACGCAGCAAGCTCTGAGGGGCTCTGGAATGTGGAACACCACTAGGGAGGTACCCGATCCTGGAAAGCCACACAGGTCAGCTCCACTTGGCTCATGGCAGCCTTGCCTTCCAAAAGAAGCCTCCATTCTCTCTCAGGGGCATGACTGGATCCCTTCAGACCTCAACCAGCAAGACACAGCAGCTCCACTCTGTCCTGCCCCACGGACATCTCCAGCCCAGCAGACTGCAGGGACCACCCAGGGAACCCTTTGGGGGTGCAACACAGAAGGTGCCCACCTGTGGCTCTGGGTCACAGCCAGACGGCAGATGATGGGCGGACTTGGTGCACATATTGTCCAGAAAATGATGCGTATGTGGATATACATGTATGTGTATATATGCACAGACATGCACCTCATGACATTTCAATGATATATGACATACGACACATACACGACAGTCGTCCCAGAAGATGAAAATGCAGCTGTAAAATTCCTAATGCCTAGTGACATTGTTGCTGTCATATAACATCGTGGTGTAACGCATTCCTAACATGTCTGTGGCGATGCTGGTGTAAAAAAATCCTACTGTGCTGCCAAGGCCTCTAAAAGTCTAGTACATGTAACCGTGCAGTACATCAGACTTGATCATGATATTAAATGACTATGTTACTGCTTCATGTATTCACTGTAATTTTAATGATTATTTTACAGTGTACTCGTACTTATTAAAAAAAAGTTAACTGTAAAGCAGCCTCCAGCAGCTCCCTCAGAAGGAGTCCAGAAGGCCTTGTTCTCACAGGAGATGACAGCTCTATGCTTGGTATTGCCCCTGAAGACCTTCCAGTGGGACAAGCTGTGGAGGAGGAAGACAACAGTGATATTGATGGTTCTGACCCTGTGCAGGCCTAGGCTAATGTGGCATTTGTGTTTTAATTTTTAATAAAACATTTAAAAAGTTAAAAAATTGAAAAATATAAAAAGCTTGTAGAATAAGGGCAAAGAGAAATTATTTTTATACAGCTGTATAATTTGTGTTTAGTGCTAAGTGTTATTACAAGAGTCCGAAAGTTAAAGTTTATCCAGTAAAAAGTTACTATTAAAGAAAAAAACAGTTTATGTAAATTTAGCTAGCCTAAGTGTGCGGTGATTCTGAAGTCTTCAGTGGTGCACGGTCACGCGCTAGCCTTCCCATTCACTCGCCACTCACTCGGGACTCACTCAGAGCACCTTCCAGGCCTGCAACCTCCATTCATGGTAAGTGCTCTATACAGACGTGACATTTTTTATTTTGTATGTCATATTTTTACTGTACCTTTTCTATGTTGAGAAATGTTTCGATACCATAATGTGCTAGAATTGCCTCCGGTATTCAGTAGAGTCATGTGCTGTAGGGTTTGTAGCCTCGGAGCCATCAGCTACAGCATGTAGCCAGATGTGCAGCAGACCGCACCCTCTGGGTTTGTGTAGTGCGCTCTGTGATGTTCCCACGACAACAAAATCTCCTAATGACGCATTTCTCAGAATGTATCCTGTCATTAAGTCACACGTGGCTGCATAACTGTGTGTGTGTGGGTGGGGGGGTAGCTTTACTTGACAAACTTAGAAGATCTGGCAACACTGGATCCACCTTCTTGCAGGAAAATGATCAGACAGAGGTGAACAGAGACTGCCCTCTGTCTCTAACACTGTCAAACCATGTCCTCATCAGTTTGGCCCAGTCCTTGCCTGGCTGCTACAGGCCAGTGGAGCAATTCACCCTCCAGGAGGCATTTGATGATGTCCAGGGACAGTTTTGGTTGTCACGGGAGGTGTAGTGTGTAGAGGCCGAGAATGCTGCTAAACATCTGAGCGTGCACGGCACAGCCCCCACAGGAAAGGGCCCCCACACGGCCCCAAACATCAACGGTGGCAGGGTCAAGAGGCCTGCCGCAGACGGTGGGTTGTGCGTCCCGGCCTGGCACACCCAGGATGTGGGATCTCAGAGGGGCTCAGCCTGCAAGGCCAGAGCACAGGCCCGGCTGTGCCCGCACGCTGCCACTTACTTGGAGAGCTTCATCTCGATCTGCTGCCGGATCTCCTGTCTTTCTTCATCAGTCCTTCTGGGGAAAATGTTCCGGTCTTCTAGTTCCTGTTTGCTTGGCCGGTTCCTTAGCTTCACGGCCAGGAGCTCCTTCTTGCATTTCCGTGGCAGTGTTCCTAAAAGCCCCGTCCAGGGCAAGAGGAGAGAAGGGAACAAAGGAGACAGGTCTCAGTGGAGGGCTGGCTTGTCGATGGAGCTGCCCACCTGCCAGAGGAAGGACTGCAGACCAGGGTGATGGTGGCTAGAACCGAGAGGACACATGCTCACCAGCTCGCGGCACTTCCCAGTGGACCAGTGGGCAACACGGGGGCAAGGTGATGTCACCGTCTCTGTCCACTAAGCCCCCTACTCATGGGTTTCCAGGTACAGTCCCGGCTGACACCTGCTGTCCCAGATGATTACTAATAGCACCCACATTTTTCTTTCAAAAATGTCTGAGTTTGGACCAAAAATGACAAGTGGCTTTCCCCATGGTGGCCGCTGCCCCCACCCAGCTCCACATGGTCCCGCACTTTTTCCCTGCCCACTGTCCCCCCAGCCACGTGGCTCTTCCTTCAGTTTCTAGATGTCCCGCCTTAGGGTCTCCGTGTCATCTCCTTCCTCTGCCTACCACACAGCTCTGCCAGGACCATCCAGGGTTGGACCCAGGTCCTCAGAAACCCTCTGAATCTCCAATCACCACCACTCCACTTATCTTAATTCCTCCCAACCAACTGATATCTTTTCAGTTTTTTTATCATCTGTCTCCTGCAGAGACCTTAAGTGACAGCCTTTCCCCCACCCACCCATGTCCTAGCAGGGTGTGGAGATGGTAGATCATCGGTGAATACTGTCGCGTGAACTTAAGGGTGGGCTGACTCCAGGTCTGCTAGGCCAGCCTTTGTGTCCTATGTGTGTCTGGAATCAGCTGAGTGAAGTTATCAACATGAGAGGAAGGTATTAGGGAATGGAATGTTTATATTTACTTAGGAGCAGAGATGGGGTTTAGCTCTTTCATAGGCAGAGAGGGTCATTCCTTAGTGCACTAGGAAATGTGGGTGCTGGTTAATTGAACTTTCTGAACAGCACAGTCCCCACCTGCCCTGTCACTGCAGATGCTGCTGCCTGCAAGTAACTCCAAAGTATCACATGCAATGTAGGTTGCAGTTTTGCAGTTTGTGGTTTTGCAGTTTTTTGGGGCTGGGATTTAATTCCTGGGGGCTCAAGTCATTATCCAATATGGTCACTTCCATAGATGAAGGCAGGTTTTATTTCTTAAGAAACACAGTACCTAAAAGGAAGTCAACTCCTAGCGTGGAGACGGGAATACAAAGCAAGAAAGTCAGTTGAACAACACGGTTGTTTCACAGAAGTTTGGGATAAAGTAAGACACAAAAAGTGGAACTCAGCCAAGTCTTGAATTTCTAACACGCGATTGTTTGCCATGTGTTTCACAGAGAAAACAACTTTGAAGATCATTTCAGCAAGGGCTCAGGCCCCACTTTGTTTTAATAGCTTTATAAATGACTGCAGTCTTGTATTTAGAGTCTCCTGAGGAGCCTGGAGGAGTCGCAGGCATTTTTCAGTTGGCCTTTACTGCATGTTATGAGAGAGACTGAATGTGACGGTGACATTCATGAATGCAGGAAGGTCTCAAATGTCTCGGGACAGATTCCTTCATAATGCTAAGGGACTAATACAGGAAAAAGGAACTGCCATTTCCAGAGAACTATAATATGCTTAAACATAAAACTATACTGAATGTGGTTTAATCTTTTCAGCTTTTGATGAAGCAAGTCCTTAAGCCCATTGCAAATGTCTCAGGCTTATCATCACATACGTTTAATCATATTTGTTCTTAACTGAGAAAAAGTTCCCTTCTTTGCAGATTTCTAGACATAAACGAAAACTCACTCTGTGTGAAATCTGTGCTAGGAGCAAATCATTCTCATTTACTTATTAATCCAGCCTCTATGAACAAAGCAAGGATACACGGTAGGACCACAACAAAAACCGATCTGACTGATCTTCACCAAGGTATCAGAAGGTTACCAGGTTTTGCTACTTAAAAGACAAAAGAGGAAATTTCCAAAAGACATCGCTTAAAATGAGGACTTTTCATGGATTTGAGTGACCCTTCTATCCACTGATTGAATTAATCTAAATGAGCATGCCTTCCCACAGCAGGCTGCCTAGCACTGAGCAGGAGGTAGAAGCTGAGAAACAAGTGCAGGGATGGAGGGAGAGCTTTCAGACTAGGTTGTGTGACAGACGTCACCCTCCCCAAATGCCCCCAAACACGCTTGCTTTCTCTTCCTAGCCTTTGATCTGGAAATCCCACTTCTAGGAGTCTGTTTCCTAAAATGATTGGGACAAGCACATAAAAAGTACGTAAAAGGATGTTCATCCCGGACTTTTTCATAAATGTAAGAAATTGAACACAACGTAAACATCTAGTCAGAGGACACCTGTTAAATTACGATGCATCTGTTCCATCTGAATATTGTGTACCTATTAAAAATGGTGGTGTATATGTTACGGAATGACAAAAGATAGTCACTATATATTGCTAAAGAAAGCAAATGAAAGTATGCATATTATATGCCAAAATATATATGTGTATGTGTCCAATTTTGTAAATATATATTATAATAAATTGGCATATAAAAGCCAAGAATTGATCATTTTACTTAATTTTGGTTACTGTATTTTATTTTTTATATAGCTTCCTTGTAAAAAAAGAAGTCATTGCTTAGAAAGAATATTGTTAAGTAACATCACAGAAAATGACAAAAAAAAAATCTCTCCTTTGTAAAAGCAAAGAGAAAACTGGCAAAAAAGATTGCAGTCAACTTTTTCACAACTCTGGAAATTAAGCACATGTTTACAGCAAAACAAGGAATGTTTATTCCAGAAAAATTGGTGGAATTTTGAGAGAATCTTTCACCTTTTCCAGTCCTGTGCCCCATTCTTCAATCTGCAGTAGCCTTGACATGTGACGGTCTGCATTTGTGGTGAAGACCAGCTGCCTGGCAGCCACCGAGGGAACAGAATGGGGCTAGAGCTCTTCAAAGACTCATTCCCCCTGAACTATCATCATTTGACCCATCTTGTGTTCCCTAGAACACCACTTTTGCAAGGCTGTCTGTATTGGACCTGATCCAGAGCTTACCCAGTGCAAAAAGCCTTTTTCTCAGGGGGGTTTGAAAATAATACAGCATTGTCTTTCCAAGTACACAACTTTCATTTATCTTCAGACCAGTCTTGCTCAGTAATACCCTATGGAGCTCTTTATTGGCAAAACTCAATAAAAATCCATGCATCGTGCAAGAAATTAAACTAAAAAGTAAAACCCTGAAATTACCAGCTCTAGTCCAACTCCAGCAAATGTGGTGGGTGGGGGCATCTTTTCAACGCACAACTGACAGGGCTTAGGAGGAAGGATGGGCAAATGCCGGCTCCTTCTCTCCGGGTACCAGAGTGGCACAGATAGCTGCTAAGTGGCACCACTCTTGGCTCCACCTCACCAACCAGGAACTGCCTTCCACGCTCCCTGCACACAGATACCAACACGTGTGGGGCTCAGGACATTCCCCTAGCCCCGGTCTCATCAGGTCCCATCTTCCATCCCAGTGGAGCAAAGGATGCTCAGGAGAATCCCAGACTCTGTACTCAAGCACACAGAAGCATGGACACCATTGGTCACTCCCTTCTTTGTGAAAGGCTCTCTTCTCTCTCCTTCCAGGTCTCTGCCCTAGCCTGCTATCTTCCTGCCTCAATGATCATGTCTCAGTTTACTTTGCTGGCTCTTCATCATGTCCCCCACCTCCAGAGGTGGGTGTGCCCAGGACCCAATCCTCAAACCCCTTCACTCTCTGTCCACATTTGCTTCCCATATGACCTCCTGTGTCCCATGACACTAAGAACCAACTGCTACTAGCTCGAGATTTCCATCCCCAGACACCACCTCCCTCCTGAACTCCAGGCTTGCACATTCAGCTTTCTTTACCATGCTTGCCCCAGATCTCTAGCAGGCATCCCAAACTTAGCACGTCCAAAACTAAGCAGGACCTCCTCCTCTCCTGTTGAAGCACAGAGTGGTTAAGAGGCAGAACCTGGATGTAAACCAAGGCCTGACCCCAGCAACCACACTCCCAGCCTGACATTCATGGATCTGCTGAGTTCAATAAGGCACTTGTCCATAATGGGCCTCTCCTATACCTGGCACTGAAGAGCAAAGATGAGGAAGATGCCGCACATGCCTTGCTGAGCTTGGTCAGGTGAGGGAAGGAAAGGTAAAACCGGCATTTCTCATGTTCTCAAGCACATTATGTGTGTTTCTATTTGTGCGTTGTCACAACATATCCTAATTATCTGTGTGTCTCTTTCCCTAACCATAGTCATTATACGAGCTTAAAACATTTTCACTCCATGGGGAAAAACAAATGTGGCGAGTTTATCTACAGCAAGGATTATACCTTGTTCATTGTTGCCATATACAAACTCAAAAGCTGCGGAATGATCTGGTGCAAGAGAGAACGAATAAGCCACATGAGGAAGGTAGTGTGCCAGAAAGGGATTTCTGAAGGAAGTAGCATCTGAGCTGAAGCCTAAAAGATAAGTGGGGTTCCCATCTGGGGACATCCAATAGCAGAGCCTAACTTTGTTCTCTAGAAGGAATGTGCTGTGAAAACTTGTCTCAGTCTTCAAAGTAAAAAGCTATGACATTAACTTCTGCTTCTGACCAAGGTGGACAAACATGGACTGAATTGTCTTTCTCACTCAAACCTCAAACACGAAGTCAAAATGTATAAAACAGTAGTTTTCAACGTGCTAGAAATTAGCAACGGAAGACAGTGATCCTTGAGAAATGAGAATCAAATGGAGTAGCCCCATGACTGGCCAGCTACTGCCTCTAGAGAGTTGCTAGGCCACAATCCAGGGAGGGGGAACCCAGGAAGAGCCTGGAAAACTCCCGGAGTTGAGAAGATGAACCTGAGAGGCCAAGGGGATCAGGGCAGCCAGAGTTAGCATGAAAGAGACCTGGAGAGGAGAGAGTTGTACAGTAAGAAGACCCAAAGATCTGCAGAGGGTCCCTTGAACCTTCAGTGGATTAATATGTGCCTCTGAGGAAAGAATCCTCTGAAATGATGAGGCAGCAGTGCCCGGTGCACACATGGCACTGGACAGAGGGCCGGTTCCCATCAGCCAGACAGAAAACTTCATGATGTACAGACATTGAATAGAGTACACAGGGGGTTCTGCCTCTGGAATGGGAGTTAGCCGTTGAGCTAACTCAATAACTGAGCACTGCTCTGGTTCTATCTAACAAATGTTAAAGCAAAACCTGGGATGAATTAGACTATTTTCAAGTAACTTAACTGCTTCCCAGAACAAAACTCAAGAGTATTTATAGGAATACAAAAACATCCAACACCCAAGAAGGTAAAATTCACATGTGTCATCTAATAAAAAATTACCATGTCTGCAAAGAAGCAGGAAAAGGCTCAGTGAACTTTATGCATGAAACATAAAGAAAACTGTGTCTGGGCCACGGTAATCAAAATCTATAACCGTGAAAAAATTTTCAGAATGGATTAAAAGTGTACAGAAATAAAAAGACATTCTCTGTATTCTCTGTATAGAGTAACAAAGAGAATGACAGCAGATGTCTCAAGAAAAGCAATGCAGATGACAAGACAGTGGAGCAATAATTACAAAGTAATGAAAGAAAAAAACCCCAGACAACTTGGAATTCCATACTTGGAAAAACTATCTTTCAAAATAAAGACAAAATAAGTACCTTCTTGGACATAAAAAAGCTGGAAGATTTCATCACCAGAAGACCTGCATTATAAGAAATGACAAAGGAAATCCTTTAGGCAAAAGGAAAATGATAGCCAATAGAAACCTGAATCTGTACAAAGGAAAGAAGAGTAATAGAAATGGTAACCACAAGTGTAAATATATAATTTTTTTCTTATTATTTATCTTTAAAAGAAAACTGACTTTGATAATAAAAATAAAGTAGTATGAGGTTTATAACATGAGTGAAATGGACAACAATAGAACAAATGTTGGGAAAGGAGAACAGAAGTATACTCTGGTGAGGTCATGAGACTAAAAGTGAATTAGCATACTATCACTTGAGGTAGGCAGTGATAAGACAGAGAGGTATGCTATAACCACTAAAGCAACCATTATAACTATGAAAATAGTCAAAGAGGTATATAGCTAATAAGCCAACAGAGGTGATAAAGTGGAATAAAAGAATCACTCAATCCAAAAGAAAGCAGAAAGATAGAAAAGATGAAAAAAACTAGATGGAACAAATAGAAAATAAATTGCCAGATGGAAGATTTAAACCTAATAAAATAATCATTAAGTGCAAATGGTTAGAATACCCTAATGGCAAAAATTTTCAGAATGGATTAACACATGAGACAAAACTATATGCTGCCAACAAAACATGTCTTATATATAAAGAACATATAGATAACCACAAAATTTTATATATAAAGATACAAATAGATTAAAAATAAAATCTTAAAAAAGATGTACCATTCTGACACTAATCAAACAGAGCTGGAATGGGCACACTAATATCAAGCAAGGTAGAATTCAGAGCAAGAAACCTCATCAGGTTCTTTGAAAAGGGTCATCTTATAATGATAAAGAGAAAACTTCATCAGGAGAGCATAATGATACTAAATATTGGCAAACCTATGTGAGCTTTAAAATACATAAAGCAAAAAGTGATAGAACGGAGGAAAGAAATAAGTAAATCCACACATTATTACTTGGAGATTTCAAAACCCCTCTATAAATAATTCATAGAATAAACAGAAAACCTGTAAGGCTACTGAAGACATGAATGACATTATCAACCAATTTGATCTAACACTTATAAAGCACTGTACCAAACAACAGAAGAGCACACATTCTTTTCAAGTACACACACAACATTTACCAAGATCGGACATATTCTGGACCAGAAATAAGCTTCAATAAATGTCAAAGGACTCAGTCATATCAAGTATGTTCTCTGACCAGAGTGGAAATAAATTGGCAATCAATAACAAAAAAATACCTCTAGAAAAATACCCACATATTTGGAAACTAAATTCCTGAATAATTCATGGCTCCAATAAGAAATCAAAAGGGAAATTTGAAAGTGTTTTGAAACAAATAAAAATACAATATATCAAAATAATGGTAACAGGGAAATTTATAACATTAAATGCCAATATTAAAAAAGAAGAAAGGCCTCAAATCAACGATATGAGGTTCCATCTTAGGAACCTAGACAAAGAAGAACAAAATAAACCACAGGAGTAGAAGAAAAAGATGATAAGGATCAAAGCAGAAACCAATGAAATAAAAAATAATAATAAAGAAAATAATTCATCAGGAAGAAGAAAAAAAGAGATGGTAAGGGAACACACAAATTACCTATATCAGAAACTGGGGAGGTGAGACTGACATCATCTAATTCTACAGATGTTAAGAAGATATAAGAAAATATAATGAATCACTTCATGCTAATAAATTTGACAATTGATAGAAAGTGAACAACTTTCTTGCAAAACACAAACTACCAAACCTCACTTAAGAAGAAATATGTAACCAGAATGGACCTATATTTATTAAAAATAGAATTTCTAATTAAAAATCTTCATGCACATACACACTGCAGTCTCAGACACATGCACTGTTGAGTTCTACAAAACATTTAGGGAACAATACTAATTTTATATAAATTATTTTTAAAAAGTGAAAGGAAGTTGTTATGGTTTGAATGTTTGTGTCCCTTCCAAAATTCATGTTGAAACTTAATCTCCAATGTAATAGTGTTAACAGGCAGGGACTTTCGGAAGTGATTAGGGTCAGGAGATCTCCTCCATCATGAATGGCTTGAGGGCTCCTCCGTAATGAATGGATTTAAGGCCCTTACAAAAAGGGCTTCATGATAGTTCACATCTTTTTGTCCTTCCATCTCTTGTCATGTGAGGACACCTAGATGGTGCCATCTATGAAGAATGGGTTCTCATCAGACATTGAACTTGCCAGCATCTTGAACTCCTAGCCTCCAGAACTGGGAAAAATAAATTTGTGCTATTTATTACCACCTTGTCTGTAGTATTTTGTTATAGCAGCATGAATAAACTAAGACAGGAGAGACTACAAATCATTCTGTGAAGCCAGAATTTACTCTGACAAAGTAAACTAGAAAATATTTCAAGAAAAGAAAATGAAAGACCAATATTCCTGAAAAACGCTGATGTAAAACTCTAAAAAAATTAGCAAATCCAACCCAACAATTTATAAAAATTGTGATACACCATGACCAAGTGGAGTTTTTATTTCAGGAAGGCAAGATTAGTTTATCACTCAAAAAGCAACAGTGTAATTTACCAAAATTCACAAACTGAAGAAAGGAAAGCACACAATTACCTCAATGTACATAGAAAAAGTATTTGGCAGCCAATGAGGAAACTAACACTATAGCTTGCTACCACTATTGCCACAGACTTCTGAAGACTAGGCAACAGAGGTACTCACAGACATTGCTGACATTGATTACAGCTGAAAAACCTGCACAGAGACTATGTTACCGCACCCACCTGGAACCAAGGGCAACGTACTCTACCCTACTGACACCCTAGGACCCATCTATAGGTAAAAATTTTTCCCAAAATATGCCAATCTATAAAATTAGAAGAGGTGACTGTGCCACAATATGTGCAGATATCAATGCAGGGACACAAGAAACAAGAAAGCAAGGAAACATGACGCTGCCAAAACAACACAATAATTCTCCAGTAACTGACCCTAAAGAAATAAAACTTTATGAATTGCATGAGAAGAAATTCAAAATAATGACCTTAAGAAACCTTAGCAAGATACAAGAGAATACAGTAGAAAATTCAATGAAATCAGGAAAACAATTTATAATCTGAATAAGAAAGTCAACAAAGAGTCATCATTTAAAAGGGAACAAACAGAAATCTTGTAGCTGAAGAATTCAATAAATAACTTTTTTTAATTGAGAGCTTCAACAACAGACTAGATCAAGCAAAATGAACTTCTGAACTCAAAATAACCCATCCAGAGGGGAAAAGAGAAAGAGAAAAGGATTAAAAAATGAAGAAAGCCTATGGGACTTATGAGACACCATTAAGTAAACAAATGTTTGCATTATGAAATTTTCAAAGAAGACAGATAAAAACACGGAAAACTTATTTTACAAAATTACGGGTGAAAAATTCCCATGTGTTGGCAGAGATATGGACATCCAGATCCATGAAACTCAAACATCCCCAAATAACTTTAACTCAAAGAAGTCCTCTCTCAGATAATCAAAGTCCTCTCTCAGATAATCAAACCACCAAAAGGTGAAAACAAGAAGAGATTCTAAAAGCAGAAGGAAAGAAAAATAACAAAGTCACATATAAAGGAATCCCCACTAGTCTATGAGCAAACTTCTCAGCCGAAACCTCTCAGGCCTGGAGAGAACGGGATGATAAGGAAGGGGGAAAAAATCCCTACTAACCAAGAATATGATATCCAGCAAAGCTATCCTTGAGAAACAGAGGAAATACAATCTTTCCCAGGCAAGAATAAGCTGAGGAAATTCATTACCACTAGATTGCCTTTACAAGAAATGCTTAAGAAAGTACTTCAACCAGAAGTGAAAGGACAATAATTACTATCATGAAAACATGTAAAAGTATAAAACTCACTGGTAGAGGCAAATTCATAATCAACTTCAGAATCTACATTATGATAATGGTGTAGGTAAATCTTTCAAATCTCTAATACGAAGATTAAAAAATCAAAATGGTCAAAAATAACTACAGCTATAATAAGTTGTTAAGAAACATACAAAACTAAAAAGATGTAAATTAAGGCAGCAAAATTATAAATTGTGGGAGTGGGGTAAGGTAAAAGTCTACAGTATTTGTATGTGACCAGAGTTACATTGTTTTCTACTTAAAATAGTGTATTATAACTTTATAATTTTTTATATAAGCCCCATAGTAACAAAAAAAATTACAGCAGATACACAAATGAGAACAAGGAAAGAATCAAAGCTTCACACTACAGAAAACCATCAAACCACAAAGGTAAACAACAACAGAGGACAAGAGGAACAAAAGATCTATAAAATAACCAGAAAACAACTAACAAAATGGCAGGAGTCTTTACCCATCAATACTAACTTTGAATATAAATGAATAAAGTCTCCAGCTAAAATAGAGAGTGGCTAAATAGATTTTTAAAAACAAGACCTAATTGTATGCTGCCTACAAGACATTCACTCCACCTCTAAGGACACACATAGACTGAAAGTGAAGGGAAGGACAAAAATACTCCATGCAAATTGAAACCCAAAGAAAAGCAGGAGTAGCTATGCTTATATCTGATAAATTAGAATTTAAGTCAAAAACTGTAAAATGTCATTATACAATGACGAAATCAATTCAACAAGAAGATATTAACCATTGTAAAAATATATGCATACAAATTTGTACCTAAATATATAAAGCACATATTATTAGATCTAAATGAAGACATAAATTGCAACACAATAATAGCAGGTGATATCAACACCTTACTTCAGCAATGGACAGATCATCCAGGCAAAAAATGAACAGAGAAATATTGGATTTAAAGTGTACTCTAGACAAAACAGACATAATGTACATTTACAGAACATTCTATCCAGCAGCTGCAGAATACACATTCTTCTCAATTGCACATGGAACATTCTCCTAGATTATATATTAGGCCAGAAAACAAATCTTAACAAATTTAAGACCAAAATCATATCAAGTATCTTCTTTGACTACAAAGGTATAAAGCCAGAAATTAATAACAGAAGGAACTTCAGAAACTTTATAAATATGAGGAAGTAAAACATCATGCTCCTGAATAACCAAGGAGTCAACAAAGAAATTAAAATGGAAATTAGAAAGTATCTTGAGACAAAAATAAAAACAAAACATACCAAACCTGATGAGATACAGCAAAAGCAGTTGTAACAAGGAAGCATACAACAACAATTGCCTACATCAAAAAATAAGATGTGAAATCAACAACCTAACACTATACCTCAAGAAACCAGGAAAAGAACAAACTCAACCCAAAATTAGTAGAAGGAAAGGAAATAAACGTTAGAGCATAAATAAAATAAAGACTAGAAAATACAAAAGATCAACAAATGAGGTTTTTTTGAAAAGATAAAGCTGACAAATCTTTAACTAGACTAAGAAATGAAAGAAAATCAGATGAAAAATGGAACATTACAACTGATACCAGAGAAAGAATCATAAGGCATTATTATGAACAATTACATGCACAATGCACAGTATGAACAATTGGATAACCTAGAAGAAATGGATCATTTCCTGGACACGTATAGCCTACCAAGATTTAATTTTGAAGAAATAGAAAATCAGAACAGACCAATAATGAATAAGGAGATTGAGTCAGTACTCAAAAAACCTCCCATCAAAGAAAAGTCCAGTACCTGATTGCTTCACTTCTGAATTCCACCAAACATTTAAGGAACTAATATCAGTTCTTCTTAAACTATTCTAAAATATTGAAAAGAAAGGAGTATTTCCAAACTATTCTACAAGCCCAGCATTACCTGTTACTAAACCGGATAAGGACACACAAAAAAGAAAACTATAGGCCAGCATCCCTGATGAACATAGATAGAAAAATCCTCAACAAAATAATAGCAAACTAGATTCAACAACACATTTAAAAAGATCCTTCTACATGATCAGGTGGGATTTATACCAGGGATGCAAGGATAGTTCAATATGTGCAAATTAATATGTTACATCATAGATGCAGAAAAAGCATTTGACAAAATTCAACATTACTTTGTAATAAAAGCTCTTAATGAAGTCAGTTTAGAAGAAATGTAACTCAATATAATAAAGGCCATATATGACAAATCCATAGTTAACATCATTTTGAAGGAGGAAAATTGAAAGCCTTTCCTCCAGGATCTGAGGATGACCACTTTTTTTTTTTGAGATGGAGTCTTGCTCTGTTGCCCAGGCTGGAGTGCAGTGGCACAATCTTGGCTCACTGCAACCTCAGCCTCCCTGGTTCAAGTGATCCTCCTGCCTCAGCCTCCCGAGTAGCTGGGATTACAGGTATGCACCAGAACACCTGGCTAATTTTTTGTATTTTTAGTAGAAATGGGGTTTCATTGTGTTGGCCAGGCTGGTCTTCAACTCTTTATCCTCAAGTAATCCACCTGCCTCAGCCTCCCAAAGTGCTGGGATTACAGGCGTGAGCCACCACACCAAGCTAAGGATGCCCACTTTTACTACTTTAATTCAACACAACACTAGGAGTCCTAGCCAGAGCAATTAGGCTACAGAAAAAAAAAAAAAAAAAAAAAGATATCCAAATTAGAAAGGAAAAGCTAAATTGTTCCTGTTTGCAGATGACATGAACTTCTATATAGAAAACCCTAAAGACCTCACCAAAAAAACTGTTAAAATAAACAAATTCCATAAAGTTGCAGAATACAAAAATCAACATACAAAAATCCCTACTGTTTCTGTACAGCAATAGCAAACTATCTGAAAAAGAAATCAAGAAAATAATCCCATTCACAATAGCTACAAAACAGTAAAATGGGAATAAATATAACCAAGGAGATGAAAGATCTGTATTCTGAAAATTATGAATCATTGAAATAAATTGAAGATGACACAAATAAATGAAAAAATATCCTTTGTCCATGGCTGGGAAGAATAAACATTGTTAAAATGCCCATATTATCCAAAGTGATACACAGATTCTATGCAATCCTTATCAAAATACCAATGACATTATTCAAAAAAATAGGAAAAAAATGAATCTAAAATTGGTATGGAGCCACAAAAGACACTGAATATTTACAGCAATCTTGAGCAAGAATGAAGCTGGAGGCACGACACTACCTGACTTCAAGATATACTACTATAGGCTGGGTGCAGTAGCTCACACCTGTAATCCCAGCATTTTGAGAGGCCAAGGTGGGAGAATTGCTTGAGCTCAAGAGTTCAAGAGCACCCTGGGAAACATAGTGAGACCTCGTCTCTACAAAAAAATACAAAACTTAACTGGGTGTGGTGGTAAATGTCTATAGTCTCAGCTACTCAGAAAGCCAAAGTGTGAGGATCGCTTGAGCCCAAGAGGTCAAGGCTTCAGTGAGCTGTGGTCATACCACTGCACTCCAGCCTGGACAAGAGAGTGAGACCCTGTCTCTAAAAAAATAAAATAAAATAAAATAAATAGATATACTACAAAGCTATAGTAACCAAAACAGCATGGTACCAAACAATATTTTGGTATAATAACTAAAACAGCATAAAAACAGACAGACCAATGAAACTCTCAAATATAAAAATCAATTGACCTAATTTTGAAAAACGGGTAGAAGATTTTAATAGATATTTTCCCAACAAAGATATGGTGATAAGTATATGAAAAAATGCTCAACGTCATTAATTATTAGAAAAATGCAAATTGGCCAGGTGCAGTGGCTAATGCCTGTAATCCCAGCACTTTGGGAGGCTAAAGTGGGCAGATCACAAGGTCAGGAGATCGAGAACATCCTGGTTAACACGGTGAAACCCCGTCTCTACTAAAAATACAAAAAAAAAAAAAATTAGCCAGGCGTGGTGGTGGGCACCTATAGTCCCAGCTACTCGGGAGGCTGAAGCAGGAGAATGGCATGAACCCAGGAGGTGGAGCTTGCAGCGAGCCGAGATCATGCCACTACACTACAGCCTGGGTGACAGAGTGAGACTCTGTCTCAAAAAAAAAAAAAAAAAGCAAAGAAAAGAAAAAGAAAAATGCAAATTAAAACCATAATGAGACATCATAACACACCCACTAGAATTAAAAATTAAATTCTAACTCTCTGCTAAGTCTGTGGAATTCTACATATAGGCATAGCCCAGCCCTTGGCCAACTGGATCTGCACAGAGTTCTTTACATTAAAAAGATTGACCACATCAAGTATTGGAGAGGATGTGGAGGAACTGAAACTCTCATACCTTGATGGTGGGAATATATCAGAGGACCACTCTAAATGGCAGGATCACTTTACATTTTTCCAGTTATTAAAAACTTAAATACCTACCACATGACTCAGCCATTCCACTTCTAGCTATTTATCCAAGATAAGTGAAAGCATATGTCCACAAAAAGACTTGTACAAAAATGCTGATCACAGATTTATTTGTAATAGCTAAAAACAACCCATATGTCCATCAACAGTTGAGACCTGTTTGATGCTTCCAACCCTCATTTGTTCCCAGCTGTTCCTGACAGCCCCACTCCATGAAAACCACACATGGCACTTTGATCCCATGAACAGCTGCCCTCTCTAGAGTGAAGAGAGGTGCCTGGCTGTAAGACTAGTCATCAGAATCCTTCCTTCTAGTCCTAGGTGAGTGGGGAAGACAGGAAAGGGACAAAGAAGAGGAGGCGGATCTCACATCAGTCTTCTCCCTGATACCTAATCTCCAAGATGGAAAAGCTTAATATATATTAATACCTCTGTGATCGTGTAAGCATAAAACAGCCCGAACGGGACAGACAAGAAACCAGTAGCACTGGGGCTCTCTGGGGAAGGCATCTGGTGGTTGAGAGGTTGAAGTAGGAGAGACTTTTCATAGCACAGTCTTTAGTTCCCTTGCAATGTATAATGAGTATAGCACCTGTTTGCAAAAATAAATAGAAATACAATCAGTATGAAAAGTGCTCGCATGCTTCTCCAAAGTGACCTTCTAGCCACTCCTCTGGGCAATGCTCCTTGAGGTCAGGACTTCCCAGAGGACAAGGCTGTAGGGTGATTTGCTTCCCAATGGGGAGTTCCAGTCAGAGCCACCCTTCAACCTACCAGGGAGCTTGCTCTGACCATCAGAATTAGAGCCCATCTTAGTTTGTTTCATGCTACTACAACAGAATACCCAAGACTGGGTGATTTACGTTGAACAGAAATTTATTGGCTCACAGTTTTGGAGGCTGGGAAGTCCAAGAGCAAGGTACCAGCATAACAGGGGGCCTTCTTGTTATGTCATAACATAACAGAAGGGCAAAGAGAGGCTGAGAGAGGGCCAGACTGACTCTTCTATACCAGCCTTAATCCCATCCATGATGGCGGAGCTCTCATGGCCCAATCACCTCTTAGAAGTCCCACCTCTTAATACTGTTATAATGGCAATTAAATTTCGACATGAGTTTTGGAGGGGACAAACATTCATACTATGGTGGAGCTGAAAGGTGCCCACCAGGCTCTCCTTCTACCCTCACCTCCCTGGTGAATTAATGAAAAGAACACCAAAGTTCATGGAGATATGAGTTGTCCCAGGTCATAGCTGAGACCAGAGAGCTGACTGCCTCCCAGCTCAGCCCAAAGAACTATGTTCTCTTCCTCAGCTACAAAAATAATGTATGCTCATTGCAAACAACTTAAGCCTAACAGTAGTATTAAGGAAAAATAGTCTCCCTTTCTCTGCCCACATCTCACCTCTAAAAAAAGCTACTGCTAACATTTTGCAGTATCCACTTCCAGACCTATTTCTATACAATTAAAAATTTACAGACTCCCACTGAATTCTGATGTTTTACAAAAGTGGGATCATACCATACACAGTACTTTGCAATATGCTATTTCCTCCACACCACAGCTGGTCCTGGTTCCAAAGCAGGGTGTTTTAATCCAGCTCTTTCAATAGCTGTTAATAATCCCACAGTGTGAACATCACATAATCCCATCATTTATTGGTCCAGCTTACCATGAATGGACACTTAGGTTAGTGTTTGTTTTTGTACTTCTAACCAAAGCTGCAGAAAATGTCCTCATTCCTGCATTTCTCTGCATGCATATGAATATTTCTGTCAGCTTGATCCCTAGAAAGGGGAGAATTCCTGAGTCAAAGTTTCTGATTATTGTAGGTTTTGACAGGAACTCTTTGGGGCCATTTCTCCCTGTATCACCTGGCTGGCTACTGCTTTTAGAACCAGTCTCAGGTACTCTCCAGAGAAGAAAAAGGATGCCAATGTGGTGGGAGAAGGGAGAGGATCAGGAAAAATAACTAATGGGTACTAAGATTAATACCTGGGTGATGAAATAATCTGTACAACAAACCCTCATGACACAAGTTTATCTATATAACAAACCTGCACATGGTACCCCTGAACTTTAAAGTTAAATTTTAAAAAAGAGAAAAAAAGGAAATGTATATCAATAAGAACATAAGGCAAAGAGGCTTTGGAGTTAAAATAAACTCACCATGAGATATCTTTTTCTCAATTAGCCTGCATGTTGGAATTCATCCTAAGGACATAATTACAGAGATGCACAAAGTCTTAGTTACAAGGAAGTATGTCTCCACGTTGCTAATGCAGCCATTTCCCAGCACAAACTGCAAGCCAGGATTGGCAGTCCTGGATCCTGGTGGGCTCAGGCTGCATGAATTGATGTGCATGAGGCTTTGGCATTTGAGTAGAGGGAGTAATGAATCCCAGGAAAGAGGAGGGCGACAGGGATTCCCCAACTCCTCCCAGCCTGGCCTATGTCCTGGCTTTATAAGCCCCTGTGTGAGAACAGTCCTGGAGTCTGTTTTGCACAAGCAGTGACATTTTCAGATATTGTACCTTTTAATTCTAGAACTTCCATTTGGTTTTCTTTTAGTTTCTGTTTCTCTGCTAAGATTCTCCATCTGGTCTTTCTTTGTGATCATTTTGTTGACACTCTAAGACCTCTAACATATTTATAATAACTGCTGGTCCATTTTGGTTTTGAACAAAGTCTTAAGGTATGTCCCTTACTCCTAAGTCTTGGTCTTTGTGGGATTTCAACAGTCTGTTGCATTCATCGAGGTCTCTTCACTCTGAGCTGAACTCCCAACATCTCCCAGCACCCCCCGACCTTCAGCTCTCATGCCCACAGGCAATCTCTGCTAAGTCTGTACAATTCTGCACATAGGCATAGCCCAGGCTACGGCCAACTGGATCTGCACAGAACCCGTTACATAGCTCCTTCCTGTCCTACAAACTCCAGCTGTTTCAGTAGCCCAGACTCCAGTCTCTGCCTCCTCATCTCAGTGAGATCACCACTCTGCTCAGAGGCCACCTCCCCGCACCCTGCAGGAAGATGCCTCCCCCAGAAACCAGGGAGATCAATTATGGGCTAACCCAGGGGTCTCCACTCTCTCAAGGATAACAGGCATGTACTGTTGCTGTTCAATGCCTCAAAACAGTCCTCTCATTCATTTTGTCCAGTCTCTCATTTGATTTTGGTGGGAGGGCAGCTACCATCGCTTTGTCATGGCCAGAGGCAGAAGTGCCTGACGTTTTCTGAAACAACAGTGACACTGTTATAGATGCCGACACCAGACTCTGGGGGTCTTGAGGGCAAACTCTCCCTACATCATGGCACATCTTTTCTGAATGAGTGGGCTGTGATGTTGGAGGAGGGGACTGCCTGGGCTTTGATATGGAAACATGGAGATGACATTAGCTGACTATGAGGATCTGGGAAGTTGAACGGGTTTCCTGGGAAAGAGGACAAGGTTAGCTTTGGCTCTGCTGAGCTCAGGGTGCATCACGGCCTCTACAGGGACAGTGGACAAATGGACATGTGGGGCTTTAGCATCAGAAAGAGCTGGAGCCAGGGATGGAGATTTGCGATGATCCATGTATGGGGACAGATGTGAGGTTGAGCCTCAAGAGAGAGCACAGAGCCAGCAAAGGAAGGAGCCAGGAAGCTTGGGCCTGCTCACCTTTAGGGGCGGGTCAGGGAAGAGGGGCCAGGATGGCAGGAAGAAAGGCAGGGATGGTGTCCTGGGAGCCAGGGAGAGAGCAGGGTTGGAGGTTAATGAGAGGAGGGAGCCAACAATGGGGGAGGAGGGGCTGCCAGGTGTGGGGGGCATCCAGACCCTACAATGGGTGCCAGAGGGTAAGGGAAGCGTCACTATTCCTCAGTCTGAAAGGGAAGCGCCCAGGCAGGCCTTCTGGGCTGATGAACTTTCTCTAGAGAAAAACGCATCTGTACGATGACCTGGATGAGATTGGAGGCTATTATTCTAAGTGAAGTAACTCAGGAATGGAAAACCAAACATCGTATGTTCTCACTCGTGTGTAGGAGCTAAGCTATGAGGACGCAAAGGCATAAGAATGATACAATGGGCATTGGGGACTTGGGGAAAAGAGTGGGAGGGGGCAAGGGATAAAAGACAACAAATATGGTGCAGTGTATACTGCTTGGGTGATGGGTGCACCAGGATCTCACAAATCACCATTAAAGAACTTACTCTTGTAACCAAATACCACCTGTACCCCAATAACTTATGGAAAAAATAAAATAAAATGGAAAAAATGCATCTGTGGGTGTGTATTTCAGATGGGAGCTAGTGTTGCATTTTCACTACACAGTCCTGTGGATCTCTACCATTCCACACCTCCAGGGTTCTATAAAGTCTAGTTTCTGTAAAAAGCATCACTACCTATCAGAAAGAGGAAAGTGAGAGTGCTTTGCTTTATACAGTAGCTGTAAACCAGTAGGAAGTGGGTGTGGAAAAGTCAGGCTCTGTCTGAAAGCCTGAGTTCTAGTCCAGGGCGCCTGACTAAGGAGTGGCACTGGAGACTGTCCTCTCCAGCTCCAGCCAGGGAGGGCTGACTAAGGAGTGGGACTGGGAACTCTCTTCTCCTCGGCTCCTGCTGTGCAAGGGTTTGTGTGTGTGCCATGGTTGTTCGCACAACAACAGCCCCAAATATGTCCCCATACCTCTTGTGCATTTTCTTTATATAAAGAGTGAGATCATTGGCATAGTAGACAAGGCTGCACATGGCCATTCCCCTGCCGGCTTCTCCAGAATGATCTCTGCCTGTCTTCTTCCCTTTTGTCCCCTCAAAGGCTGGGCTTCCTTCCACCCTGGAGCTTCTGAGCCTGTGAGACCCTCCCACCTCTGCTCCTCCCCTGGATCTCAGCTCAGTGCCCTCCCCAGCCCCGCCCTGGAAGCCAGTGCACTTGCCAGGGCACTGCAGTTCCATCACAGGCCTGGATGGGGCATCCTCTGTGAGAACGCCTGTGCCCATGGATGTAATTTACATACTCATCAAGAAGTAAACATCAACTCTTCATAGCAGGTCAAGTGCAAGGAGACCACTATTCTCCAATCTTTCTACAAAAACGTGGTGTCTATTTTCCTACCCTTTGTGTCTAGGTCAGCACTGGGACATGGTTTTGCAACAGAATAGGGCACAAGTGATAGGGTTTCCTCCTGCTTCCACTCTGCCTGATTTCCCTTACTCTGACACCACTGCCGCCATAGCCATGAAATTTAAAATAACACATGCATGTTGGATTGCAAAAGTCCTGCATACTTCCTGAAAAAAAAATAGTGATTAATGAAGATCACCATTGTTGAGGACTTCTACAAGTAGCACAGCAAGAGACTTCTGTAAATACCTGTTAACTACACAGAGAGAGCTCCATGGACACCCGTCAACTGCACGGAAAGAGACTTCTGTAAACACCTGTCAACTGCACAGAGAGAGCTCCATGGACACCCGTCAACTGCACAGAAAGAGACTTCTGTAAACACCTGTCAACTGCACAGACAGTGTTCCATGGACACCTGTCAAACACACAGAGAGAGCTCCATGGACACCCGTCAGCTGCACAGAGAGTGCTCCATGGACACCTGTCAGCTGCACAGAGAGTGTTCCGTGGACACCCGTCAAATGCACAGAGAGAGCTCCATGGACACCCGTCAAATGCACAGATAGTGTTCCATGGACACCCGTCAACTGCACAGAGAGTGCTCCATGGACACCCGTCAACTGCACAGAGAGTGTTCCATGGACACCTGTCAGCTGCACAGAGAGCGTTCCATGCACACCCGTCAATGGCACAGAGAGTGCTCCATGGACACCTGTCAACCTCACAGAGGGCCCTCCATATGCCCCTTTAACTGCTCAGCTGTGCTAAGTGCCATGCCACGCACAGTGGCCACCCTGACCTGTTGAAGTGTCAGGATAGCTCCGCTAGGTCCTCGATGGCTCTGCCCCTAGAGCTGCTGCCTGGGCTGCTGCGGATGGACCTGCTCATCTTAAAGAGAGAGGAGCAGGAGGCCACAGCAGCCCTCGCCGTCCCCCACAGAAGGGCCTTGGAGCAGGCAATCTCACATCACTGAGTTGTCAGGTTCTCAAGCAATTCTCAGAGGGATCACCATGACCTTTTTTAAAGGGAAATTGAACCTCCAGCCGGTCCCAGCCCCACAGACTGGGACCCAAGTGGGCAAACTGAATGGCCACACAGAGCTCAGAGCCCAGCCAAGGCCCCCAGATCCCAGGCTAGCCTGCACTCCCTGGGGGCACACACGCCGAAGCTGGGGAGTGAGCAGGGCAAAGGGGAGGATCCCAACCCCGGGCCTCCTGCCACGGAAGGGCTCAGTTGAGGAGGGAGCCGGCAAAACACCGAACTGACTTAGAAGTTTGAGCATCACAGGGGAAGGATATTCTGACCTCTGAATCCAAACAGTGTTTACGACTCAGACTGAGTGGCAGTTCACTACCTACAAATAAACAGAAAAGTCTAGTGCTACCTGGGTTCTACCAGAAGCAGGGGATGCAGAGGGCCGTTGGAAAACAAAATGAAGCAGCTTTGAGGACCAGACCTCACGCGCTGTGCTGGTGCCACATGCCAGGGACACACCCACTGGACAGATGCTGGTGCTGCTGACCACGGCCTTCCTCTGTGGATGTGACTTGGCTTTCCTCACAGTGCATGCAGGAGGTGCTCAATAAACGCTCTTGACTGACTATATGGTCCCTGTCAGCGTGGAGCTGGGCAGGGCAGGGCCCCTCTAGTCAACTCAGGTCGCCGGTGAATCATCACCCGCTTCCTCCCCTCTGCATATTCTCTTTCAGCCAGGGGCCCATAGCTCCAAGAACGGAGTCCAGCAGCACCATCCCCACTCCCCAGCTCCTGCCAATTTCTCTTCTCTGCCTCAGTCTCCCACATTATGACTCAACTGTGGACCACCGCTCTGCCCCAGAATTCACAAGTTGAAGGCTTGACCCACAGTGTGACTGTATTTGCGGGTAGGGCCTGTAAGGAGGTAACTAAGGTTAAAGGAGTTGCAAGAGTGGGGCCCCGATGTGATGGAACTGGTGTCCTTGGAGAGGAAACAGAGGCCAGAGTACTCACCACCCACTCTCACCAACCAGCACACAGCGGAAGAGCCCTGTAAGGACACAGAGGCCTCACCGGAAATTACCTTGTTCTTGGACTTTCAGCCTCCAGAATGGTAAGAAAACAAACGTCTGTCGTTTCAGGCACCCACTCTGTGGTATCCTGTTATGGTGGCTGGAGCTGACTCTGACGCTCCCTGCAGACCCCATCCCCTCCTGCCCGGGCCTCCTCATGGCCCCTCCCTATCTTTCCTCTGGAGCCCACCTGGGGCCCTTTCCAAGGCTTGAATCATGACAGACAGCATCAGGTCTGTGCTCCAGAAAGATCAGTTCAGCTGCAGGAGATCCTGCACCGCTTCCCACCAATGGCAGCAAGAGCAGCCAAGATTGAATGAGCCCCTGCTGTATGCCAGGCCCACAGGTAGCCTTTGAATGCGTTTCCCACGTCATCTCCCCGCAGCCCTATGAGGCAGGTGCTAGGATTTAGTTTTCCTATTTTGCAGATGACAACGTCCCACAGTGTGGTCCAAGGCCACATAGCCAGGAGGTGAGTGACTTGGGACAACCCTCAGAGGCTTCACACTTTGGTGTCTTTTGAATTCCAGCTTTCTTTTCGGGGTGAATAAAGGTCTCTCTCCATGGCCAGTCCCTAGGTCTTACATTGGGCTCTGCAACGACCACGCTACCCTGTGCACCTCATGCGTCTCACTTCCACACCCAGGCTCAGGCCGTCCCTATGTGGAAAGCCTTTACCTTGATGACCAGGACTCCTCATTTTAAAGCTTTGGTTCTCCATCCTGGCAGCTCTTGAGAGTCACCCGGTGTTTGGGTCAGGGCTCTCCAGAGACACAGAAGCAATGGGATAGACACACACCACACACACATATACATATGCGTACATATACATGTATGTACATACACATTCTATATATATATATACACACATATATGTGCATGTGTGTGTGCTTTAAGAAATTTATTTTAAGGAATTGACTCACACGATCGTGGGGGCTGTAAAGTCCTGGATTTGGAGGGCAGGCCGGCGGCTGCAGCGGATACCGCAGGCTTGAGGCAAGATTTCCTCTTCTCTGGGAAACTCCAATTTATTCTCAATCCTTTAACTGACTGGAGAGGGCCACTCAAAGCCCCTTAAAGTCACCGACTGCAGGTGACAACCACATCTACAAAATACCTTCACAGCAACACCCAGACTAGCATTTCAATAGCTGGGTGGGACAGCCCAGCCAAGAAGACACACAAAGTTGACCTTCACCCTTGCGGAGCCTGCAAAGTGCAGAGGCCCAGGCCCCGGGGAGACCGATACAGTTCCTACCAATGCTTTTATAAGCACATGGCTGGCCCAGAGTGGCTGCTTTCAGATGCACAAATCACAGAGTATTCTTTGCCTTGTCCATCTGGTGCTCATCCCCCAATCTTGAAATCACCTCCTGGGGGGTCCTGCCTCCTCCTTGCTGTAGGCACCTGCGGGCTGGGACCCCGGCTTGTATCGCTGTGTCCACAGCACCCAGGGCAGTGCCTGGCACCTATGATGTGCTCACGCGTTGGACGAACAGTGGGCTACAGTCATGTGCTGTGGAGCTGGAAAGCCCTGGATTCAAAATGGGCAAGTTTCATCCCCTCTCTTTGCCTCGTTTTCCTCTACTGTTAACACACAAAAAAGCAGTAATAGCAGCTGTCTCATCACCTTGTCAAGGGACTTAGGCAATAAAATGCATGAAAAGTGCTTATCAAGGTACTTGATGGGAAGTAATAGCTCAAAAAAAAAAAAAAAAGGGCGGGGCGGGGTGGGCAGCCCTGTTTCAGCTGATTGTCACTGGGGCTGTGCGTTCCCACTCTGATCGCTCTGCTGCTTGGTGCTCAGCCAGAACCACCCTGGGCCAGACCTGCCTCCGCTGCAAGATGCCCACCAGGTCGCCCTGAGACCAGGTTCTCCCAAGCATCCTGCATCCCAGCGAGCATCTCCAGCGCCATCTGGTGTCTGTGCGGGGAGTGGCTGGGTTTCCACAGCCTTTCAAATCTCTAGCCCCAACTTTCAAGAAAAGGCAGGGGCTGCCTGCTGTTTTGTGAAGTCACCATGGAGATGACTGTGGGGGAGTCCTCACTCGCTGCAGGTGGCTCTCCACTTTACAGAAGGATACACTGCATGAAGCCTTTCAGTACACCCTCCCCACACTTAAAATGGCATTCAAATAACACCTTAGCATTCCCTTTTTTCAAGTATGTCTACTGGGGAAAGGATCCTGGGGCCTGCGAAGGGGGTTTTCTTTACATTTAGACAATACCAGGAACTGCCTGAGTGTCACCTCTCTCCGTGTAACATTCTCCATGTCATCAAATGCCTGTGTCACCACATTCTTGGCGTCACACATTTGTCTTAGGATTTTGATACGGTTTGGCTGTGTCCCCGCCCAAATCTCATCTTGAATTGTAGCTCCCATAATCCCCAAGTGTTGTGGGAGGGACCCCGTGGGAGGTCACTGAATCATGGGGGTGGCTCCCCCATACTTTTCTCGTGGTAGTGAATAAGTCTCATGAGATCTGGTGGTTTTATGAGGGAAAACTCCTTTTGCTTGGTTCTCATTCTCTCTTGCCTGCCACCATGATTGTGAGGCCTCCCCAGGCAGGTGCAACTGTAAGTCCATTAAACCTCTTTTTCTGGCTGGGTGTGGTGGCTCACACCTGTAATCCCAGCACTTTGAGAGGCCGAAGTGGGTGGATCACCTGAGGTCAGGAGTTCGAGACCAGCCTGGCCAACATGGTGATACCCTGCCTCTACTAAAAATACAAAAATTAGCCAGGCATGGTGGTATGCACCTGTAATCCCAGCTACTTGGGAGGCTGGGGCAGGAGAATTGCTTGAACCCAGAAGGTGGAGGTTGCAGTGAGCCAAGATCGTGCCATGACACTCCAGCCTGGGCAACACAGCAAGACTCCATCTTAGAAAAAACAAAACAAAAAACAAAACAAAACAAAACGAAAAAAACAACCACCTCTTTTTCCTTATAAATTACCCAGTCTCAGGTATGTTTTTATCAGCAGTGTGAAAACCGGACTAATACACATTTCAACTCCCGACCTAGCCCTCTTTTGCGTTGTTGAGTTTATGGTGAACATCAGCTTTTAAGGTCAGTCATGAGCTCCTAGAGGGTTGGAGACTGTGTCTAGTTTCTCCTTAGAATCCTTGAGGCCTAGATTGGGACATACAGTACTTGTTGAATACACAGCAAGGGTGTGTCTTAGGAAGCTTTAAAAAGAATCTATAAAGCCGGGAAATCCCGTATGTCCCTTTACTCTTGTACAGCCTAGCTGACTGGAATTGACTCATGGGATTGTGGGGGCTAGTATTTACTTTTCCACTCCTGCACCAGCACTAGAACCCCCCTGTGCTTGCTGAAATGCATTTCCTAGGGCCTCGCTCCTAGGACACAGTGGGGCAGGCTATGCTAGAACATATCAATATGTACACAGTCACTCTCTCGGGTCACCTTTTATTACTATCTTGCATGTATATTTTATAAAGTACGCAGTATATTAGCATGGTATATTAGCAGTATATTAGCATGGTACCTCTAATGTACAGTTCATAAATAATGTACGAATATCAGATTTTTTTTCTTTTGCCATTGGGACCCACCCTCAGAAAACCTTGGCAGCAGGTCTACCATGTGAGCGCCATGTGCCCCACACAGGCCAGGCCCTCCATGAGCATTGTCTCATCCGCCCCCAGGACAACCTGACAAGGGGGTCACTGACATCACCCGTGAGCTACCGACAGGCAGCCAGGGCCCAGATGTGCCACCACCTGCCCAGGGTCAACCCAGTGGGCAGAGTAATCTGAGGCTGGGCGCCGTGGGTTACCTAACCTGGTCTGGGAGAGGTGGCTCGTGGCAGGTGCCATCGAGAGGCCTTCTTGGGGCTTGTTTCTCCTGACCGACCCAAAGGTCCCCACAAGCCTGTCCTGGCACGTGGACCCCAGCGATTAATTCTCCTTGCCCTTGTCCCTTGCTAAGCAGGCAAGCAAAACCACAGCCAGTTACACAAACACATCAATTGCATATGTGGATGGAGAACAGATGTACCCAGGCAGCGGCAGGGACATCAACGCTCTCACTGATGAGCTGGCCGAGGAATGAGGAAAAGCACAAATCAGCTATGGAACATTGACAAACTGGGAGCTAAACTTTGCTTCATGCCTGTGAGGCAGGATTTTGATGAGCGGTGGATGCCCAGTTCTTCCCTGTTCCTGCATGCTCCTCAGCCACAGTGATGAGGATGACAGTGCTAATTACCATGGCAACCAGAACGCTTACTAAGCACGATGAGACAAAGCTATACTTCGGTGAGCACCCCTGCTTACCTTCATAAGAACTTTGTTGTCACCCCCATTTACAAGGGGTATAACCGAAACACAGAAAGGTTAAGAAACTTTTCCAAGGTCACAGAGCTAGAAAGAAACATGTGGAGGCAAGTGGGGTGGCCAAACCCTGCAGCGAGTCTCTCTACGTAGAGTAAGCCCCAGAGACGGAGGCCCACCCTGCACAGACAGCCTTCCCTGAGACATTCCCAATGCCAGGGGCCAGACGTTTGTGTCCCCCAAAATTCCTATGTTGAAGCCTAACCCCGATGTGATGGTATTTGGGGGGTAGGGTCTTGGAAGGTGATTAGGTCATTAGGTGGAACCCTCACCAATGGCATTGGTGCCCTTAGGAAAGGGGCCTCAGAGCGCTCTGTGGCCCCTTCTGCCATGTGAGGACACATAGAAGGCACCATCTATGAGAAAGTGGGGCCTCGCCAGACCCCACGTGTCAGAACCTTGATCTTGGACTTCCCTGTCTCTGGAACTGTGAGGAATGAATTTCTGTTGTTTATAAGACACCCAGTCTAGGGATTTTGTTATGACAACTCAAAGGGACTAAGACTCCAGCATGGATGAAGTGGAGGGCCTGTGCTGTGCTTACATGGGCCCAGGTGAGACACAGTGGTGAGTCCCAGCCTGCAGCCTTGCTGTCATGAACACCTGGGAGAAGCTGTCTGCAGGAGGAGGAGCAGCACAGGCAGCTGGAGGGCTCTGGAGAAGTCAGCTTTCTTGCATCAGTAGGTTCTTCCCTTGCAGCCCTGATTCCCATAGCAGCCCCTCAGTCCCTCGCTCCCCCTCCTCACATGTTTCTACTGGGCCCAGAGCCGGGACACTGTGACAAACCAGACAGCTGTGGTCATGACTCTTGGGTTCAGCGCAGAGAAAAGACAAAACACAAACATCTTTTTCTTGACAGGTTTCAAAACTTAAATCTTGGGGCAGTGACAACACAAAGACTGTTTCTCATAAAATTCGCTTTTGATGACTGGAGAATGTGCGCAAGGCCCTGCTCACCCACCACTGACCACGCATACCCACGAAGGCACTCCGTATGCAAGCCTTTGTGTACGGGCACGCGTGTGCATGTGGGCATAGGGCCTCCACCATTTCCGAAAATTAAATTCTGATGCAGATGCATTCTCCATTCTAATAGAGAATTGAAGTTCACAAAAATGTTTGATAACAAAAATTTTCTTTTTCACATGGGATAAGACAATGCCTGCCAAGCCTCCCTCAACAGGGGAAAGAGAGGGAGACGGAGATGGAGAGGGAGAGAGAGAGAATAAATGGATAATCAAATGAATAAAATAGTAGTTGTTGCGATTAATAATTGATTAATTTGCTGCCTGGTGCTTTTCTGCTTTCACACCATGAATATGCGAAAATAACGTATCAGGCGAGACAGTGGGAATGGGGTTTGAACTCAACACACTGCAGAGAGAAGCAAATAACAACCATTATTCACCATTGTCTGCACCAGGCAAAGCAAAATACTCTTACAGGCCTTTCCTACTGTGAGTAATTTTCCCCCAAAAAAGCAACATTTATAGACTTTCTCTAGGACCAATATTGAATTTTCCCACAGCATTTTATCTCAGAGATTTATCACTTCTGGAGCATTGGGGACACAGTTGAGAATGTGACAAAAGCAAATCACTCTTTTCTGCACTTGATTTCAGGGCTTCAGGGACCCTAGACTGTATACCCTGGGACCAGCACACAGAAGGCTCAATTTGCAAATGGCTGGAGGCTGCACCCCAGACATACCTGCCAGTTTGTGCAATGAGCCCAGCCCTCAACAAGGAGTTTCTCAGGGTCAGACAGGAACCCTGACCTTGGCCCACAAAAGACCCATGGAGGAAAGGGGACCTCACCCAGGGTTTGCAGATGACATCCCCTGTAACACGTTGCACAGTGCACTACAGCGGTGGGCCAGGGCCACGTTCATGACAGCAGTTTCCAGAATGAGTTTCTACCATGAGTGCTACCTTCCCCCAATCTCAGACCCCAGCTCCAACTCCGTATTCACTTACGGACACCAGGTTTCGAGGACAAATAACAAGAGGCTCAGGTCCGAGCCACACCATGGGAGAAACAGTACGGGGAGGAGGGCTCCCCGGACTTGGACCTGTTAGTACTTTACAGGCACTGGCTCCTCTAACCCCCCATTGGCCCATTCTGGCTCATTCATTTAACTGATATTTATTTTGCACTTAGCACTCGTGAGCTGTAAGAACTACAGAGGCGAAGACTTGGTCTCTCGGAGCCCATGTGCTGGTAGAGAGGCTGCATGGGCAAAGCCAATGGTATTGGGGTCAGGGACGCTGCCATAGGGAAAATAAGGTTGGGTGAGAAGAAGGGGCCAAGTGTTGCCACACAGCGGCCAGGTGGCTTCCTGCACTGAGCGATGTTTTAAATGCGGTGGAGCCATGCACACCTCCAGGGACAGCAAGAGTCTCAGGGGCTGTGGTTGGGGTGTGAGGACCATCAGGGAGGCCCATGGGCTGGGTCCAAGGGAGAGGCGAGCCGGGAGAGGGAGGCAGGCCACATGGGGTGGGGCCACAGACACTGGGGAGGATGTGGCATTCAGTGCCTCAGGGAGCCACTGGAGGGATTTAAGCAAGAGGTAACATTATCCAACTTCCATGGGACCCTGGTCCTGTGGCCACCTGTGTGGAGAATGAACTAGAAATGGGGCAATAGTGGTACAGAGAGACCGCCTGGGGGCCAAGTCCAGGCAGGAGAGCACAGCGAGCCATTGCCAGAGAAGAGGGAGTTGGCTGGACCCGCGAACTGCTCCAAGGGGAGCAGAGAGGACTTCAGGGTCATCTGGACATCAGCACAAAGCCAAAAGCTTCGCAGGAGCCTAAGATGTATTGATTGAAATGGGGAAGAGTCCCAGCCCAGGGCACAGATGGGAACCGAGATCTGGAGATGTAAGCTGTGCAATGCGCACCAGTCCCCATGTGGATGCGTACAGTCCACAGAGACACCCTGGAGCTCAGGGGCTGTTGGCTGGAGGGACAAATCAGGGATTCATCAGGGTCACAGATGTGTTTAAAGCCACACATCCAACAGTTGCTTACTGACTCTTAGAACCAGGTACCGTGGGATGATGGACACACCACAGGACACAGACAGATACCAGCATGATCCCTCATACAGACAAAATTAGACAGTCAACATAAGTAATTGATAGGTAGCAAAGAGACAGAGAATAGAGAATGACAAGAATTAGTGTGAATCTGCAACTGTGTCTCAGCTAGGAAGGAAGGTTCAGTGTTGTCATAGAAGCCAACAATGAGGGCCTTCGATCTGACAACAAGGAAATGGGGCAGGGACAGGGGAGGGACCCGCCCAGGGCCAAGTCCAAGCTTCACAGCACATTCTGTTGGAGGCCATGGACCGGCCCAGCCACAGAGGTCCCAGGGATAGAGGGGGCTTTGTGGGTCAAAGCCCAGAGCCTAGCTTTGGCTCAATGAGAAGAGGAATGAGTTAACCAAGAGGAGTAGAATCAGGGGGTTAAAAGGGGGTTCTCTAAAAGATGTGCCCAAGTCCAAATCCCCAGGACCTGTGAAAGTGACCTTATTTGGAAAGTGGATCTTTGCAGAAGTAATTAAGTTAATCTCTAGATGAGGAGATGATCCAGGATTATCCAGATGGGCCCTGCCTGCAATGACTATCCTTATATGAAGGGGAGAGGAAGCAGGGAGAGGAGATGGCCATGTGCCCACAGAGGCAGGGCTGGGAGTCTCAGGCCAAGAACGCAGGAACCACCAGAAACTGGAAGAGAATGGCTCCTCCTTGGAGCACTCGCAGAGAGCATGACCCTACCCACACTTTGATTTTGGATTTCTAGCTTCCAGAACTGCAGAAGAGTAAATTCTGTGGTCATAAGCCACCCAGCAGATGATAAGGTGTTACAACAGCCACAAGAGGCTAACACAGCTGGCTGTGACCAGGCCACCTGGCTGAGCAGGAGGCGTCCCTGTGCAGAGCACTCAGAGAAGGCAGGCGCTGGGCAGGAGGGACAGAGGCGGGAGCCAAGGGTGCCACTAGGTGTGCTTTGATGCCATCTCCAGTGCACAAACTCTGCGTCTCAACCATGCTGCCACAAAGTTTTTTGAGGGCACATCCGGGCCAGGCCTGAGGCTCCCGAGAGGTGAAACGCAGATTCCCATCCTCTTCTGTGTTTAAATAAAATGACTGCATTATGCCTTTAACGCCAGGTGTGAGGACACTGCATCTGGACGGCCTAATAATGCCCTAAAGGAAAGTCAAGCTGGGAGACCCTTCTGGGCCAGGGGCTCTCCTCCCCAGGGGCTCTCCTCCCCGTGTGGCTGCTGAGGACAGGAAGAAGTGCTCTCCGAGGTACACCCTGAGCCAGGCCCTGTGCCAAGGGCTGACATGGATTAATCCACTCATCCTCAGAGAGGGTCTAGCACAGAGCGGAAAGCTGGCACTGGCAGCCTGGGTTCAAGTCCCAGTCTGGCACTAACGAGCTGCATGGCCATGGCCAGTTACATGGCCTCCCTATGCCTCAGTTTACGCATCTGTAAAATAAGGACTATGATGTCATCAGCCTCATGGGGTTCCTGTGAGGACAAAACATTTCTTGTCACAACCTTAGACCAGCGTCCCGGACACAAGATACACCCAGTAAAGGGCCCTGGCTGTTGACATTGTCAATGTCGAGAGGAAGCAGTTCCCATCTCCCTCTCACCAATGAAAGCATGTGTCCTGGAGTGGATAAGGGACTTATGGAAGGGCACCCCCAAACCAGGGGCACAGACTATGCCAGTGATTCTCAGCTGGGGGTGATTCTGCCCCTCAGGGACATCTGGCCAAGTCTGGAGACATTTTAGGTTGTCTTCACTGGGGGAATCCAGTGTGGAGAGGCCAGGGATGCTGCAGAATATCCTAGTGTGTCCAGGATGGCCCTCTCCCCAGCAGAGAATCGCCTGGCCTCATGCCACCAGTGCTGAGGCTGAAGGACCCTGCTCTAGCCCTTGACCACCCCAACACCAGCTGTTCTCAGAAGTGCACCCACATAGCACCCTTCTGCTGGAGACTCACAGGTGTTTAAGGGCAAGGATTCCAGGGCCTAATGAGTCTGGAGAACACCACAGGCTCCAGCCTCTTCAGAGACGTCGGTGTCCTCAGGCCAGTGTGCAGCTCCTAGTTTCTGCCACAAAGACACTGGTTCTGCGGTGGAAGTCGGCCTCCTCCAAACACACGGGTAACAGCACCCCCACCCCTTTCATGTTTTGCAGCCACATATTCAGAATTGCTTCCTCGGACCCGGTGGAAAGGCTCCAGAGCAGCAGGAAGCGGGAGGCCATGGAGCCCTGGGCTGCCAGCCTGTCCACCCATCACAGTACCCACCGCATGCCTTCAGTACCAGCCAGGGTCAGCACCGACATCTGATGCCCTTTCCTGCTCCCCACAGACACCCAGGGAGACATGGCCTGAGCTCTGCCCATGCCTGTAACAGTCACCATGAGATGCTTCCAGGAAGAACAGCAACGAACGCTTCCTGATTCTTCCCTTGCAGGCCAACCACCATGGCCACCCTGGACCTTCCTGGGAGTAACCAGAGGGCCCCGCACAGCCGATACCAGCTGGGAGGGAAACCCCCAGCCTGAGCCTCATTCTCCCTTCATCACAGGGTGGTCTGCAGGCCTCTATCGTCCCGAGCCCTGGAGTCCTCAAGGGTAGGACGGAGCAATTACTCTGACCTCGAGAATGCACCATGAGGACAAATACGGAGCTGGCTTCCAAGGACCCTGTGAGCATCTGCCCCCAAACAAGCATACGCTGCCTGTCCTGTTCACACCACTTCGAGACGGCCATTTGGGATCAATAGAGCAATGTCTCTCCCTCCCTCTCCCCCTGCTTCCATCTCACCTTGCTTTACTTGTTACAGTTGTTTTTTGTTTTTTTTTTGCTATAACTTCTGTACACTGAGCATCTGTACACCACCTATATACTATTCGCCACACCATCCTCAGGGGTGGCATTCTCAAAGTCACTTGCTTCACCACTTTTGTGGTTTTTTTTTTTTTTCACATACACATGAAAACTAATATGCAACTCTCAAAACAATTTCCCCAGGGTATTTTCTAATTCCCTGCTCTAAGCCTGGCTGTGCACGCCCACCCCAGCTTGTTTCAGGAGAGGCTCATTTCCAGAGGACACAGCCCCCCTCCTGTTTCTCCCCAGGTGCACCCCCTCGACCTGTTCCTCCCCCAGGCACGAGCTCTGTCCCCGACTCCCTGGCGACACTAGACCTCTGGCCGAGATCCCCACACTTAATGGGCCACCCTTTCCTCACCAGAAATAATGGAGTCGTTCAGCGCCTCCTCGTCCTGATACAAAAGCAAGTCGTCCTTGAGTTCAGAATTGATGATCAGGTTCTCCTTGTTCTCCTCAGATTCCTTAGCGGCAGTTCGCTTGTTCTCCGAGGCCCCGTCGAAGCTCCAAGCCTCCTCCCTCTCCTTGCCCCGCTCCACGCTGGACGCTCTCGACAGACGGACATCCAGCCGCTTCTTTGGAGACCCTTTACTTTCTCTTCCTTGAAAGCTAAACCGGAAAGATGGTTCAGGTTATAGGTTACCCCCTTCACCCCAAAACCCAGCACGATTGACTTTGGAGCTTATAATGTATATCACAGAGGCAGCCCCAAAATGCATGCAGCCTCTCGTTTTTTATCCTGGACACACAAGAAGGAGCATGAGGATTTGAGTTCAAGGCAAATGGCTGTTTACAACACGCTGTTTTGAAAAGCACAGAACATGCAAGTAATAAAACCTGCCAAAATGTAGTGCAATCAACGTTCGGGGCGAGGACTTCACAAAAACTGAGAAGGACAATTTTGTTTGTCTAATATTCCTCCAAACTATACTGTCTCCCGTTACCTATTTTACCTCTCATCTTTCACAGTCCATGAGACACATGTGATCCAAAATAAGAGTAAGCTGCAGGCCTAGGCTGCCTTACACTCTTGCCCAGTGACAACAATGAAGCCCTCAGTGTCCTGGGACAAAGTGGAACAGCCACTTCTCTCTAAGTCATTCTCTCTTGCAAAGCTCCCACCCCACCCTGGGTCCTGAGGGGCTCATGCACAGGACTTGGTGGCCAGGTTCCCACAGTGCACATTCGCTGTGCACCCCATCCCAGAACGTGGGAACCAAGATCAGCTACGTAATCTGCAGAGCGAGGTGCAAAATGAAAATGTGGCTTCCTTGTTCAGAAGTTATCAGGAATTTCAAGACAGTGACTGTAGAACGGGCGACCCAGCCGGGGCCCTGGGCGTGGCATGAGCTGCACAGCCTGAGGCTGGCCAGGCAGGGATTCTGGCAGCACAGGTCTCCCTCCTGTGGCAGGGCCTCACCTGTCCTGGCGGTGCTTTGTGGCCAGCGCCCTGTGCAACTCCTCAATGACGCGGCTTGGGGGAAGAGGCCGGTGGACTGTGGTGAGATGCGGAGACCCCGTGGGTGTGGAGAGCTGGCCCCGGAGGGGAGGGTCGGCACTCTTCATGCTGGAGGCTTGGAAGATTGCGGCTTGGCCTGGGGTGTGGGAGGAAGCAGCAAGAACGTTAAGTCTTCAGGAGCTGGGACCAAGGGTTTTGCTGAGACTGGAGACCATGAGCGGAAAGGGCACTCCCCTGCGCCTCCAGGAGGCAGCCCCAACTAATGCCAAGATGCTGGACCAGGATCCCTGCTCCCAAGGCTAGAGGCCAGGGTGCATCTCTGTCCAGTTCTGCTCCATCTGTAGGGCACACCCTGTTAGGGGCCGAGCCTTGCAGACGCCAGCACCAGCACCCTCCCTGCAGGGCGTCGGGCTTAGAAAAGCCTCCTTCCTGCTTCTCTGCTATGAATTCAGCTTCCTGAAGCTGCTTCTTGTTCTTGGGAAGCCCAGAAGAAACTGTGCAACCACCCTTCAGCCTGGATGAACACCATGGTCCACTCTGCCCTCCCCACAGCGTCTGTTCCAGCACCTTGGGCTTGCACTTCCAGCCCCCAGAACAGTGAGGAATAAATTTCTGGGCTCCAACCCTCTCCCTGTACCTCTGCCAGGAGGATCACCCCAGAAGGTGAATTGGATCGCTCTCCCATTTTCCTTAGGACGTGATTCGAACTCATGGCCCAGTCTCAAGGTCCCTGGGGGTGGCCCAGCTCGGCTCCCTAGCTGCATCTCCACCTCACTCTCTTCGCTCCAGCATGTAAAGATCTCTCCTGTCTTTGAAGGCACCACACTCCCTCCAATCTGCGTCTTTGCATGGGCTGTTCTTTCTGCCTGAAATGTTTCCCCCCTCCTCTGCTAGAATATCATTTCCTTAGAGAGGTCTTGATCAGATCCCCTGTCTCCTGTCCCCTGGGACCTGAGCCTGCCCTGACACCTTTCCTCTTACTTGGAGTGAATCACGTTGCTGCGTCTGTTTCTTGCTCCCTGGCAGGCCAGTGTCCACCTTCCTTCCTACAGTTTCCCCAGGCCTGACACTTAAAACACGGGCAATAAACACTTGTGGACATGAAATGACCTTGAAGATGATTCTAAACAGACTTTGCTCAATCAAGTCTAAATGAGTGGGACACCCCCTACTTCCTTCAGTGATGGTTTCCTGCATGTGCTCCGGGCCAGCAGGGTGCCAGGTGCCCAGAAGAGCAATGAGCATGGGCTTTGTCTTCTGCAGATTTGGCCTCTGGTCTTGATCTGCCATTACCCAGTGTGCAGGACTCTGGGCAAGTCACCGAAGCTCTCAAAGGCTTAGCCTCCTTGCCTGTAAAATGAGACCATCAGCTCCTTTTCAGGAGCCCAGCAGCTGGCGCAGGCCCAGAAGCTCTTAGGTGTTCAGCACAAACTCTCATTCCAAAAGCGTCCTGGAAGGATTGGTGCAAACACCAGATCCCTTTAATCCCACCAGGAAAACAACCAGATCTAAACTACCCCATTCCCTAAAAACTAGAAACAAACTTCCAGTATAATCCTAGGATGTGGACAGCATCAATAAAAATTATTCCTCAAAACCCAAAAGGAAACTGTAAACCCCGTGGAGGACTTTAGCTATTTTACTTTCTCCACAAGCACCTGCTTGGCCAGACAAGGCCAGGCCACAGGGAAACGGGCCAGGCCCTGTCCTTGACTGATGGAGCCAGACAGAGGCCCGGCAGACAGAAAGAGAGCAAATGATTGTAGAAGAGAGAAGGTGACAGAAGGAGAGGGGGAGAAAAGGGCTGGGAGAGAGAGCAGGAGAGGGAGGGGGGTGAGAGGGGGGCGAGAGGGCACCACGTGGCTGGGCTGAGTACTAGGCTGGGCTGGGGGAGGTGGTAGCTGGTTTGGGAGAGGGAGGTCAGGAAAGGCTTCTCTGCAGAGGGGACCTTTGAGCTGAGACCTGAGAGATGACAAGGAGCCAGCCACACAAGAAGTGGCCAGGCAGGGCAGGGGCTGCAGGGAGACCCATCCCCAGCTTCCGCACACGGCACTGTCCTCTCCCCACTGGCCTCAGCCTCCCCAGGCCGCTCCTGCTCAGGACAGTGCCCCAGTCCTGAGCACACGCAGGTGACACTCAGCATCCCCAGCCCCTCTGTCTCTAACCATCATTGCCTCTACTCCTCACCCCAGCCTCATGAGGAAGGAATCACTAGCCCTGTTGTACAAATAGGGAAAGTGAGGCAGCGTGGTTTGCCTGCTCTCACTCAGTTTGGTGGAGCTGGGATCCCACCAGGTCTCTGCCCCACTGTCAATCACAGATGTGACAACCAGCACTGCCCCCACGGCCCCCATAGAGCTTTGCCCGGCTCGCCCCACCCAGCCTGTGCAGGGGACCCCTTGTCACCCCGATTTCACAGATGAGGAAGCTGAGGCTCGGAAGCCACCTCAGGGGCAGGCCGCCAGGAAAAGGAGGGGGCTGAGATCAGCACATCGCACCCAGCTCCACTTACACTTGGCAGAGGCTGTGGGACTCCCATCCCTCAGAGTTGAGTGTCACCAACTGGACCAGGTGACAGCAGGGGTAAAGGAGAGGTAAAAGGGAGAAGGGTAAACGCATCTCCAGGGACCAGGCAGGTGAAACCCAGGAACGCAAAGGACCTCCTGCAATTTCTCCATGGGGGCAGGGTGAGGACCACAGCACACAGAGGAGAACCCGCCCACCTTAATGGGCCTGTGGTGACTCAGAGGGTGATCAGAGGTGAAGACTTTTCAAGAAAGTCCAGGAATTTGGCCTGTGAACCAGGAAGCAAGCCCTCATCACAGACACCAAATCTGCCGGCACCTTGGTCTTGGACTTCCAGCCTCCAGAAGAGTGAGGAATAAATTGGTTTATAAGTACTCAGATGAACTAAGACACCTGCAGTCCTGCCTTGGGTGGAGACTCAGTTGGGCCAGGGTCCCTCCTGCAGCAAGGGAAGCCCAGGTAAGGAGACTTTCTTCTTTGCTGCCATCTAGTGTTCACATGCTGAAGCACATGAACCTTTTCCCAAAGGAGAAGGAAAAAGAGGAACTGAGAAAATTAAATCAAAGTCACCAAAATGTAGTCTGTGCAGTAAGAAGCCAGGCCAGGGCCCATAGCTCGGAACCACCCTCCTCCACCTCCCAGTCTCAATTCAATCCATATGGAAACGCATATGTGTCCGAGTATCCCCTGATGTCCTTGCAACTGAGGGCAGGGCGGAAGCCAGAAGGGTCCGCAGACCGGGGACAGAATGCCAGAATTTAGGGCGTGTGGAGTCAGAGTGAAGACCTGTGCTGTCTGAGGCCCGACCTTCCCAAGCTGGGGAGAGGCAGGAAACTCTCTGGGTTACCAAGTTATTGAGGGCCAGGAACAAATTATACATTCGCCAGAATAAAATGAGGTGGATGGTGACTAATTGAATGCACTTTAAATGGTTTTAGGTTTCAATGGAGGAAAAAAGGAGCTATCACAAAGACAATAACAAAATCTAAAGTAGCACAGTTTTGCCTCAAACTTCGTACTGTAATTTGTGTGACCATGTCACACAGACTGAATATTTGGATTCATCTACAGAGATGTAGAAAGATGCAGAAAGCAGACAGACAGCGTTCAGAACATGCATGCATTCATTCACTCATTCATTCATCCATCCAACCATCATCTGCACTTGCTGAGTGCCTGCTGTATGCCCTGTACTATGCCTGCACTTGGATTTGACAGTGAACACAGACGTGTGGCCAGCTCTCAGGGACTACTGTCTGGGGGGCAGGTGGTTAGAGAGAGGCAAACAGACAAGGCATGTATGGCTCCTTGGGCAGCCCAAAGCAACAGAACAACTCTCACAGTTTTGGAGACCAGAAGTCTGAAATCAAGATGCTGGCAGGGTTGGTTCCTTCTGAGGCCATGAGGGAGATGCCGTCCCAGGCCTCTCTCCCTGGAAAATTCTTGGAGTTCTGTGGATGCATCAGTCCCATCCCTGTGTGTCCTGTTCTGCCTCTCACATGAACACTGTCGTTGGATTCAGGGTCTAACCTAATCTAGCATGAGCTCAGCTTGATCTTTAACTTAATGACAGTTGAGAGACCCTTATTCCAAATAAGGTCAGTTCTGAGGTTCCAGGTGGATGGGAATTTTGGGGGGACACCATTCAACCCACTAAACAAGGTGGGGCAATGTGGTAAATGCTGGAAGATGGGGCACATGGTGCTATGAGGTCAGGGGTCAGGGCTGGCTCCCCTGAAGGAGAAACAGCTTGAGCTGTGGTCCCAAGCATGCAGAGGTACTGACCAGGCAAAGCAGGAAGGGAGAATGTTCTGGCAGGGAGAACAGCCGGGGCCAAGTCTCAGGGCGGTGGGGTGGAGGGGGCGCCCCCTCACTCATCCCTCCACCCACCCAGCAGCACATTCTCCCACAAACCAACACTACTTGGGACACCACGGGGCACCACAGCCCCACATCTAACCCATCCAGAACATCTGCAGTCCCAGCTAAAGAGGCCCCCTGTGGGGTGCATCTCACCTCCTGTTTCTGCGGTGTCTGGCTGAGAATCATCAGTTAGATTGGAATACTTAATTCGTGTTAGGTGTACAAGGAAAATGCCCCACTGAAAGCAGTTTCCACCCAAGAGTCACCTCCAGGTTGAACATTCACCCCATAAGGGGCAGTAAGGTCCCCAGAAAAGAGCCAGGGTGTGGGACCCAGCCCTCCCGAGCTCATGCCCGGGCTCTCCCTGTCCCAGCAGCTGACACCTCTTCCAAAAGGTGGCAGTTCCCTCTTTCATGAAAACTGGGAAGAAGCACAATGAGGATTAGGTGAGATAACAGAGGGGACGGCACCAGCCCCTGGCCACACGTGTGGTAGCAACAAGCTTTGGGCCCAAAAACTGGGTTCAAAAGTCTCAATCATTTCCAGGACCTGGGACAAGTTACTGGAGTTTCCTGAGCCTGTTTTCTCAACTATAAATGGGGCACCTCGTGCCTACCCAACAAATGGCTATTACTGATGGTGGTTAATCACTGGTTAGGTGATTGTAACAAAACTGTCAAACTCTGCTATGTGTCATGTTTCACACCCACGGCCTTCAAGGACAGCACGCAAGGCTTTACTCTGAAAAGTCATTATCTCTTGATAAACAGCCTACTTTTTCCCTGAGACCATCAATGTGTCCTGTTTGCAGCAGTCAATTCCAGACAAAAAATACCTAAGCTTGCAAAGTAATTATCTCTACTTGCTAGGATTATTCTGCCAGTGTGACAAAAGCTACATAAGTGTATGACTGTGGGGGCCTCTGTCCAGCTGTGCACCCCTATCTGACCACCAATGTCTGCTGTTTACTCCTGGCTCTGCCTTGCTGGACAGAACTCATGGGAAAGTGAAACAGCAAAACAGAGACCAGCAGAGAGAGGGAGGGAGGAAGGGAGAGAGACTGACTGAAAGAGACTGAGACTCAGAGAGAAGCACAAAGAGAAAGACAGACACATGAACATCCAGAAAGAACGGAATGGAACAGAAAGGAACAGAATGGAAAGGAAAAGAAAAGAAAAGAAAGGAAAAAAGAAAAAGAAAAGCCAAGCCAAGCTAAAGCCAAGCCCAATCCTGGGAACTGGCTGCATCTCTCACATTCAGGTCCTAGAAGATACCCCCTTTGACTCCTGCAAAGAGATTGCCCTGTTTGCTGGAGGGAGCCTAGGCGGTCTACTCCTGACAACCATAGTTTCCTTGGTAAGATCTACTCCTCTGGGCCTGCCCTGAGCCCCAGTCACAGAAGCTAATGATGAGAACCAGCCCATAGTGGGTGCCCAATCAAGACTGGTTGAAGGTATGGATGGATGGGTGGATGGATGGATGGATGGATGAGTGAATCGGTGAATAGACAGATGATGGATGGGTGGATGAATGTAGGATGGATGGATGGATGGGGCAGAGAAAGGAAAGAGGATGGACAGGATGCATGTGGACCCACCTGTGACATTTTTTGTGGTTTTGGAGCTTGCCTTGGGTGGCGGAGTGGGCAGCAGTGGCGGGCTGGGGAGTTGGCCCACGGATCTCTCCAGAGGTCTGGGAGGACTGTCCAGGGAGTCAGCCCCAGCTAAGGCTTGGGAGAGCTCATTGGTGGTGGGCAGGAGGCTGCCAGCATCTGCTTCTTCACCACTGGATGCAGATGGCATCTTGGCTGGTTCAAAGGCAAAGCAGAGAGTTCAAAAGCATGTTTCCTCTGACAGCAGTGGAAGTAAGAGAGCAAATCAAGAGGGTTTGGTGGGATGGGATCGTGAAGAGCATACACAGCAGTGACCTCACACAGGCACTTGACTTCCTGCAAGTTCAACTCTCAATAGAGACATCAGAAGCAGAGAGAGGAGGATGCAGAGAGGGAAGTCATTTCAATAGTATTAGGGATTCTGTTATTTTTTCCACATGAGAGGTCCATGCCACAGCTCCCACCTCCCCTAGGAGCAGTGTTCACCATGCCAGGTTTTGGAGTCAGACACACCCAGGCTCAAGTGGTCTCTGAATTTACTCGTGGACCTTAAGTTACTAAATCTCTCCAAAACTCCATTTACTCATGCATGGCATTGTGTTAACAATAGCCCCTCACAGGATTCTTTCTCAGTTTAAGCAAGAAGTGGCCATGACACAGTGTAACCCTCCAGTCCAGCAGCTCTCATTCTTATTTGTCTGTTTGCAGCAGCTCTAACATCTGGCATGCCAGCCTAGAGTGGGAGTGAGGATAGGAAGGATCGACTTGGAGGAAGGGTCAGGCCACCCAGAACCCTCATCCCTCCCTTTCTAGCTGCTCATTCAGGCTCCATCCACCTCCTTCACAACCACCCCTCAGCCTGCCCATCCCCAGCTTTCCCTCAACCCATCAATCCTTCCCTTTCTTATTTCTCTTTTTACCTGGCTTGGGTTCCATCATCCATTATTTCAAAAACAATCTGACCAACAGTCCCTAAGTCCTTTGCCTGGATTCCTTTCCATTTAACTCTCTGGAAAAGTTTCATCTGGGGATGAAGCTCCCACTTGTCTGCTTCTGCCCTTGCCTAGTATTGCAGGAGGAACAGCCTATGGAGTCCACTTCAGGAAGAACTGTCACTCTGCAGGACCCGTGGCCAGGAGCTTCCTCCTGCAGGTGCTCTGCATGACTGCTCAAGCCCTTTCTGACCCTTCCCCACCTCCAGCTTCCCACCTTTGCCTGCTCCTACCACACAGCTTCACCTCCAGCTTTATGGGGAAACTGAAGTCATCAGACCGGGGCTCCTCTTGGATTTCTGACTCAAATGCAAACTGCTGTCCCCAGCATCTCTGTTCTTCCTTCCCTCTGATCCAAGAGAGGTGGTCTCCCTGGGACCAGCATTCCCTCACTTCCTGCCCTCTCAGCACACTCTTGAGTGCTAAGTCCTGTAGAAGGCACCTGGCACACATCATCTTATTCAGTTTTGACAACTACCCAATGAAGACACGAACACTTTCCCCACTGTATGTCTAAGGGAAAAGCCTGGTGGAGCTGGAGCTTGTCCTTGGGTCACTGTGTTAGCTGCTATGGGGTTCATTCATCTATCAGCTGCTGTTTCCAGAGGTACTCAGTAGCTGCTGGTGCTGTCCATGGTGCTGAAAACACAGGGGTCAAGGGAGGGAGTGTTACAACAGGCCTAATTCCTGTCCGCAGAGAGCCTCGAGCTAAACACCAGATGCAAATATTGCACGCCTCTTGTATCCCATTAGCTATCATTAGTTTCTGTTCCTTTATTGCCCATGTTGGAAGTTTTAAAAATCTCATTCCCAGCCCTTTCTTATGTTAAGTTCATGACAATGGAGTCCTTATCTCAGAAGGGCGAGCCCTCCTAATGCCTGGAGAACAAAATCTCTGAAAGCAGAGATGGAGTATGTGTTGTTCTCCCCCAACAACACATACTCCAACTGCAGAGGGCAGACTCAGCTCTGTGTTATGAAGTTGGCCTGAACTGAGAACAACCATTACAATCGGCTCTATACTCTTTTGTTCTGCATGGATACCCACATGAAAGTGCGGTTTTCATTTTATTTTTCTTACTACATTAAACTGTCCTCAAAAGTGTTACTTGTTAAAAAGCGTTTAAGACTCCTATGCTTTCAGACTGTCATTATGTCATCTGACTTGTAACCTATAAGGTCTAAGAGTCTACAACTCTGATTAGTTGTTTCACTTAGTAAGTTTTGCCCTGATAATAACATCAATGTAAATTTTTTATGCTTTCTAAGTAAAAATAGTTGTGAGGTGTCCTTGTTAAGCCACAGGTAAGCATAGAAATGCCCATTTTCTCTATGTAGGTTCCAGTTATAACTTTGTGGAGTTTTCTGTCTTGTGTAAATCAGCACAGGCAAGTGGACACCCTCATTCTTGGGATACCACACCTCACAGCCCATTTCCTCGGCAGCCAAGCTCCTGGCCAAGACCACCAGGCATGGGGTGAGCTCTCAGTAGCCAGCCCAGGCCTAGTTTTCTTCTAGGAAGTTTCCTCCTGGGGGGTCCCACCCCTTTTCAGATATTCACACATCTATTATTCTGAAGCCCTTTAAAGTGGTCCTTGCATTCACGCCCTGCTTTGATTGTTTAGGTTTACAGGACTTCTTGTTCCTGATTGCTTCTTTGTGAATGGGTCACGCTCTCAGGGGACTGGTCACCCAGCACATTTCCAAAGTCCTGCTTTTGGGAGACAGAGATGTCATGGAAATGGCTCACCTGGCCTCAATTACACCAGTATCCAGCATCCACCCCCTTCCTCCATGTGTTTGACCTATTTACAGATGAGTGACTTTGGTCTCCACCTTGCTTAGTGAGTCTCAGTCTCATCTGTACAAACATCTGTATAAAATACCCGACCCTGCCCACTACAAGGGTGGAAAGGCCAACATGAGACTATAGTGGGGAAGGTTTGTCTAGAGCTACTCAGTACTCCTCTGACTCATCTCCTCCAGGACAATGTGGCCAGCATCTGAACCAGGCTCCAAGGGTCTGCTCAGAGGTGCCACCAAAGGAAGCATTACCAGGGAGGAAGAGCAGCCTGGGGTCAGTGTTCCCACTCCTGGGTCAGCCCCAGCCAACCATCTGGATCTATCTTCTATGTCTGATCTCCACATAAGACTTCACTAGATAAACACTGACTTGGGCCAGTTCCACATCCCTCTGAGCTACTGACAGGTTGCCCCCCTTGGCCTGCATCACTGACTTATCCTTCTTTTCAGGATCCCAGCAAGATCTAAAATATCCTACTCAAAACCAAACCAAACACTCTTGACCTCATGTACATTCCCAGCTTAGTTACAATTATCTGCTCCTTTGAAAAATGAACTTATGAAAGATGACCTTTAACACTGCATCTCCACCCAGCAAGGCCTGGCCCCCCTACTGAGCCAGGGCCACCCTACTCAGCCATCCACCATCTTTAACACTTTCCCCTCTGGCTTTCCGACACATACTCTCCTGGTTCTCCCCTGGAGCCCTGGCCACCTCTGCTCAGCCTCTCTGGCAGGTCCCACCTCCTGCATCTGAATGTCCACCTGGGCTGCCCCAGGATGCAGGCCTAGGTCCTCTTCCCTGTCTAACCTTCTCACAGGTCATTCTCATCCACTCCTCTGGCTTCAGAACTGATTCCATTTCTCTGTTAACCCTGGACCATTTCTCTGAGCTCCAGACTCATGTGTTACCAGCTGGCCACACTGGCATCTCCATCTGGAGGCCAATCACATCCAAACTTGAATCTTGGTCCCCACAACAAATTCTCCTGAGCCTTCCCTTCCCTCTTACTCATTCAACCATCAACCCATCTTGCAAATGTTGTTGAACAACCATGGGTTCCAGGCACTATTCTAGAAGCTGTGGACATGGCACTAATCCAGACAGATCCCTACGGTATTAGTCCCTTCTTACGCTGCTAAAAATAACTGCCTGAGACTGGGTAACTTATAAAGAAGAGAGGTTTAATTGGCTGACAGTTCAGCATGGCTGGGGAGGCCTCAGGAAACTTACAATCATGGCAGAAGGCAAAGGGGAAGCAAGCACCTTCTTCATAAGGTGGCACGAGGGAGATGTACCAAGTGAAGGGGGAAGAGTCCCTTATAAAACCATCAGATCTTGTGAGAACTCACCATTGTGAGAATAGCATGGAGGAAACTGCCCCCTGTGATTCAATTGCCTCCACCTGGCCTCTCCCTTGACACGTGGAGATTATGGGGATTGTGGGGATTATAATTCAAGATGACATTTTGGGTGGGGACACAGCGAAACCATATCACCTATTTTCACCAGGTTCAGTGCTCCATGACCCACCAGCTGTCCAGCCAGACCAGATGCCCCATGCCATCCTTCTCTTATCCTCTCCACCCTGTACCCACCCCTTATATCTAATTCACAGGTGAGTCTCATGAACTCTACTTCCAAAATATTTCTCAGAAACATCCACGTGTTTCCCAGTGTGAGCTGTCAGAACTTCTGCCTGGGCCTCCTTACCAGCCTCCCAGCTCCTGGCAATGCTTCCCACCCCAATGGAAACCCATTCTCCAAACCAGGGTTTGGCAGGCCTTGCCTGCAGAGGGCCAGGTAGAAAATATTTCCAGCTTGGGCCATGTGGCCTTTGTTGCTATTACAGTCTCTGTTAGTATGGAGAACTCTGGAAGGCTGGCCAATCCAAACTATATCTCTCCTTGTTTCACAGCAAAGTAGATGTGCAGCCACCCTGACCCTCAGTACTACCCAGTAGCACTTTCTGAGATGATGGACATGTTTCTTCCTTGTCCATATGGTGGCCACTAGACCCTCATGACCACTGAACACTGGACAAGTGGCTGGAGTGACAAACAAGCTTAAATTTTAATTATTTCAAACAGCCACATGGCTAGTGGCTACTGCACTGGACAGGGGAGCTCTGGATTTCCCAGGACTGAGTCAATGGTCATAGTGCCACTGCCTTAAGGCACAGGGTAAAGGGTAAGCCTCTGAGGTCCCCTCATTCCATCTGCCCAAGGTGGGACTCTGGGTTCCCCACCCTTCACCCTGATGGCCATGAGACTCACCACACCAGCTACATTGACCAAAACCCTCCTCCAAAGTCTCCCCCAAAACATCCATCCTCACCACACACTGAACCCTCACATCCTTGGCCTGCCTGATGGCTCTAAGGACAGGAGACAGTTTTCAGCATCTTCTCTCTCCTCTCTGACACCGCCCTCTGCATCTCATGTGAGTGTGCAGCCACTGTTGTATCTTGGAATCTTGTCAAAACTGAAATTTCAACATCTGTTAAAGTCTCAAGTGCTGAATCAATTTTTTAAAAAGTGGAAGAAGACACTGGCTGTGCATGTTCTCTGCATTTGGGGGACCCCTTCCTTGGGGCTGGACCAGCAGAGGCTCCCTCTTACCAAATGAAGTCTCAACCAGCTCCTACACTGTACAAACCCCAACGCAGGGGTCAGGGCTAGGAATGGAAACACCTGAAGCTCAACCACAGCGCCACAAGTTCACAACTTACTGGTACCTCTTTGCTAAGCACGTTCCACTGACACCCTTCTGTGTAATCCTCACTTATTTTTCAGAGCAGGGGCTGATAAACCTTTTCTGTTCAGATGCAGACAGTAAACATTTCTGGCTTTCCAGGCTAAGAGGCAAAATCAAGAATATTATATAGGAACTTAAACAAAAAGAGGAAAAACTCTGCCCTGCCACTTTTCTCGAGAGGGCTACCAGGGCAGGGGGCCCACTTTGCAGCCAGTTATTACCTGCTAAAGACATTCTGGAGTTCAAGGGTGGCCAGCCCAAGGATGGACGTGGAGAGCCACGGTCATTTGTACTCCACCCCCGTACACCCAACACATCCTTGGTCTCAGCTTGGGCAGCTGGCTGTGGGCCGGGTGGCTCACCAACTCCCAGATGAGGTTCCTCCACTCAGTGACCAGCAGTTGCCCAGAGCCCAGTCCCCAGGAGTAGCTGGGACCAGCATAGGCCCCAGGCAGTGGTGAAGGGCAGCCACCAGCTGGTGAGACAGGAGTGGGGCGCAGGGAGGGAGGCACCTCACTGTGGTCTCCTGGCTCCCAGGACCAGCCCACTAGAGCAGTGCTCCACGGCCATGCAGACACAGACATGGGCAGTATCTGACCCGCAGCCTGCAGTTTGACAGTCCTTGTTCTAGACTCACATTCCAGAACATTCCAGAAGCAGAACAAATGTTTGTCTCCTGTTTGGCTCTAGAGTTTAGGCTGCAGACTGTTATGGTGAAGAGCAAACCCAGTCCTGCCATTGGGTTTGATCTGTTTTTATGCTCTATGGCCTGGGAAAGTGATTTAACCTCTCTGGGCTTTGTTTTCTCATCCAAAAATATGGGGCTATTATAAGATAATAGAGCACACACCGAACATGCTCCCTGAGTGTCACTCTCCTTTCTAATCTGTGCACTCGTGGGAAGGCCAGAACTCAGCCCCTGTCCCATAGTAGAAACACTGAAGAGGACTCTGTTCCCGTTTGTGTCAAAACACCAGATCCTTCTGGGCTTTGTAGGGAATGCTCTGTTGCTGGTATGGCACTTATTAGTCTGTTTTCATGCTGCTGATAAAGACATACCTGAGACTGAGTAATTCATAAAGAAAAAGAAGTGTAATGGACTCATAGTTCCATATAGCTGGGGATGCCTCACAATCATGGCGGAAGGCGAAAGGCACATCTTACATGGTGGCAGACAAGAGAGAATGAGAACGAAGCAAAAGGGGTTTTCCCTTATAAAACCATCAGATCTCACGAGGCTTATTCACTACCATGAGAACAGTACTGGGGAAACCGCCCCCACGATTCAATGATCTCCCACCAGGTCCCTCCCACAACATGTGGGAATTATGGGAGCTACAATTCAAGATGAGATTCGGGTGGGGACACAGCCAAACCCTATCAAGCACCATCCAAACAAAACCAGGAAAAGCAAAATCGCCCCAAACACAAAAGCCCAAAGTCAACCCAAATCACCAAACCAAAGGCTCGAGGAAAATAATGGTCAAAATCATTGACAGTGTCCTCCTCCTGAGAGATTTGCAATATTCAGATGTATCCCCTGCCACCCACACTCATCATGGTTGGGGCACGGGGAAGCAGCAACTCCAGTCCTGGATGTTGCCATCTGGATGCCAGGAGTGACCCAGGACAGCCCCCTGTGCTTTTTGATGACCCCTCTCCCCCACCCCCAGCAAAGCTCATAGGAGGTTTGCTTTTTAAGAGAAAGCAGCTGACCTTTCAGGACAGCAGTGAGCACCACCGCAGAGACCCCAGGGGCTCCTGCAGGTGTAGACCATCACCCACGGGGCACCATGTTCTGGGCCCCCATGAGGTTTCCCTGAACTTGTCCAAGGTCAAGGAGAGAAGCAGGGCCCAGGTTCCAGCACTCACATGACACATTTGCCACTTGAGGATCTGGCTTTGTCTGCCATTAGATGACATCTGTCTGTCATGGAATTACCCACAACACAGAGCGACTGGGCCCAGACGTGGGCAGCTCCCTTGGGTGCTGAGGTGCAGAATGTGGGAAGAGAACAGACAGCATCAGACACACAGCATCAAACAGCTGGTCCCCCGAGCTCTGCAGTAGAAACCGGAGACCTAGGACCACGTTGCCTCACAGTGGCCTCAGGCTTTAACTCCTTCTATCACAAAATACTGAGGCCCAAAGCAGAAGATTAAAAGTCAGTAACACAGGGGTTGGCTCCAAAGACTAGGCTCTTAACCTTCACGGAAGGGGTTGCAAACTCCAACACCCATCTACAGGGACAGACTCTGTTCAGCTCCAGCAACCCTGGCTGTGTGGGAACAGGGATCCAGGGGGGCCTGAACTTTGATGACTGAAAAGAAACTGCACATCTGGATTGCTGTGAACACTCCTGATTTTTAAACATTGGCTTGGAAATTTTTAACCAGTGCATTTAATGTCCCTGTGTTAAGTTACACCCTGTTTATAGGGATGTTGCTCATGGCGCATGGCTTCTGAACATTGACCTGGTGTCGTGGAGGTGAATGATGTCCCTGGTGCAGGATCCCAGGCCTGCAGGGCTGGATGAGGCCTCGGGGTTGTCCCAACCACAGCAAACTGCAGGTGGCCCCACATCCCAAAACACACGTGCTACTAGAGAGACGGCCTCTCTGGGAGCATCTGTAGCTAAATATTGTGTGTTAGTGCGTCCCTTTCCAAGGGTTGTTTTTGACAATGAAGACAACAGATGAAAATGATGACGGTGAGAGTAACAGTGAGGTTACAGTAGCAGCAGCAAACACTTTCCAAGGGCTCGGTGTGGGTTAGGATAGAGATAAGCCTTTTCTGGGGATCACGTAATTTAATTTTAGTGACGCTGGGAGGTCAGTATGACTACTATCCTCATTTTACAGTTGGTCAAACAGGATCAGAGAGGTTAAGTCACTTGCCCATGGCCCCACAGCTCAGTAAGGAGTTCAGCCGTGTGTCTCAAACCCAGGTCGGCCTGATGTCAAAGATGTTGCCCTCTGTTTCCAGTTATTTGGACCAGTTATTTTACTTGTGTGCCAGCATTTCATCATGGGCGTGAGATCTCTGGGGGCTGCTTCCAGGGCTAAGTAAGCTAATGAATGTGCAGTCATTAGCAGAGCACGCTTCCCCACCCTGCATGCAGGCAGCCACTTGTGTCACCTCTTGTTATCCCCAGCATGATGACAAATGTCACTAACTGCTAATAAGCTAGCTGCATCCCTAAGGAATGGAATGGTCTTTCTTAAACCAGACTTGTGGCTCCTGCTTTAGACATTTTGGACATTCCTCTGTACTTTCTATAGTTTTGTTTGCTATATTTTGCTTTAAGTGAATTTACATTTTTATCTCTGTTTATAAGAAAAAGCAAATCTCTATCATTGCCCAAAATGAGAAGCCAATACTACTTGCCCTAATTACTGAAAAGTATTTTCATTATTAATGTTTAAACATTTTCATTATTAATTAAACATTAATAATGTTTTCTCATTGTCAGCCCACATGCCACTCACGAGAAGTCATCTCACAAACCCCAGGGGCGCAAGACCCACCCTGGGGAAGCCGGGAATGAGACAAGACCCCGGGGAACCTCTGCAGCTCCAGTCTCCCCCAGGTCTTGCCTGGTCACCAGCAGAGCGCTTCCTACAAGGCAAATCCCATTGTCTCTCCATCCCTGGGGGTTCCAGCTGCCCTCAGGGAAAATCTGCCAGGCCTCTTCTCTCTCTCCAATCTGTGGGCTGTTTGTCTTAAATTTTTTTGAAACAGGGTCTGGCTCTGTCATCCAGACTGGAGTGCAGTGAGTGGTGTGATCACGGCTCGCTGCAGCCTTTACCTCCTGGGCTCAGCTTATCCTCTGCCTCAGCTTCGTGAGTAGCTAGGACTACAGGTGTGTGCCCACACACTCAGCTAATTAGAACCAAAAACAAAAAACAAAACTTTTTTGTAGAGACAGTGTCATGCTATGCTGTCCAGGATGACTTTGAACTCCTAGGTTCAAGTGATTCTCCTGTCTTGGCTTCCCAAAGTGCTAGAATGATAGGTGTGACCCACCTCACCGGGCCCTGGATTGTTTTTAATCAATAAAGTTCCACCGACAAGAGCCCCACCCTTTCACCATCGATGCTGCTTTTGTGCTATGAGGGCAGAGGTGAGTGGCTGCGTCAGACACCTCCAGCCTGCAGAACTGATGCTCTTTCCTCTCTGGCCCTTTACAGAAAACGTGTGTGTTCCTGTCCCCCGTCTTTGCATGTCAATCCCCTTTCTGGGATGCTCTGCACCTCGCTCTCTGCCTGGCTGATTCCCACTCCTCCCACCGGCCTCACCCAGGAGAGGGTCCTTGATACAAATGTGTAATCTCAACAGACGCACTCTGCTCTCAGGAACCCATCCCCACACCCAGCATCTGGAGAGAGAGCGAGAGTATGTGTCTGAGGTCAGAAGAGGACGCTGAGGGGAGCAGGCACAGGCCCTGAGCTGAGCGATAGAAATCACTGCCAAGGAGCAATGTGAGCCCCAGCAGGGGCTGGGAGCAGCAGCCCTGCCTCCCTTGGGGAGGCTCGCAGGCCACACACAAGGGCTGGGCTGCGGGGACCACACCACGGCAGGAAGGCCAGGCTCTGCTCAGCCTTAAGAACCACGCCAGCGGGTTGCATAAATGTCTTCTTTTGAGAAGTGTCTGTTCATATCCTTCACCCACTTTCTGATGGAGTTTTCTTATAAATTTGTTTGAGTTCTTTGTAGAATCTGGATATTAGCCCTTTGTCAGATGAGTAGATGGCAAAAATTTTCTCCCATTCTGTAGGTTGCCCGTTCACTCTGATGGTAGTTTCTTTTGCTGCACAGAAGCTCTTTAGTTTAGATTCCATTTGTCAATTTTGGCTTTTGTTGCCATTGCTTGGTGGGGGGAGCGGGAGGGAAAGCATTAGGAGATATACCTAGTGTAAATGACGAGTTAATGGGTGCAGCACACCAACATGGCGCATGTATACATATGTAACAAACCTGCATGTTGTGCACATGTACCCTAGAACTTAAAGTACTAAAAAAAAAAAAAAAAAAAAGAACCACGCCAGCCCCAAAGTCAGATGCCTGGGGCACACAGAGACCTATGTGTGTGGAGGGGGCCTCTGCGTGAGAGCTGGGACCCTCCAGAGGTCACAACTCTCAGACCCCAAATTCCAAGCCAAGTGAAACTGGAGAGACACAGCCACCCCCGAGGAGGGCTGAGCATGCCTCTGGGCAGGTGCCTGCTAGCGCTGCAGGGGCGTTGTGGACTGGCGGCCTGCGAGTGTGTGGTGCCACCCTTGTGTGGTAGAAGGAAGTCCCGGGCACGGAGGACCAGGTGTCTACCCGCTCTGAAGCAGAAGCCCAGCAAGCTGTCCTGGGGCCTGGATTTCCAACCTCCCGCACTCACGGAGAGACGCGTTCACCTTCCCACCCCCAAACCGTGTGAGACTTGCTTATAGCTTGAAATTTTACGAAACATCAGGATTCCAAGTCAACAGTGAAGCTCCAGAAGAATCACTCTGCCAGGTGGGGGAGGAGGAGGAGGAGCTGGTGAAGCATCTGCAGGTTTCTGTGGCCAGTTCCTGCTTTCCTCCCCTCTATCCTTCCTCCCTTCTCCCCTATCCTTGGGAAGTGCCCTGGTCTATTCAATTAAAATAAAAACAACCACCACTACGCAAAGCCCCTACTGCCTTTGATAATAGTCATGGACACGGCAGACAGTGTGCTGAGTTCCTCCCACCCTCCAAACGACCCTGATGTAGGTCCATTACTTTTCCCATTTAACAGAGGGAAACTGAGGCCTGGAGCAAGGCCCCAAGCCCAACTCCCCTCAAGAAGCGGCGGAAGAGCGCCGCAGAGGTTGCAGCACGCTGAGCCTGCATCAGCACCTACCAGCTCCCAGGCATGCACACATGCAGGGACTTAAGCATCTCTTAGGCCAAGAGGCCCCCTGTGGCAGGATTTCGGCCACAGAAAAGTCCCTCAACCCTACGTCCTACCCCTTTTAGAGTCACTAAAATCCCCCCACTGGGCACTTGCTCCTCCAGAGAGCACTTTCCTGCCTAGAAGTTCGCAGAGAAACACAAAGACGCCCTGGGAGGCGGGTAGGTGTGCGAGGGAGAGGAACATTGTTAAGTACCTTCACTTATCGGCTGTGCCAGACTTGGAAAAAGACAGTAGAGACAAGTGCCCCAGCAAACACTTCAACCCAGCCAGGCAGCACAGCATGGCAGCGCTTAGAGCACGGGCCCAGCTCTCTTGAGAACAATGTTCTACGAGGGCTGTTGCCTAAGCTATAGCTGAGGACATCAGTGGGGACGTATGGCCATTCTAGGAGAAGCTCAACTTCGCGTGGTCTCCAGCCAGTACCTGCATCATCCAAGTGGGCGGCTGAGGACAGTGGCTTGTCCAGGGAGACCTGGTCCGTCCCAGTGGCCAAGGGGCTTCCGGGCTGGGCATCTTCTGAAGTCAGCATCTCCGACTTGGGAGTGGGTGGTTCACTCTGTACAGATCGGGGTCCTCCATCGGGGTTACAAGTTTTGCTTTCAGCATCTACAAGGAAATGTAGCTGTCAGCTGGGCCTGCGCCTCCCTTCCTTCATCCCTTCCGTCATCCCAAGAGTCTTTCTGAGAAGTATCCATTCTGGGCTCTCGGTGGTCCCCCACCTCTCTCCCCCTCACCACACACCCTAGGAGTCTCTCTCCAAGTCCGGACTTTCCAGGGGAGCCCTGGGCACCTCAGCACACCCTAGCCTGGTTTCTGCTCTTGCACCCCACTCCCTATGTGCACTCTTCCTCCGACACCTGTGGGAGACTGCACAGTGCCCCGAGCCACGTCCACACCCACTGCCATGCACCTTTGCAGTGGCCCCACTCTGACCCCGGTCTCTGCCCTGGGGCTTGCTTTGGTCGATGGGACACAGTGGGTATGATGCAGCAGTGGCATGAGAAGTGCTTGCACATCCCTGCTTGTCCCTCCTGTTTCCCTGGACCTTTGCCCTGAAGACATGCCCAGCAGCTGGCTGGAGTCACAGACCCATGGGGCAGATCATAGGCCAACCCAGACAGGGGACAACAAACGGTGATTGCTGTAGGTCTCTGAGATGCAGGGGTTGTCATGGCTGCAGAGAACCAACTCACCTCTGCACCCACCATTTGACCCTCAGCCAGGCATTAGACAGGCGTTTATTGATCACCGGCTACGTGTCTGGCACTGTAATAGACCCTGGCAAGGTGGAGGTTAATAAGATACAGTCCTTGCCCCCAGGGGTCTCACACTCTGAGGAAGCCACGCAGATGACCACACATGGCACCGTGAGCCCAGGAACGGGGCACACTCACGGATGGAGGGAACACAGAGCCGGGGGCCCCAGGTCTGACAGGCAGCCTTCCCAGAAGGGGAGGCACTGGCAGGGCACAAGGAAGGACCTGGTGCTTTCTCTCTCTTGAAGCTCGGCTGCTGCAGCCTCTGAGGGTCTGGCCCTTCACTTGCCATCCCTGGGTTTGCACCTTAATGGTGAGGGGCTCAGCACTTGGAGAGCAAAATAAATGGCCCAGTTACCCAACTGTAGGATGGCAGGGCCCTCGGCCAGCAAGTCGCAGTCACATCACTGAGATGCACGTTACAGCCCCACGCACAAAGCCTCCACATGGCCCTGCAGGACTCCTCTCAATCCCTACAGCGGTTCCTGGAGGCCCAGTGCAGAGGGCAGTGTGACCTGCACATGTCGACACAGCCACGAGGTGGCCGTTTGGGGATGCTAGCCTACGCTGACCTCCTTCCACACACCTCCCATCCTGGCAGTGGAAGGAGGAGGAAACATTTACTTCAGGGTCAGGGTCCATAAGCCCTGGTCAGTCCTGATTCCTACCTGCCATCCCTGTGTCCTTCAACAGTGTCCCTTTCACTCCTAAAAGTGTCCTGTTTGGACAAACGGTATACAGTCACCCCATCATGCGTCCCAAATAGCAACTTCCTCTGGATCTCAATTTCCTTATCTATAAAATGGGGATAATATTTCTGCTTGCTTTGTGGCAACATTGTGAGAATTAACGAAGCTAAGGTATGGAATGTGTCTGGCATAAGGTATGCACTTCACATGTGCTTTCTGTCATGTTGTTGGTGATGGTTTCTGACAACGAGAAGAGGAGGGTGACAAGAGTGATCTGGCCCCTTGGTCTGCACCTTTGGGCCCATCTGCTAACAGCAGGCTTAGGACAGAACCATTTCTCCCTCCAGAGTTCTCACCACACCCAGGACTCGTGCCAGACCCATTTCCTGCCTGGGATCCTGGAAGAGATTTGAGCTTGTCATCACTGCTGATCATATTCCCTCTGCTGCACATGTCTCCTCCGGGGAGAATGAAAAGGTCAGCCACGCCAGAAGTCTGGAGATTTGGGGCTGGACGATCTCATCCATGCAGCCGCGTCAGTTGCCCAGAGGTCCAGGCGAGGCTGGCAGGCTCTTCCCATAAGGCGCAGATGGCGAATGTGCCGGGCTCTGTGGGCCACGTGCTGTATCCCCCGTGCTGCAACTCTTCCTTGATTTTGTTTTTAATTTTTATGAAAGTCTTTTCTATCTAAAAAGTATTCTTAGCTCAAAGACCACATAAAAACAGGTCCCGAGCCAGATTTGACCCTTGGCTATAACAGCCCACCAACCCAGATACAAGCCAAGACAGCTCACCGAGTAGACAAAATTAGAGGTCACAAAGCTGAACACTGAAACCAGCCCCTTCTCGTGACTGACTTACTCGCATTTGACGTGCAACTGTGACAGCACAGCTTACCCGGTCCCTGGCAACACACAGGGAATGTGAGAGCTGGCGTGGGGGGAGCACAGGGCTCTGCCAGCTTGAGCTTCACACCTACCCTATGTGACAGGCAAGGCTGCCACCTACCACTTGCAGTTATGGACACCAGACCTTAGAATGCACAGGTCTTTTGCTGCCATGACTGTCACTGCTGTTAATAGTAGGGATGCCCCCATCATCATCATCAAAATCATCACAACTCCCACTAGAAAAAGGCCAGAACATTGAACCTGGAAGGCCCAGAGGTCTCCAGACTCACAAAAGCCCCACGCCCCTCCACAGTCTTTGAACCTTCCCCTGCTTCTGCAGCTTAGCAGCCCTTGCAGGACTTCTCTGGGCTGTGGTCAGAGCTCCAGCTCATAATCATGTTCAGTGAAAAGTTTCAGTTCCCAAAATAGCCCTGGTGGCAGGGCTGTTGCTAAGAAACGCTGGTTGGGGAGGGGTTGGGGGGGTGGTGGGAACCCAGGCCCTGCTCCTCTCGCTGGAAGGTCAGCCTCCCCCCCGCCGCCCCGCCCCGGCCACTCTCCTTCTGAGGGCTGCAGAGGGGAGCGCAGAGCAGTGCGCCTGAGCAGCCACAGTGAGAGGGAACGTGCTGCAGACATGCACACTCATAGATGCACATGCAGGCACACACGTGTGTCATGGCACATGTGCATAGTGCAAGCACAGGTGGGTGCACATATGTGCACGTGCATGTGTGTGCACACGTGCAGACATGTGTCCCCCAGCGTTCCTACCACATGGAAACCAGACAGACTTGATTTGTCACTGTCCAATTCCCTGAGGAAAGAATGCCTAGTCAATCTCAGGTCACTGAACACAGCACAGAGTAATAAACTCTCTTCTTTTATACCCAATGACGGGGTAGGAAATTCCTTAAATTATTTAAGAAAATGCCAAGTCAACGCATACAGGGAGATGGAGGAAAGTCATTCAGAACATAAACAGTGTCCAGCACAGAGAAACGTGGGCTGGGGACCAGGGCAAGGGGACTGGGGAAGGGGACCCCTTGTACCAGAGATTTGGTCTGGCCTCGCTTAGTCATGGATATCTGAGACGAGGGTGGAAGGAGCACTGAAGACAGAAGAGGGGTCCCCTCTGCCCTCCCCAGGGCACAACTGGCCACTGCACACATCTAGTAATGTAATAATGCCACCAGCAGGGTCCTTCCTAGGTCCAAGCTGATGACTAGAGTCACAGAAACAGGAGGGTATGGGGTCAGAGTGGTTCATAAAGCAGACCATCGATCATAAAATAACACCCCAGGGGGAGCAAACTCATGCCCTGGGTGCTGCCTAACCCCCGGGAGCTGGCGGGCTCTCTTCTGCTGGCCCTGCCCAGAGTCCAGCTCACTCCACCAGGCTGCCCACCTGCTTCAGGGCAAGCTCCAGGGTGTCCAATGTGTGTGTACGTGTGTGTGCATATGTGCGCGTGTGCAGGGCAGAGGGCAATCCCGGGGTTTGTCCTGGCCAAGGAAGTTCAAATGTGAGTTTCGAGGGGGCTCAAATGAGGCTCCGGAGTCCCTGACAATCCACTCCCGCAGCCTCACAGGGCCTGTCCTGCGTCAAGTCCCGTCCACCTTGCAGGGAGGCTCATGAGCCTGGCCGGCCACAGGAGGGCGCCTCCGGCTGCAGGTTCGTCCCAGCCAGCAGTGGAAGGCGGTGGCTGAAGCCGGTTCCTCAACCCCAAAGCCAGGAAAGCCCCTCTGCTCCTCACCCTGGCGAGTCCTCCCATCCACAGCAGAGGCGGCGGCACCGCGTGCCTACCCCAGAGCAACAGCCCTCACGCCTGGTCCTCCCCTGAGCCGGAGAGGGCAGGTGCACCGCCACCGCCAACAATTCCAGTCATCCTGCAAGAGGACCTGGTGACCCAGCACCAGGAGGATTAGGGACAGACAGGGTCTGACCTCAGGTCGACCCAGTGAGAAAAGACATTTCTGAAGCTAGTGCAGGACGGAAACTGCGGTGCAGGGAAGGATTTAGCCGGGAGCCTGTGGCCAAGCATCTGCGTGGATCCTGTTATTACAGCACATTGATTACAGGTTGATGACAGGTGGCACACAGTAAAGGATTCAAGCAGCACAGAAGAGTCGACTGTGAAAAGCAAGTCCAAGTCCCCTCCCAGAGCAACCCCTGCTGCCCCGTCCCTGATATTTCCCTGCAGAGACACTGGGGCTCCTGGCAGACCCCACCCACGAGCACTGTGGCCGCCCCAGGCTCCCCCAGCAGCGTGGTCATGCCTCTGCCACCCCAGCCGGTGTGTGGGCAGGGAAGATGGGAGGCGTCTTGACCCAAGCCCCTCTCCCTTTCCTGCTTCCTCCTTCCTCCTTCCTCCTGCCTCCTTTCCTCCAGGCCAACCCACCATCTCAAGGTCCCTTCCACCGCGGGGAACTTGCGCTTGCTGCTCCTGTGGGCTGGAAGTCACTCCCCGCTTCCCTCCGTCTCTTGGCTTTTCAACCTTCCTGCATCAAAGTTGGAATCAGCTGTGGAGGATGAGGAAGCACTGCTGCCTGGGTCCCACGCCCAGCGCATCTAATTTAACTGCTGCCTGAGCGGTGGAGGGTTATGAAAGCTCTCCAGGTGATCCTAATATCCAACAAACTCTGAGAACCTGCCTGGGTCCTCCTGCCCACCTTTGGACCTGACTCAAACATCTCCCGGCCCCCGAGGACCAGGTCAGGTCCTGTCTCATGACCTTAGGGTGCTGCGTCCTTCACTGCACTCACCGTGGTCGTGAGTTGCCGGCTCTTTGTGGGATTACCTAATGGCCCCACTGGATGTGCGTTCAGAACAGTATTTTGCTCACCTGTGTCTTCAGCAGCTCGCACAGACCCTGACACATAGTGGGCCCTCAATAAAATGCCATGGCATCAATTTAGGAGCACATTTTCCCTCAAGGAAAGAGACTGTGTTTCAGGCCACTCTAGTGCCTGGTCCATAATCATTTAGCAAGAGAAAGAGTATGGAAGATAGAGATAAGCAGACCACAATGTGGGGAGCAATCCACAACGTGGGGGTCAACCCCCACCTGGATTTGACATCTTTAAATGGTTGACAAAAGAAAAATCAAAAGAAAAATAATGGTTTGTGGCACATGAAAATTATATAAAAGTCAAAGGCCAGTGGCCATAAATAAATTTTTCTTGGGACACAGCCATGCCCTCTCATGCATGTTTTGTCTCCGGCTGCCTTTGTGCTACAAAAGCAGAGACAAGTGGTTGCAACAGAGACTGCATGGCCCCCTAAAATATGCACTATCTGACCCTCTCCAGAAAAGGTTTGCCGACCCTGATCTAAAGTGATTCTGTAAGCCTGTGGGTGTGTGATGTCACCGTCGGAGGCACGGAAGCCAGAGACCAGGCTCCCACGGCAGCAGGGTGAGAGCCACGCTGTAGCCTGGCCGTGGCCAAGCATTCGTCTCCAGCCTCTGTTCTGATCTCATCAGACGAAATCATCTTGCAAAAATTCAGAGTGGAAAAAAGCCAATGCTCCTAGAAGTTTTCCCCTTTAATTATTCAAGCTATAGCTTCATTTTTGAGAGGAATCAAATCTATATACTTACTCTTCACTCAACAAAAGTAATTTTTTTATAGAATAGATGAGAAAAGGCCTTAACATTGTTTTCATCTTCCTTTCTCCTTCCCTAAGCTCCAAAGTCATGCTTGTTGGCAACATATTCAAAATGCCGGAGTTTGGCACTTTTTTGTCCCATCCCAAGTAAAATCCTCCAGATTTCTAGCTCAGCAACTGCATTCCGCCAAATCTGAGTGTCACAACACAGCGTTAAACATCTGAGTGCCACGGGACTTGACACCAAGCTTTCCTCACACATGTAAGTTTTTATTATCACTATTAAGCAATTTCCCATGTAGATTTCCCCTAAAAATAGCATCATCAAAATACTTCACTCTTCAAGTCTAAAGAAAGGGAATGATGACAAAGGCTTGGACCCACAATCGGGTTTGTGTGCTGACAGGCCCGGCTGCATAAAATCTGGATTCGTTTATTTCATGAGCTTCCTTCCTAATTCCTGACATTTGGGCCAAATTACAAAGACACTAGTAATATTTTAAGGCTGAAGCGTGGAGAGAGGAATTCAATATATTCATGCAAGCCTCAGGAAATAGGCCATGCATGGCCAGATTCTTTAAATCAGGAGGCCAGAGCTTGGTCCAGCTCCAGAGAGTCTTCCAGAGGCAGTGAGGTTTTGTGAAACCTCCTAACCAGGATTTAGCCTCTCAGGGAACCGGAAAGCACCAAGGGCTAGTGTCAGCATCCAAGTCCTGGGCCTCACACCTCCAGGAATCCATCACTAAGAGAAAGACTTGGGAGTTAAAGAACTCTGTTCAGTTAATTGCATGAGTGATAATAACTGGCCTTTCTGAAAGATGGAAACAAAGATATTATGTAGACACCACTGAGATTAAACTCTCTAGACCAGAGACCAAGAGATCAGGATTTGTTCTGTGTCTCTGCTTTCAGGCTGCAATGACTTGGGGCAGTCACCACCCAGATCCTCACACTCGTCATCTGCAAATGGGATAACCACTGCCCCCCTCCTCAGGGATGCTGGGAAGACCAATGAGACAGGGCGTGCAGAATATCCCACCCAGCCCCAGCATGTCCTGAATGCTTCCTACATGGTGGTAGTGGGAGTAGGTAATAGTGGAATTAAAAATAATTTGCCCAAATGGAGGACTGAAATGTGAATATTAAAAAAAAAGTTAATGCTGAAAAAACCATTGCTACCACTTTAAAGGAATCAGGATAAACCACCAGCTTCATGCACACCCAGCTCTGTTAGACATTCCCCAGAGAGGAGTCGTGTCATGAGGGGGAGCCCTTCAGCTCAGTAATGGGGTCTCCCATGCCCCTGGGGGCTGGACCAAAGGGATGGCTCCTGACATGGGGCATTTCTCCAACCTTGCAGGCTTCATCTGAACACGACCCTCCTTGGATTCTACTCTGTTTCTGATGGGCTTCCTGGGCTCCTGTGAGACTTTTCATTCTGCATTCCCAGCACCGTACCCTTCCAAGCCAGGGACGGGTCCCACTTACCCTGCTCCATCATCTCCAGCAGTCCCTTCTTGATGAGCTCCTCTCGGCCTTGCCTGCCGGCCATCTTCTTCTCCAGCGCTGCCCAACACACAAACACACAGGTGAGTCTTAGGCAAAGGTGTCACTGGGCCCTGTCCAAGCCACAGCCAATGGCAGGCTCAAGTTTACAGACCAAAAACACTGAGCTAGCAGGCGCCTCAGGGTTAGGGGGCCTAGTCCACTGGCAAGGCCCAACTTTCTTACCAAGCGCGCTGCTAAGCAATGTACATAAACCACAGCTAAAGAGCAGTGCACGCAGTAGATATTCTACAGCAATCATTTCTGTGATTTATCTGGAAAGCCCCTCCACATATAACACCCCTCTCTAAGCTAGCTCCCACCAGCCATTCCTGCCCTTCACCAAATGTTCCTTAACTTACCAACCAAGGAAAGTGCCCTCCCTCTGCCCCCAACAGCCCAGGCTCCTTTCTGTGGTTCCTGTTAGCCTTTGCTAAGTGCCTCCTGGCCACTGTTAACATCCACTCACAGATGAGATTCTTCTGTGCGGCTGTCCCACTAGAGCTTCTTCCAATAAACCCAGGTAAAAAGCTTCCAGTCTATCAGATGGACAGGAAGGGAGGAGGCCAGCCCCCAGTCCCCTTCCACCAAGTGTAATTTGCCAAATCTTGGTCAATTCCACCTTCGGAATAGCCCTTCCTGCCTCCCCTTCCCAGAGCAAAACACTCTAGAGCGACAGCCCCCACCTTGTCCCATTCTCCCTTCCTTCATGGACAGGCCTCAGGCTGCTCCACAATCATCTTCTTCTTTCCGTCAGCAAAACTGTTTGCCTACAGGTGAGTCCCCATTTCCAAACACAAGACTGCATAACCACCTCAACCCTTTCTTTGAAAGATGCAGCTTTGCGAGGGCTGTTTCCACTGCTGTGATGCTTTTCCCCACCTTTCCCAATGAAGCAATTACATCTCAGCTCAATGCAGCCTCCTCACCTGGGTCTTCTCGGACCACTGGGCCCAAAGCAGTGCCCGCCCTGCTCATTTCCATCCCAGGGCCTGCTCAGTGATCCTGCCATTAACCCTGGATCACAGAGAGTCCATCAGTGTGTACAAGGGGCCCTGCCAGATGCCAGGGAACAGACAGAGTCAGCCCACCTGGCGTAGCTTAATGTCTAGTTGGGGAGGCAGATGACAAACAGGCACTGGCAATGGAATTATTTCACTTATTCAAAAGCATTTCCTGAGCACCTGCTACGTGCCAAGTGCTGAGCTGGGTGCTGGGGAGTCACGGAGGGCAGAACTCCTGCAGCCTCACGGTCACAGGTGTGGGCTCCATTGGGGCCATGGTGACCAGGTGTTCAATCTATGGAAACCCCTTACACATTTACTGAGCACCTACTGTGTGCCAGGCACTGTGTCAGGCACAGGAGATTCTGCCATGAGCAAGACAGGCACAGCCTCTGCCTGATGCCAGCACAGGTGGGAGGACAGATGGCAAGTGTCTAGAAGTGGGCCAGGAGGGATAAGTCAGGCCTGGGGCGGGGGACTGGTTGGGGGGCAGTTGTCTGGGGAAACGCATCCCATCCTTGACCTCCGGGGTGGCTTCCCCGAGGATATTTACCCTAAAGCCAAAGCATGAAAAGGGAAACCCAAACACAGCAGGGTGGGGACATTTTTGGGCAGAGAAAACAGAATTTCCTTTCTGTGGTCCCAATTTCCAAGCCAATTTCCAGGTGCCAGAATTGTGGATAAAATCGACAAAGTGAAGGCTGACCTTGGGAAGTGTCGGCAAAGAGGCTGCAGCCAGGCTCACAAAGCAGATAAGAACAGGGGTGGAGGCTTCGAGCTCTGAGTGGACCCCGTCCCCAGGCCGGCACCAGGCGGTGCTCATGGTGGCTAGCCTCAGACATCACAGGTCTTTTCCTGCACTGACTCAAGGACTTCCCAATGACCCAAAGACACAGCTGCGAGGGTCTACCCTCCCCATCTCGGGGATGGGGACATCAGTGGTGGTGCAGCTTGTAAAGGTGGAACAGCGTGTAAATGGCTGAGTGGATCTCAGCCACCTGCCAGGGCAGGCATGGACTGAGACGCTGCTCCACCCTGTAGCCCCTGAGAGCCATCTTCAGCCGGTTCCCCCAGCCTCGCCTACCAAAACCACTCTTCACTACATATTTCTCTTTCAATCATCTTTGCATTCACTTGAACTTATCCTCACCCTTGATGCCCGTGAAATCAGGAATTTGATATGCTGAAACAAATAACACCCCCCGCTTTAAGGGAAAATAGTGGTTTGGAATAAGTAAACAAAATGCAGCACTGTTCCTCGAATTTCCAGATGCCCGAATGATGGTCCTGAAGGTGGGGATGCTGCAGGTAAAAACCTCAAGACCTCCAATGCCCTTGCAGGGTCCCCAGAACATCTTGCTGGTGAACTCACACGGCACAGCTTGGAGTAGGCCAAAGAGCCCAGGGTCCTCAGAAGACAAGCCTCAGCCTTCCAGTCCCACAGCTGGGGGCGGCAGGCCTGGAGAAGGTCAGAGACCCCCCTGAGGTCACGGAGGTCACTCTGCTCCAGTCCCCCGGCCTTTCACTGCAGCACAGACGTGCCTTCCCCAGCTCGGTGCCTTCTTGAGAGCTGTTCCCACTGCTGCGATGCTTTTCCCTGCCTTTCTCAACAAACCAATTACATCTCAGGTCAATGCAGCCTCCTCACCTGGGTCTTCTCAGACCACTAGGCCCAAAGCAATGTCTGCCCTGCTCATTTCCACCCCCCGGGGCCTGCTCAGCGATCCTGCCGTTAAGCATGGATCACAAAGAGCCCATTAGTGCCATGTGTGTGCAAGCGGCCCTGTCAGATGCAGGGGAACAAATGGAACCCGCCCATCTAGCTGAGCTCAGCATCCAGTGAGGGACTCCGCCTTGCAGCCTCGCTGGAGTCTGGAATCGACTCGCGTGCTGGTTCACTTGGTGGCTTCCAGACTTTGTCACTTGACTCCCTACTCTGCAGAAAGCTCTGGGTGGGCAGGGCCTGGCCCCCTCCTGTTGGTACTGGGCACACAGGAGCTGCTCAAGATCTGCTGAATGATGATGCTTGTTCTGTTTTCATTTCAACAAGAATTCATCTATCAACTTCTTGGTTGGTAAAAAAATAATTTTGTAAAGCACGCACAAAAGCATGAGTGGAGGGCCTGCTGTCGGTGTTGGCTGCCTCCCCTGCCGTGGGCCTGGGCGCTGTAACACCTGGCCTTCGTCTCCACCATCCTCAAAGCCCTGGAGCCTGCACCTCTTCAGAGCTGGAAAGGAAATGGGACCCCAGGGACCCCCCGAGGCAACAGCCTGAGACGGGCACTCTCCAGGGCTGCTTCCTGAGGCCGGGGACCGATTCCACAGCAGCAGCTCCCTCACTAATTGTTTTTAGGTGTGGCTCACAAGCGTGTGGCTGGAGGCGGGGCCCTGGGGTGCAGACGCGGCCTCCTCCAGGCTCTGCTTCTCAGAACACTGCCATCTGCAGAGCCCATGCTGACCAGCCACCACACCTGGCTGCCAGGGTCCAAGCCTCAGCCCCGCCACCTGCTGGCTGCATGACCCTGGGTGAGTGACTTCCCTTTCTGGGCCTGTTCTCCATCCCTACGATGGGGCAGGATCCTGCAGGAGTGCTGGCCTAGCAGGAGGTTCTGAGGGTTGAGCTGGCTCCTCCGTGCCAAATGCTGGGGGGTCGTGTTCTACCATTATGTGCCTTATGGCTGCTTGTCCCGTCATCACTGCCTATGTCCACCCTGTCATAAGTGCATGGCTGGCTGCAGTTCCCAGGGTGGACTCCGAGGAGGCAGGGGCAATGGGACCAGCCATCGTAATCCCACTTCCCACAGAGCCAGGGCTGGCAGGGTGTGAGGGTGCAGCAGGAGGTGAGTGGAGGAACCTTCTGGATGCTTTGGTGGGAGGGTGTAGGGAAGGCACACTGAGACAGCTTAGGAGTGGGGGAGCAGCCTCTGTTTTTCAGGAAGAAGAGAGGCCCAGAGGTGTCAAAGCCAAACCGACAGCCTCAACCCTGAGTCACCCAGGGGGCTCTTGGCCAACTGAACCCGAATCTGTGGGGGCAGGCCCCAGGCCCCAGCATCCTCCAAGTGAGATTGCAGGTGTGGGAGGTGAGGTGGTGTGAGAGTCGCGTGGGCTGGGGGCTCGCCACCCAAGTGAAGCCAGCGGGACCTTGCTCCAAAGCCAGTGTCTTGGCCCAACCCGGCCCTAAATGAATCAGAGGCTTCATTTTTAACAAGGTCCCAGTGGATTTGTGGGCACCTTAGGGTCTGGGCAGAGCGTCCCACATGGGGTGCTTGGTGCCGACTCCGCCCCAGGGCTTCAGGGAGGCCAGGTGGGCCCTGGAGAGGCCAGCGGGGTAACTTGCATGGCTCCCGGCCATCACAGGCCATGAAGCACGATCTGCCCCTCCTGTGTAGGGGCCAGGAAGTCACAGATCAGCAGGGGCCGCGGCACCACGCCAAGGACACTGGTCCCAGCCAGAGCCTGCCCACGCCTGTCACCAGGCCCTTACCTGATGTTGTCTGCTTCAGTTTTTCGTTTTTCTTTTTCCTCCATTTCCAGGGTTTGAAGATCCTGCCCAGGGTGGCCAGTTTGCTGTTCCTCCTCACAGGGGGAGTTCGAATCCCTGAGACCAGATATTCAGGACGCGCCGGGGGCGTTTGGTCCATCTCATCTGGAAGACGAAGAGGGACAAGTGACCACCAAACCTATGTGACTCCTGGGGGCCCAAGGTGGTGACCTCTCTCACCCTGAGGGGTTACCAGTGATCCCCCCAAAGCCTGGACCCCAGGAGGGTTGTCAAGCAACGCGCCCACAGTGGCCGCAGCAGCTCAGCAGCATGTGCTGAATTTCCCTCTGTGAGACCCTCCCTCCTGCGACCTACTGGTGGCCACCGGAAGCCCTCGCCTTCCGTCATGTGATGTGCCACGCATGAAGACATTGCTAATTCCAGGACGAAACGCTGCCTGCCCAGGACCCTTGCTTGCGCTCTGCCCTCCACCCACGCTGCTCTCCCTCCCAGCCACTTCTCTGCCTCATAAACTTCAGCTCCTCCATTGAATAGGACTTTGTCCAGGGTCTTTACCTTCCTCTTGTCCCAGACAGGGTCACTCCCTTGTCTTACGCCCATGAAGCTACCTATGCAGGCACCAAGGAGCCGCAAAGACCTCTGCCTGCCTACCCTCCCACCAGGCTGCCACCTCTCCTAGGGCAGAGGCCAGGCCTGGGGCAGCCTTGGAGCCCAGCGCAGAGCCAGGCCGGTGAGAATTCTGAGCGAACGGCTGCAGAGTGAGCAGGTCTGTGAGCAGGCAGTGGAAGCAGTGCTCCTGCACCCCTTCCTTGTCCAAGAAAGGGCCATGTTTGTAGACTCTGGGACACATGAAGATGAATGTCCCAGGAAGCTCATGGCAGTGCTGTTTGTTGTAAAAGAGACTCATAGCGACCTACATGCCCGTCCACAGGGGACTGGGTAAGTCATCGTCTGTCCTGTCAACGACCTGTGTGCAGATGCAGAAAGAAAGAAAGTGGATCTCCAAGCACGGACAGGAAACTGATCTGAGATAAACAGGCCAAAGAAAACCCCAGCGCACAAATTCACACGCACCCGCCACCAGTGTGTGAACAGGGGTGGTATACAGGTGCACACTGGTGTATGGAGAGAAAATGTCTGTGGGTCCCCCAAAGAAATGGGGAACCCCGGGGCTGGGCACAGTGGCTCACGCCTGTTATCCCAGCACTTTGGGAGGCCGAGGTGGGCAGATCACAAGGTCAGGAGTTGGAGACCAGCCTGACCAACATGGTGAAACCCCATCTCTACTAAAAATACAAAAATTAGCCGAGTGTGGTGGTGGGTGCCTGTAATCCCAGCTACTCAGGAGGCTGAGAGAGGAGAATCAATTGAACCCGGGAGGCAGAGGTTGCAGTGAGCCAAGATCACGCCATTGTACTCCAGCCTGGGTGACAGGGCGAGACTCTGTCTCAAAAAAAGAAAAAAAAAAAAAAAAAGAAAGAAAGAAATGGGGAAACTTGGCTGTTGGCAGGCGGGGGAGAGAGGGAGATTTACTTCATAGGCTGTTTTTGTAGCACATGCCATGTGTCCCTTAGTACAAAAGATTAGTTAGAATGAAAACAAAATGCAACTAACAAAATGGTAAAGTTAGAGAAGCTCACGAAATAAGCCAGCGTCACCTCCATCCCACGGTCATAGTGTAGATCAGAGTTCAGGCCATCGCCCAGGCAGGACTGAGAATAAATGAGCACATTGCCCCAGATGCCTCCCGGGACAGGGAAGGGACGTTTCTTCTGACAGCAACAAGGACCTGAGTCCCATCCAGGCTCCGATTTAACCTCCCAGTGTCGCTGCGGGAGGAAGATCGCAGACCCATGGGGTGCTCTCCAGCACGGCTGCTGCCGCAGGAGCCCAGACCTCTGCCAGGACCCCTCGCCCTGTGAACATACACACTCCCCCACAGCCGGCTCAGCCTCCCATGGTCAGCGTGTGGTCAGTTCCACAGCCGCAGGTGAATTTGCCTTGTTGCCTGTGGAAGGGGCCGGGAACCCTAAGCTGATGCAGACCTCAGAGCCCCAGGAAGCATAGACTTGCTGGGAGATGGGCTGGAGAGCGTGGTTAACATGAGGGCTCACCTGAGGAAGGAGGTCACCTTTGTCAGAGAGGACAGGGAAGGAGGCCACCAGTGTTGGGAGGGGAAGAGGCATTACCAGTGTCCAAGGGGCTGCGGGTTATGACGGGCCAGGCCCCTCGGACCCAGGGAAGGGGTCACACTCCCATCTTTCCCACCTAAGGCACCCCATGCATGCCACTGGCCGCCCCAAGGAGGCCCAGGATGGCCTGCTCTGAATCCGGGCTCTGCAGCGCTCAGCCTGGAGAAGAGCCATGTGAGGCAGCACTGAGGGCCCAAGGCCCCACATGGCAGTGACCTCTGTGCCCCCAGTGACAGGCGGCCTGCCTGGCAGCCTCTAGAGCTTCTACAGGGTCTAGCTTCCAAAGGGCTGCACCTGTCTCTAGCCCAGGGCCTTTGAGTAAGCCACCCAGCCCCTTGGAGCCTCGGTTTCCACATCTGTTAAAAAAAAAAGATACCGTGATAATCATCCCTGATAGGTAAGGTTGAGAGGAGGACTCAGTGTGGTCATAAATTCTAGAAAGGCCAGTGCAGTGGCTCATGCCTGTAATCGTAATGCTTTGGGAGGCCAAGGCTAGAGGATCACTTGATCCCAAGAGTTTGAGACCAGCCTGGGCAACACAGAGACTCCACCTCTACAAAAAAATTTTTGGAAATTACCCAGGCATGGTGGTGCATGCTACTTAAGAGTCTGAGACAGGAGGATCACTTGAGCCTAGGAGGTCAAGACTGCAGTGAGCTATGATTTGCACCTGTACTCCAGCCTGGGCTACAGAGAGAGAGAGACCCTTTCTCTAAAAAAAATTAAATGAAAAACAATCTGGAAACAAAGATAAATATCCACAATACACAGTTTATTAATAGCTTATGTTATCATCCATGTAAAATAATATTATCTATGTGTCTAGACTTTATAGTCACTCTGATTAACACACCAGGCCAGTGCAGGTAACTTTTGGTAAAAATTTCTATTATAATAATTTCTATTATATAAGCAATAGAATAATTATGATGGAGTAAACGTTGGTCACTGCCTGTGCAGGGCCAGGAACTATCCTAAGGCATTGTCCTATTTTACCTTCACAATAAATCTATGAGCTAGAGATCATTCAGTTTTATATCCATTTTACAGATGAACAAACTGAGGATCAGAGCCCTGAGCCATTTTGTTGTTGGTCTCAGGGCTGGGAAATGCTGTGGCAGGGCAGGACCTCGAGCACCTGACTCCAGAGACCCCTCTCACCTTCCAAAGCTGCATTGAGGGAACCCAAAGCAGAGCATGGAAGGATGGGACACCAAGACAAGAGGATAAACCAGGCCCACCCTAGGTGGGTTGGGGCATGAGGCCATTCTCTCCAGGCATTACTAATAGAGTGCTGAGATGGTTAGGCTTTGTGTCCCCACCCAAATCTCATCTTGAATTATAATCCCCATAATCTCCATGTGTCAAGAGAGAAACCAGGTGGAGATGATTGGATCAGGGAGGTAGTTTCCCCCATGCTGTCCGCATGATATTGAGTGAGTTCTCGTGAGATCTGATGGTTTTATAAGGGGTTTTCCCCCTTCGCCCTGCACTTCTCCTTCCTGCTGCCTTGTGCAGAAGGTGCCTTGCTTCCCCTTCACCTTCTGCCATGATTGTAAGTTTTCTGAGGCTTCCCTAACCATGCTGAACTGTGAGTCAATTAAGCTTCTTTCTTTTATAAATCATGCAGTCTTGGGCAGTTCTTTTTTGTTTTACTGGGAGCACTTCTTTGTAGCAGTATGAAAACAGACTAATACAAGTGTTAACTGTGCCAGGTGCTGTGTCCACAGATGTTCCACGAAGCAGCCCCATGGGGAAAGACAAGCCCAGGAATGTTTTGTTTGACGTTCTGGGCTCTGCAAACCATTAAGGAAGCTACAGCAATGGCATCCTCCACTGTTTTTGGGGCAACCCCAGCACCTAGTGCCTGGTACCCCGTGGGAGCCCAGGAAATGTGTGGAACCAGGGCAGCTGCAGAACACCGATCAACCACAGATCCTCCTGGCCACCCTCTCCCCAAGGCCACAGGAGTCAGAGGGATGTACAGGGGTCTTTCTCTTCTCAGAGACAATGCATTCCATGTTCTCATCCTCTCCTTTCCTTCCTCCACCTACAGATGCTAGATGGGAGCAAGACTGTGACTCCACATGGCCCTGGGGGAGCCGGCTGTCCTGAGCATGCTTGGCACAAGGGGAAGGATGGGCTAGGTCTCCCCAAGCCTAAGACGAAGATCCCCAGTGATGAGCAGAGAAGACGAGGATGGAGCATAATCATTGCTTTATTTATATCTCACCTCCTCCACAAAGGATCGGCAGCAGTCACCAGAAACACACATACACAGCTGCAGGATGAAGGGAGTGTCAGGAGGGATCTGGAGGAAGCAGGGTCTTCTCACAGCCACAGCATCAAGGAGTTAGGTGGGTCCCCACGAGAGACACCACATGGGCTCCAGAGGAGGGTATTTGTGTGCCCTGAGCTTCCTAGCAGCCAAGGCAAAAAGGAGCAGCACACAGAATAAACTACAGATCAGACCCTGAACCCAACTCTCTTTGCCACCTGCATCATTACAACCCTGGTCCAGCACCAGCATCCCCTGCCCCAGCAACTGGTCTTTCTGTGATCCGATATCTTAGAAATAGAGCTCTAACCCTATCACTTCCTGCTCACTCCGCTTTCCCTCTCATTTAGGACAAAATCCAAGTTAATCATTAAACGTGTGCAGCTCTCTGTGCTCTGTTGCCCCTCCCCCTTCTCATCATCCTTATTGTGCACTAGTGCTTGCCATGTGCCATGGAAGCCAGTGTGATGTAGCTGTGAAGAACATGGGGGCTGGGACCAGGTACCCCAGGCTCCCCTCCTGGCTCTGCCACTTACTAACAGGAGGTTGAAGCACTGACTCCCTGCATCCCCCTTGCCAGGGCCTTGCTGGGGGATATGGTCTCTACTTCTTGCTGTGGCTATGTGACTGCTTCCACTGGTGGAAGGTGGGCAGGAGGGGCAGTGGCGCCTCCCCCTCCCTACCACCATCACTGCCAGGACCACTGTCACCACCTTCACTATTTTAATCAGCTGCCTCCCCCCACTTCTGCCCTAGTGGCTGGAGCAGGTTCTGGGGTTCCCACCCCATCTCTGACACACAGTGGTCCTCACAGCAGAGCTGAGGGCTGGGGAGGGAGCGCTTTGGCCACTGAGGAGACTGCACTCCTCTCTCCCTTTAAGAATTCACTCACTCACTCACTCACTCCACCTTTCAACAAATACGTACTGACACCAACCATGTGCCATGTATCCTAATAGGCACAGGGTGTGCAGAGGCGAACAAGAGAGACAATGCCTGCCTTTGTGGAGCTGTACTCGCCTGTAGGAGATGAACAATGAATAAAGGTGTGAATTTAAACAGTCCTGGCTCACCCCATGTGGGATAGCACTCATCACTATTTCTTGCCTTCCTCTTTATTTTTCTCATCACAGGTATCAGCTGGTGTGCATGCACATACACGCACACATGCACACACACAGACACACATGCACACAGAGACACGCACAAGCACACAGACACAAACATGCACACATGCACACAGACACACACACACACACACGCACATGCACGCACACACTTATTTGTTTGCCTGTTTGTAGTTGTCTCCACTCCTCCTGCCCATGCCCCGATTTGAAGCTCCTGACTGCAGGCCCTTGATGGATGTTTGCAGCTTTATCTCCAGTGCCAACAACAGCTCAGGCACGTGCCAGGGGGACATAGAGAGCCCTGAACCAGGATCCCCACAGACGCAAGGAAGGACAGGACCCACGGCCTGCTCAGGGAGCCTCGAGGGCAGGTGCCAACTGACCGACTGTGACAGGGTCAGCACTGGGTGCTCCAGAGGGCCGCCCTAGTGAGGAACAGGACAGGGGCTGTGATGGGAAAGGGGCAGGCTGTCCAAGACAGGAGGGAAACAGTGGTTGAGAGGCATGGATGTGCTGGGGAGGCAGGCAGGGTCATAGTCAGGGACTTGAATCTGATTCAGAATTCAGCAGAGAGCCGCTAGAGGGTCTTCAGCTCAAAAGACCCCTTGCTCCTAAACCAAAAATCCAATGCATTGACCAGGACAGATGCTTTAGTCTAAGCAGCTCCTCAAGGGGCTCAGGTGTCATCAGGGGAGTGAAGACCCCATGCCCAGGGGCCCCAGGCTGCGCTGCTCTGCATCCCTCTTGGGAGGAAATTCCCTCTCCCCTCTGCCTTCCCTGGGGTGGCTCAAGCCCAAGACTGTGCCACGGGAGGGCTTGTGAGAGCTACGACTCTCTGCCCAAGAAGAGAAACTTCAAAATAGTGCTGCTCAGAGGAGAAAACTACTTACGAACCCCCCGCAAGGGCAGAGGACATGAGCCCATCACTGCAGGTATACAGCAGGGCAGGTGTGGTCATCCACGGCACGGTGTGGCCCGCGGATGCTGGTGGGCAGGTGTGCACAGAGTGGGTAGGTGTGTACCTCTGAGGGTGGGTGGGTGAGCAACTGCAGAGCCAGTGTGCATGGGTGTGGGTGGGTTTGCACCTGCATGGGTGGGCGGGTGAGCACCTGCGGAGCCAGCGTGCATGGGCACGGGTGGAGGTGCACCTGCATGGGTGGGATACCATCTGTGGGTGGGTGCATGTGGCCCATGTACACCTGTCCACAGAGGGAAGGGACAGATGGGGAGCACCTCCCCCCACTCCAGGAATTCTCTCTGCGTCTCTCCCTGCAGTTCCTGAGGAACTGCCTTCTCACACTGGGGAGACTCTGGAAGGTGCAAACACATTAGCAGTCACCCCCCAGCCTCTGAATAACAGTAGTGCCAAGTTCCACTGCACCCCTGCCACCTCTGAGGCATTAGAGGTTAATTAATGGGAAATGTCTGTCACACCTGGCATCTGTGTGAGGAAGTGCTACACACAGCCTCAGTCCTCAGATGATGGATGGGGCAGCTGACCCTGCCCTGCTGATGTCACACGCTTGCAACTCAAGGGGCAGGCTCCAGCCTCTTTGGCACCTCCAGCCAGCCCTCTCCCAGGCCTCTCTCAGGCTCACAGTAGCTGGTATACTTGTCCCTGGGTAACTGACTCCATCCCTTTCCCCCATCAACAGCCACACAGAGCTACGAGACAAGAACTGTTCTAGGACTGACAGAACAGCTGACCTCATGGAGCTTACAGGCTAATTTCCATGCCTGGCGCAGGGCCAATCCCTTTATTCACATTTCCTTCCATCCTAGCTCTGATCACTCTCAGATTGTGTCCTGGGATTCATTGTTTATTGACTGTCATCTGCATTTCCCATGGGAACAAACATAAGCTCCATGACAACGAGAACCGTCACTCTTGTGCTTGTTGCTGGGTCTCTGGCATCTTTGCTGGTTCCTGGAACCCAGGGGATGCTCAAATAAACACCTGCTCGACCTGTGAATCCAGAATGCAGGGCTGCCAAATGCTGGAGCCAGGGTCTGTTCCTCGTCCATCTGACTTTGATGTCCACCCTTTAGTGACATCAGGTATTTTTTTCATCCTCATCTTTTATCCACTAAGATATCTTATCATATCCTTCCACTTCACAGAATTCCTCAAAAACATATTGGAAGGAAAGCCCCATATCTTTTGGGGAGTGAGGTCAGGTACCCAGTGCCATGTGCTACATGGCTGACTTCTTAGAGAAGAAAGGTGCCATCTCTATCAGATAATATGGGAAAATAATTTTTTCCTTGTTTGTTTTATTCACTCACAAACCCATTCATCATATCAGCTGAGGGCCTGCTGTGTGTCAGGGCTGCTCTGAGTTTTGACAGAGCAGTAAATTCCATCAACATGCCCACTGTTTCCCACTGCATGAAGCTCATGTATTTATGGAGGAGAAAAGAAGAAATACAGAAAGTGTAAGGCAACCTCATAAGGTGACATGAGCCACAATAGAAGCAAATAAGAAGCTGAGATATGGCCTCTATTTCTTCTTTGAGTCCTTACCTGTATGACCAATACGTAGTGACCATTGTCTTTGAACAAAGCACAGTGTTAGGCCTGAGGGACGAGGTGGTGCTAGGCACCCTCTCTCCCGAGGGATTCAGTGACCACCGAGAAAACTAAGGTACCTGGAACCACCAGGAAGAATCAAGAAAGAGGATTATAACAGCAGAGGAAGCAACTTTTCCTGCTTGAGGGTGGGATAACTCTAAGAAGGCTACTAGAAGCTAGGGGAGGTAGTAGGTAGTGATAATTGAGTCGGGTATTGGAGGTTGAGTAGGATTTTAGTAAAAAGTACAAATTCATAAATGCATGGCAGTACATGGTGTTTGGGGAATGGGGAGTCACTTGGGGAAGCTAGGTCTGAGGTCCCCAGTCTCTAAGGCTCAGAAACCCAGTAAAATTTCCACATATAAAATTGGGATCCACACAGATATGCTAATGTCCATTACGCCAATAATGACCAACACACACACACACACACACACACACACACACACACACACTACACAAAGCAATCATCTATGATCATCACAACTTACTACACATAATAGAAAAAATATAGTCTCAGAAAAAAACCAAATAAACAGAATTTTTAGGCCTGGGCACAGTGGCTTGGGAAGCCAGTGCAGGAAGGCTGCTTGAGGGCATGAGTTCAAGCCCAGCCTGGGCAACATAGTGAGACCCTGTCTCTACAAAAACGAAGGAAAAAAAATTAGCTCGGTATGGTTATGCACACCTGTAGTCCCAGCAACTCAGGAGACTGAGACAGGAGTTCCAGGTTACAGTGAATTGCACCACTGTGCTCCAGCCTGGGCAACAGAGCAAGACCCTGTCTCTTAAAAAAAAATTAATTGATTCTGCATTTGTAAATGAAAACCCAACTGCATTGTTCTTAGTGTTCTTAATTTGCTGGCATGGGTCTGTGCACTGGAACTTGAGAACTCTTAGGCTGGAGCTTATGGTCTATGGAACAGAGTTGACAGAAGTGAGCTTGGGAAGGCGTGTGGGGACCTGACCAAGAAGAGCTGTGTGGCTGTGATAAGAGTCCTGGGGGCAATGTGGAGTCATTGAGGGACCTGGAGCAAGTTCAGCCTTGTGACAAGACCACATGGAATCTCAGTGAGGACGGCAGACTGTAGGGGGAACAAGGCTGAAGGCAGGAAGGCAGAGGATGGGGGCACTCACACATATGGAAGAGCCAAGGAATACGAAGGTTTGTTTTTGTCATCACTGTCATCAGCAACGGCAGCATCTACTGAGCATTTGCTGTGCAACAGGCTCAGTGCTGAGCACCTGGCATGAATTTGCTCATTGTATTCCATCATAACCCTAGCAAGCAGAGAACTATTTTCATCACCTACATTACAGATGAGGACAATGGAGGCACACAGATGTGAAATAATCACCCCAGGGCACATGCTAGTTAGTGACAGAGTGGGGCTTAGAACTCAGGTCATCTGCTGTAAAAGCCCTGATCTTAATCCCACAGCCTCTTTGACAACTCCGTCCCTCTCCCAGTCCTGCGCTAGATGACACAGAGCAGATGATAACACTGCTGTCCAAGATCTGGAAGGAGGAAGGAGAAACAGGGCTAGGAAGAAGTTAACCATTAAAGCAACGTATAATAACCTCACACGGAAGCACTGAGCACTGAAAATCCAATTTCCTGTGGCCAGGCTGCAAGAGATGTGGCTTGACAGCCATCTACAGAAAAAGTGCTGGGCATTTTCAGAGAGTGACCACCAGAATGGAGCTGAACCTCCAAAACCAAGTTTTAAAAATAGATTTAAATCTCCCAAATGTAAAAGTTATTGGTTTGACCTCCTCCACCCCTAGAAAATTCCTAAGTAGTGACTGAAGAGCATGATATTTTGGGTGTGCTGATCAATAAAAACAAAGCAAGGGTCACACCATCCGAGGACAAAGTGAGACCATTTGACAAGTGTCTTATAGTCACGCTGCTTATAATGGAGGAATAAACTGCTTGCTGGTGTTGGGTGGAGGGCAGGGAGGGATGCAAAAAAAAAAAAAAAAAAAAAAAAAAGGAGTGAATTTATTCAAAAGAGGGAAGAAAATACTGCTAAATGCCTACGGCTCTATTCCCAAAACCTTATAGGCTTTTTTCTACAGCCCTGTGAGTTCATTCATCAGAATCTGTAATCTGATTACAGCCCTTGTTTGATGGAATAACTGCTGACTTTTCCAGTATAGGGGAAACAGAGACCTCAACAACTGCACAATGCAATTCCTAGACTTAGGGTCCGCTTCCTCCTCTGGCACCTAGCACAGTGCCTGGCAGGTGGGTTCAATAAATGAGTGAGCGAGTGAATAAATAAATGAATGGATTGATCCCATGATACAAAAATGGAAGCAGAATCAAATGCAGGGCAATGGTTATTAACGATGGCCTGGAGCTGTCCCACTGCCTCCTGACAGTGGAAGGTAACTGCAATTCCCCAGCCACCTCTAGACTTCATGTTGGCCAGGGCTTCTTCTGGCTGCCCCCTCAGCAGCCCTTAACTCAAACGGCATTTCCTTTCTCTCCTTCGCTGGTTCGTGGAGGTGCTAAGAAGCACAGAGAAGAAAAGACAAAAGCCTGGCTAAGCTTCAGAGTGAATAATTGGTCCCTGGAAAGTTGTGAATTGAATAAATACTTAATTTTAGGAGAACTTATATTTTAATGCCCAAAGGGAGGCCACCAAAACCTTTTGCATGTTCATTCCAGGCAAACAACCCTAACAGGCAGGGCCTATGTTTTCAACTCCATTTTACATTTAAAAAGGAGAGGCTCAGAGCAGGAAAGCACTCGTTCAAGGTCACACAGCTGGTAAATGGCAGGTCTGCCGCAGGATCTCTGATCTTCAATTTACCATCTAGCTGTGACACCAGTGTTCCCCAAAGTGTTTTCCATGGAACTCTAGCATAGGGAGATGCTGAGAGGATTAAAGTAGTTAGAAAATGCTGTCTGTACTAAAAGCCTCTTCATGAGAGCCCCAATCCATATTAGCACAGTATAGGCTCTGAGAAGTCCTGCAGGAAGAAATCGTATTCAGTTGTTTAGCTAGATTTTCCTAAACAGATCTATCAGACAACCGCTATTTACACCTTGCTGTCTAGACTGCAATAACCCCACAAAAGCTGTCAAATTGTTTGAGCAATAAACCCAGGACTAAGCACTTTGAATGTATTCCTGCTAAATAGTGTTAATAGTTTATTTTTGGACTATAAAAGTCCTTTATCCACTATCTGTATTCCAAAGGTAACAAGATTCTCTAAGATCTAGGCAGAAGTTGGGCCTCAAAATTTCCCATGTCATTAAGCTTCTTCTAGCTGTTTAAGGCACCCTGCATGCAATGATGCTGAAATTAAGACTACATAAGTGGGCATCATTGATGCCTCTGGCACCAGTGGAAAAATCAAGACATTATTAAAGTGGCTTCTTTTCTTCCTCATATGTGTTGTGGAAAAAACAGCACATCTAACTAGAAAGCCCATCTGTTTAGTATCAACCCCATAGTACTGCCAATGGTCTCTGGTGCCTGCCAGACATATGGTCAGTTTTCCAAGTGAAATCCAGCTCAAATCTGTAAATCAAGTAGATCTGAAAATGTTCTATAGAAAATGCTGTATAGAATTTGGCAGCACAAATTCAAACATGAAGAGGATGAGGAAGGAGAAAGGTGGAATCTGGAAAATTGGCTTTGTTGTTATCATCATTGCGATTATTTTTTCTTATGTGGCTTAGTAGGATGCATCTGCATTTGCAAAGAACAAACTCTTATAAAAATTCTTGTATAAGAGGCCCACCTATATCTTCGCAAAGACTAAAATCTCCTTTCAGAAACTTCTTCCTAGAGATTATATTTTACAGAAAAGGGGGAAAATGAGCATTTCAGAGAAAGGACAAAAAGTGAAATAACATATCAGGAGACTTTAGTATTGTAGTAGAAATTTAGAGAAATAATATCACACAACATCTTCAAAGTCTGAGTTCCAACCCTAACTTTCCAAATCTAAAGCATAAGGTGAGTTTCTTATATATAATATCAGCAAAAGGTTAAAGAAAAACAAAAGTCAATTTAAAAACTGTGTATACTTTAGCATTTTTCAGAGGGATTAAATGCATTTAAGTGCTAGGAAGACTTTAAGCCAACAGATTTGTGTTTTGAAAATGTGTCCCTCACTCACTTCACTTAGGTCAGGAATTGGCAAATGTCTTCTGTAAGGGGCCAAATAAAAAAACTCTGAGGCTTTGCGGGCCACACAGTCTCTGCTGCCACCACTCAGCTCTGCTGCTGTAGTGTGAAGCAGCCACAGATGAGACATAAATTAATGGGCATGGTTATGTTGCAATAAAACTTTATTTGCAAAAACCAGTAGCAAGTGAATTTGGTTTGTGCATTTGACAGTTCCTGGCTTAAGTGATCCTTTAAGAAATGCCTTCTGGGAAAAAATACTACTGGGTGCCCCAAGAAGAAAAAAGGAGAGAATAAATGGTTTTGGATCCTGATCTCTTATCTTCATTTCACTTCTAACCCCTGGGGGGCAGTCCAGCATCACTTTCACCTGTACAATTCTGCATCTTCTGCGCTGGTTTCCGGCTTCCACTCCTACCTACCCCGCAAGCAAGCAAGCAAACAGGGCCTTGTATTGCTCACCACATGACATCACAGTGGCTCTTAGGATGAAATATAAAACCCCCACTGTAACCCCAGAGCCCTGGCCTCCATTTCTTAAGCTTCTCTACCACCATGCCCCTCCTCGCTCATTAAGTGCTTTCCCACCATAGGGCTGCCTTCTGTGCCATTCCCTCTGGAGGCAACACTTTCCTCTGATGAACTCCTACTCATCCCTTGTGGTCTCACCCTTCCTACCCACCTGTTAGGTTTCCTGTTATTTTTCCACCATAGCCTTCAGCACAATTTTTAATTAGCTCTTGATGTATGTGTTCATTAGTTTTATGTCCATCCTGGCTACTTGACCATGACAGCAGAGACCAAGTGTGACCTGTAGAGCAGCCTCTGCAGGCCCTGAAACAGAGCCCAGGAGGGCCTAGCCAGGGCTCGACAAGTATATGAGAACCAAAAGGTGATGGGCTGAAGATCCATCTGTGCTCAAGTGCACAGTCCCTACCTGTGCATACCAGTCTAGGCCCATCTGAAGCTTAAATCCTGCAGAACAGAGCGTGCTTCTGAAGATTTACCAAGTCCGGGTCCAACGTGAATTCAATGACTTTCCCTGCCACACCGAGGAGGACTTTCACCCGAGAGCCAAGGACATCATGCTTGAATGTCTGGAACTGTCTGCATTTCTGATGTCATCAGGGCTGCTCGCTTCACCACAGGCCTCTGCCCGGGCCTGGTTCCTCTGGTGCTTCTCATGGAAGTGACAGAGCAAGACGGAACCATTCCAACAAACCAGCAAGTCATGCAGTGCAGGCTTTCCAGGAGCAGCTGACAGCAGGTGACAGAGCCAGTCCCTCTGGGACCCTCCTCCTGAGATGGCACCATCTGTGGGCATCCTTAAAGGTCACCCATGGCTGTTGAGGAACCACTTTCTCTGTGCCCGCAGGGAGGGCCAGCCCGGCAGATGCATCACTAACTACCCTGGCTCTGGCCCATCGCTCTTCATCATCCCGGGACACTAAGTTGTCTCTGGTCTCCAGTGAGTGATCTGGGCCACGCAATTTCTTTGCCCACTGCCACCTCACTCTGCACACTGCACTGGCTCACTCGTGCCCCGGTCTACTTTTCCTTTTCTGAGCATCTTCTCTGGGCCTGAGACCCAGTGCCTGCCCTCACAGTCCTGAGGCCTGGGAGCGGGGACAGCCAAGTGAACGGTCACTCAGGACAATGTGACTTTGCTACATCCGCCCTGCCCTGACTCGCCCGGCCCAGGTCTCCCTCATCACTCCCAGGCACCTGCAATGCCCTCCCTTCGGGTCACATCGCATACACCCCTGACCCCGCCTTACCCTGCCTCAACCCCTCCAGTGGCTTCCACAGGAGTTAGGCCTCCCTTTGGCCCTCAAAGCCCTGCAACCTCTCCCTGTGAGCAGCTCCAACCTCGTAGTTGTCTGCAGCTTCCCCAGGCTCATCCCCACCTCCGGATCCTAGTAAGCAGCCCCTCAAGGGAGGCTCTCCTCCACCTTTGCAAAGCTGCCTCCTTCTTATCACTTGGGTTTCATTGCAAACATCTCCTCCTGGTCCATCAGAGCAACAGTGAGACATCCAAGCACCCTCCCACCCAACCCAAAATTCTCCACATGGCACACACTCCTCCACGGTGCTGTTATTTCAGCTGACTTGGTGTTGTCGGTCCCTCCCCACTGGAGTGACCTTGTCTATAGCAGGCACCCAACAAATACTTTGGAAGGAATCAGGGAATGAATTAATGAATGGAAGAGGCAGGACAGAGATTAAGACAGGATTCTGTGGTCAGAAAAAGGAATGGTCTCCAGACTCAGGTAAGACTCTTTGTGGAAAAGAGATGACAGCTGAGGTCAGTTTTGAAAAAATCAATAGTAGTTAAGAAAGCTATAATAATAATAATAATAATAATAATAATAATAATAATAAAAGGTAATCGTCCATTGTATGGAAATTGCTAATCCATCGATCTGTCGATGGCCATTTAGGTTGTCTCCACATACTGGCTATTGTGAACAACAGTGCTGCTATTGAACATTCATGTGCAGGTTTTTTTTCCCCTAATACCTGTTTTCAGTTATTTTAGTTAGATACCCGGAAGTGCAGCTGCTAGCTCATACGGTAATCCTATATTTCACATTTCGAGGAACCACCCAATTGTTTTCCACAATGACTGCACCACGTTATGCTCGTACCAGGAAGAAAGCACTGACACCGACCGCGGCACAGATGACCCCCAAGATCATGGTGCTAAATGAGAGGAGCCAATCACAAAAGACCACTCAACAAGGCAGACTGGGGGCTGCCGCAGGACAGGGGAGGGGAGAATGGGCATAGGATCTCCTTTGGGTGTGATGTGAAAATGTTCGGGAACTAGACACATATGGCAGATGCCAATATCATGAATGTACTGAATGCCACTGAATTGTACACTTTAAGATGGTTAATTTTGTGTTATATGAATTTTACCTCAACAACAATAACAACAAAATAAACAAAATTCCCTATCCACTGGGTATTTGGTGCCAGACGATTTTGTACTGGGCCCTTTTCATGTCGCATTGCATGTAATCATCGTACCACTAAGGAGGCAGGCGTTACAGGTGCGGTATTCTTGATCTGAAATGCTTGGGACCAGAAGTGTTTCGGATTTCAGATTTCTTCTGATTTTGGAATATTTGCATTACCAGTTGAGCATCCAAAAATTTGAAATCCAAAATGTTCTGATGAATATTTTCTTTGAGCATCACGTCAACACTTAAAAAGTTTCGAATTTCAGAGCATTTTGGACTTAAAATGTTTGAATTAGGCTATTCAGCTTTATAAGTACCTCATTTAACAGGTGAGAAAAGCAAGGCTCAGAGGGAGAGGTGACTTGCCCAAGGTCACATGGCATCAAGTGGCACAGCAAGGCCTCAAACCCAGGGAGCGTGAATTCTCAAGATTCAAACCTGCCCAACAGAGCCACTTCTCCTCCAGGAGACAGAAAGTCTCTGAGGGTCAACAACGGCGCCTCTGACAACCCAGTAGGTCCCTCATCCCTTCTCTAAGCTGTGGCATGGTGGTGATGACTACAGTCCTTATACATGACTGGCACTTTTACATCAGGCAGAAAGTATGACCTAAAGCAAAAACAGCCCAAATGTCCATCAGCGGACAAATGGACACATCAAGTATAGTCTATCTAGACCATGGAACATTCCCCAGCCATAAAAGGGAATGAGGCCTGGACACTTGCTACAGTGTGGAGGGACCCTGATAACATGATGCTGCATGGGAAAAGCCGGCCACAAAAGTCCATATAGCGTCCATGCAGCGTATGATTCCATTTACGTGAAATGTTCAGCACAGACCAATTCATAGAGATAGAAAGTAGACGTGTAGTTATCAGGGGCTTGGAGGAGGGGAGAATGAGGAGTATCACACAATTTCCTTGTAGGTGATGAAAGGTTCTGGAATTAGACAGCAGTGATGGTTTTACAACAATGTGACTGCACTCACCGCGCAGAGCACTGAATTGTACTCTTTAGTTATTTAAATTAAGAATTTAATCAAAAACACTGTAAAATGAAAAGACAAAACACAGTGCAGGGAAAGATGTTTGTAACATATTTAAGGGACATAGTCCAGTTTCTAGAATATCAAAAGCACTCCCACAAATGAACAAAGTCACATAACCCAATGGAAAATATGCAAAGTCCGGGAACACCTTCCAAAAGGAGGTATCCAAACCGTCAACAGCATATAAAAAAGATGTTCCCCCTAATTAATATTCAGGAAAATGCAAATTATATCTAGCATGATTGGCACACATGAATCGTAACCTTTAAAATGGTTGAAATGGTAAATTTGATGTTACACGTAGTTGAGTGCAAAGAAAAACACAAAAAGCATGTCCTCATCCTGTGGAACTCCCTACCAAGTCAAGAAGCTGGGGCTGGACCAACAAAGCCAACCTATAAGAGCAGGGGTTTCCGGGGAGGGAGGAGGAGCAAACAGTTCTGCGTTTTTCCGTTTGCCTGCGTCTTGAGTCTGGCTTGACCTGGTGCTGAGGAGGCCCAGTGTCATGGGGAATAAGTGATGCAATGATTCCAGCAGCAGCAGCTCTGCACTGAGCAAAGCACTTCCCATTGACTTAGTGCTGGTGGCTTCTGGGCCTGGCATTCTGGTCACACACACCAGGCCAGCCCTTAGCAGAAGTAGGATTGGGGGGCCAACAAAAAGCTGGCCAGGATGCCAAGTGACAACCCAAACATTCAGCATGACTGTGATTTATGCAGATTTCAAAGAGCAGTAAAGTCTCATGCAATATGCCAACTTAAAATTACCCTAAATTAAAAATTTGTCAAGGATCACATATTTCAAAGCATCTGGCTGTGGGGATTGTCAACTGGGCTCGTGCTATCGACCCTGGAGGCACTGCTATAGCTGACATCAGAAGCATGTCTCCCTCATGCTGGAGCACATGGTACACCCTGTTCTGGAAGGCCTGTCAGAGAGGATCGGGGTAGAACACTGGATCCACGTAGCCTGCCCCCAAGCAGATACTGTCAGTGCTCTGCCCAGCCCTCCAGTCCAAGGCTGTGGAGCCTCCTAGCTCCCATGTGCTTCTGCCCCTAAGGGCACCTCTACAGGCCAACTCCCAGCCTCTCAGCCTCTCTACCCTCCTGCACAGAGCCGAGAGCCAATGACTGATGGTGGCAAGAATGTAACCTAGCCCCTGGCCTCAGCAGAGACAAACTCTGACACACTCACACTCAGAGTACCCTGAGGGTCAGGCCACAGCTGCCCCTGCACAGCTGTGCCTGACACTACCCCTCCTTGGCCTCCCTGAGCCACTTTCCAAGCACTGGTGCCAGCTTCTCCTGGGAGAGCTTTCTTATAAATTACTTGCTCTCAAATCCTCATCCCAGGGTCACCTCCCCAAAACCCAAATCAAGACAATCATCCGCTCTGGGCCAGGTACTGGGGTGATATCCATGAGCAAAACCAGGTGTGATGTCTGTCCCCACTGAGCTCACAGCCCACCTGAGCTCACACCCACCTAAGCTCATACTGATCTGGGCTCGCAGCCTCGGTGGGCACACAGCCCACCTGGACTCACTGAGCTCACAGCACACCTGGGCTCACACCCACCTGAGCTCATAGCCTCACTGAACTCACATCCACCTGGGCTCACAGCCTCACTGGGCACAGAGCACACCTGGGCTCACACCCACCTGGGCTCAAAGCCTCACTGAACACACAGCACACCTGAGCACATACCTACCTGGCACACAGCCACCAGGGTTCACAGACATCAATTAGTGAATGTTGCACATCATAGCTGCATCATGAAAATGCAGGTAAGCATTTTGAGGAGAGGGAGAGAGTCGCTTGAGAGCATGTATTGGAACTGGAGAAACTTCCTGGAAGAGATGCCTCAAGCTGAGGTGAAAAGCTCACTGCAAAAGGCTAACTGACTTGCCCAGGATCACACAGCATTGGGTGACAGCCCTGGTTATACGCACCAGGCTTCAAATCTTCCCCAGTGAAGAGGATTCCTACAGGTCCCTGCCGGCCACGCACCCCTGAGGGTGCCCAGACCAGAGTATTACAAAGCATGGAACTCATTCAGTTGCTTCTTGCAAACTTCAAAGGCAAAGAGACTGTGGGCCTCACAATGATCCTGTTCCTCCCCATTCAGATGCCTTTTTAAAAAACGTTACTCTCAAACTGCCTTTATGAACATAAAATATTGGCAGATCTTTGATCACAGTTCCCAGCCTAGCAAGCAACCCCCACGTGGTGGTTTAAATACACTGTTGAAACGGAGTCCTTGGGGACCACTCCGGTCTTGGCCTCAGAAATCATTTCCTCCCTCATGCATTAAGTAAATGAAATTAAGCCTCAGAGCTCAAGTCCTTTTGGGGGTTGAAACGAACATGGGCAGGAACAGAATGAGAGAAGCCCTGCTCCAGATCACATCCCGACCTGAGGGTGCACGTTGGCCGGCCCAGGCGCCACCTCTCGTGGCCGGGGATGTGCTGACACTATGGCCGGGCAGCTGCTCTGGTCAGCTGTGACCATGTCAAAGGTGTTCAGGCTCAATAAAAGGTGTGGACAAGGAGGTGAGAAATCAGAGCCTTCACACACAGTGGGGAGGAGGTAGACCAGGCAGCCAACATGGAGGGAGTCTGGCAACTCCTCAGATAATTCAACATTGAGTCACCATACAATGATTCTACTCCTGACCATGCCCCAAAGACCGAGTCACCACATGACCATTCTCACTCCTTACCATTGCCCGAAGACCAAGTCACCACATGACCATTCTCACTCCTTACCATTGCCCGAAGACCAAGTCACCATATGACCATTCTCACTCCTTACCATTGCCCGAAGACCGAGTCACCATGTAACCCTTCCGCTCCCGAGCAGACCTCGAGGACCGAGTCACCATGAGGATTCTACTCCTGACCACTCCCCAAAGACCAAGTCACCATATGACCATTCGACTCCTCAGTAGACCCCAATGACCGAGTCACCATACGATGATTCTGCTCCTGAGTGTGCCCCGAAGACTGGGTCACCATATGACCATCTGACTCCTGAGTAGATCCCGTAGAACTGAAAATCGGTGTCCACACAAAAATGTGCACATGAATATGTACAGCAGCTCTACTCATAATAGACACAAAGTGAGAAAGTAACCCAAATGTCCATCAACAAATGAATGGATAAAGAAAGTATGGTCTATGTACAATGGAATAGCATCAGCCCTAAAGAGGAGTAATGTGCTGGCAATGCTGCAGTGCAGGTGAACTTGAAAACACGGTGCTAGGTGAAACAAACCTGCCACAGCAGACCCCACACTGTACGATCCTATTTGTATGAAGTGTCCAGAGAGACAGAAAGTAGATTCGTGGTTGCCAGGGGTAGGGAAAGGGGAAGTGGGGAGGGAGCGCTTAATGGACATGGGGTTTCCTCTTGGGATGATGAAAGTGTTTTAAAATTAGACTGTGGTGCAGTTGCACAAACCCGTGAATGTAGTAAAAACCACAGAACTGTGAACCATATAAGGGTGGATTGTATAATATGTGAATTATAGTTCAATAAAGCTGAAGAAAGAAGGAAGGAAGGAAGGAAGGAAGGAAGGAAGGAAGGAAGGAAGGAAGGAAAGAAAGAAAGAAAGAAAGAGAAAGAAAGAAAGAAAGAAAGAAAGAAAGAAAGAAAGAGAGAGAGAAAGAAAGAGAAAAGAAAAAAAGGGAAGAAAACCAAGATGGTCAGGGCCTGCCCACATCCTCTCTCAGGGCCATAGGCTGAGCTGGTTGAGAGCCACAGGGCGTCTTTACCAACACACCATATAGGAGTCCATCTGATAGCACGTGGGGCCCAGCAGCCACATAAGCTTGCCTCTCACAAGCTGCGGTCCTCACCACCACCCCCACGCCCCAACCCCGAGCAGAGGCTCCTCCCAAAACAAGCATGAGTATTTGCTAACCTCTCCCAAACCCCTGTGGGCTCCTCTCCCGTCATGGCTGCCCCTCAAGCCCACTCCCCATCATGTGTGGCATGCATGATGGCAAGATGTCCCCCTCATCGCCTGCCCATCCCAGCTACCATTCTGGCCACTTCCCAGTCCACCGACCACATGGAAGCAAAGAGATCCCCAGCAATGCAGAGCAGGCCTTGCCGTCCTGTGCTGAAACCCTCCAGGGCATCCACCCACCCCTGCAGTAAGGATCCAATCCAAACCCCCTGAGGAGCCTCTGGCCTCACTTGGTGCCTTCTTCATCATGCTCCCTCCATTCCAGCCACGCTGACTGCACGGGGAAGTCCCTGATCGCGCCCTGTTTGTTGCTGCCTCAGGGCCTTCCAATCAGCCACCCTCTCTGCCAGGAATACCTTCTCCCAACACTGCCACAGTGCTGACTCCTCACCCCTGAATGCCCACTGCACACAGTGCCAACCCTGCCCACCCACTGCAGTGGCTTCCTGTATCTTCCTCAGTTCAATCTGAGGTGCCACCTTGTTTTACATTTTTTTTTTTTTTTTTTGAGACGGAGTCTCACTCTGTCGCCCAGGCTGGAGTGCAGTGGCATGTTCTGGGCTCACTGCAAGCTCTGCCTCCCAGGTTCACGCCATTCTCCTGCCTCAGCCTCCCGAGTAGCTGGGACTACAGGGGCCCACCACCACGCCCGGCTAATTTTTCTGTATTTTTTAGTAGAGATGGAGTTTCACTGTGTTAGCCAGGATGGTCTCGATCTCCTGACCTCGTGATCTGCCTGCCTCGGCCTCCCAAAGTGCTGGGATTACAGGCGTAAGCCACCCTGCCTGGGCCCTTGTTTTACTTTCTTTGAGCCACTTGTCACTCTTTGACGTCGTCTGGTGTATTTCTTTTCTTTTCTGTTGGAATACAAGTTCCTTGAGAACGGAGACTTTGTCTGTTTGTCCAACCATTGTATGCCCACAGAGCAGCAGGGGCTCAATACATTTCAGTTGATAGCAAGTAACTCCTGTGTTCAAGTTCCTCTGCCCTCAGGATGGGCAGCCCCCAGGCAACAGTATCCTCCCCACGCAATCTGGTCCTTGTCACTCTCCAGCCTCCCGACTCATCACCCTTTGCTCCAACAAGACTGGCCTTGTCTAGATTCCTTAGGTATCTCTAGTTTCAAGAAGTTTACATGCACTTTGCCTTCTAGAACCCCCTTCCCAACTCCTGGCCTGGCCATCTTCTACTCTAGGTAACAACTTACACTTTTCTTCCTTCAAAAGACTGTTCCCAACATCAGTGGACGAAGCTGCTTTGTGCTGTCACATCCCCCACCATCTCCCGATCATCATATCTCACCCAGAGCTGGGAGTCACTGGTTTCATCAGGTTTCTTGCTGAACTGACTCAATCCAGGGGGAGAGACAGGAGTGTCTTGCCCCGCCACCTACCAGCACAGAATCTCTACAAAGTCAGTCCTAGGAAGGACCTCTGGAGAGAAGAATGGCCACTGCAGATGCATCCTACACAGCCTGGGGCGGCAGAGCAAGGCTTGGGCCCCATGAGCCAGAATGGACTGGGTTTGAATGCAAGCTCTTATTAACTGTTCAAACTTGGACAAGTTACATAACCTGTCTGAGCTTCCGTTTCCTGTCATGTGCAATGGGGATAATACTAGTACCCACCACAAATAGTGGCTGTAAGAATTAAATGAGCTAATGCATAGGAAAGGGTTGACATGGTGCCTGGCAATAGCAATGTTAATAAATGTTAGCCAGCCACAGCACCACCTCCATCATCTATTTTTCTAAGCACTGTGGTGTACCACGGTCCCTGATGCCCAGTACAGAAATCCTGGGTGAAAGTCACTCGATTTTCAAGGACACCACAAAAAGCAAACATTTTTTATCAAGTCTTTAATTTTCAACACAATAAATGTTCCCTTCCAAAAGCAAATGACCGAAGATGAATTAAAAAATCAGCAGTTCCTTCTGGAATCTGCGAGGACTGGGTTAGATGTTTTTAGGAGAAGTGGCCACTTTGGCAAGATTCTTAAATCCTTCTTAAGTATCTGGGGAAAAAATGCACAGCAAACACAATTTGGAAGAGCTGATGTACTTGGATCAAAGGAGACGTAGGGGATTGTGTGCACCTCCGGCTTCCCCTTGAAGTGGACTTTGGCAGGAGGCCTAGGGCTGCGTGAGGGAGACCAGCCCTGGTGGCGCACACTCAGAGGGTAGAGTCAAGCACAGCCTTGCGCTTAGTAGGTGCCATCAGCACCACGGTCTCTGGTGGGGCACCATGAGATAAATTATTGGACTACCCCCAAGTGCCCCCCAATATGCAAAGGGGACAGGAATTGAGAGACAGAAGAGCCCGTGGCCTCTGCCTGTCTGAATTTCCCACGCCCATCCGGGTGAACACCTGGATTCATTGATGGGCAGCTTCTGTGTTTATTGATCATGTACTGTGGACACAAGGCGGGCCTGCAGAGCCCAGCAGACAAGCCCACCCAAAGAAATGGCGACTTTTCGGACCAGATATGCTAGCCTGCTCGAGAGATGTTTTGGTCTTCAAGATAGCACCGCGCCCCACCGCAAGGTAATTGGTCACGATGCCCCTTCCTCGTTTTAGGTCTGCCCAGCACAGATGCCTGTTCCCTGCACTCATCATTTGCCTCCTGTGAGAGAGCTGGAAGGGCAGGAAAACCAAGACACAAAAACATAGGCCCCACTTTCTGGCATCTACCATATCATTTGGAAAAACAAAATGCAACCAGCAGGCATTTTGAAAACGTGGAGAAAGCCTGGGCTTCAGAATAAGGAGACACAGGCCCTCGGGCAGGCTCCATTTTTTCCTGGCCTGTGACCTTAGGCAGCCCCAGGTCCCTCCAAGCCTTTCCAGGGTCCTCATTTGTAAAATGGGGCAACAATAATGTTAACATCAGTCACACCAGTGATGAAACGGGAAGAAGAAGGTCACTAAAACCAATTAGTTTGGGAAGCCGACATAATTCCCCTGAATCTTTCAAATTCCCCAATCCTTGCAGATTCTGGAAGGGAACTGCTGATTTTTTTCAAGTCCAATCTTTCAAGTAAGCTAGGGGTTGCGTGTTCCATGCTACCACTGCCCTGGGGGAAGGTGGGCTAAAGGGCTACGGAGACATCCTTTTGGCCGAAAGCACAACAACCCTTCAGGCTCTGGCAAATTTGAAGCTCTCTCAAGAAGAAAAATAAAAGGTAGGAAATTCCCTTTAAGAATAAGCTAAGAGGCCGGGAGCGGTGGCTCATGCCTATAATCCCAACACTTTGGGAGGCCGACGTGGGTGGGTCACAAGGTCAGGAGTTCAAGACCAGCCTGGCCAAGATGGTGAAACCTTGTCTCTACTAAAAATACAAAAATTGGCCGGGTGTGGTGGCAGGTGCCTGTAATCCCAGCTACTCGGGAGGCTGAGGGAGAGAATTGCTTGAACCTGGGAGGTGGAGGTTATAGTGAGCTGAGATCGCACCACTGCACTCCAGTCTAGGGGACAGAGTGAGATTCTGTTTCAAAAAAAAAAAAAAAAAAGAATAAGCTAAGAATAAGAGAAAGGGAATTTCGCCCCAGTGTGCAGTTTAGCAGCCCGACAGCCCCGGGGGAGGTGCATTCTTAATTCATTCATCTGGTGTTAGCAAGGGCTGCAAACTAATTTATTTAAAAAAAAAAAAACAACCCTCATGCAACTGTACACTTTCACACATTAAATTTTCATAAGATCTGATGGATTCTTGTCTGGATGAGGAATGGTTCTCAGGAGGGGCTTGCCACCACTTGGAGGAGCAGAGACGCTTTCTGGTGACAACACGCCCATGCGTAGGCCAAGCAAAACGACACAACCATTCACAGCTGCTTGCAACACAGGATAGACATACGCCGCCATCTCCGCAAGGCTGAAATATGTTGACACCCTTTTTAAAACAGAGCCATGTAAAGTGAAAAGTTGCATATTCCTCAGGGTTTTAATTTAACTTGCATTAGATTGAACCATTTAAAACTGCCAATATTCAGCTGTCATCAACCCACAAAATTGGCAATTTCAAACAGGTCACCTAAATATAAGTCAAAACCAGATCTCATTCTATAATTAAATATAAACAAAGATAGGAACATGATTAAAATTATTTTGGAGTTTTTTTTTTTCTATATCATCAAAAGGGGCCTTTCACGATGCTGTACCTGCATGTCTCTTTCCTCTAATTCCAGGCACTGCACACACTGGATTTGACCCTTGTAGATGGTCCAGGTGGGTGAAACCACTGGCCCTGGGGTTGGAGACCTTGGAGGGGTCTTGCTGGAGCCCGGCCACAGATACTGCATCTGCATTTCCCTCCGCATTTTCCTCCTCCCCAACAGGACCAGATGGAAATGTTGGGCTGGGCAGCAGGATGCCTCATGATCCAGGGTCAGTCTCAGACACACAGCAACCAGGAGAGGAATTGGTGGCTCTGGGTGCTGTGTGGCAACTTAAGAAGTTGTCATTGTCCAAGCAGGGCAGAGCAAGCAGCCTGGGAGGTGGGCACCAACAGTGACACAGCTGCCCAGGACTCAGGCCTGGGGGAGCCATTTCAAATCTTCCATGTGACAAGGTTTGGGGAGGAAAGACAGAAAAGGGAGAATCTTTTTGCCCTTGACCACCTAACTTCTGGGTTTCCCCAGCCCCTAGCTTCTAAGAATATGTGAGGAAACTACAAACCCAAGCTTCCTTCCACTTGGGACCTTTTCCAGCCTCTTAGCTGTAGCTGTGAACCTGGATGGGAGGCCATTCCAGGACATGGAGCTACCACCACAAAGGACATAAATCTGTCTACAATGAAACTGAAAGACTGGATGATAAATGAATACATTTGAGTGCTTCATCGGAGATTTAAGTGGCTTGAATTTTTGCAGAGGTTTTCTTGGACTTCAGACTTCTAAAAAATGCCATTCTGGAGGAATAGTCAAAAAAACCACACCTTTATATAGCAAAGTCATTTTTGTTAAGCAAGTAATTTTCTTCTTTAGAGATCTCTAAGAAGGAACAGATCTATATATCATGGTTTATGCCAGCACCAGGAAGAACACGGGCTGGGGGGTGGGTTTCCAGTGGGGATTCCAGCTCCACCCCTGAGCATGTACAAGGCTGTGAGCGAGTTGCTCCACCTCTGTGTGCACGGGTGTCCCAGGCTCTAGAACCTGAGTGATAATGCTATCCCCCTTACAGGGCTGTTGTCGCAATTAAATGAGATAAAGCACTCAGCACAGTGCTGCAAATGTGAATTAAGTTAGCCAATGGGATAAGTTCAGTGGATTTCATCCGTGTCAGTATCCCAATTACGTGTGAATATTCTAGTTTAGCATTGGGGGAAAATTGAGTAAAGGGTACACAAGATGTCTCCCTGCCATTTCTCATAGCTGCATGCACATCTACAATTATCTCAATAAAAAAACTTCAATTCAAAAAAGTCACCCAGTGCTGTTTTCATTATTAAGATCATTAATTCTGCCAAAAGGAATACACTAAATAAACACTCAAGGGCCCTTTCAATCTTTCATGAATCCAAGAAATAATTATTTTTATGTACTGTTTGTGTTGGAAACAAAATGAATGTAGGAATAAAACAACTTCTTAGAATAATCTTAATGCAGTACATCTATTTAATTTTTGTGTTTCTTTATGAGCATAATAAATTTCAATTGCACTTCATCCATCCATTCATTCACTCACTCATTCATTCATGTATTTTACCAATACTAAGAGAGCACCCAGTGCTGGGCATGGGGACCCATCAGGGAGCATGATAGATTCAGCCTTCACCTACACTTGCACTTTTTTGCCTATTAATGGCCTTCTGGAACCCTTTAGAAAGGAAGGGGAGCAAGGCACATTTATTGAGCATCTACTGTGTGCCTGGTCTTGTATTGGGCACAAGAGTATCATTGGTGAGTAGAAGAGGTGCAAATGTTTTCATCACGAAGCCCGCAATTTGGTGACAACAAATGACATTAAAACAAAAATAATCACACGGATAAATGTGTGAATTATGAACATGTAAATGCTAGGAGAGAAGAGCATGGGGGCTCTGAGCTTAGGGGACTGGAGAATCTCCTTTAGCCCAGGGGACCAAGAAAGTCCTCTCTAAAGAAGTGACATTAATAATGAGCAGGACTCTCAGATGATGAGTGAAGGGAAGAGGGCTGGGTACAGTGGATCACGCCTGTAATCTGGGTGGCTGAGGTGTGTGAATCATCTGAGGTTGGGAGTTCAAGACCAGCCTGGGCAACGTGGTGAAACCCCGTCTCTAGTAAAAATATGAAAATTAGCCAGGTGTGGTGGCACACACCTATAATTCCAGCTTCTTGGGAGGCTGAGGCACAAGAATTGCTTGAAACTGGGAGGCGGAGGTTGCAGTGAGCTGAGATCAAGATCACACCACTGCACTCCAGCCTGGGCAACAGAATGAGACTCTTGTCTCACACACACACACACACACACACACACACACACACACACACACGGAATGAGACTCTGACACACCACACACACACACACACACACACACACAGGGTGAAGGGAAGAGCAAAACAGGGGCAGGGAACCTCATTTCTGAAGGTCCTGAAGCAATGCTGAGTGGAGACCGGAAACATGGGGTGGAGCCCTGGAGTGGACTGAACACCATGAGCCAGAGGAAGGGCAGGGCCAGCACACAGGGACCCAGAGCTCACAGCCAGGTGCATGGACACACACTCTCAAACTGGAATAGAAAACACTCCTTGGTCCAGAATGTGAACTCCTAGAAGGCGGGCATGTGTGTTTCACTTCTGCCGTATCCTTAACGACTGCAGTGTGCTACAAACATTTAGGATATTTTTGCTGAATAAATAAATATACAAATGAATCATTCCCACTAGGAGAAAATATGGACAGGCACCTCTGCTTCTACCTTTAACATTTTTTTTTCTTAACTTGGAACCTCATGTAAAGGATGTCACCTCTTCTAAACATTTGAATATCTGCTAAAGGATGTACGGGCCCCACAGTAAATTCCTCCAAGCTCTCAAGGAAGAAATAACACTAGTCTTACACAAGTCTCAGAGAGAATAAAAAACATGAGGGAATCAATTTTAAGAGGCCAGCATAACCTTAATACCAAAGCCAGAAAAGGGAATCACTGGAAATGAAAATGACAGGCCTATCTTTCATGACTATAGATACAGAAATCCTAAAGAAAAGATAGTAAACCAGAGGCAGAGAAATGCAGAAAGACAAAACATGGAAAACAAGTTAGGTTTATTCTAGAAATGCAATATTAGCTTGACATTTAAAATAATCAGTGGAAATCACCACATTAACAGAATAAATTAGAAGAAAAGTTATATCATCACTTCCACAAATACAGAGATAGCATTTGATAAAACTCCTAACCCACTTATGATTATGCCAGCAGATTAGGAATAAAAGGAAATTTCTTTAATTTCATGAGGAATATATACAAAAAACCCATTGCAAACCCATACTTAAGGATGAAATATTCAAATCTTTCCCTCCGAGATTGGGAATGAGACAAGAAAGTCTTTATTTAAAATTGCATTAGAGGTTTTAACCAGTACAACAAGGAATAAAATGTTTAAGGATTGGAAAGGAAAAAATGAAGCTTTCCTTTTTTTCTCCAGAGAAATGTTTTTAGAAAATCCAAAATAATCTTAATTAGAATAATTTAGCAAGTTTCTTACATAGGAAGTCCATATACAAAAATAAATTGTATTTCTATATGCCAGAACCAAAGAATTAGAAAATTATATTTAAACGAGATAACTTAAATGTCATTAAAGCAGCATAAAATACCCCAGAATAAATCTAGCAAAAGATGTGCATAAGACCTATATATAGAATGCATTATTGAGAAAAAAGAAAAATAGCCTAAATACAAGGTGGGATATACCATGCTCACAGACCAAATTACTGAATGTTTTAAAGATTTTATTTGTTCCTAAATTGACCCACAAGTTCAATGTAATTCCAATCCAACTTACAAAAGGTTTATGTGTATGTGTGTAAATTAATTCAAATTTTTATATAGAAATGTCTAGAACCAAGAATGACTAAGATGATCTTGAAGAAAAAAAACAAAGTGGTAGGATTTCCACTATCAGATATCATGACTGATTTTAAATCTCCAACAATTATGACAATGTGCTATTGGAACAAGGGCAGACAGGCCAATGGAACAGAACATGGAGCCCAGAAATAGACCCACACACTTGTACTGACTGATTTATGAGAAAAGAACACAGCTGCGCAGTAGGAAAAGAATGGTCCTTTCACCAAATGGTGGAGGATCAATGGAATATCCATATGGGAAAATTGATTCCTGATCCCTCCCTCATACCATACATAAAATTGATTCTGATTCCAAATTTCAGAGCAAAATCAATAACACTTCTAGAAGAAAACAGGAGAAAAGCTTTATGGTTTGCGGGTAGGCAAATACTCCTTACATAAGATACAAAAAGGAAAAAAGATTGCTAAATGGACCTACATTAAAATTAAATATTTCTTTTCCTGAAAATATATAATTAAGTGAATGTAAAGGCAAAACACATTGAGGAACTGCAACCAAACACTCATATCCAGAATATATATTTTTAAATTCCTGGAATTCAATTTTTAAAACTTTCAAAAAACAGGTACTTCATAAAGAAGACATACAAATAGCTGTGAAAAAATAAAAAGGAGCTCAATCTCATTCGTTTTCAAGGAAATACCAATTAAGCCACAATGCAATATTTCCATACAAGTATCATGATGTTTAAAATGTTTAGAAAAAGCTGACAGTGTCAAGGGTGGGTGGGGGAGATTAAAGAGCAACTAGAACTTCCATGCTGCTGTAGGAGTTGACCCTGGTTCAAACATTTTGGAATACTGTTTCACAGTATCTACTAATGGCAAACATATTCAAGCCATATGACCCAGCAATTCTTTACCAAAAAAGGAGAAAAAAAAAACAAAAGACAAAAACAAGCTCAAGAAGGTTACCAGAGGTATCACTCATAACAACCAAATACTAGAAATAACACAAATGTTATTAACAGTAGAATGGATAAATTGAGAATATATTCACACAATGGAATACTATACAGCAAAGAAAATTATGAAATATTGTCACACCCAGTAACATGTAACAATCTTAGAAATACAAAGTTGAATAAAAGAAGACAGATACAAAACATTACATATTGTTCAGTTCCAATTGTGTAAGACTCAAAAACAAGTAAAACTAATCAAGATGACGTAAATTAAGACAGTGGTTCTCTCTGGGGATATCTGGGTGGGGGTACACAAGGGGACTACAGGGCTGCTTTGTTATGTGAGGGTCATAATCAATAAATTTTTTTACATTAAAAGAAACCTGTCTATTGAACACCTGCTCTGTGCAAAGTAATGTCCTATGCCTAGTAGAAAATGCAAGAAGTACCAGATACGTCCAGGAATTGACTTAAGTGTTAAAATGTAGATAGAAAAACAAACTCAAGTGGTTGGAATTTCTCTGGGCCTCTGTGGACCCTCATGAATGTAAACAGATGCCCAAAAAGGCACACATTCAACAGGCACCCAGGAGAGCTGTTTTCCCACCTCCACCCTGATTCAAAATGAGAACTCAGACCCTAGACCCTGTTGTGAGAAACGAGGCAAACTCACTTTGTTCACTCAAGGTCTCCTTCCAGGCTGATCCAATATTATTTCATATCTCAATGGAATGTTTTGGGTTGAAAATAGAAATGAGAGAATACAGAAATTAGAATGATAATGTTTTTGGTTTGAAATCAAAAGTAAATCATTTTTCAAGAGTAAATATACATGGGCTACTGGAAAGAAATCTTCATTAATGTGCTAAATGTCTGGTAATTACAAACAACACTGAAAGTTAAATTAACTTGGGTTGAAGCTGAGAAACACAAGCCAATTAAATACAGCATATACTTCTTTCCTAAATTTAATCAAATAATACACCTGATTGTAGGTTTTCTAAAAATACAAGTTACCCAGAAAATGACCAGAAAGAAATTGCACAATCAACATAACAAATGTGTTTTCAGTGAATTCTATCTGGCCAATGCTATGATGGGCTGTGCTACAGGGGATGTGTAGTTGATTAGAACAACTTGAGTCCTGTCCTCAAGAAGCTCACAGTGAGCTGAAGAGTTAAAGGCGTTTGCAACAGTCACTGGAACCCTCAAGACTGTGCAAAGTTTTGGCTGGGAGGGGACCATAGTATAAAAAAGTGACAAGGAAAAGTATCTAACAGACCTGGAAATGCATCTCAAAGCTATAATAATCAAAACTGCATGGCCACAGTGGAAGTGTCATTACTCAGATCATGGGGTGCATCTACATGAAATATGGGATAGGTTAAGTCAAGATGAACAAAAGCAAGGTAAGCCAATGGGAAAAGCATTTCTCAACAATGCAACGCATAGCAGAATCATAATCAGATATTTGGGGAGAAGTCACATTGGAAATCTTTCATACCCCCACTAAGATAGATTTCAGTTTAATTTGAAAAGTACAACTGTAGAAAATCTAGGGAAAAAAACTGATTCAGAGTTAAGATAAAATTTTTAAGCTTAAAAGAAATAGAACCAATCAAGAACAAAAGAATGGCTAGTCCAAATTACGTAAGAATTTTAAAAACTTTTCATTCAAAATCCATATAAAAAAGTCAAATAATGAACTCTGGAATATATTTACAATCAATGAAAACAAAATCCTTAATATATAAAGACTTCTTTAAAATGAACAAGAAACACAAAAGCCTCCTCTTCCCTTACCCCCATTGAAAAGAGTATAAATGTTTTCAACAGTTTTCAGAAGAAAAAATATAGCAGTAGACAACTGAAAAAAGAAAATTAAACTCTACAAGTTATCCCAAAAGAAACAAATTAAATACAGACTATCCCTGACTTAACGATGGTTCTACATAACACTTTTCAACTTTACAATGGCGTGAAACCATTGCAATTTTGACAGGGTAAACAGTATTTGATAAATTATATGAGATATTCGATACCTTATTATAAAATAGGCTGTGGTAGATGATTTTTGCCTAAATGTAGGCTAACATAGGTGTTTTGAGCACATTTATGATCGGTGAGGCTATGATGTTCAGTAGATTAGGTACATCAAATGCATTTTTGACATGATATTGTCAACTTAAGATGAGTTTATCAGGACAAAACCCCACTGTAAGTTGAGGGGAATCTATAATGAGTTTCCATTTTTGCCAAACTGGTAGTTGATTTCTTAAAAATCAACTCATCAGATTGGAAAAGATTTGGAAAGATGAGCTTACAGTACATATGGGAGTGAAAACAAATACCACCTTCCTGAGAAAACGTTTGGCAATGTGTGTCAAGAGCTTAAAAGAGTTTACACTGTTCAAAAATACTTATATTTCTACATACATAATCAGAGATAGAGACAAAGCCTTATGCACAAGAAAACAATGTAAACAACCAAACAGTAAGAGGAATGTTTACATAATTGTAGAAGAGAGGTAGAACAGAATTTCAAGTATCCAGTGAAAATTGTGTATTTGTAAAACATTTAATGATATCAAAAAATTTTTAGGACACATGCTATATATAAAATTGGGATATGTAATTATATATACAATATGGTATCAGTATTATAAATATTTTCTGTATATATGTATACATGAAGAAAGATGAATGGAAATATGCAAATATTTGTAGTGATTAACTGGCTGATATGACTGGGAATGACTTTTATTTTATTTATAAATATTCTATAATGAGTGTGCAATACTTTTAGACTTAAAAAGAAAAAAGACTTTATTTTTTCCCCCAAAATCTTTCTGAAGGTGTAGCATTTGAACCAGACCTTGAGGGGTGGGTAGGATCCTGACAGGTGGCAAAGAGCATTCCCATAAAGGAAGGTATGATGCAGGAACAGCAAGAAGTGGGTGAGGGGGTGAGGGAAAGCCATGGTAAGAGAAGTGAGGAAGAAAAAGGAGGAAGAGGCCTGGAAGAGGCTTGAATGCCAAGGCAAAGGCTAATGAGGATGAAGAAGATGCAGTTGGAAGTTAGGGAGTCATTGATGCAGCTGTTCATTAAAATGGCAGAAGGGAAGGCTCTGTAGAAAGAGGTCAAGTGCTTCCAGGAACCACACATGAATTTAAAAGCAAGCAAGCAAGCTGGTTAAAAATAGTGGGAAATTTGAAAGTGTGTGCCTGCCTTTTAAAGGGCGTAGCCAGTGAACTCGCTGCTGTGGTCCCCATTTTGCTGGTTACGATGATGCTTTGAGCCCCAGCTTGACCTTATTGCTGCCTCCCAAGAAACAAAACAAGCTTCAAAAACCAGGACCCAGTCACAATCCAACGAGGACCATTAACATCTCATGTCTGACAGCCCCATCCTTCCTGAGGTCTGCTTAGAGCCTGGTAGACTCCTGGTGTGGGATAAAAGGTAGGAGAATAGGATGAGTAAATGAGGCCACATCTATCTTTTCCATTCTTGTTTACAATACCTGAATAAATGGGGCTTTTTGTGCTTGTTAAGATAAGCCTTTTGATTCAAGAACTATAGAGGTGAACTAGAGAGGATTTAAATAAATCTTTCCAGAAACCAATCTGCAAAAATAGAAAGAAAAGACCTCAAGCCAGGAAGACCTGAGCAACAACCCTGACTTTGCCACTTACCAACACGTTCCCTGAGACCTGATTTTTTCCTCTGCCAACTCAGGAATGTCAGAACACAACACGTTCTGCAAAAGGACCAGATGACACAATACACATGACCCCATAAAAGACCATGTCCCATATCACTACAAGTAGCCCATAAGCTGCACTTCAGAGATGCCAAGGGATGGCTTTACCTAATCAAGGAAGGCACGGAGACTCTGACTCAGCAGAATGGAAAGTGCTGAGTCAACCTCAGGAAACTAGTGTTCCACCTGCACCATCTCCCCCAACACCACCCAGAATTCCCGTTAGGTCCTTCATGCATCCTGGACAAAGGGGAGGCTCAAGGCATGAAAAATCTAATTTCTTCCTAAAACATACTAAGGACAATTCCTACTCCCAAGTAGGTGCTAACTCTCACATTTGAAGTCACCAAATTGCCCTTCCTAAGATGAAGGTAACAAACTACTCTCTTTATTAAATAATATAACCAGTACTTCTGGGAAAGTGTCTATGCAGATAACAGGGTCTGGCAAAAATAAAAGAGAATCTAGAACTTCAAAGTTTTGTAAGATTGGAAAAAACCCCTGGCTTCTTAGAACCAACGAGAAAAGCAACAAAAGAAAGCCAAAAAGGCTTTAACTGGCAAAGGGTGGTTTAGAATTGGTCTGTTGTCACACCTGTGGTTAAAAACCCCAAGTGGATTTATGTGGTGTTCGCAAACTAGGACAAAATTCATCAGCAAAGGGACCATGATTATAGCTCTTTTATGGGAGCCTGACAAGATCAGGGTCTTAGATCTATGGAAAGGGTACATCTCAAAAAAACTGTAGGTGTGGTTTTGGCAGATGAAGCCAACTGGGACCAAAAAAGTTTTGAGAGATTTTTATTGTCCAAGCCATCACCAGATTGAATAAAAGAGACTGAACGTTGTAGAAAATAATCCTTGGATCTCCATTTTTCTAGGCTGAGACACCTGCTCATACTCTATGAAGAGCATGTCTTCCAATATCTTCTTTTGATTCAGCCAGCAAGGATAACCAAAAAGGGAAGACTTCAGAAAGGTGGCTCTAAAGCCAATGAAGAGGCCAATGAAGACTGGAAGGTAGTCCCACGGAGCCAAACCAGCTCAATCAAGGAACTCTCTTTCCCCCAGAGAAGGGAATGTCACTGTATCTGCATGTGAGAACTTCAGGGTAGCTATCATTTGACAGTTCATCGTCCCTTTTCTGAATGTTTACTGCAGTTATCCTATCCCTGTTTCAAGATCAAATCTTAGGTATTTGATGGTGGAGGCAGATCACTTGTCATAAGTCTCTGAATCAAGAAGAGCCATGTCCAAACATGATGTAAAGATAATGATTCATCACCCAAAGATCCTAGACAATGAGCTGTGAGTAGTGACTGAGTGGGACTTTGGGGCTGTCTCCCATGAAGTAGGACCTAAATATCTTGGGACCAGCAGGGCAACCGAAAGCAGACTCTGTTATGACTCACGAATGCTCTGTGCCTCTCAGCAGGAGGGAATTACACATCCCCACTTGTAGAACCCAGGCCTGCACATGGGACTTATTCTGGCCAACTGAATAGGAGTGGAAGTGGCATCTGCCCCTTCTGGGCGGATGCTTTCCCAGCCAGGGCATGGTTCTCCATGCTCCCCCTTCCTGCCTCTATGATTGTGGAGGATATGTGGATGTGGTGCCTCGGTCCAGCTGGTGCCCAGAGAACTTCCATAAGCAGCGTCCCTTTGCTATCCCATGATCAACATGCCAAATTAGAGAGACATAGTCGCCATGGTTGTGAGCCCCTCAAAAGTTCAGATCACTACGGCAGCATGTGCCCAGCTTATCCTGATGAACTCCCCCCTCCCCATCAGCAGTCCGTTGGCTTGGATGGAGCTAACTCTCCCATCAGTCACCCCAGTGAACCAGCTATACAGACAGACCTACGCCTGGCCAATCAAATCAGTGCATTACATTTCACTGGCCACCATGACTGGTTCAGGGGATGGAGATGTGACCAGGCTGGGCCAATGAGAATCGATTCCAGGACTTTTTGAGGAACTGTTAGGAAAATTTAAAATATGTGTTTTCCCAGGTTAGTCCATTTCACATTGTTAAAAAGGAACACTTGAGAATGGGTAATTTATAAAGAAAAGAGGTTTATTTGGCTCATGGTTCTGCAGACTGTACAAGAAATATGGCACTGATGTCTGCTTCTGGTGAGGGCCTCAGGAAGTTCCACTCATGGTGGAAGGTGAAGGGGGAGCAGGCACGATCGATGGCAAGAGTTGGAGCAAAGCCGGGCAAGGGGGCTCACGCCTGTAATCCCAGCACTTTGGGAGGCCGAGGTGGGAGGATCGCTTTTTGCTCAGGAGTTCAAGACCAGCCTGGGCAACATGGTGAAACCCTGTCTCTACTAAAAATACGAAATTAGCCAGGCTTGGTGGCATGCACCTAGTCCCAGCCACTCGGGAGGCTGAAGCAGGAGAATCACTTGAACCCAGGAGGCGGAGGTTGCAGTGAGCTGAGATTGTGCTACTGCCACTGCACTCTAACCTGGGTGACAGAGAGAGACTCCATCTCAAAAAAAAAAAAGTGGGAGCAAGAGAGAGAAAGAAGAAGGGAGGCCCTAGACTCTTTAGCTACCAGCTGTCAGGAGCTCATCACCATGGGGAGGGCCCCAAGCCACTAGGCCCCACCTTTAACACTGGGGATCACAAATCAACAAGAGATTTAGAGCAGACAAACTTCCAAACTGTATCACTAAGTAAGGATTGCTAAGCTTTGAGAATATGAGTCAGGGGTTCTACACAGTCATTTCCTCCCTTACGGGGAGAACCTGCTGGGGGATGAAGTCAAATCAGAGGGACACAGAGCCAGGCACAAGAGAGCAGAGCCCTGCTGGTGTGGTCCACATCACTGAATGCAGCCACCTGCCGGATGCCCTTAGCTTTTCAGTTTGGTGAACCAATCAATGCCTCTCTTCATTTACACCAGCTCAAGTCAGACTTTTTTTTTTTTTCCCTGTACTCATTACTAAAAGATTCTTTATGCAAATAGATGTTATATTCTAATTTACCGTTAGAAAACAGTAAGACATTTCTAGAGAGGCACTGAGGATAAGGTCCACAGATGATGTGAGGACTTGAGAGGTAGAGGGTGTTTTAAATCCAGGAGAGAAAGCAGGTTGCCTCCTCCTCAATTGCAAAGGAAAGAACCAAGAGCCCGGACCCCAGGGAACCAGGCTGGGCATGGTTTCCCTGCTGTGTGTCTAGTCTGGGTGCTCAGACAGAAGGTCTTCTGGTTGTTCTGGCTTTTCTAGTATGTGCGTGACCATGTGTGTTCATATTCTACGCAAAAGCACAAGATTAGAACAAGCAAAGCAGAAAAAAAGCCCTTCTTTCCCCAATTAACAGCTCTTGGGGAGAGGGCTCCCTTTACAGGAACAAGCTTAACAACCATGAACACTAATGTGATCCAGGCAGGAACCGGGAGCAGCACTGGCTCCTGGGAGCTGGGAATGCATGGTCTGTGCTCCGGGCGGTGGATTGATGAGTAGCCTCCAGGCCCACCCACCTAGATGGAGTCATGGTGCCATGTGTCCCCATTCCCAGCTTTGCAAAAGTCTCCAGAAAACACTGGCCACACTGAATCAGAGAGACACAGAAAGGAACACACAGCTGAAACGTGCTGCAGTTTTGGTGCCTCTCTGTCATTTCCTAATTTGTTTATGCAGCATCCTAGACCTCACTTACCCTCTGGGTGACTTTATCAGACTCTTCTCATTAACTAGGACAGAGTCCCACAGTCTGAAACTCCAAAATCAACCCTATTGTCTTTTGCAGAAATCCAAATACTACAGGCCAGTATGGGAAAAGTTTGAGTTGGTCATGGAATTCAGAGGAGGCCAGTGGGGTCTCAATGTCACTGTTTTCATCTGGAGGCCATTGAGTTAATTATGTGAGAAACTTGGTTGCACAATAAAAGTTAAAGCCTATTGCACAATTCTTCTGGAAGGTAACCTGCTGACTTGGAATTGGTGCTTTGGAAGGTGGCGTGGGCTCTTTCTGCTCACTGCAGCTCTGGCCTCTGGGTCAACCACACCCCCAAAGTCTTCATCCACCACTTGGCTCAAAGAGTAACTGGACACCCAGGGTAGATCCTCGTCCCTCCTCAGGCTCAAAGGCCAAACATGAGGGAGCCACCACCAACTCCTCTCACAGCAAAGCAGAAAGACCAGCGATCCAGCAGCCCTTTATTCTTGGGCTCACAGCCTGCAGGAAAGGAAATGGCAGTGAGAGGTTCAACAGACAAGCCTTCTCCTTAGACAGAGGGCAGCAGAACTGCCCTTGAACCAGGAGTGTCTCGGCTCAGGTGCACTGTGAGCCCCATGGGAACATTTCACAGGAAGCACCCCTTTCATTGTTCACCCTTTGAGCAGCTGATGAACCAATCTACACTCAGAAAACTGAAGAGAACCAACTTGAAAATTATTTTATTTAAATACTAAGAGGGTATTTAACATAAATATTAAATAATAAGTAATAAGATAAATACTAAGAGAGTAAGATGAATCACTCTTTTAAGGTTACAAAATGAATAAATCCAAATTAGTATTTTTTTCTAATGTTAGCAAAATCACCAGATAGTTTAACAGGAAAACAAAAATCTCATCTGCAATAACCAATGCAAAACATTAAACACATAGAAATAAAACTCGTGATAAATTGTTGGGCTCCCTGGGAAGAAACCATAACGTTTAAACTTAGAATTATATTGACTTTAAAATTCTCAAATACTGGCCAGGAGTGGTGGCTCATGCCTGTAATTCCAGCACTTTGGGAGGCTGAGGCGGGCGGACCACTTTTTGCTCAGGAGTTGGAGACCAGCCTGGGCAACATGGCAAAACCCTGTGTCTACCAAAAATACAAAAATTAGCTGGGCATGGTGGTGCACACCTGTAATCCCAGCTACTTGGGTGGCTGAGGCAGGAGAATTGTTTGAACCCAGGAGGTGGAGGTTGCAGTGAGCCCAGATGGCACCACTGCACTCCAGCCTGGGTGACAGAGTGAGACCCTGTCTCAAAAAAAAAAAAAAAAGAAAGTGTTAAATACTATGACAGACATACTAGGCTTTTGAATGGGATTACTGAATTTGGTAAAAATATCAGTTCTCCAAAATGATTGTATAACTTTTATGTAATTCTCATTGTATTTTATAATCTGATCTGATATAACTCATAATATTCTTCTTGTAGCATACACATAATAGAATGGCTCTCAAAATTGAAAAAAATATAATAAAGGAGGTGTTTGGCTGGATATTAGAATATATAACAAAGCTGTAGTTATCAAAACAGTTAACATGAAGACATGGCAGATCCAGACAAATAAAATAAAAAGTCCAGAAAGAGAATTTAGTATAATGTAAAAAATGGGAATACTATAAGATGTACATTTCCAATCAGTGGCAAAAAAAAAAAAAAAAAAAAAAAACAACTATTCCCAGGATAGTGCTGAGTCACTGGGCTACCCAGAATGATCAGGAAGCTACACCTCACATTCAAATGCATTTCTCATGAGCTGAAGTGGAAAGAAAAGGAACCTACAAGAAAGCCAGAAGAAAATAATGGGTAACTAACTTGGTGATGGAGATCTTCTTAAGTATAGGAGCAATTAATGAAATCTTAAAGAAAAAATACTAAATTTGACCTAACAATTTTTCAAACTTCTGAACATGAAAACATGCCATAGCAAAATCAGAATGCTACTAAGAAACTAGGGACAACATGTCTAATGTAGACAACAAAAATACCTCATTACAAGAAGACCCTTAAAGCCACTCTTAATGGGAACATAAAAAGAGGGGTCATTTTATTCCTTGCCGATGGGAAGGCCACTTGGCCCCTTCTCTCTGGAGGGTTACTTAGCAAAAATGTATGAAAGTCTTTAAAGTGTTCAGGCCCTTTAACCCAAGAATTTCACTGCTAAAGATTTTTTGTAAAGAAATGAATAAAGATGGTTTCAAAGATTCCAGTGAGAAGGGGCTTTCCAACACAACTTTTCTACCATGAAATAACAGCCCACTATTTAGAAATCATGTTTTCAAAGAAAAATTTAAAAATGAGAAATTGCTGGAGGGACACAAAATCAAATATAGAGAACTATCTAAACTTTGCTTTGAAATATGTGACACACATACACTTAACTTTCATTCAGTCAGTAAATTGGCACTGAGTGTCTTCTCAGGAGTACTCTCTATAGAGCAATGAGCACGACAGACAAGAACTCTGACTGCTTGGAGTTTCCAGTCTGATGAAATTACACACACACACACACACACACACACACACACCAAAGAAATACACCAAAATATTAATGATATCTAGAAGAACTATGGGTAAAAATTATTTTATTTCTTGCACTGATCTGAAAATATTTATCATGCACGTGTCTTATTTTCATAATTGGAATGGAACTTTGGTTTGAAATCTCACCATTTTCTACCCAGAACACAAACCTTCCCCCATCAAATTACACAACGATCTCACTAGTGTGTCTATAAAGCTAGGTTTCCCCTGGGCTGGTTGTGCATTATCTGAAGATGCTTTCCTTGAAAATAATTTCCTTTGTTAAAAGCAAAAAATGGGCAAGGAGAAAGAATATGAGACAACGATACGACTACTATATTTGAAAAATCTAAATGACCTTTCAAAAGACTTAGACTTAAAATAAATGCATGACTCAGGAACAAGTGATCCCAATGACTAAACGTCCTCATAAAAATACCTTTAAACCATCCCTGACTGTAGATAATTCACCATACCGGAAAAAAAAGGCTATTCATGCTTGGAAGTACTGACAAGAAAATGGGAATTATGTCGGCAAATTTCAGGACCTGTTCAAAACTAACATATTTATGATGCTTATCTGTGCCTCAGGAATGGAGAATGGCAGAATCAACATAAACACCTTTCAAAGGCTAGAATAGATGAAGAGGAAGGGAGAGAAGTAGCATTTAAAAGAGGATCTCTTTGAAATGGATTCTTGCAACAACACGCTTATTTAGAATGATATATCACTGTCAGCTCCATCTTAGACTCCATAAGTAGGGCCATGTAGACGAAACTCAGGCAAAAGCTACAAGAACACACACCACGGTCCCACCCAGGTCCAAAATACAGGCTGCCAGAGACATCACCCTCACCATTGGAGATGTGCTTTTCCTGGCTTCTTCTCTCTTTTCATGGATGAATACAATATGTGTAGATGGAAAACCATCAACTTGACAAGCACTGGAGTAGTCAGACTAATCAATCCATCATTTACTTATCCAGCAAATATTCTGTGAGGCCCCAGGCACTGTTCTAGGGCTAGGATACAGCCAGGGATAAGCCAGATGTGGTCCCTCCCTCCGTGGAGCGGACATTCCAGAGGTGGGGGACAGATGATGGCCAACTAAACAGACAAGGACATTTCAGAGAGTGAAAAGTGCAATAAAGGAAATCCCGGAGGAGTCTGTGAGGGACATTTGCCGGCAGCATGCAACCCCTTCAGGAAGGGGGTCAGGGAGGGCATCTTAGAGGATGTGTCATTTCAGCTGAGATCTGGATGTGAGAAGACTTGGGATGAGAGTCTTCTGAATAAAAAGAAGAAAAAAGGATGAAGGCGCAGGATCCAACATGGTGCACAAAAGAACAGGAAGGAGGCTGGAGGATCTGCAGAGTGGGGAAAGAAGATGGAGTGGGAGAGGAGGCCAGACAGGGAGGTGATGATGGTGGGTCCAGGCCATTTGGGTCCAGGTCAGGAGCACATCTGAATGACCTTCTAAGAGCAATGAGATTCACGTATGAAATCTAACCATTTGGAAAATACTGAAAAATGACCATATGCCAAAAATGGGATGAAACCAAGATGTCCTTCCACAGGTAAATGGATAAACGAATTGGGGTACATCTCGACAACGGAATATTAAGCAACAATAAAAAGAAATGAGCTATCAAGACAGGAAAGACGTGGAGGAAACTTAAAGGCATCTCGCTTAGTCAAAGCGCGCAGTCTGAGAAGTCCACATACTGCATGATTCAATCTACGTGACATCTTGGAAAAGGCAAAACCATAGTGACAATAAAAAGATCTGTGGTTGCCAGGGGTTCTGCAGAAGCAGAGGACAGGGGATTGGGGGGTCGGTGAAACTATCCTCTACAATACTGTAATGGTGAATACATCCCATTATGCATTTGTCAAAACCTGTAGAACATAAACAGCAAGCGTAAGCCCTGATGTAAACTGTGGACTTGAGTTAATAATTCATCAACATTGGTTGATCAGTTGTAACAAATGTGCACACAATGCAACATGTTAATAATAGGAGAAACTGGGAAGGGGAGAGGAGGTATATGGGAACTCTTAGTTTTTGTACAATTTTTGTGTAAATTTAAAACTGCTCTAAAAAATAAAATTTACTTTTTAAAAAGAGTTGCTGGTGTAATGTTCATAGAATGCCTTTATTTCTGTCCAGGTCTTTTGCATCTTACTGGAGCCTACCTGGTAGCTAGACTGTCGGAGTAACTAGTGTCCCCAGAGCCTGGCAGACAGATGGTAGCCAGAGAGGCAGCAGCCAGGCAAAGTGATGGTCAGGCAGAAGCAGTGTATTGCTTTGTGAGAAGTCTGCATTCCCTGGTTCTGCTACCTACTTAATCTCTCTGGACCTCTGTTTTCTCATCTGTGAGACAGAAATAAAAGCACTGATCTCCGCCTCACAAGGATGCTGTGCAGAGTAAGAAGACATGGGCCAGGCACTCAGCCTGCCGTAAGCACAGGAGGAGCTTTTGCTAAATACAAGGAGAAAACAACTCATGATGATTTATTGTCCATATTTTTATTATGTGGGTCAGACCTGTTTCATATGTGGCTTGGACATTTCTGTTATAAAAAGGAAAAAGAGCTGGACGCAATGGTACACACATGTAATTGCAGCATTTTGGGAGGCTGAGGCAGGAGGATCATATGAGCCGAGGAGTTTGAGACCAGCCTGGGCAACATAGTGAGACCCCGTCGCCATAAAAAAATTTTTTAAAAATTAGCCAGGCATAGTGTGGTGCACCTGTAATCATAGCTACTTGGGAGGCTGAGGTGGGAGGATCCCTTGAGCCCAGGAGGTCGAGGCTGCAATGAGCCATAATTGTGCCAGTGCACTCCTGCGTAGATGACGGAGCAAGCCCCTGTCTCAAAACAAAAACAAAAACAACAACAACAACAAAAGTAAGCACCTACAAAAGTACAGAGCATGGAAACGTGAACTACCATGTACTCATCACTCAGCTTCACTTCAACAACTACCAAAGCACACTGATCTCTTTCCAGATATGCCCCCACCTGCTCACTCTCACCCCGACTGGATTATGTTGAAATGAATGTAAGATATCATACCATTTCAAGTGTAAACAAGGCTTGAACCTAAACCAAAAACGATGTTTTTAAGCACTACCCTTGTAGACCCATCTTTTAGAATTGTAAATGACCTAGTTTGGTGAGGGTGTTGACAAACAGTGCTGCCATTGATTTTTCTGTGTTTATAAGTTGATATAATACCTTTGCAGGCCAATGTTTTACATCTAGACAAACTTAAAATGCACATATAATTTGGTCTTGCAGTTGCAATCATCAGAACATATGTTACAAATAAACTCAAACCTGAAAATAAAGATGCATACATGGTTAAAAGATTATTCGAGGTAGCACTGATTCATCGATGAATGTTTGGAAACAACCCCAGTGTCAACCAATAGGGCAGTGTAGAAGAACCTTTTCCACAGATTATCAGGCAACATGTAAAAGACTGAGAAAGACCAATATCCATGTCCATGAAATGATCTCCAAGAAATATTACAAAGTAAGAAAAGGTTCAAAACAGTATGTGTAGATTGCCATCATTCATGTGACAAAAACACACATATGATGAATGACACAAATAAATCCACAAGAAATCATGAAAAGGAAACTTGTAACAGTGATTGCCTCAGGGAAGGAGAACTGGTCAACCAGAAAGTAAGTTTAGTATGCAGACTTAACTTTTCTCTTCTCTTCTCTCATCTTATTTTCTTTGACGGAGTTTTGCTCTGTTGCCAGGCTGGAGTGAGTGCAGTGGTGCAATCTTGGCTCACTGCAACTTCCACCTCCCAGGTTCAAATGATTATTCTGCCTCAGCCTCCTGAGTAGCTGGGATTACAGGTGCCTGCCACCATGGCCAGCTAATTTTTGTGTTTTTAGTAGAGATGGGGTTTCACCATGTTGGCCAGGCTGGCCTCGATCTCTTGACCTCATGATCCACCCACCTCCGCCTCCCAAAGTGGTTGGATTATAGGTGTGAGCCACGGTGCCCGGCCACAAACTTTTCACTATCTAATAAAGGTGATGATGATGATAAGAGTATTCATGATAGCAGTGTGCACCTTTTCATGCTGCTTAATTTTGTAACCATATACATGTATTGCCTATTAAAATATTTTTACAATAAATGTAAGGAGAAAGGGGGGAGAAAGAAAACCACTTGCCAGACCAAATATAATCTCCAGCTTCTCAGGAGATTTAAGGGGAATGACAACATCTAGGAGACTGGAGTAAACAAAACTAGAAGCCTTCTTTTAATAGCATAAAAAGGTATGCCCAGGGTTTAGGAGTCACAAGGGGTAAATGAGGTATCAGCATATTCTTCAAGGATGAGTGACTTAAAATTTGAAGTTTTTGGTTTGGGGCCATGTTTTCTGTAGGTCTGGGCCCCAAATCTAGGAAATGTCATATTTGTCTCAGCCCAAGACTAAAACAAGAAAGGAAGCATAGCTGTCTCCTTGCAAACAACATCGCCAAATCCTGGGGTTTCAAAGCAGATAACGGCAGTCACCAATGGGCTCAGCACTTATGTCCTTTTCTGGCTTAGTTTTAGATATTTTCCCTGTTCTTGGAACCTTCTGGGCTTATAAAAAATAAGAAGCTACAACACTCCTTTCCAGTTAATATTCCGTACATTTGCTGATGTTTCCATAGCTGACATTACCTTGGGATTTGGGCATCAGCAGAAACACTGGAATATCTGGGGGAAGTTGTGTTTCTGAATGTACTTACCAGGCAGCATTGATCTTCTTTCAATATCCTGTGGCTCAGCTAGGCCAGAGGATGGCAAGCTGAATTCTTATCAAACTGAGAGAAAAAGTCATCCAACACAAACTTTCTTAGCTGAGGATTTATTTGTGTGCCTGGTAGAGAAGTAGTACCATGGACAGTTCTGTGGGCCCTGAACATGGTAGCTAATTAATAAATGTTTGCTGCAAACATTCTCCTGGAGAAAAGAAAATTGCTTTACAGAGCAAAGTCAAATCATACCTTGACCTTAAAATAAAAATCATTAGATATCCAAACTTTTCCCCTTCTCTAAGCTCCTCAAATAAATCTCGTTTTAAAAATTATTTCTCCAATTTCTTTGAGTAACATAAGAAAACCTAAAAGCACAAAGAATCATATATCAAATGCACAAAACTGGAGGTTATTGAAGCTGTCATCTGGTGTGTGTTTATATATATATAACTATTATAATATATAATGAAGCATTCCTGATAAAGGTGAAATCCTTTTTTTATCATTCAACACTCCCAGAAGGAACAATTATCAGAGATTTGGTATGTGTCTATTTTTAGTCTGATACCTACAGCTCTCACATTCTCTTGCTTACTGTCTCTGTCTTTGTCTCTCCATCTCCCTGCCCCTCTCTCTCCATCCAGTCTTTTTTTCACTTCACATTGACATGCTATATATGATATTATTTTGTTGGGGTGGGTAGGTTTACAAACATGGTATTATACTGTCCACTTCATTTTTCTCCCATAGAATTTTAGTTCACTGCTTTTAACTATTGCCAAGTGTCCCATGGTAAGAATATGCCACATTTGATGTATTCAGTCCCCTGTTAATGGTCATTTAGGATTTTTTCCCAGTTTTTCATAATTACACACAATGTTGATATTGTAGTGAACATCCTGGTCCAAGCCTCCTTACCTAGAAATAGTCACGGACAGTCAAAGCATTTGCTTTTCCAAATTTACTTGATATTGCCAAACTGTGTCTGCAAGATGGCCATACCAATTTATATCTGAGACGTGTAAGAGCTGTTTCCGCATGTGTTTGCCAACACTTGATATTGTCAGTGAGAAAATGCTCACAAAATAATGTGAGTTAAAAAAACATAGGATACAGCACAAGTGGTTGCATTAGTTCATTCTCACATTGCCATAAAGAACTACCTGAGACTGGGTAACTTATTGATTAAATTAAATTTTTTTGTCAATCTCTTAGGTGAAAAATGTCCTGTTTGTTCTTTTTTCCTCTTTTCTCCTTCTAATCTCTGCTTCTTTCTTAGCTTGTGCACTGTCTAGAACATGACTATTCCTTGGTCATGGTGAAGACTATTTCCTTGGTCTCATGGGTAACAAATAGCAACAGCAGCTATTTGAGGTTCAGGAAGGTTCGATGAGCTACCAATGGTCTCATGGCTAAGAAGTGGTAGAGGAGATCTACAGCCAAGTCTCCTGGCTTCCAAAGCCCCCTCAGTCATCCTTTGACATTTGTTAGGGGCCTCTGCCTGAAAAGATGGGGATAAGAAGTAAGTCTGAGCAACCATGAAAAATACCTTTTCTTCTTCTATTTCCATAAAGTCATGATATAGATCTGTGAGGCCTCTGAATTTGGTCTTCCAGTAGCAATCAATACAATATGATGCGATTGCATGCTGAGAAGAAAGCAGGCAGAAGATACCCCCTGAGACAGGCACATGCCTGCATTGTTTGTCAACGGGCTCGGGGGAAAGGCTGCTGGGCTCCTGGTCAAACCCGGGAGATTTATTTCCACCTCTGAGCCTTCTGAGCCTTTGTTTCATATCCTGGTAAGTGGGGCAGTCCTTACGTCATAGGGTCCTAGGGAGAATTAAAGGGGCCAATGCTTGCAGGGCTTCCTATCACATCATTATTTCATTCTGTTTCACAGCCTGTCTCTCTCCCTCTGCCCAAATATTTGGGGTGAATCCCAGCACCCTCTGCTGAACTCTGAGACCCTTTACTGGATCATCACCAATAGATTCAGTCTCCATCCCCCAGGCAAGGTAGAGCCTCCACAATAGGAAAGCGTGGACTGTCTCAAAGTCCCAGCAGCAATCCAGGTAAAGCAAGAGTGGAGCTGGGGAGGAAACGCGTCGGCCTTCAAGGTCTCACAAAAGCAGAGCCGAGGCCCTGAGGGGCCACCCAGGGTTCCCTCAGCCTCAAATGGTCAAATGCTGGCCTGGCTCTCCTCAAAGGTTGCTGGCTTGTGTTCTCCGTGGGCAGCTGCCCAGAGAGCCTGGTGTGGACAGAGCCAGGGCAGGGGCTGCTCCTTAGTATGCACCAAGCTGCTCCCCGGCCTTCTCAGCAGTGCTGGCTGGAATACAAACGGCCCATGTCTGAATGTGCAAACCCTGCTTAGGTGTGAAGAGCATCCCAACGAGACCAGGGAGAAAAACCCCGTGTCCCGAGGCACAGCCCCAACATGCTCAGACGCTCAGGGATGACACAGGTTCTTCCTTCTGCCATGGGTCAACCACATGAAAAGTGTCTTCCCGACAGGCCTCAGATGGTCACTCATGGCCCCACTCTCCATCATTGCCACCCTTCAGAGGCTCTCTGAAAGAGCCTGGCCATCCACTGCCCAGTACTAATTAATGCTGTACTTCGTCTTAGAGGCAGCGTCATTGTACTATTGCTGTCCTTTATAACCATCCACTGTTGTTCTGGACGCTTCGGGAATCCCTAAGTGCTCTCTGCTTTGACCTCCGTTTAATTTTATTGTGTGCTAGCACCAAAGCATGCAGAGCATTTCTCTCTAAGTAAAACCTGGCACTATGTTCACTCTTCCTAAATAAAGGAACATATAGAAAAGCTTACAGTGGATGTTATGGAACTGGGCTAAGGATATTAACTCATTTAACTCTCCCCAGGTCAAAACAAAATAGTCTGGGTGCGGTGGCTCACGTCTGTAATCCCAGCAATTTGGGAGACAGAGGTGGGCGGATCACTTGAGGTCAGGAGTTTGAAACCAGCCTGGCCAACATGGTGAAACCCTGGATCTACTAAACATACAGAAATTAGCTGGGTGTGGTGAGGTGAGCCTGTAGTCCCAGCTGCTCAGGAGGCTGAGGCAGGAGAATTGCTTGAACCCGAGAGGTGGACATTGCAGTTAGCTGATATCATGCCTCTGCACTCCAGCCTGGGCGACAGAGTGAGACTCCATCTCAAATTAAAAAAAAAAAAGTAGACAACTTCTAGGAGAGAGATACTCTTACTCTCCCCATTTTCTAAACAGAAATTGAGTTTCTAAGAGGTGAAGAGAAAAAATGCCTGATCCCAAAATTCTCAGCCAGTGAGAAAATACTCACAAAATAATGTGAATTTTAAAAACCCAAGATACAGCATAAGTGGTTGTATTAGTCCATTCCCGGATTGCTATAAAGAACTACCTGAGACTGCGTAATTTATAAAGAAAAAAGGTTTAGTTGACTCACAGTTCCACAGGCTGTACAGGAGGCATGACTGTAGAGACCTCAGGAAACTTATAATCATGGCGGAAGGTAAAGGGGAAGCAGGCACATCTCACATGACATCACCGGAGAAGGAGGAAGAGAATGAAGCGGGAGGTGCTACCCAGATCTCATAAGAACACACTCACTATCATGAGAACAGCAAGGGGAAATCCACCCCTAGAAACCAATCACCTCCCACCAGGCCCCTCCTCCAACACTAGGGATTACAATTCGACATGAGATTTGGATGGGGACACAAATCCAAACCATATCAGTGGTACAATTTCAATGTTGTCTACAGTTTCTATATTTACACAGGTACCCATAGGAAAAATTATGGTAATAAACTCAGCCAGGATGTCAACCAGACTGCTCTCTGGGTGGTGGGGTTTTCTGTGACTGGGAGTTTATTTCCACCTGTCCACATCCTTGGGGGAGTTATGAAAATGCATATTACAGCATCTAGTTTACAGGGAGTTCACAGTCCACTTGTTCTGAAGTTTCTGGAAACCTGGCCAATTGCTGCTCAAAGCCATGCCTAGAAGAAGCACTGAATGGCATAGCACCCGGCAATCACTGGGCTGCTTCTTTCTCTCCATGACCCTCTGAGCACCTACACAATCTCCTTGGACCCACAGCATTTCCCCCTGTCCCTGCTGCTGTGTCTTCCATGCTGAGGGTCCTAGTGCCTTCATCAGCTGCAACTAGAACAACTAGAGCAGCCATCAGTGATGGGCACTATTCTAAAAGCTTCTATGTATTATTTCATTACAAGCCAGGTAGCCAGGTAGGTGCTACTATTACTCCATCATACAGATGCAGTCAGTGACGTTCAGAAAGGCCAGTGCCTTGCCCCAAACCTAGCTTGTTGAAGAATAATTTAAATTCCTTCTGTCTCTTCACCTCCTTCTTTCCCAGCCTTTACCTCCAGTGTCTTTCTTTCCTTCTTCCATCGAGGCTTTCTCTCATTTCCTTCCTATCTAGATTCCTAACTTCCTAACTCACTCACTCCCTTCCTGCCTTCCTGCCTTCTTTCATCTTATATTTATGGTGACCTACGAGGTGCCAATGATATAATAGTGAGTCAAGGAGATTCCTGTCTTCATGGAGCTTACAGTTTGGGAAGGGAAGCAAACAAGTTCACTTTCACCTGTGTATGTGATCCGTGTGTGACAAGCAGAGGGAGACGGAGCCAAAACAATGGTCTGTGGGTCCCTGAGGAGCCTCTCACCTGAAGGACTGAAAAGGACACTCATTTCAGGAATTTTCTGGCCTTTTCATGACAAGGTAGAAAGCCCACAACAGAAAGACAGATAGAGTCTGCCTCTCTGCAAAGCCCAGCTAGGAGACACATTTCTATAAACTCACATATGACAAAAAACACTGGGCCGGTCAGCCTCTACATGGTCAGCGAGGCAAACTGCAAAAACGGCCACATTTCTTCATCTCCCCAGACTAGGCCCCTCTGCAGTGAACCCTGTTCTTCCCATCAAGAGAAGATGTGTGCCCCCTTCCTTTGAATCTGAGCTGGACCGGGGCTTACGTTGCCAATCTCCTGCAGAAGAGATGGTGGGCCCGATTTGAGCCTAGGACTAATGGGGCTTTGCACATTTCCCTCTTTCCTGGGGCTCTGCCTCCACCATGTGAACAGGCCCAAGATGAAGAGTACAGAACAGAGTTGAGTCATCCCAGTTATCCCAGCTGACACCAAAATCAGACAGTGTTATACCCAGCTTGCAGTTGAATACGGATGCATGCAGGGGCCCAGCCAAGATCGGAAGAACCACCCAGCTAAGTCCAGTCTAATTGTCAACAAAATCACAAGCTAAATTCTGGAATAATTTGTTGCCAGAAACAGGCAACTGATACACCAGGTACCACCTCAGTCTCAGAAGTAGTGAAGCTACAGACAGGGCTGGTGCCTCCCCTAAGAGTCTATTGAGTCTATATAAATGGTTCTTTGTCATCTCTGATAGATGGGGGAATGGAAACATCATATTCACAGAGCTCAGTGAGAGCACATGAATAGATGTGAAGTCAAACATCACTGTCCCAGTGTTTACCCCAAATGAAATAGACTACCCTAAAAGTAGGTGATGATTTCGCAAACCGACCCCCAAGCTCAACAAATGTTTTTAAAGATTCCCAGAACAAAGAGAAGAGAAGGGAGATGGGGATGGATTGTGAGCTAAGTCAAGCACATAGGTGCAACAAGTCACAGGATCTTGGAGGATGAGGATGTCTGTGCCAGATGCCGATGCTTATTCTCTAAGCATCTCTCATTTGATCATCACACAACCCTGAGCCAGCCACTATCAGGACCCCCACTTTAGAGTGAAGGCAACTGTAACATAAAGGGGTTAAGGAATCTGCTCAACATGACACAGGTGGTCATGACGGTGATGTGACCCCAACAAATCCTCAGACTGAACCAAACCAAAAGAGAAGACAGCCACACACCATATATAATGATGCTTTCATTTTATAAGCGAAAAACCTAAGGCTTAGAAACATTAAACAAGTTATAAAAACCATCACCTTTTTTCACTGAGTACTTACCAGTGCCAGACAATGTCCCAAAAGTTTTGTGTACATTTTCTCATCTAATCCTAACACCCTATAATTGACATACATTATTCTAGTTAAAAGGTGAAAATACAGATTTGGAGATTCGTAAGTTGCCCAAGGTCATAAGGGATGGAGCTGATATTTTAACCAAGGCTCTCTGGTTCCAACTCTTGCCATAGAGCTCCAGCCAAGAGGAGGCATGGTCTAGCAGGGAACCAGGCCTTTTGTGGTCACACTGGCTCTGCATTCACCTTTTTAGTGCTCAGTCTCCTCACCTGCCTCAAAGCGTTGTTTGAAGACTGAAGGGTTAACTCATGGAGAGTACAGAGAATGGTATCGGACACATTGTCCAAAAATGTTTGTTGCTTGTATCACTAGAAGCATCCATCATCATCTTCCTTCCTCCTCCTCTGAGGTCACAGAGACCATGACAGACTCACAACCAAACCACAAGCCCAGGCCCCTGGCAAGGGACAGTCAAAATCATCACTGGGCAATTGGCCTGAGGCTATTTATAAGTTGATGGTTACTCAAAGTGAGTACAAACAAGGACACCTCCGGAGCTGAACCACGGGTGACCTTCAAGGTTGTCAACCAATTCTATTTATTACCATTCTAGGCCAGTGGCCCCGTTGGGTACAGGCTCGTAGTGCTTTTGTTCTTGAGCCTGGATTTCACACCACTCACTTCCTTATCAAACACCGTGCCCTGGGTACTTGTAAGATTTTCCCCACAAGATTAATGAAGCCAAACCCTCTGAAAGAACTTCCTTCCAACTTTGACCATGGAGACAAAGGAGTGGTGTTGGCTACACTGCAGCCTGTCTTGGAAGGCTAAAAGATAAATGGAAACAAAGGTTGAATTCCTTAGCTTTGTCCCTTCTTCTAAAAGCAACATAGCAGAAGGAGGTGCTTGGATTCAAAGGTCAAATTTAAATCGTGGCAGTCCACTAAGCTAAATATTAAGTACTTTCTGGGTACCTAAAAACATGCAGGGTCAAAAGCTGGAGGCTTGGTGGCGTGAGCGGATCTGGAGGTGGGTTCAGGGTTGGGGATTCCCTGGTTTCTCACTGCCATAAACTCACAGCATCACTTTGATAAAATCATATCCTTCCCGGAAAATGAGAGAGTTAGAAACTTCCTCAGCATCCTTCCAGGATTAAAATTCTGTAATTCTTACACAACTAAAATCCTGCTAAAGTTATCAGATATTTAAAAGACACATAGCAAATAAGATAAAATTTATATAAAAAATAAACAAGAAGAACTAGGAAAAGCTGCAAGAGGAATAAGGTATGAGGGAAAGGGACTTCTGTTATTAAAACATATAATATAGTGATAGTAATTAAAACAATGTGGCTTTGTTGCAAGGATAGACATAATTCAATGGGATGAAATGAAAAGTCCAAAAATAGACATAAAATTGTATAGAATCTAATATATTTATAAAGGAGGCAAGATAATCAGAGGAAAGCAATTATCATTCAATAAATGGAGTTGGGACAATTGATGGCAATCTAAAATAGAAAAGTAGGTTGGCTCTGTCCCTCACATTTTATATCAAAAGAAATTCTAGACTGATCAAAGTTTTAAATATGAAAGATGAAAACATAAACAGTAAAATAAAATCGTCCCTGCTGACAATCAGAGGAAGCTTCTGACAGGAGAGCCAAGGTCTCCGCCAGGACACCCGAGGCCACATGGAAGCTACAAACGTGACTGACCTCCCCTCCACGGGTGGGGATCCTGCTCTTATCCAGCCTCAACTAGTTCCTCCAACCTCCTGAACAAAGACCACTGAGATATCCTATAGTGGGAGGCCTCTTTCTTGATAGTATCAGATAGAGCTGGCCCTTGCTTCTTTCATTTCTTCTAGAATCATCCAGATCATACCTCAAGCCCTATAAAAAAGCCTCTCCCAGTCCTGCATATTGGGATGTTGTCATGGCCCTCAATTCTGTGTTACCCTGTGATGCAGGAAGCTCCATAAATCTAATCTGATTTGACCCCAGGAATGGCTCTGGTGGCCTTTGGCAGGGAGGCTTTGGTAATATGAACAGGTAGCAACTCACTAGTTAAATGTTCATTATTAGTAGCATAAGCACCAGAGACCTCCCAGGAAAGGGAAAGAGATGGTGAACTGGAGGTGGTTCCCTTTCCTGGGAACCCTGGATCTGAAACTATTCCACCATGAGATGCTTCATCCACCCAGTGGGGAGGAAGAAGGATTTACTAGGAGGAAGAGGAGGAGAAGGAAGATATTTCCTGCTTGTTCTTTGGAACATGAAACCACTTCTCTATAATACAGTCTCCCCACAAAACTAAGGTCTCCTTCCACTCTGCACACACCTCCTGTGCCCAAACAAGCACTGCGCTGAAGGCCTGGGACACAGGCTAAAGCTATATGCGACCTTGGCTCTCAGGAAGCTGACAATCCAGTAGGGGAAGAGAGAGAGCAAGCCAGACAACTAAGACAGTGGGGACGGGGTCTGAGGGCCCCAAAGGATTAGCCCAGAGTGCCAAAGGGCATCAGACAGAATGACGTGATGGGCCTTGGTGAGATTGGAAGGGGCCTTCCTGCAGAAGTGATGCTGAGGCTAGGATGAGAGGATGAGCTGGAGTCACCCAGCAAACATCTGTGTTTGTGCATGGTAGGGGGCGGTGTGGGTTAGAGTTCTAGCACAGCTCAGACCATGTGCCCAGGTCCCCAGACACAAAGAATCATGCCATCGTGAGGCCAGAGGTGCAGGAGGGGGCTTGGTGAGGAATTTGGGTGTTTTGTTTTGTTTTGATTTTACAAGCCATGAGCAACCACTGAAAGATCTGAAACAAGATGGGAACATGGAGGAAGGGGTGTAGACGGTCATAATGAGATTTGAAGTTTCAAATGATCACTCCCATCGCCCAGCAGAAACCCAATTAGATGGGCCTAACAGAGGAAGCTGGAAGGCTCAGGATGCATCTGTATCCTCCCAGCATACAGACAAGGGGGCCTGGATGTTCGTGGTGTGGCTGAGGGTAATGAGAAGCAGATGAATTGGAGAGGCGCTGAAGGCTGGAGATGCCAGGATACAGGGATGTGGCAGGGATGGGGATGAAGAGGAAAATGGAAAGGGCAGGAAAGGGCAGGTGAATGCCCAGGTTTCTGGCTTTAGTAGCTAGGTGGAGGGTGGTGCCCTCCCCTGGAACTCTGCAAGGGGGATTACCCCTTTGGGATCCCTGGCAAGGCCTCAGTTTCCTTTAGTGACAAATGAGGGGCTGGACTATTGCAGGGGGTTCAAAATTGTTTCACTGGCTATGTCTGGACTCCAGGAGAATCCATGCAACATCCTAGTATCCAAATCAATCAGATGGGAGGGGACAGTAGATGGCACCTGTAACCCGATCAGCTTGGTTTGCTCCTCAACAAGCAGACCCTGCGGCACCTCTACAAAACTCTCAAGATCCCCACACAAGCGTGAAAAAACAGGACTCAACAACTCCCCAGTCCCTGCCATCTCTGTCTCACTCTACGTTTGACACACCATCTTCCTGCTTCTGGGTCACCCCACTACCTGGCCTCAGACCTACCCCACAGCCCATTTGGCCTTCTGGCCAACCAGGAACTGAGTTCTGCCCCACTTGGAGAATGACCCTTCCTCCAAGGCCGCCCCACCAAGGGCTGAAAGGACAGTGGGTCCCACCCATTGAGCTGATGCTGCCTGTTCCTTGTGTCTGCCCTCAGCCCCTGCAAATCCACGTGGCAACTCTCCTGGCATCATGAAAAGCCTGCACACAGCAGAGAAGTTGGCTCTTAAGACACACATTTAAAAATACCCATGAGATAGTGTGGGTATCTAGAGAAAGAATGAAGCTAGGCACCTCGGCCCACACAGGATGCAAATATGTGCCTTGGAGGAATCTATGTTGTTTCTTAAACAGAGGCCTGAGATATGAGCACCACCAAATAACAGAAATTAGCGTTCCCAGCAACCACAGCATTGCCCAGCCCAAGCCCACGAGAACAAAACTTACTTCCTACAGCACTCTTGGCCTCTTTGTCCTGATCACATTAAAATAACTCTAACAATGGAGTGGCCCCAATCTCACAGTTTGAGGAAAAAGTTTCGTCATTATTTATTTATTCAGCATTTATGCATTACCCCCACCGTGTTCCAAACAATGATGTAACACCACTTACAAAAATGTAACTGCAGTTAAGAAAAAAAAAAAGACAAAATCAAAAAAAGGTCAGGGGGAAAATAAGGAGGAAAAATACATGATTCTATGGCTTCAATACACAAAACACGTACTGTAGGATTCTGTTGCAGGGATTGGAGGTTGGAACTGAAATTGGATGCTGGAACTCCTAGCAACTCCGGTGAAGAGAGAAACATGATCACTGACAACATTCTCAGAATCCAAAAGATAAAGCCGACTAGGCTTTCCCAGTACTACTAACAATATAGTCCTGTGGTTTCCCATAAAGCAGATGTTTGGGATGAAGGAGAGAGGATGTCCTTAATGCTGTTCCACCAGGGATAAGGGGGAGGGGCTTACATGGCCCCAAATGACCCCAAACATCCATCTGGTCTATTCTCACTCCTCTATCCTGCCTTCCACTAGAGTTCTCTGCAAATTTGTCTTGTACCACTTTCATGAGTTTTGTCATATATGCACACGTAGCTGCATGATAATGTACATTATGTTTTAAGGCAACTCACTTTTTGCACCTAAATAATCTATTAAAGAAACTTTACATCTTGGCTCTAATAGGAAAATCAGAATCAATATCCAAAAATATTAAGTGGCCACAAAATAAATGCAATGGAAACAAGTCAATGTAATTCCATTCTGGCAAGACCCCATGCCCGTCAAGGGTTCTGTGCCTGAGGCTGCTCTTTGCTTGTTAGAAAAGAGAAATCATCCAACATCACCAGTCAGTGACACATGAGCCACAAACTACAACTTTCTCCTCCATATACAACCACACAACTGAAAGATAACTCACAGGGGAGCAACCAGCTGACCACAGGATTCTGTGAAATTCAAAGCCCCATGTGATGTGATTTTCATCTGAAACAGCACTACTCAAAGCGTGTCCTAGCACAGTGTCCTGCTACGGTGCCCATCTGGAAAGTGTTTCTTGCTGGCAGCTACAAGATAAGTAGCTTGTAGCTACTGTTCCAGGTACCAGTCCACAAACCTTCTCTTAGGGGTGAAGTGTGAAAATGTTTCTCTACACATTAATGAAATTATCAGTTTGCAACAGATTGAAATTTTTTAAATGGGTCCTATTTTACAGAGGGTGTGAAAAGCACTACTCCAAAACCATCTCTGACACCTCCTGGAGGCTTCAGTCCACACTCTGGGAAATCATGATCCTCTCATCAGCTTTGGTAAATTTTGGTTTCAGTAAAGTTCATGAGTCTGCTGCATTCAACTGACACTGGAATAAGCTGGACTCTTCCATTTCCTAGCAAACACTTCCTGCGCCCTACCTTTCTTCTTATTAACTCAGTAGTGTTTTCTTTAATTCCACTCTATTCCACTTTTTGAAATCTACTGCAAGGTAACAACATCACCCTCATTACCACCATCACACCGTCACATTCACCACCACCATCATCATTGCCATCACCACCAGCATCATCAGCACCATCATCACCACTATCACCACCACCATCACAATCACCACTGTCATCATCACCATCACCACCATGATCATCAACACCATCATCACCACTATCACCACCACCATCACAATCACCACCATCATCATCACCATCACCACCATGATCATCATCACCATCATCACCACCATCATCACAATCACCACCATCATCATCACCATCATCACCAACATCATCACAATCACCACCACCATCACAATCACCACCGTCATCATCACCATCACCACCACGATCATCAACACCATCATCACCACTATCACCACCATCATCACAATCACCACCATCATCATCACCATCATCACCAACATCATCACAATCACCACCACCATCACAATCACCACTGTCATCATCACCAACATCATCACAATCACCACCACCATCACAATCACCACTGTCATCATCACCATCACCACCATGATCATCAACACCATCATCACCACTATCACCACCACCATCACAATCACCACCGTCATCATCACCATCACCACCATGATCATCAACACCATCATCACCACTATCACCACCACCATCACAATCACCACCATCATCATCACCACCATCATCACAATCACCACCATCATCATCATCACCATCATCACAATCACCACCATCATCACAATCATCACCATCATCATCACCATCATCATGGCAGCTCACATTTACATAGAAATTACTATATGGTGGACATTGGCACTGTTCCAGGACTTTAAATGTAACTGACTCATTTAATCCTTCCTCCAACTCTAGAAAAAGTATTATTATTATTCCCATTGTATAGGTGAGGAGACTGAGGTATTGTGGCATAAAATGAAGTTGGCCAAGGACACTTGGCTAATAAATACTAGGGACCAAGACCACATGTGTGCAGTTAGGCCCCAGCTCCATGCTATTGGCCACTCTTCTCATCCCCCTTCAGTCTCATTCAATAACCAACAAAATGCTGTGTCCTAGGACCTGAATACCTTGCAGGGTCTATTAAAAGATATGAGCTGAATTCCTGTCTTTAAGGTGGGCACCTTATAAATTCAGAAGGGAAACCGTCACACGGGAGCCCACCCCCATGCCACATGAATGAAACAGTCCCTCATGTCATGGTTCAGCATCTTTGCATTATTCATGCCTCATTCCTACATTCATTCAGCCAACTGGCAGTTACCGAGGGCCTCTGGTCCAGGCAGTGTTGATGCAGTGCAGGGGACAACAGGCAAGGCTGCCCCCTCATGATGGGCAAGTTCTGGTTGGGGGAAGCAGAACTCACTGGCAGATACAATCAGGCCAGACTGTAATGGGGAATGTGAGGTGGGGAAGCCACTCTAAAAGGATGGTCAGAGAGGGCTGCTCTCAGCAGGTGACATTCAACCTGAGGCCCGAAGGATAATGGGCTGACCGAATGGTAAGGCAGGGGACAAGTGTCCTGAGACAGCATGGCAGAGACAATGACCTTGAGGTGGGAGATGGTCTGACAAGTTCCAGCAACGTGAGCAGAGGCCAGAGTGGCCGGAACTCCGGGATCAACAGGAAAATGGCAATGGCGGCAGTGAACCCTCCTGGAGCATTCACCAACCTTGTGCTGGGTGGCGTTCACAGCGCTTGAATATCTCAACCTTCAGAACAACCCTGCCAGGCAGGTCCTTTCAACACCACCGTCTTTCAGATGAGGAAAATGAGGAACCAAGTCACAAAGCAAGCAAGCGGTAGAGCCAGGGTTCAAACCCAGGCTGGTAGGGTCTCCCAAGTCCACGTTGCCAGCCACCTGGCTATGTGGCCACTGTTCCCCAGGAATGGAAGACAAGATGAGGAAGGCAGGCAGGATCTCAGAGGCTGTGGTCCAGGGGCAATGGGAGGCAGGGACAGGGCAAGATCTCATATGCACTTCAGGATGCCTTCCCAGCTGCTGGGCAGGAAGGGGGCCACAGCACTGCAGGGCAGAAGCAGGGGCCCAGCAGGAGGGGGGGTGCAGAGTCCCAAGAGCAGGACAGTGGTGGGTGAGGTGGGGAAAGAGGTGGAGGTGGTGAGTTAAGGTTTCATGAAAGAGGGGGCCCTGGAGGCACAAGTAAAATTCAGAGAACTCAGGAAGAGTGGGGAGGACACGCCAGACCAACGGACCTGCAGAAGCAAAGGAGTGAGAGCTGAGCCACAGGACGCGCTGAGCCACGGGACATGCTGGGCCATGGAATGAGTCGGGCTCAGTAGCCTGGAGCCCAGCAGTGTGTGTTCAGCAGCAGATTCTTTCATCCTCACAGCCCTTCATCCGGCATTTTCAGAGCATCTCCCAAATGCCTGCACAGTTGTGGGCACGATGTCATAACAGCTCAGCAGATCCGCCTCTCCAGGGGCTGCCAGCCCAGGAAAGGCATCAGACACTTCCGGATTCCTGTGGGTGAGGTTGTGGAGGGAAACTGCAAACCCACAGTAGGAAGGACCTCAGATATCCAAAATCCCTTCTCGTGCTGAGAGAAGCCTGAGTCTGTTTACATGCTTCCTATGACAGCAGACTCCCTCCCTCACCATCAGCCTAGGGTGGATTGCAGATAACATGGACAATTCCCATCTCCAGGCAAAAAGTACAGGAGCATCCTTGCCTGTCTCCAGACCAGCCACAAAGAGAAGGTTCTGCAAAGGACCCTCTGCACCAAGGCCACCTCCAGGCCTGGGCAACCTGAAACAAAACCCACCAGCTAAAACACACCGTAAGCACACACCAGCTCTTTGCGGCTTCATTCTGCAATGAACAAGGTCGATCCTGGCTCACCAGGCATTTGAGGAAAGCCTATAATGTCAAAAAGGGACCCCAATATATAAACTGAAAAAAGAAACAGCTCCAAAGAAAGATGATTCAGGAGCAGACTACTTAATTTAAAATATATGAGCCCCAGTGAGAATTCTCAGAGAGAAAGTCTGTGCCCAGAGGGAAGTGAAACCAACCCACTTGTATCCTTTTATCCTTCCCAGCTGGCTGCAGGGCCACACCCTAGAACCATGCAGGAAAAATCCCACCATTTCTTTCCAAGGTTGTCATCCCCCAAGTCTGTTCTAGAATAAACAGCCATCGCCCCTCTCTGCGTTCTTGCAAACTGCTGTTTGCTTTTCAGAAAACACGTGGTCCTAAAGCAAACCCAACCTCTAGCAGAGGGTCAAGCTGGACCCCAAGCTCCCTTCTTTTACCCACTATAACGGCTGCTCAGCTCAGCATCTCCCTACGGGCGAGGCACATAAGAGGGTAAAAGGGGACTTTAAGGGATTCATGGACCCAGGACAAAGCAACAGAAGCTAATTTCTTGCCAATTTCCCTCCAATCTTCCAAGAACTTCAAGAGGAGAGTCTTAGTTTGGTATTGTGACGACCCTGGCATCTGACACTTGTTGATCTCTGTGTTTGGATAATACAGAGGACCCTCTGGCTCGACATCCTTAGTGAGAGACTATGCCTAACTTGAACTAAATGTTGTTTTGTTGTCATTGTTTTATTTTATGGTTACCTTTTATCAAAGGTAAGCAATATTGGATTTCTACTTAAAAATGCAACATAGATATCCTTTTAAAATGAGTTTAAATTAAAAAAAAAGAGCCGGTTTAAAAGAAAGTATTTGGCAAATTAGACTACAGGTGGCAGACAAATGACTAAGTTAGGGAGAGAGCGCATTAGCTCACATTCAGCTTCTGCTCAGCTGCGGCCTCCCAAATGCACAGCTTCAGCCCAAACCTCTCTCCCAAGTACAGAGTTGTGCAGCCAATTGCCAATTTGTCATCTTTGCACGGATGTCAAATACATGCTCCAAATTCACTGGAGCCAAAATTGAACTGCTCTCTCCCTGAAACCTGCTCCACCACGGCCTTCCTCTCATAGGCCAGGACCAACGCTCTATCCTTCTGGTACTCAGGACAGAACCTGAGAGTCCTCCCTTGAAACTCCACTGTCCCTGTTTCCCCATCTGCTCCCTCAGCCAACTGCATCATTCCACCTTCTAGAAGTGCCCACGTCCACACCCTCACTGTGGCCAGTTAGCATCACTTCCCGCCTGGATTGCAGCAATGACTGCTAGGCTGGTCAGCCCCCCTGGACACTAGCCTGTTCCCAAGTTATTTGATGAATCATAATTAAATCTCAAACCCTCCAATGGCGCCCCCCATCACACTCAGAGCAAAAGCCCAAGTGCTGGCAGAGGCCCCTCCCTACAATGTCCCTGCTTCTCTCCCGTCTCCCTCCCCAGCATTCTCATGTGACTCTAGCCACCACGGGCTCCTCCTCCCTGTTCCTGGAACCCACCAGGCCGGCTCTTACTCCGGGCGTCTTCACTGAAGGTTCTCTTTGCCCCAAAGGCTCTTGCCTCAGATATCCATGTGGCTCACTTCCTCACCACCTTCACGGCTTTGCTCAAATGTCACCTCCATAATGATGCCAATCATGACACTCCATGTAATACTCAATTGTCTACCACCCACCACATTTATACCTTCTCTTACCTCCCCCTACTTCTCCTGTTCATTTCCCACAACACTTATTACTAACATGCAGGACGATCCCTTACTGGTTATAGGTGCCACTCATTGTCCTCTCCCACTAGCACTTAAGCTCCAGGAGGCTTTGCATACTGATGTCCCAGTGACTGGAACAGTTTGCACACACTCTAGGGACCCCGTAGAATTTGGTTCCGTTAAGAGGCCTGATTTCTTTCTTTTTTTTTTTGTTTTGTTTTGTTTGTTTGTTTTTGTTTTTGAGACAGAGTCTCACTCTGTTGCCCAGGCTGGAGTGCAGTGCCATGATCTTGGCTCACTGCAACCTCCGCCTCCTGGGTTTGGGCAATTCTCCTGCCTCAGCCTCCCGAGTAGCTGGGACTACAGGTGCCCACCAACACACCCAGCTAATTTTTGTATTTTTAGTAGAGACGGGGTTTTGTCACGTTGGCCAGGCTGGCCTCGAACTCCTGGCCTCAAGTGATCCACCTGCCTCGGCCTCCCAAAGTGCTGGGATTACAGGCATGAGCCACCGCGTCTGGCCGAGAAGCCAATTTTTTTTTTTTTTTATTTGAAATGGAGTTTCGTTCTTATTGCCCAGTCTGGAGTGCAATGGTGCAATCTCCGCTCACCGCAACTTCCGCCCCCTTGGTTCAGATGATTCTCCTCCCTCAGCCTCCCGAGTAGCTGGGTTTAAAGGCATGTGCCACCACTCCCAGCTAATTTTGTATTTTTAGTAGAGACAGGGTTTCACCATGTTGGTCAGGCTGGTCTCAAACTCCCGACCTCAGGTGATCTGCCCTCCACGGCCTCTCAAAGTGCTGAGATTACAGGAGTGAGCTGCTGTGCCTGGCCCAGAGTCCTGATTCCTATCAAAGTCTGCTCCTTGCAGGACCTGGGCAAAGATCTCTGTAAATCTGAGCTGGATACCTGAAGCTTATGAACATTAAACTTCTCCTGGTTGACTCAGCCTCCCTAACAGTCTGTTGAGATATCTGTTTGGCTCTTGAATATATGGGAGGCTTTGTTAATGCTTTTATTGATTTGTGTCATCTACCCATTTGATTAACCTGCCAAGTGGGTGAGGCAAATGTTGAAGACTGAGAACCTGGGCTGGACCCCTGTAGCATTCCTTTAGAGACCCTGGGGTGGTCACTGCCACAGTCATCAAAATGTTTTACAAACTTTTGGACACGTGAAAATGTAGAAAAAAATAGTACAATGAACAATCACATGTACTCTAGACTCCACAACCCTTAACATCTTGCTGCATGTCCTTAGTATGAGTATGTATGCACATGTGCACATCTGTGTACGTGTGGAATCTGCAAGAGAGCCAGCCCACAGAAACAAATTAGGATGGGCAAATTTCTTCTGCAACAGGCCAGAAGTAAATATTTTCAGTTGTGTGGATCTATGGTCTCTGCCTCAGCTATGCTGCTGGAAAGCAGCTAGAGAAGTGTGTAAGTAAATGGGTGTGAGTGTGTTCCAATAAAACTTTATTTAAAAAACAAGGTGGCAGCCTGAAAACCCTGGGAAACTGATAACTGGCATGATTCAACTTTTTCCTGGGCATATGCCACAGCATCCTGCAGGGTAAACACACCTGACATCAATATTTTAAGCACACCCTTAGAATGACCCTGTGTGACAGATGCACCTGAATGTGTGTTCCAAACTAGGGAATCCTGGAGTGGCCCACCCAGAGATCTGTTCCTATCTACCATAAACATCTGAGCCTCCGGCCTGTCCTGTGGAACATGGGCTGTACAGGGGATTGAGGCCCCGAGTTTTGGGTTACTATAGGGGTGTCTAATCTTTTGGCTTCCTTGGGCCACATTAGAAAAAGAAGAATTGTCTTGGGCCATACATAAAATACACTAACATTAGTGATAGTTGATGAGCTAAAAAACAAAATCTCATAACACTTTAAGAATGTTTACAAATTTGTGTTGGACCGCATTCAAAGCCATCCCGGGCTGCATGCGACCCACAGGCCTTGGGTTGGACAAGCTTGGGTTACATGAAGGTTGCCAGGTGGAGGTTGTTAGGGGGAGGGTGCTAAATGAAAATGCTGTGTAAACTGCATGATGTTTGCAGGCGGTTGCAGTTGTGGTTTTCTTGCCCAGTCTGCCGCCACTAGACTGTAAGAAGGTGGATATGTTGTCCAGCCTGCCACCACTGGACCATTTCCGAACATTGAGGCAGTTCTCCTGTCCAGCCTGCCAGCATTGGACCATTTCTATATGTTAAGACAGTTCTCTTCAACCTGCCACCACTGGACTCTCTCCCCTGCATGTAAGTCCCTAATAAAACTGCATGTCTTGTTTGCTGGCTCCAGGTCTCTTCTTTGGCCTCTTGAACCTGGTACCTTCCCTACTGAGGTTAATAGGGGTTCAGCACAACACATGGAACCCTTCTGGACCAGAGTCCTTTGACCCAGAGTCACCAGAAGACAGGAGAAGGGGCCAGGAAGAAGGAAGGAGGGAGGGAGGAAGAGCAGAAGAGAGGGAAGCCAGGGAGGAGGGAGTGAAAGAGAAGGGAAGGGAAAGGAGGAAAGAACAAGGAGATAAAGGATCAGGGAGAATGGAAGGAAATGAGAACTCCCTAAAGCGATGCGCGTGCCTGATACGGTTTGGCTGTGTCTCCACCCAAATCTCTTCTTGAATTGTAGCTCCCATAGTTCCCACGTGTTGCTGAGGGACCCGGCAAGAGGTAACTGAATCATGGGGGCAGTCTCCCCCATACTGCTCTTGTGGTGGTGAATAAGTCTCATGAGATCTGATGGTTTTATAAGGGGAAACCCCTTTCGCTTGGTCCTCATTCTGTCTTGTCTGCTGCCATGTAAGACACGCCTTTCACCTTCTGCCCTTATTGTGAGGGCTCCCCAGAGGCTTACTGTGAGTCCATTAAGCCTCTTTTTCTTTATAAATTATCCAGCCTTGGGTATGTCTGTATCAGCAATGTAAAAATGGACTAATACAGTACCGATGCCCGCACCACCCAGAGCAACACAGCTGTGAACATGTGGGTGATCTTGATTTACACACACACAAGAAAAGCTGTCCTAAGCCCTATTATTGTGTTTACCATGTTAATATGGTGTGTATTATGCAGAAAAGTATTAGAAATAGAAATAGTATGAAATTAGAGTAGTATGAACACCCATTGTTTCCGCAATTAATATTTTGCTGAGTTCCGTGTGTGTGCATGTGCATGCACTTCATTTATGCCTGTGTGTGCTGTTGGCCATCTCAAAGTAAGTTGTCTGAGTCGTGATGCTTCATCCTCCCTAAATAACATCACAGCATTGGACATTGTCAGGAGCCATCCTCTCAGTCAGCTAATTTTATTTCAACTTTAATTTCTTTTTCAATCAAGTCCATCTTCAACCGCGTGGACAGGATACACAACAACTGAAAATCTCCTGCTCCGCCATCTGTATATTTCTTAAATTGGCTCTCTGCATGTAGGCATCGTCCACCCCCTAAATATTTACCAACCCTCTGCCGTGATCTCCATCTGTGATTCAAAGTGTAGTGCTGGACCGGCGTCAGCATCACCTGGGAACTTGTGAGAGATGCACATTACTTGCCCCCCACCCAACCCAGACCTGCTAACTCAGAAACTCTGCCAGTGGGGCTGCAATCGCCTTTGTAACAGCCCCTCCAGGTGCTTCTGATACAGGTTCCCAAGATATGAGAACCACTGCTTGCTGCCTTCTGGTCCAGCAGAAGGAGGAGGAGTGCTTACCCGCCAGGTGCTCCCAGCCAGGAAATTAGCAGTAGAAAGAAAATCAAAGGATCAATTGTGTTTTGCATCTTTTAAAGTTAATTGATAGTATCATAACTTTCCCCCCGAATAATAATGATATAATATGCTCCAGCAAGGGCTATTTCTGCCCCACAAAACACAGATTACAAAACACGGTAAGCTCTGCAAATAGATGAGATTCAGCTGCGACATGTCGAATTATGTCAAGATGCAGGGAAGAAAGGAAGCTAAAAATAGCAGCACAGGCTCAGCACCAAGAGCTCCGGATCATCAACCTCAGGACTGGAGAGAAACTGCCTCCAGCCATTCCTCGGGTCCTGAGAGGCCCTAGACAGGAGGAACGCGCTCCCGTCCATATGTCATGTGCCTTCATGCCAACAACTCCACGGTGCAAAGCGTGTGGCTCCCGGGGAGGCAGGAGTGAGCAGGCTGCTCCGAAGAGTGGTATTTTATACTGTAAAAATAGAATTTTCTGAGCATCCGCGATATGAACAGTCACCCCACAAGCAAAACTACTGCATTATATAACAACGATGTGTTGAAGCCCTGTAAGCCACAGGCTGAAGGTGTATGATATAGACTCAGGGCTCGACAGCTTGGCAACCAAAGAGTTAACACCCAAAACATACAGGAAAAAAAAATCTGTATCTATTCCGTGTAGACAGAGAATTGCAAACTGCCAAGCTACCTATGGGCTTGGCTCAGGAACAGAAGAAAATGTATGGGGAAGAAAGAACGCATTTTCATACTGGCCTAAGATTTCAGCTTGTGGGGTAAAAGTTGTGAGACTGAACAGCAGTAGATTTTCAGAGCATCTTAGTGGGAATGCTTACTTCTGCTGAGAGTTGCACCTAGGTGACAAGCGAAATGCTGGCTCCGGGACTGTGTTCCTCTGATCCTCTCCTTAATTAAACAATATACTCTTGATTATTTCTGAATGAACCTCACCATGGATTTTTCTGATTTGTTATTCTTAGATTGTGTATGTAGTTACCATCGTTATGCATGCGCATAATTCCATAATTCCTCCTCAAAGAACAGCACGCAAACCACACTCCACAAAAGGATGGTTCATTTCCCATATTTCCTGTCCTCTAAAAAGAAAGCAAGCATTTCAGGGAAGGGGGTTTAGCATTCAGACAACCTCTCCTGAAGTCCTTGGGATCCTGAATTGCCATTTTCCACTGGGTCAAAAAAAATAAATAAATAAAACTTTGCAGCTTAAAACACAGCAGGCACCTTTGGAAACCACTGTTGCTTCCAAGAACTTAACCATGACCCATATTAACTGTGAATTAGAATTCACTTCTCCGTCTCCTTCTTGGGCCCCAATTCCAGACATCCAACTTCACTTGCAAACCATTTTTCAGAACCAAAAGTCCACAAATGATACCAAATGTAAAACCACACAAAAGCCAAGCGTGCCCTCTCGCTCACCCACTTCCGCGCTCCCACCCAGGGTTCAGTGGTGGAAATCCCGGAAGGACAATGACTCCTGATAGTGGAGCTCATGTTCCTAACACTAAATGAAGGCTTCAGTCTCCACTGTGGGAAACCTCTGCTTTGAGTTTTTACAAAACCTGGCGTAAGACTAGGACACCATGCAGTCAAAACGCACATCAGTGACAATCTATTATTTCCTGGAAACGATCTTACAATCTAGAGACAAAAAGGCATCTGAGGGGAATTTTTATTTTTAGCCCAGAAGTAATAGGTTAAAATAACATTCACATGCAAACAAAAGACCTTCGTGACTCTTTCTGGACTCTGTGGCAGAAACCCAGGTCTGATCCTGGTCTGACTCCCTAGATACATAAAAATGACCCATCTGTGGCTCCAAGAGGGGCAGCCCCCACCCCTCACCCCAGACTCCAAATGCAGTCATCCGATTCAAGGAAAAAAAAAAAAAAAAGCCATTCTCTTAGGGCCCTGCTGCTGCTAGAATTTGCAAACCCTTTGCCTCTAAAAAGCCGGCTCCCTAAACAGAGTCCCTGCCCTCTGCCTCACCAGAGACGTGGGGCAAAGCAACTCACCTTATGGTCACAGAGGGATCCTGGATGAAGGGCTTCATCTTCCCCAGAACCCCTGCTCTCCCCGCGGGCTTCTGGAGTCTTTCTCTCAAACCTCCCTGAAAGGTCAAGATTGGCAAAGAGCCCCCACAGCCCTGGCACTCTCACTTGCTCCTGGGGACTCGCTGCGCTCCCTGAGAAAACCTCCAACCCAGCGCAGCACTGCAATTGTCAGGAAGCTCCTGTCTGCATTTTGGGGCTGAACACCATTATTATCTATAAACATTTTTAAATACAGATGTTGCAGGAGGCAGAGTTGAGGCGGGGGTGGGGGTGAGGAGGGCAACCCAGGGTCTGAGGGTCCGGCTCAGTGAACCAAGTGCTGGCCCCCAGCAAGCTTCCCCCCTGCCCAGGGCCAGGCGCCCGCTCCTCTCTGTGCCCGAGATGTGTCACTCAGCACTGCCAGGACACTGCCTAGGCTGGCATCTGGCCAGAGCCTGGCAGAAACCACCTGAACCAAAGTCCTAAATCCCATATACAGAACCCACAATGGCAGCAGCTTCTCCTGGCCTTAGGCAAGTTCCAGGAACTAGTGGGACTGCAGTTTTTCTTAGGGTCCCTCTTCTCCTTCCCCTGCTTCCACTGCTACCACAAGGACCTTGGTGACCTGGGGCAGAGGGGACCTTGGCCATGCAGAGTCCTGAGCCAAGCCCCAAGGGACCTCAGGAGGCAAGAAGGAGTCTGATATGCAACCTGAAAACAAAAACTGCTGAAGCCAGGGACCCCGGTGCACCTTTTATTCCAGGCCCAGGCCCAGACCCAGGTGGCAGACAGATGGGGAGGTCGAGGACCTAGGCTCACCTGTGGCCCCAACACCTGCCGCTGCAGGTGTGTCTACTGCTGGCTTAGGTGCAGGAACATAGGGTCAGCTGGGGAGGGGCCTGGAGTAGGGTTTCTCAGCCTCAGCACCGGTGACATTTGGGACCACACAATTCTCTGTGTTGGGGGCTGTCCTGTGCATTGTAGGAGGTTTAGCTGCATCCCTGACAGCAACATGCCAGAGGCCAGAAGCACCCTCCATCCCAGCTATAACAACCAGAATGTCTCCAGGCACTGCAGTGTCCCCTGGGGGAAAAATCACCCCAAAGAGAGAAGTGCTGCTGGCGAAAAAGACAGCCGTGGGTCTGAACCAGGACCCCTACTCCATAACCATCTGAGCCCAGGCAGGGGACTTCACCTCTCTGACCCTCAGAGACAGGGGCAGTAGCCCAGAGCCAGGAACTGAACGAATGAAGCTTTGCTATGAAGAGGCAGTTGCCTCCTGACACCACCAGAGCCCAGATCCTTCCTGCAGGGGATGGGGAAGCTGGACTCAGGTCCAAATTCCGCTCCCAGCACATTGTAGTGGGGGCATCTCTCTCCTCTTCTGTGTACCCACCTGTACAATGGGGTACCCTTCCCCAGGGATGGTGTGACATGAGATAAGAGAGCTACCCAAAGTTCCTATCACAAGGTACAGCCTCAATACAACTAGCTGGGAAGAGGGAGAAGGACAGGGAGGGAGAGGGTAAGTGGAGGGGAGGAGGGGGAAGGGAAGAGGGAAAAGAATAGGAAGGGGAGGAAGACAGGGGGAAGAGGAGGAACAGGGAGGAGAAGGGGGAGGAACAGGAGAAGGGGGAACAGGAGAAGGGGGGATCAGAAGGGGAGGAACAGGAGAAGTGGGGGGACAGTAGAAAGGGGGATAGGAGAAGGTGGGAACAGGAGAAGTAAGGGAACAGGAGAAGTGGGGACAGGAGAAGGGGAACAGGAGAAGGCAGGAAGAGGAGAAGGGGGAAACAGAAGGAGGGGGAACAGCAGAAGGAGGGAACCAGAGAAGGAGGGAACAGGAAAAGGGGGAACAGGAGAAGCGGGGACAGGAGAAGGCAGGAACAGGAGAAGGTGGGAAGAGGAGAAGTGGGGAACAGGAGAAAGGAGAACAGGAGAAGGGGGGGACAGGAGAAGGTCGGAACAGAAGGGGAGACAGAAGAAGGGGGGACAGGAGAAGGGGAACAAGAACAAGGGGGAACAGGAGAAAGGGAAGGAACAGGAGAAATGGGGGACAGGAGAAGGAGAAGGAACGGAGAAGGGGAAGGAACAGGAGAAGGGGAAGGAACAGGAGAAGGAGAAGGAATAGAAGAAGGGGGCACAGGAGAAGGGGAAGAGGGCAGAGTGGGGCAAACTTGAGGGCAGGAGTCAGAGCCATGCCCCCTGCCCCAGCACTGCCTGGGGCAGCACATTAATCCTGAACATTCTGGGGGCATTAGTCCACATTTAGGGTCTCAGGGTCTCTGGGTCTCTAAACGCAGCAGCCACAGACTGTCTTGACAAGTTGTTTCCACCTGTTAGAAGAGGTCTAGCCCTTGATAATGACACCTTTAAGCTGGAGGTGGGAGGGAGCCAGCCCAGGACATTGACAGCTGAGGCTGGCTCCCGATTCCTGCCCCTCGTCAGGGTACAGAGCACAAAAAACCAAAATCTCAGCTGAATTTTGTCAGAAGCTCGACTCCTGGGGCAGGCAGGTCTGGAGACCAGCTCGGGATTTCCTGGCCTTCCCAAGCTTCGGGGCTGCTCTGCCAGGGGCTGCACTGAAGCCCTACCAGCTCGATCTGGCCTCCTGTCAGGCTCTTCTCCTATTCCACCGTGCAGGTCAGGTGAGGAAACCAAGGCTCAGAGAGGCAGACTGAGCTGCACAAAACTACCCAGTTCAGACACAGTTGGAAGGGGTGTAGAGACCACTTGGTCCACCCCAGGCCTGGCTCTGACCTTCTGCAGCTCTGAGGCACTGACATCCAAGGGCCCATCCAAGAGCTCACTGTCCCAGCCCAGAGACAGTCCCAACAGCACCAAGCAAGCCCAGGTACAAGTCAGAATCCTGGGGCCTCCACAGGATAGCAGGGTCCCCAGGGTCACCATCCCAGCTGCCTGTCTTCCCTTGTGTTTGGGAGCCCCCGGTGCCGCCAGCCAGCTCCCAACCGCCTGAGCACTGGCCATATTCAGGGCCCCAGAAGGCCAGGCTGTAAGCAGGTCTAAGAGAATCCAAGGCCTGCCCCTTGTCGTGCTGCTGACCCGGACGGGGCGAACTGCAGACACCCCGCTTAGCACCACACCGCTCGGCCATCGGGAAGAGACCCTGCGTCTGGTGCCCAACGCCTGCGCTTCATGAGCTCCTCACTTTGATGGGGGCTTCCAATACCAGGTCTTACTGAAAACTTAAAACAACAGGCCATAGAGTGAAGGATTCTATTCCCATTCTACAGATGAGCAGACTGAGACCCAAAGAGGCTCAGCCAGGAAGAGAGGGCTGAACCCAGCCTGGGGTCATTCCTGCTACACCCACAGATAAACTCTGAGAAGATGCCAAATAAATTGGGGTTGTCCCAGGAAGATGCCCCAAAAGCTCCAAGTCTATTCAAATCCACAAACTACACAGCCTCACGCACTAGAGAGACGCTGAGGGAGATGGAGGTACCCTCCGGCCCTCAGATTGCTTGCAGCTCACCATAACAGACACATCCAACCTGCAGGCAACTCCTCTGGGCTCTATGTCCAGGGCCTCTCTCCAATTCCTCCCCTCCTCACCAACCCCACCACTGCAGCCTAGGCCAAGCCCCACTCACCTCTCCTGCCTGGAAGCCCCCAAGGGTCTTCCCACCTCCACAGGAGCCACCCTGGAGTCCATGCACCAAAGGGCAACCACAGGCAACTTCCTAAAACTTTGCTGGGGTGTGTGGGGTCAAGGGGGAGGATTAACTGGACTCGTGGACGAGGAGGGAGATGGTGGAGGGAAGGAGGCCGCGAGCTGGATGTCAGGCACACAGTGGTGTCTCAGGAGACCCCAGAACCACACTGCTGAGGCAGGATGGCACCTGCCCATGCGAGTTTATCAGGTTCCATGTGCCGAGTGCAGACATTAAACCACTTGATCCTCACAGCCTTAGAGGCTGCCCTATTCCTCTCTTGATGCCCAGATGAGGAATCTGAGGCTCAGGAGGGCATATGACCCACCCATAGTCACACAGGTGGATTCCACAGCCCAGATCTTAGCCCCCATGGCTAGGGCCTCCCCAAACATCAGAGCTGCAACCCTGACCACTGAGTGTGATTCTACGTGCAGGCCATGGCGTTTCCTCCCCATCTAGCTGAGAGAGGTGCATGTGAGGATCACTCCACTTTACAGATGGGAAACTGAGGTTTAGGGAGGCAGGAAGGTCAAGGGCAAGTGCAGCGTTGGGACAGGGACTCAGGGCACTGTGACTCCAGCGCAGAGATCCTCAGCCTCAGCAATGCTGACATTTGAAGCTAAGTGATGCTCTGTGGCGGGGGCCGTCCTGGGCACTGTGGGGTGCTTAGCAGCATCCTGGCCTCTGCCCATGAGATGCCAGTGGCACCATGCCTCCCAGCGGCGACAACCGAAAATGTCTCCAGATGGTGCCCAAACTGCCCACATTTGAGAACCGCTTCTGAAAGCTGTGGTTACAGCCAGGGGACTCCAGACTTCCTTAGGGCAGAATCTCTAGCTGCAGCCTGATGGGCCACATTTCAGAATAAAGGAGGATCCCTTTCAGCACATTCCTCATGCCTACGGTTGCTCCCAAGGACCAGACGCAGATGTCCTAGAGAGGCCAGGCTGGATACACAGGTAAGTAGGTGAGGTGAACCAGGTGTGAATTCTCCACGTAGGTGGTCAGGGGCTTGGCCTAACTGGAGAAGGCAGGTCCTGCCTAAAGTGGGCAGCAGCCACGCAGCCTGACAAGAGCCATGGCCAGTCCGTTCCTTCATTAAGTGGATGGGCTTCATCTACCAGGCATGGTGCAGGCCTCGGAGACAGCCAATATCACAGCTGGACAATTCCGTCCTCAGGAACCTTCCAGCCAGGCAATAGCCAGCAGTACCCAAGCTCTGAGTTTTTCAAGCCAAGCCAGAAAGAAAATCCAGATATTGGTGTGAAATCTCCCTACTTTTAAATGTTGGTTCAATGAAACACACAAACACTGTGTTCAAACCAACCAAGTCTGCAGGCTGACCTAGGCCCACGGGCCACCTGTTTTTGACCTCAGGTTTCTACCTCTCCTTTCCACCAACTAAAGCAGAGGAGGGCTAAGCCACCTCCCAGCACTGCCTTTGAACTCTGTGGCTTCCAAGCCAGACCCATAAGAGAAAGAATGCGCCATCGCTTTGGAGAAACCAACTCTTACTCTCGCCCTTCCCCGGCAAGGAGAGAGGAGGCTCACCCAGCATGGAACCGCACCCCTAGCCTTCTCGTGAATGTACAGATGGCCACAGCCCCACTTGCCCAGGCCAAGGAAGCCACTTCACCAAGGCCCAAGGAAGGCCAAATATTCTGGAAATCCCCCTTCAGTTGGCTTCTGTGATTTTCCATGAAGGGAATTGATGCTAAATGAAGAAAAAAAAAGCTCAGAATAAACAGAAGGAGAACCACATGGCTCTCTCTGAAACAAAATGCTCTCTCCCATTGGACCAGCGGGGAGCTGTGGAGGGGGTGGGGCAGCCTCACAAGGTTGCTGAGAAAGCATGTGCACATGAGCACGGAAAGCATGCCTCTAGCCCTTGGTCTGGGAGCAGAAAGTATGAGATTGCAGAGGAGAAGTGGTAAGAACATTTAAGGTGCTGGTGAGCAACGCCTAGGAGATGGCAGCGAGAGTGGGAATAAGTGCTGGACTGGGGAGGCGTTCTGGAGACAGAAACCACAGAACCATCTGGGTCTATGGACCTGTAAATAGCCAAGTGCAGTAGAAGATGGAACATGGAGCAGGCTGTAAACACAAGCACCACGTGCTGTCACAGGCCCAACAAACACAAGCTTGAATGCTCCCTCTAGGACACCTTAACAACAGAAAAGCCTGGGGTCTTCCCGGACCTTCCAGGATGCAAACAGTAAAAGTGCCTGCCCCCCAGCAGATGCCTGTCCTCATTTACCCTCCAGAGAAGGTCAAATGTAGAGAGAACATGGAGGCTTCCACGTAATTGAGAACGCAGGTTGGTGGATGTGTGTCCACACTCTGGCCATTCACATGAGCTTGTCCAGGGCAGGGGATGACTGCACCCTGTGAGGCCAAGCCAGACTTCTCACAGGACAAAAGAGAGGTTTCTGCCTCAAAAGGTGGCCCCATCTCCAGGTCTTCAGAGGTTCATCACAGTCCACTCATTTCTGAACTTGACCCAGACCAGTGAAATCCATGGCTCTGCACTCACTGCCCTCCCCAGAGAGACATCTTCCCAGTGCCCACATCTGAAACAGCACCCATCACTCCTACTTCCCTGTAGCCAGCTCCATTTCCCACCACATTCATCATCACCGACGTCATGGTATGTATTAATAGCTATTTGTTGTTGGTCATCCGCTAAAGATGAGAAGAAAGAGCAGCGTCTAAATGGCCTCCACTAGAATGGGACCTTCCGTGATGGCAAGAGTCTTATCTGCCTAGTTCACAGATTCATCAAAATGCCTTGTACAGCACCCAAGACTTACTGGGCACTTGATAAATATTCACTGGGCACATAAAGAGATGAATTAATGAACTCTACAACTGATAAGCAGACAGTTATATCAAAACAAGAACGCTGTGAAAGGCAATTTAGGTTAAAACAATTAATAGAAACAACACAAATGTCCCTCAACTGATGAATTGGTAAACAAAGTGTGGTGTATCCAGACAGTGGAATATCTTTCTGTCATAAAAAGGAATGGAGGGCTGACACATGCTACAACATGGATGAGCTTTGAAAACATGATGCCAAATGAAGGAAGCCAGTCATAACCGCCACGTATCATGTGGTTCCATTTCTATGAAATGTCCAGAATAGGCAAATCTAAAGAAACAGAAAGCGGGTTAGAGGTGGCCAGGGGCTGGGGGAAAGGAAAATGGAAGTGATTCCTAATGGACACAGGGTTCTCTTTAGAGGAGAAGAAAATGTTCTAAATTTCACCACAATGATGGTTGCAAAACACTGCTCATATACTCAAAACCATTGAACAGTACACTGCCAATGGGTGAGCTGCATGATATGTGAATTATCTCTCAATACAGCTGTTACCAAAAGAATTGAAAGAAAACTTTCAAGGCAGCTTGGCCATGGATCAGATTCTCCTCATTTGGAGGCCACATCTTGAGCATAATAAATTAGGCAATGAGGAAAAGCAGCACTGATTATTTTAAGTCCCAGGGGTCAGTAATTGACCCCCATCTTCAGTAGTTAACACAGTCTTGAGACAGGGAATGCTGAGAAAATTCCTCAGTGCTGAAACCCTCCCTACTCCACACCGGGGGTCACACTGAGGACTCTCCCTCCAACCCTAAGGAGTAGAGACAGTTCTGGTCCACATTTTACAGCTGCAGAAACTGAGGCTCAGAGAGGTTGAGCTGCCAGGCTGAAGTCACACAGCATGCAAATGGCAGAGGCAGCATCTGAAGACACTTCAGTCTTATACTAAAACTTAGGCTTTGGGCCGCGCAGTGGTTCACACCTGTAATCCCAACAATTTGGGAGGCCAAGGTGGCAGGATCATTTAAGGTCAGGAGTTCCAAGATCAGCCTGGCCAACATGGTGAAACCCTGTCTCTACTAAAAATACAAAATAGAATAGAATAGAACAGAATAAAATAAAATAAAAAATAAATAAAATAAAATAAAACAAAATAATTAGGTGCGTGTGGTGACAGGCACCTGTAGTTCCAGCTACTTGGGAGGCTGAAGCAGGAGAACCGCTTGAATCCAGGAGGCGGAGTTGCAGTGAGCCGAGATCACGCCATTGCACTCCAGCCTAGGCAACAAGAAAGAAACTCCGGCTCATAAATAAGTAATAATTTTAAAAAAAACTTAGGCATTGAATGGTTCTGTTGAATTGTCATCTAAGGCACATGTCATTTCCTGAACTGCCTAATTGGAAGGAGCTTTGAGAGGACCTGGCCTAATATGGACAAAGGATCCTATAGAGAAAAAAGATGTATCTTTAATGGGGGAGAGCTTTGTTCCCAGGAAACAAATTGAAATGACGTCTGAGCACGGAGTTGTATCTGCACAGCCCTTGCAAACTGTGAGAAAGGCCAATGACCCAAATGTGGCCGCTCATTGCAGGAGGAAGAGCCTGGAGCCTATGTACAGGTGTACATGCCCACCTCTAACCCCGTACAGGCATATGTGCCCACCTCTAATCCCGTACAGGCGTACATGCCCACCTCTAAGCCCGTACAGCCATACGTGCCCACCTCTAACCCCATACAGGAGTACGTGCCCACCTCTAACCATGTACAGACATACACGCAAACCTCTAACCGTGCACAGGCGTACGTGCCCACCTCTAACCCCATACAGGTGTATGTGCCCACCTCTAAGCCCGTACAGGCATACATGCCCACCTCTCACCCCACAGAGGAGTACGTGCCCACCCCTAACCATGTACAGGCGTACATGTCCACCTCTAACCCCTTACAGGTGTACATGCCCACCTCTAACCGTGCACAGGTGTACGTGCCCACCTCTAACCGTGCACAGGTGTACATGCCCACCTCTAACCCCGTACAGCCATACATGCCCACCTCTAACCGTACACAGGTGTACATGCCCACCTCTAACCGTGTACAGGCGTACGTGTCCACCTCTAACCGTGTACAGGCGTACGTGTCCACCTCTAACCCCATACAGGCGTACGTGTCCACCTCTAACCCCATACAGGCGTACGTGTCCATCTCTAACCCCATACAGGCGTATGTGTCCACTTCTAAGCCCGTACAGGTGTATGTGCCCAGCTCCACCCGTGTACAGGTGTATACACTCACCTCTACAAAACTAACAAAACCAACTGTGGTTCTAGGAAGGAGAGCGACTTTCCTAGCACTGCCCTTGTGGCTCGCCCTGCAGAATTCACTGCTTATTTCCAGCCAGTGATTAAGTAGGAGATCTTAACTCAGAAGCATGAGCAGTGCCTGAATGGCCATCACACACACCTGCCCCTCCTCGTGACACACATCTGCTTAGACAGAAAGGCCATCCGCAGCACAAGAGAAAGGAAGCATGGCAGGAAGGCTTTCAGGACTTCCTTGGCAATGGAGCCACCTCTGTATTTCCACCCGCTCTGGTCTGAAACCTAAGCCCCAGAGGCAGGCTGGCCTGGAAGGAAAATCTGGTGAGTTGTGATGAAATCAAGATTCTGCATGAATTTCTGGAGACAGAGGAAAGTCAGAAAAATCCCTTCTGTCTTGTAATCAGAAAAGCTGAATTGACGTGGTGAGGGTGTCCCTGCCTTGTTTCCTGTGATGTTTAGGGGCATCTATCACAAGGCCTCACATGTTCAGGACTCACAGCTTAGACCAAGAGTCTTCAAGTCACATGCAGGAAAAGGCAAGTGGGAGAAGTCAATGAATGAGACAATGAGAAGGGCTAGTTGGGAGGCAGAGCACACTGGAGCAAACGCCCTGTGGCAAAGCAGCCCAGGTGGCAGGGCCTGCTGCTTGTACTCCTATTGTGGGAGCCCCACAGGTCATCGGGCCAGTCATGCCCACTGGGCTAGAGGGTTGGTTGATTTTTTACTTTTACTTCTGATGTTATTACCTCACCCTCCCCTGCCTCGTGCTCTGCGATCACCTCATCTCACCGTTAGCCCATCCCAAGACAGAAAACAGGTTTAAATGACAACCTGGGGACTTACAATAGAATATCATCACCCTGAGCAACTGAGGCACCTCCAGGCTGAGATCTCCAGGTGGTCTGTGTCCCATGTTACTTGTCAGGACTGTCAGCACTGCTGTGCCTCTGCTGGGCACCTTGGACGTTGCTCCCCAAGCATGGGTCTCTCTGTTGGTCAATAAATGACCCTCAAAGGTAACAAAAGGGAAGTGCTGCAGTTTCATGTGATAATAATAAGAGTTACTGTTTTAAAGATTACACCATATAAGGACCAGAAGCCCACTCAGACCAGTTTGATCAGAAGGGGTGTGATGGGACTTCTCTGGATCTCAGGGGACCTGGACCGCCAGCCTGCCCTGCATGTCCCCTTCCTCTCCGGGAGTGGGCTCCCGCCCCTGCTTCAGTCTGCATGTGGAAATCAGGTCTCTCTCCCTGTGTCCCTGTCTCTCTCTCCCTCTCTCTGTCTCTCTAAATGTCTCTCTGTCTATCTCTCTCTCCCTGTTTCTCTCTCTCTGTCTTTGTCTCTCTCCCTCTTTCTTTCTCTGTCTCTGTCTCTCTCCATCTTTGTTTCTCTTCCCTTCTTTCTCTCTCTCCCTGTCTCTCTGTCTCTGTCTCTATCTCTTTGTCTCTCTCTCTACCTCTGTCTCTGTCTCCCTTTTCCTCTGAAATTGAGCTCCTTCTGCTCCACCTGCCCATAGCTCAATGTGCCCACAGCTCAGCTGTCACAGAATGGTGGCCCCAGGCCCCGAATCCACCTGACATTCCAGCCCTGTGTCTTGCAAGTGACCCCTGATGCTATGTCCAAGGCTTTCTTCCTGTAAAATAGGCCAGTGGCCTGGTTTAGGCAGGGCGGGAGAGGGCAGACTCACAGGGCGTGTGGGGCCGTGGCTTGCGTAGAGCTTAACAGGAGATGTGGCTCAGGGAAGAGACGGCAGGACACAATGCCTAGGCCTGCCTGGAGCTGACCCCATGGGGTGCCTTCACACACCAGCACGTTGATGTCCGTCTCTGTTTATTTCTGCCTCAGCCACAGAAAGTCCAAGCGAGGAGAGGGCTCAGGCCGCCAGGCCTCCCTGCAAGGGACCTACAACAGGCAGATGGAAGCTGGACAGACCTTCACAGCCCCCTCCACCCCTAAGTCCCAGCCCCTGGGCCCCAGTCCTCTCTGGTTTCTTCCTCCTCACTCAAATCACTGGTGCCCAGCAGCTGGTTTCAGTCTCCTTAGCCATCTGGTGGGTTGCCCAATGCCCACGGAGGGGACCCTTGCAGCCCCCTGGCATCACGAAGCTTTGATGTCCTCAACGCCAACCCCTTCCCACTTCTGATAACCATAACAATGGCCAACATAGAGTTAGCTTGTGGCAGGTTCTGCACTCCCCATACGTAAGAATGTAAGCCTCTGAGTCCCGCCCTGCACCCAATCCTCCCGCCCTTCATCTCCTGAGCCTCCATCCACACGGGCTGTCCCTCCCCTCTCAGCCCCTCCGCAGGCTTCTCCAAGTGTCGTTTCCATCCAATTCAACCCAGACCCCCATGGGCGGTATTTCCTACCAGCACCCAAGATTCAGTCACTCCCTCGAACTCCACCACAACCTCATTGCTCCTACCATCTGCTTTTACTTATTTCTGCCCCCAAGTAGATAGATTAAAATCTGCTGGAAAAAACAAATCATAATATGACAAACTCATTTTACTTGGCTTGAGCAAGGTGCTAAGGACCTTCGGGTTCTTTAATTATACCCAGATGATTTTCTGTCCCATTTCCCAATTCTCATAGAGGTGCAGTGAAATCAAACACCTTTCAGTATTGCTGGTAGCATCACAAGTCAGCACGACCCTTCCGAATGGCAATTCTGCATCATTTCTCAAGAAGCACAGGGCACTTAATTGCAGACATTTGTGTCTGAGAATCTATCCTGAAGAAAGAATCCTAGGCAGAGACAGAGCCACATACTTGAAGGATTTCCTGCTGTATTAGTAATCACACTGAAAATGGTGAAGCCTTGAAAATCTGCAACACAAGGGGAACCGTTAAGAAAGTTTTACTACTGTGGGTATTCTACTGAAAGACTGCTTATGCCTGTAGTTTTGAAAATAAAACTTCAATTTAGACTACTTGGAATAAATTATTTGATTTGATTATAAAATAAAACCAAGTAAATCAGGTGCAAAGTAAGCATATTATACTATTAGGGAAGGAGACAAGAGCAACTGCCTAATTCCTGTGAGAGGGTTGAGATCGCAGAAAGGGCCAGGAGAATCCTGCACCCACCCCGCAATGGATACTGCGTGGATATTTACTCTCCTCTGATGAATCAGACAGAAGGCTTCACAGACAATGTCAGATTTCAGGGGCTGACTTGTGAAAGGCGGCATCTGGCAGGTCGGCAGAAGACGTATGGTGCCTCCAGTGAGGGGTGGAGGTGAGACTTGAACCAAGGTCTTAATAACTTTGCCACACTGAGATACACAAAAGGATTGGCAAGCAGCCCTTTGGCCTTTGCCAAGGCTGTGGAGAATGTATTGAAGCTTGGTTATGTGATTTCTGCCAGCAGTGAGGCACTGGCTCCTGGCATCAGGAGGGGGATGTCTGGAGTCGGGAAGGGGGGTGTAGGAGAAGGTCAAGGCTGTGGTCCAATGGGGAGTGAAGCCAAGCATGATCCTGGGGACCCAGACAGGGTCAGCAAGTGGTTGAAGCCACATCAGGAAATGGCAGCCCTGGAGGAGCCTCCAGGAGGGCGGGAGGACAAGGTCACAAGGAGGCGGTGGCAGGCAGGACTGTAACCAGAGTAGGCTGGCCAAGGTTCACTTTGGAGGAAGAGCCATTCTGCCTGATGCAAGGAACAAGGATATGGCCATGGAGGTGGGGCGCTGGGGGAATCTGAAAACAGAAAGATAACAACTACGTATCCAATATCTCTCAAAAGTAAAAGGTCTTTATAATCACTCCTTTTGTGGATTGTTCACTGCCTTGTCTCCTTCCTGTGGGGAAGCCTACTGTTTTTCTTACCCATTTGTTAATTACTTATCCATCTACCACCACTCTCCCAGTCTACTAAATAAAGACTATCCTTAATAAGTAAGAACTTACAGTTAAGTGTGGCTTTTCTCTAGTAAGTGTTTAGGAAAAAGGGAGAATCACAAGGAAACAAGCAGTTGTCAATAAATTAGGCTAAAAAGTAATGTGGACGTTTCAATATGCATCAAAATCTTGGATACTCTTGTTGATGTGTTTGGTAGAATATACAATATAATCATTACACACAATGCCTTCAGTAAAAGTAAAATAAACAAGCAAGCTAAACAGACTGGTTCTCTGCCAAGCATGTACAACCATGCTATGAGTCTTTCCACAGCCTTGTTCTCAAGTGTTTTCATCTCCTTTGCACAAGGAAATAACTTCAGCTCAGAGAAGCCCAGAACCCTCCTCAAGGCCACACAGCTCGAAAGTGGCAGCACTGAGATGACAGTCCAGGTCAGCCGGCCCCAGAGCCAGGGAACCTCCTGCAGGCGGCATCGTCGGTCAGCCTGCTCTGCGTGAGGGCTCGGTGTCGACACGCCATGAAAAGCACACACCCTTACTAACCCGAGTCACTGTCGCTGGACTACATGTCAGTTTCACAAGAACGGCTTTCACTAAGTAAGAGTGAACTGAAACATTTTCAGTCTCATTTGTTAAAAACAAACAAACAAAAAACCTGAAAAGAATTGGGGGCCTCATTAGATCTGGTCACCTCACTTACTCACAACGTCCATGTGTGTTTCTGGTTCAGTGGCCCTGATGTCCTCCTGCTGGCGTCGATCTGTCCTCCACATCTCCACCCAGTTGCTACAGCCAGCCGGAGCCATCCTTAGCAAATCTGCCTCCCTCTCTGTAGTAGGTTGAATAGCTCCCCTGCCAAGATTCATGTCTACCCAGAACCTTGCCTAGAAGTAGGATTTTTGCAGATGTCATAAGTTAAAATGAGACCATGCTAGCCTATGGTGGGTCCTAAACCCAATGACTGTGTCATTCTAAGAGGAGGAGAGGATCTGCAGAGACATGCACAGTGAAGGCCATGTGAAGGTGCCCAGAGGCTATGGTGACACAGCTGCAGCCAAGCAGGGCTTGCAGCCCCCAGACACTAGAGAGGCCCGGGGGCATCCTGCCCCAGAAACTTTCCAGGGCAGGTTTCAGCCCTACTGATGCCCTGACTTCAGACCTCTGGCCTGCAGAGCTGTGAACTGCGAGGGAACACATCTCCGCGGTTTTAAGCCCCCCAGTTTGTGGTCATTTGTTATAGCAGCCCTAGGAGACTCACATACTCTCCTTCACTCTCCCTGTGAAGTCCGTCACCAAGTGGCATGAATGTCACCTCATGCATCACTCTGGGTTAGGCCAGTTCCCTCACCCACTCCCCATTTCCAGCCCAGGACTGGCCCCAGCACTTCCTGCCTCAGTGATTGCAGAAACGGCCACCCTGCCCTGCACCCCTGCCCCCTCCTGCCCCTTTTCCTCCAGAGGACTCTCTTAAAAAAGCAAACGAATCATGTCACTCCCTACTTAACAGCTCCAACTTCTTACCTTTTGTTTTAAGGATAAAATCCCAGTTTCTTCACAAAGCTACAAAGCCGCCAGGATGCAGCCTCTGAGAGGTGCTCTCTCCATTAGCAACATGCATGCTTCCCCCTTCCCCACCTTCCAGATCCATGGGCCTTTCATTGGTCCATACATCCTGCTCTCTCCTGCTCAGGACCTCTGTCCGAAACACCATCCTGCTCCACATTCCTCTCCACCTCTTATTCCTCATCTAGGGAATGCTCCCCCACTGCAGGTCTCAGGGTAAAGGCTGCTTCCTCATAGAATCTGCCTCTGTGTCCCCCACCCCACCCCAAGCTAGATGAAATCTCCCTGCCAAATGCCCCCACCATATCCTAAGCATCTTCACATACACCCATGTGTCATTCCTTGTCTAGTGTCTGTGTCTCTCAAGACTAATGCCCTTGAGGGTGAGACTGGCCTCTTGCTCACCACCACAATCCTCGTGCCACGTGCGGTGCCTGGAACATAGTAGATGCAGACAGATTTGGGGTGAGAGAATAAATGAAGGAATGAATGAATGGTCTGCAGTTGCACAAAGAGTGCCCTTCAAGCACAAGTTTCATGTCTCTAAATGGGATCTCCTGTGCAGCACCGAATACAATATTCCACCACGAGTTCCTTTTACAGGGGCCAAGAGAAACAGATCCAATCCAAGGTATCCCACAAGGAGATTAGGAGCCACAGCAAGCAGCCCTGCCACTAGCGGTCACCCTGTGGACAAGAGAAGCCAGTAGAAATTTCATTTTTCACACCACCTAACTGCCGAAGCCAGTCGTGCATACAGATCAGGTTTCCATCTGATTTGACTTCCTGAGAACTCCCACCGAGAGGCAGGTCTGTCGCTGCGTGGCCAACCTGGAGTCCAAGGAGCCAAGGCCACATGCATGTAGAAAATCACATGTATTGGCATCTCTGGCCACAGAAAGAAGCCCTGTGGAAGTCCAAGTTGGACAATTTTGAAGCTTGTTTAAGAGGACCTGGCCAAACCCATTTGCTGGTACACATTGTACCATGGGGGCTGAAGAACCAAGTCCTAAAAAGGGGGTCCTGTCCATTGTCCATTGAGTATTAGGATGAACTTGGCCACTCCATCTGGTTCTCACAGGGAATGGCTGTGAGAGGGTGAAGGAGAGTATGTGAGTCTCCTAGGGCTGCTATAACAAATGACCACAAAGGTACAAAGCCGCCAGGATGCAGTCTGTGAGGCGTGCTCTCTCCATTAGCACCGTGCATGCTTCCCCCTTCCCCACCTTCCAGACTCATGGGCCTTTCGTTGGTCCATACATCCTGCTCTCGCCTGCTCAGGACCTCTGGCTGAAACACCATCCTGCTCCACATTCCTAATGGCACAGCCATCAACAAGCAGCCCAGTCCAGCAGGAAAAAGTGCTTTCTCTTGCTCAAACTTCCTTAATTCAGAACAAAGTCATGGTACCCGGGCGTGCCCTTCTGCTAATCATGCCCCTAGAATCGAATCCAATTTTCCTTTCCCTGGAAGGTAATAGGAGGATCTAGAAACTGGCATAATCCACTGTCCACTTTAAAATTCTGAAACAGACATTAGGAAAATGAGAATCACAGTGTGAAGAGATACAGTCAAACAGACATTCAGGCTGCCACATTCTCTTCCTTGTCCATCAGAATTATGGAAAAACAAAGAATATAAGTAAGGACAAATAGAAAGTGTTTCCCACAGATGAAGCAATGGTCTCCTGATTTCCCTTCTTTCTACTTTTCATAGGCAAAGGCAATGACTATTGTATAATTTCCCTATTTTTGGAAAATTGACTAAATTAGAAATGTTTCATAAAACAACTCACTTTCTGGCTCTCCAAGAGAATGATGTTCTTGCTGTAGATACTCAGTGTTTATATATGACTAACTTTTGTATGAAATCCAGATTATGGAGATGAAGTGATAGAAAACACTATTTAAGGCATTTGCCAGCTGACTGCTTTCACCCCTGACAGTAGTGCAATAACAGGGAATTGCCATAGATTGGAGGAAGGAGAAACTTGCTGATACTTTAATGAAATTCTGATGGCCAGATGACAGATTAGAAGGTGAAGAAGCCCAAGCCACAGAGTCAGTTTGTTTGTTTGTTTGTTTGTTTGTTTGTTTGTTTGTTTTTTATTGAGACGGAGTCTCGCTGTCCCCCAGGCTGGAGTGCAGTGGCGCGATCTTGGCTCACTGCAAGCTCCACCTCCCCGATTCACGCCATTCTCCTGCCTCAGCCTCCTGAGTAGCTGGGACTACAGGCGTCTGCCACCATGCCCGGCTACTTTTTTTGTATTTTTAGTAGAGATGGGGTTTCACCATGTTAGCCAGGATGGTCTCGATCTCCTGACCTCGCGATCTGCCCACCTCAGCCTCCCAAAGTGCTGGGATTACAGGCATGAGCCACTGTGCCCAGCCCAGAGTGAGTTTTTAACCACTGGATACTGTTTTGTACAGGTCTTCCTGGAGGTAAAGCAAGAAACCTGCAAGAACCCCAGGGATACGTGGGACCTCACCTAAGTAAAAGACAGTGTCCTCTGAAAGTGGGGGGCTAAGGAGGAAACTCAAGAGAAATCTATCCTGGGAACTCCGGACATTCTATTATTGAAGGCTGGGGGCAGGGAAGACAGCTGGGAGAAAGCTCTCCAGGGCATTGCAAGTCTTTACTGAGGGCAGGATAGATGCCCTACAAAGTCTGAGTAGCAGGGCAGAAGGAGCTCTCCAGTGGGACTAGAAAACAAAGGTAGCTCTCTGTGACCCCTACATCTGCTGGCCAGGCATGGTCAAAGCACTCCAAGGTTCAGAAAGCTAGTACTGCAGATATAAAGTACAAAGAAACCGCTCAGTGCCTAAGCTGTGGTAAGGGAAAAATCCTGACCCTTCCCTCTAAGCACTTGAAGCTGGTAATAAATGGAATGAAACTAAAGCTACAAAAAGCTCCAGACCCGGCCAGTTGCAGTGGCTCACACCTGTAATCCCAGCACTTCGGGAGGCCGAGGCAGGCAAATCATGAGGTCAAGAGATCAAGATCATCCTAGCCAATATGGTGAAACCCTGTCTCTGCTAAAAATACAAAAAGTAGCTGGGCGTGGTGGTGCGTGCCTGTAATTCCAGCTACTTGGGAGGCTGAGGCAGGAGAATCACTTGAATCCAGGAGGCGGAGGTTGCAGTCAGCCGAGATCGCACTACTGGACTCCAGCCTGGCAACAGAGCGAGACTGTCTCAAAAAAAAAAAAAAAAAGTCCCAGACCCAGCTGATCTACAGGTAAGACTGACTCAGTGCTCCAACTCTGATAAGTGGAAAGAAAAAGAATATGCTGTTATTTGACACAGAATGCCTGAAATGTAGTATAAACTATGATGCATGAAGAAGCAAGAACATTTGATTCGTGATCAAAAAGAGGAAACAGACAATAGAAGATTCATAAATAGCCCAGCTATTGAAATTATCACACAACTTTGAAATAACCATGATAGCAGTTTTTAAAAATAGTGTGTGAAAGGTAAACATGTATGAAGAGACTTTTTAAATGAACCAAATAGAAACTGTAATAGATACCCAAATGGAAATGCTATAATGAAAAATATATTATCATTTAAAACATTCATTAGATGGTCTTAATGACAGAATAGGCAGAGAAAAAAAGACAAGTAAGCATGAAAACAGGTATAGAAGGCTGACAGCTCCATGATGGCAACAAGCTAAATTGTAGGCCAGATAGTTTATCAGAGAGGATCACAGCAAGACAGCTAAGAAGAGCCCTCTTGATCAAACCTCAAAGACTGACCTCAAAAAATACCTTTGCAAAGGGGCTCAAATTTAACTGGATCAGGTTGTAGAGGAATGTATGCGCCCTGGACATTGTCAAAAATAATGGAGCAATAATTTGGCAGTTAGTGGAGCCTAATAGCTTGGTATGATACCAACAGAAGCAGAGAGATTAACAGGGAGATTAGGGAAGGAGGCAGAAGAGAGAAGTCAAAGAGACATTTGCTAAAACTACTGTCATCTCAAGGTGACTGTGCACACACCCAAGGCCGCAGCATCAGAAAAGTAACACCAAAGGTTCCACACTGTGGGTAGAAATAAACACTAAAATAGCCTATTCCTGTCACAAAACACATAAACAAACAAACAACAATGGCAAGCTCAGAGGAAAAGAAAACGAGTATCCATAGTTGCTAAAATATATTATCTACTAAAATGTCCAGCTTTGAAAAAAATCTAGTATGTATAAAAACACAGGAAAGTGCAACCAATACATTAAAAAAAAAAGCATTCAAAAGAAGCTGCCTATGAAAGGGCCCAGGTGTCAGACTTAGACAAAGATTTCAAAGTAACTATTATAAATATGTCCAAAATATTATAAATATGTACACTGTTAAAGAGGAAAGAGAAGGTATATTGGCAAATAGATGTCAATAAAGAGATAGAAATTATTTAAAAGAATCTAATGTAAATTATAGAGTAGAAAATTATAATAATTAAAGTTCAAAATTCACTAGAGGGGATCAACAGTAGCTTTGTTGAATTGGTAGAAAAAAGAATCATTGAACTTGAAGACAGTCAGAGATTATTCAGTCTGAAGAGCAGAGGGAAAGAATGAAGTAAAATGAACATAGGCTTAGTAAATTGTAGACACCATTAAGTGGACCAACATATGTATAATGGGAGTACTAGAATAAGAGAAGAGTGAAAAAGAAGCAGAAAATTTTTTTGAAGAAATAATGGCTAAAGCCTACCAAATTTAGTGGGAAAAAACCCTAATCTATACATCCCAAGTACTCAACAAATTCTAAATAGTATAAATGCAAAGAGACCCACACCCAGGCACATAAAAATCAAAATGTTGAGAAACAACAAAGAGAAAAATCATGAAAATAGCAAGAGAAAACTGACTAGTCACTGCAAGGATGCCTCAATAAGATTAACAGCTGACTTGTATCAGAAGTAGTGGAGTCCAAAAGGCAGTGGGATGACATATATTCAAAGTGCTGAAGGAGAAAATAAAACAACTGTTAACCAAGAATGTTATGTCCAGCAAAACTATCTTTCAAAAATGAAAGTGAATTCAAGACATTCATAGACAAATAACATACAATTTATTGCTAGAAGATCTGCCATATAAGAAAAGCTAGGAAAGTTTTGAGGCTGAAATCAAGTGACACCAAACAGTAATTCAAATCTACACACACAAAAACAAGGAGCTCCAGTAAAGGTAATGATGTAATTATAAAAGACAGCCTGAATGCATATTTCCTCTGCTTTATTCTGTTCACTGAATTAATAAACAATTGCATAAAATAACACACAAATACACACACACACACGCACAACACACTTCTATCATTGTGCTTATAACATACAGAAATATAAAATGTTTGACAATAACACAAAGGAAGTATATGGGAGCAAAGATGAATTGGAGTAAGGTAATACACAAGACAGTAACTTGAATCCACAAGAACAAAGGAAGAGAACTGGAAATGGTAAATTAAAACGTTAAGATAACAGACTCTGTAAATGAGCACTTGCTCTTTATTTTCTCAGCTTCCTTGAAAGACATAAATTCATATAAAGTAATAATTAATTGTAACAATGTATTGTAAAGTTTGTAGCATATAGATGTAATATGTATAAAATTATAGCACAAAAATGAAGTAGAAGAAAAAATCATGCTATTCAGGAGTAATGTTTCTATATCTAACTGAAATTAAGTTAGTATGAATCTGAAGAATTCTGATAAGTTAAGATGTATATGGTAATCCCCACAGCAACCACTAAGAAAATAAATTTTTAAAAAATGATTAAAGAAATTAAAATGTTACACTAAAAATACTCATTTAAGGCCAAATAAAGCAGTAAAGGAAAAATAGAGGAACAAAAAAGGCATGAGAGATATAGAAAATGAAAGGTAAAACGGTAGATGCAAATCTAACTATATCCATTATAACAATAAATGTGAATGGATTAGACAATTCAACAAAATTAGAGACTGTCAGACTGAATAAAAATCTGATACTACTATATGCTAGCTACAAGAGAAAACACTTTAGATTCAAAGATACAAACAGGTTGAAGTAAAGAATGGAAAAAGATATAGCATGCAAACAGCAATCATACGAAAGCTAGAGTGGCTATTCCAATATCAGATAAAGCTACTCTAAAACTAGAGATATAGAGAGATGATGGTGAAACAATGATGAAAGAGTCAATCCATCAAGGAGGCATAAAAGTGATAAATATATATGTACCTAATATAAGACCCCCAAAATATATGAAGCAAATATTGATAGAGTTAAAGGGAAAATAACTCAATAATAAAAATTGGAGACTTCAATATCCCACTTTCACTCATGAATAGAATAAGTGGGCAGAAGATTAAGGAGAAAAAAGAAAAGATTAACAACAGTATAAATGAACTATATACCATATGACAGACATCTATAGAACACTTTACCCAGAAACAGCAGGGTACACATTCTCAAATGCACATGGGACATTCTCCAGGACAAATCATAGGCTGGGCCATAAAACAAACTACAATAAATTCAAAATAATTGAAATCATAAAAAGTATAATTTCTGACCACAATGGAATGAAATTAGAAAGCAATAACAGAAAGAAACTTAGGGAATTCACAAACATATGGAAATTAAACAATATGCCCCTAAATAACCAATGAGTCAAAGAATAAATCATGAGTGAGATTAGAAAGTACTTTGAGATGAATGAAAATGAAGAAACAATGAAGCAAAATTTATGAAACAGAGCCAAAGAAATGCTTAAATAGAAGCCTATAGCTCTAAATTCCTATATTTAAAAGAAAAATCTCAAAATAATAGCCAAATCCTCCACCCGAAAAGAGTAGAAAAAGAAGAGCAAACTAAGCCTGGAACATTCAGAAGGAAGGAATTAAAGGCTAGGGCAGAAATTAATGAAACAGAGAATAGAAAAACAACAGAGAAAATTAGTAAAATCAAGAGTTGGTTCTTTGAAGGATCAATAGACTTATAAACCTTTAGCTAGACTGATAAAAAAAAAGGAGAGAAGACTCAAATTACTAAAATCAAGCGTGTAAAAGGGGCCAACACTACCAATATTACAGAAATAAATTATAAGGGAACACTATAAATAACTGCATGCCAATAAATTAGTAACTCAGATGAAATGAACAAACTCCTAGAAAGCGAGACTACCAATTGTGATGATAGCTGCACAACTCTGTAAAGATATTTAAAACAATTAAAGTTTACATTTCAAAAGTGTGAAGTGTATAGTATGTGAATTGTATCTCAATAAAGCTACATATAAAAAAATTTAAAAACCATAATGAGATACCATTTCATATCAGCCTAAGTGGTAAAATTAAATGAAGATAGCACTCACTTTTGAAAAAGATGTGAAGCAACTAGAACTCATGCCACTTAGAACTATTTGGAAGTTCTTTTTAAACATAAACCTACTCTATGTTCCAGCAATTTCACTTTTATAATTTACACAAGAAAAATAAAAACAGAGATCCACAAAAGGACTTGCACAAGAATCCTCACTGAAGCTTTATTTACATCAGCCAGAAAATGGAAAAAATACAAATATGCAACAATGAGAGACCAGACAAATTATGGGATATTCATGCAATGAAGTACTCAATAGAAAAAAGAAACCAACACACACACACACACACACACACACACACACACACAGAATGAATTTCTAAAATATTATGTTCAGTGAAGGAATCCAGACACACACACAAATGCCAACTGTATGACTCCACTTATGTGATAATCTATGGTGACAGATCTATGGAAAGTAATTGTCTCTATGAGCTAACGAGGAATTGGCTCGAAGAGGAAACTGGGAAAATTTCTGGAGTGATGTGACTTTTCCATATTTTATTTGAGAAGTTGGTCAATTTGTTAACACATTCCTTTAGCCTCCATATTTCCCGAAAACTGGTAGTAAAATTTAATTGCTTGGTCACATTCAGGCTTAATTTTTTAGGCAAGAATCCTTTACAGGCAGTGGTTTATATTTCCAATTACATAATAGGAGGCATATAACGTCTGGTTGTCCTACCTTTAGAAAGGTAAAATGAGATCAGTACATTCAGGCTACATCGGCCTGATTTATCCATTATAAAATTCCCCATTGATAGTTACCTGATGCTGTTAACACCTATTGATAATAATTGCCTACACCTGTTATTTCATTTGGGTTGTCAAATGGTAATTTTCTCATTCTCTCCTTTTGCATTTATTAATTAAAATTTTTCTATAAAGAAGACTTTCAATCATCAGCTATTTGGTTACCCTGAAATATAAATAAAACAGGAAGGCAGAATAAAGCTTGTTTCTTATTCCTTTTTTAGCAACTTTCAGAATAGAGAGCTGGTGTTCTAGCAATATACAAGGGTGACCAATTATTTTTTGAAGTACCAACTGAAGGCACAGATTTTTATAATTCTGATGTGTTTCAATCAATTCTAGTCATTATCCTGTTGGAAATGTATTAAGTATTTCCTCTTAGCCAGCAGAAAATCATTCAATTCTTTTGCAATAATCTCGTTAACTTTGATAGCTTATTTGCTTTCTGGCATAATAAAGTATCCTAGACCAGGAAGCAGTCATTTCTCCAAGGAACTCTGCTTCCTTTTAGTGGGGAATGGTATTTAGTACACAAAATCTGGGTGTAGAAAGTGTTCGTTGCTATAGAGTTTTCATTGCTTTTAGGCTTTTTCAGTAGACAGAGTTATGAAATAGATATTTTAAGAGCAAAGAATATCATGAATATTAATATTTCTAATTTAAATGTAAGATTTTAGGATTTCAGGTAACTAAGAAATATTATACTTTATCTCTTTTCTTTCATAAGAATCTTGATTCATAACAACATTAACATATTGCTTAATTGCTTTCTCCAAGTTAGTCCTATAATTTCAAAATAATAATATCCATATTACAGCTAATAATAACACTAATCATGAAATATATGATTCTTTTTATTTACATATGCTAGCATCCTTAAATTCCACCCCACTATGGATATACAGTTAAAATACTGGGTTTTAATGTTACTTAAAGAAATTACTTTCTCACAGCCGGGTACAGTGGCTCATGCCTGTAATCCTAGCACTTTTGGGAGGCCAAGGCAGGTGGATCATGGGGTCAGGAGTTCGAGACCAGCCTGACCAACATGGTGAAACCCCGTCTCTATTAAAAATACAAAAATTAGCCAGGCATGGTGGCACGCACCTCTAATCCCAGTTACTTAGAAGGCTGAGACAGGAGAATCACTTGAGCCTGGGAGGCAAAGGTTGCAGTGAGCGGAGATGGTGCCACTGCACTCCAGCCTGGGTGCCAGAGCAAGACTCCATCTCAAAAAAAAAAAATATTACTTCCTCAGGTTAAGCTACCAACTTGATATATAGTTAGGTTCAATTATTTCCATCTGTCTTCAATTATAAGAATATTTTTCCCTTTTAATTTTTTGAATATGTAAAAGTATTTACACACTTTAAAATTCAGAATCATATAACAAAGTACACTCATAGGAGTCTCACTTCTATATCTGCCCTCCCCTCTGTTACTTCCTCCACTATAGGCAACCGTTACAGTGCTCGCTTTTTGCTCCCAGCGTTTATTTTAAACAATCTAAGTACACACACACATGAAAATGCACACGTGAACACATCTCTTTCTTACATGAAAGGCAGTATTCTATAAAAATATTCAGATCTTTTTTCACTTAATGATTGTGATGTTAATTTTATGTGTCAATCTGGCCACAGGTTTCCAGATTAAATGATATTATGGATTGTGGATGTATATATGAGGGTATTTCCAGATCTTAAAAAATGCTAATCTCGATGAAAATATGTACACTCTTAAAGAGGAAAGAGAAGGTATGATGACAGATAATGTCAATAAAGAGAAATTATCTAATTATTTAAAAGAATCTAATGTAAATTATAGAGTAGATTAATGCTAATCTTGATGAGATTAGCATTTTTTATTTTAAGAGATAAGGTCTCACTCTGTTGCCCAGGCTGGAGTGCAGTGGCACAAAGTGCAATCATACCTCACTACAGCCTTGAACTTTAGGGCTCAATGGATCCTCCTGCCTCAGCCTCCTGAGTAGCTAGCACTACAGACAAGTGTGTGCCACCATGCCCAGCTAATTTTTTACTTCTGTTTTTCAGAGATGGGGTCTTGCTATGTTGCCCAGGCTAGTCTGGAACTCCTGGCCTCAAGTGATCCTCCCTTCTAGGCATCCCCACCCCAAAGTGCTGGGATTACAGGTCTGAGCCACCACATCTATTAGAGACTAGCATTTGAATTGGTGGACTCAGTAAAGCACATGGCCTTCCCTCATGTGAGTGAGCAACATCCAACCTGATGGGGGCCTGAATAGAACAAAAAGGTAGATGAAGGAGGAAGTCAGCCTTTTTTCCTTCCTGCCTGCCTGCTTGTCATTCATTATAATGTTTCTTATCATTGTTTCTTCTCAATCCCAGCTTGATCTGCGATAGGGACCTTCTCCTGCCCTTAGACTGGAAGTTACATTACCAGTTCCCCTGGTTCTCAGGCCTTCAGACTCAGACTAGAATTACACCATCAGCTTTCCTGGGGCTCCATCTTGCAGACAGCAGATTGTAGGACTTCTCAGCCTTCATAATCACATGAGTCAATTCCTCATAATAAATCTCCTTTTATATCTGTATGTATCTCCATATCTATCTGTCTATCTGTCTGTCTGTCTGTCTGTCTATCTATCTATCTATCTATCTATCTATCTATCTATCTACCTATCTACCTACCCATCTATCTATCTATCTATCTATCTATCTATCTATCTATCTATCTATCTACCTACCTACCTACCTACCTACCTACCTAATTACCTATCTACCTACCTACCTACAAAGAGATCCTGTTGGTTGGGTTTCTCTGGAAAACTCTGATAAATGAATAGTATGATAGATCCTGGAGATGACTTCTGTGTGAGTAGAGAGAACACGCTCATTTCTTTTATTGTCTTTCGATATCCCTTTGTCTGGATATACCATTATTATCCAGCCAGTCCACTCTTCATGATATGTGCATTGTTTCCAACACTTTGCCATAATGAATAATGACAAAACAAATACCATTGTCTGTGTGCTATTTTACCATTTGCCAAGATATTTTGGGATAGATTCCTAGAAGTGGGATTACTGGTCCAAAGAGGGACTACTTAGGTAATTTTGCTAAATATAGCCAGATTTCCTTCCCTAAGGTTTACATGGCTAGCTGGTAATGGCAATATGACATGATGCTTTAATTTTTAAGTGTTCTATTTTTATATTTTATATTGATTAATAGACACTGGCAGGCCATTTTGGCAACCAACTATAGAGGTAATAGTTCATAATTTACTACATGATTCAGTGACTTAATTTATTCTAGTTTCTGACATGAAAAGTTATGCTACTTTAGAAAATGTAATCTAATGGGAGGATGTATTTATTCATTTACATTTTTTACTTTAGACAAGGTCTCATTCTCACCCAGGCTGAAGGGCAGTGGTGCAATCATAGCTCACTGCAGCCTCGAACTCCTGGATTCAAACGATTCTCCCACCTTGGCCTCCTAAAGTGCTGGGATTACAGGTGCACACCACCATGGTCAGCCCAAAGATGATATTTTTTGAACAGTTTCAACACACACACACACACACACACACACACACAACATTCATGCATTCAACAGCCAGAATTAACAAAGATTAACATCTTGACATCTTGCTTAAATCAGGTTTTCTTTTTGTTAAAAGACACAAGAAAAAACAAAACATTATAGATCAAATGTAAGCCCCCACAGTCACCTCAGAAGCCCTATCATAGCCCCCAACCCTGCCACACTGCAGAGGTAACAACTAGGGCAACTTCCAGGTAGATCCTTCTTGTTTACGATTTCTCATTCCACTATCAACGGTCTGTCCCACCACCCCCAACCGCTGCGACTTTTTTTTTTTTTCTTTTTTGCTATCAACGCGTTGGAAAACATTCCTGGATATTTCTCTTGCCACTTACAAATGTGATTTTCTCCAGGGAAAAGGCCTGGAGAAGCACTGCTGAGTCATAGTGTCCCCAGCTCAACGGGATAGGTCATATTGCTCTCCAAAGCGGTCACACCCATTTACACTAACATCAGCAGGTCTCCATCCTTTGGCAACACTTGCCATTGTTATATGCTTTGATTTTTGCTAGTCTGATGGGTAGACACAGTAGTTCATTGTTTTAATTTGTATTGAATATGATGATGTTTGAAAGCGATAGTGCCTTCCTTTGATGGGAAAACTTACTTTCACTTGACTTTTTAAAATTAACTCCCTCTCCCCAAGAAGAGCAATCAATATAATGCAAAAGACAGGATACAGCTTTATATATTTATTCTTATACCTATGAACTTAGAATCTTTGTATCTGCAACCCTTTACATGAATCATAGGTATATGCAGATACATACACACATACCTTATTAAGTTTAGAGAAAAATGCAAGTATCAACATCACACCCATTTGGAATTTTCTCTGCATTTTTGAATTTATAGTTCTGCTGATGTATAAATATTTCCTTGTTTTATGTGTTTCATAGTAGAAACACAGATTTCTAAGAAACCTGTCTTAGAAAATATGACCAAAAATGCCTGCACATTTTGTATTGCATTGTGAATATTATTCTATACCCAGAGCCTAGTATTTCATTCTTTATAGTTAAATTTTTTGCTCATTTGCCAAAAGAAATTCTTCCAGCATCCCTTTATACCTATTTCCATACTTATAAAAATAAAGTGGATGCACATTATTATTAATTTATTATTAATATATAATAATATACATTATTATATATAATTAATAATATACATTATTATTAATTTATATTAATAATATAAATTATTCATCTATATTTTGACAAATGTGCCAAATTTACCTTTGGACCTTCAGGGCAAAAACAGGAACCTTTATAACCACATTATGAGGTCTTAGTTTCTTATTTTTAACATGTAAAGTAAACTTTGATTGAGTGCTTAGGGACAATTTGTATCTTATATGGAAGGCATACTCCCAACTTATCAGTGATATTAAACTATAGAAAATACACCATTGAATATTAACTGAGCCATGAACTGAAAAAAGTCTTCAAAATAATCAGTCTGTATTGGCATCTGAGTTCTTAATTGGAATTTCTGTGACTCTAACAGAATGATTTTTGATAGTCTGAGGTATGCAGAAGCTCTTCAAAACTAAATAAAAGTAAATACTCAATAAAATTCCAACCGTCCTTTATATTACCACAAAATCCACCTAGTATAATTTATCCCCCAAGTTACAACATGAAATATATACAATATTTAAAGAAAGAAAACATGTTGCTGCTATTTATAATTAACTCTTTGTTGAATTTACTTCACTAATAGATGTGCCGGTGTATAACAGCATTAAATTAAGACACATGCTTTAAAGAAATCTTTTTAAGAAAAATACACATACCTTGGCTGGAATCTCCATAAGCATCAAGCATTAAATAGAGTTGTTTTGCCCTAACCATTACCATAATAACTTTCCTTATAACAATTTCATAGATGGGTTATTTGCTATTTGCTTTTCAATATGCTTACCATAAAACCTCACTCTCATTAGCCTCTTTTTTTTATATTAGGCCAAGTCATAGAAAAAAAATTTCAGTAATTAGCTCAAGTAAATGAACAATTGTCCGGCATGGAAACTCTGGGGGAAAATCATCCAAATCTTTACCATACTCATCCATCAACAACGCTGATCTAGATGGAGCAAAGGAAACTGATGCTTCAGTGCCTATATTCCCAGTCTCACCATGTAAACATAGACATTTCCAAGCCAGAACAACAGGTCTCTCTCTTCCTTGCAGGTGTTCTGGGGGAGGTGGTTGCCAAGCCGTCCCAGCCTCTCCTATGGGGGACGCAGGCTGCCTGTGGCTACTCTGAGGTGGTTTCTCTAAGGGCGAGCTTGTCACTCATAAACTCCACCTCACATCGAATCACATCAACCCAATCCATCATTTTCCTAATCCAAGTGTGTCCTCTTTAATTAGTGCCAAAAGGACACGGCAGTGATGGATGTTGCTGAGCAGAGGAAAGGACAGGCCCTGCCTTAAGTCTCAAGGTCAGCGCAAGCCTGGACTGGGAAGAAAAACAAATGCTATCATCAGCCCCAGAAGGTCAACCCCTCCCTGACCCTCTATCCCTGGCCTCTGGGATAAACAGATTAAGCCACCCTCTTGCTGATTAAGAAATCATGAGATTTTAAAGATCTTTTTTAAAGACTCTGAGATGGACTTATTTTTTCCTACCCAATTGCCATCACAACCTTTTCTGGTTACAGCACCTTGATTTCCCTCAAGGGACCTACCCCTTGCCCAATCAGGCCATGTGATTTGAAAGAAGCTGACCACCTCCAGGCCAGTAAGATATGATTCCTACAGCTTTGGTATTCTTCACTAATAGGAAAGAGAAATTCACCTCCTTCCTCAAAATGGCTGGAGCCTGGGGGAACAGAGGAGAAGGAAATGCGGCCTCACAGCAGGCCAGCAGAGAACCAGGCAGTGAGAGGGATGAGAAGCAATGGTGAACAGTATGATTAGACCCTGTGGTCAATGGGCCCGAAGCCAAACTCCCCCTGGACTAATCACAAAGCGGTGTCAGTCAATAAATACCTTTGATGGTGAAGCCAGTCTGGGTTGGTTTCTCAACAGCAACTAAAGTCATATGCAACTAAAGAATCTTCACTAATAAGATGAGGAACCTCCTGGAGGGAAGGCACCTAGCCTACAACATCTATCCATTAACCAAAAGGATGTTTTCCTACACCAATAGTCTAGATGAAGTAAAGTCCTATGGAAAGTTTCAACGCTGGCAGAAAGTAGAAAAATAAAACAGTGCAAAATCCCCCATTTCACAGATGAGGAAACCCAGCCAAGAAAGGCCAAGCACCTCATTGAGATTCACAAGCACATTAAGGGTGGGACTGGGACCTGAATCCAGGGACCCTAATTCTGATTTAGGCAACCATGTTAGGGAGTTGGGCGTTGTGGGAGATGAGTTTGTACAGGGTGGGTGTGTGGCTGTATGTGATAATAATGGCATTCATTTCTTTCAGGAAATATGGAGCTTGTGGATCAAAAGAACACAGGAAACTAGTGGGGAAAGAGACGGAAAGGGATCAACAGAAAAGACGTGAATAAGAATGAAGAGGATTGTATCCCCACCTGCATGTCACTCCAACACCCTGCTGCTCAGTCCTGCCAATGGACCCCCAGGGGCCTGGCTGCCACCTGCTGCCCTGCGCCATCCTCCCCAACCTCAGGGGGCCTCCCACCTAGTACCCTCAACTCCACACTGGCCTCTCCACGCTAGTTGATATGGTTTGGCTGTGTCCCCACCTGAATCTCACCTTGAATTGTAATAATCTCCACGTGTCAAGGGTGGGGCCAGATGGAGATAATTGAATCATGAGGGTGGTTCCCCCATACTGTTTTCATGGTAGTAAGTCTCACAATATTGGATGGTTTTATAAATGGGAGTTTCCCTGCACAAGCTCTCTCTTGCCTGCTGCCATGTAAGACATGCCTTTGCTTCTCCTTTGCCTTCCGCCATGATTGTGAGGCCTCCCCAGCCATGTGGAACTGTGAGTCCATTAAACTTCTTTCCTTTATAAATTACCCAGTCCTAGATATGTCTTTATTAGCAGCATGAGAACAGACTAATACCCTAGTCATCAAATCTTTGCCAAGCCGATCTGCCCAACTCCAGCCACCATGTTTAAAATCCTCAGAGGCTTTCCTGGTGCTCTTCATTTAAAGACAAAAATTCCTTTAATGAGCCCTTTCTGGTCCCACCCTGGGCTTCCTCCCATAACACGGGCATCTTTGTGCTCCACTGGGGAAAAACCCTTTCAGAGTCACTCACACCTCCCCAAACACTCACACAGTCTTCTGCCACAGAACATGTGTGCACGCATACATGCTGTCTGCTCTCCCTAGGATGTTCTTCCCAGCACCCTCCCTGCCTCAGGCCCAATTAACTCCTATGCCTGGTCAGATTCCAGCTCCGAGTCATGTTCCCAGGGGATGCATGCTCCCCTCCAGGCCTGGACTGGTAGTTGCAGGGCCTGAACTGGGGAACTGCATCTACTGAACAATCGGATTCACTCCCTGGGCTCTGGCTGTGCCTCCCAGGTACATTGGGCCCAGATTGAGAAAGTCAGCAAGAAGGACTGACAAACAAGCTTCATTTTCACATTGTTCATTGTAACTCCTATGTTTCAGTAGATCACATGGTAAGGTACTTTCTTTTGACAGGGAAAAACTGATTTTTAAAAAAAAAGGCAACAGTGACAACTCAGTGAAGAAGGAAAATTTAACTTGCTCCTATTGTAAAAGTCACAAGAAAATGTAGTTTTCTTTGCGGTCTTTTAAAAAAAGGTATTGTAATATCCAGAACAAACCCAATTTTTTAAAACAGCCCTTGCTGAATAGCTAAACCTTGCCCCCAGGTATACAAAGGAGGCCAGAGTGAGCCCAGCTCTGGCAGGACATTTACCCAGGGCCCCAGGGCTCCCACTAATAAGCAGCGGCTGTGGATGACAGGAGCCGCCCACTTCACAGGACTTGAGCCTTACTTCCTCCCTCAGACATCCCCAGGGACTGGCTGGAGGCTGAATGACTGACAGGTCCCCTCAGAATAGCAGGGGCTGGGGGTAAGATCCTCGAACTGCCCACGGGACTGGGCAGGAGCTTACAACCCTTGCCACCTGCCAACACTCCAGGCAGAACGGGGCCAGAGGCCTCCTGAGTGGGGCTGCGTGATGATAGTGACCAGCAGAGGGCAGAGGCCCTAGGCTCAACAGCCTTATTAAAAACACAGGACAGGGGAGGGGAAAGAAACTCATTCATTAATTCCAGCCGTATTTATTAAGCTTTCATGATGTGCCAGGCACTGAGCTAGATGCTGGGAGAGACTGTTTTCATTCCAACATCACGACATGAAACAGAAGGCTTTCTGTTTTCATTAAAACATGACGGTTTCATTAAAACATATTCTGATGGTGTCGATAGGGATATGCACACACACACACACACGCCACACACACATATGTACATGTATATCATTATATAAATTTATGTTTTATATGCAATATAAGCAACATTTAATTGTGCATAAATAACATATGTCCAGATGGTGATGAGCACGCTCAGAATCAAATCAAGCAGGACGAGGAGAGGTCCAGGCTGGCAGGGGCCAGCGCTTTAGCCTCCGAGGCCAGGGAGGGCGGTGTGGGGCGGACACACACGTGATGAGAAAGGCGCCGCAGGCTGGGATCTGAGGGAGGCTGTTTCAGGCAGGAGAAAGAGCCAGGGCAGAGGTCTTCCCTCCTTCCTTCCTCCCTCCACCTCCCTCATGATTCCACAAGAGAACTTTTGTTCATTCTAAAAATACTGAGCACCTGTTCTCTGGGCCCAGGGAGGTTAACCCAGCCCTGCCTTTAGGGGACTCATCACGCATGGAGAATCAGAGAGTGGGTAAAAAAAAAGATCTGCTAACATAAAAAAGAACAAAATCATATCCTTTGCAGCAACATGGATGCAGCTGGGGGCCACTACCCTGAGCGAATTAACGCAGAAATAGAAAACCGAATACTGCCTATTCTCACTCATGAGTGGGAGCTAAATCTTGAGTATACACAAACATCCAGAACAACAGACACAGGGGACTCCGAAAGAGAAAGGGAGGGAGGGAAGGAGGGGAACAAGGGCTGAAAAACGTGCTATCAGGCCCTATGTTTACTATCTGGGTGACAGAATGAACAGAAGCCCCAGCCTCAGCATAAGGCGATGTGCCCTGGTAACGAACCTGCACATGTACCTCCAGAACCTAAAATAAAAACTGAAATTTAAAAAAAAGAGATCTTCTAAAAACACTGGCCAACAAATGAGTAGTGATAAGGTAGGGATGTGACACAAAGGGAAGGTGCAGGGTGCAGGAGAAGTGACAGAGAACCGCCAGGCTGGTGCAGGGAGGGCCCCCAGGACGTGCAGCCTGAGCCTGGAGCAGCCTGGGGACACCAGGGCAAATGTGTCCTGGCCCCGTATTCTGGAAGTGCTCTGGCCACAGGCAGCACAGGGCCACCAGCTTCTGTCTCATACTGCCAAAGTATACATTTGCCCATTCAACACATACTTGCTACAGACTGCTAAGCACCAGGCCAGTGCTAGAGCCTGGAGTCCCAGCTGGGAGCAAAAACAAACTCAGTTCCCACCCCCTGTTGGAGTCTACAATTCAGTGGTGGGGAAGGCGAATGAGGGAGGACAAGGACTAGGGAACCCGAAGATAGTGTTGAAACTGAACAATCAATGTCATGGTCACTGTTTATTTCCTTTTATATCTTTTTATATCTGTTGTTTATATCACAACAAATAGAAGTTAATTCAAAACTGTTTTTCACTTCGAAATGCAATACACACACACGTTTCCCTAGATATACAGCAAACATCACTCCCTTTTTACTATAACCTTGCTGGTGATGACTTGATTTGCAGCTGCCTTCTCCATCGCCATAGCTCTGTGAGGGAGGCTTCTGCCCATCAGGGTGCTGCAACCACTAGCTCTGTGTCGCACACTGCAGGCACGCAGTGGCCTTTGACTTCATAATGGAGCCTCTTCCTCCCCACTATACCAGAAGCCCTCCATTGCATCCATAACCTTTAGCAGTTGCTCAGTGTGTACTGGCAAGACGGACAGATGCAGGCAGGGGTAGCTCTGGAACGTTCCAGGTCTGCTGCTGCCCTTGAGGAGACGCCGCTTAAGCCCTGAACCCTCTCTGCTCCACCTCCTTCCTCAAACATAGCCAGCAGTGTTCTCTAACAAGTCCACCAAACAACGCCAAGCAGGACCGAATACCTGCCTAAGTGCTACTTGCACAGGGTATCCAAACTGTGACTACAGGAGGCGTGGCAGAAGGCTTTCTATCCCCACCCCCCTTTTCACTTAGAATCCAATACTTTTAGACAAGTAAAGGGACTGCGTCACCAGCACCCGTGCATTTGCCCTGAACACTCGGCGCAGAGGGGCTGCCTCACTCCCTCTCAGCTTCTCGCCGCTCCATCAGGCGTGCACCCAAGTTCCCCTGCACTGCCAAGAAGGATTAATTCTCCCACTGGGATTTTATTCAGATGCATTTTAACATGCAGTGTTTGCCTTCTAATTTTAGAGTCTAATTATCCTGTGAAGAACGAGCAAATGTCTGTTCTCCTCCTGGAGCAAGGGCACTGTTTTGTGCAGAATTACTCAAAACTTGTTGCAAAATTCAGCAAAAGGCAAAGTTGGGGTGCTCACATGAAAACAAGATGCTTAAAATCATAATAAAGACCAACTGCTCTGTGTGTGTTGAATTCCCCCAACACTGCTTCCTTAAGGCTCATTTAAAGCAACAAGGAAGTCAGGCACAAATGTAGTTCCCACAAATGGGAAAAAAATACTACAAATGAAGTGGAATAGCACTCATTTAATGTGCGCTGTGTGAATTGATGCTGTGCAGGATACCTTCTCACCTTACTCCGATCCCCAACTTTTAAAAGAAGAATTAGGCCGGGCGCGGTGGCTCATGCCTGTAATCCCAGCACTTTGGGAGGCCGAGGTGGGCAGATCACGAGGTCAGGAGATCGAGACCATCCTGGCTAACATGGTGAAACCCCATCTCTACTAACAATACAAAAAATGAGCTGGGCATGGTGGTGGGCACCTGTAGTCCCAGCTACTCGGGAAGCTGAGCCAGGAGAATGGTGTGAACCTGGGAGGTGGTGCTTGCAGTGAGCCAAGATCACGCCACTGCACTCCAGCCTGGGTGACAGAGCGAGACTCTGTCTCAAAAGCAAAAACAAACAAAAAACAAAGAAGAGGAATTAAATTCTTAAAATTATTTGATTCAACCAGAGAGCTCTTTCTGTAGGCAAACACCCCAATGTTGGCAGGACGGCAAGTTGCTGTCATGCACCAAGTGTTTCCAATCTTCATTCCTTCTGCCCCGGGTTCCAGCTTCTAGGAATTTAGCCTAAAGAAATAATCAGAGATGTACACAAAAAGGCAGACAGCCTTAAGTCCATCCCAATTACTATAGCAAGAAAGAAGCAAACAAAAGCCTCAAGCCAGACTCATTTTCCAATGAAAGCAGCATGGGAAAATAAACGGTGGCAAATCCCTATTCTAGAGCATTTGGTCCCAAGTGTCCTAAGCAGTGTGGAGAAAACCTTCTGATATATTAATTTAATAAACGATATAGACTGAACGATCCCTACACGGGAAAAATGTTTCTCTAGGAAAAGTGCTGGAGGAACACACACAAAGGTAGCCACAGGCGTTATCTCTGGGGTGGGGGTGGGGGGATTTGTGAATGCTTTTGATGTTCTTGATAATCTTCTATGTATTCTGAATTTTCAATAAATATAATTTTTGTTCTAATCAGGAAAAAAAAGTTTAAAAGAAATAAAAGTGAAGAGATATCAACTAAGCAAGCAAATAACTAATTGTCCACCGAACCCTGCAAAAGTCCAGGAAACTACAGGAAGGGTAAACGGGGGTGGAATGCTTGTCCTATCTAAGTCTTCTTTTTCCTCTCTAATCCTGACCGCTTCTTCCCCAATTCTAACGCTCTGCAGAAAGGCTGCCTTCTCTACATCCGGACCTCCACGGGCCATGCCACTGCCAAATGCAAGCCAGTGATCACCCACAGACCCAGGAGTTCCAACAGAGATGTCTGCACCCTCCCCAGGAGCTAGGACAGCCACGTGTCATCCACTCAGGATTCCTAAGTGACAGAGAATGATTTTGTGAGAGGTTCCTCCGTGAGGGGCCTTGGGAGGTTTAATTGACTTTAAACAGACTAACAGAAGAGCAATTAATAAAATGAGACTAGGGTATCGTTGCTGCATAATTTATTTGTATATACAGAAACACTGGAAACCACCAGGTCACAATTAATCTCTGCCTCAAGGCTGTGAGACATCCTTAACAGGATAATTATGTATTCTATATACACAAACGTACATACACACACACACATCTATAGATATGCATGGGATGGTTCATTTAATGTGTCAACTTGACTGGGCCTGAGGGTGCCCACACATTTGGTGAAACATTATTTTGGGTGCCCATGAGGGAGTTTCTGGATGAGATTGACATTTGAATCAATAGGCTGGGTAAAGCAGATGGCCTTCCCTAGCGTGAGTGGGCCTCATCCAATCCATTGAGAGACTGAATAGAGCAGGAAGACGGAATAAGAAAGAATTCTCTCGATCTGTCTTCAAGCTGAATCATCAGTCTTCTGCAGACTCAGACTGAAATTTACACCATTAGCTCTCCTGTTTCTCAGGCCTTCAAACTCGCACTAGAACTACACCATTGGCTCTCTCAGGTCTCAGTCAGCTTGCTGACTGCTGGGACTTCTTAGACTTCTTAGACTCCACAACACATAGGCCAATTCCTTCTAATACGTCTAGATAGATAGACAGATAGACAATGGATGAATGGATGAAAATGATAGAGAGAGAGAAAGAGACATACACACATGCATACATACATGGATGGATGAATGGATAGATGATAGATACGATAATGGATGGACAGATGAACAGAGATGGATGGATGGATGAATGGACTGGTAAATAAATAAATAGATGAATAGATAGGCAATAGATAAATCTCTATATCCGATTGATGGTGTTCCTCTGGAGAACCCAGACAAATATAATATGTATATATATATATATGCATACATTATCTCTATCTATATCTTCTCCCCATATATCTATGTATCTATATTTATATAGATGTGCATATATATAGAGAGAAACACAGTAAAAGAAACCTGTAACAATAATGGCATAAATTTGGTTATGAGTCCCTACTCTACTGCTTCATTTTTGGTCCATTTTTATAACTTAGAAGCTAAATGCTTGATTTTCAAAGACACATTTAAGATTCTTTTGCAACGATAATGGTATTTGTCAGTGTTCTTGGAGTTCATCACATTTGCAGCCTCCCTAATCTAAAATAGCACTGCCCTTCTCTGAGATGCAAGGTAAAATTTACAACCCTATGATCTCTCTAGAAACAAGACTTAGGTTCTCCCCACGGTTGCCTTCTCTACTACTTGTTTGATGCATGGAAACCTAGACTTCCAAATTCTCTTCAAAACCAAAGAGCTGACAGTCACTCACATGCCTATGTCATCATAATGAGCAGGGCTGTACAGCATCATCCTCTGCAGGCAGGGCAGGAGCAGTTTAGGTTGCTACAGTCCCCCCGCCCAGTGTCTCTGCACCCCAAAGCTGAGTCGAGCTACTATTTCTCACCAAGACTGGTTGAAGACCGCCTGGCCCCAGGGGCATCTGCACTCTCCAGCCTTGCTCTATCCAGCTCACATCCAACCAGGCTCTTTGGAGAAATCTTTCTTCACCATCTTGTCCTCCAACCCTTCTGTGCACATGACCTAGCCCAACTAGAGACAAAGTTCCTTGATAGTAGAATAGTAATTATAGCCAAAGCAGGGAGAGTTGACATGTCCTGAGTCCATGTGGTGAGCTAAGCGTCTCTACACTGACTGTACTTGATCCTACCAACCATCCAAGGTTAAGAATCTTTCCCGAGATTGCTCAGCTGCTGACGGGCTGACCCAGGGTCTGAGACAAGTAGGTCTGAATCCAGATCACAGCTCATCAACCCATCTGCTATGCTCTACTGTCCTGTTGCACACCTCACAGCCTCAACCCCAGCATGCACAGGATGAAGTGTGCCTGTTTTTCGCTATTCCATAGAGCTCTCTCTCACAATGCCAGAATTGGAACTAGGAAAGCCTCTGTTGGCCTAGGGGCATCATGGCCAGGTTTGCAAGTTGTTTTCCTGCATTATCATGGAGAATATGGAGGAGGAAAGAGAACAGGTTTCAAAAATTTATATCCCAGCACAGTACATCTCTTCCAAGAGTCTAAGAGAAGGGAAATGAAGGTAGTAAAATGGAAAGTCAGATAAGGGGAATTAATACCTGCTACTGCCTTCCATCCATGTGCATCCCCCTTCTCCCCTCCTCCCTCAGCAGTACCCAAGGTTGGCATCAGGATGGGAACTGAGTCTCAGAGAGAGGGATTAACTTGCCCAAAGCCACACAGCTAGTAAGTTATAGAACTGGGACTCAATGCCAATAATCATTGTGCCTGCCTCCCAAGACTCCTCAAAGTCAGCTTTATGAATATTCTCTTTCAATTGGCCAGCCCAGAAGAGGCCCAAGGTAGGAAGGTGGGGAGAAGATGAGAGAATCAAGTTGACTGGAGGTCACACCATGCTTGTCCCCTCTTGGAACTTTGTGTGGTCAGTAAAGCCTTCCCCTGACTGTAACCAGAGCATTCCTTTGAGGTCCTCTTGGCCAAGAGAAAAGAACAGACAGGTGTGAAATGCTCATCCTGCAGGTGCTCCTTTCTCCAGGAGCTAACGTCAGCAAATTGGGGGCTGTGCAGATAATTCCCCCCTCAAATACTATGTCTTTGTTTCCTCTTCAAATGGCTGTCCTTCCAACTACCTGTCCTTCCAGCTGCCTGGACTTCTACCCACTCATCCACCCATCCACACACCCACCCACCCACCTACCCACTCATATATATACTGAGCCATCATCAACCCATCCATCCATCTACCCATCCATCCATCCATCCATCCATCCATCTCCATTTATCCATCCGTCCATCTACCCATCCATCCATCCATCCATCCATCTCCATTTATCCATCCGTCCATCCACCCACCCATCCACCCACCTACCCACTCATATATATACTGAGCCATCATCAACCGGTCCATCCATCTACCCATCCATCTATCCATCCATCCATCCATCCATCCATCCATCTCCATTTGACGATCTGTCCATCTACCCATCCATCCATCCATCCATCTCCATTTATCCATCCGTCCATCCACCCACCTACCCACTCATATATCTACCAAGCCATCATTAACCCATCCATCCATCTATCCATCCATCCATCCATCCATCCATCCATCCATCCATCTCTCCATCTCCATTTATCCATCCATCCATCCACCCACCCACCTACCCACTCATATATCTACCTATCCATCATCAACCCATCCATCCATCTACCCATCCATCCATCCATCCATCCATCCATCTCCATTTGACCATCAGTCCATCTACCCATCCATCCATCCATCCACCCATCCATCCATCCATCCATCTCCATTTATCCATCCATCCATCCACCCACCCATCCACCCACCTACCCACTCATATATCTACTGAGCCATCATCAACCAATCCATCCATCTACCCATCCATCCATCCATCCATCCATCCATCCATCCATCCATCTCTCCATCTCCATTTATCCACGCGTCCACTCACCCACCCACCTACCCACTCATATATCTACCTAGCCATCATCAACCCATCCATCCATCTACCCATCCATCCATCCATCCATCTACCCATCCATCCATCCATCCATCTATCCATCTCCATTTATCCATCCGTCCATCCACCCACCCATCCATCCACCCACCTATCCACTGGTATATCTACCTAGCCATCATCCATCAATCCATTCACCCACCCATCCACCCATTCTCCAATCCATCTACCTATCCATCTATCAATCTCCATCCATCCATCCACTCACTCACCCACCCATCTACCTATCCACCCATATATCTACCTAGCCATCATCCATCATCCATTCATCCACCCACCCACCCGCCCATCCATCCATCCATCCATCCACCATCAACCCACCCATCCATCCACCCAGCACTTATTGAGACCCTACTGTGTATAAGGTATAGATAAGGGACAGATAACAAACTGGATACTGTCCCTGTCCTCAGAAGGCTATGGCTTGGCCCATCTAACATAGCTACAACTACTAAGAACCTAAATAGCAATTAAATGACAGTGTTTCTAAGTACTACAAAAGCACTTTCAACATGCTAAGACAGCTTATACCAGCGAACCCCATCTGGTTGGTGGGAGGAGGGGTAGTGGTGCAGGTGTCAAGGAACCCAGGCAGCATTTAATAGCCCCAGTGGATGCACTGGGGCTAAGACCTTGGGGCCAGAAGCAAAACAGCCTGGATTCAGACCCTGGCCATGTAGTTTTCTATTCCCACACTTCCCTGAGCCTTAGTTTCCTCATGCTCAAAATGGGGATAATAATAATGGGAACCTCTTAGAGCTCTCATGAGGCTTCAGGAAGATAAAGTATGTAAAGAACTACGTGCTTACCAGATAACAGCAGTCCCTCAAGAAAAATGGTAGCCACCCTCATAGAACCACCACTGACCCTGTCTTCTAGCAACTTCTCAACAAGCAAAAAGAATGCAGCCACATCAACCACAATAGGGAATCAAGTTTTGCAAAAGAATGACTCCTCCCTCCTCATTGTTTGTTGGTGTTTTTTTTTTTTAATGTTTTGTGTCTTTATTCTAGTATGTTGGTTGGTTAAGGATCATTTCATATTTGTTCACGTTTGGGTCGAGGGTAGGGACAGGAGTCAATGATAGGGTCATCCTATTTAATGAGTGAATTCCCAGGAGAAATGCATCCATTATAGACATGAATTTCTATGGAGCATTTAATCTGTGGCATCTTTACCAGCTGTGAACTTGGAATTCGTATGAGCTAAGATGTTTTGGCCTGGCCAACTATGTAATCCCAAGAAAGGACAAACAGCAAGCATGGCTAGAGGTAAAACAAAGGTCACTAGAGGACACACTTACAGACTAGGCCACCTACCCACATTGTGATTTCTTTAACCTACAGCAGAAAGGCCAGACCACAGGGCAACAGGAAAAAGGCATCTGCCAGAGACATTGCTCTAGCAGAGCTGGTCAGGAGCTGTGGGAGAACCCCGAGGACTCAGAGGCTCCAGCTCCAGCAGCCCTGAGTCCTGCTTCTGAACATAGAACAGACCCCATACAGGAAACAAAGGTACTGCTCACCTTGGGACCCCGTACAGGAAACAAAGCCACAAACCTGCAGAGGTGTGGCAAGCTGGGGCAGACAGCCCCACAGGGAGCCTGAGGAGCAGGTTGCTTTGGAAGCACGGCAATTTCCTTGCCTAGATCATTCTAAAATTCTCCTGGTCACCTTGGATCAGAGTCTGTGTTGGTGAGATAACAGCCTGTAGCCATTGAGGGCTTTCAGTAGGGGCCTTGGCAAGCAAAGTCTTCTTTGCTTATGATGTTACTGAATGTAGAAATATCTACACTGTAACATATTAACAGAATAAATAATAGCTAACTCTCAGGTAGCAACTATCTTCTAGACACTTTCTGTTTATCATCTTTGCTCTGTGTTTTTCATCACTGTATTAATAATCATTGCTAATAGTACAGAAAACAGCCATCATTTATCAAGCACCAGTGAAGTATAGGAATTGTGCCAGGGCCTTCATACACATCTCCATTTCTATTTACAACAACCTCAAGGTAAATATCCTGATATCCTTTTGAGAGCTGGGGAAATTTAGGCTCTGAGAGGTCACATAACTTTGTCCAGAGCCTCACAGCCAGTAAGCAGAGCCCAGTTCCAGACCAGGTCTTTGGCCATCTCCCGCACCCCTTCCCCTCCCCATGCCTCCCATGGTGTGCTGACCAGGAGTGTGAGCTCAGGTGGCCACATGCTCTGTTCAAATCTAGACTATGTCCCTCATCCACCAGGACTTGAGAGAGTTCTCAGTTTCTTCACCTGTAAAATGGGGATAAATAGCACCTGGCTCCTCAGGTGGTTATGAATATTGAATGAGATAAAACCTGCAAAGCTCATAGTAGGCCCTCATTAAATCAAAGTGCTATCAAAGTCTGCTGTCTGCAGACCTGATCCATGCCCCCATTAAACTGTCCAAAGACTCAGGAACTAGCTTATAACCACTGGCCTCACCCAGAAACTAAAAGAAGCAAGAAAAATGACCAGAGATATTTCCAAGCAGTGACTTCTGGGAACATGTCTTTTTTAAAAAAATAAATAAATAAAAGTGATGAAAATATAGACAAGTAATTTCTCGCCAGCAGATTGGCACAAGGAAGAAAGATGGGCAAGATCCAGCATTAGCTAACATGAAGGAGCAGCAGCTTCTAACATTTTCTGTAGAAACATACATTGATCAAAGTCTCTTAGGAGGACCTCATGGCCACTCTGGACAAACACGAAAAACACAGAAATACTTCACAGCAAGGACACTCATCACTGCGCAGCTTAAAACAGTCCCCAACTGTGTGCAGCCCGGAGACCTGCCCAGAGAGGCTACTGCACACCGAGCACCCTGCAGCCATTAATCAGGATCATATGAAGCTTTGTGTAGTCCCTGTTCCAGCAGAAAAGTGGGGGCACACCCCATGCAGACATGACTCCCCTCTTATGCACCATACAAATATTTGAAAGTGACAGCAAGTGTACTGCCCAAAATCCTTTATCTCTACAGCATGGGATTAAGACATCTTAACTTTTTTCTTCATGCTTGTATATGTTTACCAAATAGTTCACACAAAAGAGTAAGTTCAATTTTTATATTACAGATGCTTTGAATCAGCAAAAACATAATAAAAAGCAAGGAGCAGGCCGGGCGCGATGGCACATGCCTGTAATCCCAGCACTTTGGGAGGCTGAGGCAGATGGATCACCTGAGGTCAGGAGTTCGCTACCAGCCTGACGAACATGGTGAAATCCCGTCTCTACTAAATACAAAAAAATTAGCTGAGTGTGGTGGCGCATGCCTGTAATCCCAACTATTGGGAGGCTGAGACAGAAGAATTGCTTGTACCTAGGAGGTGGAGGTTGCAGTGAGCCCAGATTGCGCCATTGCACTCCAGCCTGGGCAGCAAGAGCAAAACTCTATCTCAAAAAAAAAAAAAGAACAGAAAAAGAAAATGCAAGGAGCAGCCTTCTCCCTTTCCTTTATTTCAGCCAAAGCCAGTACCCTCCACCCGGCACTCTCAGAAAGGATGTTGGAATGGAGGTGACTGCTTCTCTACTCTGGGCTGGTGTGGCGTCACTGCACTGCCTGATGTGGTCGCCATTAGCCACAGGTGGCTATTTAAATTTAAATCAATTACAGCTAAGTAAAATGTAAAAATTCCATTCTGAGGTTGCACGAGCCACAGTTTGAGGGTTCAGCAACCATTTGTGGCCAGCGGCGCAATCCTGGGCGGCATGGCGCAGACCTAGACCATTTCCATCATCACAGGACCTTCTGCTGGATGGCGCTCACCTATAATGAGGCCTCTGAAAGGAGACCCGAGAAGATAAAAGCACAAGAGGCTGCCTTGAGGGCAGGGAGCAGCGATTCTTTTTCTATGAAGGGCCAGAGAGTAAACAGTTCAGACTGGGAAATTTTTCTGGGAAAATGCTCAATTCTGTTGCTGCGGTGTGAAAACAACCACAGGCATTTCATCAACAAAGGAGCAGCAGGCCAGGGTGAGGGCTTGCTCCTCCTCATTCCAGGCTGTGATTAGATGACCATCACCACCGTTCACGGCCAACACTCCTAACCTGTTACTCTGTGCTGGGCACCACATTAAGTGTTTTACCTGCGTTTTCTCATTGAATCTTCACTGCAATGCAACCAGGTTAATACTACTAGTGTGCCCATTTTATGAAGGAGGGAACTGAGTTGCAGAGGTGACGTAACCAACCTAAGTGCAGAGGCTGGGATTCACACCCAGCTCTGCCCGATTTCAGAGGCTGCACCTGCAACCACAACACTTCGTCCCTCGTGAGAATTAAAATATTGCCTTAAATATTTCTGGCCCCTAAAGCATTAAAATACTGCCTTATGTTACAAACCCTTCCAGGGCTCATAACATCTGAATCCATTATATCTATCTCCCAGGCGATAAGGTGAAGACCAAAAGCTGGGTGCTGAACAGTGACGGGGTAAGCAGAACATCAGTATTTAAACCGAGCAGAGGAATCATGTAAAAATTAGACATTTCCCAGTAATGTTATACAGTTGAGTGGTTTGGGAGAAAATATTCGTTGGAAAAATCAAAATGATAATGAAGTTAGGAACCTATTAGTTAATCTGTTACAAAGTCTTTGGCTTTGTAAGAACCTCATAAATAATTAATCGTGTTATCCATTAACCTCCGCCCTATTATACCACTCAAAGAACCAGAGTCTAGAGCCACAGGAGGTAATAAATTGTGGGCATGGGTGACTCATTATTAAAATTAAATATGTCATTAGCAGCTCCTGAGAATACCTTTTCCATGACTTACAGAGCCCTCCACAACACAAAAACCCAGGCAATATTAAAGTATCCAGGCAAGTGAGCTTCTATTTTCTTTTATTTCTTTTAAAAACAAAAACAAAAGAAAAACAGGATACATATGCAGAACGTGCAGGTTTGTTCCATAGGTATACATGTGTCATGGTGGTTTGCTGCACCTACTGACCTGTCCTCTAAGATCCCTCCCCTCACCCCCACCTCTCAACAGGCCCTGGTGTGGGTTGTTCCCCTCTCTGTATCCATGTGTTCTCAATGTTCAACTCCCACTTACAAGTGAGAGCATGCGATACTTGGTTTTCTGTTCCTGTGTTAGTTTGCTGAGGATGATGGCTTCCAGCTTCATCCATGTCCCTGCAAAGGACATGATCTCATTCCTTTTTATGGCTGCATAGAACTCCATGGTGTATATGTACCGCATTTTCTTCATCCAATCTATCATTGATGGGCATTTGGGTTGTTTCCATGTCTTTGCTACTGTTAATAGTGCTGCAATAAACACACGTATGCATATGTCTTTATAGAATGATTTATATTTCAAAACCCTACTTTCATGAAAAAAGCCTAATCTCTAGCACACGCTGTGTCACTGGGAGTGTGACAGGTCCTCCCAGAAGCAGAGGCCATGGGTAGATGTCCCCTCTCATCTCCCCATCAACTCCCACACTCCTCCCCTTCCTGCCTCGTGCACCCCAGGATCAAGGTAGGGGATGGAAGTGCAAAAGCAAGAGCACTGCAGATCAGTCTTTCTCAGCACCCAGGCAACCACCCTCCCAGGAAACACCAGGATACTCCACTTTGAAGCAGCTTCAAGAACTTTCAGTTAGGCAGAATCCGCAAAGAGTGATGGGAAGATCTCCCTGGGACTGGGCATGCACTTAAAGCAGGCGAGGGAGAGTGATGTGAGGGAAAGTAGGTGGGCATTTGGATTCCAGCCTGGGCACTTTTATGAGCCCTGTGATCTGGGCAAATCCCTTTCCTTCCTCTAAGTCCCTGTAATAATCAGAAATGGCAGAACCCCAATCAAAGCTGCTGAAGCCTGAAAGGGAGGAAGTGTTTAACTGAGAAGCCTGGGGGTGCACCAGCTTCACACACGCGGGATCCAGGGATGCAAATAATGCCATTGGGAAATCAACCCTCAAAATGTCTTTGCTCAGCTTTCCTTTGCGCTGGTTCCATTCTCTGGCTCCACCTGGGTTGGGGAAAATGGCCACCAGCACTCCAAGCCCACAGCCAACCAGCTCTGTGACTTCTTGTGGGGGGAAAACAACTCTTTCCAAAAGCTCCAACTGAAGTTCTAGAACAGATTCTCATTTGTGAAGGCTGAGTCATGAGCCCATCTAAGAACCAATTACCAGGGGCAGAGACTGTGCAGGATGATGGCCAATTCCACGTGGATAGAGATGGAGGAGGTACGCCTTTTCCCAGCAGACGCAAGGGGCCTGAGGAACAGGAGTGGGCTACTAGGACCTCCCCTAGCTTTGGTGCTCAACCCCAGCACATCCCAGATGTGACCATCTCAGGAACCTGGACCAGTGGTAGAACAGAGTCAGCACTGCCCGTGGCTCATCATTAGGGCATGTGGTAGCATTAGACGAGAGGCCGCCAGCCACAGCCCAGATGATACAGTCCCCACACGTCCCATACACCGCAAGGTGAGGACGATGGGGAGGCAGGTTCAGAAGCAGGCACACTCCAGGTCAGTGTTTGCTCAGGCCCTGGCAACCTCCCTCCTGGGAAAGGACAGAGGCTACCACAGGCTGGGGCCAGATGCCACTCCACAGCGGCTTCTGGGAACACAGACCACAGCTCTGAGGACCACAGGCATTCCCGTTCATACAGCCGCAGCCCCCACGCCTCAGCCCAATCATCCATGCCAGCCTGGGGTGACGTTTCCCAAGTCCCTTGAAAAATGAGGACAACGCAGTGAGGCGTTTTGGGGGCTGGCTCTGTGTCCTTGAAAAGACTGTCCTCTGTTGGAGGATATGGCCTTCCTGACGCCTTGGATTTGAAATTCCATTTCTTTTGGGAAATACTGGTGACAATAGTGTTATTATTATACTATTGTAAAACCAAGGATGTTCGGGTTGTTCTTCATTGTTGTTTTTAAACTTCCCTAGTTGACCAAAATATAAAAGTTGGCAACTCCTGCCCACCCCTCCTGCCTCTGTCAAGCCCCCTGTAAACTGGACCAAGACAAAGTCCTACCTCTCTCCTCCCTCCATAGCTACCCAAAAACTGTCACTGCAAACAAACCTCCCTCCCCTGTCCCTGCAGAAAGGCAGGCACTAACTGTCTGCTGCTGCTGGCAAGGGGACAGAAGAGAGGAGCATGTGAGGAGCAGCACGCCCCAGGAGCTCATTAAAAATGCAGAGTCTCAGGCCCTACCCAAGGGTCAGAACCCACATTTTAACCAGACTTCCAGTGACGTGTATGCACATAGGCGTTTCAGAGGCGCTGGACCAGACTTAATCCAAGGACCTCGTCTTGATAATTACGGCAACCGAGGGCCCCTAAGGTGGGCATCTGCCCCTGACTTTTATCCCATGGGCATTCTTCCCTGAGCATGGCTTCTCTCCCAGTAAGGGAGGTCCAGGCCTCTTTCAGCCCTGCTCAAGCCACACTTTGACTTCCATTCCACAATGACAGCTAACAGTCATGAAGCTGGCTCCACATGCCAGCATCCCTGCTGGTGGTCACTTCAACTCCAGAAACCCCACAGACCCATCCCTTCCTCATGAACGTTTTACCAAATCCTTCCAACCACCCCTGTCTACCCTGCAGGTGTAACTTTCCTCCTCAAATCCCCTAGAACACCGAGAATCCTAGAGCTTCCTTGATAAGCCTGAGAACCCTCTGCCTCTGAGTCAACATCTTGAGGGTGGCCAGGACTGGACCCTGCCTCTGTGCAAGGACCCCCACCCCAGTGGCACTTCCTCTAGATGGTGCTGGGTAACTGCACCACCCGGTGTCTCCCCAACTTCACTCACACGTCACCACTCTTATGGATGTTGCTCTAATAGAACCACTTGGTCTAAAAATGAATATAATGTTTTCTTAAGAAAGTTTAAAATGAAAACTTGACATCTACTTTAATGGAAATGCAATATTTTTCTAATGAAAAATTAAACAGGCTGGGAACGGTGGCTCAACCCTGTAATCCCAGCACTTTGGGAGGCCTAGGCGGGTGGATCACCTGAGGTTAGGAGTTTAAGACCAGCCTAGCCAACATGGTGAAACCCCGTCTCTACTAAAAATATAAAAATGAGCCAGGTATGGTGGTGGACACCTGTAATCCCAGCTACTCGGGAGGCTGAGGCAGGAGAATTGCTTGAATCTGGGAGGCAGAGGTTGCAGTGAGCCAAGACCACACCACTGCACTCCAGCCTGGGCAACAGAGTGAGACTCCATCTCAAAAAAGAAAAAAGAAAAATTAAACAGACATATACCTGATATGAACGTTCTTTATAAAATTAATAGTTCATTTACTGCCTAAAATCATCTCACACTGCCAGGAAATCAGTCTCATGATTGACACTAATGAGTTGACTGGAAAGTGGCAACCACCAGGACACACTCACCCGTGGGCTGGGCTTTAGGACCTGGCACTGTATTCATGCATTCTGCAGGAGGGTTTCTTCTTTCCTTTGGCTGCATGGAACCCCCTTGGCTGCATGGAACCCCCAGTCTACAGCCACACCCACGGTGTCATTTAATGCCATCACGGGGAGTTGGGTGATTCCTTCTAGTGACTTGCCATCCGTCACAGTGGGAAGACGGAAGGCCACAGTGGCTGTCTTGACAAGCAGGACACTCATTCGGTGCCACCTACTGCAACTGTATTGAGGACAATTGTGAGATTAAGAGAATTTTATTTCATGAGCACTAAGCTCCAATTCCAGAGAGGCAACCGTGTTTATTCTGCTCCATTGTCTGACAAGGAACAGAAGATGGAAGCCTCCAGATCTTCAGGGGACAGGCATGGAGCTCATACCCTGGAAGGGCAGGATGATCACGTGAAGAGAACCAGGGAGAAGGCGGCCACTCACAGCCACAGAGAGAGTCCTGGGACTGGTCCTGCCCTCACAGCCCTCAGAAGGAACCTGCCCTGCCGGCACCTTGATCTCAGACCTCCAGCCTCCAGCACTGCAAGAGAGCAGGTTTCTGCTGTGGAATCCTCCAGTCTGCAGCACATGCTAGGGCAGCCACAGGAGATGAGCTCAGCCAGAACAGGGGAGGGAGAAGGGGAAGGCTGGGCCTTCTCGGGCAGCCAGGGCCTTCCTGGGAAGAAGGGAGGTGGGGCAAAGGCTTGAGCCTCCACAGGCACCAGAGAAGCAGAGGCCTGGGGGCCAGGAGGAGGCTGCCCCTGCCACCAGAGCATGGTGGGGGCACAATGTAGAGAAAAGGAACCAGGTGGGCATCCAGCCAGCATCCACACACGTCGCCCATGCCACCTCAGGAGCCAAGGGGCCTGGCGCCTCATTATTTAAAAGTCAAGTCTCACCTGGTTGTCGTGAAGCTATAGATGTGATAAAAATTCATACAATTATTCACTGAAAAAACAGCAAAAGTGCTTGCAAAACCTGGTGGAGTTCACTAAGGCCTCTGGTTTAGTTGGTTTAGTTAACATCACTGTACCAACATGCACCTCCTGGTGCCAATCAGTGAACCATGGAAAGGTGGATGCTGTCATTGAGGGAAGCTCTGCAACTCCCATGTGAGTCTAAAATTATTTCAAAAAAGTTTAGAAAGTGTAAACAATTGTATTAAAAACAAACAAACAAAAAACAAGATCTAACCTCCGTGGCTCTTCCCGGCACAGGGCTGTGGCTTCTCTGTCCTTTTCCCAGCCTTCCAGGGTCCCACAAATCCATCCTTCTCTGGCCCACCTAACAGGTACTATGGGGAATCCTCCAGAGCACAGGAAACAGGGGAGGTCTTGATACCAACCAGGAGTCGGGAGAATGAACTGATCCTCTCCTGCACTTTGTGTTTCTTTGTGTTTTTGTGAACTCAGAGAGAGAACAGGGCTTGCCTCTCTCCCCGGGAGCCAGGAGCCAGAAATGCCTGCACGTGGCCCCATGCACGGCTGCACTCCGAGGGCCAAAGCCTCCATTCACGTGCAGGCTGCGGGGACAGCGCAGCACTTGCTCTCTGTGAAATGCCTGATTTCAGCCTGCAGCCATCGCTAGCTTGCACAGCATCCCTGGCCTGCCTCAATGGCAACCCTTGTCCCCGAGAAGCACAAAGCCGCCTCTGCTCGGGAGCCAGGGCTGCAGCTGGGGGGCGTCTCCACCCCATGACTGGGCCCATTCTTCCCCAGCACACAGGCGACCCTGCCAGGGAACACGCATGGCTCGGAGCTCCCAAGTACTCTCTCCTGGCAAGTGAGGAGTGTAAATAAATCTTGGGAGGAGGACATGAGAGAGCAACACAGTCCCTGGAGGACAGTATTCTAGAGTGGCCACAAGAGTTGGAAACTTCTATGCTGAAGCCTTAAGAGGTTGGTGAGTTTCCTGTCACTGAAGGCATTTGAGCAGGGACAAGAATTTTCCTGGGCGGGGATGGGCTAAGGAGGGGGCAGAAGGAAGCAAGCACTGCCTGGATAGATGGATGGATGGATGGACAGAGAGAGAGGTGATAGATACACAGATTGATAGATAATGGTAGATGATCGATTAGCAGATAGATGAGAGATGATAGATACATTGAAAAATAGATTACAGATATATTGATACGTAAATAAAGATAGATAAATGGTAGATTGATGGCTAGATGCTGGAATATAGATATATTTATAGATGATAGATATATTGAGAGATAAATAAGAAAGACAGATAAATGATAAATAGATGGAAGATAGACACATACATGGATACACAGATGCTTCCGAAGCAGGAGGGCACAACCGAGTCACAGATGCAGGTGGGCGCCTGACCTAATCAGTGTTGTCCAGTCCCAAATATCTCTATCCAACCACACACCTCTCCCCAGCTCCAGGTACAATTTCCACCTGGGGATCTGATCGGTCTCTCAAACAGAACCTGTCCAAAGCTGAACAGAGCATTGATTTGCCCAACCCCCATCCTGCTCATCTCAATGGCTCCTCCCCATTGCCACCAGAACCTCTCCATCCTTCCAGCTGCTCAGGCTGGAACCCTTCGAGTCATCCAGGACTCCTCTGTCTCATCCCAGCCATCTGATCCCTCTCACACCACACCTAGCTCTACCACCATCTTAATTGGATTCTCCTAAAAGCAGAGCTGCAGGCGGGCTTAGGTGCAGGTAGCTTATTTGGGAGACACCTCAGGAAGCAGAAGCAAGGGAGCAAGGAGAGTGAGGGAGGGAGGAAGGGCAAACCCACACACAGGTGCATTTCCAAGGTCACAGCTGAAGGCAGCAAGGTTGCATTCTCTGAAAGCTCCAAGAAGCACCCACCTAAAGGATGCATGCCTGGGATGTTTACTCCCATTTCATCAGCTGAGGATTGTCCTTCAGGCATTAGCTCCCCTCATGTTCTGGCTGCACTTTGATGCTTGGGAGAATATCCACAGCACCGGGCTCATGGCTGTGCTGTACTGGAAAGTGTTTGGGTGGTATAAGGGAGCTGATATGTACATTTGCCAATTGCCATGGTGTAAATACTTCCCACCGCGGCCAGCTTGCCGCATTCCTGAAAGTGTAACCACCTGCTCCAATACAGCGCTCATCACCCAACATGCTGGTTGATTGAAGCCACAGCTGAAGACCAAGGCAGAGCTGGTCCAAGGAGCTGTGATGCAGGCACAAAAAACATCTGCTGTGAACAACCTGCTCCAAACCACCAGCATCTCTGAGTAAATGACCTTTGAATCCTCCCTTGCCCAGCACAATCTCATCTCACACTGCAGCCATTCAAATCTCCTTCAACGGGCAGCTCTGAAAATAAAGCCCAAGTCTTCCCCCAGGCCTCGGCACCTCCCCGGGATCCTCCCCTGGCCACCTCTTGGCATTGTGGGCATCCAAAACTTGCCCCTCTCCATCACTCACTCAGCCTCACTGGTCTCCTTGTTCCTCCCACTCCCAAGCACATGCCTGCTGCAGGGCCATTGCACCTGCTGTTCCTGCTGCCCTAGTGCTCTTCTCGAGGGTAGTCACATGACCAGCTCCCTCACTTTGCCTGGTCTCTGCACAGATGCCCTGCTCTGAGGTCCTCTCTGACCATCTATTACAGACAGCTGGGCTCTCCTCCCTGCCAGTCTCATTCCTCCAGCCTCACTTTATCATCATTCAAGGCATCTATAACCACCTAGAGTCTTATCATACATCTATTTCCATGCTGTCTGTTTCCCCTCATCCCACAAGACTACTCATTCCGTGAAGGCAGAAACATCAGTCGTCACTGCAACCTGCCATACATAGCTATATGCATACTCCAAAAATGGTGACAGGCTTACAGGTGTCCAGTAAATATTTGTTGAATGGCTGACGACCATGAATTCTGGAGGGAGAGTTCAGACTGGTTTCATTTTTAAATTCCCTGCAGAGGATTGCAAATAATATTTCTGGCTCTGAACTCCTGGGTCAGGTGCCCTCTAAAGTTTGGTCCAGCCCTGGTACCCCAAGATGGGCTGGCCTCTCCCCAGCACAATAGAAGCACTAAGATCTCTTGCAGCACAGAAATCTCCACATCCCTCACCGCAAACCCTGAGGTACGCGGTCACAGATATTAGCAGTGCACCCTCCAAATGCCACCCAGATCCAGAACCAGCCAGAAACGAACAGAGAAGCCTCATCTCAACGTCAGCCCCTGCCCAGGAGCTCTCAGCCAAGAACCCCAGCGTAACAAGGGTGAGAAACAGCCCCGGGCTGTCACGCGAGACAGAGACGGTGCATGCAGAGGAAGAGCCTGCATGCATCCGCGGTGAGGATGTGCCCACTCTGACACTGGGGTGAGAGGAGGAAAATTGGGCTCAGAGGGGGGAAAGGTGGGCTCAGATGGGCAATGGGAGTTGGGCAAATTCCTAAGCAAGAGAAGAAGCCAAAGGCGGCCAGGGAGACATCAGCATGTTCCCCCTGCACAGCCATGACATCCTACAAATGATATCTCTTAATTTTCACATCAGCTTTGGGAGAGGGCCATGAATAGATTTCTAAATATATTCCAGAGCAGAATTAAGTGGGATCTTCCAGTTTCTGAAAGTGACTCGCAGAGAGTGCATCAGATGGGATGAGAACATGACATCAGCCACACAGGCAGCCATACTGGGCAGCTGCCTGCCGGGCAAACCCTGTGCCCACAGAGACCATTCTCAACCACTCCTCCCAACCACACCAGCTCCACGCACCTTCTCTAACAGGAATGGGGCCTGCCTCAGGGTCAACTGAGGCCTCTACCTATCAGATTCCAGAGAGATCTCTGCAGAGACCCTGGATCTAGGCAGAATTTACAAAGAAAACAAATGAGAATCTATTTCTATGACTCAAGATGCCCCACAAGCAGATGAGGAATTTAAAAAGAAGTTCTGGATTGAAGGACATTCTACAGAACACCCTACAGGTGCTCCTCAAAACTGCTAAGGTCACTAAGAACAAGTAAAGTCAGAAAAGGCGTCACAGCAAGACAGCCTGAAGGTACATGATGTCCAGATGTCATGTGGGATCTGGATGGCATCCTGGGATGGAAAAAGGGCAATAGAAAAATACTAAGGACGTTGGAATAAAGTATGAACTTGAATTAATAATAATGTTTCAAGAGTGGTTCATTACCGATACAAATCTACTATAAGAATGAAAGGGTGTAATCCCAGCACTTTGGGAGGCCGAGGCGGGCGAATCACGAGGTCAGGAGATCAAGACCACGGTGAAACCCCGTCTCTACTAAAAATACAAAAAATTAGCCGGGCGTGGTGGCGGGCGCCTGTAGTCCCAGCTACTCGGAGAGGCTGAGGGAGGAGAATGGCGTGAACCCGGGAGGCGGAGCTTGCAGTGAGCCGAGATTGGGCCACTGCACTCCAGCCTGGGCGACAGAGTGAGACTCCGTCTCAAAAAAAAAAAAAAAAAAAAAGAATGAAAGGGAACCAGGGTGCGGGGTTTATGTAAAATCTTTGTACTAGCTTCACAATTTTTCTGTAAAATTTAAATTAACATTACAAGTTTTTTTTTTTTAAGTCTTCTTTCCATCAGACTGAGTTAGGGGGCTCTAGCAGGTCAGCTCCAGACCCTGGAATACGTTCCTTGGATAGGCCCAGAGAATGGCACTCAAGATGCCACAGACCACCTGGTAGGGACTGAGGCGACTGCGCTGGGCCAGCCTGCACGCCAGGCTGCCAGGAGGTGTCTCCTGCAGGCTACACAGGAGCAGCGTGGGAGGGAGACCAGGCCAGAGACGTTTCTAGTCTCCAGAGCAGGGTGTTCTCAGATCAGCAGCATCAGCAGCACCTGAGATCTTGCTAGAAATGCATGTTCATGCTGGCTTCATGGCAGATGCGTCAAGTCAGGAACTCTGGGAAGGGACCCAGCATGCTGCATAGACAAGACCCCAGGCGAGTCTCATATACCCTAAAGCTTGAGACTCCTGCTCTAGAAGTTCACCCAGGAGGACAGAGATCCCAACAGGGAGCAGGTGTGGAGCAGTCCACCAGTGGATCAGGGGCTGTGGGATGCAGCCACATAGGGGTTGGTGCATGCTGTACTTGGCTTGAAAGATGACCTGGGGATCAAAATATCCAAACACCCATGACAGCACCAAAAGAGAGGCAATTTTCACCAACTTCCAGGCTCACATCGAAGAAAGCCACCCTCTAGAGACACTGCCCCAGCCATTTCCCACTCTTACGTCCCCACCCTCCAAATCGAGAGGCGACACACCAGCAGCTCCCATCCACTCTCCCCCACTTCTCCTGCCAGCGGGTCCACTTCCCCTCTTGGGAAACCAAAACAGGACACCCCCTCTACACAACACCCATGGGCGCCAAAGCAGAAATGGGGTGACCTTTCCAAGTCCCAGATCAGTGGGTCACCCTCTGCTCCATAAGTGTCGGCAGCTCTCCATCACTCCATAGGATACAGACAAAAACCCTCAACCTGGTCTTCCCTGTTCCGCGTGGCAGGCCCAAGCCACCTCCCCATCCCCACGCACCAGCCGTTCAGCCCATGCTCACACAGTGCCCCTCCCACCGCAGGGCCACCACATCCGCTGTTCCTCTGCCAGGGACAGTGGTCACCATCCCCACCCCACTTTCATCTGGTCCATTCCCACGTATCCTTCGAACTTCGTCTCTATATCCCACAGATGCAGTTTTACGAGGAAAAAGCCAGGCACAGAACAGGGGCTAGCATATGTTTCCCTTCATATTACAAACAAATGAAGAAGAAAAGAATGCACAGAAATTTCCTGACAGCGTACACAAGAAAGCCATCAGCAGCTGTCTCGGGACGAGAGACGGGTGCACAGCCAGAGAGACCTGGTTTTCACTAATGAAAAAGACAGTTGATGTTTGTTGAATACATACATGTAATAGGAATGTGACAGATCATATCATTTAACCCCCACAACAGCTGCATGGTGCGGACAATACTGTAATTCCCATTTTATAGATGAGGAAACTGAGGCCAAAGAGGAAAAGCAGACAGCTGGCAGGTCATAACACGGGCTGGACCAAGCCTGATCCATGCAGTGCCGACATACCTGCCCCACCCCATCCTGTCTCCAGCCGCCCTGGAATTTTTCAACATGCACGTGTTCTACTTTTCCAGTTTTAAAAAGCCTGTTGAGTTTTTTTCAATAATGCTCCTGCCTCCCACAAAAAACATTTATTTTCCCTTCCCTGCCTATATTTCCAAGGGGTGGGGGAGTGTTTTGAAAGCTATACATCATACAGGAACGATGGTTCTGAGTGTTTGCTGAAGATTTGGGTTTTATTTATTTATTTATTTTTGGTCAAAGCTGCCCTAAAATTAGAATCCTTGTAGAAGCCCTCCTCGAAATACATTTCACAATGGGATTACATATTAGCCCAGGGGTTTTGCTCCAACAGGATAAGCCCAGACACTCTGGATAGCAGTTACAGCTTTCAAGCAGGATGTACATCTCCTGGTGGGTGCCAGCAATCATCAGTCCTGGCCAGAGCCAGCTCCCCCAGTAGCCCAGGACAGATGGACAGACGGGAGCTGGTGCCTGGTTCAGGTCCCGAAACATCTCTAACCCCTGGTCTCCCTCAAGAGACACACACGGCCTCTCTGTGTGCAGCGAGGTGCCGGGGCAATCTCTGGGCCTCCCTTGCAAACAGGGAGCACCCCTTGCAGCAGGCACACGGCAGCCCCCTCCTGAGACAGTGTCCATTGCAAACCAGGAGATGGCTGCTGTGTCAGCAGGGCCAGCACTTTCTATTCTACTAACTGACATGAACGGAACATTTACCAGTAGGTAAATTACAGTTATGTTACTGTAATGTCAAAATCCTGCAAAGGTCACGTGCCTCATCTGGAACTCATACCCATCCCAGGAGTAGGAACTAGCATTGCCCCCAGTTTATAGAGGAGGACCCCAAAGCATGGTCTGACGAAGGGACTGACAGAGGTTGGCCAGGCACAGTCAGTAGGGGTGAGGCTGAAGCCCGACCCAAAGGCCAGCTTCCAGGCACCCAGCTCCAGCTCCCTGCAGGAGGGATGCACCATGGCCCTGACGCTGAGTCCCTTTCAGCCTTTCAAAAAAATGAGGGGAAGTTATGTCACAAAAAAATCAGGGGAAGTACCCACATGTGCACACCTGTACACACAAACACACACACACTTGTACATGCACATACACACACACATATACACATGCACAAACACACATGCATACACACGCAATGACTCATTCTCCCAATGACTTTTGACAAAAATAAGCAGCAAAAGCTATAGTGAAGGTTATTGCCTAAAAGACAGATGGCAAAGTTGACCTTAAAAGATCTGCTTGTGAGTCTCAGAGGCTGTGCCTTCTCCCAGGAGCTGCCTCTTCTCTCTGGGAAGAAAGGAGGGGAGTGGGTAGGGAAGAGGAAAGACAAACTAAGTGCCATGTGATTCTGTAGAGGTGACCTCTCTTCCTTTGTCCTCTGTACCCCCAAACTCTTTTCCAGCTTGGCACACAGTATGTGGTAGACATGGCTCACCGTGCCCCACACACCTCCCCAGGGGCTGGTGGCCTGTGTTCCCTGTCACCTGTGTACAGCTCCTACAGGGAAGGCCACTGAGGCAGGCAGGAAGGCTAGACTGCTACTGCCAGCCAGTGCCTACCTGGGAAAGGCCACCATGGGAAATCTACAAAGGGTTCTGGGCCACCCGTGAGGGCAAGAAAGACAGGAAGGAGGCAAAGATCTTATCATGGACCAGAAATATGCCTGAACCCCAGAAGAAAGAAACGGGGCATGTTACATGTGCCAAGACCATGCTCCCAGCCCTGACACTGTGGACAGTCCCCAAGATGTGCCAGGCTGACATGGGCTGCCCAGCATGGCCCCACCTAATCCCTGTGTGGGGTCTGACTCATAGGTCCTTCCACAGGGCAAGAGCAGGAGTCTGGGCAAGCCCCAACTCTGCCACCTGCTCCCTGGGGAACCTGGCTACATCAGTCTATATGCACTGGAGTGCTCACCTACAAATAACCTACCTGCTCAGGGGTCTGCGAGGATGAGGCAGAAGCAGGCATGGGAGCCCACAGCCCCTGAGAGCACCCTCCCAAATTCTGCACAGCAAGCACCTCAGCAGAGGCAAGGCCCTGGGAGCCTGGAGCGTCTTATGCTGCCAGAAAGCAAGAAAGAGCTCAGACAATGATGGGAGCACTCCACTGGCACAGACACCGACTCAAAGGAGCTCCCAGTGGCCACATCTGGGACAGTTCCAGCAACAAGAAGATGACAAGTGGACTCTACTCCACAGGATAAACATACATGCAGGCGTCCACACTAGTGTAAGTAAACAGGTGAATAAATACACGGGAGCATGCAGGAAGCTTTCCTTTATTAGTGAGTAATGGAACTCACTAATACATTTAAGAGAGATGACGGAAAGAGAGCCACCCCTGAACACACACCATGGTGACAACTGGCAGGCGAAGATTCCCAGGGTGGGAAAAGGTGTGATGAGAAACGATGTCTGACAGTCTCAAGGTTTCCCACAAAACGCTGACGAATTACAAAGAGGAAGAAAGTATTAACTTTAGAGCAGAGACACCTGGCTGAGCAAGCGCAGTCAACATCACCAGGATTGGTACAGCTGACCTAGGGGTCTCCACGACATCACTTATGGGGCATTTGTGCCAAAAACGCACACACTCGATTTAATAAGAAGGAAACATCAGACAACCCCTCATTTAGGGACAGTGTACAAAATAACTGAAAGTACTCTTCAAAGGCATCAGGCTATGAAGACACTAAGGAACTGTCCCACATTGGCCAACGCCAAGGAGACATGCTGGCCGGATGCCACGTGGGATCCTGGGTGGATCCCAGGATAGAAAAGCATGTTAGCAGAAAAATGGACTCAATTCAGATAAGGTCGGTAGATGAGTTCATTGTATTGTACCAAAGCTAATTTCTTCTTTTTGATGACTTACTGCACTTAAGTGGGATGTTATTTGGGGAATATAGGTGAAAGGTACGCAGGAGTTATTTTTTACCATTTTGTGACATTTTTAGATGTCTAAAATGTTTCAAAGTGAAAAGTTTAAAAATGTTCTAAAGGAAATTAGAAATACACATAAAAAGGAGTGGATATGGGGCCAGCCTGAGAGTCACACTAGTAAAGCCACCAAGTAACCATGGAAACACACCGGGGTTAGGGTGAGTGTGAGGAGCCAGGGAGGGCCTCGGAGGGGCACCCCTCCAGGTCCTGTGTGCCAACAGGGAGGGTGACAATGGTCACAAGGGTCCTGATACTTTCACAGCCGGCACAGCCTCCAGAACCACTCCTCCTGCGGCCTCAGGACAATGCCATGACCAGCCCATGTCACAGATCAGGAAACCGAGGTAGCACAGAGCAGGAGCACCAGAGTCTGGCCACACAGCTTTGCGTCTCAGCTCTGTCAGGGTAGCCAGGTGACCAGGACGATCCCTTCACCTCTCTGAACCTGAGGCTTTCCCCTGTAATATGGAAGCAATAAACTTTCCTCCCCATATTAGTTTTCTATTGCTGCATAACACAAAACCATAAGCTTACTGGCTTCAAATAACACCCACTTAATAGCTCATAGTTCCGTAAGTCAGAAGTCAGGACATGGCAGGACTGGGTCCTCTGCTTGGGGTCTCAAAGGCTGAAATCAGTGTGTCAGCCAAGGTGCCTTCTCATCTGCTCGGGGTCCGAAAGGCTGAAATCGGTGGGTCAGTGGGGTGCCCTCTCATCTTCCCTCAAGGGGAGACTCTACTTCCGTGCTCACTCAGGCTGTTGGCAAGAGTCAGATCCCTGCAGCTATGGGACTAAGATCCCTATCTCTCTGTTGACCATCAGCAGGGGCCACTCTCAGCTCCTAGAGGTCACTCTCATTCCCTGCCAGATAGTCCCCTCCATCTTCAAACCAGCATCCCCTGCTTCCATCCTGTGCTTCCAGTCTCAATCTCCAGGAAGAACTTTGTCCCCTTTAAGGCTTCCCTGATTAGGGCAGGGCCACCAAGGCTTATACTTTCTTAAAGTCTCCTGTGCATATAACACAGCCTAGGCATGGGGGCAAAACCTGTCACAGTCGCTGGTCCCTGCCACACTCAGGGGAGGGGGCTATACAGGATATGGGTCATGGAGGGTCTTCATAAAGGAATTCTCCCTTCCACATTTGCTCACAGTAGGAGAAGCATACAGGAGGTAGTGAGCATCCACCCCTGCCAGCATCCCTGCTCCATCGTGCCAGGAAAAGAACCTTTGCCCAAGGAATCCACGTCCAACTCCCATTTTCCAGCTTCTCATGTATAAAGAAGAAAACACAGTCCATCCTAGGGCACCCCAGGCAATTTCTCCAAGTATCCTGCACTACCCCAGACTCTCTATAAACAGGTCCAGGCTCTCAGCCCTGCTCAGGGTGAGACAGCACCTCTCGCACAGCCTTCAGGGCTCCTGCATGAGGGTACTGGTTGGAGCCTTTGGTTGCACCATGGGGTGCCCAGACACCACGTAGGTGCCTCATGGCACATACCCTTCCCTTCCCTCTCCTGCCCTTCCCTTCCAAGCTGAGATTGAGCCTCCTCTCCTGCACAGATCTTCCTCGGGGCAATGTAGTCCCAGCCCCTTTTCTGAATGAGCTCTGCAAACTCCAGCCCAGGCCCCACCATCTGTGGCTGCCACACCCTCTTCCCTGGTCTCACTCTGTTGCCTTCCTGGGTCCCATTTCCACCGGGGTGGCCAGCCAGAGTGATGGCTTGGAAATGTGCCCGATCACACTCTTTGTCTCTGTCACACACACTCACACACACACACACTCACACCCCTCTCTTCGGACATCCCATGTTTCCTTCATGGCAGACAAGCTCCTCTCCAGTCCAGGAGGCCCCAACCGTCTGGTTCCCAGCTCCCCTGCAGCCCCATCCCGCCATACTCCTGCTTCTCTCTTGCCTCTGGCTCCAGCCGAAGCTGCCCCCACCACCTGGCCTTTGCACTGCCAATCTCTCGGCCTAGCATACCTTTCCCTTCCCTGCTGGGCTAGTTAATTCCAAGCCACTTTTGGCTCTAACTCAAGTGACCTCCCTTGGACCCTTCCCTCAGATCCGCAGACATGCCAACCCCTCTACAAGACCGCAGGGCTCCAGGGCAGCCTCCCCACAGCTGGATGGGGCATTCGCCTGTGAGCTGATGTGATCTAAGCCCATCACCCACCGGACTATCTACCCATGAGGATGAGGCAACAGGTTTGTTTGCTGTGCTATTCCCCAAGCCCAGCCTCACCCCTGACATTATCATAGGCACTAAATTTGCTGGAGGGGAAGGAGAAAGAAGAAGGACAGAGGGAGGGATGGAAGGAGGGACGAAGGGAGAAATGACACGTACCACGAGCTATGCCTCTTTTTTCTACTCAGGCTCTCAACTGTGGACAGAAGCCGCTTAATTCCCCTTCCGCACCTAGCACAGACACCAGAATGTCAGCCCCGCGAAATGTTAGCTGAGCCCCTGGGTGCTAAAGTGAACAACTTCCACCTCCTCCTTGCTAAAGATTTCACCAGGCAAGATGCAAACATCAGTTCAACAAAACAGAAAAAAAAATGACTGGAACCCCTCTTTTCCTATAAGAAAATAGCTGCTCTATGCTAATATCCTCTGGAATAAATTGTTATTAGTTAATTTTTTAACACCACATAGAGACCAATTATTAACAAATGTGTGGGCTCACTTTGAGTGATGCATATTCCTGAGAACTCACAGCCGGGCTCCTGCCCACTGGCTTGCTCCAGGAATTTCCAACAGGGTGAGACTATTTAACCTGAAGCCATCATGGAACTCTGTTTATTGTTGTTGTTTTGGGTTTTTCCCCCTCGATTTTAATTTTTTTATGGGAACATGGGAATAGGTATGAGGAGGGGTGCTAGGCGTCACTATCATGTACCCAAGAGTCAATCAATGTTTACCATGCACCTGCTATGTGCATAGCTCTATTCTACAGCCCAGGATGGAGCTGGAACAACACAAATCCCTAAAGAAAAAGGATACAAATATACTCCCCAAGTGGAAAAGGGCTGGAAAAATATTACAGAAAAATAATCACATTAAAATGTCAACACTGTTTGAAGTAATGATCTTAAGGAAAAGACAGGCTGTATTAGACTCCCAACGGGGAAGCAAGCGGGGAAAGCCAGCCCAGGTGAGTGAGAGCACAGGCAATGCTCTGAGCTTACCCCACATGGCATGGTATTAAATGTGCTCCAAAACTCACCCTCCCCATTAAAAAAAAATGAGCTAAATTATAAACTTTCCCTAAATCTTTTGTTATTTCACATCAAAGCAGAACCAGCTACTTGCAAGGATTAGGGGAAAGAACTAACCAAAGCAAACAGCTCGTGCTCCCTTAGCTCAGTGTCCACGTGCAGGTTCCTTCCTGCGCCCAAAGGCAACCCTAAGGAGCCAAGGGGCTCGTGGTCAGCTCAGCGTGGCCACAGCCGGAATGAGACTCAGCTTTGACCCTGGGTCTTTTACCCAACTCAGCATTCTGACTGCCTCAAGCCAGTTCACCTACTAGGAAATCAGGGGCAATGCCTTGAGAGGAGCTTCCCGGTGCATGCCAGCAGACTCCTGAACCAGCTCCAGGGCAGTACAGGATGAGGGGGGGAAGTTCTAGAGGGATGCCCGATTTCACCCAGCAGCTCAGGCCAGGAAAACCCTCCCTCCTGCATCTTGAGGCCCAAAGGGAGACGAGGGCATCTGGGAGCCTCAAAACTGCACCAGATCAGAGCCTCCTGCTCTCATCCACCAAGACATGGTCTCTGGTGAAAGCTTCTCCACAGTGATAGGAGGCGGCGAATGCTAGCTCATGGTGACCAGGATCTTCCTGTGTCCCAGGAACTGTGCTAAACGCTTTACAGAATTCATCTCATCTCAGCATCATGACTGCACATCTAAGGGGGTATTAATATAAGTAAAGTAATCCTCATTCTGCAGATGGGAAAACTGTGGATCAGAGATGCTAGGTAGATCTACCAAAGCCGCACAGTGAACCCAGGCAGTCTGACACCAGAGACCACATATCTGCAAGCACCCCACAGACCTTGTCTGTTGGCATCCAATGTCAAGGCATCACCCTATCAGAGGTGGCAGGAGATTCCAAGGTGATTCTGACTCCAGGAGCACACAGACTACATAGGGAAATAAGCCTAATGTGTGGATTACAAGACTGGCCCCAATTCTCCACCTCTCCTGTATCTACATATGACTTTCCTGCTCCCTCAACCAAAGGGGTCAAGTGTATTTCCCTCCCTTTGATCTGAAGTTGGCCAATAGGCTAACAGAATCAGCATAAGTGAAGGTTTCCAGCCTAGGCCCTAAGAGGTCCCATGTATCTTCACCACTACACAAGACTAACATGGCTGGTTTAGACCACAGGTCCAAGAAGGATAAGAGACGCATGGAGAAGAGCCAGCCTGGACTTTCGACCCTGCCAACTTTCAGAAACCCACAGACTCAAAGCTCAATGCTGTAGGGCCACTGAGTTCTGGAGATTGCTTTTGCAGAAGCCTGTAACACCTGGCAGAGAATGAATGTGATACAGCACAGAAAGGGACAAGTTTGAGAGGCCTGGCACTTATTACATATGTGTCCTGTCATTTTACTTGTCAAAATGGTATGCCCCTAGCCAAACCAAGAGCTTCCCGGATGCATGATGCCTCTTTGCATCACCCTCACACCATGCTCCATGCATACTGTAGCGCTTAATGAGTCAGCAAGTAGGTAAGTAATCATGGCCAGGCCACAAGACCAAGATGAAAATTGACAACAGCATTTCCCCATTTAACTGAAACCTGTACACCAGCTTTGTGGTTTTTGGCATGCCTGTGTCTTCCAAGCGCTACCTTCATGGTTTCTTCGCATATTTCTGTGTATTACCACCACTACATTCTTACTAGTTCTTTTTTTTTTTTTTGAGACGGAGTCTCGCTCTGTCACCCAGGCTGGAGTGCAGTGGCGCAATCTCGGCTCACTGCAAGCTCCGCCTCCCGGGTTCACGCCATTCTCCTGCCTCAGCCTCTCCGAGTAGCTGGGACTACAGGTGCCCGCCACCACGCCCGGCTAATTTTTTTGTATTTTTAGTAGAGGCGGGGTTTCACCGTGGTCTCAATCTCCTGACCTCGTGATCTGCCCGCCTCGGCCTCCCAAAGTGCTGGGATTACAAGTGTGAGCCACTGCGCCTGGCCCATTATTATTACTATTTCTAAGTCATGTTCTTTTTTATGTAAATCAGCTTGATTGGAAAGAACACTTCTATAGGCCCCCTGTCGATGGAAAACCTGTATCTCTGGTTATATATAGAGAATAACAGGAAAATAAAGAATGTGGGGTAGGGGCCAGGCAGATCCCCGAAAAACAGGTGACAGGACAATCGTGACACCGTAGACGTCATCAGATCTCAGAAGCTTTGCACAAAAAACCTAGCCAATAAATGTGCCAAAGTCAGTAACCACTTGACTCATGTGACTCAAGAAACGCAGAGTCACCCCAGGAGTAACGCTGCCTAAGACAATGCTTTCTTGCCAAAGGGAAGCAGAAAGATCATTTTTGGCGTATCTTCCTGACTTCATTGAAACTCCAGAGCTAGTGATTACAATAAGGCAACAATTTTTTCTATATATGGATACAAACTTTCAAGAGATAATTGAACCAAAAAGTAATGCCATAACAATACAACTCATTAGGGAGAGTATTGCAAGACCAATGGGGACTTTTTAAAAGGGTTGTATTACAAACAGGAGCATAGTATGTAAAATAAACACACTTCTTAAGTCGTATAGCCACAGCTCCCGTTTTCAGTGCAGGGCAGATCCATTTCGTGGCTGCCAACTAATCAACGTCAAAGTCTACAGATGTCGTGACCATTAGATAAGGTGTGTTGCCAAGCTACCCATCTAACCGACTTGCTTTAACAAACAGGAACACGAGCCCCAGCCCATTAAAGACGGGACCTTCAACAACTCTGCAGACAGCTGATTCTCTGCCATCGCCTTGCCCGACTTTCAATAAATAAACCTTGTCCCAGTGGCCATTCTGGTTAAATGAACTGGGAAATGAAAGAGTACATCTGCCTCTGTGTGCTTTTGTGACTACAGGTATGTCAGCTAGATGGTTGGAGCCAGGAATGGGGGTGAAACACACATATGTATTCCATGTAAAGGACAGAGGACCGCTTTCCAGTGAGATGCAGGATGAGGGAGGCAGAAGCTGGGTGGTGCAGATAGGGATGGGCCGGGCCTCAGACTCACTTGGACTCAAGATCCTCTTTAAGCTACCCCTTTATATAAAGGTGACCATGGGCCGGTTAATCAGCCTCGCTAGCTTTCTGGCCCTACCTCAAGGGTTTAGAGGAATATTCAATAAAAGGAAGTATGATGGCTCCTTTTATAACAAGAGTTGACAATAAGCACATTTTCACTCCAGCCGTTGATCACTCACCAGATGATTGGCTCTGTGAAGACCAGTGACCCTGCCTATCTTGTTCCCTGGATATTGTTAAATAAAATTTGAATGGACATGATGTTTAGGCTTGGATCACGTATCTTAGTCCAACCTTTAATTTCTTAGTAATGGCACAAAACATAAAAACTGCTTCAGTCTTCCCATGAGATTCTTTCTATCTGAGGTTTGAAAGGGCAACTACAGGCCACATGCAGCTCCCAGACATGTTTTGTTTTGGTCACATGGTGCTTTTATAAAGTTGATATGGCAGAGACTGTAATTCACTACCTGATAGTCATTCACACCCTCCCCTTCCTCTGAACCTGCTCTTGTTAGGGGTAGCAGGTTCAGATAGCAATACACCTATCTTAAGCAAATAAACAAACAAACAAAAAGAAAAAGCTACACTTCCCAGGCTCCCTGGCGGCTGGGGGTAACCATCTGATGCCCTCAGGCCAAGGAGGTATAAGTGGGTGTCACTGGGCAGGGCTCCCAAGAAGGCAATGTCAGACTCGGCAGGTGGACGCCCCTGTGCCTCTCCCTATCCTCTTTGTCCTGCCTAGAAAATGTACTTGTTGCTGGAGGTGAAGCAACCATGTTGCAACCAGAATTCGGTATGAAATTCACTGAACATCCCACCCTACGACAGGGACGCCATCATGCTGTCTGGACTTCTGGTGGAAGGAAAACCTTTATCTTCTTTAAGCCAGTGTTATTTAGGTTTTCTGTTACATAAAGTCAACCCAATCCCTAATAGATAAACTTGCCAATATTTAAAAATCACATCTGATAGGGTTTGAATATCTGTCCCCTCCAAATCTCATGTTGAAATGGAATCCCTAATGCTGGAGGTGGGGCTGGGTGGGAGGTGTTTGAATCATGGGGGCGGATTCCTCATGAATGGCTTGGTGCTGAGGGAGTTCTTGTTCTGACAGTTCATAAAAGATCTGGTTGTTTAAAAAAGCCTGGCACCTCCCTTCCTCGTCCCTCTCTTGCTTCCACTCTCACTGTGTGATGTGCCGGCTCCCCCTTTGCCTTCTGCCATAATTGGAAGCCTCCTGAGGCCTGACCGGGAGCAGATGCTGGCACCACGCTTCCCGCACAGCCCGCAGAACCGTGAGCCAATTAGACCTCTTTTCTTTATAAATTACCCAGTCTCAGGTATTTCTTTATAGCAACACAAAAACCTAACACAACATCTCATATAAAAATCTAGATTCCCAGTGTCACTCTTAAAACAGGATGGTCAGCCAGGCGCAGTGGCTTACGCCTGTAATCCCAGCACTTTGGGAGGTCGAAGTGGGCAGATCACGAGGTCAAGAGTTCAAGACCAACCTGGTCAGCACGGTGAATCCCCATCTCTACTAAATGCAGAAAAAATTAGTTGGGCATGGTGGCACACACCTGTAGTCCCAGCCACTCGGGAGGCTGAGGCAGGAGAATTGCTTGAACCCAGCAGGCAAGAATTGCTTGAACCAGGCAGGCAGAGGTTGCAGTGAGCCGAGATGGTGCCACTGCACTCCAGCCTAGGCGACAGAGTGAGACACTGTCTCGGGAAAAAAAAAAAAAAAAAAAAGATGGTCTCACCAACCTAGGCCCACATTTCCATGTGGCAAGAAGCAGCTCCGCCCCAGCAGGCACGTACCCTGACCCTCCCACGGCGGAAGTCCTGGCCCTGCAGACACTGCAGTTTGGTGGCCTGTGTTAAAGAGTTTTCTAGTGCATGGAATAGAACCCAGCTCTCAAATTCAATAAGAAAAGGTCTCAAACTAATATACTTGTATTTTTCAAAGTTTTCCTTTTTGCCTCTGTTCCTGTGACATTTCATATCCTCCCATATATGCTGCCCTGGCTAAAGCTCTGGGGAGGGCCCAGGACACACCCACTATCTACACCGTCCCCTCCAGCATGCTTTGGCCATGCCACGGGACTAGCATTAACAAGGCTCACCTGTGTCATTCCAGATGGACACCCTCCCCTAAAAAGCACCTTCCCTGGAGATACACTTGCAAAGGAAACAAACTCATCAGAGTAAAACAATCCCCGCAAAATACACATTCAAATCCCATTTCAAGACAACCAGTGTGCTATCCCAAAATTACCAGACCAGAGGGAATAACTTGTGAAGGTGGGGGGACTCTAGGAGATTTCCAGTCACGAGCTGGGGAGCCAGGAAGGGAGCCGAGGAACAGCATCCGAGGCTGGGTGGACCTGGGGCCGGAGAGGGAGGCAGGGGTAGGGGAGGCACAGCCTCCACAAAAGGTGAGAGTGGGAAAGTGTAGGGGAGGAGCCTTTTAGAGCCAGGGGCTCAAAATCCAGAATCAGAGCAGGAACCACATGCTCCTCCTCCTCCCCTTTCCTCCACCATTCGCTGAGAATGGCCCTGGTGCCTGAAGCTGTTCTGCGTCAGTGAGGGACACGGTCCCATGACTCCTGCCTGGCCCCTAGCCAGATCAGCCCTGCTCTTACTCACATTTCACAGAACTCAGAGAGGCTGACCAGCTCAGCCAGGCACAGAGAAGGGCTGGGGTCGACCTGCAGGCTGCTCCTCCTCCTGCTCCCTGCTGTATACACCACTGTGGTCACGGCCGCCATGACTTTGTTAACAAAAGATGGAATTACCTCAAAGGGATTGGAGAATGTTTGGGGAGGTGCCTGCCTCCTAAAGCTGCGTCTCAAAATTTACTTATTGTTAGAGACAACAGCTCAGTTATCCTCACTCACTCTGAACTTAAGGACAATAATGCCCACCATTTTACATTAGAGGAAACTGAGATTCAGAGAGGTAAAGTGACTTGCCCAAAGTCACACAGCTTGTCCATGGCTGAGCCAGGACTTGGACACATTTATTTAGCTCCAGGGAAAGAATCTCTTTGCGTCTCATCGTTCTCTTGTCCAAAGAGGCCCTTCTGGCAAGGGCCAGGCGTGCCGCATTGCAGGTTCTCTGGGAAAGCTCACTGAATTGAAATAAATGAGTCCTGTGTGGATAGGAAATTATCTCTGCTGGGTACCCTCCCTTTCAGAGGATGAGATGATGAGACTAGGGGGCTGAGGGTCCCTTCCTGCAGGAGAGCTCAAGACCACACCAATCCCTCTGGCACATCCATTCCGTCAGCATTCATTGGGGAACTACCAGGTGTTAGCACAGTGCTGGCACTGGTGACACAGCCAAGAAGACAACAGGCAAGGCCCTGCCCTCAGGGAGCTTATAATCCAAGCAGCACTGTCCAACAAAGCTGTCTGCATGGATGGAATGTTCTAGATCTGCACTATCCAGTATGGCAGCCACAGATGCATGGGGCTTCCGCACACTTGAGATGTGGCTACAACTGAGGAAACAGAATCTTATTTTATTTTATTTAGATTCAAATTGCCACTTGTAGCTAGTGGCTACTGTATTGGACAGACCATAAACAAGTTTGTCTAATAAACAAATGAGATCATCTCCAGGAGTACCAAGTGAGGTACTGAAAACAGGCTCCTGTGACCATGAGGAAGGCAGGTGAGGCTGGAGGGTGCCCCTGGGCCTGACTTCCTCATGTCTGTTTTTCTAATGCTGACAGCTTTGCCTGGTACCTGGCAGGTCCTAAAGACAAAGGGGTCCATTGTCACTGGCTTCTGTGTGGTGTTAGGGTGAGGGGGGGCAGAGAACAGGAATTTTGTTTCTTTGGAGACAGGGTCTACCTCTGTCACCCAGGCTGGAATGCAGAGGCATGATGTCGGCTCCGTGCAACCTCTGCTTCCCCAGCTCAAGCGATCCTCCCGGCTCAGCCCCCCAAGTAGCTGGGACTACATGAGCACACCACCACAACCAGCTAACTTTTTGTATTTTTTATAGAGACAGGGTTTCACTATGTTGCCTAGGCTGGTCTCAAACTCCTGGGCTCAAGCAATCTGCCCACCTAGGCCTCTCAAACTGCTGGGATTACAGGTGTGACCACCATGCCCAGCTAGGAAAAGGAATTTTAAAGCATCCATTTTCTACAATGAACAGGCAATGCTTTCATAATCAGAAAAAAACTCTGAGTTCTTAAACTCAGTATTTTTTAAGCATCTAGCTTTTATGTTTTTAATAACCCTGAAGAAGCTGACAAGGTAATTACTGCATAGTTCTACTACTAATTAAGCCATGTAGACAGTCTACAAGGGGCCAGAGGGAGATCCTCAGAACCCAGGACTCCAGAATAAGAGAACATTCGAGGAAGGAAGCTAGAAAGAGCCACCGTACAGACAAAAGAGGCTCTTGCCTCCGCCCTCTCCCACGCCCAGGCAGGGGGCAGCATTAGAGGGTTTGAGGCAAAGGAGAGACTAGACCAGATTTGCATTTTGGAAACTTCCTGTCCTGCAGGAAAACCAGTAAGAGGAAGAGAACCAAGGCTCAGCGTTGAGGTTGTCCAGGAAAGGGAAGGTAGGAGCTACACCCGGGTGGGGGTAAGGGTGGGGGTGGGGGTGGGAGACCTGAAACAAGTGAGGTGGGCTCCAGGAGGCCCGTGTCTGGCGGACCTGTGACCGTGGGAGAGGGAGGTGTCAAGAACAGAGCCTGGTGTTGACGGTGTGTGGGTGATGAGGGTGCACAGGTGATGAAGGAAGTGGCCATCAGCACAAGCCCACATCCGTCTGCTGGCAGAGCAGTATGAAAGAGGAAGAGGCCAGCATGGGATGCCCTGAGCTCAAGGCCTGGGGAATGTGTCTGTGCATCTGTCTGTAGCTCACAATAGGAGAGGATGCTCTGAGAGGATCTCTCTCTCCAGGCAGTAACGCAGACCTGGACCCGGCCCGGCCCTGCAGAAGGACGCAGCTGCTGGCTCCTCTTTGCTGACCCTCCGAGCATTCTCTGGCCCCATCCAGCTGGCAGGAGTGGCCAGTTGCTTGGCCAGGCACCGCCACATAGGTTGAGACGCCAGCGCCTGGGGCTTGTGCCCATTCGTCCTACAAATGCTTACTGAAAGTCTCCTGCATCTGAGCTCTGTGCTGAGCTCAGGGGTGCAGCACTTCAGGTGACGGTCAAGCTCCCTGTCCTAAAGAGGCTCCCAGTCTAGAAGGGACAGTTCACAGAGAATGAAACTGACAAGAACCCTAGGTGTTGAAGAGTGCCAGGAGCAAATCAGAAATGAGATCAGAGTTCACTGGGGTGGGGCACAGGTCTGAAGGACTGGAAGGACCAGGCAGAACACAAAGGTCTGGAGCTGAGAGCCAGAGAGTTGGAGAAAGGAGCTGGAGAGTCATGGAGCCAGGACAGAGCAAGGCAGTGACAGCCAAGAGACAAGGGATGGCTGGTGAGGAGCAGTGACGGGATCATGTTGAGGAAGGCCCAGGATGTGGAGGGGGCAGAAGCCTAGTCCCAGAACCTGAGAGCAGATGGAAGAAAGGGAAGCAAAACCCCTTGTGATCATGAGCTCCTTCGAAGGAGGAAAGATCAGGGGATGCTTCCTTACCTTTGATTAAATTTCTATTTTGGAAGAACACCTAACCATACTCACGGGTGTAGAGTGCGGATTTATAGAGAGGCACATTGTGTAGATGCAGACGGGCCCATTAACGAAGCAGTGGTGAGAGTGGCCGGAAGGTCAGGCCTAGGGGAAATATTTCATCCCCGCCACACAGTCCATGGCCACAGACCTGGCCACGGGAGATTTAATGCACTAATAAGGCCACAAAAAGACACTCATGCTCACTAGCAATCAGAGAACTGCAAATTAACACAACAAGAAACCATTTGTCACCCTTCCTGCTAGAGAAAAATAGATTGATGATCTCAGGTGTTGGCAAGGGTTTGGAGAAAGGGCACTCTCATAGATTACGGAAAGTGTGAATTCATACATTTTCTAGAAGGGTGCAATATAATTAAAATAAAATATGTGGGTCCCCTGTGGCCTCAACATCCCAAGAGCCACACACACACACCCTAGAGGAAATTCTCAGGTGAGTACAAGGCAGTTTGTGCACAGGTAATTACAGCTGTGTTGTCTGTAGTGGGTAAAAACTGGAAACAATACAAATATCCAATGGCTAAACTGAAAAATATGTTTCTTGGCATCCTGTGTGGGTGTTAAAAGGGAAAGGGAGAAGGATATTGCAATGAGGCAAGATCTCCAAGACCCAGTGTGGGGCAGAACCACTCATGGAAGAACCATGAGTGCAGCACATTCCTGTATGCCATTTTCCAAGCAACACAAGTATATAAAACATTAGGAAAAGTCCAAAGGATGCCCCTCAATTCCCAGCAGGGGTAACCTCTGGAGAATGGGAGAAAGAGTTGTCAAAACATAGCTCACCTTTCGAAGAATGCTTCGAGTCTTTGCAAAGGGAATACTGATGCATTAAAAATGCCTTTGCAGGGGAAAAGGTGAACGCAACCTTGGACTCTTTCATTAAATTATAGAATTTAGATGGGAGGAGACAGCTCTGCTTCTTTACTCTGTGTGAGGTTATTCCACAGCTGGAGCTTCAGGTTCAATTTTCAGGAGTCTCACATTAGAGCAGCAGGTGGACAAATAAGGGAGGCCATCTAGGAAGAGCAGGTGAAGGGCCTAGACTTTTCAAAAAGCGACTGAGGTTGTTTCAATATCTAAAACTCCAGGCTGTCTGAAAGCCCTGAGTAACATGCAGCAGGAGAAGATCCCATCAGGAATGATGGATACCAGACCCTTTGGAACCATTGGAAAAAGAATTCTTAAACAGATCTGCCCAAAGACAAGCATGCACTACATCAGGAAGAAGTGAGTCCACCATCAAAAGAGGTATGCAGGCACACACCAGGCCAGCCAAGCAAGGTGCTTACAGAAAATACTCCCTGAGCCCGCCCTTCCTCCACCAAGTTCCCAAGTTCCTTCCAACTTGATGATTCTGATTCTCTTTCTGCCAGAACAGAAACACAATCTGCTTCACACAATCCATAAATACTTAATTGCTTGGTGCTTTTTAGTAAGGTTCTACTGCTCAGAATTGCACATATTTTAGACTTTTCACCTCTGACACCTGTTACCTGGGTCCCATTTAGACCAGTTGCACCAGAGGAGAGCTCAAGCCTGTGCCCTCCCACGCATAACTTAATCACAGACATCCCAGCCCTTCCTCCTCCTTCTCTCATGGACTGGCACCACCTGCCCAACCCTCCGCTCCCACCCACAGAGGCATAAACTTACAGACAGCCAAAAAGCCAAGTCCTCCATAATTTCCATTTCAAGTTTGCTCCCTTTTACTGCCAGGGAGACAAAGGGAGCTGAGAAGGATTCTCATGAGGAGCCACTCAACTTCCATGATTGGAACAGTTGTGGATGCGCCTCTCCAACCCAGAGAAAGGCAATCCATCATGGAGTGCTGAAGGCTGAATCCCCTATTCCTAGTAAAAGGATTAATTAAAGCCTTAAGGGTCTGCCATGGCAGCCTCTGCTTGAAACTCTAAGGAAATTAACCTGCCCTCCCAGATAAAGAAAAGTCAGAGATTTATTCAGGCTGGTACCTTAGTTTGATCAAGTGACACAGTGTCAATAGTCTTAACAAAGAAATCTTCCAATACTTGCCCGGGTTTATTGTTTAAATTTTCAAATGGTGGCGGGGGGGGGGGGGGGGCTCCAGTGCCCACACAGCTGCCTGTAATGGGTCCTCTAGGCAGTTCACCGGGAAGCTCTGATGTGTTCCAGTGAAGGAATCCCTCCCCACAAAGCCAGCCTTCACCCGGGCCCCAGGGATTCTCTCCACTTTGATGCCCACCATTTAACATGATCGAGTCCCCATTTGGGGTCGTTGCATTTAGAGAGAATAAGTCTTCAAAGGCAGGCAAAGCAACTTGTTATCAAAACAGAATCTACGAAGCAATTGTGCTTCTCTAAGATACAAAACTGAATCCTGTGGCTTGATACCAAAACACCAGCTTTGATTCTTTTTTTGAACCCTACATTTCAGAAGCCCAGACTTCTCCCTGTGAAGTGAAAATTGCCTTCTGGTGGAGAGAGGTTTTAATGATCACTTTGCTTCCTGCGTCTCCATGGTGACAGGCGCACACAGCCCACCCCTCCTCCTGCTTTATTAGGCCTTTCTTCCTCTCTGGAAAGTAATCAATCAAGCCCTATAGACGCCTTTGTGACCGGTTTATCACCTAAACAATCAACGCTGCCATGGGGGTGGAAGAGTGGACAGAGTCCACACACTGTCACGAAACCGGGCTCTGTCCTGGCGCACGCCCTTCCTCTCCCTGCCGGCGGCTCTGCCCAGCACACCTGTCCGGGGGGCTAGCGCGCCCAGGTGCGCCAGGCCCCGCTGGAGTCAGGCGCCCGGTGGAAGCCCTCAGCGCGGTGGCCTCAGCTGCGGAGCGCTGCCCTCCAGGAGCGGATGCCCAAGCGGGGACGTCCGGAGCTGGGGCCCGGCCGTGGGGAGGGAGGGAAGGGCCCAGAACCGGCGCTGGGCGGAGGCGGCCACGGGTCTGCCTCTCTTCCCCCAGCCGGTCAGCACCCGAGGAAGGGAAGCCCCCTTCGAGGGGACGGCAGAGCTCACCAGCCAGAGAGGAGGGGAAGCTGCGGGGCCTGGCTCTACCCAGGAAATCAGCTCTTTTATGGACAAAGGGCTCCGAGGCGCCCCAGCCCTGCGAGACTGGGGATAGGAACCGCGGGGCCGAGCGCCGGTTCCTGCCGCGGCTCCCCGAATGCAGGCGGGGCGCGGAGCCGCGCGGGGTCCTGCTCCCAGCACCACCTGCCTCGGGCCTCCCCGACCCCGCCCGCGGCCCCCGCCCAGCCCGTTACCTGGGTTCTCCCCGGCGTCCGCGGAGGAGGTGGCCGAGGAGTCGGTGAGGACGCTGGGGTCACTCTGCGAGCGGCCCCGCGACACGAGGCAGCCGCTCCCGTCCTCCGACGCGGCCATGGGCCCGGCCGGCGCGGGGGCAAGTTAGAGCGAGCCGCGTGGAATCAGAGCATCCGAGGTGGCCAAGGTCACCGGCGAGGGGGCTGGAGGGGACGTCTTTTTAAAAAAGAAAATTAAAAAAAAAAAAAAAAAAAAAAAAAAAAAAAGGCCGGGAAAGGAAAAGAGCTGGAGAAAGACGCCGGGGCCGGGGCTGGCTTCAGGGCGGGGAGACAATAGCCTCGCCGGCTGCAGCCAGGCGCATCCCGGCGTGCGCGGCCTCGCTTTGTTATTTATTCGTGTTTATTCCCATTCTTCAGTCTATATTCCAGGAAAAAAAAAAAAGTTGAACCAGGAAATAAAAACTTTTTCTTGTCAGTGTTTATTGCGTGCTTGGGGCAGGGGGTGATGTCCTGGAATGTCTGGGGGCGCTCCCTCCCCCCACCCCACCCCCCACCCCCCAGGAAAAAAGGGAAAAGGAAGAATCTTTGCTCTTGCAATTGCTTTAATCTGAAAGCTGTTCTTGGAGCATCTGTTGGAAAACATTAGGATTCTCCCATCATGCCGCGCGAGAGGAGCATGACGTCACGGGTGAGGGGCGTGAGAAGGCGCGTGGCCACTAGGAGGGGTCGCACATACCTGGACCGCGCGCAGGGGTTGGGGAGGCGGGGCCGGACCCTGGGTTAGGAGCCGCCCACCCTCCCAAGCCGTGCTCTAGAAACAAGAAAGCTTCCTAGTCCCGCTTCCTCCCCTCCCGGAGGAAAGGGAACCCTGAGGGCCTCTAATTTCCCCAGCAGCTGCAGACAGCTGGTTTCCCTGATCCTTCCTCTCCTGGGACTGGGAGGCCAGTGGGTCCCGACGCGCCCACCCCGGCACCGGAGGGGAGCGACCTGAGGCTTCCTCCCCGCAACCACCTGGCCTGGGCCTGCTAGGGCACCGGACACTCCGAACCCTCCTCCCTGCCGGGGAGGGAGAGGGAAGAGGCCACGGGCGCTTTCCAGTGAGGCTTTTCCGCAGACGCCCTTAGGAACCTGAGGGGCCAGGCAAGGGAGGCAACACCCCCCAGGGCTGCCACTCACAGAGGTGTCCTCCAGGGTGCTAAGGAGCGATTCTCACCACCCCAGCGGTGGTGTGGGGTGAACGCAGGCAGGCAGCTGCTGCTTCCCCAGCCAGGGCAGGGAAGGCAGAAAGTCCAGGAAAGGGGCAGAGACGGGGGCGGAATGGTGGTGTCACCTGGCATGGTCCTGGAAGGTGCCCAGAGGAGGAGGCATTTCAACAGACATCAGGATTCAAGGGCCATAGAGACACCTGGGAGAGGACACCTCCATTTCAATTTCTCAAACAACCCCATGGGGCAGCCCCACTCTGAGTCCCCTTTGCAGGTGCTGGAAGGGGTCGGGGGAAGTGGGGAGAGTTGCTCACCAAGGGTCCTCCTGCTGGGGACAGAGCCCTCCCTAAGGCTGCCCCCATCAGATTAGCACCTACAGCAGGGCCTGGGAGTGCAGTGTGAGCGCAGGCAGTGTGGACGAAATCCCGATTAAGCACCAAGGACATAACTGAGCGGGGTGGTGGTAGGGAGGGGGAATAAAGTGGATGTTCACTCCATACAGAGCTTTGGGCTCTTAGCAGCAGTTATTTCAGCAGCATCAGTCACCTCTAAAGAAAGGACTCATTCATTCATTCAGACTATGTGCAGAGTCGAGTGTGTGCCAGGCACCACACCAGGCATTAGGGACCTAGCAGTGCACAAACACAGAGACGCCCCACCTCCTTGAGTCTTCCGGGAAAGGGGGAGGGTGAAGCCGAGAATGGTCACCAACACACTAATAAGATGCCCAAATAATCATTTAATTACAGTTGGCAATTAACATCAGGAAACAAAGAGGAAACTGGTGGGAAACTGCTAGGAATAGATACGTTTTATCCATATAAAAATGTGCTGGCTGGATGTGGCCTGCCAGCCTTGGACTGAGCATTTTGCAGGGGGACCTCATTCCTTCCTACAACTGCCCTGGTAGGTGAGAGCTACTGTGGTCTCTACTTTTGAGATGAGGGCAACTTCAAGAGGTGAGCACTCTTGCCCAGGTCACAAGCCAGCACGTGGAAGAGCTGGGCCACAGCCAATGCTCTTGGCCCAGGGTCTCTCCAAGTGGGTCTTCAACACCTCCCACTCCAAGTCCCCAGGGGCTGTCCTGACACACTGAGTACCGGCCCCATGGGAAGGTTTCTGAATCCTTGCCCCCAGCCATGCCTTGGGCCCCTTCCAAGTCTGGGTGAGTGAACACCTGAGACAGTTTAGTTCCATTGGAAGGAAGCCTGCAGCTGACCTAGCCGTAGCAGGTGCAGAGATGGTGGGGACAGGCAGGAAGGGATAGAGGCCAGAGACTGGCTATAGGTGGGGGAGAGGAGAAAGGTCACACCAGAGGTCTCCAGCTGTCTGTCATTTGCCAACCATCCCTATGTTTTTTAGCCTTCCCTATTTAAAACCTATCCTTCCATTGCCTTAAGATCTGTCTTTAAATCAACTCTTTGCACTTAAATATATTTTTTCTTTTCTTTCTCTCTCTCTCTTTTTTTTTGAAAGAGTTTTGCTCTGTTGTCCAGGCGGGAGTGCAGTGGCTATTCACAGGGGCAGTCATAGTGCACTACAGCCTCAAGCTCCTGGGCTCAAACAATCCTCCCACCTCAGCCTTCTGAGTACTTGGGAGTACAGGTGTGCACCTCCACACTTGGCCGACATGCATGTTAAAGGAAGCCTTCGATAGGACTGATGGAGCACAGCCTCGCTGGCTGGCATTGGTGGGAGGGACCACAGCACTAACTCAATACCTGAGTCCACTCTTGGCCTGAGCTGTCTCCTGTGTGGTTAAAAAGGGCCCAAGGGTGAGAGAGGAGTTCAGCCAGGCAGGCAGCGAATAGAGACATCCTCCTTAATGTTACCATAAAGACGAAGACCAGAAGGAACTTTCTATCTAAGCCAATGTTACTGCCTTGTCCGTGTACCACCAAAAATTATCCCTGGTCCCTTCACATGGTCTACACTGCAGCACCCATTCACCTGCCCCACCAAACTGTGTATGGATGAGGGTTAAAAACATATAAAAGGATAAGACTTGGCATTTGAGCTCAGGAGCCCACATGGAGTGGGGAAGCAGAAGATGAGATGCAACCAAGTTTTATTTCTTAGAAGTATATATTTTAGCAAAGCACTGTGGTCTGCTAAAGGTAGGTAGAGCTGGAGCTGTTCCTTATATTATTCTTTGGCTTTGAGATGTTCCATACTAAAAATAGTTTTAAATTTAAAAAAAGTTAGGAATCCCACCTCTACTGATCAATAGAAAATAATAAGGTCTCCGGGTAAATTGCCTGCAGGAGAGACTTTGGCCTTCAAAGTCGGTCATCTCCAGACCATGACCGGCTGGAGCCCTGTAAGGATCTGGTACCCAAGGTGTGTGACAGGCACCTGTTTGGAGGAGGGTTTCTAGCCTTGAGGGCCCACAAGAGGTTTTTGTGAAAGTCACCAACTGTCCCTCCTCAACAAGATCCCTGGCAAGGGGTGGATTTGGAAGGCCATTGCAGAAACCCTATTGGAATGAACAAAGCTTCATAATGGCCAAAAAATTACAAACAACCTAAATGTCCATAGACTGATAAATGGGTAAACAAAATGTGGTCCATTCTTACTGTAGGACAATATGCAGCCATGAAAAGGAGGGACACACTGATACGTGCCACAATCACGTGCAGATGAACCTGGAAAACATTACACAAGTAAAAGAAGCCAGTGGTAGAAGGCCACGTGCCACATGAACCCAGTTATATGCAATGTCCATCAAATCAGAAAGCAGATCTGTGGATGCTGAGGATGGGGAGTGGGGGAAGAGAGGGGCTGACTGCGAATGGGTACAGAGTTTCTTTTTTGAGTGCTAGAAATGTTCAAATGTTCTAAAATTAGATTATGGTGATGGTTTTATAACTCTGTAAATATACTAAAAACCACTGAATTTTATACTTTAAATGCGTGAACTTAATGATATGTAAATTCTTTCAATAAAGCTTTCTTTAAAAAAAAAAAAAAAAGCAGATAGAGGCACTAGGCTGAGCTTTGAATTTGGAGGACTGGGTTCCGCTTCTTGCCCTGGTGGATATAATCACACTGAAACCCTCCCTGTCTCCACCCAGATTCCAGATCAGATAGAAGCTCATCGAAGGACCCCCCTTCTGCCCCTTGATCTCCTTGATCTGAAAACCCAAAGCCATTTCCTGACTCAGGGCAGCTCCGATAACCCAGCACCGCTCCCTGAAGAACACAGAGATGGGACAGAGTCAGTCCAAATTGCCCAAATCCTTTTCAAAACTCACAAAACTGCAAAGGCAAAGGCGGTTTCCTCTGCCCAGGGGCAGCCAGGGAGCACATCACTGCAAAGGTGGCTCAGGGATGGCAGACTGCCTCCAACACACAGCGCATGTATGAGGTACCCCCGCTCATTAGGGAGTGGTGAGGAATGGTACCCCAAGACCAATTCCAACCCTACACACCTCCCCAGTTGGTCTCATTCTTAAAACAGGTACAGACCAATGGATGCATCCAACTACCCAATATTTCCTAAGCATCTATTCTGTGCCCAAACAGGCACTTTGCCAGGAATACCACCATGAATGAGATATGATTGCACATTGGCTTTGTGGAGCTTGAGGTCTAGCACAGAAGACAAGATTGACTAATATGAATCAAAGGATCAATTAATTTCAGTGAGCGCAGCGTGCAGGATGCCTCATCTGGAGCAGTGAGGGAGCCTGGTTTGAAGAAGCGATGCTCTGGAAGTGCACGGGCAAATGGAAGCCAACTGGACATGCAAGGGAGGAAGGGTGCCCCGGGCAGAGGGAAGAGCCTGAGCAAAGACCACGAGGTGGGAGCAGCATGGAGCCCTGGAGTCCCTGCAAAGAGGCCAGAGCAAGGGTCTGCAGCCACAGAGAGGGGACGACCCAGACCATGCACCATCTCACGGACTCAGGAAGAGCCTGATTTTGTTCCAAGGATGGTGGAAAGCCACTGAGGCAGTGGTGGGTCTCCAGAGCATCCTTCTGGCTGCTGTTAGAGAAGGGACACGTGGGGCAAGGGAGGAAGCAGCGGGATGGACCAGGAGGCTGGAAATCATCCTGGTGGGTGGTGGCAGCAGCTTGGCCCAGCAGGAATAGGCAGAGGCACCCAGCAGGCTGGACTCGGTGTCCTCTGAAGGTGGCTCCCACAGGTTTGCAATGGATGAGCTATGGGTGACTACAGAGAGAAGCCAAGGATACCTCCAGGGTTTTTTTGTTTTGTTTTGTTTTGTTTTCTAGTTAACCATTTATGAGGTGGGTAGAATTGAGGTAACCAGCAAAGCTGATATTGACAACAGGGTGGGTGTGATGCTATTTCCTGGGTGGGGAGGATCAGATCAGGGAGGGATGAGGCAGAAAAGAGGAGGAGCCCCGTTTGACAAGCAGCCTTTGGGGTGATGTGGAAGAGTCTGCTGCCCTGGCTCAGCAACCATCGATACTCACAGGCACCGTCTACTTGATCAGGGCAGGCAATGGAAGGGCACACGCTCATACCGGTTGCAGATGAGCATGGTCACGGTTCCATCGTGGCCTTTCCATGGCTCAAGGGGCAAGTGTTAAACCAACTGTGGTGGTGGCTCTCCTGAGACCAACCCGCTGTGGGGCTTCAGCTCCAGGTAAACCCAACTTCTGAAGGGCCCTTCCAATCCAACCAAACATACTTTAAAGGCATCCAGAGTGTGTGGCAATGGGATTGTACATTGAAACCAACCACTGGCCTGAGGCTGCTTCTTGCAGGCACTTAGACGGTTAGCTCAATTCTGCAGTTTTCTTATGCTACCAACTGCTTTCCTAGGGCCCTGGAGAGCTGATGGGCCAAGAACCTGGATGGTGGCAATGTCAGCTCCACAGGCACGGAATGTGCCTGGGAGGTCGTAGTCTCCCAGTACATAAATATCCGTTGATGAATAAATGAATGAATGTGCATGGCGGAGCCTAGCCGGGCAACTGCCCTGCTCCAGGAGTGAAGGTTCAGCCTCCCCACAGCCCAAGCTGGCTCCAGGCTTTGTGGGACTGAGGGGCTCACGCTGCCTGTGCTGCCTCAGTCCCCCAGGACAATCTGGGTTCTTCTCTGGGACTCCAGGGAACTCTTGTTCACCCTTAATGTAAAAATAACTCATTCAGCAAACTTCAAATGCTTACGAAGAACTGCTCAAGCCACCCTCTCAGGCTAAACTCATAGGGGACCATCCAAAGAGAAGCAAGAAGGCAAAACACCAGTGTGGGAGTTCCAGGACCCAAGGAAAGATGAAGGCAAAACCACCACTCTGGCAGAGGCCAGGTTCGTCAGGTGGGCAGCCGCGCCCTCTGCTGGTCACCTGGAAAAACAACACCTGAAGTAGTGGCGGGTGGGATTGGTCCTTGGACCTGGCTTGATGACATAGCCTTGAACTTCACTTCCTGCACCTTTGACCACATCCCTGAGGGACTCTCTACCTACAGCTGTGACCATAGACTACCCAGAGTGGTGCTCAATGCAATGCCAACCAAGGCTTTTTAAAAACAACACACCCAGCTCTTCTAGAACCAAATCCCTGATTTCACCATTCACGGCCTCTGCCCTGAAGGGCACTGGCAGCCAGAGTCGCCCTGAAAAAATGTGGTGTGAGCATCCCATGGCTTCCTGGAGATGTGCCCAGCCTTCCTTGGGGTCAAGTCCACTCAAGCTGTCTAGGGCAGGAGCCACAGACCCAGGCACAAGATCAGGTCCCAACATTTTCTGACTGTGTGGCCCTGCTGAGCCTCGGTGTATACTTGAGAAGAAGAAAACCTAGCTTACAGGGTTTGGGCATTTGACGTAGCACAGAGAAGCCCTCAGTACGCTTTCACCATTAGCAGAACAAAAAGTTCCTTGTGAGAGACCATCTGCCCTTTGATATTCTCCTTCCGTGCCCCCAGCACATCCAGGTGACTGGGAGAGGGGCCTATGAGGCAGCAGAGATAGAAGACAGAACCCAGAGCAGAGAAACACAACCCGAGGCAGGGAGGCTTTCGACAGGGAGGGTGGAAAGCAGCCCCACTGGCCCCTGCACTCTTGTGTCATGGGCCACTGACCCATCTTGTATGTTGTCAGCACAAAGCTATAGACCTCCAGGTGACTTTTCCTCCATCCTGGGTCCCCCCACACAGTGACAGATACTGCATGCTCTGACTCTAGCTAACGAAAGGAGAGGAACAGGCTTCTGGGGCCTCTGGGAACGACTGCTGATAGACAGAGAGAGCCACTTACAGAAAAAGCTTTTGTCACCATTGCAGGTGCAGTTTGCAGTCCTGACTGCATTCCTGCTTCCTGCCCTGGAGTGCCCTGTGGGGCCTGGAACTACAGCAGCCAGCCTGTGACCCTGCAGCAACACACACGAGGATGAAACGCTAACAGCAGAGAAAGACCTTGCACCTGTCTCCCTCCTGATCTCTTGTAAAGGCGCCAAACATCCTGCTGGGATAGGCCTCTGATAGTAGGGTTTTCATTTACTTAACACTTCGCTCTTACCACGTGCCAGCCATTGTTCTAAAAACTTTACAATGATTGACATGGCTAATGCTGAAACTACCCAAATCAGGTAGAACTGTGATTTTCCCATTTAGCAAATGAGGAAAACGAGAGGCAAAGTTCTTAAGTACTTGCCCCAGGTCACAAACCTACAAAGCCAGGACTGGATCCCATGTCCTCAGCTCCAGAGCCCAGGCTGTTATTGCATCAAATATACCCCAACTCACACAGGCAGGAACTTCATGCTTTTGTTGGGCCCCCCGAAAAGTCACTGACTTGATGATGATAAAGGAGGAGGAAGTATGAAAGGAAGAGGAGGAGGTAACAAGATTAATGCTGATAGCATTTTTGTAGATCCTAGAGCTTACCAAGGACCTCGCATGCATTGATTTATAATCTTGTGAGGTTGGAATAATCATCCTCTTTTTACAAACAGTGAAGTTGAGGCTCAGACAGGGTATCTAACAAGGGTTACCAACAGGACAGAAAAGGACTCCTACATTCCTTCCATAATACCAGCTCCAGCTCCTTCCTCTGGCCTCCCCAACCCACCAAAATCTCTACCAGCAACCCCAGCTTACAAAGCAGACATTTGCTCAACAAACATGCACCAAACACTGACTCCATGCCAGGCCCTGTCCTGTGTGCCATCAGGCATGGGATGGCTTGGCCCAGTCTGCGTGGTGAAGGGGTAAGCCGTGTCCAACACCATCACAGCATGGAGAGGTAGGAGTGTACGGAGCCACTGGCCAGGCTGGGAAGCTCAGGGAAGCTCCAGGAAATGGCCTTTCATTGGTGCCTGCACGTGACCTATATTTGTTGAGTACCTGCTATGCATCAGGCACTGGTGATCCAGCAGTACCCAAAACAGATGCAAAAATACACCACCGCCCTGCTGAGCAGACCTTGGAAGGACACAGAGGAATTTGCTGAGCAGACACACAAACTATGTATGCCAATGTCCAGAGGTATTACACGCAGAATAACTCATCCACATCAAAGATAATTGTCAGACAATAAAATGTTTTTGAAGTTTTTAACCTAAGAATTTGAACAGGCATTAAATTGTGCTATATTCACAAAATGAAATACCATACAACAGTGAAATTAACCAGACAAAAACCCGGGTAGGTATCACAATATTCTGTTAAAGAAGACTATGTTCTATCTCATTCCATTTACAGAAGGTTCAGTACCAGGGCCGGGCATGGGGGCTCATGCCTATAACCCAGCACTTTGGGAGGCCAAGGTGGACAGATCTCTTGAGGTCCGAAGTTCAAGACCAGCCTGGTCAACATGGTGAAACCCTGTCCCTACTAAAAATATACACACACAAAAATTAGCCAGGCATGGTGCTGTGTGCCTGTAGTCCCAATTACTTGGGAGACGGAGCCAGGAGAATCGCTTGAATCTAGGAGGTGGAGGTTGCAGGGATCCAAGATCATGCCACTGCACTCCAGCCTGGGCAACAGAGTGACCTCTGTCTGAAAAAAGAAAACAAAGAAAAATAAAAACCAAACAACACTACTTGATGATGTTAGACTGCAGAGAATAGCTACCCGTGGAGGAGGGGTTTTGTTAAGAGCGGACACGAGGGGGCTTTGGGATCCAGGTTATATTCTGCTTCTTGAACTGCGTTCTGCCTACAGAGGTGTGTTCACTTGGTGAAAATTCATCAAGATGAATGTTTACGGTATCTGCACTTTTTAACAGGTATCTTACAGTTAAGAGTAAAAAATAAAAGTAAAGAAGAAAGGCAGAGCAGACTTCAGAGCAAGAGAAGCTACCAGGGACAACAAAGGGCATTACATAATGATAAAGGAGTCAATTCTCCAAAAAGACATAACAATCCATAACATGTACGCACCTAATAACAGACGTCAAAATACATGAGGTAAAAATAGACAGAACTTCAAAGAAAAAAAATAGATGAATCCAGGATTAAAGTTGGTGACCGCAACACCCGTCTATCAGAAACGAACAGACCCATCAAGCAGAAAATCAGTAACGACAGAGTTGAACTCAACAGCACCATCAATCAACTGGATGTAACAGACATCTATAAACCACTTCATCCAACAACAGTAGAATACCCATTCTTCTCAAGCTCACATGAAATATTCACCAGGATAGACCACATTCTGGGACACAAAATTCACATTAACAAATGTATTTATTTATTTATTATTTTTGTTCTTATTTTGAGAGGCTGGAGTGTGGTAGCGTAATCTTGGCTCACTGCAACCTCCACCTCCCAGGTTCAAGCCATTCTCCTGCCTCAACCACCCGATTAGCTGGGACTACAGGCGTGCGCCACCATGCCGGGCTAAGTTTTGTATTTTTTAGTAGAGATGGGGTTTCACCGTATTGGACAGGCTGGTCTCGAACTCCAGACCTTGTGATCCACCTGTCTCGGCCTCCCAAAGTGCTGGTATTACAGGTGTGAGCCACCACGCCTGGCACAGTAACAAATTTAAAAGAAATTACACAACATCTGCTCTCAGGCCACAGTGAAATTAAACTAGAAATTACTAACAAAAAGATAACTGGAAAATCTCAAAACGTGGAGATTGAACAACACACCTCATGTGCCACATAGGTCAAAGAAGAAATCTCGAGTGAAATTTAAAAATATTTTGGACTGAACAAAAATAAAACACAACTTATGAAAATTTGTGAGTGCAGTGAGAACAATGTTTAGAGTGAAATTTGTAACACTGAATGTATATCCTAGAAAAGAAGAAAGATCTAAAATCAGTTATCTGAGGTTCTACCTTAGTAAACTAGAAAAAGAAGAGCAAATTAAATCCAAAGCAAGCAGATACAAAACTAATAAAAAATTAGAGCATAAATCAATGAAATTCAAAACAGAAAATCAATAAAGAAAATCAATGAAACCAAAACCTGGTACTTTGACAAAACATCAATAAAATTGTTAAGTCTGTAGCCAGCTTAACTAAGAAAGTGAGAGGACACAAGTTACTAATAGCAGAAGTGAAAGAGGGAACACACATTGCAGACCCCATGAACATTAAAACGATAATGACAGAATACTCTGAACAATTCTATGTCCACAAATTTGATGACCTAGATGAAAGGAACTGACTCCTTGAAAGACACAATCTGACAAAACTCAGACAGGTTTTCAACATTGTGTGTCTGTTTAACATTGTTCAAGTTCAACTAATGCCATAAGACAGGAAAAGGAAAAATAAAAAGTACCTAGATTAGGAAGGAAGAAATAAAACTGTCTTCATTCACAAATGACATGAAAATCTATGTATAAAATAAAAAAAAAACTCGACCAAAAAGCCTCCTGAAACTAATAAATTATTGTAGCAAGGTTGCAAGATACAAGGATAACATACAGAAGTTAATCTCTTTCTATAAACCAGCAATGAGCAAGTCACCCCCCAAAAATAAAATACCTGGGTATACATCTAACAAAATATGTATAAGATTTGAGGAAAATGACAAAACTCTGATGAAAGAAATCCAAGAACCAAATAAATGGAGAGAGAATCCATGTTCATGGATGGGAAGGCTGCTTAATATTGTCATGTCAGTTCTTCGCTATTTGATCCATAAAGTCAATGCAATCTCAGTCAAAATCAGTTGTGACTATTCACAAACTGAATCTCAGATTTATATGGAGCGGCAAAAGGCCTAGAATACCCAACACACTGTTGAAGGAGAAGAACAAAGTTGGAGGACTGGCATTCCCAACTTTAAGACTTACTATAAAGCTACATTAATCAAGACAGTGTGATACTGGCAGAAAAACAGACAAATAAATCAGTGGAATTGAATAGGGAGCTCAGGAATTGATCCACATAAATATAGTCAACTGATTTTTGACAAAGGATCCAAGACAATATAATGGAGAAAAGGAAGTCTTTTCAACAAATGTTCTCAAACAAGAGGATATCCACATGCAGAAAAATAACTGAATCTAGACACAAGCCTTAAAGCCTTCACAAAAATTAATTCAAAATATACCATAGAACTAAATGTAAAACATAAAACTGTAAAACTCCTAGAAGATAATACAGGATAAAAGTCTAGAAAACCTTAGGTTTTGTGAGGACTTTTTAGATGCAATATTACGGCATAATCCTTGAAAGAAATAATTGATATACTGGACTTCATTAAAATAAAAAAAGTCTACTTTGTACAGACACTGTCAAGAGATTGAAAAGAGAAGCTGAAGACTGGGAGAAAATATTTGTAAAACACATACCTAATAAAGGACTGTTATCCAAAATATACAAAGAACTCTTGAAACTCAACAGGAAGAGAATGAACAATTTGATTTAAAAATGGGCCAAAAGCCTGAATAGATCACCTCACCAAAACAACCTACAGATGCTAAATAGTACATGAGAAGATGCTCCAAACATTATGCCATTAGAGAAACGCAAACTGAAACCACAATGAGAGACCATTGCTCACCCATCAGAATGGCCAAAGTCCAGAACACTGACAATACCAAATGCTGGTGAGAATGTGGAGCAACAGGAACTCTCATTCACATTCACTGCTGCTGAGAATGCAAAATCGTGCAGCTACTTTAGAAGACAGCTTGGTGGTTTCTTACAAAACTAAAACTCCTCTTACCACACGATCCAGAAATTGCCTTCCTTGGTATTTATACAAAGATGTTGAAAACTCATATCTACACAAAAACCTGCACACGGATTTTTATAGCAACTTTATTCATAATTGTCAAAATTTGGAAGCAACCAAGATGTCCTTCAGCAGGTGAGTAGACAAACAAACTATGGTAGATCCAGACATTGGAATATTATTCAGTACAAAAAAATGAGCTATAAAGCCATGAAATGATATGGAGGAAATGTAAATGCATATTGCTCAGTGAAAGAAGCAGATCTGAAAAGACCACACACTGTATGATTCCAACTCTATGCTGTTCTTGAAAAAGGCAAGATTATGGAGACAATAAAAAGATGAGTGGATGCCAGGTGTTGCAGAGAAGGAAGAGAGGAATGAATAGGTAGAGCACAGAGGATTTTTAGGGCAGTATCTCTATGATACTATAATGAGGGGTAGGTGTCATTATAAATTTGTCTGAAAATTGAATGATTTTGTCTTTAAAAAAATGAATGAAAAAAACTACCATCAGAGTGAACAGGCAACCTACAGAATGGGAGAAACTTTTTGCAATCTACTCATCTGACAAAGGGCTAATATCCAGAATCTACGAAGAACTCAAGCAAATTTACAAGAAAAAAACAACCAACCCCATCAAAAAGTGGGCAAAGGATATGAACAGACACTTCTCAAAAGAAGACATTTACGCAGCCAACAGACACATGAAAAAATGTTCATCATCACTGGCCAAAGAAATGCAAATCAAAACCACAATGAAATACCATCTCACACCAGTTAGAATGGCAATCATTAAAAAGTCAGGAAACAACAGGTGCTGGAGAGGATGTGGAGAAACAGGAACACTTTTACACTGTTGGTGGGACTGTAAACTAGTTCAACCATTGTGGAACACAGTGTGGAGATTCCTCAAGGATCTAGAACTAGAAATACCATTTGACCCAGCCATCCCATTACTGCATATATACCCAAAGGATTATAAATCATGCTGCTATAAAGGCACATGCACACGTATGTTTATTGCAGCACTATTCACAATAGCAAAGACTTGGAACCAACCCAAATGTCCAACAATGCTAGACTGGATTAAGAAAATGTGGCACATATACACCATGGAATACTATGCAGCCATAAAAAAGGATGAGTTCATGTTCTTTGTAGGGACATGGATGAAGCTGGAAACCATCATTCTGAGCAAACTATCACAAGAACAAAAAACCAAACACCACATGTCCTCATTCATAGGTGGGAATTGAACAATGAGAACACTTGGACACAGGAAGGGGAACATCACACACTGGGGCCTGTTGTGGGGTAGGGGGAGGGGGGAGGGATAGCATTAGGAGATATACCTAATGTAAATGATGAGTTAATGGGTGCAGCACACCAACATGGCACATGTATACATATGTAACAAACCTGCACATTGTGCACATGTACCCTAGAACTTAAAGTACAATTAAAAATAAATAAATAAAATTAAAAAAAATTTAAAAATGTATGAATTGTTCTAAAGAATGAGTGAATGTACATCACCAATGATACATCCTAATGTAAACCATGGACTGCGGGTGATCTTCCTGCGTCCATGTGGGTGCATCACTTGTAACAGATGTACTGCGCTGGTGGGGGATGTTGATAATGTGTGGGGCTATGCATGTTGGGATGGGGGTCTATGGAATATCCCTGTACCTTCCTCTCAGTTTTGCTGTGAACCTAACACTGGTCTTAGAAAGAAAGAAGGGTCAAGGTTTAGAAATACTGGTGCAAAGGCCTGAGTGGAATAAGGGAATCAGCCATAGGCACAGGGCTCTCTAAGGAAAGAGCATGCCAGGCGTGGGAAACAGCACACACAAAGGTCCTGCGATGAGATCTGCTTGGAAGACATCTGTAGGCTCATACATAGCAACTACTGTGATACACTGTTAATAGAAATATCAAGGTGTGCGGAAGCATACACAGAATAGGAATGGTGTGTGTGTGTGTGTGTGTGTGTGTGTGTGTATTTCAAAAGCCACACACAAAAGTTTTGTGTAGACTTTCCAGAAGGATTCAGAGGCAACACTGGTGACCTCTTAGAGCCACGGCACTTCTCTGGGAGCAGCCAGAGAAGACCCAGAGGCCTAGAGAGTTGAGGGGTGAGAGAAGCTGATTTTTGCCTTACGTCCTACTGTATTCTTTATATTTTTACCATATATATCTATCGCTTTATAGAAAAACAACACAGAATAAAGTAACAGAGGCCTTGGCCCTGCTGCGGCAACACTCTCGGCCCTTTAACATTCACCGTTCTCCCAAGGCCATGGGCGAAGGGTCTGGAGAGCTTTGCAGAAATGGAGTCTCAGTGGATCTCAGTGGGTCTCAGTGGATGAGATCAGCCATGAGCTCTCCCCCAATGGCACTGCACTGTGGGAAAAAGAAGGCAGAATCCCCTAAAGAAAGGAATTCGTCCTGGCCCCCATGATGAGGAGCTGGAGTTGCTGGTGCCTCAAAGCGGTCCCTGGTCCACCTCACCCAAAAACACTTCAGCTGTCTTCCTGAGGCCTCAGCTTCCTCATCTGTACCCTAAAATACCCACCAAGTTCCCCGCATGGTGTCACTCAGGAAGATGTGGAGGCCAAGACCAGAGCGGGGAGATGAGTGGGGAGCCTTGCCCGGGTGGAGACCTGCGAAGTGGACGCTGACGGGAGCCACCGGAAGTGGGGAACTGAAGCACTGGGGCCCCGTGGGAGGGACTCTGATGGGACTCTGATGGCTCAGCCTGGAGGGAGGAGCAGGTGCCTTCGGAGAGGATGAGATGTGTCTATGCGAGGGATGGGAATGGCCAGAACCCTGTCAAGGGCAGGCTGGGGCTGGTGCAAATTACTGGGGAGGCTGCCTCATCCCTGGCGCTGCACCATGTGCTAGAATGTTCTACGAGAATGAAGATGGTGTACGTGGCACTGTCCATCATGGAAGCCACAAGTGTTGAGAATGCTTAAAATGTGATGCATGCTGCAGAGGACCTGAATTTTTAATTTCATCTCATTTTAGTTCATTTAACATTCAAATAAATTTCAATAGCCACATATGGGACATGGGTCCTGCATAGGACAGCACAGCACTCAGAGATGACGATGATTAGGTCATGAGGGCCCCACCCTCATCAGTGATAAGTGCCTTATAAAAGAGGGTCCAGGGAGCCCTGTGTACACCTTTCGCTTGTGAGGACGTAGCAGCAAGGAACCACCTCTGAGCAACTGGCACTCACCAGACAGCAAATCTGCCGGCACCTTGATCTTGGACTTTGCAGCCTGCAGAACAGTGAGCAATAAATTTCTGCTGTTTCTAAATTATCCATCTAAGATATTCTGTTGTTGCAGCCAAAAAAGTCTAAGACAGGAACCAGCAGAGCTCCTCGAGGCCACAGATCCAGGGAGCAGGAGGACTGGCGTGGATCTGTCCCCTCAGGCCTCCTTCTTAACCACCAGGCTTTACCCCCTGACCCCAGTGAAGGAAAGAATAAACAAACAAACAGGCAAAGTTGAAAGTCTAACACCTGGTGAAACAGGCACTGCAGATGCTGGATGGGACTGAAACCAGCAACCAGGATGACTGGCTGCATCTGCCCAAATAGAAAATGTCCTGTCCCAGCTCATCCAGTTCTTGTCATCTACTCCAGAGAAACCCCAAACACAGGAAGGTATGCATGAGGCCGATCAAGTGGAAACAACCTAAACATACCTCAAAGCAGAACGGCTGCCCTGTGGTATATCCACACTAGGGAATAGCACTCAGCGGCTTCCTTGTACTGCAAAAGATCTTTGTAGTCTAACATCATTGGAGCTCTTATTTCCTGGGTTAGTAAATAACATAACAATGCCATCATCACTCATGGAGCACACACACTCACGCACACACATGCACACATGAGTGCACACACACTCACCAGTACCATAGATTCCCACAGATACATATGACTATGGAAGCACAGGGTGGATGCTCTGGGCATCCCCGTCCTCCATGGTGAAACAGCTGCCTACAGAAGCGGAGAGAAGAGCCTAGAGTCCACGATGGCGACTGTCCGAGCTCCCTGTGCCCCTACTCAAAATGCTTTCATTTTTGCCAGAAGGAGGAGATCATGAAATACTTACATAATTAGAATGTTAATAATAAATAAAAGAGCAAATCTATAACCCTCTTCTAGAATTAGCATTGTTGTACACACTTTTAGGTGTTTACTTCTTTTCTTTAACTTTTAAAGGAAGATCTTTCATGTTTAAATAATGCCCCTTGTCACCCAAACATGTTCTCCTTCTGCCAGTTCAATGTGGACGTTTCCTATGTTTCCTGGATTTATATACTTAAGACAGTTGTTTCTTTTCCCAGCAGAGTCCATGGAGCTGGGCTTACGGACTCACTACAGCACAGATTCGTGCCACCAGCACCGCATCGCAGCAACTGTAGATTAAGTACTTTACAGAGTAACCATTCAAAAGCAGTCTCGTAGCCCGAGCTATAAATTACAGAAAATCCACAGCACTAGGCTTATAGGTAGTGCTTTAAAAATAGATCTTACGTTCTGCAGCCGTAGCAATGATGATCCCGAGAATCAACCTGTACAAAGCTATAAATAGTGACGGCCGTCCGTGTTTGCACAGAAGCTGTGATCTCTCTCGGCGCCCACCATTCATTAAAACCGATGCGCGCACTGAAGCTGGTGGGTCCGCCGGGATTTTGCATTTGGGGAAAGCAATTATTTAGGCAATTAAATTCTGGCGCCCTCACCGGCCTTCGCCCTGAGATATTAACAATAGTGCAAAGGTTTTCCAAAGCCCACGGGGGAATAACATTCACTTCTCTATTTGGCAGAGGGCTCTGCCGTCCCGCAACTTTGGGTGTGACAAAGATTACCCTGGTACTTCAGGCTGCAGTTTGGGGTCACGGACCCTGCTGGTTCTTTTCAATTGCTACTTGGGGGAATCTGTGAGTCTATACCCTGTGGCATAAAAGGAGCCTCTCTGTTCCTGGGGATGGGCCCTGGGGGGCCGTCAGCAGCTGGGAGTGAAGGTGCAGACATTAGAACAGGGTAGGTTCTGCTCCCATGGAAACCTGGGACTCACAGCAAAGATGGGAAATAGACCCTTCATTCGGCAATGGGCCTGAAGACTGCAGACTCGCCAGGCTGGAGGAGTGTCCCTGAGACGCAGGCTCTGTTTTATATTTGATCATTTGAGTCTCTCATTCGTTGATTCATGTGCCCACTCATTCAACCAGTATTCACTGAGCACAGGGCCTGTGCCAGGCATGGGGGCCAGGCCGCGGGGGTGGGGAGTGGTAGGGCAAGAGTAGCAAGCACAGGGCAGTTGGAGAGGCTGAGAAGCAGCCAGGGGTGAGGGGTGGGGCAGTACTGGGGAGATAGCGGGAGGCTGAGGATGGGGACAGGCCTCAGGACTCAAAGGGCCTCTTGACCCAGCATGAGTAGAAGCATGGATCTTATCTTGGGAGAGACAGGAAACCTGGGAGGGTCTCCAGCCAGGAAGAGCTGAGAGCAGATTGACCTCTCCTGGAAGGGTGCTGGGGCCGCCAGATAGAGGATAAAGTGGACGACAGCAGAGATGCCCCAGGGACCAGGGGGGCGGGGCTGCTGCATCGGACAGGGAGAGATGGGGCAGCCTGGACGGGGACAGGGGCAACGGAAATGCTGAGCAAGGGGGCACATCCCAGATTTGTTTTAACTATATTCAACCAAGTCTTTTTATCAAAAGCACCCTGCAGCTAAATCTGTAATAAATGAACAAACTTCCTATGCACTATGACTGCTACAAATCAGAGTCTCACATATGAGTTTATGTGCTGTTTAAATGAGAGGTTGTTTGTTTTACTGTGAGGTTCCTCCAGGTAGCCCTCAGCCACTATGAGGTTCCTCCAAGCAGCCCTCAGCCACTTACCCACAGTAAGGACAGCAGAATTTGAGAGCCATTCATTCCCTCAGGACTCCTGACCCCCGGTGACCTGATCAAGCACCAATGTAGGCACCAATGTGAAGGCCTTTGCAGCTGGGATCAGGATTATAATCAGGAGACCTGAAGATATGGAGATGAACCTGGAGGACCCGATGGGCCCCATGGAATCACTTAGGAAGCAGAGGGGAAGGCAGGAGTGGACAGGGTGGAAGGGAAGGATGAAGGCTGAGAGGATTCAGCCACCCTTGCTGGCCTTGAAGGTAGACATGAGCCAGGGAAGGTGGTGGCCTCTAGAGCTGAGAACCAAAATGACCTGGGCCCCAGTCCCAGCCCCAGCCCTGGCTCCAGCCCCGGCTCCAGCTGACAGCCAGCAAGAAAATAGGGACCTCAGTCCTACAGCCTCAAGGAACTGAATTCTGACAACCACCAGAATGAGCAGGAAGTGAATTCTCTCCCAGAGCGTCTGACAAAGAGCACAGCACTGCAGAGACCCAGAGAGGGAAGCAGGCAAGCCCACCTGCACCCCTGCCCCACAAGCTGTGTGGTGACAAATTGGTGCTGCTTTAGCCGCTGAGTTGGTGGTAAATTGTTCTGGCAGCAATAGACATCTCTCCTGTGATCCTCCTGACCAGCCATGAACACTGGGTTTCGGAATCACACTCCATCCACGAGGAAAGCCAGGCTCAGAGAAGGGTGAACATGTACAGGGTCACACTGGGACCCGGGGCAGAGCTGGGGACACCCCACATCTGCCTCCTGGCCCCAAGGGTCCTTCTCCCACCTCTATGCAACCTGCATCTCCTCCACCCTGCTTAGACGATCCTCAGAAGAAAGGTACACTCATATCCAACATCAACTCAAGACTCTAACAAAGGGAAGAAGCCACAGATGAGGACAGATGGAGAGAACCACCCCGTGTCCACCTGTAGGGCATACAGGGTCCCACCTGTGGGGCATCATATCCCACCTACAGGGAAAGGCTCTTTTCAGTCAGCAGCCTGCTCATTTCCAAGACAGGCACCCCACAAGGACAGCCAGAAGTGGGGCATCTTTTAAGGGCGTCCAAAGCAGGCAGTAACAACAAGCATTGACCTGCTGTCAGACACTTTCCAGAACCAAAGGGATATAATATAAATCCAGGTTCATGAGAGACAGGATCACAGAACGACCAAGAATCCAGTAGACTGTCAAGGCTCAAATTCAGCTCACCAGCTGTGACCTTGGGCACATGACTCCATCCCTATCAGCCTCGGTTTTCCTCACCTGTCAAATGGGGTCCCACCAGGTCGAGCCCATCTCCCACAGAGATGTGAAGATGAGTGAGCAGGACTGGGGACAGGCCCTGGCTGGTGTGGCTATCACTGTCCAGTGACTGCAGGGTGGCTCCTCTCCAATCCCCCACTGCAGTGACTCCCAGGCAAACAGCACAAATGATCAGTGTACAATATTCTGCACTTTCACCCGTGACCACAATACTCTAGGTCGGAAATCACATTAATCTACAAATAAGAGGAATATCTCCTTATTTTTTATTATCCCAATGTTTAACCAAACAGTAAAAAAATAATGGAGTTAATTTATCATGATTTGTCATGGATTATAGGAAAAGGCACAGACAGCAAAGCCATTAAAATAAAAATAGAAATCGAACATGCACCAAGCCTCGAGTGCAGGAGCGTCCCGGTTACCAGAACTAGAGTGAATTGGGGTCGTTAAGGGGATTTAGTCATGGGAAATGGAGAATGTGCGGTTCATACAGCTGTTTCGGACACTCGTAAGTGGAGAGACACAGTCCTTAGCCTGTATTAGAAACCTCATCCAGTGAAGAGAGTCTATTTTTAGTGTTTGCCCTCTGGGGGAGTGGCAATGAACTTAGGTCCAAATGTGCAATGTGCAGGGGGCAGGAAGTCTGTGCCGGCCTCCACGAGGCAGGATGACCACAGAGCAGGCCAGGGCAGGCCACCTGGAGGGAGGCTTGGATGGAGAAGGGCTACCAAGGGCCCCTGTCAGGTGACAGCACGAACACACAGGTTGGGTATTGAAGAAGACGTCCAGGCAGGCCTGCGCATTCCCATCTCCAGGTCTGCTTGTAGAAAAGGTGTGTAAATCATTGAAGACGGTCTAAAAATATGACATGTTTTCAGGAGGAAGAGCCAGCTTCCACCGCTGAGAGACTCATGCAAAGAGGCCACATGCCCACTTCCTGTAACTTGACAGAGATAATGCTGCTAAATTAGGAGATTCTTTTTGCTAAATGGCTTTCCTTTAGGGAGAAGTGAAAAGCTCAATGTCAGAGCGACAGTACTTGAAGAAACTCCTGTGAGCCGCAAGGAAGGGCCTCTGCACGGGGGTGAGGAGAGGAGGCCTCCCTGCCACCAACCCCACCTCCCCGCCATCGCCTCCTCATCATGCTCTCTGTTGGACACAGAGCTGACAGCACACCCATTAGGTGCCAGGCATGGGGTGCATTCCCTGCACGCAAAAATGCGCCAGTCACTGGGTTTACCTTTGGTGGAGCAGATGGATCATTAACGAGAGTGAACAGGGTGATTATTGTGCTGGGGGTCCCCATGACCACCCCCAGGTTGAGTGATTCACTAGGGGACTCACAGGAGTCAGCTGTAGCTGTACTCACAACTGTGATTTATAGCAGCAGCAGGCAAAGCACACCCAGCAAAGAAAAACGTGCCTGGGGCGAAATCTGCCAGAAACCAGTCACAAGCATCTGAGGGTCCCTCCCAGTGCAGTCACATTTTTGGTCACATCACCTCCAACCTCATATGTTCTTCTCGCAGTGTGGCTTTGCAGCCTCCCGCTGAGAGGTGGGTTCGTGCCGACCCTCACCCCGAGTCAGGGAAGACCGATTCTAAGGCAGAACGGGACTGCGATGTCCAAAGCCAGATCATAAGCGGTGACAGAACTTGAGTCTGTTTCTGTCGGGTTGCTCACTTCTGCACCTCAAGCTGCGCATGGAAAAGCCCGAGTGGAAAGGACCCGAGGCCCTGCTCACATTCCCAGCCGAGCTGTCAGGGGCTGAACTGTATTCCCCCTAATATGTATATGGTGAAGTTTTGATCCCCAGTGTCTCAGAATGCAATATTTGGAGAAGGCGTTTTTTAAAGGGGTGATTACATTAAAATGAGGCTGCTGAGGGGGTGGGGGGTGGGCAATCCAATCTGACTGGTGTCCTTATGCGAAGAAGAGATTTGGACAATAAGAGTTTACAGGGGGAAAAGCTCACCCCAGAATAGGGGGTGAGAGGCTTCACAGACGAGGTCTCACTGCTGGGCCTTGACAGATGGGTACACTCCACAGGAGGCCAGGAGCCTTCTGGCAGGAGGAGCAGCACAGGTGAAGGCCGGGGAGTGAAGGTGGAGGCCTGGCTTAGACGGAGCAGTAGGGGCTGGGAGCTGGAGGGCCTCCTAAGCCTCTGGTCAGAGCAGGGCTGTGCTGAGGCTGGCACGCTAGGTTGAGGGAGATCGCACACATACACTCATGCACGCACACTCATGCACACACTTGCTCATGCACACACTCATGTATGTAATACTCATGCACACACTTGCTCATATACACACTCACGCACACCTTCACACACACTCCTGCACAGCTTCACACCCTCACACACATGCATACACACACAGGCATGCACACTCCTGCACAGCCTCAACCCTCACACACACACACAATCATGCACACACAGGCACGTGCTCTCATCACAGCTTCACACCCTCACACACACAGTCATTCACACACAGGCACATACACACTCTTGCACAGCCTCACACATGCATACACACACACAATCAGGCACACACAGGCACACGCACTCATGTACATCCTCACACTCTCATGCACGTTCACACACACTTGTCCTTAAGGGCACCACCCAAGGCACTGAGGCACTGAGGCACGGAGGCACTGAGTTAGGGCTGCCCCGTTGCACACACGGGCACCAGTACGACACCTTCTTGCCCACTCGCTCACTTGTGTTTCCTTTGGCCCACACAGTTTGCGACTAAAATGCCTGGCACAGGAACCTTCCATAGAGAGCCCCCCGGTCTGGCCCACTTCGCAGTGTGAGGCCCAAGAGCTGCTGAATTCCCTCCAGGAAAGGCCTTCCACAGGTCCACGCATGAACCGTCCCTGGTGACTGGTGCACCTAAGTAGCTTTCCTGAAAATACTGTAATAACGCAAAATCGACATTGCTCCAGGTAATCTAGGCCACAAGGTCACCAGCTTCCAAAGGGCAACTCCCCCTGCCCAATGCAAAGCCCCCAACGCAAACTCCGGGCCAGCCCAGAGAGGGCCAGACCCCCGGTCCTCCCACCCCCACATCCCAGCCAGCCCCGGCCCAGGCTAGGAGTCCTATGCAAGGGATGTGTATCGTTGTTGTTTTCCTTAAAATAAACCGCTACCGAAGTTTGGTAGAAATCCCGAATCAGAGGAGGGTTCCGGGAAAGCCAGCGCCCTGGGCTTGTTAGGAGTCAGTCCGAGGCTGCTGGTGTAGGCGGGCACGCAGGGAGCCTCCCTCCTGGGGCCAGCCCTGGGAAAGCAGCCAGGCTACGAGAAGGAGCATCCAAATTTCTCCACACAGCTGGTCCCTGCTTGGGAAATGTACAGCCAATTGTCAATTGTATCAATAAAACCATGTAGGCTACCAGATCAGACCAATTTTTGCCCAAAACCTGCTCTGAGTTTTGGTTTGGAAGCCATGGTCCACTTCGCAGTTAGGGGTAAAGTAAATTGACTGGATCTGTCCCCACCCCCAGACCACCTTTCCTCCCTCTGCTCCCTCAGGGCTAGGCATCCCCACCAGAATCAACAGATCCCTGGGTTAAACCCAGTGACTCCTGTAATCCTTATTAAAACCCTGTATTCTACCTCATACTGTTCATTCACACACGTTATAGTAGATTAGAAAAATAAATGCAAAGAAAAAGCTATACAAGCCTCAAAAGGAAACGCAGAGGGATGTGTTTCTGAGCAGCCTTCCCGGTATGCCCCGGGCTGAGGACTTCTCAGGGTGCAGGACTTTCAGAGCTAAAACCAGGACCCTCCCTGCTACACTGAGAAAAGCTGTTCACTCGAAACTCGAGGCAGAAAAGGGTTTCTTAAGACACAAGAAGCAAAAACAAAGAAAAAGCTGGATACATTTTACCACATCAGAACTAAAAGCTTCTATTCAACCAAGAACACCATAAACAAAGTGAAAAGACACACAACAGACAGAACACGAATATTTGCAGCCCGCGGAGGATCGGGTTCCAGATCAGATTAATGGTGCTCACAAACCACTCAGAAACACACCAACGACCCCATGGAAAAAGAGCGCAAAGTAAATGAAGAGGCAACACTCAGAGAGTGAAATCTAAATGGCCAAGTCACATAAGAAAAACTCTCAAGCAATCAAGGCAATGCAAATTAAACAATGTAATTTTCGCTTCTCTGGAGGATTGGCAAAATTTCAGAATGTGAATGTATCAAGTGCTGGTGAGAGAAACGGGTACCTCCGACACTGCTATTGGGAGTGACACAGCCAGTATGGGAAACAGTCTGGCAATAGCAGCTTACATTTAAAATGCACTCATCCTAAGCCCCAGGAGTTCCATTCTTAGGATGTGCCTTATAGAGAAACGCTTGTACAGATGCACCCAGCGCCGCATGCAGGATGTCCCCTGCAGCACAGCCTGTGACAGGATCTGAGAAGGACCTCATGGCCATCGGTAGCAGAAAGGCGAAAACAGCCATGGAATATTCTAAAGCAATTAGACAGAACCTACGAAGCCAGATAAATCTCCAAGACACACTGCAGAGTGAAAACAGCTTCACAACGAGAAGTGCTGTGTGATGCCATTTCTTTAAAAAGCACATGCTTATGTCAAGAAAGTTTGGTGGGAAATGCCATGAATGGTAACAGTGGCTTCCCTGGGGAAGGGTGAAGGGTGGGGGGTGGGGGGAGGATTCATGTTCCAGAGGGATTTGAGCCTTATTTGCAATGTTTTCAATTTCTCACTTGGAGGATGTATTCATGACATACTAGTGTAATTAAATATATACGTGTATGTGTTTGAGGGAGTAATTTTTTTCCAGAAAAACTTATCCCCTGAGCTGGAGACCACATTATCCATTCATCCCATAAAATATTTATGGAGTCCCAACTACAGGCTAGGCTTTTGGTGACAGTCTCGCTCTGTCACCCAGGCTGGAGTGCAGTGGATCAATCTCGGCTCACTGCAAGCTCCACCTACTGGGTTCACGCCATTCTCCTGCCTCAGCCTCCCGAGTAGCTGGGACTACAGGCACCCGCCACCACGCCTAGCTAATTTTTTGCACTTTTAGTAGAGACAGGATTTCACTGTGTTAGCCAGGATGGTCTGAATCTCCTGACCTCATGATCTGCCAGCCTCAGCCTCCCATAGTGTTGGGATTACAGGCGTGAGCCACCGCGCCCAGCCTAGGCCATTTCTAAAGATTGAGGATCACTCCTTTCCCTTCAAACAAAAATGGAGCGATCAACTTAGTCATCAGCAAAGTTCACCAGCAGACAGCAGTCCTTAAAGTAATGGGGTGACAGCTGCGTGGGGATTTGGGCTAAGCGGTGAGAAAATGTGAGGCTCAGAGCAGGTGAAGGAGAAGCAGACCTGAGGGGCCACTGGCTGTGGGGAGGTGCTTGGTTCTCACAGGTGTGCCCTGAGCACCCTGCGGGGAAAGGAGAGAAACAAGATGTGTAGCCAGGTCACACCTCTCCCAGGGCCTTCTCGAGCTGCCGGGACATCATGACTCTGCCTTTTGCCTCCAAGCACACATTGGTCACAGGAAAGAAAACTGAAGGCTGCAGGGTGATTTGCAATGCACGGCGGGTTTTGCAGGTCAGGTGAGCACAGCTGTGGGGTTCTTGCACTGCCATGTGGGAGTTTGTGATCCCAGAACCCATCTCCTTCTGTGATCCTCCTGATTTCCTACTGGAAGTCTCAGGCTGGCTATGGCGGGGATGCCAGCTCCATTTCTGGACTGGAGGAGACAGCTAGGTCTCGGCCGTCCAGTCCTCCCCACTCCCTCGCTCCAGTAAGTGGTTCAAGGGCCAGCGATATGACCCAGCCTGAGTCCGGGACAGACAAGGAGAGGCTAGCTGGAGCTACAGACTCCCAGTTTCCTGAATTAACAGACGGCCCTTTTGCTTCTGTGTGTCTAGTCCATTTCAGTCACTTGCTACCAGAAAAGCCTGCTAAGTCCAGCTGGTTGTCATTAAGATTTCAAAAGAATTGGGCAACTCCAGACCCAATCTGGGTCTTCAGAGTTATTGCCTTCAGGGAGCCCTGCCCAGCCCCGACTCTGAGCTGAGCCAGGGAAACAAGGCATTAAATTTCAAACTGTCTTTTGCAGCCCCTAAAGCCACAACTTTTAATGAGCATCAGCTGGGACATGTCATGATATCATGGATCACGCCTTTCCCTTCAAAAAAAAAATTTTAATAGGAAAAAAAAACTCACTTAGTGCAGAAATAACCCACTGCGAGTCAGCGCTTCGAAATCAGACTTCGAAGTCTGGAAGAATGAGTGGTTAATTTGTTCCTAAATTAATGCAGCCCTGGCCCCAGAAATAGCACATTATCCCTTTAAGGGTGAGAGTTAAGATTCCCAAGCAAGCTCCAGGAAGTAGCCACACAAATCAGGGAAGCCGAGCTTCAGGTGGCAGCTGGACAGATCCTCCTGGTTCCAAAAGGAACAAAGTCAAAGGGACCTTCTCGAGGTCTGGCATCAGAGTGCTCAAAGAGTTGTGGGCACACAGCCTGGTTCTTCCTTGGGTGCTCGGACCCTTGCTCCAAACCAAAACTTGGCATTTGCACTGGGGTCCTATCTGACTCAACATTGAAATGCAACATTGAAACCAAGAAACCCAGCCACACTCTCTGCCTCAGCCCCCTCCCAAGTGACCTCCTTTAAGTGCCAGCGCCATTCTGATGAATCTCAGATTGCAACCTCCAGACCAACCACCGCCCCAAGCTCCAGACTCAGACGTGCGATGGCCCAGTGTACACAGCCCCTCCAAATCACCATGGTCAGCACGGAATGCGCGCTTCCTCTCCCAAACCTCCTCTCTCCATGGAAAGTGAAGGAACGCACTGCAGAAGCCTCCCACCAGTCTCCCTCCTCCCCCACCAAGCCTTCCACACCCCCATAAACAGCACCTCCATCCACCCAGTGCTCAGACCCCAAACCTACATGGCATCCTGGATTTAGGGTACCCAAGTCATGAGCAGGTCCTATCAGCCTCCTGTCCTCCAAGCAGCTGGCAACTCCCCTGCTGCCATAACCTCCAAATAAACCTGCGGCCACACAGCGGCCATGAGGAGCTTTCTCTCAGACACAGAGGGACATGCAATTCCTCAGCCTAGAACCTGCCATTGGCCTCGGGTTGCACATGTAAAACCCCTAGGGACTTATGATGGAGGCCAAGGCCCATGGGCCACCTCCCCAAACTCAGCTCCCTCCAGTCCCCTAGCTGATGGGCTTCCAGCCTCAACTACCCTCCTGTTCCCCAGTGCCATCAAGTGAATTCTCACCTCATGGCCTCCCTGCTCCCCGCAGCATCCCAGCATCTAGATCAGCGCCTGAAGCATTTTCAATGATGAATAATCATTTGCTGACCCACTGACAAAATATTCTGCTTTCTCCTTGGGGAAAGTGGGTCAGCAGTGGCTGAGCCCTGCCATCCATCCATCAAGGCCTAGACAGAGGCTGCAGAACTATTTTAAAAATGCCCAACGACTGAGGAGCACAAGGAACAGGTGAGGAGTTGCATAATCACTGCAGGCAGAACATGGGCTCCTGGTGGCCCTAAACACACTGCCAAGCTGCTGAAGGTTAAGACTGGGAACGCCCTTTCCCAAAATTCAACCCAGAATACGCCTCACTGTACTCAGTACTCATGCATTGCCAAAAACAGGGGTGCTTTGGGGGAGGACACTGACATTCGTGGACACCTACTCTGTGCAGGCAGTGGGGGAGGGGCTTCTGCCCCATTAGAGGGGGGCACCCTAGAGGGGCCCCATCTCCCTCTCTTTCCCAACTGCACCCTGGGAGCTCAGCACAGGGACTGGCGCTCAGTAGGTGCTCAATATTCCTGATGAGTGGATTCAGCTGCCCATCCTCTGTGCCTGGGCTAAGCTTCTGCCATGAGCTTCTCCTCCAAGGGCACCACAGAAGGCCTGGCAGAGAGTGGTCTCTCAAGTGTCCCCCAAATCCCCATGTCCCCCTTTCTCGACTTTGTGACTCCACGTATCCCTGTATCTCAGGGTTTCCCAACCCCAGCACTAGCCTGTGGACTACACCATTTATCGCCTCCGGGGGAAGGAGGGCTCCTGGCAGTGCAGGACACTTAGCAGTGTCCCTGGCTTCTGCCCACTGGGTGCCAGTGGCGTTCCCCCAGGTGTGACAACCAGAAATGTCTTCAAGGGAAGGCAGGATCAACCCGTTTCGGGGCACTGAAAGGAACCACTGATGGATCTAAACGAGCATTTCCCGAATGGCCTGATCCCAGAGTTTCCTGGTGCTTTAGTTAAAAACACAGATTCTCCCAGGAGATTGCAAGGGGCAGGCCTGGGTGGGGCCCCTGGAACAATCTGTAATATGTGCGCCTGGTATCCTCACCAAGGGCCAGTGAGGAAACACTGGCCTAGCTCTCCTCCACCGCATCCGAGTTCTGCCTGCTGGACACCTGGTACTCATGCACCCACGGCCACTGAGCACAGGCAACACTCTAGCCTTGTCACCAGGAGGCCTGAGGCCGCTCCCCATCCTCAACTCCTCTTCCCTGGCCCAGCTGGGGCCCTGGCCATTTTCTGGATTCCTCAGGCCCCTCTTCCTAGATCCCATCCCTTGAACTGCAGCTGGACCCTCTCCAGGGCCAGGTGTCTGCCCAGCAGGGGGCGAGGGGCCAGCCCCACATGGGTGGAGGCCAATGGCCCTCCCTGGGGAAGAAGAGTGAACAAGCGCAGAGCCCTCTCTTGGGTGGCCAGTGCTGTCCATATGATCCCAACTGCCGCCCCCAAGACACAGGTATTGGATCACCCCCATTTTACAGATGCAAAAACTGAGGCGCAGCAAGGTCAAATGCCATGCAAAAAGGTTCATGCAGCTGGCAGAGGGGAATTCCAAACCCCAGACTGCCGACCCCCACGCCAGCGCTTCTGACCCTGCCGGCACTGCCCTTGTTTAGGGAGAGACTCTGGTGACTTTGCTGCGGGGGAGCGGTAAGACTGAGACCCGGGGCGCCCACCTCTGTGGCTGGGGGCGCAGCGGGCATCCTGGCCACCCGCAACGGCCAAGGGCAAGGGATCCAGGAGGAGTCGTCCCCCAGCGCCTCGTGCCCGGCCGGGACCCCGGGCCCCACGTCCCGCGTCCCCTCCCCGCGGCGCGCGCTTACCTTGTGCAGGACCTCGGGCGGCGGCGGCGGCGTCCCGGGCCCCGAAGGCGCTCAGCAGCGAGCGCAGGGGCGCAGGACAGCGGGCGCGCCCCCCGCCACGGCCGCGCATCCCGCCGGAGGGCCGCGGAGCGCAGCCGGGGCCGCGGGGAGGCGCCGGTGGGGCGGGACCGGGACCAGGGCCGGGGGCGGCGCCGCCACGCGAGGCCGGCCCCTCCGCCGGGCGGGGGCTCCGAGGGGCGCCGCTGCGACCTTGACCCGCCCGGAGCTGCAGCCTGGCCCGGGGGAGCGGGAGCGGAGACCTCAGCGCCGCGCCCCGGGCCTTCCAGGGACGCCCTAGAAACGTTAAAGGGACAGCCGGGCGGGAGGTGTAGCCGCCGGTTCCCGGCGCTGTAAACGGGCAGCAGAGCTGGAGCCGCTGTGGGGCGGCGGGCGAGTCGCTTGGCCTCTCTGAGCCTCAGTGGTCTGGTGTGTAAAATGGGCTGGGGCTGAAGTGGGATGGGCCGAGACTGAGCCAGGCCTGGGGCTCCCTAAGTTGGAGACTCTTTGGCTGCCTTTAATGTAAGGGCGGTGGGAAGCACTGCTGCCTTTCGAATAAACCCCATGTATTTACCTTTTTTGCTATGAAACAAAACATTCGTATTTAGCTTAATGAGTGCTGCTTGGGGGACACCTTTGTAACCCCCAACCAGCTCCAGAACTAGAACTGTGCCGGCCCCGTCCCCTGACCCTCCCAGCGCCCTCTCACAAAATGCCCCGTCCACCCACCAGCACCTGGGCGTGAAGGGGTTGGGGTGACTCTTCGGAGGCCTCAGCAGCCTCTCCGGCCTTTGGGTTTTTGCAGCCACAGCCCTGCCCTTGAGGCAGGATCCTGGCCTGAGATGGACTGAGGGTCCCCATCAGCACCCACACAGCCACGTCCCCAGCAGAGTTCCAGGTAACCCTCCTCCTGACACTCAGGTCCTCAGAGTCCCAAAGGAACACCACTCCCCTCCTCCACCACCGAAGGCTTTCAAAGTGCTCTCTGCTAAGGGACTAGGAACCCCCGTTCCATCCCCCAGCAGCTCCCCCAGCAGGTGCAATCAGTGGGCCACACAGCTGCCAGTGCAGTGCTGGGACTGGGATGTAGCCAGGCCTCCCAGCCACCTGCCTCCTCCCTGGCAGCCTGCCTGCTTTCCACATCTCCTGCCCAGACTTCTCAGCCTCATCTTCAGAACTGCTTAACGGTGGTAACAGTCAGCAGCCAGCACCTGGTGGCACTGCACTGAGCATACATTCCCTGAACCTTTAGAAAACTCACGGAGGAGGGCGCTGTTACTGTGCCCACTTTACGGATGAGAAAATGCAAGCTCCGTGAAAGCTGGGACTTAGTCCACTGCTCCAATCCCCCTCCTACTTCATCCTGTTTGCTCCTCCATCAGCTCCTGGAGAGAGACACTATCATCATGGCCTCCTTTCTAGAGGAGGAAACTGAGGCTCAGAGAAGTGAAGTTACCTGCCTAGAAAGTGAGAAAGGTGCAGCGTCTGGATTCAACACCTGGCCAGTGTTGCGGTGCTTCCTTGCTCTGTGCCCAGCCCATTGGTTTGCCCTGGTGAACTTCTACCCAACCTTCAAGACCTGGCTTAAGTGTTTGCCTCTTTTCTGAAGCCTTTAATCCTTCAGTCTCCCTGCCTGTCTTCCCCAGGCCTTTGGCTCTCCCTTCCGCAGGCCCCAGCACTGTGTGCACTCTGCTGGGCATACACTGCATCCCACTGAGATTATTTGTCCACTCATCTGCCCTGCCCCTCACTGGGCTGGAATTTGAGAGGACAGGCATTGGTCCTGGTCACTCCGGGACCATGTGTTTTGCAGGCTTTGTCCCCTGCTGGGAATAGCATTTCCATTTCCTGCTGGAAGCCTCCTTCCCCACTCTGTGGACCCAGGGCCCCTCCCTAATTCCAGGGGAGGGCTCATGATTTAGTCCAACCAACCAGCATAGATCATCCACCTGACCTCAGAGACTGGGCCAGAGAAGTTGGTTCACAGAGGCACACATTTGGGACTTTGCTGGACTGGGAGGGAGAAGCCCATGTTATCCACTAGTCCTGAGAAGGACAGTCTGAACGTCCAGGGCTGTTACATGGCTCAGAATCAAAACAACACAGAAGAGGGAGGAGCCTGGACAGGGAGGTATCAGGGGCTGCTGGCATTGTCCGTGTGAGCAGCTGGTTCCAGCTGTGCCTGAAGGCAGCCCTATGGAGGACTGGAATTTTCAGTCCCACCCTCCTTGCCATTTCCTTTTCTCCCGAGCCTTGGTGGGGAAGAGGTCACTGAAGGAAAGAGTTAGGAGACAGAAATGTTAGCATGAAGACAAATCCAAGGCGTGCTAGGAAAGGTCTCTCTCTTTCTGCCGGCCCTGCCGCCTGTCCACAGGCCAGAGCCTTCGTGGCCCCTGATCTGTTTGCACATGGATCTATTGGTGACCTACAGAATGGGGCTTCACATGGCAGGTCTACACAGCCCTCTCAAGTACATACTACTAAAGATGCTCACTAACCCCGTCTGAGGCCAGCAGACACTGTTGGCCTCCTTAGGTGTGGCCTGGGTTGGGGTCCCTGGGCCTTTTGAACTCTGAGCAGGTTTATTCAGAAGAAGATGCAGAGGGGAAGATGAAGGCTAATCATTCATCCTCATTGAACACTTCCGACACGCCAGGCCCTGCACTAAACACTCCATCTGCTTTATCCCAGTTCATCTTCACAAAAATCTAAAGACAGCATTATTCATTATCCCTAAGAAAACTGAAGCTCTCAAAGGCTCCCTGAGGCCCTGCTGCTAATATTAGGACAAGCCAAGCTCCAGGCCTCGTAACTGGACTCCAGGACCTGTGCGCGTCACCAGAGCCACATCACCCCTGGGTGCTTCTAGGGCAGAGGACAGGCTGGCCAGGCCCAGCCCCTGCAAGGCATCCAGGAGGGCTGAAGGCCACCCCATCAGCTGCTCCCTTGAGCCCAGCAGGACCCTCAGGGCCAGCCCTGTGAGTAACATCCCTTCTTCGTGAGGACCCTCCAGGGTGTCCTGAATGTCCATGAGTTGGTCTGGGCCGTGGGAACACAGGCCAGCAGGAGCCCTGCTGAGAGGTTCCCCCTCGGCTGTAGGGCTGAAGTCTAGGACACAGCAAGGGCCATGAGGGACAAGGGGTATTGGTCTTTCCTGCAGCCACGTGCAGTGGGGCATCCACTTGGCTAAGCCACCTAGCCCCACGTTTGAGCGCCACTCACTCCAGGGACTCTTTCAGTTCCAATGGGCTGAAATCCAAGTCCTTCTGGCTGGAGCAGAAAAGGCACCCCTTGGCCACCAGAGAGACCAGGAGGAGGGGTGGTGACAGACATGGCTGAATCCAAGAGTTCCACTACCAAAGCTTCAAGGGACCACCTCCTTCCTTGGAGCTTCAGAGAAAGCCCCAAGCCAAGTGTGCTTGGACCTCCTCATAGCATCTCTCACCCAACACTGAACTGGTCCTTATCACTAAGGGATGGGAGCTACAGGTTAGCCAGGCTGGTGGCACGGAGGAGGATGGAAGTGGGGTAGGATCAGCTCACCTGAACCTCCTCTGCTGAGGCCCGGGGAGAGGAGGTTCTCCAAAAGCTGCTGTGGTGCAGCCGCCTAGAGAGGGGGAGAGCTTGGGGCAGAGCAGACACCAGGCTCTCCATGACACTGCGCTTCCAGGCCAGGCCAGCTCCTCATTCAGAGCCCGAGTGGGGGGAAATGGCCAGAATGACTGCGATGAGAACTGCCTGGGCAGGCACAGGGCCCCAGGCTCAGAAGGGCCCAGGCTTGGCTTCCTGCCCTACCGCCACCACCTTGCAGCTCTTCATAATTTTTGAATAAGGGAACTGTACTTTCATTTGCATTAGACCCCTGGCAAATCCCATAGCAGGTCATGGCTGTGAGTGACCTCCCTGGATACACACACCAACCCAACAGCAGTGACTTTCCAAGTTCACTGTCTCTGTCTATGCTGGGAGTTCCTTCAGCATCCTTATGACCTACAGGAACCAGCTGGGATAACTTCACAACTTTTTCCCTGCAGGCATGGGGTGAGGACTAGGGGTGATTTCCTATAAGCCTATAAAACCCGGTTGCCCTGCAATTTGTGGACAAGTAAGACTTGAGTTCATGGAACCCAGTGTATCTATATATGATACAGACCTCTGTGTGTACAACATCACAGCTCGGAATGGCCCAAAGCTTGCTTTCTCAGTGTTGGTTGGCAGTGCACCTGAGCTCCACAGGGTCACTAGGCTGCCTCAAGGATCAGTAAGAGTGCTGCAATTGATTGGCAATGTCTGATAAGGGCAAGGGCCAGCAGAGTGGGGTATGTGTGCTACATAGTTACCAATCTTTCTGCTGTCTGGGAGGAAATGAGGACTCTGCTCCTAAGAGCTAGAACACTTAAAGAACACATTGGGGTAAAGGCTGGCTATCACTGAGGGCAGAGACTGTGTGTAATCACCGTTCAAAATCCCCAGTACCACACAGACTTTGGTTCACGGTAGATGCTCAATAAACAATTAATAAAGAAAGATCTAAAAGGCACCACGAAGATGAGGTTTTACCATGAGACGATGAAAATGGTTTGGAACAGGTAGAAGTAGTGGGCGTACAGCATTGTGAATGTCCTAAATGCCACTGAATTGTTCACTTTAAAAGGGCTAATTTGGTGTTACACAAATATCACCTCAAATAATTATTTTTTTTTAAAAAAAAAAAGGAAAGGGTGGCTTATGCCTATAACCTCAGCTGCTCAGGAGGCTTCAAGCTTCAAGTCACTTGAAGCCGGGAGTTCAAGACCAGCCTGGGCAACATAGCGAGACCTCATCTCTACAAAAAATTTAAAAAGTAGTTGGGTTTGGTGGCGCAAGCCTGTGGTCCCAGCGACTCGGGAGGATCGCTTCAGCCCAGGAGTTTGAGGCTGCAGTGAGCCATGACGTGCCACTGCACTCCAGCCTGGGCAACAGAGCAAAACCCCATCACTAAAAATCATAAACACATAATTTTTTAAAAAAAGATAAAGGAAAGAAATCCTCCTTTAAAAAAAAGCCACTGTAAGTTACTCAGAGTGACTGGAATGATCCCATCTTCTTCATCGTCATCATTCCAGTACAGTGCAGTACAGTCTCTCCTTTTATCATAAAAATCCATGACACGTTTGCATTCTCTCCACACACACAAATTTTCCCTCCAAATCTTCCAGGAGCACTGATCCTAGAGGAGAAGACACTCAGCCCCTCTAGCAGCCCCTGGGCTGCACCCCGGGGGCCCCAGGACACAAGACACCCAGAACTGGGCCTGACCCCAGAAGAGTTCTCCATGAGCAGCCTGCTTCCCCTCATCCCAGGCTCCATCCCGCGTCCCTGCTCTTGTTCCTTTCTCTTTGCATCATCCCCGTCTCTCTGGGTCCCCGAGGTCGCAGCTGCTGCTGAATTTTGTGAATCGCTCTAAACTGCCTTAAATCCTCTTTGAGTCACGTGGCAGATATCCAGGAGCGACGGCTGTTCTTTCTGGGGCAGGCGCTGTGGGCTGTGGGCTGGGCTTGTCCTGGCAGCGTTTCCACCCTGCCTCAGGGACCCCTAACCCTGGGCTTCCTAGCATCTTATAGGAGGGGACACAGGTCCAAGGCCCCCCGGGCTGTGGGAGACGCCTTGCAAGGCCAGACCCTCTGCTGGGCTCTGCCTCCAGCTGTAGGATTCTCAACCGCTCTCTGCTTCGTCAGCGTGCTGACTGAGGTTAGGAGTCTGAGGGGTCCACTTCCCCCTGGGAAGCCAGGGGTGGGTTTCTGCATCAGCTCTGCCGGCAGGACGGGGAGTAACGGGCAGAAACCTTGGGTATTTATTTCCTGGAATCTGCAACCCAGGGAGGATCCAGACGCCCTCTAGTGGCCACTAGGACGGTGCAGGCGAGCCTGCCCAACTCTCCCCAATTCTGGTGGGCGGGAGGTGCCCCTGCTAGGGGTTATCTGATGTTGGGGCTGTGGTGAAAAGAGCCTGCAGCGGAGGGATGCAGGTGCTGGATCTCTTTGAGCTTTCTAAAATTCACCCAGTTTTTCATTCTAGTCAACATGTGTCTATATTCTTTTCATACACATCACTTTCTCACCAAATATTTAAGTAAAAATCAACGCTCTCGAAGATACGTGGTGTGTACCCAGGGGTTTCAAGGGCCACTTCCGAGCACCGCAGGGTACCCACCTGCAGCACGGCTCAGAGCCTCCTGTAAAGAGCTGTGGCCTGTGCCGGACAGGACTCTGCTCTACCCCCTCCCTGGTCCTGTCCCAGTTCCCCGTCCTTGCCCCGATGCCTCTCATTTCTCTGACAGTCCCCTGCTGAATTCAGGTGTGCGTCTACGCTGCTTTGAACCATCTTTGACACATTGTGAGACTATCCACAAATTGTTAAAAACAAATCGTCAGCATGTAAAATGGTGCAGCTGCCTTGGGAAACGGTCTAGCAATTCCTCGAAAAGCTAAACATCAAGTCGCCGTATGACCGAGCAATTCCACTGCCAGGTATGTACTCAAGAGAACTGGAAACATTTTTCCCCAGAAAAGCAAGTACATGGCTGTTCATAGCAGCATTCACCATAATAGTCAAAAAGTGGAAGCAACTCAAATATCTGTCAGCTGATGAAAAAGTCAGGGGTAGTACCCTAGTCCCTCAGTATCCACGGGGGGTTGATTACAGAACACCCAAGGACACCAAAATCCACAGATGCTCAATTTCTTTATATGAAATAGTGTACTACTTGCTTATAAGCTACATACATCCTCTTGTATTCATTAAATCAGGGATATCCAATCTTCTGGCTTCCCTGGACCACATTGGAAGAAGAATTGTCTTGGGCCACACACAAAATACACTAACGATAGCTGATGAGCTAAAAAGAAATTGAAAAAAAAAAACTCTCATAATGTTTTAGGGAAGTTTATGAATTTGTGTTGGGCTGCATTCAAAGCTGTCCTGGGTCACATGCGGCCCACAGGCTGCCCTTTGGACAAGCTTGCTTTAAATCATCTCTAGATTACTTATAATACGTGATACAATGTAAATAGTCATTATGCTGTATTGTTTATAAAATAATGACAAGAAAAAAGAGTCTGTACATGTTCAGTACAGATACTCCATCCATTTCTTTCAAAAATATTTTCAATCTGCAGTTGGTTGAATCCACGGATGTGGAATCCGCGAATTTGGAGGGCCGGATGTATACCCATACGATGGAATATTATTGACAATACAAAGGAATGATGTACTGATCCACACTACAACACAGATAAACCTTGGGAAGATTGTGCTAAGTGAAGAAAAAATCATTAAAGTCTACATTGTGAATGACTCCACTTACATGAAATGTGCAGAAAGGGCCAATCCAAAGAAACATAAAGTAGCTTAATGGTTGCCAAGGGCTGGGAAAGGGCAGAATGGGGAGTGACTGCTTAATGGTTTTCTTTATGGGGTGGTGAAAACGCTGTGGAATCAGATAGTATGATAGTTACACAGCCTTGTGAATATACTAAAAACTACTGAATTGTATGCTTTAAAATGGTGAATTTAGACTATGTAAATTATATCTCGATTTAAAAAAATCATCAATACAGCCACCTGGTTGAGGGTCTACCATGTGCTAAATGCTTAGAAGTAATCTGTCAACCCTCCCCACCCCAGCCAGCAACCCTGGCAGTTGGGGGAGGAAAAAAAATGTCTTACAAGAAGAACACTGAGTTAAGAAAGCTGCAGTGTTTGGTTTGGGAATAGGCTCTACGCCTTACAACTTGTGTGAGAAGGAGGCAGGGATGGGCTAGGGAAAGAAATAGGAGGTCATGGGGCCCCAGAAGCCAATGCTGTGAACAACCAGGTCCCTTACAACTGATACAGCAAGATAACGGTGCTCGCTGGAATCTGCCCATCGTCCATCCATCATCTATTTCCCATCCATTATCCATCCATCCAGCATCCTTCCATCCATCTTCCATCCAACCATCATCCATTCATCCTTGATCTATCCATACTCTATCCATCATCCATCCATCTATCCACTTACCCACCCATCTACTCATCCATCCATCTTCAATCCATCATCCATTCATCCCTGATCTATCTATCCTCCATCCATTCATCCATTCATCCATCCATCCATTCATCCATCTGTCCATCCATTCTCTCTCTCTCTTTCTCTCCCCACTCCCTCTCTCCTGCTGCCTTTGTGTTTCCATCAGCTTTGGTTTCTGTTTCTGACTCTCTCTGTTCTCTCCTCTCCCTGTTTCTGTTCCAGTTTCTCCCTCAGCGTGTGTCCCTCTTGCTCTCCCCACTGCAGCTGCAGTGATCGGAGGGTGCTTCCCCGCCCCATGGATGGAGTCTCTCATGGCAAAATGCGGGTGGATGAAATGGTCCCGGTAGTGCAGTGCTTCTCACAGCCTTTCTTCCCCTGTTTTACCTGGACGCCTTTCCTTGGATTTGCTTCCCCACTTTATCTGCCACTGACAAAGAGGCTCTACAGGATTTGGGCTGAGAAGAACAGGAATTCTTTCTGGGATTTCCCCAAATCTTGGAATTCAGCCGTTTCTACCGGAGACCCTCTGCCTGTGCCACTCCATGCCTGGACTGCCCATGGCCCCCTCCCCTGCTGATTCTTCCCCCAAATCTCCCTACACGTCCACTCCGCAGAAAGCCCCTCCCCAGCAGTCTGGGCCAATTATTGTCCCTTGATTTCTGCATCACAGCTCCCTGTGGGTGTCCTTCTGTGAGTTGAAACTGGTCTGTTCCTAGAACCCAGACGTGCTTGTGACACTCCCGTTCCTCACACCTTCAAAGGCTCCGGCCTCAGTTCCCGAGAAACAGAGCCTGAGGCCCAGGCACAGGTGACCCTCTGGGGTTAGGGAGTGTGGGCCAGGAGCCAGAATAAGGGAGGGAAGAGGCAGCCACCACTTCATGGCAAACCGGTTGCTGGATGTCAGGGGCACACATGAAGGTGCAGAGTGAACACATCCTTCATCTCATCAACTGGGACACTCGCTGTTAATGACACCAAAGTGACAGGTATAACCTGGGATTGTCCCAGGCAAACTGAGACATGAGCCACCCTGTGTATAGCGACTCCCTGAGGATGGCCCATCTGGAGGCGGAAAAGGAGGAGGATTTGATGGGAGGCTGCATCCTCCCGTCTCCTGTTGGATGAAGATTTACCCCAGTGGGCCCTGACTCCCCTGACCCTCCTCCACCTGGGCACAAAGCAGGGTCCACAGCAGTTCCTCCGGGATGCCTGGGCAGCAAGGAGTGGCAAGGCACTTCAGGTGGGGGCTGAGCCCCCATAGAGCTCAAAGTCACAGCAGAGGCCGAGGCAACAGGCATGAGGCAGAGAGACTCCAAAAACTCAGTGAGGAGCCACAGCAGGCCCCACCCACCTGCCCAGCCTCGGGTGTGCTGTCCCCTTCCCTGGGTCCTCTCGTTCTGGAACTTTCAGCCCCACCCCCACTCTACACACACACACACACTCTCACACACACATGCACACACTCACACGCACACACTCACACATGCACAGTCACACCCACACTCACATGCACACTGTACATACACACACATGCTCACACACTCTCACGCATGTAGTCTCACACACTCATACACACACACACACTCAGTCTCACACAGTCACACACTCACATGCACACGCACACTCACACACACACTCTCACACTCATACACACTCTCTCACACCCACGCTGCACTGCAGCCACTGGCTCACCTGCCTCTGCAGTGGACTCGGATTTCCAGGAGGACAGTGGCTGCATCTCATCCCCACTGAGCCCCCGAGCCCAGCAGGGCACCTGGCACACAGCAGGCACTCAACTCTGTTTGTCAAATGAATGTTTTCAGCCAAGTGGCCCCGGGGAGCCATTAATCCAAAGAAGCAGGGCACAGAGATGAGATTGGGAAGGGAAGCTGTGGGGAAGGGATGGCAGAGAAGCAGAGACCCTGGAGAGTTGAGCCAGTGATGAGGGCTGGGACCCCAGGCCCAGGCAGAGTGAGAACAGTTAGGGCTCAGAGGCCCTGCAGACAGGGGAGACCTGCCTGAGGGGCTCGGCGAGAAATCTGGGGCTTGGATCCTCAGACCCTCCTTCTGGGCCAGGACCCTTGCTGCACGGCCAGGAGAGGGTGCCCAGGACCCATGTCCCCAGGGCCAGAAACACATATGGTTTACAGAGTACCTGCTGCACGCCGCCCCTGAGCCCAGCCCAGGGTGTTTCCGCAGTGGGTCCCCGTCGCTGACACCAGCCTGAGACCTGTCTCAAATGATTAGAGCTGAGGAATGAGTCCCGATAGCAAGTGGGTCCGTCCCCCTAGGCAGGTTCCCATCAAGGAGCCACACTGCCCTGGGGAGCATGGAGAAAGGGCGATGGATTGGCGAGTCTGGCCAGGGCGGGCTCACAGTGGTCAGAGTCGCACCAGCTCCTCATCCAGGCAGGGGGAGGATGCTGTTCATTAGCATCTGGTTCATGGATGGGTGGCAAACTTGTCCTGTAAAGGCCACATAGCAAATATTTCAGGCTTTGCAGGCCACGAGGCCGCTGCCCCTACAGTGCCACAGCAGCCCCAGATAATAGGTAAACAAAGGGGCGTGGCTGTGTTCCAATAAAACTTTATAAGACAGGTGACTGGACTTGGCCCACGGGTCACAGTTCTGACCCCTGACCTAAAATACGACATCAGTCTTGTGTCAGTTCCATGGTAGCCAGGAGACAAAAGGCTGAGTCAAGTGGATCCGATGAATGCGTGTTGAGGGCCTAGGACGGTCAGTGCTGGGGTGCAGCAGGGAGGAGGGGACAGAGTCCCCGACGGTGGCAAAGACCTCATCACGCTCACCTCTGACGCTGACAGCAATACAACAGGGAATCATTGTTCTCTTCTACAACTTATGTTGCTCTTTAAATGGAATATCTGGCTCATGGCGTTGATCAGGTGTCCGCCTGTGGTTGCCAGAAAAGTTACAAGAGTTCGAGATGTCTCTGCCAGGGGCTCCTAGACTCAGGAGGAAGACAGAAGAGACTGCCCTCGGGCGGACCACAGGGCAGCTTGAAGCAGTGGGAAACAAAGATGGAATTTCTTAAAGTTCTTGTTTCATCTTTTAAGGTAATGAGAGTGTTGCACTCTGCCCTCTTTGTATTCATATTTAAACAACCCACGTTAAAAATTATCACTTCCCCTCCCAAGCAGCTCTGTCCCTCAGGGGTGGTCAGCATGGCCAGCGTGACCGATGGCAGCCCACTAAGCCAGGGCCCCCCTATGCTTGGACTCCTGTGATGGGACCCACTTTGGAACAGGGACAGTCGTCAGCCCTGGGACCGCACATCCCAGTTCACCGGGACAGCCCCTTTGCATGCTTTGCTGTCCAGGGATGACTATTAACCACACCCCTTTCCCTCTCTAAAGTATCCCGGTTTGGGTGATCAAGTCTCCCTGGGTAAGTGAATGGCTAACAGCAAATCGCCAAGGGAAGGTCTTAGTCATTCAGAGCCCCCCTCCAGCCTGCACATGTGCCCAGCACTGAGCTGGACACAGGACCACAGCATGGCACCAACCTCACACAGGCCCTACGAGGAGATGATGCCCATGAGGAGGGTGGGAGGCTCCATCAGTCACCATCCTGGCCCGGACCCATGGCATGGGACTTGGACAATCACGTAACAGGTGGCCCCTGTTGGGCGAGCAGGTTTCTCTCATTTGTTGCCTCTCTTTGTCCATCTCTCTGTCTCTAAGTCTCTGCCTCTTGCTTTGTCTCTCTCTTAAGTATCTGTGTGTCTCTCCCCCCTCTCTCTCTGAAGATCTCTGCATCTCTCTAGACTTTGTTCCATACATCTCTGTCTCTGTTTGTGTGTCTCCCTGGACTTTGTTCCATATCTCACTGTTTCTGTGTCTACCTCTCTCTATGTCTCTGTCTCTCTGGACTTTGCTCCATATCTCTCTGTCTCTGTGTCTCTGTCCCTCTGAATGCCTCTGGCTCTCTCTCTGACTGTCTCTCTTTGGACTTTGTTCCATATGTCTCTGTCTCTGTGATTCCAGCTCTTTCTCTGCATGTCTCTGTCTCTCTGGATTTTGTTCCATATGTGTCTGTCCCTGTGTCTCTGTCTCTCTGAATGTCTGTGCCTCTCTGGATTTTGTTCTATATCTCTCTGTCCCTATGTCTCAGTCCCTCTAATGTCTCTATCTCTGTATATTTGTCCCTCTGCATGTCTCTGTCTGCATCTTTGCAGACTTTGTTACTTATCTGTCTGTCTCTGTTTCTGTCTGTCTCTGTCTGTCTGTCTCAGCCTCTCTGTCTCTGTCTCTCTGTCTATCTCGGCCTATCTGTCTCTCTGTCTCTGTCTTTCTGTCCCTGTCTGTCTCAGCCTCTCTCCGTCTGTCTCTGTCTCTGTCTCAGCCTCTGTTTGTCTCTCTGTCTCTGTCTGCCTGTGTCTATCTCTCTGTCTCTGTCTGTCTGTCTGTCTCTGTCTCTCTGTCTGTCTCAGCCTGTCTCTGTCTCTCTTAGCCTGTCTCTGTCTCTGTCTGTCTCTGTCTCTCTGTCTCTGTCTGTCTCTGTCTCTCTGTCTCTGTCTGTCTCTGTCTCTCTATCTCAGCATCTCTATCTCTCTGTCTTTGTGTCAGCCTCTCTGTCTGTCTCTGTCTGTCTCTCAGTCTCTCTTTCTGTCTCTGTCTGTCTCCTTCCATCTGTCTCTGTCTCCCTGTCTGTCTCTCTCTCCATCTGTCTCTCTCTGTCTCCCTTTGTCTGTCTCTGTCTCTCTGTCTGTCTCTGTCTCTCTGTCTGTCTCTCCATCTGTCTCTGTCTCCATCTGTCTCTGTCTCTCTCTGTCTCTCTGTCTCCCTCTGTCTGTCTCTGTCTCTGTCTGTCTCCCTCTGTCTGTCTCTGTCTGTCTGTCTCCCTCTGTTGTCTCTGTCTCTCTGTCTGTCTCCCTCTGTCTCTGTCTCTCTGTCTGTCACCCTCTGTCTCTGTCTCTCTGTCTCCCTCTGTCTGTCTCTGTCTCTCTGTCTGTCTCTGTCTCTCTGGCATGTCTGATCATGCTCTATATTCTCCGTGTCTCACTGCATCCCCATCCCTGTCCACCCTTTTCTCTCCGTGGCTGTGGTAAGAGGCCGTGATTCCACACACTACATCAGCGCAGGCAGGGAAGACCGGCTCTGCCCTTGGCCTGGGGACGGACGCTGCTTTCCCCCCATGCCCGGGGTGTTCCTTGAACTCATCCTCTTCATCTAAGTGGTGGTCAAAGTCCAGAGCTGTGGGCCTGGGCAGGGGACAGAGGGAAGGAGGCGTCCACATTGTCTCTTGGTACCATAAGCCCTTCTGGCCCCAGCCCATGGCAGTCTCTGCCGGGCCCAGCCCAGCTCTCCAGCTTCCTGAGACCAGGGAACTCAAGCACGCTCTGACTCCAACCATCTTCTCAATGGGCAGATCAGCTCCCTCTCAGGTCTGCAGATGAGTCATTGTGTGAACCTGTCATTTTTCATCAAATTATTTGTGAAGACAGAGGCTGAAACCCTGCCTCCCCCACGTCACTCCTGGGGTCGCCATCGGAGTGGTGTGAAGTCCTCCCAGGTTCGGAAGAGCTTGGTGGATCTCAGCATGTGTGTGAATCTTCCGGTCTATTCTATTCTCCATCCTTTATGATTCTGCTAATGTCAATTTTTTTTTAAGGTAAAAGGATGACTTTCAAACATATATAAAATGAACATGTGTCAAAGATTTGGTTTTTCTGTACTCACTCACTAATGAAGAATCCAGTAAGGTGTTAAAAACCAGTTCAAAGGAGAATCCAAAGGGCAGCCAATCAGGAATGCTGACATGAATTCGCTCAGTGAAGGTGCAAAATGGGCTTCTGGAGAGGGGCCCATTGTACCTCCACCAGCCAAGACTCATCCACCTTTCTATGAACCCGGGATAATTTGCGCTCCATCTATTTCTACAATGTACAGAGCTGCAAAACAGCTCAGAGATAGTGAAAGGCACAGAAACCCCACAGAATCAGATAACCCAGATGCGGGACTGGAGCCCTAGTTCTCCATTGAAATCATTCCCAGTAAGTCTTCCACAGTTTTTCCTAACAGCTTTAACATTTAAAAAACCTGATTTCTTTCGTTCCTTTTCTTCACAAATGCTCTCTTTCATTCCAGGGCCTCCTGGACCTGCAGGATCCATGCTCTTGAGAGCAGCCATGTAACAGAAGGGGCAGCTTCTACATGGCCAAGTTCACCTTCGTCCTTAGACTTTGCAGACATCGCTAATCAACCAGAGCCTGGGTCCCAGTGAGCCCTGAGGCTGGGTCACAATATCGATGCTGCCATCAATATTGATGGCAATATTGATGGGGACTTCCCATGATGGGGGAGCCAAGATGGGGGCTTCCCTTGGCATGGGGGTGGTCAGCACCCTGTCCCATTCATCTGCTTTTTACGTCTGTCCCACCCTGGGTTTCCCCGTCCTTCGCCTCCTCCTTCATCTCTCCTCCTCCTGTTCATCTTTTTCTGGTTTACTTTCTTTTAAAAAATGTGGTGAAATACACATAAAATTTACCATCTTAACCATTTTTAGGAATATACTTCAGCAGTGGTAAGAATATTTACATCATGCAACCATCACCACCATCATTTCCAGAACTGTTTTCATCTTGCAAAACAGAAACTCTATCCATCATTCTCCCTCCTCCCAGCCCCTGGCAACCACCCTGGAACTTTCTGTCTCTATGAGAATTTGACTATGCAAGGGACTTCTTATGAGTGGAATCATACAGGATTTGTCCTTTTGCGTCTGGCTTATTTTACTTAGCGTAATGTCCTCAAGGTTCACCCACGGTGTAGCCTGTGTCACAATGCCCTTCCGTTTTAAAGCTGAATAGTATTCTGTTGTGTGTACAGGCCACATTTTCTCTGTCTATCCATCCATAGACTCTTGGGCTGCCTCCACCTTTGGGCTATTGTGAATAACGCTGCTATGAACATGCATGTACAAATATCTGTTGGAGTCTCTGCCTTCGGTTCTTTCAGGTATGTACCCAGAGGCAGAATTGCTGGAGCCTGTGGTAATTCTATTTCTGGTTATTTTGAGGATGCGCCGTTTTTCATAGCGACAGCACCATTTTACGTTCCCACCAACGGTGCACAAGGGTTCCAATTTCTCCATGTCCTCCCCAGCACTTATTTTGTTCTGTCTTGTTTTTATGATAGCCATCCTAATAGGTGTGAGGTGGTTATGTTTTTAGATTTTTTTTCTTTCTTTTCTGAAATTTTTTGTGGTAAAATATATACAACATAAAATGTGCTATTTTAGCCATTTTAAGAGTACAATGCAGTGGCATTAAGTACATTTGCAGTCTTGTGCAACCATCCCCACCATCCACCTCCAGAACTTTTTCCATCAGCCCCTCATCATTAAGCAATAACTCCTTGTTCCCACCTGCCTGGGCCCCAGAACCTCTCTTCCACTTTCTGTCTTCTACCGCCTGTAGCTGCTGCTGGAGATGCTGGTTCTCCCACAACATCCTGTGGTCTCTGATGGACAAGTGCTGAGTGGCAGCCATGGTGGTTCCTGTCCCTGGACTGCAGCACAGATGCTAGAGGTAAACGATGCCAGAGGGAACCTCCTGGCACTGCCTTTTCTTGCTTGAGGCAGAGATGGGACAATTTCGGCCTGGGGGACAACTTCTGAGCTGTCCTCGTAGAGTCTCCTCCTCCAGCCCTTCCAGTACTTCTGTGAGCACCTAAGCCCCTGTAGTAACTCCCATTCTGTGCAGAATTGGGACATGGTTTCTATTTCTTGCATGTGAATCTTGCCTGACGCCGTCGATTCTGTTTGGGATGAACACTTTTGGTGAGTCATGTCTGCCAGGATGGCACCATACATATTGCAAAACTGCCTCAAGGCTCACCGGGACCCAGGCTCTGATTGATTAGTGATGTCTGCAAAGGCTGAGGGCAAAAGTGAACTTGGCCATACCGGAACTGCCTCTTCTGTTATATGGCAGTCCTCAAGAGCATGGATTCTGCAGGCAGTCTTCTTGGTTCAAATCCTAGCTCTGCTTCTGACAAGCTGTGCAACTGCAGTTCAGCCACTTAACCTCTCTGAACCTCAGATTCCCTGGCTGTAAAATGAGCACACTTAAAAGAGATGAGGCATGTGTGCTGGCTCCAGGGCACCGTGTCCTCATGCCCTTTCTTGTCTCCCCTGTTCTGTTCTGGATGGCAAGGGGGTGAGGCTGCCTTTCCTGCGTCAGCTGCTCCTGAAGGCCCTGGCAGGAGGCCGGGATGTTTCCCTACCACCCTTTTTCTGCCCTACACAGCATCTTCAGCAGTGCAGGAAACAGCCTCCATCCAGTGACCTGGCCCCACCCCACCTCCACCCTCTGTCCCTCCAGCTGAGGTGTGGCAGCTTGCTGCTCCTCTGAGTCCCTGGGTTTGGCTCTCAGCCATGCCACCCCCACTAGCCAGTCCCCTGCCTTAAATGCCCTGTGGGGTGAACACTTGGCCCAGGTACTGTTTCTTGATGGATACCACATGGCAAGCTGATAGCCCCGTGCCTGACACACAGCGAAAGCTCACAAAATGGCAGCCCTTGTCATTATGGAGCAAGCAACCCACTGCTAGGCCAGAGGGTCTCAGAGTGGGACCCTAAGTAGCTACACAGCAGGGATATTTGTATGGGCTAAAAAAAGGACACAGAATTCAGAGTAGCTGAAGGGGAAGGAGGGGGAGAAGAAAGTCACCAAGGAGGAGAAAGACAATAACATTTATCAGAAAAGAAAGGACAACAAAATAGTAGCATGTGAATTACTTGTACTACCCTGAAAAAACTTTTTCATGGTGGGGAAGCTGTGAATTGTGACGTCTGCAAGCCTCCCTCTAGTGGCCACCCCAAGTGTTTCAACTGAGAATCTCAGATATTTCCCAAAGAAGAGAACTACAGATGCCTGGGATATAGGTGAGGAGTGTGATAAAACTATTGTATAAATTGCTTTATATTTTAAATTTTACTTTAATTTCATATATTCATCCAAAATATGACCATATTTTTAAAAATATAAAACACCATTTTGTTTCACCCTCTGCAGGAATAAAATGCCCCGTGTTGCTGCAGAGCCCCTCAGGGGCCCTTTGGTGACACTCTGGTGTCTGGCCAGGAGGTTCTGAGAGCTTGGTTCCTGGCCCTTCTCTAAGGAAGTGGAGAGGACTTGATTGTGTAGGGTCACCAGATAAAACACAGGGCACCCAGTGAAATCTGAACTTTAGGTACCTAATAAATAATTTTTCAGTGTATATCCCATGCAAATATTTGGACTGACTTATACTAAAAAATGTTCTTTCTTTATCTGAACTTCAAATTTAACTGGGCGCCCTATATTTTTATTTGCTACATCTGGAAGCTTCATCATGTTGTGAGTCCTGGGGGGCCAATGCCACACCCCTATCCTCTCTTTCCCTTCCTTGGCCTCACCTTTCCCTCTCACCTAAAATTTCTGCCACTTTGCTGTGTTTTACCCGTCACTGAAAGGCACCTGCATTCCACCTTGGGAAGCAACGGGGTGGAGTCCGAACGAACCCACAATGAGGGTGATGGCCGTGACGGCTCCCTGGGCCAACTCTAACAAGGGGTTTCATTGCTCAGGCCAACCCCAGGCCTCCCTAAGCCAAGGGGTCAAAGAGCTAAGGTCATGAACCAGCTGGGGGAAGGGAGGGAACAACAGCCTCAGTGGATACGAACCTCAGTTCACAAACCAGATATACAAGAAAAAGGACATGGTTATTGTGAATCAAGATTGCTTCTCTTCCGAGTCCCTTTCCTGCTGAAAGGACTGGAGGGCCGAGACAGAATCCCACACCTCCAAGTCATGTCTATTCAGGGTATTTGCAGAGCTGAGGCATCCAGGATGGCCCTCGCATCCTCCACATCATCTGGTCTCCAAACTGCCTTCCGGGATGTACCTGCCAGATACAAGGCTCCGCTGCTGCTTCCCATCCGTCCCAAGCTTTGGGGAAAACAACTGCTTCTGGGCCTTGGACTTTCAGTCCTGAGTGCTCACAGTCACACCATGTGCCTTCTCCTTGGGGCTTAGGCCACCCCAGGGCTCTGCGCAGGAGCGGAGCGCGGCCCCCTTCCCCTGCACTCCTCCCACAGCAGGGCCCTTCCTTCTGAGGGCTGACCTGGTACATGCTGGACCTGGGACAAGGGTCCAATAGAGGCCCACATAACAGAGTCTACATGTTATTTCTAGATCTGACTCACACACAGCCAAATGCCATATGTTCTGTCCTCCTCCTTTGACCCACTTACCCTCCTGACAACCTGCCAGGCCACGCTGGCCTTTACAGTTCTCAGAGACCTCGCAGTTCCCTGCCAGGACATGATGGCCCAGGCCAGCCCAGCCTTGTCCCTGCCCCACGCCCTTCCAGACCCCATCCCATGCACACCGCGGGGCTTTGTGCACACACCTGTGGACACTTCGGGCCATGACTTCACTCTCTGCTCACATCCTCCCTGCAGCTAACAGCCGGCACACACTTAAAAATTTAATCACAACACTTTGGGAGTAACAGAAAATGCTTGTTTCATACATGAGGAGAAAAAGGAGGTGAGCATGTATTTATTCTGTGTATAGATATAAAAATGATGTTTGTAGGCTGGTTGCAGTGGCTCACGCCTATAATCCTAGCACTTTGGGAGGCCAAGGTGGGCAGATCATGAGGGGAAGACATTGAGACCATCCTGGCCAACATGGTGATAAAGGAGGACACCACCCCTCATATTGTCTTATGCCCAATTTCTGCCTCCAAAGAAAGAAAAAGTAAAAACTAAAAGGCAGAAATGAAATCCACAAGCAGACAGCCCGGCGCCACATCCTAGGCCTGGTAGTTAAAGATCTACCCCTGACCTGATCGGTTATGTTATCTATAGATTACAGACATTGTATAGAAAAGCACTGTGAAAATCCCTATCCTGTTTTGTTCCGATCTAATTACCGGTGCATGCAGCCCCCAGTCACGTACCCCCTGCTTGCTCAATCAATCACGACTCACTCACATGCACCCACTTAGAGTTGTGAGCTCTTAAAAAGGACAGGAATTGCTCACTCAAGGAGCTTGGCTCTTGAGACAGGATTCTTGCCGATGCCCCCAGCTGAATAAACCCCTTCCTTCTTTAACTCAGTTTCTGAGGAGTTTTGTCTGTGGCTTGTCCTGCTACAGTGAAACCCCATCTCTACTAAAAAAAAAAAATACAAAAATTAGCTGGGCATGGTGGTGCACACCTGTAGTCCCAGGTACTCAGGAGGCTGAGGTAGGAGAATCGCTTGAACCCAGGAGGCGGAGGTTGCAGTGAGCCGAAATCGTGCCACTGCATTCCAGCCTGGAGGACAGAGTAAGGCTGTCTCAAAAAAAAAAAAGTTTGTATATGGAAAAGATTCAAAGCAACATTAAAGCTGAAGTAAGTATTCATGGTGGAATGTTTTCCTTTTCTTATTTTTCTTTTCAATTTTTGTTTTAGGTTCAGGGGGTACATGTGTAGGTTTGTTACCTGGGTAAATTGTGTGACACAGGGGTTTGGTGTATGGGTTATTTCATCACCTAGGTAATATGCATAGTACTTGATAGTTTTTGATCCTCACCCTCCCCTCCTCCACCCTCCAGTAGGCCCCAGTGTCTATTGTTCCCCTCTCTGTGTCCATGTGTACTCAATGTTTAGCTCCCACTTATAAGTGAGAACATGCAGTATTTGGTTTTCTGTTCCTCTGTTAATTCACTTAGGATAATGGCCTTCACGTCCATTCATGTTGCTGCAAAGGACATGATTTCATTCTTTTCATGGCTGCATAGTATTCCATGGTGCACTGTAGCACATTTTCTTTATCCCCTCCACCACTGATGGGCATGCAGGTTGATTCCATGTTGTTACTATTGTGAACCATGCTGCAATGAATGTATGTGTGCATATGTCTTTATGGTAGAATGATTTCTATTCCTTTGGGTATATATCCACTAATGAGATTGCTGGGTTAAATGGTACTTCTGTTTTAAGTTCTTTGAGACATCTCCAAACTGCTTCCCACAGTGGCTGAACTAATTTACATTCCTACCAGCAGTGTGTAAGTGTCTCCATTTCTCCGCAACCTCACTAGCATCTGTTATTTTTTGACTTTTAATAATAACCATTCTGACAGGTGTGAGATGGTATCTTATTGTGGTTTTGATTTGCAATTCTCTAATGATTACTAATGTTGAGCATTTTTTCATATGCCTGTTGGCCATATGTATGTTTTCTTTTGAGAATTATCTGTTCATGTCCTTTGCCCATTTTTTAGTGGGGCCATTTGTTTTGGGCTTGTTGATTTACGTTTCTTACAGATTCTGGGTATTAGATCTGTGTTGGATGCACAGTTTGAAAATATTTTCTCCCATTCTGCAGATTCTCTGTTTATTCTGTTGATAGTTTCTTTTCCTGTGCAGAAGCTCCTTAGTTTATTTAGGTCCCACTTGTCAGTTTTTGGTTTTGTTGCAATTGATGTTTGAGTCTTTGTCTTGAAAGCTTTGCCAGGGTCTAAGTCCAGAACAGTATCTCCTAAGTTTTCTTCTAGGGTTTTTATCATTTTAGATTTTACATTTAAGTCTTTAATGCATCTTGAGTTGATTTTTGTATATGGTGTAAGGAAGGAGTCCAGTTTTAATCTTCAGCATGTGGCTAACCAGTTATCTCAGCACCTTTTACTGAATAAGGAGGCCTTTCTCCATTACTTTTTTTTTTTATCAGCTTTGTCAAAGATCAGATCGTTGTGGATGTGCAGCTTTATTTCTGGGTTGTATAACCTGATCCATTGCTCTATGTGTCTGTTTTTGTACCACTACCATGCTGTTTCAGTTACTGTAGCCTTGTAGTATAATTTGAAGTCAGGTAGTGTGACACCTCTAGCTTTGTTCTTCTTGCTTAGGATTTTTTTGGTTATTTGGGCTCATTTTGGTTCCATGTGAATTTTAGGATAGTTTTTTTCTAATTCTGTAAAAAATGTCATCGGTAGTTGATAGAACTAGCGTTGAATCTGTAAATTGCTTTGGGCTACATGACCATTTTAACAATATTAATTCTTCCAGTCCATGAGCCATGGAATGTTTTTCCATTTGTTTGTGTCATTGCTGATTTCTTTGCAGTGTTTGCATTCAATTCTCTTTCACCTCCCTGGTTAGCTGTAATCCTAGGTGTTTTATTCCTTTGGGGGCTATTGTGACTGGGATTATATTCTTGATTTGGCTCTCAGCTTAGACATTATTCATATATAGAAATGCTACTGATTTTTGTACATTGATTTTATATCCTAAAACTTTGCTGAAGTTGTTTATCATATCCATGATTCTTTGGGCAGAGACTATGGGGTTTTCTAGGTATAGAATCATATCATCTGTGAAGAGAGACAGTTTTACTCTCTCTCCTCCTATTTGGATGCCTTTTGTTTTTTTCTCTTGCCTGATTACAATGGCTAGGACTTCCAGTACTACGTTGAATAGCAGTGATGCAAGTGGGCATCCTTGTCCTGTTCTGGCTCTCAAGGAGAATACTTCCATCTTTTGCCAATTCAGTGTGATGTTGGCCATGGGTTTGTCATAGATGGCTCTTATTACTATTTTGAGGTATGTTCCTTCAATACCTAGTTTGTTGAGGGTTTTTAGCATGAAGGATGTTGAATTTAATTGAAAGCCTTTTCTGCATCTACTGAGATGATCATGAGGCTTTTGTTTTTACTTCTGTTTATGTGATTGATCACATTTATTGATTGATCTGTGTATGTTGAACCAACCTTGCATCCCAGGAATAAAGCCTACTTAATCGTGGTGGATTGGCTTTTTGATGTGCTGCTGGATTTTGTTTGCTAGTATGTTTTGAGGATTTTTGCACCTCTGTTCATCAGGGATATTGGCCTGAAGTTTTCTTTTTTGTTGTGCCTTTGCCAGGTTTTGGTATCAGAATGATGCTGGCGTCACAGAATGAGCTAGGGAGGAATCCCTCCTCCTCAATTCTTCAGAATACTTTCAGTAGGATTGCTACCAGCTCTTCTTTATACATCTGGTAAAATTCAGCTATGAATCCATCTGGTCCAGGGCTTTCTCTGGTTGGTAGATTTTTTTTATTACTGATTCAATTTTACTCTTTTTCTCTTTTTCTTTTTTTTATATTGTTATTTTTATTTTTATTTTTTTGAGACAGAGTCTCACTCTGTCACCCAGGTTGGAGTGCAGTGGCACAATCTCAGCTCACTAGCTCACTGCAACCTCCGCCTCCCAAGTTTAAGCAATTTTCCTGCCTCAGCCTCCCAAGTAATTGGGACTACAGGTGCATGCCACCATGCCCAGCTAATTTTTGTATTTTTGGTAGAGACAGGGTTTTACCATGTTGGCCAGGTTGTTCTCGAACTCCTGACCTCAAGTGATCCGCCCTCCTTGGCCTCCCAAAGTGCTGATTCAATTTTAGAATTCATTATTGATCTGTTCAGGGCTTAAATTTCTTCTTGGTTCAATCTTGGGAGGTTGTATGTTTCTAGGAATTTATTTAATTCTTCTAGGTTTTCAGATTTGTGTGCATAGAGGTGTTCAGAATAGTTTCTGAGCGTCTTTGGTATTTCTGTGGGGTTGGTGGTAATGTCTGCTTTGTCATTTCTGATTGTGTTTGTTTGGAGTGTCTCTCTTTTTTCTTCATTAGTCTAGCCAGCAGTCAATCAATCTTATTTATCTTTCAAAAAAACAACCTTTGGATTTGTTGATCTTTTGTATGATTTTTGCATCTCAAAAGCAGAGCAGAGCTGTGGTGCTGTGTGGTCCATGTGCTCACACTGGTGGCTGTGGAATGGTGTGGTCCATGCGTGAGCACTTCAGCAAAGCAGTTGGGGGAGGCTGTGGGTGAGTGTGCCCTGACAAAGCAGTGGGGAGGGCTGCAGGTTGCTGCATGCTGGCAGTGGCGTGTTTGTAGAAGTTCTCTGATTGTTAGGTGGGTTCTGCGAGTAAAGGAGCAATGGCAGTAGCCAGTGGGAAGTGCACGGATTGGGCATCTCAGGCTGTGCTAAATGCAGGTGCAGATACGCAGGGACCCTGGAGAGGCTGGCAGGCAGAGGGGTGCTCATATCAGACTGGCCCTGTCCCACTAGAAAGATATTCTGTCCAGGTCTGACAATCGACAAAGACCCAAGCCAGCTAGACAAGCACGGTGAGCCTTCCAGGATGCGAACCCCTGGGCTTGCTCCATTGCAGATGTTCCTGTGCCAAATCCTCTGGGCTTCATACAGGCGGAAGTGCTGTTCCTAGCAACTCTCCAAGCAGCTCTCCTTGCCAGCTCTAATGTCCATGTAGGTCATGGGTTCTCCTGTAGGTAGGCTTCTGGAGGTGTGTGGCAGGAGTGCACCACTTGATGCCTATTTAACTTGCCCCTTCCCCAGGAGCTGCTTAGGGCCAGGAACTAGTCCTGGTGCTTGGCAGCCCCATGCAAGGTTCGCAGTTTCCTTCCCATTCAGCCCAGAGGCTGTGTCCTCCCTCTGTCCACTCTCAATGCCTTCCTCCCAAAGATCTGCTCAGAGTGTGGCAGTCTTCTTGATGGTCTGGTCTCTCCATGGAATAAGCTCTTCCTGACTACACCTAGTCAGCCATCTTGACTCTTCCCACTATTTTTCTTATTTCTATTTAAATATTTATATGATTCTTGTAAATGAGAAAAAGAAAGCATAAAAGTTTAAGAATGCATCCCCAGAATCTCTGGCATCCTTTGCTGGTCTGTCAAGCATTTATCATCCGTGATGTTTTTAAGCTAAGTATATTTTCAGCCAGTATCACTTGCTGAAAAAATTGTACCTCCTTTATTTGTCCTAAAAAACAAAACAAAACAAAACAAAACAAAACACCACACTGCTACTTTCAGACCTCAGGGTATTGTTACTCACTGCTTTTGTATATTGTGATGAGCAGGATAATCCCCGCCAACAAAGATATCCACATGCTAATCCTACGAAGGTGTGCATAGTCATATTTTATGCCAAAGAGAATTAAGGTTGCAGATACAATTAAGGTCTCTGATCAGCCAACCTTAAACTGAGGAGAATGTCCTGGATTATCTCTGTTGGCCCAGTGTAATCAAAAGTAGAAGAGAGAGGTAGGAGAGGTGAGGGTGAGACCATGTGAGATCTCAACCTGCTGCTGCCAGCCAAAGATGGCCACGGGGCCATGAGCCAAGGTGCAGAGGCAGCCTCTGGAAACTAAAAAAATTCAGGAAAAAATGCTCTTCTGAGACTTCAGAAGGAACCAGCCCTGCTGATACCTTGATTTTAGCCTCATGAGACCCATGCTCCTCTCCTACAGAACTCAAATACAATATATTTTTATTGTGGTTAAGCCACTAATTTTGTGGTAAATTGGCAGCCACAGGAAACTACTCCATGTACCAGGATTGAATGGATTCTGGATTTTTCCTGATTATAACCTCCATGGTTTTACAGATTCCACCCTATTCTCTTAACCTGTGCAGACTAAAGAGTCCAATTGTTTTTAAGTAAAGTCTTTTATAATATTCCCTAAATTGTTACAGCTCTTTGTCCTTGGGTCTTCTTTGTCTTCTTTGTCCCTGGATGTGTGGTGATGGAAAGCATATACAGAACTTAGCATTCAGCTGTATCATGGTTTTATACAAGCTTATATTTCTCACTTTGTTTCTAAAATTGACTTCATTATGGTGCTTGGCCAGATGTTGTTGGCTTTTTCAGTTGTGGCAGCAGATCAAGCCAATGTCTGTGGGAATAATACACAATGGCTCTTTATTGTTTTGTTACTGATTGCTCATAGTTATCTTTGAATACGTAGAGTTAGGATTACTTATTTCCTTAATGCAAAAATGTAACCAAGGCTCCCCTGCCATCTTTTAATTGGCTTACAGCAGAATTGCCTCACAGAATTGCATGCATTTTGCCACCCAGAAGAAATCTGCATCATTTGTGAAGTTGGATATTTTATCAGGACACTCTGTTTATCCACACTGAACATTCAATTTTTAACAGACACCAGTCCTTCCACTTAACTTCTTTTTTTTAATCAAAGACAGTATCAGCTTATATCTATTGAGGTATCTGGCCCTAATCCAGCTCCTTTTTGTGACAAAGCACTTGCCCCTTTTCCATCTGCTCAACAATACCGCACCCGCTCATCAGCAATGAGGTAACTTTGTGATAACTTCCCTGGGGAACCTTGCAGGAGCTTTTCATTTTGCATATTTTGAAGCTATATTATTAGGTACACAAACGTTTATGTTGTTATACCTTCCTGGAGATTGACCCTATTGACATTATGAAATGATCCTTTACCTGTAGTAATGTATCATAATTTACAGGGTACTCTGTCTGATATACAGTATTAGTATAAATAAGCCAACTTTCTTTCGGTTAATATTTGGTCTATCTTTTCCAACAGTTTGTGTTCATTCTTTCCCAATGGAAAGCAGAAAGTGCTTTGTTTAGTTTTATATTGTTTTATTTCTTTCGATCCAGTCTAGCAATGTTTGTCTTTTAACTAGATAATTTATCTATTTATATTAAATATATTTTGATATGTATTTGGGTTTATTTTATCTTACCATTGGTTTCCCTCTTGCCCTACTTGTATTATCTTCATTCCTGTCATTTAAAAAACTAATCAAGAATTTTCTATATTTCATTTTGCCCCTCTAATAGCTTGGTGGTTGAAAATTATTTTACTATTATTTTAAGCTAAAATAGAACAGTTCATATAAAACCTGAAAAAAGTAATATACACATCCTGGAACACAACAAAATCCAAATAGGGTAAACACAAGATGATCCACACACTTTATCATCAAAATGTCGAATAAAGACCACAACACATTGTAAAAGTAGTGGGGAGAAATGATTCATCACATACAAGTTCCCCTCAATAAGGATAACAGTGGAATTCCCATCAGAACAAGAAAATCAATGCTGGGGGGAAAAAGTTGTCAACAATAAAATATCATGTTTGGAAAAATCTCTCTGAAATAAAAATAAATGTATTCTAAGATAAACACTAAGATAATTTCCTTCTAGCAGACTTGCCATAAGAAAATACTAAAAGATGTTCTTCAGACTAAAAGCAAGTGAGACCAAGTATGAAATCAAAATTACATTAAGAAAACAAGAGCACTGATTAAGGTAATTATGTAGATAATTGTACAAGACAGTGTAATTGCATATTTCTTCTCCTTTTTTCACTTGACTGATTTAGCAAGCAATCATATAGAACAATATGCATCTAATTACACTTTAGGTTTATCGTATACAAAAATGTAATCTATGTGACAATAACAACACAAAGGAGGAGACAGAAAACAAAGCTGTCTTGAGTATTGACGCCATATAGGAGGTTGAATCCACAGGGGAAATGAAGAGAATTCAAAATGTCTAATGAGAAGAATAACAGAGCAAACTCTATAAATGTATACTAGCTCTTCTCTCTTCTCTGAGATTCTTTAAAAGACATGAAATTATAAAAATAATGACAACAATGCATTGTCAAGTTTGTAACACCTTTAGAAATAATATACATAACAAAGTAACACAAAACTTGGGTGAGGGAATTGAACTGCAGAGGAGTAAATTTTCTATATCACACTGGAATTTTGTTAGTATAAATCTATGTTGACAAGTTCAGATGTACGTTGCAGACCCTAGAGCAACTACTAAAAAAAAGCTAAATCATTAAAGAAATTAAAATGTTACCCTAGAAAATATTCACTTAATGCAAAAGAAGAATCTATATAGGAACAAGTAAACTGAGAGAGAGAGAAAGAACGGAAAGTAAAATAGCAGATGGAAATCCAACTCTATCAGTAACAACATTAAATGTGAATAGATTTAACAGTCCAACCAAAAGCCAGAGATTGTTGGACTGGATTAAAAATAAGATTCAACTTGTCAAAAGACAAAATTACAAATTAAAAGTTGTTTTTTTTTTTTTCAATTCATAAATAAGAGCAGCCTCCATTCTACAAAATAGAATCAAAGCTCCCACTGGCAATAGGTGAGAACAAGGAAACGGAACAATAGGGGGAATAAAAAGCTGATTGGCTAATGTCAGGTTACTTCAACTTACTTTTTTTGGTAAGAGATAAGGAGAAGTGACTTCTTTATTACACTGACTGAGGTAGACCAGAAGCTTCTGTTTTTAGGAAAAACTGATCTGAGGCTCTATAATATCTGCTTTCTCGAAGTGTCATTTTGATCATGTGTCATTCAGCATGAATGACTCTGTTTTGGTTTGATTTGGTCTAGTCTACTGGGGCCTAGTGCAGAAGCTCAGTCCAAAACAATGGCCTCCCGTAATTTTTGTTTAACACATTTTATGCTGTATACAAAAAACATATTTTTTTTTTTTTTTTTTTTTTGGGACAGAGTCTCCCTCTGCAGGCTGGAGTGCAGTGGCGCCATCTCAGCTCACTGTAAGCTCCACCTCCCAGGTTCACGCCATTCTGACTCAGCCTCCTGAGTAGCTGGGACTACAGGCGCCCGCCACCATGCAGGGCTAATTTTTTGTATTTTTAGGAAAGACGGGTTTTCACCGTGTTAGCCAGGTGGTCTCGATCTCTGACCTCGTGATCCGCCAGCCTTGGCCTCCCAAAATGCTGGGATTACAGGCTTGAGCCACCGCACCTGGCCAAAAAACATACTTTTATCTCAAAATATAGGTTGAAAGTTAAGAATGGAAAAAGATACACTGTGCAAACAACAGTGGTAATAGAGCTTGAGTGGCTATATTAATATTAGACAAAAGAGACCTTGAAACAGAAACCATTATTTATTTGAAATAACCATGAAAAACTATAGTATAATATCACAACCAGGATAGTGACATTGATACAGTCCTCCAATTCCATTCAGACTTTACCAGCTTTACCTGTACTTCTTTGTATGTGTGGGTGTGTATATTTAGTTCTATGCAATTTCATCACACTTGTAGGGCTGTGTATATTCACTAACACAACAGTTCCATGACTGCAAGAATCTCTCATGTTTCTCTTTATAACCACCCCTTCGTCCTTATCCCTGGCAACCAATAATCTGGATCTGTATTTCTAGCATTTTCTCATTTCAAGAATATTACATGAATGGAGTCACACAGTATTGCTACAGTTTGGATGTTGGTCCCCTCCAAACCTCATATGGAAATTTGTTGCCCAATGTTGGAAGTGGGGCCTAATGGGAGGTATTTGGGTCATGGGAGTGAATTTCTCATGAATAAATTAATGCCTTCCCTTAAGGGTCTATTAGTTCCTTTGAGAGCTGGTTATTATGAAAAGCCTGGCACCTTCCACCTCTCTCTCTCTCATTTCCTCTCTCCCCATGTGATCTCTGCGCATGTCAGCTCCCTTTCACCACCTGCCATGAGTGGAAGCAACCCAAGGCCCTCATCTTGTACAGCCTGCAGAACCATGAATCAAATAAACCTCTTTTCTTTATAAATTACCCAGCCTCAGATATTCCTTTATCGCAGTGCAAAACGACTAAGACATGTATTCTTTTGGTACTGGCCTTTTGCACTCAGCGTAATTCTCGTGAGCCTGATGCAAATTGTTGCACGAATCAACAGTCTGTTCCTTCCTTGTTAATATTAAGAAGTATTTCATGGTGTGGGTACAGTGCAATTTGTTGAATCATTCACCTATTGAATAACATCTGAGTTGTTTCCAGTTTTGGGCTATTATGAATAAAGCTCTCATGAACATTTGTGTACAGGTTTTTGCATGAACATAAATGTCCTTTTCCTGAGATAAATAACCAGGAATGCAAATAGTGGGTCCTATGGAAATTGTATCTTTAGTTTTATGAAAAATAGCTAAACCATTTTTCAGTGACTGTTTCATTTTAAATTTCCACCAGCAACATATGAGTGATCCAGTTTCTCTGCATCCTTGCCAGCTTTGGTGTTCTCACTATTTTTAAATTTTAACCAGTCTGATAGGTATATAGTGATAACTCATTGTGATTTAAATTTGCATTTCCCTAACAGCTAAGGAAGTTGAACATTGTTTCATGTGCTTATTTGCCACTTTTCTATCCCTTGAGTAAAATATCTGTTTGTGTTCTTTGCCCGTTAATTTTTTTTTGACTATGATGATTGTATAGATTTTCTTTGCCCATTTTCTAATTGAATTGTTTGCTTTTTTACTTTTGAGTTTTAAGGGTTCTTTATATATTTTAGATACTCGTCTTTTGTCACATACGTGGTTTGCAAATAGTTTTCTCATAATTTGTAGCTTGTCTTTTCACCCTTTTTACATGAGTTTTGCAGAGCAAATTTTTCTCATTTTGGTGAGTTCCAGCGTATTATTTTTTTCCTTTTATGGGTTTTGCTTTTGGTGTCACATCTAGGAACTCTTTGCCTAACCCAATATTCCAAATATTATTCTCCTAAGTTTTTTTTCCCTAAAAGCGTTAGGGTTTCTGCTTTTAAGACTGTAATCTGTTTTGAATTAATTTTTGCATAAGATGGGAGGTTTAAGTCAAGATTAATTTGTTTTGTAGTAGTACAATGGCTCCAGCACTATTTGTTGAAAAGACAATTCTTTCCTGATTGACTTGCTTTTACACCTTTGTCGGAAATCAGTGGAGCCTATTTGTGCGTGTCTCTACCTCTGCGATTGCTGCTCTAGTCCATTGGTCTATGTGTCTGTCCTTTCTGAATATCACACCGTCGTGATTACTGTAGCTATATTATAAGTCTTAATAGCTGCTAGAGCGACTCTTTTCACTTTATTTTTATTCAAGATTGTTTTAGCTGTTTGAGAGCCTGTGCTTTTCCATATAAGTTTTAGAACTGGTTCTACCTTATAGATCCCTGTGTTGTGGTGATATCCTCTCTCATGTCATTATCTTTCTTGATTCTATCAATCATGATTATTTTGAAGTCCATGTCTGATAAATTAAATACCAGGAGCTTCTTTGACTATGTTTCTGTTGTCTCTATGTTTTTTATCCTGATTCTTGATATGCCTGTTAATTTTTTACTCAATGTTGAACATTGTGTATGCAGCTGTAGCAACTCTGGATAACATTATCTTCCTCCAGAGGGGGTTCAACCTAGCCCTTTGGTAGGTAAATAGGATAGGAGCTTTAATTTAATAAAAGACTGAAGTGATTCCAGTTTGGGTAGTCATTTTTATATGACTCCATCTACCACTGAATTATTCCCACTCTTAGGACTCAGTTCCCTAGAGCTCAGAGGGAAACACTGGGGTATTTTCTTAGGCCTCCTCCTTCTTGGCGGGTCCTGGATTCTATTTTATTTTTCTCCTCAGTACCATTAGATTGTCTGTGGTAGGCAGATTTTTAAGATGACCCCCAAGATTCCCACTCACTGATGTATCTGCCTTGTCTATCCCCTCCCCTTACATATAGGAAGAACTTGTGTGAATATGTGTTATCACTTCCGCAACTAGGTTGATAATCAGTTGACTTTGTGTCAATCAAAAGGGAGATGAAACAGGTAGGCATGACCTAGTCACTTGAGCTCTTGAAAATGACTCAGTCCTTTCTGAATTCAAAGAGATTCCAAACAAAGGGAATGATCTGTTTCTGGCTTTGGAGACACAAGGGGCCACATGGCATGGACTTGAGAGCAGTTTCTAGAAGCTGGAAGTAATCCCCTGAAAGACAGCCAGGACCACAGTCCTAAAATGGCCAGGAACTGAATTCTGCCAACCCTCTGAGTAAGTCTGGACGAGGACCCCAAGGTCCAGATGAGGATGCAGCCCCCCGATTTCAGCCTGGTGACCTTGAGCACAGAACCTAGGCATGCCATGCCTGGACACCTAACCCACAGAAAACATGTTTTTGCAGGTTTGCAAGCCATTACATGTGTGACAATTTGTTATGCAGCATTAAAAATAGATACACCGGCAAGGTGTGGTGGCTCATGCCTGTAATCCCAGCACTTTGGGAGGCCGAGGCAGGTGGATCACCTGAGGTCAGGACTTCCAGACCAGGCTGGCCAACGTGGAGAAACCTCGTCTCTAATAAAAATACACACACAAAAAAATTAGCCAGGCACGGTGGCATGCACCTGTAATCCTAGCCACTCGGGAGGCTGAGACAGAAGAATCATTTGAACCCAGGAGGCAGAGGTTGCAGTGAGCCAAGATCACACCACTGCACTCTAGCCTGGGCAACAGAGTGAGACTTTGTCTCAAAAAAAAAAAAAAAAAAAATAGATACGCTGCCCAAAATTCTCTTTGTTTTGGGTAAAATTCTCTTCTTCTGTTTAGTTTCTTTGCCTCATGCCTGCATATCTTAAAAATTTAGCAACTTCTCTGTCATTTCTTGCCAGGATCTGGGTCCTTTAGACCTGCCTGACTTGGCAGTCCCAAGTATCAATGTGTGTCTCTCCAGTCAAATGAGACATCTGAAGACCCTGCTAGCCTTTCTGGGGGCTTAGGCTCTCCATCACCCCCTTGCTTTAAGAACCAGCAAACGTTTGGAGGGAAGAATGGCTGCAGACTGTTGGCTCATTTTCTCTGTTTCCTTTTCTTTGAGATCTTAACCCTTGAAGACCAGGCCACCTTAGCAGCTCTCCAGCTCATCAGACAATTTTTTTTTCTAATTGTTCTCAGGCATAATGTTATCTGACACATTTACCCATCAGAATCAGAAACAGATATCTCCCAGATCCTTTACTCTGAGCCTCATGCCATACCATCTCCTGAATAAGTACAGGACTTCCAATTTCAAAATGGCAGCATAAACACGATGGTTTCACTCAACCCTCCTCCCTCAGAAAACCAAAACCAAATGTATAGCACTGAGAGATGATCACTAGCAATATCTCAGAACTCAGACACTAGGATGAGACAGTTCATAGTAGCCTTGGTTAATCTCGCTAATGGTCTACCACAGGGAAGTGAAAAAAAATTCAAGTAGATGGTAAGAGAAACAGACTGTCATATCCACAACACTCCTCCGCACAAACTGTTTTGCACCAAGCTCATAAAAAAATTTTCCCCCAACTCAATGTCTTTTGTTTATTTTTTTATTTCAATAGGTTTTTGGGGAACAGGTGGTATTTGGGTACATGAAAGTTATTTAGTAGTGATTTCTGAGATTTTGTTTGACCCATCACCCAAGCAGTGTACACCATACCCAACGTGTAGTCTTTTATCCCTCACCCCCCTCCCACACTTTCCCCAAGCCCCAAAGCCCATTGTGTAATTCTTATGCCTTTGCATCCTCATAGCTTGGCTCCCACTTATGATTGAGAACATATGATGTTTGGTTTTCCATTCCTGAGTTACTTCACTTAGAATAATAGTCTCAAATTCCATCCAGGTTGCTGCAATGCCATTATTTTATTCTTATAGCTGAGTAGTATTCCATGGTGTGTGTGTGTGTGTGTGTGTGTGTGTGTGTGTATACATATATACACACATATAATATATATATTTTATGTATATTATACATATTATATATTTTATGTATAACATACATATTATATATATTTTATGTGTAATATACATATTATATATATTTTATATATCTTATATATATATATATATATATATATTACAATTTCTTCATCCACTCGTTGATTGATGGGCATTTGGGCTGGTTCCATATTTTTGCAATTGCAAACTGTGCTGCTGTAAACATGCATGTGCAAATATCTTTTTATATAATAACTTCTTTTCCTCTGGGTAGATATTCAGTAGTAGGATTGCTGGTTCAAATGGTATTCCTACTTTTAGTTATTTAGGGACTCTCCAGGCTGTTTTCCATAGTGGTTATACTAGTTTACATTCCCATTAGCAATGTAAAAGTGTTGCCTTTTCACCTCATCCATGCCAACATCTATTTTTTTATTTTTTTGATTATGGCCACTCTCACAGGAGTAAAGTGGTATTGCGTTTTGGTTTTGATTTGCATTTCCCTGATCATTAGTGATGTTGAACATTTTTTCAAATGTTTGTTGTCCATTTGTATATCTTCTCTTGAGAATTGTCTGTTCATGTCATTAGACCACTTTTTGATGGGACTGTTTATTTTTTTCTTGCTAATTTGTTAGAGTTTGTTGTAGATTCTTGATATTAGTCCTTTGCCGAAGGTATAGATTGCGAACATTTTCTCCTACTCTGTGGGTTGTCTATTTACTCTGCTGATTAGTTCTTTTGCTTTGTAGAAGCTTTTTAGCTTAATTAAGTCCCATCTATTTATTTTTGTTGCATTTGCTTTTGGGTTCTTGGAAGTCTTTGCCTAAGCCAATATCTAGAAGGGTTTTTCCAATGTTATCATCTAGAATTGTTATGGGTTCAGGTCTTAAATTTAAGTCTTTTCTCCATCTTGAGTTGATTTTTGTATAAGGTGAAAGATGAGGATCCAGTTTCATTCTTTTACATGTGGCTTGTCCATCGTCCCAGCACCATTTGTTCAATAAGGTGTCCTTTCCACACGGTATGTTTCTGTTTGCTTTGTCAAAGATCAGTTGGCTGTAAATATTTGGCTTTATTTCTGGGCTCCCTATTCTGTTCCATTGGTCTATGTGCCTGTTTTTATACCCACACAATGCTTTTTTGGTGACTATGGCCTTATAGTATAGTTTGAAGTTGGGTAATGTGATGCCTCCAGATTTGTTCTTTTTCCTTTGTCTTGCTTTGGCTATGTGGGCTCTTTTTTGATTCTATATGAAATTTAAGATTTTTTTCTAGTTCTGTGAATAATGATGGTGGTATTTTTATGGGAATTGCATTGAATTTGTAGATTGTTTTTGGCAGTATGATCATTTTCACAATATTGATTCCATCCATCCATGAGCATGGAATGCATTTCCATTTGTTTGTGTCATCTGTGATTTCTTTCAGAAGTGTTTTGTAGTTTTTCTTGTAGAGGTCTTTCCCCACCTTAGTTAAGTGTATTCCTAAATATTTTATTTTTTGCAGCCATTGTAAAGGGGATTGAGTTCTTGATTTGATTCTTGGCTTGGTTGTTGATGGTGTATAGCAAACCTTCTGATTTGTGTATGTTAATTTTGTATCCTGGAAGTTTGCTGAATTCGTGTATCAGTTCTAGGAGCTTTTTGGTGGAGTCTTTAGCATTTTCTAGGTATACAATCATATCATCAGCAAACAGCGACAGTTTGCTTCCTCTTTACCAATTTGGATGCCCTTTATTTCTTTCTCTTGTCTGATTGCTCTAGCTAGGACTTTCAGTACTATGCTGAACAGAAGTGTTCAACATCCTTGTCTTTTTCCAGTTCTCAGGGGGAATGCTTTCAACGTTTCCATGTTCAGTATAACGTTGGCTGTGGGTTTGTCATAGATGGCTTTTATTACCTTAAAGTTTGTCCCTTCTTTGCCAATTTTGCTGAGGGTTTTAATCATAAAGGGATGCTGGATTTTGTCAAATGCTTTTTCTGCATCTATTGAGATGATTATGTGATTTTTTTGTTTTAAATTCTGTTTATGTAGTGTATCACATTTATAGACTTGCATATGTTAAACCATCCCTGCATCCCTGGTATGAAACCCACTTGATCATGGTGGATTATCTTTTTGATATGCTGTTAGAGTTGGTTAGCTAGTATTTTCTTAAGGGTTTTTGCATCTATGTTGATCAGGGATATTGGTCTGCGGATGTCTTGTTTTGCTATGTCCTTTCCTGGTTTTGGTATTAGGGTGATATTGGCTTCATAGAATGATTTAGGGAGGATTTCCTCTTTCTCTGTCTTGTGGAATAATGTCACTAGGATTGTTACCAATTCCCTTTGAATGTCTGATAAAATTTAGCTGTGAATCTGTCTGGTCCTGGACATTTTTTTGTGGGCATTTTTTAAATTTCCATTTCAATCCCGCTGCTTGTTATTGGTCTGTTCATAGCTTCTATTTCTTCCTGGTTTAACCTAGGAGGGTTGTATATTTCCAGGAATTTATCCATCTCCTCTAGAGTTTCTAGTTTACATGCATAAAGGTGTTCATAGTAGCCTTGAATGACCTTTTATATTTCTGTGGTATTGGTGGTCATATCTCCCATTTTGTTTTTAATTGAGCTTATTTGGATCTTCTTTCTTCTTTTCTTGGTTAATCTCGCTAATGGTCTATCAATTGTATTTATCTTTTCAAAGAAACAGCTTTTTGTTTTATTTACCTTTTGTATTTTTTTGTTTCAATTTCATTTAGTTCTGCTCTGATCTTTGTTATTTCTTTTCTTCACTGGGTTTGGGTTTCAATTGTTCTTGTTTCTCAAGTGCCTTGAGGTGTGACTTTAGATTTCTCTCTGTGCTCTTTCAGGCTTTTCGATGTAGGCATTTAATGCTATGAACTTTCCTCTTAGCACCACCTTTGCTGTATCCCAGAGGTTTTGATAGGTTGTGTCACTATTATTGTTTAGTTTAAAGAAAATTTTAATTTCCATCTTGATTTCATTGTTGACCCAACGATCATTCAGGAGCAGGTTATCTAATTTCCATGTATTTGTGTGGTTTTGAGGGTTCCTTTTAGAGTTGATTTCCAATTTTATCCCACTGTGGTCTGAGAGAGTATTTGATATAATTTCAATTTTCTTAAACTTATTGAAACTTGTTTTGTGGCCTATCACATGGTCTACTTTGGAGAATGTGTGCTGATGAATAGAATGTATATTCTGCTTGGGTAGAATGTTCTGTAAATATCTGTTAAGTCCATTTGTTTTAAGGTATAGTTTAACTCCATTGTTTCTTTTGTGACTTTCTGTCTTAATGACCTCTCTAGCGCTGTCAGTGGAGTATTAAATTTCCCCACTATTATTGTGTTGCTGTCTGTCTCATGTCTTAGGTCTATTAGTAATTGTTTTATAAATTTTGGTTCCAGTGCTAGGTGCATATATATTTAGGATTGTGATATTTTCCTGTTGGACAAGTCTTTTTTATCATTATATAATGTCCCTCTTTGTCTTTTTAACTGCTGTTGCTTTAAAGTTCGTTTCACCTGATATAAAAATAGCTACTCCTGCTCACTTTTGGTGTCCATTTGCATGGAATATCTTTTTCCTTTCCTTTACCTTAAGTTTATGTGAGTCCTTCTGTGTTAGGTGAGTCTCTTGACAGCAGATACTTGGTTGGTGAATTCTTATTAATTCTGCCATTCTGTATCTTTTAAGTGGCGCATATAGGCCATTTATATTCAACGTTAGTATTGAGATGTGACATGCTATTCTATACATTGTGCTATTTGCTGCCTGAGTACCTTGGTTTTTTTCACTGTGATTTTCTTTTACAGGTCCTGTGAAATTTATGCTTTAAGGAGGTTCTATTTTGGTGTATTCTGAGGATTTGTTTCAAGACTTAGAGCTCCTTTTAGCAGTACTTATAGTGCTGGCTTGGTAGTGGTTAACTGTCTCAGCCTTTGTTTGTCTGAAAAAGGCTGTATTTTTCCTTCATTTTTGAAGCAGTCTCACTGGATACAAAATTATTGGCTGATAATTATTTTGTTTAAGGAAGCTAAAGATAGGGCCTCAATCTCTTCTAGCTTGTAGAGTTTCTGCTGAGAAATTTGCTGTTAATCTGATAGGTTTTCCTTTATAGGTTACCCAATACTTTTACCTCACAGCTCTTAAGATTCTTTCCTTCATCTTGACTTTAAATAACCTGATAATTTTGTACCTAGGTGATGATCCTTTTGCAATAAAGTTCCTGGGTGGTCTTTGAGCTTCTTGTATTTGGATGTCCAGATCTCCAGCAAGGCCAAGGAAGTTTCCCTCAATTATTCCCTCAAATATGTTTTCCAAACTTTTAGATTTTTCTTCTTACTCAGGAACACCAGTTATTCTTAGGTTTTGTCATTTAACGCAATCCTAAACTTTATGGAGGCTTTGTTCATTTTTTTAAATTCTTTTTTTTTTGTTAGGTAGGGTTAATTTGAAAGCCTTGTCTTCGAGCTCTAATGTTCTTTCTTCTATTTGTTTCTGAGACTTTCCAGTATATTTTGCATTTCTCTAAGTGTGTCCTTCATTTCCAGAAATTGTGATTGTTTTTTATTTATGCTATTTCACTGAAGATTTTTCCCTTCATAGCTTGTATCTTTTTTTTTTTATTAAGTTGGACTTCACCTTTCTCTGGTGCCTCCTTGATGAGCTTAATAATTGACCTTATAAATTCTTTTTCTGGCAATTCAGAGATTTCTTCTTGGTTTGGATCCATTGCTGGTGAGCTAGTTTGATCTTTTGGGGGTGGTAAAGAACCTTGTTTTGTCATATTACCAGAATTGTTTTTCTGGTTCCTTCTCATTTGGGTAGCCCAATTGACACTAAAATAACAATACAGAAGATCAACAAATGAAAAGTTCGTTTTTGCAAAGAAAAACAAAATCAACAAACCTAGTCTTTTGCCCAATTAACTAAGAAAAAAAGAGAGAAGACCCAACTAAATAAAATAAGAAACAAGAAATGACACATAACAACTGAGACCATAGAAATGCAAAGAACCATTAGAGGCTATTATGAACAAATATACACCAACAATTTGGAAAATCTATAGAAATGGATCAATTCCTGGACACATGCAACCTACAAAGATTGAGGCATGAAGAAATAGAAAACCTCAACAAATCAGTAACAAGTAACATGATTGAAGCTGTATAAAAAGTTTCCCATCAAATAAAAGCCTGGAACTGGAGGGCTTCTCTGCTGATTTCTACCAAACATTTAATAAAGAATTGGTACCAATTCTACTCAAACTCTTCAAAACACTGACGAGGAGGAAATACTTCTAAACTCATTCTATGAGGCCAACGTTACCCTGATACCAAAATCAGACAAGGACACTATGATAACAAAAAAGAAAACTACAGACCAATATCATTGGTAAATATAGATGCAAAAATCTTCAGCAAAATACTAGCAAACTGAATCCAACAACACATTAAAAAGATCATTCATCTTGATCAAGTTGGACTCATCCCAGGGACACAATAATGATTCAACATACAAAAGTTCATAAACATGACAAATCACATTAATAGAACCAAGAACAAAAATCATATGATTATTTCAATAGATGCTGAAAAAGCAGTTGATAAAATTCAATGCTCCTTTATGATTTAAAAAATCCTCAAAAAACTGGGCATAGAAGGAACATACCTCAAAATAAGAAAGGCCATACATGACAAACCCACAGCCAACATCATATTGAACAGGTAAAAATTGGAAGCCTTTTCTTTAAGATCTGGAGCAAGACAAGGATGCCCACTTTCATCACTGTTATTTTGCATAATACTGGAAGTCCTGGACAGAGAAATCAGGCAAAAGAAAAAAATAAAGGGCATCCAAATGGACAGGAAGAAGTAAAATTAGCCTTGTTTGCAGATGGCATGATCTTATATTTTAAAAAAATAAAGACTCCACCAAAAAACTATTAGTGCTGATAAACAAGTTCAGGGCCGGGCGCGGTGGCTCACGCCTGTAATCCCCACACTTTGGGAGGCTGAGGCGGGTGGATCACGAGGTCAGGAGATCGAGACCATCCTGGCTAACACGGTGAAACCTCGTCTCTACTAAAAATACAAAAAATTAGCTGGGTGCAGTGGCGGGCACCTGTAGTCCAAGCCACCCGGGAGGCTGAGGCAGGAGAATGGCGTGAACCCGGGAGGCGGAGCTTGCAGTGAGCCAAGATAGTGCCACTGCAATCCAGCCTGGGTGAAAGAGCGAGACTCTGTCTCAAAAAAAAAAAAAAAAAAAAAAACAAGTTCAGTAGAGTTGCAGAATACAAAATCAACATACAAAAATCAGTAGTATATATAGACCAATAGCAAAAAAATCTCAAAAGGAAATCAAGAAAGCAATCCCACTTACCATAGCTATAAAGAATATAAAATGACTAGGAATCAATTAAACCAAAGAACTGAAAGATCTAAACAAGGGAAACTATAAAACTCTGATGAAAGAAAATAAAGACGACACAAAAAAATGGAAAGATATTCCATGCTCATGCATTGGAAGAACTGATATTGTTATAATGACAATACAGGTTTGATGCAATCCTTATCAATATGCCAATGACATTCTTCACAGAAATAGGAAAAACAATCTTAAAATATATATGAAATCACAAATGACCCTGAGTATCCAAAGTAATTCTGAGCAAAAAGAACAAAGCCAGACACATCACATTACCTGACTTCAAACTATACTACAAAGCTATAGTAACCAAATTAGCATGGTACTGGCACTAAAACAGACAAATAGACTAATAGGACAAAATTAATAACCCAGATATAAATCCATGCAACAGCCAACTTATTTTTAACAAATGTGCCAAGAACATACAATGGGGAAAAGACAGTCTCTTCAACAAATGGTGCTGGGAAAACTGAATATCCATGTGCAGAAGGATAAAACTAGACTCTAATTTCTCACCATATACAAAAATCAAATGAAAATGAACTAAACACTTAAATATAAGACCTATATGTAAATCCTATAAAAAGAGATAAAACTTAACAGATTCCCTGTAGAGATGTGGCAAGGAAGGTAGGTGGTTATATATTAGTATGATGCAACATTATAATCAAATATTAATAATGCAAGCAATAATATTTTGGTACCAGTTTTTTTGATACAGGATATCACTCTGTTTCCCAGGCTGGAATGCAGTGGCACAATCATAGCTTACTACAGCCTCAACCTCCTGGGCTCAGGTGATATTCCCACCTCAGCCCACTGAGCAGCTGGTGCTACCAGTAGCGCACCACCAAACCTGGCTAATTTTTCGTATTTTTTGTTAGAGATGGGGTTTCGCCATGTTGCACAGGCTAGCCTTGAACTCCTGGGCTGAGGGATCTGCCTGACTTAGCCTCCAAAAGTGCTGGGATTACACGCATGAGCCACCGCACTAGCCGGTGCCACTTACTCTTTTAAAAATTTGAATTTTGTCATCCACTCAATATCTCTGTTCTTGTTTTAGTATAAAAATAATCAAACATACCCCTAAAATCTGGGAGGAAGTATGATTTTATTTGTCTGTCTTTTTAAAGACTACTTCTTGAGCAGTTTTAGGTTCACAGCAAATTTGAGCAGAAGGCACAGAGATATTCGAGATGTCCCCTGCCCCAACACATGCACAGCCTCCCCCATTATCAACATCGCCCACTAGAGGTGAATTGTTAAAACTGACCCATGACCCAAAGCCCAGTCTACATTAGTATTTACTCTTTGTGTTGCACCTCTGTGGGTATGGACAAATGTATAATGACATGTATCCACCATTACAGTATCATACGGAATATTTTCATTGCCTTAGAAACCCTCTGTGCTCTGTCTATTCATCATCCCTCTTTTCTTCCAACACGTTGCCTCCACTGATCTTTTTACTTTATGATAAAAAGCCCTCAATTAACTGGGCATAGAACATTCTCACTAAATTCAAGAAAATCTAGATTTTTGACTATACCATCATCTAGGAGTTTTATAGTTCTGTGTTTTACATTGAAATCTGTAACCCATTTTGAGTTCATTGTTATGAAAGGTATAAAGCCTCCATAGTTTTGTCTTTTCCAGAATGTCAGGATGTCGGTCTTATACTGCATCTAGCCTTTTCAGATTTCCTCCTTCCACTTAGTAATATGCATGTAAGATTCCTCTATGTCTTTTCATGGCTAAATGGTTCCATTTATTTTTAGCCCTGAATAATATTCTGTTGTCTGGGTGTACTACAGTTTATCTGCTACAGGACAGCTTGGTTGCTCTCCAGTTTTAGCACTTATGAATAAAGCCATAACAAACATCTGTGTGCAGGTTTTTTGTGTGAAAGTATGTATTTAACTCCTTTGAGTAAATGCCAAAGAGTGTGATTGCTGAATCATATGGTAAGGGTTTATGTAGTTTAGTAAGAAATCACCAAACTGTCTTCCAAAGTGGCTGCACCATTTTGCATTCCCAGCAGCAATGAATGAGCGTTCCTGTTGCTCCATATTTTTGCCAGTATATAATGGTGTCCATGTTCTGGATTTTGGCAATTCTAGAAGGTGTGTAGTGGTATCTCATTGTTGTTTTAATTTATTTTCCCTGATGACATATGATGTGGAGGACCTTTTCATATCCTTATCTGTCATCTGTAGATCTTCTTTGGTGAGGTGTCTCTTAAGGTCTTTGGCTTTTTAAAAAGAAAAAAAATCAGGTTCTTTGTTTCTTTATTGTTGAGTTTTAGGAATTTTTTTGTATATTTTGTTTGATGGTCCTTTATATGTCTTTTGAAACTATTTTGCCCCAGACTGTGGCTTGTCTTTTCATTCTCTTGACAGTGTGTTTCACAGAAGTTTTTAATTTTAAGGAAGTCCAGAATCTCAATTTTTCTTGCATAGATCGTGCCTTTGGTGTTATAGCTAAAAACGTTCTTGCCAAACTCAAGATAATCTAGATTTTTGCCAATATCATCATCTAGGAGTTTTACAGTTTTGCATTTTACATTTAAATCTGTAATGCATTTTGAGTTAATTTTTGTGAAAGGTCTGTGTGTAAATTTATTTTTCATATGTGGATGTCCAGTTGTTCCAGCACCTTGTTGAAAAAGACTATCTTGGCCGGGTGCAGTGGCTCACGCCTGTAATCCCAACACTTTGGGAGGCCGAGGTGGGTGGATCACCTGAGGTCAGGAGTTTGAAACCATCCTGGCCAACATGGTGAAACCCCGTCTCTACTAAAAATACAAAAAATTAGCCAGGCATGGTGGCGGGTGCCTGTAATCCCAGCTACTTGGGAGGTTGAGACAGGAGAATCACTTGAACCCAGAAGGCGGAGGTTGCAGTGAGCTGAGATCGCACCCTAGCACTCTAGCCTGGGCAACAAGAGTGAAACTCCATCTCGAAAAAAAAAAAAAAAAAAGACTATTTTATTGCCTTTTCTCCTTCATCAAAGATCAGCTGACAATATTTATGTTTCTACATTTCTGGGCTCTCTATTCTGCTTATTCTTTTGCTACTACCACACTATCTTGGTTACTGTAGCTTTATATCATATCGTGAAGTTAGGTAGTGTCCGTTGTCAACTTTGTCCTTCTAAAATATTGTGTTAGGTATTGTAGTCCTTTGCCTCTTTAGAATCAATTGGCCATTGTCTTCAAAACAACTAGCTGTGCTTTTGACTGCCATTGCACTGAATCTATAGACCAACTTAGGAAAAACTCACATCCTGATACTATCAAGTCTTCCCATCCATAAACACGAAATATCTCTCCATTTATTTAGTTCTTCTTTGATTTCTTTTAACACAGTTTAATAGTTTTCCTCATACAGAGCTTATATATATTTTGTTAGATTTATACCTAGGTATTTAGAAAAGCAATTGCCGGGGTTTTTTTTGTTTGTTTTTGTTTTGTTTTGTCTTGTTTTTACATTAACCTTGAATCCTGTAACTGCTATAATGGCTTATTCATTACAGGATATTTTTATAGACTCTTGTATATTCTCCAAGGACAATAACGTCCTCTACAAACATAGTTTTTTTTTCTTTCTCCCCAGTTAGTGTACTTTCTATGTTCTTACATTGTTACATTGCATTAGCTAGAGCTTCCAGTACAACGTTAAAAAAGGGTGGTGAGAGAACCTTCTTGCTTTATTTTTTACCTTCTCACAAAGCTTCTAGTTCTTCACCATTAGCTATGATGTTAGCTGTAATTGTTTATGGCTATGCTTTCTCAGGTTGAGGAGGAAGCCCTCCATTCCCGGTGCGCTGGGAATTCTTTTTATTACTGTGAATGGATGTTGGATTTTGTCCAGTGCTTTCTTCCTGCATTTATTGATATGATCATGTGATTTTTCTTCATCAACCTTTTGGTGTGATGGATTACATTACAATTTTGAAAGTTGAACCAGTCTTGCATCCCTGGGATAAATTCTGTGTGGTTGTGGTGTATCATTGTTTTCTCTATTCTTTTTCAGTTTAGATGCTGACTGCTATAAACTTCTCTCTGTTGCAGTTTTTGGTATGTTGTGTTTAAATCTGTATTTCTCTACTTTGTAGTTCTTTGAAGCTGAGCCTGTTTTATATGATTACGGACCATTCGCATTTCATTTTCTCTGAATTCTTTGTTTATATCTTTTACTTGATTTGAAAAATTTGGTTTTTGCTTGAATTCTTCGATTATAGCCATTTTCTATATATTACAGACATAATGATTTTGAGATGGTTTCATGTTGCATGTATTCACATTTTTAAAATTTTTTTTATGGCTGAGTAGATTGAGACATGCCACAATTTGTTTGCTCGCTAATGGATGGAGATTTGAATTGCTTCCAATTTGGGGCTATTAGGAATAATGCTGAACATAAAGAATTTGTATGCCCTTGTAAGAGTGTGTCTGTGTGTGCGTCTATGTATGTCTTCATTTCTCCTGGATAAGCACCTAGTGAAATGGGAAAAGTTCCCTTATCCCCCTCGCAGGGCATGCGATGGGGGTATGGCTCACTTCTTCAGTGCCCTGCTGCTCAAACCTCTAGGGGGAACATGCAGATCGCAGGCTGTGGGGCTCCGACCCCACAGCACAGTCTAGGGGTGAATGTTTACAGCTGAAGTCCCTGTGGGCGTAAGTTACAGGGTGCTCTTTCAGTTTAGCCACCTGTAGGCGGCTTGTGTTATTTCAATTCCCTCTGCCTTATCGCAAGAACAGAGGGCTTTCTATATCCTGGGGTTCTTGCCTTGGTGTACCAGAAGAATTGGAGGACACGTGGGCTTGGAGAATGAGTGCAAGGTTTTATTGAGTGGAAGTAGCTCCCAGCAGATGGGGGAGCCAGGAGGGTGTGGTTTTCCCCTGGAGTTGGGCCACTCAGCGGCCTGGGCTCTCCTCTGACCACCCTGGCCAAACTCCACGTCATTCCACGGGTGGATGCCCTGCCAGCCTGCCCAGGTCTGTCAGTGTGTTCTTCCGCCGCATGCTCCCCTCAACGGCCTCTCAACGTCCAGCCACTTGTGTGTCCTTCCACCAATGTGTTCCTCTTGATTTCCAGCTACTTGTGTGTCTGCCTGCTAGGGTCTTGGGGTTTTTATAGGCACAGGATGGGGGCGTAATGGGCCAGGGTGGTTTTGGGAAATGCAACATTTGAGCGTGAAGGCAGGAGTGCCCATCCTCACCTAGGTCTGGGAGCACAGACCCAGGGGTGGAGCTCTAGCCAGGGCCCATGCCCTTCCATTCCCAGCACTGCCCTGCCCCCCTTCCATATCACTAGCTGTAGATCCCACTGGATCACCCACTGGGTGGGTGACCAGTGCATGTCTGACTGTAAGAGGTGATGGATGCCTGTCTGACTGTATAAGGCAATCAATTCATGTCTGGCTGTATAAGGGGCTGCCGCGCTATTTCCAAGGGACTGCACCATTTTGCATTCTCATCAGCAATGTAATGGGTCTATTACTAATTTTCAAAGAATAATACAAACATATCTGGAAATTAAGTTTTGATTTCCAACACAATATAATATCTACAGTACATAAGCACATATGTCTAAGCATATCTATCTACAGCATATAAGCACATATGTACCTCCTGCATAAACCAAAGCTTTTGTGGATCCTCAACACATTTGAAGAGAGCAAAGCAGTCACAAGACCCCACTATTAGACCCCACTATTTCAGAGCAGCATTTAGAAATGGAAGGTGTTTGTTTTCTAGCAGCCACAAGGGGGAAGCCCTGATCTCTTCTGCGTTTCTCTGAACAGAGTTCATTTTAAAAGACACAAATCCACAAAGACCCCCTGAACATGCCCCAGCCCACTCATTGAAACACATCAAGCTAAGAATATAAAATTCTGGACTATGAAAATCTATTTTAATCGTGCATTAGCATTGAAATAGCAGGGTTTTGTCATTAGGCTGCTAAAGCTGTTGTTAATGTTGACTGTTTTAACTTTTTCATCAAAAGCTGCAAAAGTGAAATTTTTCCACACCCTTCCCATCCCCAGCACTCTCGCTGTCCCCAGTGGATGTGAAAATGCAAATTACGGAAATGCTGAGTTGTGCAATTCAGTATCCATAAGATCAAAACAGACTGATTGCTCTGCACAACACAGCCTGTCTACACCAGATAAAGGCCACAGCCCTCAATTCTGACCCTCAGCAGGCAGCCCCTCCGTGGAGGGAGGACTCTAGGAGAGGCCCTGGGACCTCCACCTGCAGCCCATGAGCTCATCCCCGACTAGGCGGCCCCCAGGCTGGACCCCACCCGGATGAGGACAGCTCCTGAGCTGTGTAGCCTGGGCCCTCCCTGCACACCTGTGCGCTCTCGCAAATGGAGACGGTGGCTCTGCCTGCAGCGAGGGCGCCATCCTGGGAGAGGGCCAGGGCGTGCATAGCGAGGCGACCTGGGCTCAGGTAAGGCCTGAAGTGCGTGGGTATCTATTCACACCCAGAAGCTTTAGACGCTTGTCCAGGCTCCTTTCTTCTCACAGAGGGCGACAAAGGATCAAAATGGCACATAAACTAGAGCACGTGTGTCCAGCAACGGGGCTGGACATGGGTGAGGGGGGTCTGGGCAGGAAGCAACCCCTGCCAGGCTGGAGCGATGGTCGCCCGTGGTCCCAGCTCCACCCGGGTGGGCGTTGCAGGCTCTGAGCCCTGGCTCAGTCCGAGGGTCACTCACCCACCTTGGGGGACTGGGCTGGACCCAGGTGACAGGAGGCTTAGGGCACACCTGGTGCATGGTTTACCTGGAACATTTGAACATTTCAATATCCATTTCTATCTTTTTAAAAGAAGCATCCCTCTCTGTCAGCCATTAATATGGAATCACTATGGAGCGATGAATATGTAAAATTTCCATGACTTTTGGAAAGTTTCCATGAGTCTGGAAAGAGCCACCAAAGACTCTCCCTCGTCCGCAGCCCGCGCCTTCTGCCGGACAGCGGGCGCGTTTCTTCCAGAGAATACGGATCCAAATTATTACAGCGGAGCCTCGGCCGCACTCTCTCCAGCCGCCGCTAGAGGGAAACCTGATCCCGTGCGAGATTCCCAGGGGTTCCCGGAGCAAGCACCGCCTGCTGGTTCTGGGAATGGGTGAGCTTTGAGAAAACAGAGAAAAAAGTGATCCTCCCTGCGTCCCCCTCAAGCTCCAACAGTGCTCAGCATTTGGCCAATCTGGTTTAAAACCATCACCCTATAGCTTGCTTTTTTTCTTAAAGTATCTTCAAGCCAATCCCAGACTTTGCATGGCTTCGCTTGCAAATAATTCATCATGTCTCCCCTCCAGAAAGTGCTTCAATACATTAAGTAACAACTGTCACACCTCACAAAATTGCCGTCAATCCCCTGCTATCATATGATGACACTTTTCAGCTTTTACAGCTTCTTGGAGATCTCATAAATGCCCCCTGGGAATCCCAAAAGGGGAAGAAGTAGAAAAAGGAACAGAAGAAACATTGAAAAGAATTATAACTGTCTATTTCCCCAAATTAATGTCAGACGTGAAACCATAGATCCAACAAGCTCAGAGAGCACCAGGCAGGATAAATGCCAAAAACAAGATAAAATCACACCCAGGCCTGTTTTTCAAATTACAGAAATGTTGACTGACTCAGGAATGGTAGAAATGGGTGGGTATGATATTTAAAATAAAACATGATAACTAGTTTTTCTCAACATGTTTGCTTTTCCCTCCTCACCTTGAGTCTTTCACCATCCACTATAGTTGGGGCATACATCATTTTCCTTCATAACACTTTTTTTCTAAACAGAAAAATTACTGTGACACTGAGATTCCATTTAGATTTACACCTACATATGTCATTTTAGGGGGTGCTAATAAACACAGTATTGTGTTTTTAATTTCAGATTCCACTTGTTCAGTGCCACTGTGAAGGAAAATGATTGACTTCTGTATGTTAACCTCGTATCCTACAACCTTGCTAGGATCACTTATTAGTTCCAGAAAACTTTATGTTGAGTCTTTTGAACTTTCCACGTAGACAATCAAGTCATCTGCAATCTTATTTCTTCCTTATCAGTCAGTACACAGTTTTTCTTATCTTATTGTATTCTTTATTACTTTCAGTGCAATATTGATAAGGCATGTTGAGAGAGGATATCCATGCCTTGTTCCAGATCCTAGTGGGAAAGTTTCAAGTTTCTCATTATTATATATGATGTTAGCTGTAGGGTTTTTTTTGTAGATATATTTATCAAGTTGCGGAAGTTTTCCTATATTCCTAGTTTACTGCGAGTTTTTTAATCATAAATTGGATTTTGTCAAATGCATTGTCTGCATCTATTGATAGGATCATGTGATTTTTTTTTTTTTTACCTTCACTATGTAATGGATTACATCAATTGATTTTCTAATACCAAACCAGCCTTGTGTATCTGGCATAAATCTCCCTTGGTCATGGTATAAAATTATTTTTATACATGTTGGATTCAATTTGTTGATTTTTGTGAAAATTTTTACATCCATGTTCACGAGAGATAGTGGTCTGTAGTTTTCTTATCATGTCTGGTTTTGGTTTTAGGGTGATGTTGGCTTCATAGAATGACTTACGAAATATTCCCTCCCCCTTCTATCTTCCGGAAGAAACTGTGGAGAATTGGTATAATTTTTTCTCTAAATGTTTGGTAGAATTCACCAGTGAATTTATCTCAGCCTGCTACTTTCTGTTTTGGAAAGTTACTATTTACTCAATTTCTTTAATAGATATAAACTTATTCCAATTGTCCGTTTCTTGTGTGAGTCTTGGTATATTTTCCTTTCAAGTAATTGGTGTATTTCATCCAGGTTTTAAGTTTGTAGGCCTAGAGTTATTCATTGCATGCCTTGATTATCCTCTTAATGTCTATGGGCACTTAGGATGTTCCCGCTTTCATTTCTCATATTAGTCATTTGTCCTCTCTATTTTTTTCTTAATTACACTGGCCAGAGGCTTATTAATTTTATTGATCCTTACAAAGAATCAGTGTTTGGTTTCATTGATTCTATTGACTTCCTGTTTCCAGTTTTATTGATTTCGGCTCTAATTTTTATTAGACATTTTCTTCTACTTACTTTGGATTTAATTTGCTTTTCTTTTTCTAGCTTCCTAAGGTGAAATCTTTGGTAACTCGTTGTTTTAGACCTTTCTTTTTTCTTTTTCTTTTTTTTTTCAGACGGAGTCTCACTTCACAGCCAGGCTGGAGTACAGTGGCATGATCTCGGCTCACTGCAACCTCCACCTCCCGGATTCAAGCGATTCTCCTGCCTCAGCCTCCCGAGTAGCTGGGACTACGGGCGCCCGCCACCACGCCTGGCTGATTTTTTGTATTTTTAGTAGAGACAGGGTTTCACCATGTTAGCCAGGATGGTCTCGGTCTCCTGACCTCGTGATCTGCCCGCCTTGGCCTCCCAAAGTGCTGGGATTACAGGTGTGAGCCACCATGCCCAGCCTAGACCTTTCTTTTTTCTGATAAACACATTCCATTTTATAAATTTCCCTTTAATCACTGCTTTCACTGAATCCCACACATTTTCATAAGTTGTTTTCATTTTAACTTCTTTCAAAATATCATGAAGTTTCTCTTCAGATGTTTCTTTTGACCCATATATTGTTTAGAAGTGTGTTGCTTAATCTCTATAGATTTTGATATTTTCCAGTTATCTTTCTGTCATTGGTTTTAGTTTAATTATGATCTGAGAGCAGACATGATATCATTTCTGTTCCTTTATATACCTCAAGGTAAATTTTACCATCCCAGAACGTAGCCAATCTTGGTGAATGTTTCAAATGAACTTGAGAAGCATGTGTATTCTGCCGTGGTTGAAGTAGTCTACAGATGACAGTCTTAGGCAGTATAGACAGTGGTATTGAGTTCAGCTGTATCCTTTCTGATTTTCTGCCTGCGGGTTCTGTCTATTTCCAATGGAGGGGTGTTGAGGTCTCCAACGGAAACAATTGATGCATCTATTTCTCCTTGCGGTTCTGTCACTTTTTGCCTTATGTAATTTGACACACTATTTTCAGCACATACACTTTAAAAATTGTGTTCTTGCAGAATTGACCTCTTATTATTATACAATGCTCTTCTATATCCCTAATACATTTCCTTGCTTTGAAGTCGCCTCTGTCTGAAATTAACATAGCTACTTCTAGTTTGTTTTGATTAGCATTAGCATAGTATATCTTTCTCCATCCATTTACTTTTAATTTATATGCCTCTTTATTTTTAAGGTGGGTCTCTTGGAGACAACATATAGTTGGGTCTTATTTTTTGATCCACTCTGAAAATCCCAGGCTTTTACTTGGTGCATTTAGATCATTGATGCTCAAATGATTATTTATAGAGATAGATTAAATTCTTCCATATTTGTTATGGTTTTCCATCTGTAGCCCTTGTGTTTTGTTTCTATTGTGTCTTCTACCCCTTTTCAGCCATTTATGATTTTATCATTTAATATTATTTCATTCTCCCTCATGTCTTAGCATATCAGTTATACTTTTTAATTTAACTTTTAAAAAGTAGTTGCCCAAGAGTTTGCAGTGTACATTTACAACTAACCCAAGCCCACTTTCTTTTATTTTTATTTTTTAGACAGAGTCTCCCTCTGTTACCCAGGCTGGAGTGCAGTGGCACAATCTCAGCTTACTGCAACCTCCACCCCTCAGGCTCAAGTAATTTTCATGCCTCAGCCTCCCGAGTAGCTGAGATTACAGGCGTATGCCACCATGCCTGGCTAATTTTTTTTGTATTTTTAGTGGAGACGGGGTTTTGCCATGTTGGCTGGGCTGGTCTTAAACTCCTGGCCTCAAGTGATCTGCCCACCTTGGCCTCCCAAAGCTGGGGTTACGGGTGTGAGCCACCACACCCAGCCTGCTTTCGCTTTCTTTCCCTTTTTTTCTTTCTTCCTTCTTTCTCTCTCTTTCTTTCTCTTTTCTTTCTTTTTTTTTTTTCATACGGACATTCACTCTTGTTGCCCAGGCTGGAGTGCAATGGCACGGTCTCAGCTCACTGCATGGAAACTCCGCCTTCCAGGTTTAAGCGATTCTCCTGCCTCATTCTCTCAAGTAGCTAGGATTACAGGCACCCGCCACCATGCCCAGCTTTTTTTTTTTTTTGACATGGAGTGTCGCTCTGTCACCCAGGCTGGAGTGCAGTGACGCGATCTCGGCTCACTGCAACCTCTGCCTCCCGAGTTGAAGCATTTCTCCTGCCTCAGCCTCCCACGTAGCTGGGATTACAGGCGCCCGCCACCAGGCCCAGCTAACTTTTCGTATTTTCAGTAGAGGCGGGGTTTCACTGTGTTAACCAGGATGGTCTCAGTCTCCTGACCTCATGATCCACCTGCCTCGGCCTCCCAAAGTGCTGGGATTACAGGCATGAGTCACCGCGCCCAGCCAAATTTTTGTATTTTTTGTAGAGACGAGGTTTAGCCATGTTGGCCAGGCTGGTCTCGAACTCCTGACCTCAAATGATCTGCCCTCCTCGGCCTCCCAAAGTGCATGAGCCACCACACCTGGCCCCACTTTCCTTTTAAATTCAGCATTATGAAGGTTTGGTTGACAAATAGAAATCGTATGTATTTATGGTGTACAAGGTGGTGTATTGAAATGTGTACACATTATCTGATGATTCAATTAGGCTAATTAACACATCCATCACCTTGCACACTTATTTTTGTGTGTGATGATCTTAAGATCTGCTGTCTTGGCAATTTTAAGTATGCATTACATTTTATTAACAGTAGTCAGGCCAGGCGCGGTGGCTCAAGCCTGTCTTCCCAGCACTTTGGGAGGCCAAGGCGGGCAGATCACGAGGTCAGGAGATCGAGACCATCCTGGCTAACACGGTGAAACCCCGTCTCTACTAAAAATACAAAAAATTAGCCAGGTGTGTTGGCGGGCACCTGTAGTCCCAGCTACTCGGGAGGCTGAGGCAGGAGAATGGCGTGAACCCGGGAGGCGGAGCTTGCAGTGAGCCGAGATCGCGCCACTGTACTCCAGCCTGGGGGACAGAGCAAGACTCCGTCTCAAAAAAAAAAAAAACAAAAAAAAAAACAACAAAAACAGTAGTCACTATGCTGTGTGACAGATCTCCAGATATTAATTCTCCTGCTTAAAGGTTTGTATCCTTCGACTAACATCTCCCCATTGCCCTCTACCCTGCCCCTGGCTACCACCATTTCTACTCTCTGCTTCTATGACTTCAGCATTTTTTTTTTTTTTTTTGATGGAGTCTCACTCTCTCGCCAGGCTGGAGTGCAGTGGTGCTATCTCGGCTCACTGCAACCTCCATCTCCCAGGTTCAAGTGATTCTCCTGCCTCAGCCTCCCGAGTAGCTGGGACTACAGGTGCCCGCCACCACGTCTGGCTAATTTCTTTGTATTTTTAGTAGAGACAGGGTTTCACCATGTTGGCCAGGATGGTCTCGATCTCTTGACCTCGTGATCCACCCGCCTCAGCCTCCCAAAGTGCTGGGATTCCAGGCGTGAGCCACCGCGCCCGACCCAACTTCAGCATATTTACATTCCACATATAAGGAAGAATATGCAGTATTTTTCTTCCTTTGCCTGGCTTATTTCACTTAGTATAATGTCTTTTAAGTTCATCCACGTTATTGCAAAGGTCAGATGTCTTTATTGAGTTTGAATAGTATTCCATGCCATATATGTCTACAGCAGTTTCTTGATCCACTCATCAGTGGATGAACACATAGGTTCACGTGTTGGCTCTTGTGAACAATGTTGCAATGAACATGGGAGTGCAGATATCTCTTTCACATTCTGACTTCATTTCCTTTGGATATATACCAGAAGGAGGATTGCTGAATAATATGCTGGTTCTGGTTTTAATTTTTTGAGGAAAATCCATAATATTTTCCATAATAGCTATACCAATTTACACTCTCACTAGTAGAGTTCAAGGGTTCCATTTTTACCATATCATCATCAACACTTTTCTGATGTCTTTTTCATCATAGCCATTCTCACAGCGAAAATCAGGCAGGATCTGGAAGTGGGGCAAGGGCTCAGGTGGGCCCACACCTGCTCCCAGCTCAGCTGGATCCTTTCCAGGCCAGCCTCTGTCATCACAGGACCCTGAGCTGAGGGCTGGGTGCTAGTGCAGCTCTCACATAAAAATCATACATTTTCCTAGGACATTTTACTAGATTTCAGGGAGAAATTAATTGCTTTTATATTAAAACAAAAGCTGAGAATTGAGCCCAAGGCAAAATACAAACGCTTCATCATTTTTATGCATTTACAAGGGGGCTTTCAGTGATCAAGGGGCTTGCACCATCAATATTCTGCCGGCCAAGCCTCTCTGGTCCCCTGCACAGCCCTTCAGAGAACCTGCTGCAGGTTCTTCTCCCTTTAAGAGCCTTGGGTGTAAAAGCAGAAGCCCTGCAATTCTTCTGGTAACCACCAGAGGGACACACAGCAATTTGAGAGGCCAGGACTGAGCCTTGGGTCAGTGCTGAAACACCTGTGTGTGAGTTTCTCTGGCGCTCTCTGCCCTGAGCTGGCTCTTGCCTCAATCACACCTGTGTTTCCAGGGAGACGAGCCCTGGAGTGTAAAATCACATCTAGGTGTCTAGGTGCAAGAGACCAAAAGGGTTCATTAAGATGCCACTCTAATCCATTGCAGTGCAAATTGGAAGGTCATGAGTCTTCCCAAGGGCTCTGGGGAGAGAGGTTGGAGGTGGCTTGGTGATGCTGTGTGATGAGCGTGAGGGGGGGCTCAGATGCACCTGGGGCTGAGGTGTCCGGGGCTGCTGGACAGTGCCCTGGGCAGAGCTCTGGGGGCTGAGACTGCACAGCCCGTGGATTTGGCTGAGCATTGGCCTCACACAGATGCTGGTTGTTGGATGGTGAGCTTTAGGGTCGAATGAGGGCTTGAGGGTCAAGGCAGATGCATTGTGTAGATTCTAGAACATAGCAGGACAATGCCAGTGATGACAGCTAGCTGTGATGGAGACCCATGATAAGAATGTCAATTACAGTCGCAATCCAGCAGGAACTGTGGCTGTCCTGGGCAGCTCTGTTGCTTATCTTTCATGATTCTCATGGGCATTGAAAATTCCCTAAATTATATTTTCCCTTGGCGCTTGCTGGACAAAATGTCCTCCAGAGCTCTCCAACATTGAAACACAATCCCACTGAGAATGCGGGAGGCCAGTGAGGATGCTGCAGAGGAAGAAGAGGGCAGCCCCCTGTATGGTGCAATCCAACATCTGTCCACGGTCCTTTGCTTCACCCTTAAAAATGGACGTTTTCTTCTCAACTGTATGGATGTGGATTTGGGTATTGGGAAGAACAGTGGTGTTCCAATTATTTTCCTACTGCAAGTGAGGAGAGCCCAAGGTTTATCCGTGGCCTCATAGGTGGCCAGCACCCAGCCAAGGGCCCTGGTGGTGACAGCCCAGTCGAGGTACTGGGACTCAGGGACCCACAAGAGGGCCTGGGACTGGGGCTGGCAGGCCATGCAGCAGCCTCATACCTGGGACCTCTTCCTGCCCAGATTCTTGTTTCACTCTCTGTGCCTCCCCTGTCTCACCCACTGCAAATCTCTGTTCTGCTGCCCAAATTCAGGGACCATGGTGAGGCTCTGAAGCCTTTTCTGTGCAGAAAGGAGTTTGAGTGAATGTGTAATGATGGCAATTTGATTAATGTATGATCATTGTTTATAGCGGTCTGTTCTCTGCCAGGTGCTTCGGGCTGGGGGTGCCTCACTGTCTCTATTCCACCCTCATTGAACCCACAGATCTGGACCAGGTCTCCTGGAAGAAAGGGCTGATTCCACTCTGGGGCAGTAAATGCATAAGCTAAGCCAGGAGCATCTTGTCAACCAGGAGGCAAGGACACTCTCTACCTCTGGGGTGCTGGCCTGAGGGTGCAGGAGCTGACCTGGAGAGGCTCCCCTGGCCTGGGTGAGGACATGGACCATCCAGAAGAATGATGGTGGCAGGTGACTGAAACACACCAATTTTAGAAAAGAATGTGAGTTTGTAATTTTACAAAGGGCTTTCAAAATGCTCGAACACCACCTTTTTATGATGCAACTTGAAGGAATGAAAAGCATTGATCCCACCTTTCCTATCCAAACCATATACCAGAAAAACCAAACATTGCTGAGGAAACGTTCTTCCGGCTCTTATAAACAGAAGAATCTGGCTTACAAATACTAAGGAATGATACAAATACAATGTCACCATTTTGCAATTTCTTGTGAAAGGAAGGAACTTGGCAATGTTCATGAACAGCTGCTGACCCCATGAGCAGCAACGTGGACGGTGAACAGATGACAAAGGATCCGACTGCACTGACAATCACAACAGCCCAGAAAGAGACACAGCCTGAACCTCCTGCCTCTGGGTGGAGCAACAGGAATGCACCCCTGATCCATCTGCAGGCTTTCCCAGAGGACCCAACCTGCTGCTGATGAGGACTGGTTCCCAGGAATATAGGGGTGTTGGGGCAGTTATGTCACACCCAGATGCCCCCTAACATAAGTATGAAATGTCCTCACCAAATAAATGTCAGACTGAAAACAAAATAACACAAAAACCCCAACAGCTAACACATGAGCAAACAAACAGCAATGAAGAAAGGAAGGGGCAAGGCACGGTGGCCCATGCCTGTAATTCCAGCACTTTGGGAGGCTGAGGTGAGCAGATCCCTTGAGCCCAGGAGTTCAAGACCAGCCTGGGCAACATGGTTAACCCCTGTCTCTACAAAAACTACTAAAATTAGCCATGCATGTTGGCGTGCGCCTGTAGTCCCGGCTATTGGGGAGGTTATGGTGGAAGGATCACTTGAGCCTGGGAGGTGGAGGTTGCAGCAAGCTGAGATCACACCACCACACACCAGCCTGGGAGCCTGGGGAACACAGGAAGACTCTGTCAAAAAAAAAAGGAAAAAAGAAAGAAAGAAAACAAAGGAAGGAAGGAACCCCACATGTAAAAAGACACTTTAGAAATATATTATCCAACAAACATAAATGTATGGGTCTGAAGGCAACCCAGTAGTCCCATAGACAGTTATTGTTTGTTTGCTTGTTTTTGAGACGGAGTCTCGCTCTGTCGCCCAGGCTGGAGTGCAGTGGCGTGAACTCAGCTCACTGCAAGCTCTGCCTCCCAGGGTTCACATCATTCTCCTGCCTCAGCCTCCCGAGTAGCTGGGACTACAGGCGCCCGCCACCAAGCCCGGCTAATTTTTTGTATTTTTTTTTTTTTTTTTTTGCAGAGACGGGGTTTCACCATGTTAGACAGGATAGTCTCGGTCTCCTGACCTCGTGATCCGCACATCTTGGCCTCCCAAAGTGCTGGGATTACAGGTGCGAGCCACCGTGCCCAGCCCATAGACAGATATATATATATATACACACATAGAAATTGGCCCTTCTGGTCTTAAAGCTTGAAACTTACATTTGTTTGATCTGAGTTCCTTCCTCAGTAAAGGACTCCAGGTCTTTCAAAAAGTATTAAGAACTGAAACTCGCCAGATCACCATGCCCATAGGAGGAGATGCCAGGCCCCTCATGTATCATGATTGCTTCCGGGCTCCTTCAGAGTTCCTGTTTTCCCAAACATTGTTACATTTCTTCCCTCAAAAACCCTACTTTTAGTCTGTCGGGAAGATGGACTTGAGAATGAGCGCCCATCTCCTTGCCTATAGCACCTGCTTAAAGCCTTCTTCCCTGGCAATACCCATGGTCTCAGCGATTGGCTTCCTGTGCCCTGAGCAGCAGGCCCTAGATGGATCCCTGGTGTTTTGGTAACCGGTCTTGTCTGGAAATGAGTTTGGGCAAATCTGTTGCCAGGAGGCATTAATGAGATCTCCAAGAAGCCATAAAAGCTGAAAACTGGTCATCATATGCTAGCAGGGGATTGACGGCAATTTTGTGAGGTGTGAGGATGGCACAGTTGTTTACGTAAAGTATTTAAGAAGTATTTTCTTGAGGGGAGATATACTGAATTACTTACAAGTGAAGCCATACAAAGTCTGGGATTTGCTTGAATATTCTTTAAGGAAAAAAAAGCAGGCTATAGGGGGATGGTTTTAAACTGGATTGACCAAATGCTGAGCACCGGTGGAGCTGGAGGAAGACACAGGGAGAATTACTTTCTATTCTGTTTGATTTCCCAAGGCTCACCCATTCCCAGAACCAGCAAGCAGCAGCACAGCCTGGGGCTTCTCTGGGAGCCCCTGGGAATCCTGCATGGGATCAGGTTTCCCTCTGGCGGCGGCTGGAGTGACTGCGGCCGAGGCTCCTCTGTAATAATTCGGATCCGTATTCTCTGGAAGAAATGCGCTACGCGCCCGGCAGAAGGCGCGGGCTGCAGACGCGGGAGAGGAGTTTCCTTGGGTGGCTCTTTCCAAACTCATGGGAACTTTCCAAAAGTCGTGGACATTTTATGTAGTCATCGCTCCGTAGTGATTCTATATTAATGGCTGACAGAAGGTGATGCTTGTTTTAAAAAAAACAGAAATGGATATTGAAATGTTCAAATGTTACAGGTTTGCCAGGCACCAGGTGTGCACAGAGCTTCCTGTCACCTGAGACCCGTCCAGTACCCCTGAGGTGGGTGAGTGACCCTCGGACTGAGCCAGGGCTCAGAACCTGCAGCGCCCACCCAGGTGGAGCCGGCACCCGGGGAGACCTGCGCTCCAGCCTGGCAGGAGCAACTTCCTGCCCAGATCCCCCTCACCCACCGTCCAGCCCCCCTGCACTGCACCTCTCTGCACCCCTGCCCTAGTGTGTGTGCCGTTCTGAGCTTCCGTCGCCCTCTATCCAACTCAGCGCCTAAAGCTGCTGAGTATGAATGCGATATAGGAGGCGAGACTTGACTCCCAACCAGAGTGAAGACTGGCTGAAACATGGAATAGGCAAAAGCTCATCTGCATGAGACACGCCCACCAGCTCAATGACAGTTTACCGTTGCCATGGCAACACTTGGAAGTTATCACCCTTTTTCTAGAAATTTCTAAATAACCTGCCCCTTAGTTTGCATGTAATTAAAAGTGGGTATAAATATGGCGGCAGCACTGCCGAACAGCTGCCGCTTTCCACACACTGCCTGGTGGGCAGACCTGCTCTGTACGAGGAGACACAGAGCTTAGCACTATGCCTCCAGCTCAGCCCTGAATTCTTTCCTGGGTAAAGCCAGAACCTTTTCAGGCTAAGCCCCAATTTGGGGGTTTGCCTGCCCTGCAGCGCATATACTTCAGGTCCTCACCTGCTTTGAAGACTCCCCACTGTGCACACCCTGGCCCTGGCCCTGGCCTTGGATGGTACCCGTGCTGCAGGCCGAGCTGCCCTCTCCATTTGCAAGAGCACAGATGCACAGGGAGGGCCCAGGGTGCACAGCTCAGGAACTGCCCTCATCCAGGTGGAGTCCTGGATGACTAATGCATGGGCTGCAGATAGAGGTCTCCTGCCTCTCCTAGTGCAGAAGGGGCTGCCTGCCACACAGCAGGGTTGAGGGCTGTGACCTGCAGCAAGTATAGACAGGCTGTGTTGCTCCAGAACAATTAGCTTGTTTTTACCTTATGGATGCTGAATTGTGCAACTTCGCATTTCTGTAATGTGCATTTTCACATCCATTGGGGACATGGGGGAATATTGGGGATCGGAGGGGCAGTAGAAAATTTTTACTTTTGCAGTTTGTGATGAAAAATATAAAACAGCAACAATAAAAAATAGCTTTAGGCCAGGAATGGTGGCTCACGCCTGTAATCCCAGTGCTTTGGGAGGCCAAGACGGGCAAATCACCTGAGGTCAGGACTTAGAGACCAGCCTGACCAACATGGTGAAAACCCATCTCTATCAGAAAACAAAAATAAAAAATTAGCCGGGTGTGGTAGTGCATGTCTGTAATTCCAGCTACTTGGGAGGCTGAGGCAGGAGAATTGCTTGAACCCAGGAGGCAGAGGTTGCAGTGAGCTGAGATTGCACCATTGCACTCCAGCCTGGGCAACAAGAGCGAAACTCCATCTCAAAACAAAACAAACAAACAAAAAAACCAACAACAACAACAAAAATAAAACAGCTTTAGCACCTAATAACAAACCCCGCTGTAGCAGTGCTAATGCACCACTGAAAGAGATTTTTATAGTCCAGAATTTAATATTCTTGAATTGGTGCTTTACAAGTGGTGTCCTGGGATGTGTTCTGGGGGTCTTTGGGGATTTGTGTCCTTTAAAATGAACTTTGCTCAGTTAGAGAAAAGCAGAAGTGATCACGGGTACCCCTTGCGGCTGCTAGATAACAGACACCTTCCATCTCTAAATGCTGCTCTGAAACAGTAGTTCCTAATAGTGGGGTCTTGTGACCACTTTGCACTCTTCAAATATGTTGAGGATTGGAAAAAGCTTTGGTTTATGCAGGAGATACATATGTGCTTATTCACTGTAGACAGAGATATTATACTGTGTGGGAAATCAAAACTTAATTTGCAAATATGTTTGTGTTACTCTATGAAAATTAGTAATAGATCCATTACATTGTTGATGAGAATGCAAAATGGTGTAGCCCCTTGGAAATAGCATGGTGTACCTTGTACAGTCAACAGGCATTGATCACCTTGTACAGTCATTCATGCATTGATCACCTTTTACAGTCAGATATGCATTAGTCACCCACCCCGTGATTCTACTGCTAGGTGCTTACCCAGGAGAAATGAAGACTTACGTAGACACACACACACACACTTACAAGGGTATATGAATTACTTATGTTCAGAATTATTCCAAATAGCCCCAAATTGGAAGCAATTCAAATCTCCAACCACTAGCAAGCAAACAAATTGTGGCATGTCCAAATCTACTCAGCTATAAAAATAAAGAAAATGTTAATATATAAAACATGGAACAATCTCAAAATCATTATATCTGTATTATACAGAAAAGAGCCATAAGCAAAGAAGAATTTGAGTAAAAATCAAAATTTTCAAAACAAGCAAAAGATATAAACAAAGAATCCACAAGAAAAGAAATGTAAATGGCCCTCAATTGTATGAAAAGATGCTCATCTTTATTAATAATATGAGAAATACAACTTAAAATGGCCACTTACTAAATTGAAAAAATCTCAGTACTTAGATTGCACACTGTGTAGAAACAGTCTTTTATCCGTCTGATGAGAATGCAAATCCCTAATAGAGTGGAACTTGGCAACTCACCAGAAAATTCCATGTGCATTTATTCTTTGCCAATTGATCTTACTTCTAAGACTCTCCCCAAAGAAATACTGGAAGAATATAAAAAGAATCATGCAAAAGAGAAATATAAATGGATTTACTTAGTCCCTTGTATCATGAAAATAAGCAATGGAAAGACCAGCCAAAATCTAGTAAATGGTGAATTGTGGCAGAGAGATGGATTGGAATGGAGGACACAGGGAGGATGCAAACTTCTCTGAATGTAATTTTTATATAATGTTGGTTTCGGAACCATGTACATGTTTTTGTATAACTATAAAGCCATGTTAAATATGAGTAGTAGAAAAGCAATCTGAAATTTGAAAACAAAAAGAAACAAATGAATCTAAAATTCTATCAGACTGGTGGTAGCGTCACCATATGGAAAGTATCATAGGTTAAAACACAGTTTTTGTGAGATATGCCTAATAGGATGTATTCTAAAAAGGAAAACATCTAAAAATTTAAAAATGAGTTATGATTGGCATGGTTATTTTGAAACAGTTATAGGATCAAGCAAATAATTATGTTAATGTTGTTAGGAAACAAGATTTTCCGCCTAAAGAGAAAAGAAGTGAAAATGTTAAAGAAATTGAGGAATATCTTATAATCTTACAGTTGAATTTGAAAATATCAATTAATATCAACATATCAATATTTCTAAAAATAGAAATATTTTTAAAGAAATATTATGAGGTTAAATTGATATTTTTTGATATTTTCTTCATTCTCTGTCTACTAAAATGCTTTAGAAAAATACAACTTGGCAGTATTTTAAAATAAGCACACACCTAACACCCAGATTTTACCCTCTAAATACTATCTTTCATTGCATTATTCTGAAAAATGATAAATAACAAGAAAGAATAAGATATTTATCTGGACTTTCCTATATGAAAGTCTCAGGGTAACCAAATCGGTGGTAAGAGAGAATGCTGGCTAATAATTTCAAAGTGAATGACAGATCTAGGTAAGAGTTATCAATGGATGCTCAATTGTGGAAGTGAACTATTGGTGGGACCACGACACTGATTCCATCAGGCCCAGGCCACCAATGCACGAACCAGCTGCTCATGTTCAGCATCACTGAAAGTGAAATGATGTAGCCACACGCCCTGTGAAGCAAAGCCCACCTAGGAAAGATGCCCTACAAAGTGGCATGGATGCGGTGAACAGGGAACACTGCTACACTGCTGGTGGGAGAGTAAACTAGCACAACCACTATGGAAAACAATGTGGAGGATCCTTAAAGAACTAAAAGTAGATCTACCATTTGATCCAGCAATCCCACTACTGGCATCTACCCAGAGGAAAACAAGTCATTATCCAAAAAAGATACTTGCACACGCATGTTTATAGCAGCACAATTCGCAATTGCAAAAACGTATAACCAACCCAAATGCCTATCAATCAACAAGTGGATAAAGAAAGAAATATATACATATATATATAATGGAATACCACTATATTATATATATAACGGAATACTACTCAGCTATCGAAAGGAACGAACGAATGGCATTCACAGCGACCTTGATAAGACTGGAGACTATTATTCTATGTGAAGTAACTCAGGGATGGAAAACCAAATATTGTATGTTCTCAGTCCTAAGTGGGAGCTAAGCTATGAGGATGCAAAGGCATAAGAATGACACAATGGACCTGGAGGACTCAGGGGGAAAGGGTGGGAAGGGGGTGAGGGATTAAAGACTACAAATAGGGTGCAGGGTGCAGTGTATACTGCTGGGTGATGGGTACACCAAAATCTCACACATCGCCACCAAAGAACTTACTTATGTAACCAAACACCACCTTTTCCCCAATAACATATGGAAATTTAAAAAAATAAATTAAAAAATAAATAGATCTGGTAATAATCACTAATATTTAATGATTAGAGAAAATTAGTTCTTCACACTTCAAGATTTATGAATGACAACTTTTTTTTTTTTTTTGAGACAGAGTCTCATTCTGTTGCCCAGGCTGGAGTGCAGTGGTGCGATCTTGGCTCACTGCAAGCTCCGCCTCCCGGGTTCATGCCATTCTCCTGCCTCAGCCTCCCAAGTAGCTGGGACTACAGGCACCTGCCACCACGCCCAGCTAATTTTTCTGCATTTTTAGTAGAGACGGGGTTTCACTGTGTTAGCCAGGATGGTCACAATCTCCTGACCTCGTGATCCGCCCACCTCAGCCTCCCAAAGTGCTGGGATTACAGGCGTGAGCCACTGAAAAATGTCATTAAAATTACCTATAGAATAATATGAATTAAATAAATGCTATTGCTGTGCCTCAGACTTTAAAAAACAAAAAACAAAACCAAAGTGAGCTGCCTCTAATAAACTTCTGATCCACATATCTCTACAAGCTGCAGAATATACAGGGAAGGTTTAAGTTGCAGCCCAAGGAAGCAACTACCCGAATCCAGCAAGTGAGTCATCCCAACACCTAGACAGCAGGTCTGCACTGGGGGTGAAATAGTATAATGCAGGGGAGAAGGATGATGGTTATACAACAGAAGGAGCTTAAGAACAGTCACCAAAAATTGCAAATGGCCCTCAATAAACAATGTGGCCCAAGCTTGCTCAGAATAAGAGAAATCCTGATTAAAATTAATATACCATTTCTCTTTAGTCCATTTGTCTCATATCCAAAAGTTGGACTTCATTCTCTGTTGACAACACTGTGAAATAGACATTCCTATACATCGCTGGTGGGAAAGAAAAATATAATGAGAAAGCATTTCTATTTTTTTTTTTTTTTTTGAGACAGCATCTTGCTCTGTCACCCAGGCTGGAGTGCAGTAGCACAGTCATGGCTCACTGCAGCCTCAACCTCCTGGGCCCAAGTGATCCTCTCACCTCAGCCTCCTGAGTAGCTGGTACTACAGGTACATATCATCACACTCCACTAATTTTTTATTATTTTTGTAGAGACAGGGTTTCCCTATGTTGCCAAGGCTGGTCTTAAACTCCTGGCTTCAAGTGATCCTCCTGCCTTGGCCTCCCAAAGTACTGAGCTTACAGGTGTGAGCCACTGCACCCTGCCGACATTTTTTTTTTTAAAGAAAAATGGTGTATGCATTTTATCCTGTAACCCAACAATCCCATTTCTAAGAGTTCATTCTAAAGATTCATGGGCAAAAATATAAAAAGGTACTTGTATAAGGCTAATCACTGCAGCTTTCTTTTTTTGGCAATACCTGGAAACAATTTAAATGCCCATGAAGAGGGGACTGGTTGAATATACTACGGTACACCCACACAATGGAGGATCATTCAGCAGAAAAAGGAATGAGTATTTTTACATATTGCTATGGAGTGACTCTAGTGTTATTAATTGAAAAATGCCAAGTGGGAGAAAGTATGTATGGTTTTTTTTTTTTTTTTTGAGACTGAGTTTTACTCTTGTTGCCCAGGCTGGAGAGCAATGGTATGATTTCGGCTCACTGCAACCTCTGCCTCCTGAGTTCAAGGGATTCTCCTGCGTCAGCCTCCCGAGTAGCTTGGATTACAGGCATGCACCACCATGCACAGCTAATTTTTGTATTTTTAGTAGAGACAGTGTTTCACCATGTTGGTCAGGCTGGTCTTGAACTCCTGACCTCAGGTGATCCACCTGCCTCGGCCTCCCAAAGTGCTGAGATTACAGGCATGAGCCACCACACCTGGCCGTATGACACTGTATTTATCTAAGAAGGTGGGATATAAATATGTATGTGCGTGTGTGTGTGTGTGTGTGTGTGTGCATGTGTGTATTGCTGCAGACTGAAGTTTGTGCCGCTCTAAACTTTCTATTTAAAACCTAATCTCCAATGTGATTGTATTTGGAGGTGGGAGATGATGAGGCCACGAGGGTAGATCCCTCATGAATAGAATTAGTGCCCTTGGAAAAGAGACCCCAGAGAGCTCTCTTGCCCCTTTCACCTGTGACAAGACAGCCATCTATGAATGAGGAAGTGGCCCTCATCAGACCCTGAGTCTGCCAGTGCCTTGACTTCAGACTTCCCAGCTCAGTCCTCTGAGAAATACATTTCTGTTGTTTATAAGCCACCTAGTCTACGATATTCTGTGATAGCAGGCTGAACAGACTAAGACAGAAACACACTTGCCTATCTTTGAGACGGAGTCTCGCTCTGTCACCCAGGCTGGAGTGCAGTGGCATGATCTTGGCTCACTGCAAGCTCCGCCTCTCGAGTTCATGCCATTCGCCTGCCTCAGTCTCCTGAGTAGCCGGGACTACAGGTGCCCACCACCACACCCGGCTAATTTTTTTGCATTTTTAGTAGAGATGGGGTTTCACCATGTTAGCCAGGATGATCTGGATCTCCTGACATCGTGATCCGCCCGCCTTGGCCTCTCAAAGTGCTGGGATTTCAGGTGCGAGCCACTGCACCCGTCCTATCTTTTTAAAAGGAAGAATAAACCAAAAATTAAAAATATAGCTACTTGCAGAAAGAGTCAAGGACCAGGGTATAAGGGGCAGGAATGGGAGCTGGACTGCTCAGGGTACATCCTGTCAGTAAACATGACTCTAGAGCCATGCAAATATTTTGACATAATTATGTAAAATCAGTTATAATTATATAAGATTAATTCATAAGTAGTAATGAAATAATATACAATTTTTTTAAAAAAAAGCAATCCCTAATAATTGCAGTCAAGCTGAAACAACTAAATTAAACACTATTTCACTGGTAGAATAGCCAGACATAGGGACTCTCCTGGCTGACTTTAAAACACAGATATTTGACTGTATGTTCCTAGTAAGTTAAATCAAAAAGAAAAAAAAGAACATGGAAAAAAAACTGATTTTAGTGACACTAATTTTGCTAGTAATGCTGTGTTCCATTCTGGCAGTGTCTTGGGTAGATTGCAGGAGAAAGCAATGGGATAATTACTTTGCCACTGGCCGCTGGAGTCTTTAGAATGGGAGGAAGAAGATGCAGATGTGAGATCAATGAGGTTCAGTCAGGTCCCAAGAATTCTGAATCTAATTATAAAGGATCAGCATAAACTCAGGATATATTTTATTTTATATATATATATAGTTATATATATATAGTTATATACAGTTATATACATAGTTATATATATAGTTATATATAGTTATATATATAGTTATATATATGTAGTTATATATAGTTATATATATAGTTATATATAGATATATATAGTTAGTTATAGTTATATATAGTTATATATATAGTTATAGTTATATATAGTTATATATATATAGTTACATATAGTTATATATATAGTTATATATATAGTTTTATATATAGTTTTATATATATAGTTATATATATATAGTTATATATATATATATTTATCTCCTAGTTTTATCCTCTGACGAGACCTAGAAACAATGACCACTGCAGTAGCAATGCATACTCCCAGCACATAGATTGTGGTCACTACTTCATTTTTCTCTGAAAGGAACCAGGATTCCTTGGAGAAATAACTGATTATTTGTCTCAGGCAAGAAATGTTCCAGATAATCTTGGAGCATTTTATCATAACAGGAAGTGAGGACATTATCAAAGCCCACTAAGGTGGTATGTAAGAGACCCAGGTGTCAACTTGAATAAATCCCACCAAAGATGGGCTCAGGTAAGCATCACTAACAGTGATAACTGCCATGAATGGAGACACACAAACAATGCTTAAATTAAAAAACCATAATTTTACTAAACAAAACCGCATTGATCATGTTTTAAGAATCTAACTCAATATTTTGGAAATTGGTTTAAAAAAAAAGATTCAATCATCTTCCTGCCTTTCTTATACAAACTACACCACATGATAACCAAGCAGTGAAGAAAAATTTATCTTTATAAAAGCATTATAGCTCCAAGTAATAAATGAAGAATTGATAGAATTAAAATATTGCTATGTTGCAACCCCTGATTAAGTAACAGATTTAGGCAGTAGCTGTGTATGGCTCCAAACATCAAAAAAGGAGAGACAGGCAGGATATGCTCCCGATGGGTGTAGATGACTCCTCCTAGGAAGTACTTTTGTCTCCCCACTTCCAAAAAAAAAAAAAAACTAATCAAACTTGAACATAATCTAGCCTCTGGGCATAGCTATCTATTTACAGGAAATATGGAAATACAGAGAACAGAAGAATGTGTTTAAAAGTCAGCTGGGCGCGGTGGCTCACGCCTGTAATCCCAGCACTTTGGGAGGCTGAGGTGGGCGGATCACGAGGTCAGGAGATTGAGACCATCCTGGCTAACACTGTGAGAACCCGTCTCTACTAAAAATACAAAAAATTAGCCGGGCGTGTTGGTGGGTGCCTGTAGTCCCAGCTACTGGGGAGGCTGAGGCAGGAGAATGGCGTGAACCCGGGAAGCACAACTTGCAGTGAGCCGAGATCGCGCCACTGCACTCCATCCTGGGTGACAGAGCGAGACTCCATCTCAAAAAAAAAAAAAAAAAAAAAAAGGGCAGTGTAGCCCTGTCTAGCAGTTAAGCTCCTCTGTCTTCCTGGTGATTTAGGCTCATTCCTTAACTTCGTTGTGCTGCAGTCTCGTCATCTGTAAAACTGTAGTAAATAGGATTGAACACACAGGATTGTTTTGAAGATGAAATGAGGAAATTCAAGCAAAGGACATAATAATAGCTGGCACAGTGCAAGGACACCAGAAATATCTGCTATTATTATTATCCTGCAGAAAGCTGCCCTAGTTTTCTTCCAAGTCATTTAGAAACTTCTCAGCAATGACTTCTTTAGCATTAATAAAATACAACAAACTGCAAATCCCAAAAAGTCAGAAAACACAAAGCAGGATATATGCAAAAGAAAATACACCTTGACGTATCACAGTCAAGCTTATAAGAAGTGAAGATAAAGAGATCTTAAAGACATCCAGAGAATGAAGAACATTACATACAGAAGGACAAAGATATCAATTACAACGGACTTCTCATCAGAAGCTATGTGAGCCCAAGACAATGGAACAATATTTTTAATACTGAAAGAAAGAAAAACCCCTATCAGTGTAGAATTCTACATTCCGTAAAAATATCTTTCAATAATGAAAATGAAATAGACATTTTCAGACAAATGAAAGCTTAGGAAAAATGTGACCATAATCCTTTGATGTCACATAGGGCCCTGGGCTGGTGGGAAACTCTAGGTTGTGGAGGAGAGAGTTGAGACAGAAATGGGTGGCAGGGACAGCGTGCATCAGCCACATGGTTGGATTTGCCTTTACACAACTCAAAACATTTTGGATTTGTCCATTTCTCCTTTCAGTTCTATCAATTTTTGCCTTATGTAATTAGAAGCCCTTTATTTGGTGTATACAGATTTAGGATTGTTACATCTTCTCGATGAATTGCCCCCTTTAACATTTGCCATGTCCCTTTTTGTTCCTGATGTTCTTTGTTCTGAAATCTACACTGCTTGATGTTAATATAGTCAGTCCTGCTTTCTTTTGAGTAATGTTCTCATGGTAGGTCTTTTTTCATCCTTTTACTTTTAACAGTTCTATAGCTAAAGTAAATTTCTTGTAGAGAGAAAATAGTTGAGTCTTGCTTTTTGCCTTTTAATTGGAGTATTTAGGTTATTGTCATTTACTGTACTATCAATGTGGTTGGATTTACGTCTCTTACCTTTTAAAAAAAATTCTATTTGAAGTCATCAATTACATCTCACTGTTTCAATTTGTAGTGGTTACCCTAGGGTTTATAATATATGTTTTTAACTTACCATGGCCCACCTTCAAATAATGTTATACCACTTCCCAGATAGGGTAAGAGCCTTACCACATTGTATGTACGTTCCCTCCCATTTTTTGTGCTGCCTTTCCTTTGTTCTAAACTTTATTTCTATGTATGTTATAGGCCACACAATATTTTTACTATTTTTGCTTTAGACAGTCAAATATTTTCTACTTTTCCATCCCTTTTGGAGGTATCTTGTATGTTTACTGTATCATTTAAGTTTATTTTATTTGTTTGTGTAGATACAAATTTCCAACTCATGTCATTTTCCTTCTTCCTGAAGAACATAGAACATGAATATTTCTTTAGTGCAGGATACAGGTCACATTTTTCCTAAGCTTTCATTTGTCTGAAAATGTCTATTTCATTTTCATTATTGAAAGATATTTTTACGGAATGTAGAATTCTACACTGATAGGGGTTTTTCTTTCTTTCAGTATTAAAAATATTGTTCCATTGTCTTGGGCTCACATAGCTTCTGATGAGAAGTCCGTTGTAATTGATATCTTTGTCCTTCTGTATGTAATGTTCTTCATTCTCTGGATGTCTTTAAGATCTCTTTATCTTCACTTCTTATAAGCTTGACTGTGATACGTCAAGGTGTATTTTCTTTTGCATATATCCTGCTTTGTGTTTTCTGACTTTTTGGGATTTGCAGTTTGTTGTATTTTATTAATGCTAAAGAAGTCATTGCTGAGAAGTTTCTAAATATATCTTCTTCCTTGTTCTCTCTCTCTGTTCCCTTTCCTGGACTCCAGTTACAGGTATTTTAGATCATTGGATATTGTCTTGGAGTTCTTGAATGCTCTTTTATGTTTTTTGTTTGTTTTTTTTTATTTCTTCTTTGTGTTTCAGTTGGAAATGTTCCATTGATCTATTTTCCACACTCCCCTCTCCCCTCAAGGCAATAGATCTTTGCTTTAGAACAGTGAGTAGGGAAGAGCTTTCCAGCTCTTCTGCATCTTGAGGCTATAGTGTCGTGAGAGAGGAGAGTTGGGGAAACAGATGGGCTTTGTTCCTGCAGCCCCTCATAAGGCTCTGTTTCCTGCCCTGCTCTTGATCTTTCTCAGCAGCATCTAGCAGAGACCTAGGGAAAAGAGCTAACAAGAGAGTGTGGAACCCCTTGTGTCTAGGCTTCCTGGGTGTTCCAAACTGTCATACTAGCCTGTGTCAGCAGCCTTTAAGAGTTGTTACAATTTCACCTGTTTTCCCCTAGCACTTTTAGGGTGATCACCTATTCCTTCCATCTGTGCCCAAGGTAAGACAGTGTGTATGTACCCTGTCTTCAGAGGGGCTTGTCACTTCCTGGAATCTACTTTACTAGGTTGCCTTATAGCCTCCGCTTTCAGATGGGCTCAAAACACTTATAATTTCATAGATTATTCAGGTTAAGGTGGGAGCAACAATCTCTTGTGACTTTCTACGGCCTAAGCAGGAAGAGAGCTTCTTTGTATTGGATATTTTTAAAGACTGCCTGGCTAATTGTAAAGTGTAGACAAGCAGGGAATGGTGCCCAATTCAGTTGAACTGAAGAGGAAATAAAAATAGTAGCAATATTACCAATTAAAATATAAACAGGGATGGTTTTCCTGCTGGACAATCACTTTGTTTTTAACTCAGAGACAATTATCAGTCATGGGAAGCAACCTCATTTCTCTCTGGTAGATGCTACAAAGATGACAGCCCAACTTTTCCAGTTCTTTGTCTATCACCTTTATTGGAAGAGATGCTCCAGGTCCCTGCAGAAGTCAGTCTCTTAAGATTAAGGGATTGGGTCCATTGCCTAAATGCCTTTGAATTATATTGCTTTATCTTCCAAAATCCTTATATTTTAGTTTCCCTAAGTTAGACATGTTTGTGATGAGTAAAATGATGATATGTTTAATGGTCTAATTGTAAGATATAAGAAACATGAGGCGTGTCCTTAAACTTCACATAGTTCCAGCACATGGACAAGGACCCCTGAGGGTTAGCAACCCTCAGCCAGGGCTTAAACCCAAGAGGCAGCCCTCCTGCAAGTGCCCAGGTCAGAGGGCAGGCAGTCCATGCTCCAGCCTCACCCCAGCCCATTTCACGTCCCAACACATGCACTTTTCTGTTGTTCTGCTCTGTTCTGTGTGTCACTGCGACCCATGAAAGTCTCATGGAGACTAGAAGGTGTATGAAGACATACTCAACAATGGTGATCGGATTAAATAGGAGCTCCCATTAATTGGGGGGCCATTGTGGGTGCTTCACATGCTCTCTCCCACTCAGTCCTGCAAAGTACATGCTGAAATTCTTTTTTTTTTTTTTTTTTTTTTTTTTTTGAGACAGAGTTTCACTCTTGTTGCCCAAGCTGGAGTGCAATGGCGTAGTCAGCTCACTGCAACCTCCACCTCCCAGGTTCAAGTTATCCTCCTGCCTCAGCCTCCCAAGTACCTGGGACTACAGGCATCTGCCACCATGCCCGGCTAATTTTTGTATTTTTAGTAGAGCTGGGATTTTACCATTTTGGCCAGGCTGGTCTCAAACTCTTGACCTCAGGTGATCTGCCCACCTCAGCCTCCCAAAGTGCTGGGATTACAGGCATGAGCCACCATGCCCAGCCTATTCTTATTTGATTGAGGACATTGTGGCCAGAAAGTTTAATTAATTGATATAGCTGTCCCACGTCATTGATCCAGCATGGTCTGACCCCAGGTCAGATTATATTTGGAGCAGAGGTCTGAAAGACACTTTCCCCCATCTCACATGCCAACCCTGAAAGCCCCCACTTCCCCATCCCCAGGCAAATAACTGATGTAGTAGGTTTTAATAGCACCCTTTTACTGAGGAGCCCTGTGGTTCTCTATGGCAAGCATGTCCCTCACCGCAATGAGTAATAAACCCAACTCATTCAACAATGGGTGTGTCCTTGAGGATCTGTGGCTGGAGGATGTGGACACAAGCTTCAGTGGCCTGTACTACATGGTCACTCACAGCCCGGACTTGAGGATGACAGTGGCTGAGGCCAGAGGCACCAGGGCAGCCAGGTCTGTTGCAGGACCAAAGGGGTTCAGACATGAAACAACAAGTAATGGCAATATTAATGAAAACAAAAGTAGTAAGCATAGAGAAGTTGCACCTCTCTTAAAACACTTTCTTTTATTCTATAGACATAGTAAAACTTGTCTCGAGAATGTTTAATATAGAATTCTTTTGTAGTGAGTTGAATTGCGGTCCCCCAAAATTTCTATGTTGACGTTCTGAAACCCCGAGTACCTTAGAAAGTGACCTTATTTGGAAATAGAACCTTTGCAGATGCAATTAAGCAATATAAGTTCATACCAGAGATCAGGCCCCTAATCCATATGACTGGTGTCCTTATAAAAGGGGGAAACTTGGATGTAGATGCGTGGAGAGAAGATACTGTGCAGATTCAGAGAGAATGCCATGGGAACATGGGGATGGCTGCCACAAGCCAGGGGACACCTGGGGACACCAGATGCTGGAGAAGCTGGAACAGATCCTTCCTCGAGGCCTCAGAAGGTGCCAACACCTTGATTCTACACTGCCAGCCTCTGGCACTGTGGGACCATGGATTTCCACTGTTCTATGCCACCTCGTTTGTGATGCTTTGTTACAGCAGCTCCGGCAAACTAACCCACCTTCAGATCCAAGACGGTGCACACAGCACTCCGGAGGAAAATACCCAACAAGTCACATATTTTTAAAAATTCTTATCAATGAGAAGTTTTACATTATCTTACCAAATATAAAACACAGTCATCCTGCAAAATCCGAATGGAAAGACATCTTCCTGATTTAATGATCGTGATTCTTAAATCCGAGTCTTTCACATTGGGAACTTCACATCTGTCCTGAGGGTTTGAGTACTGTCTCCATGAGAAAGTGAAGTTGCTTGAGTTTAGGGAGCTGCATTGCCACTCTGTGTCTGCCAAGGTGGTCAGAGCTGAGCAGAAACTCAGGGTGAATTCCAGATCCTGTAGCCCAGGTTCCATCCCAGCCCCAGCACGGAGTGGGTGACTTAACCTGTGTGTGCCTCAGTTATCCCATCTGTAATATGGGGCCATTATTAGGAGCTTACCTTATAGACTGCTGTGGGGATTTTGTCAATATATGTGTGGTTGGCTGAATAACAACACCCCCCATCAAAAGATATTCATGCCCTAATCTCTGGAAACTGTAAATGTAAACTTACAGGGAAAAAGAAGCTTTGCAGATGGGATGAAGTTAAGATCTGAAAGAGGAAAGATTATCCCTGGGCCGGGATGCGGCCGTGGGTATCCTTATCTGAGGGAGGCAGAGGGAGACTTGGCACATACAGAGGACAGAGTGAAGCTGAAGCAGAGACAGAGCTGAAGATGCGGGTCCTGGAGACTGGAGTGAGGACGGCATCCCTGAGGAACCAGCAGCTGGCAGAAGTTGGAGCAGCGAGGGACGGCTTCTCCCCTGGCGCCACCAGAGGGAGCACGGACCTTGATTTCAGACCTTGACTTCAGACTTCTAGAAGGGAGAGTACTTCTCTGTTGCTTTCAAGCACCCAGTGTGTGGTCGTTCCAGCAGCCACAGGAAGAGCTCTCAGCCTCGACAATATTGCCAGGGTGGGCTGGTGACTCTCTGTGGTGGGGGTCACCTCATGCACTGCAGGGTGTTTCACAGCACCCCATCTCCACTCGATAGATGCCAGGGGCGCACCCACTTTGTGTGATAACCAACAATGTCTCCAGACACTGCCAGTTGTCCCCTGGGGGGGGCAGAATCACCCCAAGTTGAGAAGCGAGTGTGAGGACAGCCCTGGGGCTTGGCGAGCACACAGTGTAACCAGGGGCTGGTTTTCATCATTGCCCTTTCTCTTAGTGCCAAGACAAAGCTGAACACTTCCTTCGCACGTCACCCCCAAAGACCTCCTGGGTCAGAGGGGACTGAGGGGTCCCCACCTGTGAGGACATCACAGGCAGGGAAAAGGAGAGAGACTGAGGTGGCCTGAATGTAAACCCCAGTTCCTCTGGAATACTCTTTCCCCTAAGAAAAATAAATTTGAATTTGGTATTCTACAAAAACGTTACAGCTGTATTTGCATGTGGATACAAAGTATTCCTTTAAGTCCTTGGATCATGTCCACTCCGTGACACTGCCACCTGGCTCAGCGCCTTGGTGTGGGAGCTCAGTCCCCTCTTGGGCACCAAAGGACAGAGGGCTGCTGTGTGGGTGGAGCAGGAGGTCAGGAACAGTGCAGGAACTCAGCAGGCCTCCAACACCAGAGGCAGCCATCATCATCCACACTGAGGAAGATTCACTATTTTCACCCAAAGACTAAACCACAGGGCCATGTGATGCCGGGAAGTGGGAAACACTTCTTTTTTGTTTGTTGTTGTTGTTGTTGTTTTGGAGATGGAGTCTTGCTCTGTTGCCCAGGCTGAAGAGCACTGGCACAGTCTCAGCTCACTGCAACCTCTACCTCCCAGGTTCAAGCGATTCTCCTGCCTCAGCCTCCCGAGCAGCTGGGACTACAGGCATGCACCACCACGCCTGGCTAATTTTTGTATTTTTAGTAGAGACGGGGTTTCACCATGTTGGCCAGGCTGGTCTCGAACTCCTGACCTCAAGTGATCTGTCTGCCTCAGCCTCCCAAAGTGCTGGGATTACAGGCGTGAGCCACTGCGCCTGGCCACTCCTCTTCTTTAGAGTCCAGTTGGCAGCACTCCCCGGCAGAGCCAGAGTTCCCAGAGGAGGAAGGGGATTGCGTGTTTTGAGGAGAGTGAGTCACGCCCGTCCAAATGAGGTCAGGAAATGATCGCGGGAGAAGAGCGTTCGTGTGCAGAGGACACACAGGCCTCCACGACCCGCGTGATGAATTCAGAGACGACAGTCCCCTCCAAAGGCCTGGTGTCCCTGCAGCTGCCTAGGCTGGTGGGTGAGCAGGGGTGCACAACACTCCCCCCATAACAAAAGCACCTCTCAGGTCATGATCCCTCACCCTCTCTGGGTCGAGGGACACAGCAATTGGGGAGCACTGGGTTCTTGGGGGTTCAAGATCTCAGTGCAGGTAATTTTTAAAAATTCTCCTTTTATGCCTTCCTATGTCTGTGCCTTGTCCCATAAAATGTGAGAAGAGGCCTCACCTCTGTGCTTCTAGAGACACGTACACACAGTGGTGTCTGAGGGCTGTCACATACCAGTGTCAGGACAGATTGGATGGTCCATTATTTGAACAGTGGCTCATCCCATTTGTGGGCATATCTGTACCCCAACACAGGACTCGGACAAAGGGGGAGCCCATATGTGAAAGCTGAGGGCCTAAAGAGGATGGATGTGAAGAAAGTGCCATTCAAAGAAGCTGGGAGAAAGTTCTAAACTTTCTGAATGAGGAGGGGAATTGCTGTTTGGTTGGAGGTAGCCAGGTGGAGGGTAAGCATTTGAAAGGAAAGCCCTCAGGCCTCTTCCCCAGGAGCAAGAAAAACTGCTTCTGCATGGTGGTGCCGAGGGCTCTGAGCTGTTTCCCCCAGGGAGGGGGCTTGCCCTGGGCTGGGTTTCTTGGTCCCTGAAAGCCACAGCTTGGTTGAAGTGATGCCCCAGGAGCTGCCTGGATGAGACCTGTCTGTCCCCGTGGTCCCCAATCTCCAAGCCCCTCTCTCAGCCATTAGAAACATCATCAATCTCCAATCTTCCCAGGGCAAGGTATCCTCAGGGTGATGCTCACTTTGTGTCTTATCTAGATTTCCAGATGGAAGAAGACCAATTCCCCAAACTTAACATATGAGAGCTTAAGACACCACTCTCTGGATATTTGAGTATAGGAGACAGTAGCCTTGTATTAGACTTTGCCTAGTCCAGATTTCGGTTCACGGATGACCATATCTGAACTGGCAAATAATTCATCAAGGGTGGGGCATGGTGAGTCAGCCCATCCCACAGTGCACGGGACCCCGGTGGTACCGGCTGCCGCAGCACAGCATTAATCCTAAAACGCTTCCTTCTGGTACAGAGAGAGATCTCCTGGAGGGGTGGCGGGTCCACCAGCAATTCCTTCCATACACGTGAGTCTTGGACAGCAGCTTTTTAACAGGCTGTACATAAGAACCACCTGCGGACCTTTAAATAATCTGATGCTCAGCCCCATTCCATTCTCTTAGGTCAGGATCTCTGGGAACATGAGTATATTCTCAAACACACCCCACACGAGGTTCATGAGCAGCCAGATTGGAGAACCACTGGTCTAACAAGACAGCCTCCTCTGGCATAGGGAACGGCAGAATCATGGAATTTCAGAGGCTAGAATGTGGGAGGGAGCGAGGGAAGAAGGCGGGCAAGGCACTGGCATGGAGCAGCATGGAGCTGGTTTGAGAACAAGAAGGAGAATATCAACAGCAAAGATACTAACATCCAGAAATGTCCAGAATAGTCATGCTGCCGTATAATTGCTTTGCACTGTGAATTGTGGATGTGATTATGTTTTTTTTTTTTTTTTTTTAGATAGAGTCTTGCTTGCTCTGTCACCCAGGCTGGAGTGCAGTGGTGTGATCTTGGCTCACTGCAACCTCCGCCTCCCAGTTTCAAGAAATTCTTGTGCCTCAGCCTCCCAAGCAGCGGGGACTACAGGTGCACACCACCATGCCTGGCTAATTTTTTTGTATTTTTAGTGGAGATGGGGTTTTACCATGTTGGTCAGGCTGGTCTCAAACCCCTGACCTCAGGTGATCTGCTCGCCTCGGCCTCCCAAAGTGCTGGGATTATAGGTGTGAGCCACGCACCCGGCCATGGATGTGATTATGTTTCTAACAGCTGAGAGAGGAGCTACAGCAAGTCTTCACCAATTTTTCTATCAAATTCTTCCAGAGTTGAACAAATAGAAGGTCCCCATGTACCCTGCTGAGTTTAGAGTGATAGGATGAAAGCATTTAATTTCTATCATTTTTTTTCTCCTTGAGCTTTAAAGTTAATTAAAATTTGGTGTTTTTCTCCCTATTTATGCATGTCTTTTGAGGTATAAAATAATGGTCTTTTTTATTTGCTAAGTTTTCAAGGTAGAAGATGTGCCAGGGGCTTTCTATTATCCCAGACCACAGCCAGGAGCCAAGGGTAATTGGGCCCCGGCTCTGGAAAGCACAGGCTCAGAGCCCAGTGTGAGGTCCACCCGCCTTTGGCAGGGACCTGGGATGACAGGACCCGGGGAGGAGAGAGGGTGATCTGTGCTCTCACCTCTTCCCAAGCTGCCTGGGTTCCTCACCCTTGAGTTCATTCCTGTTGTCTCACTTTCTCACTTACCCATCTTTTGAGTTTATGTCTGAGGCAAGCCTCTGAGTCCCTCTCTGAATGGAGGGAGGGAATGTAACAAACACATCACAACAGCAATTTGATGAAACAGGAGCTCCTGTGTGTAAGGAACCGTCATCGGCAGGGATTATGTGAGGGTTGAGCCCACCCAACAACACCCACTGTGGGTGTCCATCTCCCTCTGAGAGGAAGTGGACAGTAGAAAGGTCCATTCATAGCCAGGAGCTCCCATGGCTGGCTGAGTTGCACTTGGTCCAGACACCTTCGCCAGCAGGCCAGACAGAGACCAGGGTGGAAACCTGAGTCCTTTGTGTAGTTAGGGAGGGAAACAGGCTCTATCTACAAAGAGAACACAATGGAGTAGGTGGGGTTTCCTTCAGGTCTGCTGGGTAGATGGGTTGGGGAGATGGGGAGGGAGTGGCTGTGCTGGGACCCACATCCCGCTCTAGATAGACAATGCCATCCAGTCCATTCGGACTTCCAGAGAGGGCTGTGCATTGGGCACTGGAGAGTTGCCGGCTAAAGAGGTGAACAAAGGCAGCCTTGACTAGGCACAGCATGGTTATAATCCTAAGCAATAGTTTTGCTTTATCCTGAAGAACACCACCCATCAGCCATCTCGGTGTTGTTGGTTTTGCTTTATCCTGAAGAACGCCACTCATCAGCCATCTCGGTGTCGTTGGTTTTGCTTTATCCTGAAGAACGCCACCCATCAGCCATCTCGGTGTTGTTGGTTTTGCTTTATCCTGAAGAATGCCACCCATCAGCCATCTCGGTGTCATTGGTTTTGCTTTATCCTGAAGAACACCACCCATCAACCATCTCGGTGTTGTTGGTTTTGCTTTATCCTGAAGAACGCCACCCATCAACCATCTCGGTGTTGTTGGTTTTGCTTTATCCTGAAGAATGCCACCCATCAGCCATCTCGGTGTTGTGGGTGACTGCAGACCCATGGGGATGCGTGGGTGATCTAGGCCAGAGCTTTCTTTTGTGATATGTTTTCTCATTTTCTGGGTTCTTTTCAGTGGTAATTTTTCAAAAGTTTTTGTTTTGTTTTGTTTTTAACAAGTTGAAAGATAAATCTGCTCTGTTGAATTAATTTAAAATTGAGGCTGGGTATAGTGGCTCATGCCTGTAATCCTAGCACTTTGGGAGGCCGAGGTGGGTGGAACACAAGGGCAGGAGATCGAGACCATCTTGGCTAACACGGTGAAACCCTATCTCTACTAAAAATACCAAAAAAAAAAAAAAAATTAGCCGGGCGTGGTGGTGAACACCTGTAGTCCCAGCTACTTGGGAGGCTGAGGCAGGAGAATGGTGTGAACCTGGGAGGCGGAGCTTGCAGTGAGCCGAGATCACACCACTGCACTCCAGCCTGGGTGACAGAGCGAGATTCTGTCTCAAAAATAAATAAATAAATAAAAATGAAATAAAATTGAAAGATATTTTCATCCTCTAAAACTTGAGATTTTTAAAGCTGCAGTTTTCAGCCTACAGCGTCCTCAAACAGACTTAGAGCTCTTTGCAGCTTCTTTTTCTCTAAAAGAAAATCGGTTCAAGTTGGGGAAATGCTGATGGAATGGATCCGATTGTGCCATAATGACTGAGAGAAAACGGACGGCTTTCTCCATCCACATTCTCCACCTCAGTGTCCCAGAGGCACAGGGAAAAAGCCAAGCTCCTGAGGGAAGTCTGGGATGCGCAGAGGGAACGCACCATGCAATGGTGCAAAGTCCCAACATTTTTGTTATTTCTTCAAAATGCATTCAGAGCTTGTATCCCACTAAATAACACAACTGCAGGTATTTAAATGGAACGTTTGTTTGATTTCATATAAAACAAGTTCTCAAAGAAATCCTGGCAGCACAGCAGTATATGGATTAAGAGCCCTGGTTTAGGAGATACACTTCCAGAGTTCAAGCCCTGGCTCTGTGTTTCATTAGTTCTATTTTTTAAAGCCATAAGGAAGAGTCCTTAACCTCATTGTGCCTCAGTTTACCCACCCTGGTAACATCAGGATAATAGCCGTATCTATATCACAGGACTGTTGTTAGAACGAAAAGCAATCATTCATGTAAAATGCATAGCCCTGTGCCTGGACAGTGTGAGCCCCGTGCACAACCATTAGTGATGGCTGTGTCCTTGGAAGAGGCACCACTTCATCCTGCAGCTTTCTCAGCCCGTGGCACATGGCCCAGGGTTCCCTACAGGACAAACTCCAGGTTGACAAGAATGAGTTTATAAGCAAATCAGTGGTTGGTTCTAGCAAGTATGTATTTCTCCTTCATGGTTTCTGTTTATGGTACTGTCTATTTTTTTCCTTTGCTTCATTTTTAATTTTTTATCCCCACCTCTAATTTTTGTTCTGTTGCTGTATTCTATATTTTCCTATGATTCCATTTTAGCCAGCTTTATTTTTTATTTTTTGAGACAGGGTTTCACTCTTGTTGCCCAGGCTGGAGTGCAGTGGTGCGACCTTGGCTCACTGCAACCTCTGCCTCCCGGGTTCAAGTGATTCTGCCTTAGCCACTGAGTAGCTGGGACTACAGGCATGCGCTGCCACGCCTGGCTAATTTTTGTATTTTTAGTAGAGATGGCGTTTCATGTTGGCCAGGCTGGTCTCGAACTCCTGACCTCAGGTGATCCACCCACCTTGGCCTCTCAAAGTGCTGGGATTACAGGCTTGAGCCACCATGCCCGGCCTTTAGCCAGCTTTAAAACAATTACAGTTTGCCTTTATTGAAGGTCTACCCAGCATCGCGTTAGGTACATTCCATTCATTCTATCATAGATCCGACACAAGAGCCTCATGTAGAAGTCACTGCCCTTATTTTATAACAGTCATCAGAAAAGCCCAAAGCATTTATGTAATCTACCCACAGTCATACCAGTGATAAGTAGCAGAGGTAAAAAGTGAGAAAAAAATATATTAAATCACATTTAAAAAACCAAAATATTGTGAATTAAAACCTAGAGAAGTAGCAGACATCAGGCATCAAACAGAGAAAGAGAGAAAGCACAAATATCCAATATCGGGAATAAAAATTAGAACATTTTTATCATACAGATATTAAAAAGATGAGAGGATATTATGAAAAACTTTCTGCTAAGAAGCTTGAACACTTTGATAATGAACAATTTTTTTTAAATACACATATGTTATTAAAGCAGACTCAAGAAGAATGAAAAATGTGAATACTCCTACACTCTTTCTAAAAAGAAAATCCTAGCCCCAGGTGGCATCACTAACGAAGTTTACCAAGTTCAGCAAGAGGAAATAATGCCAATATTGCCTACGCCTTTGGAGAGAATTAAAAAGGACCGTTTCCTGCCGTGTTTGATGAGGTCAGCGTAACATGGGCACTAAAGCCTGACACAGACCTTCAAGATGGCTGAATCTCACTTAGCAACAGAGATACCAAAAACCCAGATACAATAATCTGAATCCGATGATATATGAAAGGAGACACAATGACCTGAATCCGATGATATATGAAAGGAGACTATCACACCGTGTGGAAAAGTCAACACAGCAGGCCTACACGACTGTGCTTGAAAAGGCCTGCTTGCAAGGTAGGCCTTTGGCTGGTACCTGGGGACTTGGATTTCAGAAGAGTCCCCACCATTAACTGCCAAGAGTGGCTCACTGCACCCAACTTCTTTATGCAAACAGTATGGTATATGCTGGATACCTGCTTTCCTCCTGGGACTCGGAAATTTGGTATGTGCTAAGGGCATGCCTATAGCACCAGCCCCCAAAAAAACCCAGACTTTACTTCATGCACCTTTTCCTTTTGCTGTAATAAATCATAGCTGTGAGTATCACTGTATGCTGAGTAGATCCCTAGCAAATCGCCAAACCTTGGGGTGGTCTTGGGGACCAACTACATACACACCCGTTGGTTTATTCCAGGAATACAAGGCTGGCATATCATCTGAAAATTAAATTCACAGACTTCACCACATTTGGAGGGGGGAAAAATCACATGATTCTTTCAATAAAGTAGAAAAACTTTTGATGCAAATAAAAATTTGGTCATCATAAAAATCCCTAGAAAACTAAGAATAGAAAGAAACCTTTATGTAATAAAGAGTGGACACACACACACACACACAGAAACAACCTTAGAGCAATCACTGCATTTGTGCATGAAATATTTGAAAGCTTTCCTTTTGACACTGGGAATGAGACAAGAATGCCCAAATTATCACCATTTCTGTTCAACACTGTCCTGGGGGTGCTAGCCAGGGAACAAACACACGGTAAATGAATATGGAATAAGAAAAGGTAGAAATAAAGACAATTTTTCTCCAGTAACATGATCATGGGCAAGCTGACTCCAGCGTGTGGCGTGCAGAGAGCCATGAATGGTCAAATCATTTATGAAAAAGAACAATCATGGAGGAGGGCTGCTGTGCTGGACCCTGAGACTAATAATAAGGCTGCAGAAATTCAGACAGTGTCGTATTGATACGAGAAGTAAACGGGTCCACGGAAGAAAAGAGAGAAACCAGAAACAAACCCACACATGTATGGACACACGATTTATAATAACAGTGATACTGAAAGCTGCCAGTAATGATCTTCTTCTCCATAAATGGTGCCATCCCAATTGGATATTCACATTAAAAAGAAAAACAAATCTCCAGCACTGCTTCACACCACAGGCGAACATCAATTCCAGCAAATAGGTGTGGACAAGTGCACCAAGAGACACGCTCTGTAAACTAAAACAAAGTTTCTAAAAGCTCATATAGGAGACGTTCTTCATGACCTTAAAGTAGGAAAGGGTTTCTAGAAGTCAGGATGCAAAAAGCACTAAGCAGAGAAGAAAGAGATTGATAAAGTTTTCTACCTGAATTAGGAACTTCTGATCATTCACAGGAAGCATTGAGAGGGTACAATGTGAGGTCTAGAGTGAGAGAAGATATGTGGAACACATGTAAATGATGACAGGCTCACACTCAAAATGTGTGATGACTACTATAAACCATCGATTAAAAAATAACAGAGCAGCCGGGCACGGTGATTTATGCCTGTAATCCCAGCACTTTGGGAGGCCCAGATGGGCCGATCACGAGGTCAGGAGATCGAGGCCATCCTGGCTAACACTGTGAAACCCCGTCTCTACTAAAAATAAAGAAATAAAGAAATAAATAACAGAGCTGAAAAAAAGGGGTGGAGGCTTTGCTAGAGACTTGACCACGTGATTTATAAAAGACCTCTAAGGAGCCAATACACTTATGTAAATATACTTAACCTTATTAGTATAGTGGATTACAAGGGGTTTCAGGGGGTCCATGCACAGTCTTATGAGATGGGCAGAGAGAGCGGCCCGGAGCCAGGCACAGCAACAGGTCTCGAGTGCAGGGCGAACGCCTGCCAGAGGAGTTTGTCTGTTTCTTTTTCATTCTTTTGCTGAATTTATCTTTTGTGAACAAATCGCATAGTAATGCAAACGAAATCAGAGAAATGCAAATGAAAACCAGAATGAGATAATAAACATTATATACCCATTAGCAATATTGAAATTAGAAATATGACAGGCCACGAGTTGGGTATGGAGCAACTGGAATTCTGATACACACAGGTGGGAGTGTGAATTGCTATAAACACGTCAGGAGACTGTGTGGCCTTATCCCCTAAAGGTGGAGATACCATAACCCTACGATCCAGCAGTTTTATCCCTAGGTATGTACCCAAGAGACACACACAACTGTATACCAAGAGACATGCTCCATGCTGCCTGTAACAGCATTTTTCATAACAGCCAAATCTACCAACAGCCCCAATATCCTTCAACAGTAGAATAAATTTGTATATTCATAAAATGGAAATATACCATGATAATGAATCAACTAGAGCAGGAAGTCAACACATGCTACAGCCTGGGGCCTGCTTTTGCATAGCTTTCAAACTAAGGATGGTTAAAGGATTATAAAAGTAAAAAAAAAAAAAAAAAAAAGAAAAAGAAAAGAAAGAAAGAAAACTGTGCAGCAGAGATGACAGGTGGCTCGCAAAGCCTCAAACATTTGCCATTTGGCCCTCTACCAAAAAGGTCTGCCAACCCCTGCTATAGAACAGGCGCACTATGAATGACATCACGGTGTTGACTGCATCCCAAACAGATACATCCCATTTATATAAAGTTTAAAAATAACAGGCAAAACTAGGCGGAGTGTTTGGGGGTCCAAATGAACCAGCCCTGATGTGTGCACATGTTTGTCCAGGCACAGGTACCTCACACTCAGTCAATCATCAGACTCGCCTGAGGTTTCAAATCACTCTTGAGCACAGGTTCATCCCCATCCAATGACATCCATATCCCTGGCGGTGACTCCCAGGCAGCAGCGTGTCCTCAGAGCATCCCAGGAAGTTCCAACAAGCAATCAGGTGTGGGACCATTAGTGAGGGAAGAGGTAGCCCTTCTCGGGAGGGGAGAAAGTCACGGGGGCTATCATTTCAGAGCCTCTGAAATATGGTGGAGACGGTAAATTGGTGGAACTGAGAAGCAAGAAGACAATTACAACAACAATATTAATTTTTTCTTAAAGATAACCAGAAATTGGTCAGGTGCAGTGGTTCATGCTTGTAATCCCCCAGCACTTTGGGAGGCCGATGTGGGCAGATCACTTGAGGTCAGGAGTTCAAGACCAGCCTGGCCAACCTGGTGAAACCCTGTCTCTACTAAAAATACAAAAATTAGCCATGTGTGGTGGTGGACGCCTGTAATCCCAGCTACTTGGGAGGCTGAGGCAGGAGAATCACTTGAACCCAGGAGGCAGATGTTGCAATGAGCCCAGATCACGCCACTGCACTGCAGCTTGGGCAACAGAGCAAGACTCCGTCTCAAAAAAAAAGAGAACCAGAAATTATTCAGCATCCGAGCAGCTGCTGTGCTTCTCCTCCTAGCCATGGTGAAGCTCAGAAATGATGGCGTCTCCTTCTAGTGGCTGCTAGTGGATTACAAGGGGTTTCAGGGGGTCCATGCACAGTCTTGTAAGATGGGCAGAGAGAGCGGCCCAGAGCCAGGCACAGCAACAGGTCTCGAGTGCAGGGCGAATGCCTGCCAGAGGGGTTTGTCTGTTTCTTTTTCATTCTTTTGCTGAATTTATCTTTTGTGAACAAATCACATAGTAAATGCTCATAGTTTAAAATACATATGTGTGCATGTGTGGTTAATAAATTTTCAAAAGTTAAATTGTCAAATAGTATTATCTTTATTAAGTACAACTAGTTTGTTCATATAAAAAGTAATCATAATGCTTTCCTTTGGCAAAGATATTTTTTATTCATTAGAGAAAGATGCCAGTATTAGTGGAGACGTGAAGAGTGGTTAAGCATTTTCCTAGGATTGAAATACATGTATTTTATTTTCTACTTCACTTAGAAAAATGAGATTTAAAACTGCATTCCCCAATATGAGACTGCTTCTTTCAAAATTAGAGTACCAGTGTTTTTCTTTTCTAAATTTTTGAGTGGGAAGACACAGCAGCTGTGCTGGCTTCTGCCCTCCACACATGGCTGAGTGCCCCGTTGGGGAGTGACCTCTGTCCAGGAGGTCTCGACAAGGCGAGAACTGCCGCTTGTCCCACCAATCCCAGACAAGGGTCATGCCAGTTCCCTGCTCCCTCTGAGGCCTCATCCAGATCCCCCACAAGGAAGAGAACATACCTGCGACTGGGCGATGCATTCACACTGCCTTGGGTCTGGGACGTGAGTGAGCCCCACAGGACGGGTGAACACACTGGCCTGGAGGGGTAGTCACCGGCTTCACCCCAGAGGCCCATCTCACCCAGGGCTACCCTACATGGGGCAGACCACGAGCCTCATCCAAGACACTGGTGGTCAACTGGTGACATCTGACAAGAGCCGAGGGCAGTGGCCCAGCAGCCGCTCCTTCCCACACTTCCACTTAGGAAATTGATTCTCTGGCTGCAGAGGAGCTTTTTTTTTTTTTTTTTTTTTTTTTTTGAGACAGTCTCACTCGGTCGCCAGGCTGGAGTGCAGTGGCATGATCTCAGCTCACTACAACCTCCACCTCCCAGGTTCAAGCGATTCTCCTGCCTCAGCCTCCCAAGTAGCTGGGTCTACAGGAGAGCATCACAATGCCCATCTAATTTTTCTGGGTTATTTTGTTTTTGTATTTTTAGTAGAGACAGGGTTTCACCACGTTGGCCAGAATAGTCTCGATCTCTTGACCTCATGATCCGCCCACTTAGGCTTCTCAAAGTGCTGGGATTACAGGTGTGAGCCACCATGCCCAGCCGAGAAGCATATTTTTTTAAAGTGCAAAATCAGCCCAGGCCCTTTTGTAGAGCTATTAAATCAGGCTCCCTAGGTTCGGGGCTAAAGCACCAGTGTTTCCAGAACCTTCCTGGTGAGTTCTCTGGCACAGTCAGGGCTGAGAACCCTGGGCCTCAGGGCCAGCCCTGCCCCATCAGAAGATGGCATGTGCGTGTGTCTCACAAGCAGGGTGACCACCCTCCAAGCTTGCCCAGGACTGGGGATGTCCTGGGACAAGAAATGTTCCAACTGAAACTGGGGAAGTCCTGGGCAGACCAGGACGAGTTGGTCACCCTACTTACAGCACAGCAGCACTATTACAGGGGCAATCACCTGGAAGGGCACCACGGCCACCAGCTCTCCTCAGTTAACATCTGCCAACTTAACAATCGTCACGCGTACACTTCTGTGGTGTTAAGTCCATGCACAAAGCACCACCCTCCAGCTGCAGAACTTTTTCATCTTGCAAAACTGAAAGTCTGTCCCCATTGAACATGTTAATAAGTCCCCCTTCCCACTTTCTCCCCAGCCCCCGGAACCCCCATTCCACTTTCTGTCCCTGAACTGACTCCTCTAGGGACATCGTAGAAGTGGATTCATACAGTCTTGGTTTTTTTATGATTGGCATATTTCACTTATTATAATGTCCTAAAGGTTGCATCTTTTAATATAAATCAGTTTTTCATATCCAGATCCTTAATGAAGAGATGCCCTGGTTTGCCCTGTTGTTTTACATAAGGCCCAGCACACAGACTCGGATCCCTGGGAGTCAGTGGCCCAGCTGCAGTCTCCGGGCCCAGCATGTGTCCTGTACCCCTGGGCGCATCCCAGCCTGGGGGGTGATGTCCTGTGCACCAGCCCCACCTGGGCCCTGCTCCTGTTCTCACTTCCTGTTCATTTCCCAGCCTGTCCTTTTCTTTCCTCCTCCAAATTGCAGTCCTGGTCCTGCCACTCTAACTGATGAGCCATTGTGAGCCCAAGGAACCCTCTTTGAAATGAGAAGAGTATGTGAATAAACCCATGACAATGGGGCTTTGATTAAAACACGAGCTCCCAGTTATCCAGGCTCTTTTGTATGCCTCGTGAGGGGCTGCACACACCCTCCCACTCCATCTCACGCCAACGCACAAGGTGAAGGTTTATTACCTCATTTGATAGAGGCCATTGTGGTCCAAAAAGGTTAATTAATTTTCACAAAGGCACACCACTGGGTTGAGATGAATCGTCCTGGCCCTATCTGGGGTGGAAAGATACAGGCATTCTCCAGGTTTGGATGTAAATTATCCCCCCCTCCCCCAGCCTCTAGCGCACTTGTCAACTGGCCACGGCAGGATGAGGGTTGCATCCTGCTTCTAGGCTATGCTTTAATCAGCCTTCAGGACCCTAGCAGGGTGACCAGCCATGCTGGTTTGCCCAGGACTGAGGGGCTTCTGGGGTGTAGTTGGCGCCCCTAGATGTCCTCATCCTAATCCCCAGAACCTATGAATGTGTGACCTTATATGGCAAAAGGGACTTTGCGGATGGGATTGAGTCAATGGTCTTGAGATGGGGAGGTTATCCTGTGATTCAGTTTATAATCACAAGGATCCCTGCAAGAGCTAGCAGGAGGGCCAGAGTCAGAGAGAGAGACTGGAAGATGCTACGTCACTGGAATTGAAGATGGAGGAAGAGACCCAGACCCCAGGAAATCAGGAGATTTCCAGAAACCAGAAAAGGCAAGGAAGCAAATTCTCCTCTAAAGCTTTCAGATGAAATATAGCCCTCGGACACCATGATTTAAGCCTGATTTGAGGACTTCTGAAGTCCAGAACTACAAGAGGATGAATCTGTGTTGTTTGAAACCACTACATTTATTACAGCAACAATAAGGAACAAACACAGTGAAACCTGGGACACTCAGTGCTAAAGCTGGGGGAGGACCAGGCAAACTGGGACCAGTGGTCAGCCTAGACCCCAGGGACCCTCTGTAAGCTGAGGCTGATCTACAGGAAGGATGGCCATTGTCCTTCCTGGGTGGTTTAGGGGGAGGCTGCATATGTGGGCTGGAGCAGGGAAGGGTGGGTACAGCAGAGGAGTGATGATGAAAATGCTGAAGCGCTGTATGGAATCTGAAGCGCTGCCCCTCCTTCCTTTTCCTGAGCCTGTGTTGACCTCATGCCCATTGCAAACCACGTGGTTTGGTGTTGCCCACACCGGCCACTTGGACCCCTGAGGATGGGTAGGCTTTTCTGGAGGGAGTGACCACGAGCTATTTAATCGGTGGGCTTTTTTGCTGTGGTCTTATCTTTTTAAAGGGTTGCAGAAAACCTCTGTCGTTGGTGTTCATTCACAATGGAAACCCTTTGCAGTCTCAGCTTTAGATTCTGAAACCGGTGTTTTTTAAGCTGAGTCCTCTAGGGACTCATGTGCTAGCCATCCTAAATAACCAGTTTCCTGCAGGTACAATTGGCGCAGGTTTACGAAACACAGATGTAGCTGCTCAGGTTCCCCCGTGGCCGCCACAAACCTCAGAGCTGTGGTTTTCCACATTTTCTCCTATCCCTTCCCAGAGACACTCAAAGCTGAGGACTTCCTGTGAGCCCTGGCGGGGTTGGGGTGGTAACGTGCTGGTGAATGTCAACAGCTGGCTTTTCAGAAAATAAAAATATGCGCGCATATGCATACCCATGTGTGCTTGGTCTATATACCACTGATATGAAGGGTGTGTAGCACCGAACCCACAGACAATAAGACTTACAATGCTCTATTGTAAGTTTCACACACCTATAACTTCAGCATAACTTTCTGTTTCTTGCAAAATCCATTATCAGCTCTTAAAATTCTATCACCAACAATAGAGTGGCATTATCAGGCTGTGAATAAATGCTTGAATGATATCCAATTCAGCAAAGAATCTGGCTTGTATCAGTGACAAACAATTATAGTTCCAACCTGAACATTTGGTTGATATTTTCATATCTGTCAATTACTAAGACAAAAGTGAAATAACAAAGACATGTCTCAACTTCACTTATTTGATAATGATGGGAGCAACCGTCTTGCTAAATTAGACAAGTTTTCAAATACTGGAAGAATATTTCCTCAAACTTTTTGATATCATTCGCAATACAACAGCCACAGACAGAATACGCATTTAAGGTAATCTGTATTATTAACATTTTCCATCACTATTGTGATGAAAAAATCATAAAAACTCTAGACGATCAACAAAACAATATATCAAGGACTGATTTCCATAGCGTAAAGCCCCCTGCACAGCTGCCTGTAAGATCCTCACGTGTCACTATCGAAAACAGCGTTGGTGGCTGGGCACAGTGGCTCACGCCTGTAATCCCAGCATTTTGGGAGGCCAAGGTGGGTGGATCACCTGAGGTCAGGAGTTCGAGACCAGCCTGACCAACATGATGAAACCCCATCTCTACTAAAAATACAACTAGCTGGGTGTGGTGGCATTTGTCTAGTGGTGTTTGCCTGTAGTGCCAGCTACTCGGGAGGCTGAGACAGAATTCCTTGAACCCGGGAGGCGGAGGTTGCAGTGAGCCCAGATCACACCACTGCACTCCAACCTGGGTGGCAGAGTGAGATTCTGAAAAAAAAAAAAAAAAAAAAGAAAGCAAGAAAGAAAGCAAGCAAGAAAAAGAGAAAGAAAGAAAGAGAGGGAAAGAAAGAAAGAGAGGGAAAGAAAGAAAGAAAGAAGAAACAGCCAGCGTTGGGGAGGGATGAGCACAGTGTCTCAAAGGATTCCCACCATCCGATACAGTGGGCACAGATAATAAGAATACATCACTGTAAAATGTAGTTAAGTAATTAGAAAGTGATGACTTTTAAGTAATTATTTGCATTTTAAATATAATTTAACTATAACTTTGTTATTTAATTTTTAATAATGGCTGTGGTTAACAAGTAGCTTACAAAATTCCTGAAAATTTAGCCATCAGCTCTGATAAGACATTACAGTCAGGCATTGCTTTATGATGAGGATACATTCTGCGAAATGCATTGTTAGGTAATTTTGTCATTGTGTGAGCATCGTAGAGCATATTTACACAAACCTAGATGGTACAGCCTACTACACACCTGGGCTGCATGGTAGAGCCCATTGCTCCGAGGCTACAAACCTATACAACATGGGACTATACTGAATAGGGTAGGCAACTGTCAGACAATGGTGAGAATCTGTGTATCTAGACATAGCTCAACATAGAAAAGGTACAATGGAAATACAGTATTATAATCTTATGGCACCATCATCATATGCATGGTCCGTCATCGGCCAGAACTTCCCTATGTGGTGCGTGACTGTGCTAACCAGCTCTTTAAAACACTAGATGAGGTGGCCTTGAAGTAGTCTGACTTAAGCAATTTTTTGAAGTGCTTGTATTCCTGTAAAATACACTTAAGGTTTGTAACTATTAAATGATACAATCATTTGTTTTAATCAAAGGATTACTTTTCCAAATCTTTGGTGAACCTCAGTAAAATGGAGTAGCAAAGTACACTGGTGAAGAACACCATCTTAAGCTTCCAATTCTCAGAAGCTACAAAAATTAAAATTAAATCAAACCCACCACAATGAGACAGCTGCACGCCCATTGGGGCAGCTATTATAAAAACAACAACAACAAAACAGAAAACCATTAGCGAGGATGCGGAGCAATTGGAACACTTGTGCATTGCAGAGAAATTGGAACGCTTGTGCATTGCTGGCAGGATATAAAATGGCGTCGCTGCTGTGGAAAATGAATGGTGAGTCCTCAAAATATTAAACATAGAATGTTACCATATGATCTAGCAATTCCACTTTTGAATATATACCCAAAAGAGGTGAAAGCAGGGACTTGAGTAGATATTTGCACACCCGTGTTCATAGCAGCATCATTCGTAACAGTTAAAATGTGGAAAGAACCCACGTGTCCATCAATGAATGAATAATCACAATGTGGTATCTACTCAGACTTCATAAAAAAGGAAGTTCTGACACATGCTACATGGATGAACCTTGAAGATGTTAGGCTAAGTTAAATAAGTCCATCACAAAAGAACAAATGCTATATTATTCCATTCATATGAAGTCCTAAAGTAGTCAGACTCAGGAGAATGGTGGTTGCCAGGGGTTGTGCGGAGGGAAAAATGGGAAGTTATTGTTTAATGGGGACAGCGTTTCAGTTGGGGAAGATGAAAAAGTTCTGGAGGTGGATGGTGGGGCTGACCTCACACTAGTATGAATGTACTTAGTGCCACAGCTGTGCAGCTTACTACCAGAGCTACACACTTAAAAATAGTTAACATGATGAATTTTATGTCACGTACATTTTACTAAAACAAATAAATTAAACCCAAAGTAAGTAAACGGAAAGAAATAATAACAACAACTGTGGAAATCAAGAAAAATAGAAAACCTAAAAAAAGAGAGAAACCAATTAACCCAAAAATAGTGATCTGAAAAGATCAATAAAGGCGGTAAATCTTTAGCTATTTGTAGACTGATCATGAACAAGATAACACACCAATTACCAGTATCAGGAATGAAAAAGAGACAGCATTGCACATATCATAGACATCAAAGAGATGGCCAGGAAATGTGGAAACAATTGTATGTCAATAAATTTGAAAAGTTAGATGAAATGAAGAAATTTCTTGAAAGGCAAAAAGTTGCCAACACTGATTAAAGAAAAATAGAGATCAATCTGTTTATATCATCTAAGAAATTGAATTCATAGTTGAAAACCATACCACAAAGGTAACATGATTGGTGTATGTTAGAAAACTCCAGAGAACCAGAGGCTCTATTATATTTAGAGAAAAACTCCACCAGTTTTAGTAACTAATAAATAAATCTATCACCATGGCTATTTTTTACCAAAAAATCTACTGGAACTTTGATTGGGATTGCTTTGAATCAATATACAAGCTAGTTATATTTCTTTTTTTTCTTTTTTTTTTGAAATGGAGTCTCACTCTGTCACCCAGGCTGGAGTGTGGTGGCGCGATCTTGGCTCACTGCAACCTCTGCCTCCCAGGTTCAAGCGATTCTTCTGCCTCAGCCTCCTGAGTAGCTGGGACTACAGGTGCCCACCACCACACCCAGCTAATCTTTGCATTTTTTAGTAGAGATGGGGTTTCACCATATTGGTCAGGCTGGTCTTGAACTCCTGACCTTGTGATCTGCCCGCCTCGGCCTCCCAAAGTGCTGGGATTACAGGCATAAGCCACCATGGCTGACCTGTATTTCTATATATTAGCAAACCACTGAAAAAAGAAATTTTAAAATATTTTCAATAGCATCAAAAAGCATGGAATAGAGATAAATTTAATAGAATGGATTTAAGATCAATACATTGAAAACTATAAAACCTTGTTGAGAGAAATTTTTAAAGACCTCAATAAATGCAGAGAGAGAGACCTTGCTCATAGTGTAAACCTAGAAGTATCTGAGACAGGTCTCAATCAATTTAGAAAGTTTATTTTGCCAAGGTTAGTATGTACCCATGACACAGTGTCAGGAGGCCCTGATGACATACATGTGCCCAAGGTGGTCAGGGCACAGCTTGGTTTTATGCATTTTACGCAAACACGAGCCATCAATCAACATATATAAGATGTACATCAGTTTGGTCCGCAAAGGCAGGACAACTTGAAGTGAGGAGGGGGCTTCCAGGTCATAGGTATGTAACCAGCTGCATTCCTTTGAGTCTCTGATTAGGCTTTCGCTGAACGCACAATTTAGTGTATTCAGTGAATGCACTAAATGAATGAATGCACAATTTAGACTATTTAGGAATAGTCACTTATGCTTTAGTCTGGCTTAGTGAAACAACAGGGCAAAGGAAACAATCAGATATGCATTTGTCTCACCCGAGCAGAGGGATGACCGTGTTCTGTCTGTCTTTCCTCCACAAGGAATTTCCTTGTGGGCAAACTGTGAGGGAGGTATGTAGCTTTTCTATCTTTCATAGTTGAAAACCGTACCACAAAGGTAACATGATTCGTGTATGTTAGAAAACTCCAGGGAATCAGAGGCTTTATTATATTTAGAGAAAAGCTCTATGTCAGTTTTAGTACCTAATAAATAAATCTATCACCATGGCTAATTTTTACCAAAAAGTCTACTGGAACTTTTAATTGGGAATAGAATGGGAGGCAGTTCCCACCTTGACTTTTCCCTTGGGCTCAGTGATTTTGGGGTCCTGAGATTTATTTTCTTTTCACAATAAAGACTTGATATTTATCTGTAGATTTAAAGCAACCCCAGTCCAAACCTCAGCAGACTATTTTTGTAAATGTAATATGCTAAGTCTAAAATTTATGTGGAAATACGAAGGACCTAGAACAGGCAAAACAACTTTGAAACACGAGAACAAATTGGTGAACTTAAACCACCTGACTTCACCAGTTTTTAAAAAGCAGTAATCAAGACAATGTGGTATTGCAACAAAGACCGACAAGTAGATCAAAGGACTAGAAGTGTGAGCTCAGAACTAGATCCTTACATACATGGTCAACTGATTTTTTTGTAAGGAACAAAGGGAATTCCATAGGGAAGGATAATCTTTTAGAAAATCAGAGCTGGCAAAACTGAATATTCATATAAAAAAATGGAACCTTGGCCCCTTACCATAAAATCTATGGAGAAATAAGCTCAAATTTGACCATAGACCTAAATATAAAAGCCGATGTTACCAAGTGTCTAAAAGAAACCAAGGGCTAGGCGCAATGGCTCTCGCCTGTAATCCCAACACCTTGGGAGGCCGAGGTGGGCGGATTGCTTGAGGCCAGGAATTCAAGACCAGCCTGGCCAACCTGGTGAAACCCTGTCTCTACTAAAAATACAAAAAAAAATTAGCCAGGCCTGGTGGCACACACCTGTGGACCCCAGCTACTCGAGAGGCTGACACATGAGAATCACTTGAACTCAGGAGGTGGTGGTTGCAGTGAGTTGAGATCGCGTTGCTGCAGGTGCGTGATGACAGAGCGAGACCCTGTCTCAAAATAAATAAATAAATAAATAAATAAATAAATAAATAAATAAATAAAACCAAGGAGAAAATCTTCACCTCTGTTAAAGCAAACTAAATATGGCCTGAGAAGGACTTTGGATTTCTATATTTGAGTCCTTGTGGGTGAACTGTAACCCAGCTTAATAGTCAGACAAGATTGACAACCTAAATTAGGAGTATGTGCCTGTAACAATAACTGAGTCTTGGCCAATCCCGGCAGCCGTACTTCAACGACTCATAGAATGCTGAGTGTTCAAACTGTGTTCAAATAAGGCAAACGCCAACCTGTAACCAACCCAGCTGTTTCTGTACCTCAGTGCCGATTTCTGTATGTCATTTCCCTTTTCTGTCTATAAATCTTCTTCTACCACCTGCCTGCGTTGGAGTCTGTGTGAATCTGCTGTGATTCTGGAGGCTGCCTGATTCACAAATCGTTCATTGCTCAATTAAACTATTTTAAATTTAATTCAGCTGAAGTTTTTCTTTATCACCTCTTTAGCATAGGTCTTAGATCTGATCCAAAATACATGGACCATAAATAAAAAACGAATAAGTTTTTAATTTTAATGAGGCTTCATTTAAGTGTTGTCACAATGTCACAAGAAAAATGAAGCATAAGTCAACAAAAGAGATAAGCAGCCAGGCATGGTGGCTCATGCCTGTCATCCCAGCATTTTGGGAGGCTGAGGTGGGTGGATTACTAGGTCAAGAGATCGAGACCATCCTGGCTAACACGGTGAAACCCCGTCTCTACTAAAAACAAAAAAAAATTAGCCGGGAGTGGTGGCAGGCACCTGTGGCCCCAGCTACTCAGGAGGCTGAAGCAAAAGAATGGCGTGAATCCAGGAGGTAGAGGTTGCAGTGAGCTGAGATCATGCCACTGCACTCCAGCCTGGGCGACAGGACGAGATTCCGTCTCAAAAAAAAAAAAAGAAAAAGCACATGAATGTTCACAACGACTTTATTTATAATAGCCCAAACTGGAAACAAAGGAAAGTAGAGATCAATAGGTTTATATTAACTAAGAAATTGAATTCATAGTTGAAAACCAGACCATCAACAGATGAGTGAATAAGTACCCATGTCTCCATATAGTAGAATACAGCTCAGCAATAAAAATCTAACCAGTTACAGATACACTCAAAACATGAATGGATCTCAAAAAACACTTTTCAGGGTGAAAGAAGGCAGACATCAAAAGTCCGTATGATTCCACTTGCTTGAAAAATCAAGAAAAAACAAAATTTATCTATAGTGACAAAAAGCAAATCATTGTCTGCCTCAAAAAGGCAAGAGGAAATATTTTGGAGGAGATGGAAATGTTTGTTCTTCTGACTGTGGTGGTGGTTATAGGTGCATTATTTGTTACATAGGTGGGTACATGCATTACAACTCAGGGAACTGGACCCTGTAAACAGAGGCTGTTTGTCATAAGGCACTTCTAGGCAAGGATAGAGACCCTCCATGGGCAGGGAGGGGGCAGGTAAGGGCTCTGCTGTTTCAATGGAAAATCAAGCTTTTGCTTATGATTCCACTCATACAAAAAGTCCAGAATAAGTATCTATAGAGACAGAAGGTAGATTCGTGGTTGCTTAGGCCTGGCACAGCAGGGGGGCGGGAGTGACTCTAATACATGTGATTTCTTTCGGGGAAGGATAAAAATGTTCTAAAATTAAATTGTATGATGGCAACACAACTGTGAATATACTAGAAAACCCTGAATTGTACACTTTAGGTGGGTGAATTGTATATGTGAATTACATTTCAATACATATTTTAAGGAAAAACACCCCTCTTGCTCCATCTCACTGAGATACTGAATATACAAATGGACCGTGGCCTGACCATATGTAAATACAAAACTCTGGCCCATAATCGGTGGCAACTGGTCTGGGAAGCCAGGCTGCTACATACAAGTCAGACTTGTAGGAAGTTGGATCATTATCTCTAGCAGATAATCTAGGAAGTCAAACAACAACCCAGGTAACAATCAGTCCCCAACTGATTTTAGGACTTGACTAATAGCCGACAGCTTCCCTAATTTCTGTCCCCAGTTGCAACTTAGGACCAACCAGAGAAAGCCAAATACGCATCCCTGGTCAATCACAGGAGACACGTGGCTTTCTAGCTAGCTGTCTCAGCTTCCTTGTGCACACAGCCTCCAAATCAGGGCAAGCATGAAGCTTTCCCTTGTCTCCACTCCCCTGCCTGCCTTTGAGTCTCTGCCAAACCAATGTGATGTTGGTGACCCCCTAGCTATAGCAAGCTCTGAATAAATTGCCTTAGCTTGTTCTCCTTTGGTTGGTCTTTGTGTATCTCCACACCACTCAGGTAAAAGTAAATGTCTTTAGATGGTCTACAAAGCTGTACGTGATCTACCCCAGGGGTCCCCAATCCCCAGGCCATGTGGGGGTTAGGAAAAGGGACACACAGCTGGAGGTGAGTGAGCATTACCGCCTGAGCTCGGCCTCCTATCAGATCAGCAGTGGCATTAGATTCTCATAGAAGCATGAACACTGTTGTGAACTGCACGTGCAAGGTGTCAGGCCTCTGAGCCCAAGCTAAGCCATCATATCCCCTGTGACCTGCACGTATACATCCAGATGGCCTGAAGCAAGTGAAGAATCACAAAAGAAGTGCTGATGACGCTACCTTGTGAAATTCCTTCTCCTGGCTCAGAAGCTCCCCCACTGAGCACCTTGTGACCCCCGCCCCTGCCCACCAGAGAACAACCCTCTTTGACTATAATTTTCCACTACCTACTCAAATCCTATAAAACGGCCCCACCCTATCTCCCTTCGCTGACTCTCTTTTCGGACTCAGCCCGCCTGCACCCAGGTGATTCAAAAGCTTTATTGCTCACACAAAGCCTGTTTGGTTGTCTCTTCACAGGACGCGTGTGACACAAGGGATCTAGGTTGTGTGCTCCTTATGAGAATCTAATGCCTGATGATCTGAGGTGGAACAGTTTCATCCCAAAACCATCCCTGCATCCCCCTTACCCCACTTCCCAATGTCTATGGAAAAATTGTCTTTCAGGAGACTGTTCCCTGGTGCCAAAAAGGTTGGGGACCGCTGATCTAATGGCCTGCTAGCTGTGTGCCCTTAGTGAGGGAGGGATGAAGAAATGAAGAAAGGAAGGGAGGAGAGAATTATGACTGTAGGTCAGACTGGATGTGGGTTGGAAACAGAAGAACATCATCTGAATTTGTGTGATGCCTTTGCTGGTCCCTGGATTGTGGGGTTGAGAGCTACAGGACTGCATCCAGGCTTAAGGGAAGGATGGTCATGATTGATTCATTAGCAATGCTGGCAGGAGCAAGAGGCGTGAGGGTGCAGCACACCTACTGTATCCACTGACTGTTAGAGATCTTCATTGACAAGGAACACCTGCCAAGCGCTCATCCTGCAGTAGGTCTTGGGACCACGTCAGTGAACAAAAGATCCCTCCCCTCGAGGAGTTGCCCGGGCTGTGGCTCCTGCCCTCCTCGTCAGGGGGTGTTGTTGCATGGGCCAGAGCGACAGTGACAACAGCAGGAAAAACAGGAACAGTTTGGCTTTACAATAGGGACCCTGCGGCTCATTTGAATAGACATTTCACAAAGGAGTCTTTACAGACACTTGGGGCTGCTTGGAAGTTTTCCAGGAGGATGGCAAGGAACAGCAGGTATTTTTAAAGTTTCGATTTTAGTGTTCTCATTTACACAATAACCTTAAAAAACTGTTTTAATGACAAAGCTTCTCTATATCGATGTTAAATCATAATTGTAATAGGCACTTTAATAGCCTAAAATTTCCCCTTTTCCTATATAGAATCCTCAGTCATGCTCTATGCATCTTTGAAAAACTTTTTCTTTTAACTGGAACTGGGCTGGGTTTGAAGGCTGTGGGTGTAATTAATCAGATGTCCCGCGGTGTAGCAGTTTCAAATTTAGCTGCACATTCGAATCAATTGGGCAGCTTTTAACAAGCTGTACTCCCAAGATCAATGACATCAGAATCTCTCCGGGAAGTTTGTAAAGCTTCCTGGTGGATTCTGATGTGTAGGTGGGGGTCAAGAACCTCTGTCCTGTAGGGTGTGGGGTGGGAGAAAGGGATCTCACCCTCTCCCAGTGCCTGGACCAATGCGTGGCACACACACAAAAAGGTGCTAGGTAAGTTTCTGTTGACCGAAGAGTAATCAGGCTGGGAGGTAAAGGATTTTATTTTAGAACTCTGTTCTAAAAGATCATGAAGCCGAATCTGTTCTGCAGGAACAAGTGTTGTCATTAATTGGCTGTGCCTAAAAGGGAGCAGAAGACCATTATGGCATCTGCCCCCGGCCCCATCTCCAGCTCAAGGTACCCTAAAGGCCCAAGCATTCATCCCTTGAGCATCTCTCACAGGTGTTCAGAAGTGCTCTGGGGCTTGTGAATATCCTAGGTGTGTCCTCTCTCAGCCAGGAGCATATGAACAGGTGAAGGCAACAAACACAATCAAAGAAGGGATTCCACTAACTCGCTGGGGCAGCCAGCTCAGGCGGGCTGTCCCGTGCCCCCTCCAACCTGACAGTGCAGGAAATGGGCCCTCACTGCAGCTGCTGTTTCTGGGCATTCATGGACACCCCCCACCCCTGCACACTTGCACATCCCAACACACACCGCCCCCCAGAGTGTTCCTGTCCCACAGTGCATTTGCAACGGCACTTTCTAGACCCCAGTGCACCCCTAACACCATGTCAGGAGGGATCAACCTCTGACCCTCCAACCAGACTCCTCTCCTTCCCTTCACCTCCCCCATTCAGTTCCCTTCTCTTTTTATCCCACAGTAGCCCTGAGTGTGGGCTAGGGATAGATGGGCATCCTGGGGCCCAGACCCCGGCCTCACCTGCAGCACAGTTCTGTGTTGATTACTCCTGTCCCTCAGATTGATGAGACGGTGGGGAGACATTTTACTTGTGCATTGAAAACCAAAACCACGAGGTTGCCTGGTGGACCCGTCTGGGGCCACAGTGCCGCCATGGGGATTGGAGGCCAGAAGCGAGGCGCGTCGGTAAGGAGGCATGGCGGGAACAGACACAGGACACACGCAGGACACGCACTCCAAGGCCAGGCGCACAGGGAGCCTGCTGGGGCCTGGAGGGACCTTCGTCCTAGCCTGGCGTGGCAGGAGTGTGCCCACAGGGCAAGATCCATCTAGCAGCCCACTAGGGATGGCCACCCTGTGCTATATAGGGAGGTTTGTGGTGAGCAGAACGGCCCCCTCGGGATGCCACCCCCTAATCCCCAGAACCATGACTATGTTACCCTACTAGTGGCACAAGGGACTTTGCAGATGTGATTAGGGTTATTGACAATACAAGAAAGGATTATCCTGGATTTTCTGGGTGGCCCAGTCTAATCCCATGAGCCCTTAAAAGAAGAAAACTTTCTCCAGCTGGAGGCGGGGGGGATTCGAAGCGTGAGGAGGGCTTGACCCGCTGTTGCTGGAGGGGCCGTGTGGAGAGTTCAGGCAGAAACGCGGCAGGCCCCAGGAGCACAGAACAGCCGGGGCTCACGGCCGTCCAGGAGTGGGGACCTCAGCCCTGTAAGCCCAAGGAACTGAATTCAGCCGACCACCAAGTGAGCGGGGCAGGGTTCTGCCTCAGAGCCTCCAGGAAGGAGCTCTGCCCCGCCGACACTGCCCGCTCAGCCTTGTGAGACACGAGGCTGGGACCTCCCTCCGTGCGCCCACCTGGACTCCTGGCTACAGCACTGTGAGATAATAAGGCCCTGTTGTTTGAAACGGCTAAGTTTATGGTGACTTGTTACCGCAGCAACGGAAGTTACAAGGCGATGCCACAACACAAAAGAAGGGACAAAGTCAATAAAAATCAAACAAAGAACCCAAGCAGAAGCGTAACCTTGCAACAGGCGAGAGCTGCACCCGGAAGCAAGGATGGAGCGGGAGCGGCTCCATCGGTCAGTGGCCTCCCGCTAGGCCCGGCCCTGTCCCCCACGGGGACCACCAGCGGCTGCTGCACTGGAAGGCGCTGGCATTCCGAGGGGAGGGTCCACGCGCCCTGCATGGGTCCTTCGAACAGCCTGCTGGGGAGGGGCGCTCTCTACTCTCCCCGTTGTTTAGAATCCCCACCCCCGGTCCCGCTCGGTGGCCTCTTTCCCCAGGTAAACCCAGGGCTGCAGTCCTCAAAGAAAAATGGAAAGAAACACTTCTGCCCAGCAGGGCTGGAACTCCACGATGCAAGATTAACACCTGGGGTTCTAGGTTGCAGAGGGTCCCTGGGCCCCCATCTCACCTCCCCCTCAGCCTGGGCCTGCTGAGCAGAGATCCAGTCTCCCTGCCCCGCCACACACCACGGCTCCTAACGCTTGATCAAATGAACGAGAAAACACCTTCAGCTGCTGGTGCTGGGGGCTGGAACCTCTGCCCCTACACTGACCAGATACAATCCAGGACGCTCAGTTCAGTTGGAATTTAAGATCATTGTTTTAATTTTAAGTATGTTCCAAGTAATATTTAGGGCATACTAAAGAAATTATTCTCTGTTCACTTGAAATTTAAGTTTACCTGGATACTCTGTATTTTATCTGACAACCCCAGTCAAGGCCTCTCCCCGACTGCCTCCAGGGAGGAGAGTCACCCTTTCCTAGGTCACCCAGGGCCCCCTCCAGGGTGCGGCTGACCATGCAGGTGCCTGCCATCTGCAGCACCCACCCCACCCCAGACTTACTGCTAAGGCCACTCTGGGTCTCCCGAAGCCCAGAGTCCCAAATATAGCCCCTGTGCCGTGAAATCACCTGGAAATGTAAAAAAGTCCTGCCAACCCAGTGGGCTCAGATTTCAGTGGTCTAGAGGCAGCCCCAGCACTGGAAATTTTAGAAGCTTCTGAGGGGCTCCAATGTGCAGTGAAGTTCCAGCCCCTGTCTCCAAAGAGGCTGCCCTGACTCAAACTGTCTAGGGGGAACGCTTAAAGTGAGAAGAGGGTACCTTGTGGTTAGTGGGGTCCAGGATCTCCGAGCTTGAGTTCGAATCCTGCATCTGTTGGTTGCTAGTTGTGTGGCCTCAGGCATATTACCTCCCAGCTCTAAGCTTTGGTCTCTTCCTCTGCCCTCAGAGAACTGCTGAGAACATTAATTGAGACAGAAGCGCTTCAGGTGTGGCCCCTGGACCAGCAGCATCCATCTCACCGGGGAACGTGTTGGAAATGCAAGTTCTGCCCCTCCCCAGATCTCCTAAATCAGATCCTCAGGGGTGAGGCCAGCAAGCTGTGTTTGAACAAACCCTCGCACTGATTCAGACGCATGCTCTGCCATGGGCACAAGGTGACAGGTGTCAAGGGAAGACAGACAGAGAGACGAAAGGGAGCTACTGGCAATACCAACAGCCGAGACCTGGGGCTCTCTCCTCCTGCCTCTGGGAGCCCTGATTTTCCCTTCCCTGCCTCCCTGCAGAAGTTCAAGGCTGTTCTTAATGAAAGAACTTACAGGTGGCCTCAGGCCCCCTGTTGAAGCTCATGGTGTCTTCCCTTGGGTCCTTTCCCAGGCCAGGAGCACTCGGCCGTGACCCCCAAGAGATCCATGCCCTGTCATGCGCCTACCTCTCAGCCTCTCTCCAGGCTGATAACTGCTGCAGTGCCAAGGAGGGCCCTGCCCTCTGCCTCTGTGCCCACATGGCCAGCGTTTCCTGTTCAGCTGTGAAGGGCTCCCTTAATTGCTCCAGAGTCTGGAATTTGGGAACACTTCAAGGAGAAAGTTTTTAATTCACTTCCCAATTCTTTCGGCCCTGTGAACTGCCGACTGCTTGAAAAATAAAAAACATAAAGTGATTGCTGATTATGGACTAGAACAGAAATCATGCAAATATTCTTACTTTGGCTAAGTTAAAATAGATTCTACTTTAAAATAGATTCCAAGTCATGGGCTTTGGCATGGCAGAAGCCAGGGCCCTCCGTCCAGATTGGCTGTACCAGGTGACTTCCCTGAGCCCCCAGTTTTCTCACTGAAAATAATAACAATTGCTATTACTGTTATCAGCATAATAGCAGAATTTGTAAGCCCTTTGTCCTTCCAGCCTCTCTCAGAGGGAGGGTGGAGCAGCAGTTCGCCCACTGCTCGTTAGATTCACCTGGGGAGGTTTTAAAATGCAGATTCCCAGGCTACACTGGGACCAAGAGAGCTCCAGGATGGCCCAGCCATCTGCAGTTTTTCAAGCCCTTCTCTGTCCTTGGTTGGGACTACTGCCCACTGGCCTACGTTCCCGTTCCTTGGGAATGGCCCCTCAGTTTTTTTGTGGGGACCCTACCCGCTTCCTTCAGACACACGCACCTCAGGGTGTGACACAGACCAGGTGGTCAGAGTCAACTCCAGGGGCTTTCAGGACTTGGCCCTCACACTTGGGTTACATAAACCACTGCAAAGAATTTAACCGAAGCCAACATATGGCAAATCTTAAAACTATTAACTTCATTTAAGGAAAAAAAAACAACAACAATAGAGCCAGGGTGTCATGAATTGGAAGCAGATGTGTGGGGCTCTTTGAGACTGCCTGCTCCCAACAAGATCATCCCTCTTCCCTCCCCATCCCCCTTCCCCAGCGCAAGCAGAGCTGCATCCTTAAGGAGGCTGGGCTCAGCCTGCCAGAGGTGGAGAGCCCCTGGGCTCAGGAACCTCCGCCTGCCTCAATTTCCTCGTAATCACGGAACATCTGCTGCATGGAGCCTGCCCGGCATCCCTGGGGCCTGGCAGGGCCATTAGTTACCATCTCATCTGGCAATGTCACAAACATCCTCATTATCACTGTTGCAGCTGGTATGAAGGGCTTGGGGACCTGGTGAGGGCCAGGCTGGCACCCAGGCCCCCTCCTGCCCCTGCAGCCCCAGCCGCATGGTTCTGAAGCTGCAACTCTGAGTGGTGACATTTTGGCACCGGCCAGGGCCAACAGCAGAGGCCAGGACACTTTGGTGATAGAGGAAAGGTTACGGCTCTGATGTTGACTTTCTGAACTTTCCTTCTGGGCTGTCTTAGCTCTTGTCTGGTTTCTGGCTTTGGCGATTGTTCTTCATGAGGTCTCTGCAGATGGCTTCTCTTCCTTCCCACACGGCCTCAAAATAGGCCTGGGCAGCCTTTTTGTCCGGAGACCAGGGTGGGAACTCAGCCCCTTCCCCTCCTTTCTCTTGAGGTTGCCAATCCTTACTCCCCAGGAGATGAGGCCTGAAGGTTGGGGGGTGGGCAGCCCCCGTGGGTGTGCAGCTTGCTGTGCTCAGACAGCCCATGCTTAGTTTAATGCTCTGCTGTCCTGTCTTCAAAATCTTCATACTTTGGGAAGAAGGGGGCAGGCATTTTCATGTGGCCCTGGGCGTGCAAATTCTGCAGCTGCCCTGAGAGATGAATCCATAATCGAGGATGGAACGGGGGCGGCCCTATTGACTAAGGAGGAAGATTTCTTCTCCTCCCCTGGAGGGCAGAGGTCAGGGTGCACCACAGCCTGATGAAGCCATGTGAAGATGACCAGGACTCCTTGGAGTAGCGTGTCAGTCTCGGGTCCCCAAAACCCACTCCCGCCCCCTCCGAAGACTGACTAGTCAGGAGCACAGGGGCTCGGATGGCCCTCATGGGGAAGGCAGGTCAAATCCTCCTTCTTTCTCTTTATTGATCACTTTTCAAAATCGTAAGTTGGTTCCCTGACATCCTCTAGCAGTGACCGATAGTGTCACTATGAACTCCTAAATGTAAACATATTGGATGAGTTTTGATTCATTTCAGTGAATCTATGGCAACATATAGACCTATTATATATCCTCTTTCAAACATATAGATAAAATAACAATTCAAACTTAAATACTGACTGGATATTTCATGATATTAGATAATTTTTAATATTTTAGCTGTTAATAGTAACATTTGTGACCACCCTTATTTGGCAGATTTCTTACTTTTTAGTGCCATGTATTGGAATATTTATGAGTTAAATAAAAACAAAAAACAAAACCGCAACACATCTCCTGGGACCCCAGTCTCGTTCTCAGGAACCAGGTATTCTGGTGAGATGTTGGCCTTGTCACAGGGAGGCCATAAGGTCCCTTCCTTGAAACCCTGGGGATTTGGGGGGCATGTGACTTTTGAGCACTCAAGGCTCATCTCCTGCCAAAGCACAGGTGGGTGGGGGCTGTGGAGGATGGAGGAGTGGGGGACACTGGGTCCCAGCACCCCTTTAGTGGCAGAGAAGAAGCTGGGTAGGCCTTGCTGGCAAAGAAGATGGGAACCTTGAAGGCCCTGGGCTGTGTCAGGCGGGGCAGAAGGAGGAAGAAGGAGGAGGGAGACAGAGGAAGGGAGCAGGGCCGTCATGCTGGGCCCAGTGTGGGGTTGAGTCCCAGAAGATAAAGTCCAGCGGGGTAATACAAGAGCCAGGGGTAGAGGGGTAAGGACAACCTGGGCTGAGACAGTCACACCAGGGCTCTGGGGTCCCAGGGTCTTTCAGGTCTGGAGAAGGTGGATTGGGAACAGCAGAAGAAGGTGTTCTTTGAAATTCCCACATGGTTTGAGCACAGACCCCTGTGGAGTAAGCTGGCCTTCATTCAGAGGTCCACTAAGACACAAGGGTGTCATCTTTTCTTTCATTCCTTCATTCATTCAACCAAGCAACAGATATTTATTGGATGCTCTATTAGTCCATCCACACGCTGCTATAAAGGAATACCTGAAACCGGGTACTTTATAAAGAAAAGAGGTTTAATTGGCTCATAGTTCTGCAGGCTGTACAGGCTTCTGCTTCTGGGGAGGCCTCAGGAAACTTACAATCATGGCAGAAGGTGAGGAGGAAGCAGGCACGGTCTTCACATGGCCAGGGCAAGGTGGGAGAGAGAGAGAGAGAGAAAGGGAGAGCACAAGAGAGCACAGGGGGAGAGGCTACACACTTTCAAACAACCAGATCTTCTGAGAACTCTATCATGAGAACAGCAAGAGGGAAGTCTTCCAATGCTTCAATCTCCCCCACCAGGTCCTCCCTCCAATACTGGGAATTACAATTTGACACAAGATTTGGGTGGGGACACAGAACCAGGCCATATCAGATGCGTATTGTATGCCAGGCACTACCTTTGGCCCAATGGATATAGATGTGAACTAGGCTACCATTGCACCTATCATGATATTTACATGGCTTGTGAGAAGCCAGACATTAACTGAGGAGTCACAAAAGTAAATGCATGCTCAGAACCATGCATCTAAGAAACAGAAAGAACAGAGAGATCCTGTGCACTTCCAGAGGCCATGGCAAAGAAGCTGCAGGTGGCTGGTTTGGCTGGCCTCAAGCCCATGTGCCTGGGGTCACGAGGTGTTGCTGTTGATCTGCCCCAGGGCCAGATACTGGGACTCGGGTACAATTAAACCTGGCCCTTGAGGAGCTCCCAGTCTGGAAGGTGAGACAAATGGACAGTCCCAGATGATGGTCTGAGACATGGATCTGCAGAGGGTCACACAAGAGCAATCGGTGACGGGTTAGGAGAGACCTCCAGGACAAGGTGATACCAGAATATTCGTAGAAGGAAGATCACCGGAAAGGTTCATGGCAGAGGCCAACTTGGGGTGTATTAGTCTGTTTTCCCCTGCTATAAAGAACTGTCCAATACTAGGTAATTTATAAGGGAAAGAGGTTTAATTGACTCACAGTTCAGCATGGCTGGGGAAGCCTCAGGAAACTTACAATCGTGGCAGAAGGCAAAGGGGAAGAAAGGCACCTTCTTCACAAGGCAGCAGGAAGAAGTGCAGGGTGAAGGGGGAAGAGCCCCTTATAAAACCATCAGATCTCTTGAGAACTCACTCACTATCATGAGAACAGCATGGGGAAAGCCGCCCCCATGATTCAATTACCTTCACCTACTCTCTCCCTTGACATGTGGGGATTATGGGAATTACAATTCAAGATGAGATTTGGGTGGGGACACAGAGTGTAACCATATTACGAGGCAACAAAGAGGCCAGACAACCAACACTAGCCAGTCCAAGGGCCACCACTAGTGCTGGGTGTGGGGGGCACCAAATAGGACCTGGGCTGGGAGTGGCCAAGCTGCCAAGATGGAAGACAGACAGACCCCTCCCAATGAGACTAGTCTTGCACGGGCTGGCTCTGGGAGTCTGAATCCCAGTCAGGTGTGAACTGCCATGTCCCTGCCTGGAGATTTCCTGCTAAAAATCCCCTGGCTTTTGAGAGGTCCCTGATCATGGCCAGGTGGCCCTAGGAGAGAGAACAATGGCTCTGAGATTAGGCTGACCTAATGCAAATCCCAGCCTAGACCCTTGGTAGCTGTGCGACCTTGAACAAGTTACTTCAAGGAGAGGGATCTCATCTTTCTCATTTACTCTTGTATCTTTAGGGCCAGGAATGTAATAGGTACTCAATAAACACTTATAAAATCAATGGTGATCTCTCCTAGTCTTGTTTCCCCATCTGCAAAAAATGAAACCAGGACCTTTCTCAACCAGAAGGCCATCTCCAGGCCTGGCCTTCAGAAGCAGCAGGCAACAGTGGCTGCTAACACGACCACTCTTCTCTGGATTAGGGGCAAAGAAGACACACTTGATTTGGCTCCATGGGAAAGATGCTTGTGGTGAGGCTGCGTTGGGCATCAGTTTCCATAAGAAATGGGATCTGTGAAGGTGGCTCGTTCTTTTGTTTTTTGAGACGATTGTGCTCTGTCACCCAGGCTGGAGTGCAGTGGTGTAATCCTAGCTCACTGCAGCCTCAAAGTCCTGGACTCAAACAATCCCCCCACCTTAGCCTCCTGAATAGCTGAGAGTCCAGGCACACACCACCATGCCCAGCTAATTTTTTACTTTTTTGTAGAGATGGGGTCTTGCTATGTTGTCCAGGTTGGTCTCAAACTCCTGACCTCAAGTGATCCTCCTGCCTCGGCCTCCCAAAGTGCTGGGATTACAGACATGAGCCACCATGCCTGGCCCAGATGGCATCTTTGGCTACCTTTGTCATTATCATTCATGATAAATCTTCAATCATCATCAATTACAATGTCACAATGTCACTGTACATTTAGCTACATCTCTATGCACATCTCTATCTGCACCCATATCCATATCAGTCTCTGCATCTCTATACACGTTCATATCCATTTTGTGGGGGGGGGGATGGTGGCCTCCCAAAAGATATGCCCACATTTTGAGCCCTGGAACCTAGGAACCTGGCCCACAGTGGTGAAGAAGATGCCTGGGCTTTGAAAAGCAGCGCCCTGTTCTCCTCTGGCCTGTGCCATCTCAGCACACTCAGTTCACTCACGTTCCTCAGCACAGTGCACAGAGCCTGGCCCGCCGTGCCCTCCTGTTCATGCCTCAGCTTGTTCCTTCCTCAGCACCTTTGCACGTGCTTTGCCCTCTGCCTGAGAGGCTCCTCCCAGACCCTCATGAGGCACTCACTCTGGGGACTTGGGTCTCAGACCTTCTTTGACATGCACCCCCAGCTCCCTCCCAGAGATTTTTAATGTCACATCGACTTGTTTTGTTATTTTTTCAGAGCATTAACACTCTGGGGATGTCTCCTTCTTTGTTTTGGTGTTGATTGTCTCCCCATCTGCATGCCAGTGCCCCGTGAGCAGTGACACTGCGGTCTTATTTCCCCGTTGTGGCCCAAGCTTCTAGCATGGAACCAAGCACACAGCAGGTGCTCAAGGAATATTCAAAATGCTGCCTGGCTGGAGTGGCTCAACTTCTAATTCCTCCATGTTTCCTTCTATAGGATGGGGACACAAGAGCCCTTGCCACCTTGGCAGTGTGGGAAGGCAGGGAGATGGCAAAGGAGAAGGGCCTGGGGTGGTGTCCGGTTCTGTGTATGGGACGGTGCACTCTGCACCTCCCTGGGGACCACGTGTCTCCGGTTGATCTTGAACATTTGCCAGCAGCGCTGACCCACCCTCCCTGGGGCTCCGGTCCACTGCGTTTGCGTTTACACCCCGTTGTTTCTTTTAATGAGCATCCTGCTTCAATTCACCTGTGCTGGGAGATGAAGCAGGCTCTGTGACTAAGAAATTGATTTGCGGGCCTTGCAGTAATAGCAGAAACTATTTTAAACATACATGAGGCACGGTTAGTTAGCTGGAAACTGTTAGGGCTCCCAGCAGGGGCTTGCGTTGAGCTTCCCATTGACGCATCTCGGTGTTAACGCAAAATAGGCTGTCAGATGCGTGTGGGGGTGGAGGGCAGGCTGAAGCCCAGCCTTCAGGATCAGACACAGCCCACGACCACAGTGGGAGCCGCAGATGCTGCCAGCTTTCAGGGGGTGGATGAAGAAAGTCCACGAGCTGGAGGGGGGTCTGCATCCTGTTTCCCAGGAGCTGAGGCCAAGGCCGACTCCAAGATGTTCCGTGCGTCTCAAAACCCAGCCCTCAGAGCCATGAGCCATACCGGCACCTCCATATCTGTTCCCATTACAGGGGAGGGTATCACCATCCCCCGAGTCACCCATATCACAAGCCCAGGCCCCATTCTGAACCCTTCCACCATGTTCTGCCAGTGTGGTGTCCACTGCTCTTCCTTCCCACACCACTGCCTCATCTCAGACCTGGACGATGGCCACAGCCTGTTAGTTCCGGATGCCAGGGTCTCTCCCTGCAGCCCAGCATCCACAACTTAACCCGAGCCTTTGTTCTAAACCACAGATCAAAGCCTGTCACTACATTGCCTTCAGAACACAGCTGAAAAGCTCTGTACTCACGCTGCCTGGCTATCCTAGCTCTGCCACTTTCTCGCTGTGTGACAATGCATAGTTGCTTCACCTCTCTGTGCCTTAGCTTCCTCCTCTGCAAAACAGATATGACAACGGCAGTCAATCACTGTATCAGCCAGGGCACGGGCAGGAGATGGTGAAAATGGAGGGGAATTGAGAACAGGGACAGTTTATAAAGGTGTGGTCCGAGGGGGTAACACTGGTCATGGGCAAGTCCGTGTGCGGCTTCTTCAGTGGGATCTCACACTCCATCACATTGGAGGAGCTGCCATGCATGGACCACGTCCTCGAGCTCTGCCAGGACATCTTTCTGGTGCGCGAGACCCGTGAGCTGGAGCTGGAGGAGGAGCTGTCTGCCGAGCTCATCTTCCTCTACCGCTCACTGGAGACCGTGATCAAGTGGACCCATGAGGAGCAGGAGCTGCTGCTGGCACTCTAGAGGGAAGGGAGCTGGCCTGCTGGGCAGCACTGCCACACAGGGGCCGGCACTCCTCAGGCTGGGGGAGCTGCTGCCCTGTCCAAGGCCGCCAGCTCTGGTATGTCCTTCCGGCCTGCCTGAACCCTGGCGCTGCCGTCAGAGGACACTGTGTCCCCATGGCCTGATTGGTGCTATTGTCCCCGCCCTCCCCCATGCAAACTGTAGAGTTTTTAAAATTACAAATGTTTTTTTATATAATTGGAAAGAAAAATAGCGTGTGCCCAGATCAGGTGGGATGACATGACCACCTTCGTGCCAGATGGGGCAAAAGGAAGGAATGCTTGCCGGAATCTGACAATAGCACCAGTGACGTGAGGGCTAGCAGAGGGGTGCCATTGACACTTAGACCCTTATGTGAGGGGACCAGGGGGATAAACAACCAACCTCAGTCTCTTCTCCCTGGCTGAGCTCCTGCCTGCCCAGGGTCCCTACAGGCTGAACCCAAGGAGAAGCCTGAGTGTAGGGGAGCTCATGGTGAAGGTGAAGGTGAAGCCACAAAGAAGCTGGAACAACAAGAAAGCAGGAGGCGTGAGGCAGGGAGGAGAAGGACGAGGAGAAGATGAGAATCCGTGTGAGGCTGTGTGTGAGGAGGAAGGAGGTCCTGCAGCAGGGGCTGTGGCATCCTCAGGCAGACATTAGTGTAAAAGGGGTGAGGCTGTGAGTGAGGAGGAAGGTCCTGCAGCAAGGGCTGCAGCGTCCTCCGGCAGACATTAGTGTAAAGGGCCTCCACCACCTGCTGCCTCCACCCCCAAGTCCTCTCCTGAGGTTCCTGCCCTTCCTGGGATCTGGTGGTTGAGATTTTTCTTGGCTCCTGGGGCACACATTTTCATGGCAACCTCTGTATTGATGAGGGCTCTTCAGTTGCCAAGAAATCCACACTGGCTTGAGCCAAAGGAGGAATGGTTGGCTCATGTAACTGAGAAATCAAAGCTTGCTGACTTTAGGCATGGCTGGATCTAGGTGGTTGAAATATGAGGAATCTGACATTCATTCTCCACCTCTCAGTGCTGTATTCTGTGTTTGTGTCTGTATTTGCTACCTAATGCTTTGCAACAAATAACCACAAAATTTAGCTGCCTAAAACAACAATAAACATGCATTATCTCACAGTGTTTGTGGGTTAGGAGTTTAGAAGTGGTGTAGTGGTTTGAGGTTTCTTATGAGATTGTAGTCAAGACAGTAACCAGGCCTGCAGTTATCTAAAGGTTTTGCTGGAGCTGGGGAATCTGTTTCCAAAAGGGCTCACTTCCATGGCTATTGGCAGGAGGCCCCAGTTCCTTTCCATGTGGATATCACCACACAGCTGCTTGAGTGACCTCCCAATATGGCCACAGGCTTTCCCCAGACAGACAGAGAGATCCAAGACATCAGGGTAAAGGCTGCAAGTCTTTAATGAACTAGCCTGAAAGTCACACTCCGTCATTCCTGCAACCTTCTATGGTAACACAGGCCAGCCTTATCCAAGGTGGGAGGGGACTGCATAAGGGCATGAATACTAGGAGGTGACACTCATGAGGGGACATCTTGAAGACTAGAACCACAGCTTCTTTCTCAGGCCTTGCAGAAAAGCAGTTCCAGACTGCCATCCCAGCAGGAGAAAAGGAGAACCTTCCCAATAATCTCAGCAAAATTCCCAGACCTGATCTCACTGGCCTGAATTTGGTCACATGCCCATCACTAACCAAATGACTGTGACTCTGATTGGCCAGGCTGAGTCATGTGCTTACCCACTAGGTCAGGGAGGAGGAAGGGTAAACTCCATGGCGGTCATGTGGACTGAGAGTGAGTGTGGGCTCTTCCCCGAGGTGGAATCAGTTGCTGCTACCAGTGAAGGGCACCTCGATGCTGAGCAGACAAGGAAATAGAGGGGTTTCTCCACAAATACAAAAGCCTCTGTCCTCTGGAGAGGTGTCACTGGAGGAGTAGGCAGAGGACCTAAGATACGAAGGATGAAGGATGGGAGTCTAGAAAGAAGGACAGGATTCCCAGCAGACTCGGGGAAAGCAATAAGAATTTGCATTTCAGGCTGGGTGCGGTGGCTCACACCTGTAATGCTAGCACTTTGGGAAGCCAAGGAGGGTAGATCATTTGAAGTCAGGAGTTCAGACCAGCCTGGCCAACATGGTGAAACCCCATCTCTACGAAAAAGACAAAAATTACCCAGGCATGGTGGGGGGTGCCTGTAATCCCTGCTACTCGGGAGGCTGAGACAGGAGAATTGCTTGAACCCAGGAGGCGGAGGTTGCAGTGAGCCAAGATCACACCACTGCACTCCAGCCTAGGCGACAGAGAGAGACTCTGTTTCAAAAAAAAAAAAAAAAATAGCCGGGCACCGTGGCTCACGCTTGTAATCCCAGCACTTTGGGAGGCCGAGGCGGGCGGATCACGAGGTCAGAAGATCGAGACCACAGTGAAACCCCATCTCTACTAAAAATACAAAAAAAATTAGCCGGGCGTGGTGGCGGGCGCCTGTAGTCCCAGCTACTCGGAGAGGCTGAGGCAGGAGAATGGCGTGAACCTGGGAGGCAGAGCTTGCAGTGAGCCGAGATTGCGCCACTGCACTCCAGCCTGGGGGACAGAGCAAGACTCCGTCTCAAAAAAAAAAAAAAAAAATATATATATATATATATATGTACATCCTGGGTTTTCTTACCACCAGTTCCATGAGCCAATCACCTCCCAGAACCCCAGTCCCAGGCAACTACATGTCCAGCACGTCCCTTCTCTCAGAGCAGAGACCAGTGAAGAAGTAGTGTGTTCTTAGCACCCTACTGCCCATCCTGAAGGAACAATAATTTAGAATTCATTTTCTGGCCAAAGCACATTCCTAAACAGAGGTCAGGCCATGTGTGGTGATATTAATCCTGGTAACTGATAGAGTGATGGCTACGAGCTTAGGCTGTGCTGCTAGCAACCTTATGTCCTGGTTCTGCTACTCACCAGCTGTGGAACCTTGGCAGAGTCTTTCCTTCAGTTCCTCTTACCCTCAGTTTCCTCATCTGTGAAAGGGGGATAATAATTGGACCAATCCCACAAAGGTGATGTGGGCATCGAATGATCCAAGGGAAGTGCCTGGACAGAGCAGCTGCTGAATGAGCATTAGTTCTGATGGGGTCTCACACTTTCTATTTCTGGACAAAGGCAAACCTTTCCACAGTGCTGCCTCCTAGCTAAGAGTACGTGCTAAGAGGCTCGTCGAGCCCTAGAAAACCATCTCTGCCACTTCTAGCTAGCTAGATCTTTCTGTGCCTCAGTTTCTGTATCTGTACAATGGGCATAATACCACTTCCACTTGGTAGTGATGATTAAGAAAGATGATGCGTACAAATCGTCTATCTCTGTGGTTAGCTGACAACATAAGCCACTAAATAAACAGCAGTTGTAGTCACTAACTAAACTGCATAGAGGTTAGGAGCTGGGACTCTGGAGCTGGACTGCCTGAGCTCCAGTCCCAGCTGTGTGACTTCCCAGCTGTGTGACTTTGGCAAATTACCTACGCTTTCTGAACCTCAGTTTTCCAACCTGTGAGACAAACACATGTCAGGGCGGTTGTGAGCATCCCGTGAGCTGCCAGGCAGCCTGGACACAGGAGCCATGGCATTGTTCACCGCCCGTTGGAGGGTTATTGGGGTTGCCACTATATGTGTTGATTGGGTGCTGGGTGGTGTAGTAGAGATGGAATCACCGTAATTTTCATTCACAAAATTCAGGTAACTGCCTGAAATAGACTCCATTTGGGACCTTCCCTGGGATAATTACGTAACGTGCCACTTAATAGTAATCAGTGAAGAACTAATTAAAGCAGGCGTTTCCCTGACAGCCGTCACAGATTGCTCAAGAGAGCAGTTGAAAGCAAAGCTGAACCACTCCTGAAGCTTCTCTGTGCTGTCAGCCCGCGGATGGAGGCCCAGGGAGCCAGCCTGGGAGTGGCTGGGAAGGGCCGCCGAGCTTTTGTTCTCTCCAACTTGCATCTCCAATGTTCCATGGAGGCTGAGAAAAGGGGTCGTGAGGAGTGGCGGATGTGGGGCCTGGAAGCTCCCAGGGTTCTGTTGGGCCATGGGGGGCCTGGGTGAGAGTCTCGCTCTAGACTGGAGGGACACCCCCAGCAGGCCGGGCCCCTTCCCCTCTCTGAGCCGCATCTCTCAGGGTAGGTTGGCAACGAGAAGGGGAGCTCGCAGAAATGTCACAAGGCTGAATGGGACAACACCTGGACCACAGGCAGGGGAAGCCCCCAAGACAGGACCACGCAGCCACTTGCTGGCAGTGTGAAGGGGCGTGTCAACATGGCAGGCACCGTCTGTGGGCTTGCGGGAGCCAGGTGTGCCATGGGTTGCTTTGTGAACACCCCACCGCCGCCCCTCCGGGGCTGAGGCTCTAGGAGCTCAGACAGGCAGCTTGGCCTGAGCTGAGACCTCAGGGCTGGGACTTGGTCAGGGGCGACATGGACCCACAGGAGAGTCGGGCCTTCTGGAATTTTCCAAACCAAATAGCACGCAAGTTTCTGTAGTGGTGGTGGAGAAGGGTGCTGGGGAGAGGTCAGTGTGAGTGGAGGTCTGGTCACAGTTCCCAGGACTGTAAAAGGCCAGGACAAACCAAAACTCGGATATGCCGAGTAAGTGCTGGCCCCGAGGGTGGAGCTGGAGCAGGCAGCCAGTGCGGCTAAGGCTGAGAGGGGGTACTGAGGGCTCCTCAGACACAGACACTTCCCTCCCCACTGTCCCCACTGTCAGCAGTTCAGAAGCAATGAAAGCTGGGAAGAATGAGGGGGAAGAAATGGATGCAATCGCCCACAGATAAGGAGGGGATGCTGAGGTCACCTTGACCTCCTTGGATAAAGACCGCACACACATTTACACACCCGTTTACTTTTTGGGTGCAGGTGCCCTGAAGCCCCAGAGAAAATTCTAGAGGAAATGCTGCTTTCCGACCAGAGAGGGTGCTGTTGCCTCACAAATGAGCTACCCAAGGATTGGAAAAAAATTTCCTTGCTGTGATCCAAAGACTGAGAAGTTTCTGTCTGTAAACAGCCCCGAAATGGCCCGAATCCTGCCAAACCCTGGACTGCTTTTCCTGCTAGTACCCATTTTCCATACTCCCACAGGTTGGGGTGAGGAGAGAGAATTATCAGAGCTAGGGAACATTGATGATAACTGCAATGGCTGCGATGTCTCCCTGCCCTGTAATATTGCAGCAGTCTGAGGCCTGACCTTGTGCCCCCTCCCATGTATCACAGCCAGCCCAGTGCACTGTGTGCCAAAGCCTCACCCTGTGCTAGTGGTTTGCACACATTTCCTCTGATCTCACAGTCACCCCCGGGGGAGATATGGTTGCCCACATGTTGCAGGACCTCAGTGCTGCCAGTCACTTGCCTAAGGTCACAGGCAAGTGAGTGAAAGTCAGTCAGAAAGCTGTCATTTGGACCTGGGTCCACCTGGCTCCAGAACAAGTGCCCTTTAACCACTTCACTATGTTATTTGGGGGCTACATGGCAGGTGGGCCCCAAGCTAGACAGTGGCATGTCTCCTCCCCAACTGCATACCTTGTTCTGTTCCGGGGGACGTGTGTCTGACTCCTGCAATGGGGGAGGTGATAGGACATGGGCTGGATCTTAAGGCATAAATACGAAAAGAAAACACATTCTCCTCTCCTATCTTCCCCGGCCTGCTTTCAGTTGTTTCTGGTCTGGGCATGATTTCAGTTGTTTCTGGTCTGCCTCTCCAGGCTGGGCTTCGAGGCTCTTCTCTCTGAAATGCCCTGGAGGGGTCTGCAAGAGAGGGAATCCTTGGAGAGGATTCCCTTAAACAACGATCTCTGACCAGATGTTCTGTTTTTATGACACATTTTTTCTTTTTCTTTTTCTTTTTCTTTTTTTTCTTTTTTTTTTTTTTTTTTTTTTTTTTTTTTTTTTTTTTTTTGAGACGGAGTCTCGCTCTGTTGCCCAGGCTAGAGTGCAGTGGTGCCATCTCAGCTCACTGTAACCTCCATCTCCCAGGTTCAACCAACCCTCCTGCCACAGCCTCCCAAGTAGCTGGGATTACAGTCATGTGCCACCATGCCCAACTAATTTTGTATTGTTAGTAGAGATGGGGTTTCACCATGTTGGCCAGGCTGGTCTCGAACTCGTGACCTCAGGTGATCCACCCACTCAGCCTCCCAAAGTGCTGGGATTACAGACGTGAGCCACCACACCAGGCTTAAGCCACATTTTTGATGACCTGTGGAGGCCCCTTTTCCCATTTTTAGGGAAAGGAAGAGCTCACATTAGTGAGAAAACTTGGTGTAGGCCACTGATTTACACTGCAGTCTTCCAAAGCAGGCTAAGGTCTGGGCCCCCTGGTTCAGCTGGGCCAGCAATGAGCAGCATTCAAATCCCTGAGTTGGGCCAGGGAAGATAGGAGAGGAGAGACTTGTTTTCTTTTCGCATTTATGCCTTAAAAAGAGAGAGAGACTGAGAGATGGAAAGTAGACGAGGAGACCATGAGCACGACTCCTTGCAAGCCTGGGTTTATGGAAAACCATATATCAATTCAGTGTTCACAAGACTTTTTCCCCGCTGTGGACTGCTCTGCCAGCTATCTAGTTCATTGCTTGGGGCTACTCTGAGTTCTTGTAAATGAAACCGATGACGACCACTTGCAAAAATGAATGTAATTAGGCAAAACATGCTGATTTGACACCAACTGGAATCAATTGGGCATACTGAAATCCCAAGAAGCTTAAGATGACTCTCAGGATGGAGTTTTTCTCAATGACTTGACATCTGTCCAGCGGTGCTCACTTTACCCCAAACAGGGTTGGTCATCGGCGAGCCTGAGGCCAACCTCCTGGAGCCCAAGAAGGCAGGCAAAATGGCAGCTGGGACCTCAACACAGCGGGGCCTCTCTGCGTCACACAGGGCCTCCGCGGCCTCTGCCCAGCACATTTGAAATGTGTACAGGAAACACATCTGTTCTGGATCCTTTTCCCCCCTTCATCAGCTTTTCTCGGTGTTTCTTATTGCAGCTGCAGAGCCAGCCCGCACAGAGGAAAACTGTGCACAGGTGGTTTCCATTTCTGCACTCTGCTGGTGATTTTTCAAGTCCTCACCCTCCTCTGTCCCCAGGCCCGACCAGGGCTGTCTGGGAGCTCTTCACACTGAGCTGCTGGCTTCGAGGGAGGGCTGCATGCTGGGTCTGCTCGGGATTCCTAATCAGAAAAGGGACCCTGCCTTCTTTTCTTGAGCTGAGCAACAAGACAATAGCGTACATGAATCTTAATCCAGTGGTTCTCAACTGGGGGGTGATTCTGCCCTCCAGGATGCTACTAAATATCCTGCAATGCACAGGACAGGCCACACCACAGGGAATTCCCCACCCCACAAATGTCAATAATGCCGGAGTTAAGAAGTCCTGCTATGAGCTGTTCAACCCATTTCCTACTGATGGACATGACCCAGGGTTTTCAATCTTTTACTTTATAAACATTGCTGCAAAAACTAATTTTCAACCTAGGTTGTCCTGCCATCAGTGAAATGTACTCCAGTGTCTGCAGGGCGGTACCACTGAGGTGACCAGGAAGGAGCAGAACACAGTCACACACATAAGATGCCCCTGGAAGGGAATCCCGGGGGCAGTACCTTTAGGGCAGCAAACTAAGGTGGCAGTCACCTCCACCTTGGGCTCCCCAACTCACTGGGCTGGGCCCCCTTCGGTCCTTCCCGACCCAGGGAAGACAAGGAGGGGTAAGATGGGAAACGGAGCAAAAGAGACTAGAGAAGGACTCTGCCTGCCTTCTGAGGGCAGATGCACCTTCCCCGATGCTCGGGTGGCTCATGCGCTACTCAGCACCCAGGCCGCCTCCTGCAATCTGCAGAACCATGCTGCATTGTTAGCCTGGCCCAGTCCTGGGCAGCCGGCCTGGCCAGGCTTTCCCACAAGGCTCCCCTATACCTGCACCTCCTTCAGCCGCACCCTGCCCTCTACCTCCTTTCAGGGCCTTCACTGCCCTACATCCCAGGCACTCCTGGCCTAGTGGTTCCCTCTGCCCTGACCATACTCCACCTTTATGGCTCAGCTCAAACACAGTTGCTTCAGGGCCATGTTCCCAGACCCTTTAATGGGCCAAATCCCCCTAGCATAGGCCATCTTGGTACCGAGCCCCTCTTTTTGCCCACACCAATCTCATCATTTTCTACTTCTTTGTGTGATTCTTTGGGTAACAGCCATATCTCCCACTAGACTGTGAACTTCATGAGGGTGGCAGCCACAGATATTCTTTTTAATCAATGTTGTTTTCAGAGGCTGGCAGGATGTCTGGTACAGATGGGGTGCTCAAAAGATGCCCTTGCAGGGGTCTTAACACTACTGTCCCCTCTCTCCCACCCCACAGCGGCCGGCCTTGACTACTCCCGGCTCTCCTGCCCGGTGCTCTCTGAAGCATCGCTGCTTTGCTCTCTTCCCAGCAAAGACTGGAAAAGTTCTCTCTCCTCTTCAGTCTGTGAGTTGCACACGGCCAGAGACAATCTCTCTTGTTCACAGCTCTGTGCCCAGTGACAGCATGATGTGTGGATGTGTGGTATATGCTCGGGAGTTCACGATGGATGGATGGATGAGTGAACAAATAAGAAAGGGAGGGCTGGAGAGAGGCAGGAAGGCTGGACACCATGCCGGGAACTTGCGTGTTCATGCTTTCGTGTGATCTTGACACACATGTAAACCGTGTTAATTCCTTCTATAAACGAGGAAAGTGAGGCCACAAGATGGCTTAGCTTGCCCTCTGAATAATAGAGCCAGTAAATAGTGGAGGCTTTTTCCAACTGGGGCATTCAGGCTTCACATCCAGCTGTCTTTTGGAAGTTTTTTGAGGACCTGAGGGTGTATCTGGACATCCGCTAGAGGAGCCCGACGCTAATTGGCTATGTGCAAATGTATCACACCTTGTGTGAGCTGAAGTCATAAATTCATCCCTGGCTGAATGTTTGCTCCAACCCAGTCTGAGGACAACTATATCCTCAGGAGAGAAAGGAGATCCAAGTGTCTCCATGCCAAGAGCAATCATTGTTTCCTGTGAAATTCAAAAAACACTCAACTTCTAAGTGTCAGTCCATCATCTGTCACCCTATATCATGGCATAGCTTCTCCCATTCCCCAGCTGCCCCAGGGTCCACATATGTGGTGGGAATGCATTAGTGTCTCATAAATAGGGACTGACAGGGACACTCTGTGACTATTAGTGGCTTTTTGTGGTTGTTGTTTTAGAAGCAGTGGATTTGTTTTATATTTCAGATATTGTTGACATTTTAAATCTTAGCTATGTCAGAGGGCAAATGACAAGTATTTGGGCTTTGATTGCTCAGGGAGAGAGAAGGTGGAGAGAGGAAAACAAGCAATATCAGGTATTCAGCTGAGCAGGTGTTGGGGGCAATGTCTGAGAAGCGCCAGAAGACTGAATCTGAGAGCAAGCTAATAGTCCTCTGTGCATACTGCTGGAAGAAACCTTTACTTAGCACTTACTTTTAAGAACCTGGATAATAAAACACTGTGTCTGATAACTGTGGTATCTAGGGCCAACTTTTTAATTTCACTTTGCCAGGTTACTCGTTCTTGAAATGTGTGTTCTTTATACCCAGGGGAGTATTTTCTATTTTCCAAACTTCAAAAAAGCTGCTTGAATAGAAAAACAGGGATCTTTGAGCCAGGCCATCAATAGCTTTTTAAAATTAAAGTAGCAGCAGCAGCAGCAGCAAGGGGAAAGGGGATTGGAACATTTCCCAAGGCTACCTCTGGATTTGCTCGTGCCTCATGATTACCTGGGGGCTGCTGAAGATGCTCAATCTTTTTCCATATTAGTTCTTGGTTTCCAATGACGCATATCAATGAGGAATGTATGCATCCTGCCATGTGCTTCTCCATCAATTAATGTATTCAGTGTGAATTGAAGAGCGTCATGTTCATTACGGGCAGCCACTCTATCCAGGGCGATGAAATGATTCTCCTAAGACCTCCATCTCCACTAGCAACACTGGTCCTGCAAGGATCCTACCTATTCTTGCAGCTCATCCCCTGAGAAATCACACCAGGGCTTCTTCACCCTTCTCTTCATCTCCAGAAAGCCAATCTCAGAGGATGGAGAGAAGGGAGTCCAGGCCCTCTCTTCCTGGGTTTCCTCCATGTAGAGAGGCCTCATCCCCCTCTCACCACTTCCCGTGCTATTTCTCTGGATTTCCTAGATAGGGTGGGGTCAGAAATGCTGCTGATGGGGAGATGCCCCTTCCCTACACCTCTCTTCTGTTGCCTCTCATTAGAAGATGAGAGATGTGTGCTGACATGTGTCAAAGTCAGGAGATCAGGGAGTTTCATCTGGGCCAGTTTCATCTTGGCAACTGTCTCTTGCCAAAGCCTCTATCTGACTTCCCAGGGCCCAGTCTCTGCCCTTTCTGGTCCGATTTTCACCCCGCCTGGAGTGAACACTCAAAAATGAAGAACAGCTCACATTCTACATGAGTTTGTGGGCTTCGTTAACCGCTTGCTGCCTCCACAGTGAAGCCTAAAGTCCTAGCATGGTTTCCAAGGCTCCTTGTGAGTTTGTCCCAGCTCTTCCATCCTTCTGCTCCCACACAGTGTTGACCTGCCATTCCTTCCCCGCGTCCAATGTGGCCATGCCTCTGTGCTGCTTGCTCTGCCCAGAAGGGGAGACTCCTTCTCCATCCAATTCAAGCTTCTCCCCAGTTCTGAGTCTCTCCAAACCACATCCCCCATACCCAGAAGAACCCACCACCCATTCATTTATATTCCTCTTTTGACACATGGGCACCTCACTTCATCATTCTTCTCCTCCGCTATGCTGTGAGCTCTGAGAAGGTCAAGGTGTCTCTCTCACAGGCACATCCCTGGAACTCAGCAAGGACTTGACACGCAGTAGATGCTCAATACATGTTAGCTTCTAGGTGAGTGAACAAGTGTTCTGCTATTTGTTTATTGCATGAACCCTCATAGATAAACATGTACATTGGACATCTGTTTATCTGAGAGTAAAATCTCATTTGTTTCCATTTTGTGGGTATTACATGTTGCTTTTTTTTTTTTTTAGATGGAGTCTCGCTCTGTCACCACACTGGAGTGCAGTGGCATGATCTTGGCTCACTGCAACCTCCCACTCCCAGGTTCAAGCGATTCTCCTTCCTCAACCTCCCGAGTAGCTGGGATTACAGGCACTTGCCACCAGGCCCAGCTAATTTTTGTATTTTTAGTAGAGACGGGGTTTCACCATGTTGTTCAGGAGGGTCTCCATCTCCTGACCTTGTGATCCACCCACCTCAGCCTCCTAAAGTGCTGGGATTACAGGAGTGAGCCACCACGCCTGGCCCACATGTTGCTTTTAAAATCATATCATTGACTCCATTTTTTAATGGCTTTGTTGTCCTTCAGGATTTATTTCAGGGAAACTCCCAGGAAGTTCTATAAACATCTCATGCCTTTATAGACAAAAACTGGGTCCTTCTTGGAGGAAAAAGATCAATCTGTTTTTCACTTTTCTTTTCAATAAAACATGAATATTAACGGTAAGAATGAGAAACATGTATAGCTCTGTGTCTGGAAATGGCTTTGTCATGAATCATTTTCCCCTGGGATGCAATAGAGAACCCCTGCTTCTGTAATTCTGAGCCTGGGTGCTTCTACAGCTTCACCCAGACATGTAGCCTCCTTTGCTCACAGGAGATGGGAACAACTCTTAGGCTCTCTCCAAAGAAGCCAGAAATGAGTAATAAGAAGCACCAAGAGTATCTTCCCTCCACACTCAGAGAAGCAAGGGCCTCCGTGTCCTGTAGATGGTATCATTCTAATAGTGTGCCTTGATTCATTTCAGAATCCTCTAAAAACTTCCTAACTCCAAGGGAAGGAAAGGATCTGGTTAGGAAACAGGCAAATTAAAAAGGCCGCCTTCCCATGCATTCTTCCTACATTCACAAATTCTCAGGGCGCCTCCTCTGTTTCACACCATGCCCTGAGTCCGTCCTCTGAGGCCCTACAATCTGCTCAGACCTCTGCTGAGTTAGTTACCGTGACAGTCACATGCCACCCTGTGCCTGGCTAAGCTGAAAAGCTCCTCATGAATCCCCTTCTCCAAATTATGGCAGCCTTGAAGAATATTTCATTTACAATAAGAGGTAAATGCTCATTATGTTTCAACAAAATATCTGAGCTAAAAAGACACATGTTGAATTTAATTGTTTGATCCATTAGACGAGTGTCTGAAAGCACTTTTAATTGCCTTTTCCTTCTTGCAAAAAAAAACGACATTGGTCAGCAGGGCAGAAGCGCGTGGGGTACGAGGAACTTCTCCCTCCTGGGAACTTCTGCGTTCGTTCTCCAGGCAGGGAGTCTCATCACCGGAGCCTCGCTGCCCCTTCCAGGCCATCTCCTGCTTCCCTCTTTAAATCTGTATCGTACACAACCTTGAGAGCCCCAGGGGAAGATTTGCCATGAATCCCAGGTGATCAAGACTTGCATGCAAGTGTGGTTTCCTGTCTTTATTTCTGTGTTTATTTCCCTCATTTGCCAAAGAGTGTGCTGAATCATGGATGTTTCATCCTAATTAAACCCATGCAGACATATGTGAGCTGGTAAGCGAAGTAGAAACGGGTCCAAAAATGGAAGAAATTTCACCCAAGGAGGAGAAAAGGCAAGGTTATTTTATCATCTTCTAAATCTTATGATATTATATTCTACGTCTTTCTCTCCCGCAATTGGGAGGGAAAGTGATTGGCGTGGGAATCTTCTTTAACCCTTATCTCTAGATTTTTTTTTTTTTTAACATTCATTACATCTTATCAGCAGGACCATCAGAGTCCACTAGAATTCTGAGCTCTGGGGTCACCAACTGACCTATACTCTTACATTCTTAGCCTTGTTGCCTTCCGGAGAAAGACACAAAAGCTCTCTTGCAGCCTGTGTTGTTCTGAGCTGCCCAGTCCAGGGAGAAGGCTGAGTTTCCGTAAAGAAAGCTGACCTCTCTACTTAGTATGGAACTCCCCCGAGTAGGAGTCAAGACAAGCCCAGCTCCCAGGAGGGGTCTTCCCACCCACACTCTCTTCTCTGAGGTGAAGACCAGAAACTGAAATGTCAATACCCTCTGATGAGAAAGCTCCAGAAAATACATGTGAAATAAACTCCCTCCAGGAAGGAGGACCCTTCTTCGAGGACTTTGCCTTTGAGCCCTATGGGAACCTTAGGCCAGTAATATTGTCATTAACAATAATGATAGCTAATGTGTATTAAGCATTTACTCTGCACACTTAATTGTCATAGCAATGCTATAAGATTTATATTATTTTTCCCATTTTACAGAGCAAGAAATTGAGGCTCAGAGGTTAAATGAATTATCCAAAATCCACAGCCAATAAGTGGCAGCACTGGGATATTGAATTCAGGTCCATCTGAACTCCCAACTCATGGTCTACCTACTGAGCTGTTTCCAACACCACTTCCAATGTATCTGTGCTACAAACGGGAAGCCAGGGGCAACCCAGACCTAATTCCGGCCTTAGGAAGAGCATGTACTGTAACATTCTTACTCTCCTAATCATTGTCAGATTTAATTTGGCTACTTCCAGGCCATGGAGACATCTGAGGCTTTGAAGATGGATAAGCTGAAGCCAGAGGCTTCTCTCAGCTGCTGAGACACAGACACAAGCCTAGTGTATCATAAAAGGTAAGAGTAAGTCTTTCAATAGCTGGGAGTGGTGATGCGTGCCTGTAGTCCCAGCTACTTGGGAGTCTGAGGCAGGAGAATCACTTGAACCCAGGAGGCAGAGGTTGCAGTGAGCCGAGATTGCGCCACTGAACCCCAGCCTGGTGACAGAGCAAGACTCCGTCTCAAAAACAAAACAAAACAAAACAAAACAAAAAAACAGTAAGTCTTTCAAAACCTTTCCTTTCTTTCTGGTCTGGCAAGGAAAGAATTCTTTTCAACCTCCCTGACCACCTTTCCTTCTTAGAAGGAAACACTTTCACTAATGAGAAAAGTATCGCATGTATAAGGCAAAAGTTTTAAATGGGAATCTTAAACGGAGAGATTGCATCAAGCCAAATGCAATGTCTATTTAGAGACATTTAAATACCAAGGCTTTGTAAAGCATGTTGGTGAACTGGGCAATTGGGTATCTCTTTCCTGTTTCCATTCGGCCAAATGTTCTACCATAGCTTCATGCTGAATGAAAATATTCCTAATTAATGCAGCCCCCTTTGAGATGGATTGTTCCAGAACATGCAATGATACACTTTGTTAATGAGGCGACTTTCCACTGTGCTCTGTGCTGGCTGAAACCTTTGAGCTGTCATTTATCATGGCACAGCTAGCTGGGGACAAAACCAGATGGCTTCATTTCTTCCCGGGGAGGAGATATCACTGATATTTGAGGGACCGCAATAAACAGTGGAAGAAATTAAAATGTACCTCTACTTGAAAAAAGGCAAAGCCAAACCAAGAACCTGGAGTGAGAGAAGTTCAAACAGAAATCAAATGCCCTTTCCTTGCCTTTCAACAATAGAAGAATCGTGAAAACAAAGATGCTAGAACTGTGTGGGGGAAGCGATGGGTGTCCGCCCAAAGCTCCATTACGTGCCTGATACACTCGCTCCCTCCCCACGACAACTCATGGCTCACACAGGCACCGATCTTTGGAAGACTGCCATTGGCCAGTGGAAGCCACCTCGCCTGGGGGTGGCTGAGAAGCTGTATCTCCTCCTCTACAGGGGTGGGGAATATTGAGATATGGAATGAATGAATGAGCAGTCAGTGACTACCTGATGGGGGGAGTCTACCAGCCTAGGTCTCTCATCTCTGGGACTCAGGAGTGGAGAGACTTTGAGGAGCATTCCAGGCTCCAGACTTTGCTGTGGGGTGGGGCTGAGTGGATCCTCCTGAACCCACCTCTTTGATTGGCTTTTTTTCCAGCCCTCTCTTTCGTTCCCTTACGGGTGGCTCCTGAGAGCATTTCTTCTTAAACAAGAATCCCCAGCTCCTACTCTACTCCCAGGGACACTGAACCCTAAGGCGAACTCAGTGGCTCACCCAGGTTATCATTCACCCACAAGCACCTCACACTTGGCCGGCTTGGAGAACTTGGCAGACAGGTAGGCATCTCAACAGCATTGAATGAGTTGGTCCTGCTGTCAACAGCGTGGGATGAGTGGGTCATGCTGTCTTGCTCATGCTCTGAGCTCTGCCCTCACCTCACACAAATAATGAGTGACCGAGAAAAGGTATGGAAGGGGATGCGTAGGGTGCTGCAGAGCTACCCAGCCTTCTCATCTACAGATGGGGAGGTGGAGGCATGGAAAGTCAAAGGCTCAAGGTCACACAGCAAGTTGGTGGTCAAGCCAGGACCAGAAGCCAGGTGGGGAGAGAGGTGGGAGTCTGCAGATGGAACATTCCAGACTCACTACTGACCTGCTCTGTGAAGCTGGGCATCCCATTTTTATGGCTGAAATCCAGTTGGAGGAAAATGCTGAGGACGACCTGGAACCTGCTGGCCTGACGGTGTCCCCTTCAGAGGAGGACTCTGCTCCATCTGCATTTTGGACCCTTGTCATGAAAAAGCATTTCCCAATATTTGAAGATGTTCTCCAGAGCCTCATCACCAACTCCCTCCCCTCTCCCTGAACAACCTCTTCTGTCAAGCAGTTAATGATCTGGAAATAGACTTTTCAATCCTCTGGTGAACAGAAGTCATTTGGGCAACTTGTTTTGGGAGACTACAATTCTTTTTTCACATGTGAATAATCACTACCAAATTTACCCTGTTTTATAAGCCCTCTGTCCCTTAGTTGGGATTTAAATGGAAGGACTCGTGCAGTTCCGTGGAACTTTCCACAGTGATGGAGATGGTCCACATCAGCGCTAACCAGTATGGGAGCCGTGGGCTTTGTGTGGCTTTTGAGCACTTGAAATGTGGCTGTTGTGATGAAGGAATGGAATTTTAAATTAAATGTTAGTTCATTTACATGTAAGTAACTCCTAGGGCTGGTAGCTACTGTGGGGACCACAGAGTTGGGCACGATGTTGCACAACAGAGATAGACCCCTTCCTCAAGGTGTGATCTTTCAGACTTCTTTGTGACTTAGTTTCCTCACTCAAAACTTGAAGACAGCACGCCCCCTGTTTTGCAGTGAGGATTCCCTAAGATACTCCCTGTGTGGTGCTCAGCACAGGAGTCAACAGCCATGCCCCCCGTCAACCTCAGCAATGCTTAGGGTGGCTTATGAAAACGCTGCCTTCTAGAAGTGACCTGGTCAATACAAAAGAGACAAGTGATTCTAGGGGTCTGAGAATGAGGGGTTATTCAAAGGACCACAGTAATTACCAAGCAAACCAATTTCTTAAAAAGCTCACTCCACAGGCTTGCTCTGTAAACCTCACCACAAGCTGCAAAAGCAGCCATCGTTTCCCCATTTATAGTGAAGGCAAATAAATAGACTCCAAGAAGTTGAAGGAACCATAGTGAGAGAGGAAGGAAGACGTGATCTGGAGCCAGGCCGCTGACCCCTGGGCCTTTCCCCACACCACCCCATTGTGTCTCTTCTGCCCTGGGCTCCCCCACCCCCAACTAGGTTGGGTCAGCCTGAATTTCCAAATGCATGCCCATGGAGGGTCTCCCTCCTGATTTGTGTCCAGGCCAAACTTTACAAACCGCTATTCCCTCCCTTGTGGCTGCAAACATCCCACAAGACTGACCTTGGCATGGGGAATTGGAAGGCAAAGCCGCCTAGCACAGTCAGTGTCACCTGGACATGGAATTATCAAGATTCGATTTTTTAAAAACCTACAAAGCAACATTGCAGATTTTCAAAAAAGTTCTACTCTCCCTGACTTAATTGATTCAAATACTTCTGGATCCTATCATTCCAGGCAGTTGCAGTCCTTCATTTAGGAACACCACCCCGCTCCAACCCACGTATACAGGCATGAATCCCCTTCCGAGCTGTCCCAGACTAAAGCTGCCCTAGGTCTCCTGGGTTTGATATTTTCCAAATTTCGTCTAACTGTCTTCATTGTATATTTCAGTTTCCACTTTAGAAGTTCTGAAGCAAACATATTTCTGCATATGCTCTCTGGGATGACATTTTTGTGGTTTATGAAATCTGGATTCAATATGTTGAATAAACTGTGGCTCCAGGGGCCTTTTTTTCTCCCCCATCTCGCCACCATTGTTTTTTTGTCACGTCTTGAAACTTTCATTCTAAAGGGGCCAAGTCTACAGAATTGTCATAACATTGCCCTCAGCCATGAAGTTACTTTTCTAGCATTTATTTACAAGCATAACTTTGAAAGTGCAGTTTGATGTGAAAAAGATTTGGTACCAATTTCTGTGTGTGTGTGTGTGTGTGTGTGTGTCTGTGTGTGTATGTGTGTGTGTGTGTGTGTATTTAAAGTGTTTTTATCTATCATGGAAGTTTCAAGTCAAATACTTTTATCTATCATATAAGTTTCAAGTCAAATTGAAAAGGGAGCAATTAACATTCTCTTTTTTCTTTAATCCCCATAGACTTAAGGCATCCCAAGTCATGCCAGTTCACAGGAGGACTGGCAATGAAGAGCTGTTTGGTTTTGCATTGTCTGTTTGTTTTGAACTTTTTTATTTTTTCTCTGAGAAGTTTCCAGAGATGGCACTGATGGAGTTGGTGAAATCACAGCTGAGGCAAAGTCAATTTAAAAGACAAAATGCACAGCAGCTTTAACACAACACAAAGCATTTACCTCCTCAGAAGCTAGAACTAATAGCAGAAAAATCACATCTGCAACAACAGGCCATTAAAACCCCATCCCAGAATAGAAAAGACAGCGGCTTTGCCCCTCTGCCTCCTTGAAAGTGAGGGATCCATGACTGGATGCAGGGTTGTGGATCTGGAGCCGAGGGGAGAGTCGGGGGAGGGAAGGATTCTCCTTAGAAAATGACTCGGAGCAGGTGGCTTCCCAGTGCATTGGAGGTGAGACGGCAGGAGGAATCATGCAGCAGCGTTTTCTGGTAACCTTTTCTGTACAGGAGATAAGGACCTCTCTCTTCCCTTTTATGTGCACTTGTGTCTTGCTTGTATTTAGTGGGGTAATTAATTCATGTCTAACATTCCTTGACTGTAAATCTGGTTTGAAGGTTAGGCAAGGCAAAGAGTCCCTGGGGCTTTCACAAAACTATTATTAAAGTTGGAGGAAAGGTGGATAGGCTGTGTTTGCATTCAAGAGGCAGAAAGGCTCTTCAAAGGCAAAGCAAACCACTCCTCCACTGGCCTTTTGATGTGCAGGACTCCCCAGGACCACAGTGTCACCATGCCACAGACACACACGCACGAGCACACACAAGCACAGGCACGTGCACACAGACATACATGCACGGGCACACGCAGGCACAGGCACGTGCACACAGACACACATGCACGGGCACACGCAGGCACAGGCACGTGTGCACACACACGCATGAGCACACACAGGCACAGGCACGTGTGCACAGACACACATGCACGGGCACACACAGGCACAGGCATGTATTCACAGACGCACGTGAACACAGAGATCATTTCCACTTGCACGTGTGCATTTTTCCTGAATAACAACAACAACAAAAAACAGTATTTGGAGATGCCTTGTTTACAAATAAAATGTGTATTTAAAAAATTCACGGAAAGGTCATGGGTATCCCCTCAGTTCTACGGAATTTACCATGGACTTCAACCTAACTCTTCTGTCATTCTGTATCAAACAAGAATTTCTGAGGACTGGTCCTGAGCCTCCTGCACTGCTACAATCTGGGTAGTTGGCACAGTGCCTGGAACATAGTGCTTTGGAAGGAAGGAGGGAAAGAAGGAAGGAAGGAAGGAAGGAAGGAAGGAAGGAAGGAAGGAAGGAAGAGGGAGGGAGGGAGGGAGGGAGGGAGGAAGGGAAGGGAGGGAGGGAGGAAGGGAGGGAGGGAGGGAAGAAGGAAGGAAGGAAGGAGGGAGGGAGGGGAGGGGAGGGATGGGGAGGGGAAGGGAAGGAGCGGGGAGAAAGGGAAGGAGGAAAGGGGTGGGGAAGGAAGGAAGGAAAGAGGGAGGGAGGGAGGGAAGGAAGGAAGGGAGGAAGGGAGGGAGGGAGGGAAGAAAGGGAGGGAGAGAGGGAAGAAGGAAGGAAGGAGGGAGGGAGGGGAGGGGAGGGACGGGGGAGGGGAAGGGAAGGAGTGGGGAGAAAGGGAAGGAGGAAAGGGGTGGGGAAGGAAGGAAGGAAGGAAGGAAGGAAGGAAGGAAGGAAGGAGGAAGGAAGAGAGGGAGGGAGGCAGGGAAGGAAGGAGCCCAAATACTTCAAAAAGTAAATCCACTTTTAAGTGAGCACCTTCGAAGAACAATATTAAGTAGGTAATATTGGGCTAACTGTCCACCAAAATTTATCTTCCCTTCCATACTAAGAGCGCGAGGCTAATGCGGCGTTTCCTCCCTGCGCTTGCACCCACAGGCTGAGGGCTGCCGGCTGAGTCACTGCCACTCTCCACACAGAGAACACCCAAAGGACCAGAGAGTTGATGCTGCCGGGGTCAGCCTCAAGTGACCATGAGCGGAGGGTCAGTGGGTGATGCGGTTACCTCCTTCCTGGGGGGCTGACTTCAGGCGTGGTCTACCCTGCCTCCTCCCTGAGTTACGCTGGTGTGAACTCTGCTTGTACAAGGCGGCAACTTGCTTGAAAACACACCTATTATGGGTCTCCTCCCTCCCTCCCTGTCATTCTCCATCCTCTCCTAGTGTTTCCTAGGATCATCTTCCAAACATACAGCTTACATTCACTTGCTAGCATCAATGTCAGCTTCTGCCACGACCCATACGAGACCAAGGGGAGACCATGTGGGCAGCAGATGGCACCCAACCAGGGCTGCCCCACCCCCTATGCAGTGAATGTGGCCCTGTGAAGTGTGTCAGTTTGAAGCCAAAGCATTTAAGAAGCAGATGCATCTCCCTTTCACATTCTCCACCCCTACCTCCATGGGCTGGCAGAGAAATGAGCAGGATACCCTTGGAACCCAAGTATTGCAGATGGCAGAGCCATCACCAGCCTGGAAATGAAACCATCTCACCAAATGATTCAGCTACACAGACCTGTTATTTGAGCAAGGAGAACATTTGTGGAGGTTTACATCACTGATCTATTGCTGGGTCTCTGGGAAGGTTGTTTTCCAGAAGCAGATGCTGAAAAGGAACGTGGAGTGGGAGATGATGATCCAAGATCAGCACTTGTTAAAGGAGGAGGGTGGTGGCAGCCTTGGGCAGAGGGAAGAGGTGAACTATGCAGGCCCCCAACACCCTGGTGCATCCAGCGAAGTGCATGAGACACAGCTTTGCGGTCAGGGTGGTCCTCATCAGTCTGACATGGCCAAGCTTTGCCTAGTCACCTCATGTCATTGGCCCCCAGAAAGGAGAGACTAGGGGGTGCAGCTCTCCACAGCTGAGGCTGACCCTGGAGGAAATGTCAGCTCAAGGCTCTCTACAGACTGCCCTGCTGGCAGCCAGGCAGCAAGGCCTCCCTCAAAGGGGGCTTTCATTGGAAAATGGGAGTGGCACAGCAGAGGCAAAAGGCTTTGAGCCACCTGCCCATGTGGCTTGCTGGTAGCTTCTGGTCCTGCTTGCGCTTTATCCTGTGCCACCTCCATTTGATGATGGACCATTGCTGGGCCCACTCAACCACATGTCTCAGCGAGGACAGGACACACCCCAGGATGGGCAGGCGTGACCTCTAGTCACATGCTGTTCCTAGTCACACGGTGTCCCGTGGTTGGGCATTCCATCTCTACTAAGGCACAACAGGAATCAGTTCTTTTTTTTTTTTTTTTCTTTTTGAGATGGAGTTTCGCTCTGTCGCCCAGGCTGGAGGGCAATGGTACGATCTCAGCTCACTGCGACGTCCGCCTCCTGGGTTCAAGCGATTCTCCTGCCTCAGCCACCTGAGTAGCTGGGATTACAGGCACCCGCCACCGTGCCCGGATAATTTTTGTATTTTTAGTAGAGACAGGGTTTCCCCATGCTGGCCAGGCTGGTCTCAAATTCCTGACCTCAGGTGATCCTCCCACCTCAGCCTCCCGAAGTGCCGAGATTACAGGCGTGAGCTACTGCGCCTGGCCGAGTCAGTTCTTACTAGGTGCAGCCAGAGGTGCTGTTCTCTGTCTTTTACTTTGACGAGAATGTCTTGGCACGCCTCTGACCACCAGACCCTTAAAAGTTTCAGAGATATAACAGGCCCCTGTATCTTCATAAGGTTTATCTCCAACCCTCTGAAGCATGTGTGGCTTTCCAAGGGCCGCAGCATGTCAGCCACCACCTTTTGCTTTTCTGACCTGATCAAGATCATGTCATCAGTGTGACAGATCAAGGTGATATCCTAGGGATTTCCTGATGGTCTGGATTTTTATTATGACAGAGGGCGGGAGGGTTAACTGGCAAACTTACGAGTAAAACGGTAAAGGCATACTGTTGTCCATCTCAGGATAATGCAGACTATTTCTGGTCTTCTTTTCTGATTGGAATTGAAAAGAACTCATTGGCTCCATCAGTGACTGCAGATCACGTACCTAAGGCCAAATTCATTTGTTCTCGCAAGAGTAACGCCTCAGGCACAGAAGCTGAGTCAGGGATACTATACTACCTGGGCGAGCTTATGGTGGTCTACGGTCATCCTGCAGAACTCATTCCATTTCTGCAGGGGCTAGATAGGTGAAGCACACAGAGATATGAAGGGGACCCTCATCCCTGAATCTTTTAGATTTTTAAGGGTGGTACTCATCACAACCCACCTCCTGAGATGGGATAGCTGGACCAGAGGGGCTGAAGCTGCCGAGGGAACACTTGACCTTCCCCACTGAGAGTGCTCTTACCTCACAGAACACAGAGCTGATGTGGGATGGCTCCACCTGCCGGGCACGGCAGCCCAAAATATGCACCCACACCAGACCAGGCAGTGACCCTGGAGAGTCTCTGGTCCCAGTGGGCCATGGTAAGCCAGAGTTTGACCAGGACTCCATTTACGAGACTCTCATCCCTTCCCTGTCTAAGAAGGAGAGAGTCCTGGTGAGGTTTCTGGTGTCTGTGCATCAACTTGAACCCTGATAGAACAGAAGAATCGAAGTGCTTCCTCCAGCTCCACCGTCCTTTGCCACATACAGAGGAAACCGATAAAATAATTAGCTTGCTGTAAAGCAAGTGCCTAGGCCGCAAGACCTGACTGGCACTCAATATTTTCATTGTGCTGTACCACGCCAGGTTCTCGCAGCCCTTGCCCCTCTTTGGACATCTGACACCTGAGTCCAGCCATTGTGCTCTGTGCTGGTGGCCTAAAATTCAACCAGCAGATCTGGAGCAACTGATTAACATGCTCAAGGCTTGGAAAATTGTAGGCAGAAGTACTTTCCAACCCTGGAAGGGAGAAAGGACCTGACTAGACAGCTGGGGCCAGGACAGAGGTATAGGAAGAAACAACCATCTGTTGGAAGTCGTGGCAGTGGCACTGGGTGGCCCTGAGAACAGGAGTCGCCAGGGCATTTGGGAAGACATGAATGTCAACAGGTAGAAAATTCCCCTGACTCAGAGATAAAGAACGCTGAGATAACCATAGATGGGTGTTCAGGACTGTTAAACCTGCTATTCCTCTCTCTGCATGAAAGACAAATGAAATTGTTTGTGTGATGATCTCTGAAGAGGAAAGGGAAAATGATAGCAAAACTTGACAACCAGAAGGCCCATAAAATTGGGTTCTAGCTACAGACATGTGCGGTACCCGCAATGACTTCCTTCACAGGAGCCCCTAATCTCCAGGTTGGCTGTTTAATTACAGAGCAGGGCTGCTGGAAGGCACAAGACAGTTCAGAGTGCTGGAAAACCAGCTCCTGGAATGACAGCTCACCCGCTCCACAGGTATTTGACAAAGCCTATTATTTAGGTAGACCAAGCATCCTTACAGCTCTCTTTCTTAAACCAAGCCCTTCACTGCCTGGGGCAATGTCCTCTCAATCTTATAATTAGGCGACAGATAAGCACAGTGAAGATGACAGCTGGAGGTTTTTTTTTTTTCTTTCTTTCCATTTTCCTGTGAAATTCCTTCTTCCTCGTATAGCCCCCAAAGTCACAGGAGGAATTTTACTTCTCCACTCCACCCACTTTGAAAGCTGAGATGAATTTCTTTTTCCAGGCAAGCTTCTTAGGAAACTTCGCATTTGCCAGTATTAAAAGAAATGGAAATACACAAACATTTCATTTTCATTTAATTGTCTTATAATCTGGATAAATGAAATTGCCTGGGCCGCCTGTCAAAGGCCCCAACAGTGGCCCCGGCCAACAAAAGCCATTTTACCTGAACAAAACCCCGTTCTGCACCAACTGGAAAATGACAAGCTCGGGGCCAGCTGTCTAATATCTCATCTACCTTGTCATCCCCACTCCCCTTCCCTTCATTTATATGTCATTATATGTCGGAATCTATTACGGTGCTCAACCGTTGCACTAAGCTGTTCTTTTTCCATTTAATTACTGAGCTCGAATTACTGACCCCTTGTCTGTTTTATTAAGATGTTGTGGCGATAATGAATCATTTGAGAGGAGAGAAATTCCAGTTTCCTGTTTAGCCGCCTCTAGATGAAATCTCTTCCAGGACAGTAACCAAATTGGCCTGTATCTTGTACCCATCCGGTTGAATGGAATCACTCCAGGCTGAGCCTCACCTCTTGTTTTGTCGGCTAAGATAGAACGCTGCACTGGAAATACATTGGTTATTTCTGTAAAAACATTCAGGAAACAACTGGAACCAAGTCACTAGTATCAGGTCAAAAACCATCACACCAGCTCCTTGGAAAACGGGGCTGTCCCAGCCACATGCTTGGAAGTAGGAGTGACTGGGTCTGCCCAGTAGAGGAAAGGAGCGTCATTCCTTCGTGGACTCTCAGGAAAGCGTCTGTCTCAGGGCATCTTCTCTTGGTGAGACCCAGGTTTCTGCTGTGAAGATTATGTTAGAAGCACTCCAACCCCTTTCCCAACCACCAGACCAAAGGAAGGCCCTCTAGACATCATAAATATTATTAACATTATTGTATATCCCTAACTGGGCACTTGGGCTCCATTTTCACACTAATAATCTGATTATGAGAGGGGGCAGATGAGATGTGTTTCATGAGGTGCGTCTGCAATGGTCCATTTCAGCCGGGAATGATTGCGTCTTCCTGTGCATCTTCAAATAGTTTACCAAAATGTATTCCTTTCTACAGGAGGAAGGAGGCAGGCATGATTGCCTTTATGTCTCCAATTAAGAAACTGGAAGACCTGCTTCTGGGCTCTAGGGAGCTTGTGCATCGGAGACTTTTGTTTTCTTCTTGGTGCCAGTGTTTTGGAAAGCAGGTAGAAGGATGAAGGAGTAGAAAGAAGGAAACCAAATAGACCCACTTCTGAATTCCAGTGAAATTTCTACCACACGTGACTTCAGAGAATTTTCTCTAGGGCTTTGGAGTAGTTGTGCCTTGGTAGAAACCTGGTGTTCTTGGGGGCCGGGGCTCATGGAAGACCTTCCTGACCCTGCCTCTCCCTTTCTCTCCCTCCTCAGCTCCTCTGAGTCTCACCCCTATTAGCTCCTCGCTGGTCTCCTTCTGACATTCTACTTTTTACTTGGCCTGAACCTCTTCTTTCCCAGTTCCCCCCAGCCTAACAGTAGCTCTGTGGTGGCTAACAGAGTAGACACTCAATAAAAATCCATCAAAGGCAGCTGAACTGTTCCAGTGAGCAAGGTTAGCTTCTTCTTCAGGCCAGCGGCTGGCCAGAGCAAGAAGAGCCTGCGCAGCCTAATCCATATTTCAATACAGCTCGCCTAAGGTGAGGGTTTAGACTTTCATTAAAAAAATAAATTTGTTGGTTGGTTGCCTAAAATAGACCCGAAAAATACTAACTAATGAACTCTCAGCGGGCATAACCCTTCCTCAGGCAAAGAGGGGCAAAACCAAGACATCCAGCTTCACTTATAGCAAATCTGTACTTTTAATGCTAAAAATCCCTCCCCCAACTTCTTCTATTTTTCTAGTGTGTTTTGTTTATTATGATCGATTGTGAAAAATTGTACTGTCTTAAAGCCATAGAGCAGCATTTCTTTCTTTCTTTTTTTTATTATTATACTTTAAGTTTTAGGGTACATGTGCACAACGTGCAGGTTTGTTACATATGTATACACGTGAGCAGCGTTTCTTAGCCTGGGTCAGATCATTCTCTGTGGTGAAAGTCTGTGCATTGCAGGATGTATAGCAGCATCCCTGATCTCCGTCCACTCAATATCAGCAACCTCCCCATCCCCTGCTTGTGACAACCAAAAACTTCCCCAGACATTTTCCAGTGTACCCATAGTGGGGGAGAGGGGGAGGCCAAAATCACCCCAGATGAGAACCACTTTAACAGAGACAGCCACAAATGCCAAGAAATTAAACCTTCAAATTAATGTGGCCCATTCACTTAAACTTGACAAATGTCTACAAACAGCAAAGCACATTTGTTGTGCTTCCGTCTGCATTTCTATTCTCAGGAGCAATTATCTACTTAATTAAAATCTTCTGTCTTCATCAGACTCGTTGGTGACACCAAGGTATCAACAAACCCTGACCACCTGGGAGGTGAGGCCTAGAGCAGGTGACGCTCCACTGGGTGGTGAAGCTGTGCGCAGAATTTCATTCACTAGGGGCTATTTCACGACAGCGGGGACAGAAAGCTAAACAGAACTTCTATGTTTCCCAGCCTTTCTGGGGGTGTCAGAGCTGCTATGTTTGAGCAGAACCATCCAAGTTCTGGTTCTTGTTAAAGGAAATAAACAGCACTAGGTGGGGAAGGGGTGGGGAAGGAGGTGGAGAGGTGGGGAGGTGGGGAGGTAGGACCCCACCCTCAGCAAACACGCACACCCAGCAAGTCCCTCCTCATCCTGCTGCTGTTTCCTTGTCCCCAGAATACTGACACCCCTACTATTATTTGGCCTATTTCATAGGTTAGGACCAGGCTGTCTTTGTTTATATGAATACGCCTTGAAAAATAAGAATAATTGTTTTAAAAGTTGAGCAAAGGAAAGGCTTTTTATTTTTTGTCTGGGTCCCATCCTTTGCAGACCCTGGAAGGATACCAGACTCTACAGATGGCATTTCCTGTTTAATCAGTGAAACTCTGATTCAGACAGCTTAATGGTCTATTAGTAAAGAAGGTGTCGCATTGCAGAAGAGAGTTTATCATCTGCCACTATTGATATCTAACAGAGGAGTGATTCTAGCAACATCGCTGAGGACGGATCTCCATGGGTGGATTTTAAAGTGATTTGTATGCATTGGACTTATTGGCATGGTTTAGGGACAGGAAATATACAGTTTAAACTTTATATTTATTTAAACAATGCAATTCTTAAGAAAATGAGTTCACTTTGAGCCTGTTGAAAGAAAGGAGCCAATGCTAGTTAAGGTCATATTGGTTTTATGTAAGAACAAGCATATCTCTCCTTGGCCTAATTGCTTTAAAATGCAATCGAGCTGTGGTTCTCAAACTTGAGCATATATTAGAATTCTCTGGGAGGCTTGTCAAAATCCACATGGTTGGGCTTCCACCCTCACAGGTTCTGCTTCGGTAGGTCTGGAGTGGGGCCTGTGAATTTGCGTTTCTAAACAAGTTCCCAGGTGATGCTGGCACTACCAGCCCAGGTGCCACACTTTGAGAACCATGGCGATGCAGCGGAGATGAATCACGACTTTCAGTTAGCAGTTGCTGTTGCTGCCCCGTCCACATTCCCTTAGCACTCACCTCTACCCCGAAAGGCTGCTTCCAGCATTCCTTGCAACTCTCAACTGCGGGGCTGTTTGGCTGCAGGAATCCCCGGCCTACCTAGAACACATGGAATTGCCCCTGGAAACAGCCCCTAATCGTGTGCAAGCAGGACGGGGTGGATAAATACCCCAGGTTCCTCCTCCCTCAGATGGGATAGTCATGAGCTATCTGCACCTGTCCCAGTACTCCAAGCGTAGGTCCCGCATCAGTGTGGGCTGGTTTTCTCAGCTGTTTATTACCAGCCTGTGATGGGCTAAGTACTGAAATTGAGCACCAGCATTTAGAAACTTTTACAGCAATTTGGAACATGAATTTACAACTGTTGAAGCAAATTAATAATTTTTAAATGGGGCTTATATTTTCTATGGCTTTGTTCCTTTTTTTTTTTTTTTTGGTGTGGGGTGGGGGACAGAATCTCGCTCTGTCACCCAGGCTAGAGTGGAGTGGCGTGGTCTCGGCTCCCTGCAACCTCCGCCTCCTGGGTTCAAGCAATTCTCCTGCCTCAGCCTCCCAAGTAGCTGGCACCACAGGCGCCTGCCACCACACTCGGCTAATTTTTGTATTTTAGTAGAGATGGGATTTCACCATATTGGCCAGGCTGGTCTCAAACTCCTGACCTTGTGATCCTCCCGCCTTGGCCTCCCAAAGTGCTGGGATTACAGGTGTGAGCCACCACACCCGGCCTGTTCCCATTTTTTATTTTACAAAAATATCAACCCTCCATGGCTTGGCAACAGAAACAAATCTTTCACCATAGACCGTTTGGAAAGCACTGTTCTATACCATCTCTGAGCAATCTGAACTTTTGCTGCTTCCAGAAGTTACCTGTTCGAGAGCATATCTGTTCTTCTTCTCCTCCCCCACTCTCCCTTCCCACTCTCCCAGGGGTATTTCCTAAGATTGTCTCCCAAATAGACCATTTGTCTTTGAGTCCTTGTCTCATGGTCTGTTTCTGGGGAAACCTAAACCAAGACACTTAATTGATATAATTTCTTGAAATTCTTCAAAATGAGACTCTCTCTTTCGATATACTTTAAAATTGGGAAATTTCTCATATTTGGGTCTCCAGGTTCTTCTTGAAAATAGGAAAACATAACAACATAGGGTCTTTTTTTTTTCACATGGCAGCTATCAGTTGTAACTGAGCTCCCTTTGGATAAAATGTGACCACTCCAATTTCGCCACTATCCCCACCATTCTCTATTGTTTCCCTGAGTCTATTTTTTCTTGCCAATTATCAGTTGGTTGTATGGTGCTTTTCTCAAATTAGATGAATATCTCTCTTTATCTCAGGCTTTGTAAATAATGGGAACAGATAAATCAAAAGAGCTTCATGTTTTGAGAAAAAATTAGGGAATAGACCTTTCTATGAAAGAGTAAAGAGGATTCCTGTGTATTTAATATGAGAACAGGGACTGTCATCCCTAGCTCTGATTTCTGTAGGAATTTGAGTTTGTGATCTCCTGACTTCAAATTTGGATTTCATCTCCTACCTGCAAGGGGTAGTCAGGTCAAATAGTCAGCAGGCATTTTGAGGGATGCCATGGGGATTGAGTGAAACCAATTTTGAAGAAAATTGGGAAACCTATGGGGAGGGGGTGTAGACAAGAGAGCCTCCCTGTGTCAGAGGATAGAACAGACTGGTATCTTCTCAAGTCCTTTTCTCCCTGATGAGGCCTCAGATGGGGAGACAGACTACTTACTTGGGGTCCCATCCTGTTGCTGTGAACCCTCAGTAACATCATCTAGGGTATTCCCAGCATCCCTTTTCCCCCCCTTTCCTGTAGAGATAGGAGCAATAGCCTCTCTGGGTTGCACAGGACAGGGTGAGTTATTTTGCAGGAACATTCTCTGTAAACGCCACAAATGCTATTTCTTACTCTTGGTAAGTAATGTAAGGAAACATATGCTTCCAAAGACACTGTCTTCTCCAGCCAAGGTCACCTTAAGAGATTATGATATATTCTGAGACAGCATCTAAAGACAACATCACCGGCCCAACCCTTGTTATTTCACTTTCAGAAATACATTTGCATAGGAGCCTGCTCTTTACAGAACCTTTTTACATGCTTCTTTTTGTTCTTTGGATTTTCGTTTTCATTAAGACACAGTTTTAGGTGAAAACAAGAGGAAAAGTCCCCCAATCCCATCACCCTGACGCAGCAGCTCATTTGATTTTTGCAGCTGTCGTGTGTACTTACAGTTTGATTCTTGGGATCCCCCCACCCGACATTCTCTCAGAAATGTTTTCATATCTCTCAGCGTCTTTCTAGTGAAAATCTCTTGTGGGGCACAGGCGGCAGGAGCCTCCGCAAGGCCCAGTCCGAGGCATTTAGGTGGTTTTCCAGTTTGTTTCCTTGTTTGTTTATGCAGCTATTTGCAACAAGGTGCTTGAACATCTTCATGCGTGCATGGCCCGGAGGAAGGGGACCCTCAGGACGAAAGTCCGAGGGCTTTTGAAGCCATGTGAGAAGAACAGCCTCGGCTTTGGGGACTTGACTCATTGTCTGGAATATTATCTCAGAGTGATATTTCCCTGCGTATCATGACCTAGTCTTAGCTCCAAATGACTTGTTTCCAAAAATGCAACCTCCCTCAAATAATGAAAATCTGACACTGCCAAGAAGATTTTTAAAAATATGCCAAGGTCTTACTCCAGAAAGAAAAGGCAGCATCCAGGGAGGAAGGTTGAGGTCACCGAGGACCCAGAGTTGGGGTGCATTCCTTGAAGAGCTTTGGCAGAGCGCCCTCTCCTTATCCCCTCACACCTGCACCCCCACCTACAAAGGTCACAGCCACCTTCTCTACCACAAGGTTGGCTCTGAACTAAAATATCATAAATATAAGTCCTTTTGTTTTCATGTTTCTTGTTCCCAGGAACACCAGTGGTCACTGGAAATCAACATTAAAAGGGCAGAAGTCTCCAGAAACCCAACTCTTTCTGCAGTAAAAGCCTGAAAATTACATTTTGATGCAATTAAGAAGATAGCATTTTAAATATAATTCTATCAATTCAGCTAAATGCTCTCAAACTATAAGATCTGCTCTCTGAAACAAAGAAATCCATCTTTCCAATCAATATAATTACATTTTTAAATGAAATTTTTAGAGTACTCTCTCCATGAGGCATGTCAGTTGTTTCCAAATGCTTGATTAGGTTATTAATCTCTTTTCCCTCCTTACAATGCACTTCAAGAGGCTACTTTATATCAAGTTCATGTTAATGAAACAATTAAGATAATTTAAGATAATCTATCATCTCAAAATATATGATTCCAGATGCCTGAAAGCACCGCCTAAAAGACCCAAGAATCTCATTGCAGAAATGCACCTCCAAAATGGAATTATGTCTTACATTATTTGAAAGACTTAGAACATCTTTCAACTTTAGGTGCTTTTGCCATAGTGAGAGTTACTTGAAGTTCTATGTTTTATTTCTCCCCTTAGGATTTCCTGGATTCCCAGGGGCCTGAATAACCCACAAGAGTAGTTGGGAAATTATATAAGAAAATCTTGGCTGGGCACAGTGGCTCATGCCATAATCCCAGCACTTTGGGAGGGCGAGACAGGTGGATAACCTGACGTCAGGAGTTCGAGACCATCCTGGCCAACATGGTGAAACCCCGTCTCTACTAAAAATACAAAAATTAGTCAGGCGTGGTGGTGGGCACCTATTGTCCCAGCTACTCGGGAGGCTAAGGCAGGAGAATCACTTGAACCTGAGAGGCAGAGGCTGCAGTGAGCGTATGCCACTGCACTCCAGCCTGGGCTACGAGAGTGAGACTGTCAAAAAAAAAAAAAAAAAAAGAAAATCTTTGACTGGGCACGGTGGCTCATGCCTGTAATCTCGGTGCTTTGGGAGGCCAAGGCGGGCAGATCACAAGTTTGAGACCAGCCTGGCCAACATGGCGAAACCCCATCTATACTAAAAATACAAAAAATTAGCCGGGTGTGGTGGCAGGCACTTGTAATCCCAGCTACCAGGGAAGCTGAGGCAGAAGAATCACTTGAATCCAGGAGGCGGAGGTTGCAGTGAGCCGAGATCACGCCACTGCACTCCAGCCTGGAGACAGAGTGAGACTCAGTCACAAAAAAAAAAAAAAAAAAAGAGAAAAGGAAAAAAAAAACAAAAGAAAATCTTTCTGAGGTGAAATAGTGCCCATGGTGATAGCGATCAGGTTGGTGGATTCTTGGCCAGGTGACTCCAAAGATGTGCCAGGAACCTTCTGTGGGGGATGGAAGTTTTAATACTTTTACAAGAGTTGGGCCATATGTTAAAAAGTCATCTCATACAATTTGTAAACTTTGCTGGTCACATGTTATACCATACTTTAAAAGGCTGGGTAAATAAGAAAAAAAAGAAAATGCTGCCACGAAATCATCTGAGAAATAGGATGGAACACATTTGTATGACGGAGGGAAGGACATTTTCATGGAGGCACAAACCAGGTGTGGCAGCCAGGTTCTGTATTTGGGCCCAGCCGCACATGTGTGGGGCCCAGCACAGTGAAAACGTGGCCCCGTTGTTCAACATCGCTAAGAATTTCAGGACAGTGACAGCCTTGAATTCAACCAAGTGTGAGTTCTTGTGAGCCAGAGCTCTGTCTGTCATCCTCCCTCTATCCCCATGACCAAGAAGGAAATGTCTGAATTTCTTATGTGTTCCTTCTTTTATCTTCATTTTTAATTTCAGCCGAATATAATTGCTTGTCACCATGGTTAGTTGTTGCTGCAATTTGTGCCCCTATTAAATGCAAATCGACCTACTTATTGAGCCACTCCTTGGTTTTCAAGGACCTGCAGGGGTCCGTCTCCACTGAGCGCCCTGGGGGTTGTGGGCAGGGGACAGGAGAGTCTGGACTGCACTGAGTTCATCTCATTTTTGCTCTTGTGTCTCAATCCACAGCTTCCAGATGCTTCCACCATAACATTTGGCACCCCCTGGCTTTGAGAAACAGGTGCTCACCTACACCCATGCTGCTTTCCTTTAGGTATCTCCAGAATCTTCCTGGGCTATGCTGTTGACACTTCACCAAACCATTGCTTTTCCAGAGGGCCAGGTCTGTGGGGCTGTTGGGACATGATGGGGGCCTGGGTCCCCTGACTGGTACCCAGGTGGGTCCCGTGGGATCCTCCTTTCCCCAGGGCCATGCTCCTGCTCTTTGCAGCATTCCTGAGGGGAATGACCTACCTTCAGTTCCTGTAGGGCTTGCAGCTGTCAGGAATGCAAGACTTACACATCCAAGCATGAGAGAAGCAACTGGAGATGGCTCGTGATACCGCAGCCCTGACACTATGGCAAGGACCCTGCGCTCCCTTGGCTCCCTCCCGTGTTCCCACTTCACTGCTGCTTTCCATTTCTGGAACCCACGTCCAGCTGCTCTTTGCCCCTGTTGTACCCTCTGCCTGGAACATGAACACTTCTCTCCATTCCCTCCAACCTCGCTCCCCTTGCCTGGGTAACTCCCTTCCTCCACAGGGTGATCTCTTCCTGTGATGCCCAGAAAGGCAGGTCCTGCTGGAACTACTGCCAGTGCACCCCTCACCCTCTGCTGGTGCCACCATTAGCATTGCTTATTGGTCTGCAGGTCCAGTGCCCTCTGTGGGCAGTTAGTTCTATGACAACAGGGACCTACCTTGTTCAACATGACGTTCTACAGCACCCACAACTGTAATGAACATCTGGAGCTGCTCTATAAAATATCTGAATACATGAGGGGTTGAATGAATGAGTGACTGAGTGAATGAATGCCTGAGTGAGAGAATGAATATACTGAGTGAGAGAATGAATGAATGTCTGTGTGAATGAGTGATTGAATGAGTGAGTGAATGAAGGAAGGAATAAATTAGTGAATGTAGGAATAAATTAGTGAATGAGGGAATAAATTAGTGAATGGGTGAATGAATGAATCAATAAGTGAATGGGGGAATGAATGAATCAGTGAAGGAATGAATGAATGAGTGGGTGATGAACGAATGAGTGGGCGAATGAATAAATGAGTGGGTAAATGAATGAGTGTGTGAAGGACTCATGAGTGAACGAGTGAATGAATGAATAAGTGGGCGAATGAATGAATGAGTGGGTGAATGAAAGAAGGAATCAATGAGTGAGTGAATGAATGAGTGGGCGAATGAATGAATAGGCGGGTGAATGAATGAGTGTGTGAAGGAATGAATGACTGAATGAATGACTGAATGAGTGAATGAATGAGTAAATGAGTGAGTGAGTGAGTGAATGAGTGAGTGAGTGAATGAATGAATGAGTGAATGAGTGAATAAGTGAATAAATAAGTGAATGGGTGAATGAATGAGTGAAGGAATGAGTGAATGAGTGAAAGAGCGAGTGAATGAGTGAATAAATTAGGGAATGGGTGAATTAATGAATGACTTAGTCATAATGACTTAGTGAATGAGTGAATAAGTGAATGGGGGAATGAATGAGTGAAGGAATGAATGAATGAGTGGGTGAATGAATGAGTGGGTGAATGAGTGAAGGAATAAATGAGTGAATGAGTGAAAGAATGAGTGAATGAGTGAAAGAATGAGTGAATGAGTGAATGAATGAGTGAATGAGTGAGGGAATGAGTGAGTGAATAAATGAGCAAATGAGTGAGTGAATGAATAAGTGAATATGTGAATGGGTGAATGAATGAGTGAAAGAATGAATGAATGAGTGAAGGAATGAATGAGTGAAGGAATGAGTGAGGGAATGAGTGAATGAGTGAGTGAAGGAATGAGTGAATAAGTGAGTGAAGGAATGAATGAGTCAGCCAAGTCAAGTGACTGCAGTCAGGCATATCTATTTACTAACTGGGGAAAGGTCTCCTATAGATGCAAGAATTACAGTGTTTAATAACTAGGGGTTTGCAAGAGGTGGGATGCAGACAGAAACCAATTCTAAGGCTTTTCAGCATTCCTTCATAGTTTGATCCCTCTCAATTCCAAAGAATTCCTGGAAAATGGACCTGGGGTCATCCTGTAATTACAAAAACAGGAAAGAACTGTACTTCTTAACTCCCAAATATGACAGCAGGGTTCTTTGGAGGAATGCTAAACATTGTCCTACTTGAGAGAAATGAAGTGTACAAAGAGCATGAGCCATGGACCCAGGCAGACCTGCAGTCAGTCATTCAGTCAAGAAACACTTGCTGAACACCTACTGTGTGCATTACTGCATCTGTGTTTAAAAGGGCGGCTGTGTACAAAAGATGGCTCGGTGGAGAGATGGGTTTGTCCCACAGGCTTTGGAGTCAGATTTTCTGGCTTTACCACTAGCTAACTGGGCCTCCACTTTCTCATAGGTAAAGGGAGGGTTGTAATAACATCCACTTCCTGGGTTGCTATGAAGCCGTTAATACACTCAACAGAGCACACAGTGAGCACTCAAAGTAAAATGTGCTTCAGACCAGCTGGTTTGGTGAGTTTCAGGCTTACCCCTGAGCCTTTCTGTGTCTGAACTCTTTCATGGAAGGTGGATAAAAGAGGAGCCCTTCTGAGTGAATTGGAAGCTCACCCATCTCCTTCCCTTTCACTTCAGCCCCTTCCTCTGGGACGACCCTGAGCTCTGGGAAACACAGTTTAGAAATGGCTTATTTCATCATCCCTCCTCACCTTTTGAGTAATCACAAAGACGTAGCCTGTCCCTCCCCAGAGTCTCAGTACCAGGACTCAGTCCCATCCGTCTTGCTCTGGGATTTTCCTATGATGTCCTGTGCAGTAGAGAGAGCCATTTGCAAATGACAAATGTTGGGACAACAAGCAAATGCCCTGGCTGACTTTGTAAGAGGTTAAACAACAAGATGGAAAGAAAGTGGGTCCTCGGTGCCACTGCTGTGTGTCCCTGGATCTAGCTAAACTGAAGTTAGATCCACTTTGGGACTTTTCAGGCTTTACAGGAACCAATAACTTCCCTTAATTGTTTAAGTCAACTTGAGTTTGGTTTTCCATCACTTGCAACCAAAGTAATCTAATGGCAGCAGGCCAACACACCTCTGACAACCCTCCTCAGGTTTCTGCAGCTTTACAGTCCCAAGGGCCCTCGCACAACCACAGCCAGCTCCCTCCCATCCTCCATAAAGCTGCAGGCATCCTTTTCCCCAGGCCCCGGCAGGGCAGAGGTTGAGTAACACGTTCCCATTTTCACCGGCCCGGCCTTTCCTCGGCCCCCCTTCCCAGCAACTTCTCTCCATCCTGTACCTCTCCTAGCTCTGGCCCCGCTCCCAATTTGCCTTTTCCGTCCTGAGCTGGGATTTGGGGGTCACATGAGCTAAGTGTTGGTGTGCTCATTCAGCAAACCACCTCTGAGAGGTTACTCTGTGCCACACTCTTTGCTGAGTGCTGAAAAGGTAACTGACTCAGCCCCTGTCCCCCAGCAGAGGGGATGGGAAACAAGCTGTGCGGTGCCACGTGCACCGACATGCCCTGTCATAAAAGGTGTGCTGGACACGCTTCTAGGCATTTAGCACACATTGAATTCCTCACAGTAACTGCAGAGACGATGAGACTCAGAGATGGGAGGTCCCCATGCAGGGTCACACGGCTCACACATGGGGTACCAGCATGGGCACCCAGGCATATCTGGCCAAGTCCTGAGCCACATGTCTGCTGGGAACCATGGCACCCACTCTTCAAATGCATGGCAACTCAGACGTGTTGGTTTGAGCAAAGGGCAAGGCAGAGTTGCAACCCTGGAGGCTCACACATCCGCCCCTAAACCCTCTCACCTACAGCTGGGTTAAAACAGAGTGCCCACCTCCCCTCTTCCATTGCTGCAGACTCCCCCGCCTGGGGCCCTCAGAACCATGCTGGGCTGCAGAGCAACCCCAGCTCCTCCTGAAATGGGCCCCAACTCAGTCAATTTGCTTTATGATAGCCTTAATCAGTACTGACTCAGGGACAAAATCAAATTAAGTTTCCTCTGTCTGGAGCTTGACAATCCACTGTTTCCAGGGAAAAGCAAGGACTCCATCAGCAATCCCCTCCGGGAGGAATTATTGAGCAGCTACTACGTGACACAGAGCACGAGTCCCCCATGACAGGTGCTGCAGGGCCTCTTGGGTCTGGCCACGCCGAGTCCTGCAACGACTCCTACCAGGTCACATGAGATTTTTTTTTGCTGCAAGAATCTCTGAAAAGATTTTGATCATCTTGCTTTCTCAATTATACAGGATTTTACTCACATGCACAGTCACAAATTACTGTAATTTGTCCTTACCATTTTTTTATAACGTTTTAGTTTGCATTTTAAGACACATCTGTTTTGCTCATTTTGTTCTGACTTAAACTTTATTACGAGGAAAGTGACTACGTTTACTATACTTGAAGTCATCGAAACTTCTAGGTGTGTACTCAAACATTTACTCATTCTACTTTTGCTGTTTTGTTTTTATCTTTTAGAGCCCAAACACTTTTTGAGGACTTTGGGGAAAGCAGGAAGGCCAGACAGGAGTACCTACAAGGGCCAATGGATCCAAGGAGAAGGCCCAGCGAAAGGAAGGACCCAGCAGCTCCCCCTTGCCAGCGCTGGAGACCCTGGCTCTGGGGCCCAGTCCCAGCCCTAGTCCAGCAGCGATGGGCAGTGTATCAGTCAGGGGCACTGCTCACCTCCCTCTGGACCCAACCGCCATGAAGGCCAAAGCCGAGCCCCCACGCAGGCCAGCTCACACCCCATTCTGCCATGTCTCGGGCTGGGGCGAATTGTATTGATAGAATATAAAATGTCAACGTGAAAAAGAATGCCCTGACTTTTTTCATTTGACCCTTTCGCCAAAGCAATAGGAATGATATAACAATATAATGATTTAATAATTAGACCCAGGACACATGTGGTCTTCATTATTGCAATGATTACTTTTCAGTAACATGAGGAAAAACATGAATCTTAAAGTAATTCTCAATAATTAAAGTCAACCATTCCCTAAAGAGCGGCAGCTGTGTTTGGAAGAGATTTCTGAGAAATCCTGATAATACAGTCCTAGGTATTCAGAGCAGCTCTGGGGGCCAGGGTGCCTTTCAATAGGAACCAGGGTGGCACACTGCATTGTTTTGTTTTGACGAAGCGAAATACAACGGAGTTCCCAAATGTGTTCATTTATTACAACCCAGCTGTGACTGAGCAGGTTGGGGCCCAGAAGCATCTTCCATTATGCCCTCGGTGCAGAGGGCTTTTTGGTTCTCTTATTTCAGCTACTTTGGGGTCACTGGGCCATCCATTCATTCTTAGGTTCCATGAAGCTAAATTAGTTTAATTTAGCCTGAGCTGAAATGAGAAAGTGTGCCCCACAGTAAAGGGCAGGAGAGACTGAGCGCAGACTCATTCCTGGACTTGAGTCATGAGGTCTGTCCCCTTCCTTCCAGGTCTCCCACCCCAGACCAAGCCATCACCCTCTCTCCCCTCTTACTCTCCCCCTCCCACTGCAGGTCATTCTCCACCCAGTGGGGGTGGGGGGGTGGGGTGAGCTTTCTAAAGTGGAAATCAGACCTTCCAACAACCCCCAGCACACTGGGCGCTTAGTGTTGGATCCTGACTCCTCCCCCAAAATTCAGGGACCTGACCTGGGCTTGCCCACACCCCGTCCCCCTCCCCAACCCTCCACTGGGTCTTTGCAGCAGCTGTTCCCCAGGCCCCAAACTCATGCCCTCCTCTCCTGGCCAAGCGCCTTCTTCTGCCCAGCTAGGTTTAAGCCCACACGCCCCCTCCTCCCCAGGCAGCCTTCCCTGAGCAGCCTGCCTGAAGCATGGCCTAGTCACCCCGACACTGTCCTGTGCTATTTCAGCTGAGGTCCTAACCCCTGCCTGTACGTCCTTTCCATTCTTTCAAATGCCTCCTCCTTAACATCCTGGCCTCCTTGGCCAATGCCATTTCCCAGCCCATAGGACGGTGTCAGCACAGAGGAAGTCTCCATGTATGAGTGAGCAGAGCCATGTGGGGCGTGCAAGAGAGGGTCCCTGGGTGAAAAGGGAATTGTCTACGAGACTGGGGGAGGGAGGAGGGAGCCGTGCCACCGGCCAGGGCCCCCAGGTAGGCTGTGGTGTTGGAACTCACCCCTGTCAGCTGGGGTCGGTAGGGAAGGCCCAGACCCTGACCTTGCCTGTGCCTGGCAGCCTCCGCAGTTGGGAAGGGCAGAGGCTAAGGGGGGCTCTGCAGAGGCCAACAGAGGGCATCAGCAAAAGTGCCTCTCCCCAGTAGAGAAGGACCGGAACCATCGCTCGTCTCAGGAGGCATCCTGGGTTGAGTGCTACAGGCCAGCCATGGGCCCAGAACTCTGGTCCTCATGTCCCTGAGTGTTTGTCACACCCTACAAGGTGGTAACTGTGATCATCCCTGTTTCCTGGGTGAGGAATGTGTGCTTTGGAGAAGTTGAGTACTTGTTGAGGTCACTGAGCTAGCAAGTGGCAGGCAGGACTCGAGCCCAGGTTTATGTCTGACCTGAGTCCCTTCTCCTGAAGACTTCTCTGGGGGGATTTGGGCAGGCAGCTGTGACAGGTCTGGGGGATGGTGTGGAAAGCTGGGGTCTGAGGACTTTGCAGACAGATTAGAACTGGAGAAGGACACTTCATGCTGCCAGAAGAATGAACACTCCCAGCCAGGCTAGACGGCTGTGAGGTCATGGAAGTATACGGCTGCAGAGAGTCTTTGCAGAGGCCCTCATAGGGCCCCCGGTTGGAGGCCACACCCACACAGGGAAAGGGGCCCCTCCTGCCCTGCTCTGGGTCTCAGAGCCAGTTGCTCATTCTCCCGGTCTCCTTCATTCTCCAACCAAGCCTCTCAGCAGCTGGCAGCCAACCTGGCCACATCTGCAGTGATCACAAACCACGTCCAAGATCATCTGACTTGTAGGAAATCTAAGGACAAAGGCTGGGGCCCCTGACCCTCCCAGCACCCCCACCCCTCAGGCAGAGACCCTTGGAGGGGCCCAATCTCCCAAGATCACCAAGTTCATTGCCACACAGCCTGGCCAAGAGCAGAGGTCTTCCCAGCCAGGCACACCCTGTCAAGTCATAAAGACTTTACTGTATATATTCCAGACATAGTAGGAAGAAATTCAGGTTTTTCCACCCCAACAAAGTACTGTGGATTATTTGCAAGAAGTCTGGGAAATTCCAGAAGTCTGTTTTCAAAAGACGCCCACTTGGCTGCCCAGCAGTTTGAGAATAATCCCTCATTCAGGTATGGAAGAAGATATATTCTGTTGAAATTGCCAGACTCCATGCTCAGTTCCTTGAAAGAGCTGGAGATGGAGCAACTGCCGACCCCAGATCCCACTGCTCGGCCACTGTCCCCTAAGCTGCCCAAAGGCTGGCCCAGGTTGGGGAGCCCACTCTTCCCAAGTCACCTGGCCCCACCCAGCACCTGCCTTGCATTGGCATCCACTAGTCCTGGCATCTGCTTTGCATGACTTTAATTCCAGTTTTTCTCAGCTTCAGCAGCTCCCCTTCCTCCCCCCCTGTAATGTGCCTTGGCCCCCGCAAGTAAACTCTGAGATCAAATTGAAATTCCAATTCATGGACGTAAATTGTCCATGTGATTTGAGTAAGTGGGACGAGACCCAGGGCTGGTTATTTTTCCTGGATTCCTAGACGGGGTTATTTACATGCTGGAAGGCACTGGTTGCATAACTGACTGTTGTTCTTGGATGGGCCTATTCGTTGCTTCTGTGTTGAGGGCAAGTGAAACAGGACCACGAGGGAAAATTGGTGCCTGAATTAAGATAATTTGTCGGTTGTACCTAGAAACTATTTATAAAGATATAGAAGAGAATTTGTAAAATATACAAGTATAAGAAAATCTGAAAAAGAAATCCTGTCTTCCCATATAATGTAGACTAAAACTAGGGACAATACACCGAATAGTTAAGAAGATCCTTATGGTAGATCATTTTAAACATGTAATTATAAATGTCACTCTAAGAATTTTATAATTTAGGTGTAATTGTTCCAGTCCTAAAACTTTTTTGTTCTATGAAATAATTTTTTATTTAAAACATTTTAAATACAGAAAAGTTAAAAGATAATAAAACAAACACCTGTGAATCCTTAACTGAAATTTGACGGCTGTTAACATTTCTTCATATTGTTCCAAGAATTATTTTAAACTAGAGAAATAGAATTTTCAGATCAAGAAAATTTGATGCTATTTATGATCTAACTTTGGACCACCACTCAAAATCAACCTGTGCCATGAACTTAAATATCTCTGTGTGTGTGTATACACACACATACGTATACATACATATGTATGTATGTATTCCAAATAACATAGGGTAGTGGAGAGCAAATATTTTTCTGTAAATGGCCCGCTGAGAAACATTTTCGGCTTTGCGGACCATATGGTCTCTGTTGCAACTACTCAGCTCTGCCACTGTGTGTGAAAGCAGCCACATACGCTATGTAAACAAATGGGTATGGATGTGTGCCAATAAAACTTTATTTACAAAAACGGGCACCGGATGGTACTTTGCCAGCTCCCATTATAGAAAATCATTTTGTGTGTGTGTTTAAATTTATATCAACAGAGCTGCAGTTCATTCATCTTAACTGCGAATTAGAGTTCCCTCTATGCAATATCTCATTTTATTTAGCCAGTCCTTTATTGATGAGCATTTAGTTTCCACTGATATTTTTAAAAGACCCTTAACATAACCAAACAGGTTAGCTGAACTTGACATAGTCTAGCTGGATTGGAACTACACCCATAAACTCTTAAGTTGTTTCATGTAAATTCAAGCTGTGGAGGACTTGCTGGGAATGTGATGAGCTTGAACCTGAATGTGGACCTCATTGCATATTGTTCATCAAATTCTGGCAAGAACTAAAACTTCCGCCTTTAGTTATCCAGATCCTTCTCTCAATCTCTGTTTCTTCATTTGCCTTGAAGATTTGGCAGAGTGCTTGCCCCAGATAGGTGGGTTACAGGTGGGTTCTGGCCAAGAATCTGAGGTTACAAACTCCAACACCTTAGAGCGGCGGGCAGGAGGAAATGAGGATGGATGTGGGCTGGGGTTGACTGTCAATGGAAAAGCACCTGCCCTATCCAGCCATGTCTTACTATGAGCACCACAGCCATTGTTGACAGATTTAACTTTTCCAGAGAAGTTGTATATCTGGATTGTAACACGAATTCTCTCCATTTTCAAATGCAACTAATTCAGTGCAAGGAAGGAAGGAGGGAAGGAAGGAAGGAAGAGAAGAAGGAAGGAAGGAACTGGAGATAGGGAGGTAGAGAGGGAGGGATCACTCTGGCATCCTATGGAACATATCTGGCCCTAGTTTTCAAACTCCAGAAGAGAATAGGAACAAGGGATTGTCATGTAGAGGTCACAGAAAAGCCTTCTTCTGGAAGGGATCTCAGGGAAGGGAGCGTTGGTTCGGCACCTGTTCCCACCCCATCCACCTGGGCAGGCCTATGAGCCTCACAGCTGAGCCACCAGCTTCCTGTCCATCAAGCATGGCTGAGGATCCTCATGTTGCTGTCCGATTGACAAAGATGGGGAAGCTTTGGACAAAGCAGAAAATAGGTGTTATTATCATTATCCTTTAATACCTCTGAAACCTAATGTAAGGCTTTTTCTTCCAACAAAGCCCCATCTGCTTGGTTTTAGGGTGTGAGCTCGTTAATGCCTGCTACCATATGTTGATAGGATGCGGATTCCTTCGTTAATTCCACTGGGCCGTATTCCTGGAGCATGTTGAGTGCATGACTTGTTATGGATCCAAGAAAGACACTCCTTGGCTTTCTTGTAAGATGTTTATTAGAGCAAGTCCTGCCCTTTCCCCAACCTCCAATAAGTTATTTCTTCTCATCTCCCTACTGCCCTCCTCAATTCGGAGAAAATATTTTTGCAATAATTTCCCACCATTTCTCCTTCTTTATTTTTAATTTCACTGGGGTCCTGGCCAGCTGTGCAGTCCAGCCATCTTCCCAGTCTTTTAGGAGCATCGTTTTATGTATTTCTACCAAGATCCAAAAAAATGAAACAAATCCTCATATAGAATGCTGGGCTTCCCAACAGCTGGCAGGAGGTGTTTTCCTGCATGATTTCTCGCTGCTCTGAAGCCTTCTTGAAGAAGCTGGGGCTGTCTGGCGGTGACCACGTGCAGAAAAAGCCTAGGATATCTCCCTCTCCTCAGAGCTGACCAGAACAGTTTCTTCCAAGGATCCTGGATACACAGCCCAAGCAGGAGGGACAGCAACCTTCCAGAAAGACCCAGGTGGACTCACCACAAGGCTAATCACAACCTAATGCTAGAAAAGCAGAGAGCTGGAACGTGTTGCAGCCTCGATGGGCAGACTAAAATCCTCCTGTCCCACCACTGCCACCATCTCCTTCCAGAACCCCAGGCCCTGCCTCCTTCCTCTTGTTCCTCTGTCAGCTGCTCCTCTCAGGGTCCTTATAGACCAACTGGATAGATCAGGATGAAAAGTAAACTCACAGAAGAAATAAACTTGCCAGAATAGTTATCCCAGTGTCAAAAACTAAGGCGATACCACTTTCCAGTTACAGGCCTGGCTCTGGCTTAGGAAGGGTAAGAGAGAAGTGAATCAGGTAGAACAGAAAGAGCGGTGGAACAGCCACACCAACCTCTTTCACAGTTTCACTGCTTGCGGCTCTCCAGGGCTGGGAAGCTACCAGGGAAGAGCAAGATGCAAAAGCCAGCCAGGTGGGCTTTTTATTCCATCTGCAGTGTCATCCCCAGTCATGTCAAACAGGAGAGGACAGTCACAGACTCCGAACTGGCATTTCACCCAGTACATGCCAACCTTTTAGTTGAGGTGGTGCAAGGCTGCAGGACTTGGCAACCCCAGATCTAAGTCCCGTCTGTGACATTGGCTGGGTGGCCATGAGGCGAGCGACTTCTTTCACCTCTTGAGTCTTCAGTTTCCTCCTCTGTAAAACAAGAATCTCAATAGTGTCCACTTCAAAGGTGGTTGTGAGCAGGGGGCTGACCCAACGATGAAAGAGAAAGGAATGAATGAGTCTGAACACTGCCCTGGTGAGAGCTGCTGCTGCTGCTACTGTTAGAATCCAGGGCACTAAATGACTTGGTCTGTCATGAGGGGAGCTGGAGGCAAAGCCTGGGCTCTAACCTGGATCTGCAGACGTCCAAAGCAGGCTCATGGGGCTAGGACGTTCATGGAGCCCCTCCTGCACAAATCAAGGTCCATCCAGGGGATGGTCTGGATAGACGGTCTCCACGCCTACTCCAAGGAACCCATCCTGAGTTGGGATGAGACAGTGAGACGAAGAATTCTTCCCCACAAAGATAACACCAGATGTGAGGTCAGGAAACATGACCCATGACCGGGTGAAAGGAAGAAGTGTGCCTGGAGCGTCTCTCTAGAACCCAGAGTCACCTTGGCCCTCCGTCACTCATCAGCTCTCCCTGGCTCTGCCTGCAGAACAAAGCCTGGATGGCCCAAGGCAGGGTTTGCTCTCTGCCCTGCACAGTGCTTGGCATATAGTGGGTGCCCAGTGGATGTGGGTGGAAGGAATGAACAAATGACATTCTCTGGGTGGCTTTCAAGACCCCCAGCATCTATTCAAACTTGTCTCCACTTCACCTTGGCTAAAACCACAGGACACCCCTCCCCAGTGCCTGCTCTCCTGGGGAGCATCTCCCCTACCTAAGACCTTCAGCCACTCTTTGCACTGGACCACACCAGTGGCTGCCATCTCTCTCCTCCCTGAAATCTACAAGTGGTGTTGTCCAGTGCCTTTATTTGGGATTATACTCTCCACGATTCTGCATGATCCCGGGGCCCCAAATATGTAGACACCCTGTCCCAGATTGCTGTGACTACCACGACCCCAGGCACAGCAAAGAACCCTCTTCTCCAGAATCCAAGCTGTACTTTTCCCTCTTTGAACATCTTTTTGGGAGGATTCTGTCACTGGGACCCTCTGTAACCTACACTGTCATTTTTTCTCTCATTTTCTCACCATCTTCCACATGCCTATTTGCAAGATTTTCTTCTCTTCTGTCATCAGTTACCCAATTCCTGGCTGTTCTGGCAATATCTTGACCATGCTGGAAGCCTGCTGGTCAAGGTCAAGCTACCTTTAGGAACGCTGGTGGCTCCCAGGTCCTACCACACAATAAGCATGCTCTGGAACACAAACAGGAGGCTGCAAGAGCAACAGGGAACAGCAAGGAACGAGGCACGATCATTCTACAGACAACTTCGTGGTTATCCTTGGATTGAGCTCTGCCACGTCTCAGCATCTGAGGCCACCTGCAGAGCATTTGATGGAAAAAGCATAGGCGGTCTCTGAAACCTTCAGACAAGAGGCGCCATCCAAATCATTTGTGACTTTTATTCTTCAATGTTTAATTGTACCTCCTCTGGGATAATATGGCCAATTTTTGAAAAACAACCATAGCAATAAACTTCCCATAATTTACTGCCAGATTAATAGTTTTGTAGTCAAGCTATTATTGTTTCAATAAGAAGAAGAGAAAAAGAAAAACATGTGAAGAGGCTCCGTATGTTCCAGGGTGAGCTCATCAAGGCAGCCCGCTGGACATGCTGGGCAGGGAAAGCAGCCAGCGCGCCCCAGATGATGGGACCCTGGGGTCTCACGGGGAGGGGAGACAGGACCCTCGGCTGGGTGTTTGCCATCTACCCCTCACCCCACCAGGAGCAGCCTGAGCACAGGGGTCTCTGAGCTGCCTGGGTAAGACTCTCTAGATAGGTAAAGGAGAAATGTATTCTGCCCATGAAGGCAGGTAACATGGTCTTCCGGGAAACTCTACCTGCCTTTGGGTCACTCTTGGACAAGGACATTAGCCAGTGACACATCCATGATTTTGCCCCCTCTAGAACTGGGCAAGGGTTCCTAGTGGCAGGGTGGGGACAGGGTGGGCTCTGAGCCATTGGTTGACAAAACATTGCCCTCTGATGGCTTTATCTGGTGTCTCATGGCTTCTCCTCATCTCAGGTTTTACAACCATCATACTAACACAGCACCTTGAAAATTCAATGACACAGCAAGCCACGGAAAGACACACAGAGAACCGTAAAAGCATCTTGCTGGCCTGGCACAGTGACTCACACCTGTAATCCCAGCACTTGGGGAGGCTGAGGCGGGTGGATCATCTGAGGTTGGGAGCTCAAGACCAACCTGGCCAACATGGTGAAACCCTGTCTCTACTAAAAATACAAAAATTAGCAGGGCGTGGTGGCGTGCGTCTGTAATCCCAGCTACTCAGGAAGCTGAGGCAGGGAAATTGTTTGAAGCCAGGAGGTGGAGGTTGCAGTGAGCCAAGATCGTGGCACTGCACTCCAGCCTGGGTGACAGAGTGAGACTCCATCAAAAAAAAAAAAAAAAAAAAAAAAAAAAAAAAAAAGCATCTTGCTAAGTGAAAGAAGCCAGTTTGAAAAGGCCACATGATGTGTGAGTCCAACTACATGACATTCTGGAAAATTCAAAACTATAGAGAGGTCAAAAGATCAGTGGTTGTTAGGAGTTCAAGGGGGAGGGAGGGACGAACAGGTAGAGCTCAGGAGATGTTTAGGGCAGCGAAATGACTCTGAATGATCCTGTAATTGAGGGCACATGACATTATACATTTGTCAAAACCCATAGAATGTACAACACCAGGAGTCAACCCTCACATAAACTATGAACTTTAACTGATAATAATGCATCAATATTGGTTCATCAACTGTAACAAGTGTAGCACACTAAGGCAAGATGTTAATAATAATAGGATTAGTGGGGGAGGGGTATGGGGCATGTGTGGGAACTCTGTGCTTTCTGTTCAACTTTTCCCTAGATGTAAAACTGCTCTAAAAAACCCAATCCTAGGGAATGTGCTTCGAAGCAAGATTCATCCCTGTCCCTTCCACTTCCCTGTGAGTAGCTCTTGTCTGGATCACCATCACCCCAACATCCTAGCCATGGGCCTCACTGGCTCTGCAGAATGCAATCATTCCCCAACCCTCTGAATCCGTCTCCACCTGCTCCCTCCATCCTGTGACTTCTCCAATTCAGGCACCACCCTCTCCTATCAGCCATTGTATTTCACCTCCTAGTGGGCCTTCAACTTTCCTGCTTTGGTCTAGCACGGTAGGAGCCTGCTCAGAACCCACCAAGCACAGGCCTTGCCGACTACTTGCCGGGCACACAGGGCTTTTCATGGTGGGGCCGCATGTGCCCACCTGCGCCTCTCCCTGCTTCTCTCATGTGGCCTTCACAGATGCCCCTGCCCTCCCAGCCCGAAGCTCTGGCACCAAGCATGACGTATCACGCACCATTTAGGTGACCACCTCTCTCCATAGATAGTGAGCTCCGATAATGCCTAGGTCTGGTCACTTTCACATTCCGGCCCTGACCCCCTACTCCCTGAACCTTGGGGATTGGCAATAAGTCCCACTGCAGTATTTGTTGGAAGAATTGCAGCTTGCCATCATCAAACCTAACATTCTAGACCCATGGAGTAGCCGAGTCTCCATGCTCCTCACCCAGAGGACAATTTGTATACTAGCGCCAGTGACTTAGAAAGCTACATTAAGCATCTTTGCAATTCCACCATGGTTTGCTCCTCTGAGAACATATTTAATTACTGGAATGTACATCTCATCTCTCATTCTTCCTTCCCTGGCCCTCCCATCCCATGATTAATGTGAATCTGTCTCGCTGTAAAATAACCACGTCTCACTCTAATTAAGTTCTGGTCCTTTGTAACCTGGGTTTGAATGTTCAGCTTAAGAATTTCTCTACAGCTTTCTAGTGATCCAATGGTGGGATTTCTTCATAACTGTATTAATGTTTCAAATGTAGCCTTTAATAAAGAGAGATTTGGTTTTAAAAATCATTCACCCTAAGAACAGGCAAAGTGTTCTATGGTGATACAGGTCAGAATGGTGCTGGGGAGGTTCTGGTGGAAAGGAGGCACATAGGAGCCTCTGGATCACAGACGTAATGTTCACCTTGATTTGAGTCTATGTAGAGGGCTGAATAACAGCCCCAAAGGTGTCCATGTCCTAAATCTAAACCCCGAACCTGTAGGCATGTCACCTCACATGGCAACAGGGACTTTGCAGATGTGATTAGGTTAAGGATCTTGATATGGGGAGATCCTCCTGGATTATCTGGGTGGGCCCAATGTCATCACAAGGAGCCTTATAAGATGGACACAGGAGGATCAGAGAGAGAGGAGCATTTAAGGATGCTACACTGCTGGCTTGGAAGATGGAGGATGGGACCATGAGCCAAGGAATGCAGGTGGCACCTGGACACCGGAAAAGGCAGGGAAACAGATTCATCTCTAAAGCCTCTGCAGGCATGCACTCCTGCTGACACCTTGATTTTAAGACTTCTGACACCAGAACTAACAACAAATACGTTTGTGTTGCTTCAAGACACTGTTTGTAATTTTTAACAGCAGCATTAGGAAACTAACCCAGAGTGTCTATATGTAAAAACACACTGACATACACACTTAAGATTCTCACAATTTGCTGCATGTCAGGTCAGATCTTGACTTCAGCACTACTGGCCCTAGGGGCCAGGTGACTCTGTTGTGGGGGGCTGTCCCATGCATTGGACAGTGTTTAGCAGCGTCCTGGGCCTATATCCACTAGATGCCAGGAGCACCCACCTTCCCACCCAATTGTGACAACCAAAAATGTCTCCCGATGTTGCCACGTGTTTCCTGGAGGGCAAACCACCTCCCTTGGTTGTGAACCAGTGCCATATGAGTATCATTCTTCATTATAAAGAAATGTTTAATAAATGCCATGTAAAATAAACAAAATAAAAACTTTAATCCTACCCTAATCAGAGCAACCATAGAATATGCTTACTTTTACCCAAGACACAGACAACCCTGCTCCTTCGAGGAAAGCTTTGAGAGGAGTCTCTTGGCATTATCTCAAGCAGCATCCTGAAAACACCCTGGTTTCCCACGTGTGGGGCAAGGGCGGAGAGTGGCATGCAATGAGGATGTGCCAGTCTCTGTAAGAGACTCGGAGTGCCCTGGGCACACTGAGGCACTGCAGGTGTGGGAGCTGGCCAAGGACAGGCTGCAGAGGCCCCACTCGCCCTGGGTTCTGCCATGTTAAATGGAAGTGCATAAATTAGACAGAACTCTGCCTGGGGCTGCTGAAACCAGAGCCCTGCTGAGTGGGGCACCTGGGCCTGGACAATGTGAGGCCCATACAAGATGCTGAAAGCTCCCAGGTGGCAACTTGGAGGTGGAGTGTGGGTGGCTGATTAGCTGGAAGGAAAACAGAGTAGAAGGGACAGCTTTTGTTCACAAGAAGTCTCTGCCTGGCCATTTCCCTCCAGTTCCACATACAATGCCTCTTAACCCCAATCCTGGACGAATTCTCAGGAAATCTACCTTCCCCAATTACCTAATTGCTGTTAAATGATGTTTGAAGAGCTCAAAGAGGCCAGGGCCAGGGCTGACCCCTGAGTTAATTCTGCCTGCTCCCATCAGGGGCCACCTCCTTTGCTAGAGTGAGTCGTGCCTCCAGGGCCTCACGGAGGGTGGGAGGAGGGAGGTGAGTGTGGCTGGCTTCGCTCAAACGGCCACCTCCAAAGGTCTCAGTGCATTCCCACTTGATGTGGGGTCAATAAGGTCACCTGAGAATTCAAAGGGGAGTAGATGCCAAGGGTCTGGAAACCTGGAGTCAGAAAGCAGCTTGATGCCTTGGGTGACAGCCTTGCAAACAAGGTCCAGCAGTTTCTGGATCATTCGGGTCCCTTCCACAAAGCAGCTCAAGATGGCACTAGAACGCTTTCCCAGGCTGCAGGTGATCTGCGCTGCAGGAAGAGATTCAATCTCATCTGAATTTTGAGGACAAAAGAACTGTTTATCACGGTTTAGGGTGTAAGCCAAGTGCTGAAAACAGGACTGTGGCCCCAGGTCTTGCCTGTATGAGAGAAGCCCATTTCCCCCTTTTGTTTAAAAATGAGTGGGGTCTATCTTCACGCACCTTAGCAAGTCAGCAAAATGCTGCAAAGAGAATAACCCTTTCATTTGTGTTCCCAGGCACTTTACTCCTGAGTGCTAACTGGTAAAGAAAATATTCTATCCCTCTGAAAGGGGCTTCAGGAAGGAGGAGCTCCAGGGAGAGGAATTTGGGGTCGGACTCTTGCAGGACACGGTGGTAGCAGCTGGTGGCTTACTGGTGTTTACTGATGAGGCTGTTTCTCCCTCCTCCTTCCAGGCAGAGATTTAATGTACAGAACGGCCCAGCTGTTGAGAAGGCTTTTTGCAAGGTATTTAACAGACGGTGGTCACTGTCCAACATAGCAGGATCAAGGAAAAAAAATAAAAACAGACTCTTGCAATTATAAAACCTACAGCACCCTTGGTAATCCGGCATGAAATTTTGCCATCTGTGCCTTACTCTGTGAAGCAGCTAGACGCCCCGCTGGGCTCCTTGGTGCCATTCCTCCTTCTTGAAAGAGGTCCCTGACACGGTCATGAGAGCTCCAGCATCTAGAGGCTTCTGCCCGAGTCCTGTCTGGTGGGAGAAGGGAAGAAATCGGCCCTATCCAAGTGTTTATTATTCACACTTCTTGGATTATTAAGCGTTAAAATATATGAAAATGCTGATGTTCTTTTGATGATCCAAGAGTGTGAGGTTTAGACAAAAAGCCTCTATTGAGTTTCGCCCGTGCCCCCCGATACCAGATCGGTAGGGTGGGGTTTTCTCCGACTGCTACTTTGGAAAGTTCTTCCAAATCATTTAATTCAGGGAACCAAGAGGTCCCAACACCGTGTGCTGTGCATGCAGCCTTCTTACAAGGGATCTCTCGAGCATTCAACAGGATGGTCTCTGCCCAGGTGGAGAGATGAGTGTGGGGGCTGGCAGGGATGCACACAGGTCAGTGGGGCACACAGTGGGCCACGGAGAAGCAGAAGTTCCTGCACAGACAGTCCCGGGTGCCCCTGAGTGGGTCCCTGAATCTCTCTCTGTCAGTCTTTCCGTCTGTGAAATGGGGCTAATGATACCAATTCCTGCCTCAGGGATCCTCAACCTCTGTCCCCAGAGGCCAGCAACTCCCTCCAGCTGTGACAACCAAAGATGCCTCAAGACATCGCCAGACACCCCCGCCCTACCTGGAAAGGTGTTCATGGGGATTCCACAAGTGAATACAGGCAAAACCCTCACAACGGTACCTTGCACGGGAGGTGCTTTTAGAAAATGTTCTCAGAATTGAAGTGCAAAGGAGGCCTCACTCTGAGGATGGACAAGACTCGAAAGCTGCCTGCTGCTCCTGCCACTCGGCAGGGCCCGTGGCTCGCTACTTCCAGATAGTGGTGGAGCCGCACAGCCCCAGCTGTTCCCAGGACCCTTATTTTTGCTCGGTGTCCACCATGTCTGATGGTCACAGTGCCAGGTGTCAGGCTACGCTCTCATTCTTCCCAGGTGCCCAGGGCAAAGTTGTTCCCCCTCAACAGACGTCAGGTTTCGGATGATCTGCCAGGGGCTGTGGGCCACCAGCCCTGTTCTCTCTCTGGCCAGTTCACATTCAGGGGGAGGGACGTTCTTTCCTGACATTGGCCTCTTCTGGGGAGCTGAGGACACCCTTGTTCTGGGCCTGGTGATGGCACTGCAGAAACACTGGCATCTCCTTAACAAGGCCTGGCTTCCGCCCAAGGGCACACAGTGACACTGTGCAAAGTCTTTCTGCCATTCTAAGTGCAATGTAAACTCCTTCTGCAATAACAATAACCCAGGAACAAAATGCTCCCCCAATTAGAAACATCAAGCCATTCTCTACATGGCCTTGGAAGAAGCAAAGTTGGAGGTAACGGGGCCTAGAAATCCCTCAATGGGCCCAGAAATCCCTCAACGGGAAGGGTCTGAAATGGCAACTGGAGATGGGGCCCCTGAGGCCAGCTGCAGCCTGGTGACAAGGACGGGAAGGAGGAGGCCGGCAAAGGAGGAGAGGGTGGGGGAAGACGCTTGGCTGGGCCAGACGGTCCTCACTTCTGCTTAGGAGGCTATATCGGCATGTTTGGTAAATACTGTCTGTGGGCAAAGACGTGTGGGCCCTTCCAGAAGAGGGCCGTGGCATTTGCCACCCTTTGGCAATGCAATTTAGGAGTTGAATTATGAAGCCCCAGATGGAGCCACAATTTGTCATCTGCAGCTTCTCTGGAAAAGTCAAAAGATCTGGCAATGCTGGCTGTGTTCCCATGCGGTGGAAGGTGGGCGTAGGGGGCTTGGGGGAGCTGAGAGTGCTGGTGCAGCTCTGGTCCTGGGGCCAGGGACCAAGGAGGGGCCCTTGATCCGGGCAACAGTGAATGTGTACCTGATGGCTCCAGACACAAGAGGAAGTCGGTTGCCAAAAGGTAGACACTTTGAGGCATCAACTTCCCATCATAATTTCAAAGTGAATCCATGAAATGGGGTAATAGAGTGACAGCTGGAGATGATGGGTGTCTCATGAGGGGACCCTGCATGCTTATCTCGGGGGGCCTCCTGCAGTCCCTGGAGCCTGAACACTGGGGTGGGTGGAAATTAAACATTAATCAGCTTCTTCAGGGGTAGTTTACTTGCGGAGCCAACATGAATTTCTTGGCAATTTTTTCTCACTCTCAACAGAGATTCTCATTGCCTCTCAAACAGCTGCCTTTTAAATCTACTTTCTTTTTTTAAATTTTATTTTATTTTAGGTTCCAGGATACAAGTGCAGGACATGCAGGTTTGTTACATAGGTAAACGTGTGACATGGTGGTTTGCTGCACCTACCAGCCCATCACCTAGCTTAAATCTACTTTCCAAAGTGTCTCTCTCTCTCTCTCTCTCTCTCTCCTCTGTCTGCCCCTTACCCCATCTCTGTCTCTTCCTCATTTTTTCTGCAGTAACCTCATTAAAAGAACTTGAAAATGATGTCAAGTTTTTTAAAAAAAATTAATAACGGCTGTATCTCAATGGCAACTCTTTATGAAATAAAAAATTAATATTACTAATAATATAAACCTCCCTATCATTTCATACAGGTGCCATTTGGGGTTTATAACCCAAAGCAGCAGTCCTCAACCTATTTGGCACCAGGGACTGGTTTCATGAAAGACAATTTTTCCCCAGACTGGGGAGGGTGGTGGTTTCCGGATGATTCAAGCGCATTATATTTATTGCGCACTTTATTTCTATTATTATTACACTGTAATATATAATGAAATAATTCTCCAACTCACCATGATGCAGAATCAGTGGGAGCCCTGAGCTAGTTTTCCTACAACTAGATGGTCCCATCTGGGGATGATGGGAGACAGTGACAGATCATCAGGCATTAGATTCTCATAAGGCGTGTGCAGCCTAGATCCCTCGCCTATGCAGTTTACAATAGGGTTCGTGCTCCTATGAGAATCTAATGCTACTGCAGATCTGACAGGAGGCAGAGCTCAGGCAGTAATACCCGCTCCCCTGCCACTCACCTCCTGCTGTGCAGCCTGGTTCCTGATGCATCAGGGACCAGTATAGGTCAATGGCCTGTGGATTGGGGACCCCGACCCAAAGGGACCTTCCTCCCTTGATTCATTCTGTCACCTATTATCAGTCAGACATTTTCCTTCCTGGTTCATCAGTGGCTGAGTTGCTTGTTGCTTCCCAGGTGAGGAGACCGTGCATCCACTTCTTGTTTCCTCCTACGTCTGCCGTGTCCTCCTCACTGTGTGCACGATCAGAGAAAGTTCTGCCTGTTGCTGCCAAACTTCCTATGCTAATGAGGACTTGGACCGCATGTACCTAGCAGGTACCCAGCAGTCGATAGGGTCTGGGAAATCTCTTCTTGCCATCTGAATGTGCTCCCTCACAATGAGTTATGCCTGATGAAGCGCAGAGGACAATTCAGCTGCAAAATATAGGGCTGTTTGTTGTGTGAGTGAACTTCCTGCATCGCCATTTTTAAAGACGCCTATGAAGCATGTCAGGGAGCATGGAAAATACTGCAGTTTGTTATAAACGTGTGTCAAGGCCAGGCGCGGTGGCTCACGCCTGTAATCCCAGCACTTTGGGAGGCTGAGGCAGGTGGATTACTTGAGGTCCGGAGTTCAAGAACAGCCTGACTGACACGGTGAAACCCCATCTCTACTAAAAATACAAAATTAGCCAGGTGTGGTGGTGCATGTCTGTAATCCCAGCTACTCAGGAGGCTGAGACAGGAGATACACCTGAATCCGGGAGGCGGAGGTTGCAGTGAGCCGAGATCACGCCGCTGCACTCCAGCCTGGGTGACAGAAAAAAGGTCTGCCTCAAAAAATAAACAAATGAATACATAAATAAAATAAATGTGTTTCAAGGAAATCTGCTCAAGAAATACAGATTGTGGTTCCTTGGGTGAGTGCAACTCTGGTTTTCCTCTTCTGGTGGGGGGCCTCCATCTTCTATCTTATCCCTTCTTCCTTTGCCCCCCTTCCTTTCAAAGAAACAATGCTTGAAGATCACAAAGATATGAAGAATGAGAAGGCCTCATCTCTGAGGGCAGGGCAGGGGGTCCTCAACAGGCCCATGAGGACCAGGAAGCAATACATGAGGGCCAGCTCTCATTTTCTTGTTTTTCTCACCCTGGCTCCTGTTTTTCCAGGCTGCAGCCCTAATTCATTTGCTCTTTGTTTCTTGTTGACAGTGAAAAATTGTGACCTTTTTTGGTTTTGTTCTTATCGACAGCAAAGGGATGGATCTGCCTAAATAGAAAATAAGACTTACCACGCATATTTCACACTGCTTGAGAAAGGTGAAACTAGAAAGACCTTTTCCAATCACCAAACCCCTCAGCAAGCTACTGTCACTCTATCATTCATTTAAAGTCACCTCTGAGCACCATAATGCCTCTGAATCTAAACAACTTGTGTTCTCACCCGAGCGCTAGCCTAGGAGCCCTGAAAAAAACACACTGCTTTTCTGGGTGTCTTGCTGAACCTATATGTTTATGATTCAAATCAGTCCTCCAAAAATGTGGCCAATAGAACTTTCAATCTTATTATAGGAGGCATGATAGAAGAGCTCCTAAATTCAAGGACAAGAAATTTTCTCCATCCAGAGTCCCACACGCCAAAAAAGCGAATGAATCTTGTGTGTGGAGAGAGGTTCCATGAGTCACAGTCATCCATTTCTAAAGTAAAGGACATGTGAGATAAAACTCAACATAATACACTCAGTGAATAAAAGTCTTACTGTTCACGGTGGTGAATATCATGAGATGGGCTGTTTAAGTATTTTATTTCAAATCTGGAGTCAAGAGTCCAGAGTGTGGATCCAGCTCCTCTCCCTCAGATGCTCATAAGGAAGTTGAATAGCTTTAAGTCAACGTGCAAGAATGTCGAGAACACAACAGCAATGCCCACAAGGAGACGACTTTTCAGGGTTCATCCCCGCCCTCACAGGAGCACAGAGAGGGGCTCTGAAGCAAGAGATCTTTGAGAGCTGACACCACTAAGCAGAGAAAATGGACAGAAGCCAACTTGGCAAACCTTGGCCATCTGGTCAACTGTACATGGATAGATCAAATTATGCCTTCACTCACTTGACAAATATTTATTAAGTACTCCAATCCCTTACCTTCTCTTTGCATCCAGCACAAGCCAGCTCTGGCCGCTTCCCTGACCACTCCTCCCCTGACCACTGCGCACCTGCCCCAGGGGCCTTCCTGCCATTCCTCAAACGGACAGAGCTCATTCTCCCCTGACCCCTGGGCCTCTACCTGCTGTTCACTCTGCCTAGAATACCCTTCCTGCTGTTCTGCACTCAGCCAGCTCCTTCTTCTTATCCCTGCCCCCCACCCCTTGTGTAAAGGAGCCCTCTCCAATTACTCTCTACCCTATTTTGCTTCATTCACAGTCTTTGTCTTCTGAAATTGTCTTGTTTACTTATTAATACATGTTTTTTGTCCTCTCTCCACCAGAATGCCAGTTCCTTGAGAGAAGAGGGACCTATCTTGTTCAGGCTGTGGCCCTAGCAGCCAGCACGGCTCCCAAAAGATAACAGGTCCTCAATAAACATCTGTTGAAGAAATGACGTTCTCTTTAGCCTATCTCAGCCGGCGGGTTGAGAGGGAGAAGTAGGTAGGACACCGGGAAGGGCTTTAAAGCAGCACAAATACGCCCTGTGAGACCGGACTGGGATAAAGACAGGTTTTGAGCACTGACCTCACCGGGATGGAGGATGGGCGGGTGAGGACGCCGGTGGCTTTGCCTCATCTCCCAGCTGTGATTGAGAGGCCCCCGTGGACTTGGCCCAGTGTGGCTCCATTAGCGGCCTCCCTAGGATCTGGCTAAGGTGGTATATTTTATGGTCCTGTCTATACTGCTGAGCTAATCCTTGTTAAGAGGAGACAAGAGGGCATCAGAAAGACTGCCCTGGCCCAGAACTTCTTAGCTGGGATACAGTGAACACAAATCATTTGAATTCCCGATCCAGCAAAAGCAGAAGTTCCTGGCATCCTCCTGAGCCTCTCCACTTGAACATCTGCAGAGGTATTTATCCCATAACCATCCCGGGGTGGTCGATGCCAGGGAGATCCAGCTCCCCCTCGGCTGGGAGCTGTGCCTGCTTAGTAATAATGATCCCTTCACCGTTTGGACTGCTGCCTCCTGAGAGCCTGTCGGGTACAAAAGCTCTCAAAGCTTCATACTTCATGTGATCTTCCCAGAAACTCCACCGGGGGGGTGTCCTTTTAGTCCAGTTCCAGATGGGGAAACTGAGGCACAGAAAGGCAATGTGAGTTGTTCAAGTTCCCCCGACAGTGAGTGGATGGGCAGAGAGTTGGGCCCACGCCTGTGGACTCAGCCTGTCTGTGCTGCCTCTGGTGAACGAGGCAGAGCTGGACAGATGTGCGGGACCCAGGAGTACAGGAGAGCCCCCTAAGTCTGCACATTCTAGGACAGGAGATTGGAGACAAGGCCCTTTTCTTGGGGTCCTAAGTGGGGTTCACTGTGTCCCTGAAATCAGGGTCTCTTGGGCCCCTAAAAGGAAAGGTTTCTGGAAGCTTCTGGAAAAGTCCCTTGGAATCTGAACATCTACGAGAAGAGGAGAAGGGAAGGGAATGTTGTATACAAGACGCCACAGCTGCCCAGTGGGTCAGGGGCGTGCGTCTCTGAGGGTCGGCTTAGAGCTGGCAGCTCCGAGCCAAGCAGGGATTCGGGATCCGCACAGCCGGCGGGGGGACCAGGGGGTGCGACCGCCGTGTTGCCGGCAGTTCCGCCCGCGGCCTCGTGGTGGCGCTGTTGTGCAGCGAGTGAGCGCGGCGCGTGGGGGCGGCTTCGGCAGCGCCGGGGCCCAGAGATCTGCAGACTTTGCTGCGCCAGAGTGGGGGGGCGGGGGGAGGGCCAGCCCGCTGGCCCCTTCTTCCTTGGGCCCCGTGCCCCCCACTCAGGCTCCTGGGGCAAAGTCATGGTTCTTGTCATCGACCCTGATTGAGCCTAGATGAGACGTGGTCCCAGAGACAAGGGATTCAGGGGACTGGAGGAGGGACCCCCGCTGGGGCGGCTCGGTGGGGACCAACTTGCCTGACACCGAGATACCCTGCCCCGCTCCAGGCCTGGGAGCATCCTGGGAGACTGTGGCCTGGTGTCCTTGGGGGCCTGGCACGGGCTGGGTTCAGTGAAGTGGAGGGTCCCCTCTTTCTGGGCAGGGACGTCTGGCCGCGAGGGTGTCACAGGGTACATTGATCTCCTGCTGCTACACCTGTGTATCCCAACCCGGAGGAAGACAGAGCGCCTCCCTGCAAGGGGAGACCGGTTCCCACCTGGACCAGGTGCAGGGGCAGGAGGAAGGTCCCTGAGAGGACCCTGGGGACGGAGCAGTGGGAGAAAATTCCTTCTTTCCTATGAGTGAAAGGCACTGCCTGCCCAGGGTGCAGAGTAAATGGACAGAGACATTGGGCCCAGACAGTGACACAAACACCGTTTTCAGACATGGAAAGGGGGTGTGTGTGGCAGAGAGAGACAGAGAGCTATCCTAGCTAAAGAGAGAATAACACAGGCACTCTCTTCTCATGATAAGAAAATGGGTGACAGCGACCCATGCCCCTTTTTCTAAAGAGCAGGAGGGAGAGCGCCGGGTTTTCAGATTTGCAGGGCGAGTGTGTGCAGGTCTCCAGCCCCTGTAAGGGGTTAAGGTAGGAGATATTTCTGCTGGTGGGGAAAAGCAATAAACTATGATTTTTCCACCAGAGGGAGAGAGAGACAGAGGCAGAGAGAGAGAAAGATTGATTTTTCTGCTTGGAGAAAACACACACAAGCACGTGTTTTCCTGTGTGCGGGGAGAGACAGAGCAACAGGCAGGGCTGTGTGCACACACCCGTAACATGTGCTACCTGGGGAGTGAGCAGGTACTTATGTTTTCCTAACGTGGTGTGTGTTTCTTGGCTGTGGCAGGGGAAACGTTTCCAAGAGGGAAAGAGAGAAAGGAGAGAAAGGAAAAAAGAGGGAAGGCATTTTCTGCCTATAACATACACATACACATAATTTTTTGCAAGCTACAAAATAGTGTTTTTCAGGTGGTGCACACTTACCTAGAGAATGGGAGACATATTTGCTTAGCAATGGAGCCCAGTGAAGAGACGTGTGTGTGTGTGTGTGTGTGTGTGTGTGTGTGTGTGTGTGTGTGAGAGAGAGAGAGAGAGAGAGAGGAGACAGACAGTGAGAGGGAAAGACAGTGAAAGAGAAGAATTTTGTTCCCACTTGGAAAAATCACATACGTATTTTTCTGCTTACAGGGAGACAAATCCACACAGAGAGACATTTTTGCTTATAACCACACACCTATGAATGCACACAGAGTTTTCTTCTTTTCCAGCGTGTGTTTTTCATATTTTGTGTGTGCTTTCTTGGGGAGAGGGGAGTTATGTTGCCCGGTGATGAAAAGCTTTAGAGAGAGACTTTTCTGAGAGGGAAAAAGAACATTTTCTGCCTGGAGACACACGTATTTGTGTGAGCTGAGAATTTCAAAAGTGTTGGTATTTCAGGTGGTGCATACTCAGTGAGAAAACAGACATTCTGCCTGAGATTGTGTGTGTGTGTGTGTGTGTGTGTGTCTGCCAGTGCACCTCACGTACATGTTTTCCCGCAGAGAAAAAGATGCGTATATTTTTCTGCCTGCAGGAAGAGAGAGACTAACAAAGTGAGGGTTTTTTTCCCACTACACACGTGCACACAAACACACACACACTTTTCTAAGTGTGGAAAGAGGGTGAGAGTAGGTTGTTATTTTTTAGTGGAGAATGTATTTCTGCCCAGTGAGTTTTGAAAAGGGACTTTTCTGAGTGAAAATTAAGAATATTGTTATTTGCTTGGAAACAAGCATGCACATAATTTTCTGCAAGCCCAGAAATAGTGTTTGTTTGCTTGTTTTTCAGTTAGTACATACAGAAGAGCCACGTGTGTGTGTGTGTGTGTGTGTGTTGGGGTATTTTTTCTTTCTTGAAAAAAAAGAACATATTTTTTTTGCTTGCAGGGAGGCAGCTCAGCTTGGAGAGACTTTCATCTGCTTGTACCCACAAACACAAACACACACACACACACAAAAACAAACACATAACCACAACCACAAACACACATTTTCCTTCTTGTTGTGTGTGTGTATGTGAGAGAGAAAGAGAGATTTCTGCCCAGTGGGAAACCTTTAGAGAGAGACTTTTCTGAGAGACAGAGAATATTTTCTATCTGGAAACATATTTTTCTGAGAGCTGAGGATTGGAAAGTGCTGGTTATTTCCGATGGTAAATACTTAGTGAGAAAACAAAGACATTCTGCGTGTGTGTGTGTGTGTGCACGTGTGTACATCTGTGTATATAAGAGAGAGATAGACAGACAGAAAAACAGAAGAGAGAGATAGACAGACAGAAAAACAGACAGTAGTTTTTCTGCCTGGAAAAAAAAGATACGTGGTTTTTGACTTGCAAAAAAAAAAAAAAAAAAAAAAAAAAAAAAAAAAAAAAAAAACAGACCAAAAGGGAACAGTTTTTTTCCCACACACACACAATTTTCCAATATGAAAAGGAAGTGAGAGTGGGAGTGATCTTCTTCTCTAAAGCGTTTTTCTTGGGGAGGGGACTCATTTCTCCCAGTGAGAAAGTGCTTTGGAGGAAGCAATTTAGGAGGAAAAAAAATCATTTCTGTCTGGAGACACACACACACACAGATTTTCATAAGCTGAGAATTAGAAAAAAATGAAGTTGATTTTTAAGTGGTGACACTTGATGGGCAGGGGGAAGGTTTCTGCCTACGCGCGCGCGCGTGTGTGTGCGTGTGTGTGCGCGCAGACATGGAAAGGCTGACAGGATGTGTACTGACGTGCACACAGTCTCTTCTGGCTGTGAGCGTGTGTGTGCCTGCTGACTGGTGTGAGTGTGTGTGTGCAGGGGAGAGCACGGCAGGTTGTTCAGCCCAGTGACAGAGCACTTTAGACATTTCTCAGGGAGCAACGGTATTCTCCAACTGGAGATAAAGGATTTCTCAGGAGCCAATAATTACAGAGAAAGATAATGACCTTTCAGGTGGTGCAAAGTTATTGAGAGAAGGGGAAACACGTGTGTGTGTGTGTGTGTGTGTGTGTGTGTGTGTGTGTGTGTAATTTTTCTACCTAGAAAAAGACACATTTGTTTGCAGAAAGAGATGAACCAATGGACAAAATTTTTTTGCCCACGTACACGAGAGTGCGTGCAGTCACACACACACACAGACTTTGCTCAGTGTGAAAAGAGCGGGCGAGTGTGAGTGGGCTTTTCTGTGGTGTGGGAGAGAGTAGAGGGCAGCTTCAGGGACAGACATTTGAGTGAGACAGATCATTTTCTGCTCACAAACAGACACAAAATATTCCAAGAACTGAGAAATCATGTTCTAGGTGGTGAAGCCTTAGTGAGAAGTGGAGAGGGCTGTGTGTGTGTGTGTGTGTGTGTGTGTGTGTGTGTGTGTGTGTTCTTGTCTGAATTGTGTTTTCTTGGGGGCCCTTTCTGGGTGAGAGAATGTCTTGTGCCTGAAGACAGACACACACTGGCAATTGCTCATGAGCCGAGACCTGCAGGGAATGAGCATCGGCTGGAGGCGGTGCACCCTGGGGCCGGCAAGGGGGCGTTTCTGTCCCAAGTGCCGTGCATTCGTGTGTGTGTGTGTGTGTGTGTGTGTGTGTGTGTTTGTGTGTGTGTGTGTGTGTGTTGGAAAGACAGGGTTTTTTTTCTATCTGGAAAAAGATTGGTCTCTTTGAGCTCACAGAAAGACTCAAACCAGACACATTTTGTTTTTATGCACAAGCACGCACACACGCACGATTCTATCAGTGTGGAAAGAGTAACATGTGAGTGTGAGTTACTCAGTTGTGCCTTTTGCTAATGGTGGAGGTCGTTTCTGCCTCATTACAGGTAGCTTCAGATGGAGCCTTTTCTGAGTGAAAGGGAAGAAACATTTTCTATCTGGAGGCGCACACAGAGCGTTCTGAGGGCCAGGAACCAAGAGGAAATAGAGCTTGTTTTTCTGGTGCAAACTGAGGCCTTTCTACATGAGTGTGTGCGCGTCCGAGTGAGCTTGCACGTGTCCAAAATCGTTTTTTCTGCCTGGAAAATGGCACACACGTTCTCCTGTGTACGGAGGGATCACGGGCCAGAGCACAGAGGTTTGGTTTTGGTTTGTTTTGCTTGTTTCTCCTGCGCAGTGCATACACACACACGGATTTCTGAGTGTGGGAACAGGGAGAGTGAGTTTCTCTCAGTGTGTGTTTTTCTCTCCCAGAGATGAGGGCTTCCGAGAGAGACTTTCCTCATTGAGAGACACGTCGTCTCTGAAGACAAGCAATGCCGGCAGGTTTCTGGAAACTGAGAAAGAGCGCCTGGGCTTTCCAGGGGTGCACCTTTCCTGAAGGAAGGAAAGACATTTTGCCTGTGTGTGCATGCATGTGGTATGTGTGTGGTACATATGTGCATGTGTGTGCATGAATGTGCATGCTTATGTGTTTTCAAAACAGATGTTTCTGCCTGACACAGATTTTCCTGCCCTCGGGAAGAGCAAACAACTCACAGACAGCGACTCTCTGCTGCCCGTACCCAGACACACACGAGTCTCCCAGGTGGAAGGGCGGGGGCCATGGTCAGGGGCTTTCTCCGGGAGGGCTGCTTAGCTGGAGATGGCGTCGCTGCTGCCAGTGATGAGCAGCTAGTGAGAGACACCCCCAGAGACACCTGCCAGGCAGCTTCCTGCCGGTCCAAATGCAGATCCGATCGAGTGCTGTCTTTTTGGGTGGCGCATCTTTACTGAGAGAAGGGAAATATACGGTATTTTTCCCTAGGGATAGAGCCTGTGAAATGTGTGTGTGTGTGTGTGTGTGTGTGTGTGTGTGTGTGTGTAAGGATGAGAGAGAGAGACTTGCTGCGTGTCTGCTTTCAGAGACACAGACAGAACAAGACACAGACATCTTCCTGCATGCACGTGGACACACACACACACACACACACACACACACACTCTTCCTGCTGTCACAGCATGACTGAGTTTTTCTGTCCGGTGGTGGGGGAGGTGCCTATTTGCCAAGTGTCAGAAACCTTCAGAGAGAGACTTTTCTGAGAGAGGGAGAGAAAGAGAAAGGAAGAGATTAAAAGAAAGACTTTCTGATTTTCTGCCTGGAGACACACACACACTTCATTCTGCATACTGAGAAATAAAGAGTCTGTTTCACCAGTGGCACATATTCAGTGAGAGAAGGGAAAACGTGTGTGTGTGTGTGTGTGTGTGTGTGTGCACCACGTGTAAGAATGGGGGGCCGAAAGGAAAGGGATTGAGAGAAAAGACTTTCTGACTTTCTGCCTGGAGACACAGACATTATTCTACGTGTGTGGAATAAAGAGGAATGAAGGGTTTGTTTTCCCAGTGGCACAGAGTGAAAGAAGGGAAAATGTGTGTGTGTGTGTGTGTGTGCGCGCGCGCGTGTGTGGTGTGTGTGTGTGTCAAAGAGAGAGTGTGAGACAGAGAGGAGGTATGTTTTTCTGTGTGCATAAAGACTATGTATTTTTTTCTCGTTGCAGGGAGGAACAAACCAACCCAAAAAAACAAAGATGATTTTGCATTTCAGAAGGCAGATCTTTAGCAAATAAAACAGAGGCCGTGCCGGCTAGAGCTGGTCCTGATAGAGAGGCATCTTTCTACCCACACAGGAGAGCACGGCTCAGACAGCAGTCGTTTTCCATCCTGAAAAAAAAGATACGTCTCCTCATTCTGCTGCAGAGAGAGGATTGAGCATCACACACACATACAGCTGTGTCTGTACAGACACAGCTACCTGCAAGTCCGGCCCTGCAGACCAGGCAGGTCAGAGTGCGTGGGTCTCCTGGTGCTATTCAGAAATCAGTGTGTTCTACCCAGAAGCAGAAGGCAGGGAGGGGGAGAAGCATTTTATCTAGAGAGGCACTCATATACGCACACACACACACACACACTCACACACACATATGTACATATACTTTTTGATAAACTGAAAATGGCAAAAATGTGTGTTTCAGCCCAATTCATTCTTAGTTAAATAAAAAGAATCATTTCTGCCTAAAGACCCACCTCTGTGTGTGTGTGTGTGTGTGTGTGTGCATGCATGTGAAAGAGAGAGACAGAGAGATAAAAAAGAAAGGCAGAGATTGAGAGAGATGGAAAGAGGCAGAGACAGAAATGAGGAGGCAGAGACAGAGAGACAGAAGAAACAGAGACAGAGACAGGGAGAAAGACAGACAGAAAAACAGAGATAAAAGACATAGAGACAGAGAAATAGAGAAAGAGATAGAGGCAGAAAGATAAAGAGAGATAAAAAAGAGATAGACAGAGAGGCAGAGATAGACACAGACAGAGAAACAGAGACAAAGATAGAAACAGAGACAGAGAGAAGGACAGATGACAAAGACAGATGGAAAAAAGAGACAGACACAAAGACAGAAATAGACACAGAGACAGAGACACAGAGAAAAACAGAAAGACAGAGACAGACGCAAAGAGACAGAGAGAATAGAGACAGAGAAAGGCAGAAACAGCAAGGCAGAGACTGAAAGACAGAGATGGAGGGACAGAAAGAAATGGAGAGAGAGAGGTTTTTCTGCCTTCTGCCAACAGAAAGAAGTGGACAGGCTGCAGCTTTAGAAGGGAGGCCCAAGCAGGTGAGTGGCCACTGCTTAGCTCCCTGCCTTCACAGCACCCAGCATGGTGTAGGTGCCTTACAAATGTGTTCGCATGCTTCCCGTCCATTGCTCAGAAATAGGTCCAAGTACTAACAAATCATTCCCCCCAAGTTTCCATCAGACTCACATGAGTGTCAGTTGTCCCCACCTCCTTTCTGGTGGTCACTTTCCTGTGACCAAAACACCTGGAACGTTTTTGAGGCCCAAGGCATAAAACCATTCGCCAGTCAAAATGTCCCACATGAATGAATACTGAAAGAGGACCCACAGAAACAGTTGTCACCAGTCACTTTAAGTGCTCCAGAAAGGCTTGGACCAAGGACATAATCCTGTTGATTACAAATCACTGCCTTTGGCCTGGAATGTTGCAACATTGTCGAAACATGCAGTTGAGTTAGAGGGCAGACCCATGCCTCCTCCTGCAGCTGCTGCTGGGCACCAGCAAGGCAGGGTCTATTCTTGGCTTCTCCTGCCAGACCTGAGCAAGGATGCATGGAATTCGGGAAGTGGAGGGGGAGTGTGGGGTTGCTGGTGGCTTCATAGTTTTTGTTCCAGCCTCGGCCGACTGATGGGACACGCATCAGGGATAGCTTCAGGGACAGCCAGCCCAGGTGCCTCACAGAATGCACTTGCCTCCCTTGAAAATGGGAACAAGAACAGCGGGTTCTTGTATGATCAAAATTGGGCTATTGTGAGAAACTAGTGTCATTCAGTCAAGCCTTTAACCGGATGCTTTGCTCATAGTAAGTCCTCCGCAAATGGAAGCTACTTTTATCTGCATTATTATTACAAATGGCAGAAACACTGACCGTCCACCCAGTAGTCATTTCTCCATTGTTCCTGTGAGTAGAACCCTGATTTTGTGCAGCAATCACAGAAAGTGCAAATCGGTCTAAGCCACTGCCATCTTATTTTCCTTTGTTTTTGGTGTAGGGATGGGCATGTGACCTACTCCCCAACACTGAACTGCAGAAGAAAATCTGCTAGGAAGCTTCTGGAAGAGCTTATCACCCAGAATAAAGAGAGATTTATAAAGAGAAAGATCTTTGGCTTGTACCTCCTTCTTTCTTGTGTAGGATACTATGGTGTAAGCACATGATGCCTGGAGCTATGGCAACCTTCTTGTGACTCTGAAGATGGCAAAGCAGAAACATGCAAAACACAGGAGCCCCAGGTTACTCCCCTTCTCCAGGCTGCTTGTTGTACACAATTAATCAACTCCCATCTTTTAGTCACTTAGAGCTGGTAATTTTATCACCTGCAACTAAAAGGATTTTGACTGACACATTTATAGTGGATTAAAGTCAGCATCCTGAAAAACCGTAGATGGATGAATGTTTTGAAACAAGCAACAAGTCAGCAATGCAGTTCTCATCCTTGTAAAATTTCTTACACACAGGGTGAGCAAGCAGTCACCCTGTTCTGACCTCTTGTTTCCCAGAAGCTAAGAGCTAGAGAAAGCTGCAAATCAACCCAGCTCCCCTCCAATGAGTACTGTGCTAGAGGAATTCAGCTCTGAGGGCCCTTGTGGCTTTGAGGCTCATGTAGTGCTGCTGGTCCTGCTAGTTACGGCATTTGTGGAGCACTGGTCACAGCTCTAGGAGCTCCAGACCGTATTTCACACTTATTTCATTTCAGTACTTATTTTACCTCATTTCAGTACCTATCTCACAGGCACTGCATGTGAAGGCACTGAATGAGCTGCCCACAAGCACAGAATGAGTTGCTAAGAGAGTTAGTGGTCAAGTCCATGTTCAAGTTTGTCTCTTTCCAAAACCCAAGTCTCAACATGGTCTTTTGTGAGTATCCTTTAAGAAACTGTCAAGTCTTTTTCTCCCATATGTGAAGAGCGATAGGGTTTGGAAGCAGTCAGTAGACACCTGTAGATGCAGGAGTTGCTGCAACAGATGAGGTAGGGGAGAGGGAAGGTCCTGAAAAGAGAGAGAGCAGGGGGGGAGCATTGGGAGCAAGAGAAGGGGCTGAAAACAATAGGGTTGATCTCTGCCCCGAGAGTCCTGGAACTGCCATTTGTGCAATGCCGGCTTGGTGTGCCGAAACTTTGGGGTTCATATATCACCGTGTTATCCTATGTCATCCTTTGGACAGCCCTAGAAAAATGGGAGCTTACAAAATAGCAGCCCAGGGACCACAGTTGCCCCACAGATGTTTCCTGTGACTTGCAGAGCATTGTTGAACTTCAATTCTGAGCACTTCTGGCCAAGGCCTCTGTCCTGCAGTCTACAGACCTGGAATTTCTGGTGATCCTTTCATGTTTCTGTTCTACACAATCCACCACCTATGTGGTCCCAGTGGTGGGCAATTTTGGTTACACTCCCCGAGGTATTTATTGTTATCCCCATTTTATAGGTGAGAAAGGTGAGTGTCAGAGAGGCTCACCAAGTGTCAGAGTGACTCACCCAAGGCTACCTATTCACAAGAGGCAGAACCCAGGTGGGTCTGCAAGCTTATGGTTGTCAGATCATGCTAAAGAAAGAATAAAAGAAAAGAAATAAATTTGAATTACAAATAAACAACATACTTTTTAATACAAGTATGTCCCATCCAATATCTGAGAAATCCAACCATGCTTCATGCTCCCCTCCACTGGAAAATGATGAGAAGCAGGCTCCACACCAGTTTTACTTCCTTGAATTATGGCCCCAAAATTCTTTAAAATGCCTTTCGTTTCTTCTATGCCATTCTCCTGCCTGCATTCTTCCTCTCCACATAGAGAAAATGAATCTACTCGTTCTTCAGCCTCCCCCAGAATTCTCGTAGGGCTAGGGATGGGGCAACAATTGGTGTTTCCCAGGGGAATTTTCCTGGCACTCCCCAGGATGCCTGGCTGAGTCCATGGTTGACAGCTCTCTTTGGAGTTTTCCAGTAGTCAGTATGCCCCCAAGGACATTTAAATGGGAAACATGCAGCTGGGGTATGGTACATTGATGGAAACATAGATGGATGGATGAATTGTGATAATTAATGATTGGATGGATAAATGGATGGATGATTGAATGAATGGGTGGAAGGATGTATGGACAATTAGGTGGATGGATGATTGGAGAGATGGGTGGACAGATGAGTAGATGAAGGATAGATGATTAGATGGATGACAGATGGATGGATGGGTGATAAATGGATGAATGGGGGGGTGGAAGGATGGATGGATGGAAGAAAGAATGAATGGATGGATGGAGGATGACGGATGGATGACTAGATGGATGGATGGATAAATGCTGGGTTGCGAAGAGGGGGCATTTCAAGTTGGTCCCAGCAAGTCACAGGACAAAGCAAGGGGAAGGAGAGTTAGAGGCAGAACAGACTTGGCTGTTCTGGGCTGTCCTGAAGAGAGACACGCACATCACCCCACCTTGCATCTTTGCGTCTGGGTGGCTGAGGAGTCTAGTGGTTTCTAATACCCTCCCTGGCATTACTAAGTCAGAAGATGCTGATTGTTGCCTGAGGGCCTCCAGCCTGGAGTCAGGTCTCCAGGGGACCCAGCTCAATAGATTCTCTGACTCTGCTCCTTGCAATCTTCATGGGGGGCGGGACAGCTGAGCTGCTGGCAGGATTTCCAGGAGGCTCGGCAGGGCAAGAAACAGTAATGGACTTTACTGCTTTGTCAACAACTTAAAATTGCAGTCATTTACACAACTTTATTTTAATTGCTGTAATAAATAATTTTTGGTTAATTAGGATGCGTAAACTTATATATCATTTATTCAAAAACTAATTTGCAGTAAAAATTGATGTGTTTTGCTGTTGGCCGTACTCTAGCCTTTGGAAACCCTGAGGAGTAAACAATAACACAAACACCAGAAAGAGGCATCCATGGACTCAAATGAGCAGTGTTTTCAGGCCTACTGTGTGTCTTGCACTGTGCTGGTGTGAGGGAATCACAAACAGAGGGAAGCAGAGAAACAACAGCAAAAATTCTTTTTGAGGTCATTACAAAGAACCTTGTAGTTGGGTTGGAGTCTTCTTATCAACTGATCAACTGTGTGCCACTGGGCAGGTCCCTTACCCTCCCTGTGCCTTATCTGTCCTCATATGCAACATGTAATGGTACCTACTTCTGGAACTTGTTAGGATTTGAGTGACAAGGGCCACAGAGGTGGCTTGGCATCCATTAGCCTTTCTTCTAGTAGCTGCATGCTGATGTTCCCAGAGGAATTCATTCCCCTTCTTGGTCCCTGTAGTTGAGCAGGGCAGGGGGTGGGGCTTGCAACTCAGCCCTCAGTCAGTCAGCATAATCCTGACCACAGTGATTGATTGACAGATGGGCATGTGACCCAGATTGTCCAATCAGGGCTAATTCTGAGACTTTTGTTAGAGTGACCAAGGGAAAGACATGGTCATTTTTTCCCATGAGTCTGGGGCTGCTGGGAGCCCCCAGGAACAGATAGTCTTGGCACCAGCACATAAACAAGCAGAGCCATGACAGTTCTTAGAGTCCTGTGATGACACTGGAACTACTAGGTCCAGCCAGGCCTAAAGGCAGCTACCCCGGGGCCTTTCAGCTATGTGAGCCAACAAAGTCTAGTTTGGGCTTAACTCAGTTTGAATTTTTCCTTCTATAGACACAGAAAGACCCTTAACTAACATAAACACTTAGAACAAGCCAGGCTCAAAGTGACATCCAACAACTGTTCATTAACAATAGGGAAGACTAAAGAAGCAAAATCTGACTTTTAAAGCAGCACCCTGGCCTGCCCAACCTGATCATCCCAGGAGGAATAGGAAGTGGCCCCTGCAATTCAGGAGCTTGTACTAATTTGGAGCAATGAGATAGACACAAAATAGATGAAAATCCAAGGCCCAATAAAATCAAATGCTGAACCTAGATAAATTAGTACCAGTTGAGTAAGCTGTAGTTTGTCTTTGCACAAAAAAAGGAGAGATTCAAATTGGCTAAAGTGACTGACAGAAGTTTCCTGAATTTCCCTCACTCAACAAACCTTGATTAAACTTACTGCATTCCCACTGCCTTCTCACAAACTACATCCTCAGAGCATCGTATGTAAGGACAACTATATAAAGTAAGTGCCACTTTTATTACCATTTTATAGACTCAGAAACTGAGGCTTAGAGAGGTTAAGTAACTGTCATAGTCAGGACTCATTAGGTTGCAAGTGACAGAAACTCAACTCGAAGCAGGCAAATCTGTTGGCTCATGTAACTGGAAAGTCCTGGAGGAGAGGCTGGGCTTCACATCTGGATCTGGCTGCTGAATATCATCAGACCCCTGTCTCTCCAGCTCCCGGCTCCAGTGCCCTCTCTGAGGCCTCATTCTCAGCCCAGCTCTGCTCAGGAGGCCACAGGGGCCACAAGAACTCCAGGCTTGCGTCCCCTATGTTAGCGGCCAGAGGAAAGAAAGAGATTCTTCTGCACAGATTCTGCCAAGAGTCCAGGACTTGACACTCAGTGGCCTGATTGGGCCATGTGTCCATCTCTGACCCATGGCTGACTCTGATTTACCCAGCCAGGGTCCTGTACCCATTGTGGCTCCAGGTGGAGAGTCAAGCCCATTCTGAAGGCCACAGATGGAAAGCAGGGCTGGAGTCTTTCTTGGAAACAGGAAGAACAGATGTGGTATCAGAAAGCCACGTACCCAGCTCAGGAGCTGCCCAAGGTTATTTAGGGAGAACCGTTTCCTTCTGCTGTCCAGTTTCTACTTTGGCTCAGTGAAGAAGCAGAGTCACTCCTGGTAAAAATGCCAGACGGGGCCCTGCTTCCCATCTCTGTACCCCTTGCCTGCTCCTCACCAGGATGGCAAACTTGGTGGCAGCCAATAACCTGGGGGCAGAGTTAATGAAATGCAGATCACTGCTCATACCATGTGTAGTCCAGGCTTCCGCTTCCCGGACCAAGCTGCCCCCAGGGCCACAGGTATCTCTGCTTGCCATGTTCACACAGATGGGATGCCATCCTCTGGATCCGAGCCAGCTTTCCCACTGTCAGCTTAGGGGAAAAGGCATATCTGGTTTGGGGTTGGAAGGCTGAGGCCACACCACTACCTGAAGCCCAGGTGATGTTCCAGCTACCTCTAGCCCTGGTGCCTTCAGGGGAAGGAGGCAATAGCAAATGGCCCCTCTGACCACCATCAGCCTCTGTCTCTCCCTGTCCCCAGCAGGATCTAAACCTCCCTCCCTCTACTAATATGGTGTCCAGAGCACACAAATCAGAGACCACCTAGATCCATCCAGGAGGCTGGAGGAGGGGCTTATGAATGGAGGGGAATTGTGTGGGGTCCCAGGGAAGCCCTGAGGATCTGGGCAGGGTCCTGCCCACGTGGGCTTCTGCAGCATCCTGTGACACTGGAGCCCGGAGGAAGGAAGAAAGGGGAGTTCGCCAGGACTGGGGTCAGGGATGCTGCTGTATCTGCCCACATGCCCTCAGCACTCAGTTACAGAACATTCCAACAATGTCCTTCTGTGAACACCAGCGACTGTCCTCTGGGATCTCCCATAACTGGAGGCGCCATGGAGTTCTCATGCCCAGAAGCAGCCCTGAGCCAAGCATGGTGGGAGTTGAATGAGACCCCAGTTTCCTTGCCCCACAGCCTGCCTGGCACCATCTCCCAGAGCCCCCTGGTGAGAACCAGCCTGGGTCACTCGCTGCTGTGATGCGCTGAGAGCACTGCTTCACTCTTTCCTCTCTACCACTTTGTCGGAGTCTCAGGGCTGTTAACTGGGATTGCCTCCCGGAGCGGCTGCTTGCCCTCAAAGCCTTGTCTATGGTCTGCTTCCTGGGGACCCCAGCTTTAAACAACCAGCTACTATTATGGGTTGAATGGTAACCCCCAAAAGATGTGTCCAAATCATAATCCCCAGAATCTGTTATTGTGACCTTATTTGGGGAAAGTGTCCTTGTGGATGTGATTAAGTGAAGAATCTTGTGATGAGATCACCCTGGATTATCCTGCCAGACCCTAAATCCAATGACAGCCATCCTTGTAGGAGAGAGGCAGAGTGAGGCCTGACACACAGAGAAGAGGAGAAGGCCACGTGAGGATGGAGGCAGAGGATGGAGGCAGAGATGGGAGGATGCAGCCACCAGCCAAGGACACCCAGAGCCACCAGAAGCTGGAAGAGGCCAGGAAGGAGCCTCTCCTGGAGTCTTCAGAAGGCGCTTGGCCCTATTGACACCTTGATTTCGGATTTCTGGCCTCTGGAACGGTGAGGGAATACAATTCTCTTGTCACAAGCCACCCAGTTTGTAGTCACTTGGTACAGCAGCCCCCAGGAAACTCCTAGAGCTGTCTTCTGTCTTATGGGAGACTCTTGGGGCAATGGTATAGTATTGGGGTTATAATTCATTCATAATTCACTTGAATTTTATCCCTAAGAAAAGTCGTGGGCCATGGGAGAGATTTCAAGCAAAGGCGTGATATGGCCCAGTTGTGTTTTTATTTTTATTTTGGAGACAGATCTCACTCTGTCACCCAGGCTAGAATGCAATGGCACAATCTTGGCTCACTACAACCTCTGCCTCCCAGGCTCAAATGATCTTCCTGCTTCAGCCTTCCTAGTAGCTGGGACTACAGGCACACACCTCCATGCCCAGTTAATTGTATTTATTTATTTTTTTGTAGAGATGGGGTTTTGCCATGTTGCCCAGGCTGCTCTCGAACTCTTGGGCTCAAAAGATCCACCCACTTTGGCCTCCCAAAGTGCTGGGATTATAGGCATGAGCCATCATCCCTGGCCTCCCAGCTGTGTTTGGAAAGGGTGCCTGGTTGTTGTAGAAAATGCAGACCAGAGCTGGGATGAAGGTAGGTTTCCCAGGGAAGGCCTAGGTCAGACCCTAAGCTGCTCCTGCCAACCTTGCTTCCAGGGCAGGCAGGTGTTGATGACGGACATCTGTGTTGACAACTGCATCTGCAGCATCCAACGCCCATTCTGGGCCAGCCAGCAGCTCTCTGGGCAGTTAGGGGCATCCCAGTGAGGGTCCTGGCCACCCCAGCAGCCCCACATGATGCTCCCCATGATGGAGGTGACCCCCTAGCATGTACTTTGTGCCAAAGGGCCTGGCTCACAGCTTTTCAGAAAACTTGAAACCAAAAGGCAATTTACTTCCCTTCTCACCGAGGTCACTTAGCTGTCTGCCAATCATATTTCAGATGTGATCAACCTGGTCGCACCCTCCTCTTCTTGACCTGACTTGCAAAAACCCAGTTGAATGAATCTCCCTCCACCACATGCAATTTTCCCTTGGGGAAAAAGACAGCTCATTCCTTTTGACACCGGTGAATGTCCTTTAGGTGTGATATATGGCCTCTCTTTGGCCACCAAGGTGGTGCACCCAACCTGAATTTATTCTTTTAATATCTCAGCCAAGGTGTGATTGCTTCATGTTCTTTATTCTCTTTGATGAATCACTTAAGGGATTACCTGTACCTTCCAAGCTGAAGTGCCGTTCAGGAGAGAAAGGAAAGGCGTACGGCCCTATGACCTAATGGAATTAATAACTTTGGACCAATTTATCTTCTCTTACTGACTTCCCACACCCCTTATTTCCATCCCTACTGCCAAGACCCATTAGGGACACCAAGTTGGTGGTGGAAAACTGAGAAGCATTCTAAAAATGTGCAGGGGGTGGGACATTTGGGCATTTCTTTCTTCGTTTTGTTTTTTAGAGACAGGGTCTCACTCTGTCACCCAGGCTGGAGTGCAGTCGTGCCATTATAGCTCACTGCAGCCTCAAACTCCTGGGTTCAAACCAGCCTTCTGCCTCAGCTTCAGCTGTCACCACAGGCATGCACCACCACACCTGGCTAATTTATTTTATTTTATTTTCTTGTAGAGATGGGGTCTCGCTTTGTTGCCTAGTCTGTCTTTGTAAGGAAAGAAGGAAACTTCCTTATCCTGTCGCTACACAAGCTGCAGTTAACCGTACCCTTTGTTATGGCCCCTCTTGAACCAAAACAGGGAGCTCCCACCTGATGCTCAGCACCCCCAGCGTTTTCTGTCGCTGCCTCACAAGACAGCAAGCTCTCTTTGGAGAAACAAACATCTCCACCCGCCATGCCCTGCCCTGGTGTCCCAGGCTCTTGGAGATGCTCAGAAAATAAACAGAGGTGGAAGAGCATGCGCATGACAGCTGATGATGGATGATGTGGTGACTCCCAAACAGCTTTCCCCGCAAACGCTGGAGCCTGCACCCCAGCCCCCCCGAGCCTCCTCTCTAGGCCTTCTGCGTTGCCAGAACTGTGATGAACCGTGGGGCCATCATCTGTCCTTCTCCCTGTCCTTCTGGAACACAAAACAGCGCCCAACATGAGGACAACTGGGAGGGGTTGGGAGAAAAATAAAACTGTTCACGTAGCCAAGAAGCCAGGCGAGATGATTTATCATGCATTCCTTATGGAGGCCACTCCCTTCACCCCCGACCCCTGACTGGCTCCAGTTTAAACATTCCCTTTCGTGTTTGAGGAGAATGATGGAATTTGCATGTTTCTCTTCCAACAGCAGCTAGTGCCTGGGGACAGGGTTGCCGTGGCTGACACGTGGAGAGAGCCATCATCAGCCAAAGGGAGAGGACTGGAGGGTCCCCACTGACCACCATGGAGCTGAGACAGAGCTTGCTGCTCCTCTCTGACACCTGATCCCCACCACTGCCACCTGTATGGCTATTGAGGCTGGACTAATGGAGAGGAGGGAAACTGAGGCACAGAGGGAGGGGACGAGTGAGATGGAAAGGTGTGGAGAAGAGCTCCAGCTGGTGTCTGAGCCCAGCTATCAGATTCCCCTTTGACCTGGTGCCTCAGTTTCCCCCTGGAGTTTGAAGGGCTGCACTTGGTCAGAATTTGCTAAAGCGCGGCATTACGGTGACAGGAAAAATCTCTGTCTAATATATCCACAGGCCCCGAACACTCACAGCCTTCCTTGTGAACAAAGCTGGACTCGGGCTCAGAATCCTCTTCAGGCAAGGGTCTCTAGCTAGTAACACTTGGTTTCTGTTTTTCACAGTTACCATCTATTAAATATGGCAAGGAGTAATGATTTCCCACTTCTGACCCCGTGTAAAGAAATCTATTTAATGTTTTTAAAAGGTGAATTTATTTAGAAACAAACATGAAAATAGCACAGGTGGGAGTGAAATGGAACAAGCTTTATGGAAGGGGAGCCAAGTTGTGTCTAATTAGGCCATGATTGTGTCTGTGTCCCCAAATGCAGGACATGAGGTCCTCCAGGCCACCCTCCCTCCCGAGTCTAAGATTCTTTGAGGCTACAGAGATCGGCTCAAGGTTTGGGACAACCAGGCAAGGCTGAACAATAGGCTAACAGGGCAACCTCTTCTGAGCAGATGCCCTGCACGTCCAAAGGTCAGGTTGGGGTGGGTCATCTGGGTTTCAAGAAGGAACGCGAGACCAGCGACAGCCCCGATCCTGGAACAGGAGCCTCAGCCCCATGCTGGAGCAGACAGACACGTGCTCGAGTGGCCACAGGGCACTGGCCGCCTGGGCTAACTAGGAAGGAAACTAGCTCATCTCTTTGGGTTTTGTCTGAAGCCTCCCTACTGAACTCGCCCCCAGCCCTCCCTCCTCTGTCTACAGGGACCCTTAGAGAGAGAGAGAACCTGCCCCTTGAATTCAAAGCAGCTCATAGCTTTCTGAACTCAAAGCTCCCAGGCAGGAAGCAGCCTGTCACAGCAGAGGGAGCAGGAAGGAATGCGGTGAAGACAGCTGCCTGTCTAAGCCTCTGCGATTCCACCCATTGGCCCTAGGAGGACTTGCCCAGAGGTGCACGGTAAAGAGCACAGCCGGTGCAAACACACATTTCCCCACCGAATCCAGCGCCACCCTCTGTGGCCGGCAGACCTGGGAGTGATGCTAGGGTGAGGGGTGCAGCCCTGTCCCTCCTCGACATCTGCAGGACTCCAAGCTCGTCATCGCCATGACTGTGGGAAGGTGGCAATGCCCTGGGCTGGTGTTTGAGACCTTAAGTTGAGCAGAACACCTGGCGGGCTCCTACGAGTGCATCCCAGGTGTGAGGCTGAAAGGGGACCCTGCCCTCCCTGCCCTAGCCCAGAGATGGGGCTGCTCAGGGACTTGATGCTCTAACCCACGCTCAGAATCTGGGGAGCAAAGTTATTTCATGGGCCACTGAGGAAGGCGCACACCCGGACTGCTTGGCCTCTGCAGAACACAGAGGATGCTTAAAGAGAGGACACATGCTCCGCTCCGCTCAGCTCCTTCCCTCCCCTTCCCCTCCCTTACCTCCTCTCTCCTCACCTTGTCCTCATTACCTCCTTCCCCCCTCAGCTCCTCCCCTCACCTCCTCCCCATCACCTCCTTCCCCCCCACTTCCTCCCTGCTTACCTCCTACCCACTCACCTCCTTCCTCCATCATCTCCTTCCTCCGCATCACCTCCCTTGCCCCTTCACCTCCTCCCCTCTCACCACTTCCCCACTCACCCCCTCCCCATCACTTCCTTACTCCTCATCTCCCTCCCCACTCACCTCCTCTGCATCACCTCCTTCCCCACCTCCCCCACATCCTCCCCATCACCTCCTTCCCCCCCACCTTCCTCCCCACTCACCTCCTCCCATCACCTCCCTTGCCCCCTCACCTCCTCCCCTCTCACCACCTCCCCACTCACCTCCTCAACATCACCACCTTACCCCTTACCTCCCTCCCCACTCATCACCTCCCCATAACCTCCTTCCTCCCCATCACCTCCCTTGCCCCCTCACCTCCTCCCTGCTCACCACCTCCCCACTCACCTCCTCCCCATCACCTTCCCCCCACCTCCCCCACATCCTCCCCATCACCTCCTTCCTCCCACCTTTCTCCCCACTCACCTCCTCCCCATCACCTCCTTCTGCCCCACCTCCTTCCCCCCTCACCTCCTCGCCATCACTTCCTACCCCTCTATCTCCTCCCTGCTCACCTCCTGCCCACTCACCTCCTATCACCTCCTTCCCCTACTCATCCCTGCTCTACTCATGTCTTCTCTGCTCACCTCCTGCCCACTCATCTCCTCACTTCCTTCCCCCCACTCCACTCCCATCCCCACTCCATTCACCTCCTCCCTGCTCACCTCCTCCCCACTCACCTCCTCCCTACTCACCTTCTGCCCCCTCACCTCCTTCCTGCTCACCTCCTCCCCGCTCACCTCCTCCGCTCACCTCCTCCCCGCTCACCTCCTCCCCGCTCACCTCCTCCCCGCTCACCTCCTCCCCGCTCACCTCCTCCCGCTCACCTCCTCCCCTCTCACCTCCTCCCTGCTCACCTCCTCCTCCCTGCTCACCTCCTCCCCGCTCACCTCCTCCCCGCTCACCTCCTCCCTGCTCACCTCCTCCCTGCTCACCTCCTCCCCACTCACCTCCTTCCTGCTCACCTCCTCCCTACTCACCTCCTCCCTGCTCACCTCCTTCCTGCTCACCTCCTGCCCATTCACCTCCTGCCCATTCACCTCCTTCCCCCCACCTCCTCCCCCATCACTTCCTTCCCCTCCACCTCCTCCCTGCTCATCACCTCCCTGCTCATCTTCTCCCTGCTCACCTCCTCCGTATCACCTCCTTCCTCCACTCATCCCTGCTCCACCTCCTCCCTGCTCACCTCCTGCCCACACATCTCTTCCCCACTCATCTCTTCCCCATCACCTCCTTCTCCCCCACCCCCTCCCCACTCACCTCCTCCTCCACCCCAATCATCAGCTCTCACATTTGAGGATGGAGGAACCGGAGCTGTCTCCCAACACAGCGGAGGGCTGTTTGCTTTCACAGTGGTTCCAGGGCCACAGAACAGTCCCCTGGCTTGGTAGAAGCACAAAACCTCAGCAGCAAGAGAGGTGTGTGGGCCAGTGGGACCGTGTGTGAGCCAGAGGGACTGTATGTGGGGCCATGTGAGCTGGAGGGACCGTGTGTGAGCTGGAGGGACCGTGTGTGAGCTGGAGGGACCGTGTGTGAGCTGGAGGGAATGTGTGTGAGCTGGAGGGACCGTGTGTGGGCCTGAGGGGCCTCATCTGGGCCAGGGGCCCCAGAGACGGGCGGCTACTGGAGGCCCCTGCCATTGTCTCAGCCTGTAGCTCTGAAATTCTGCACCTGTCAGATTTCTCTGAGAGAGCTTATTTCAGAAATAGATCCCAGGCCTCTTCTAAGAAAAAGCCCAGGCACCCTGAGCGCTGGCTCCTGAGAGCGTGGTTCTGTCAGGGCCCTGGAACCAGCATTTTTAGCATGGTTCCTCAGGAGAAAACGACTTTGGGAGCTGGGAGACCTCACTTGAGAGACACGGTCCTTGGGGCTGCACCCGCCCCACAAACTCTAACCAGGCGGCCTGGAGGACAGGTTTCCCCGCATCGGTGAGCTTGCTTCCCCTCCTCCCGTGCGCTCAGCACCTCAGGAGATGCACACACACATGTGGGGAGGCTGCCACCTGTCTCTCACCACATGAGGACACAGGAGGTACCAGGAGCCAAACCAACATGCAAGTGGGAGGTCATAACAGTCCCAGCCTAGAATGCCCTCACAGAGGGCTTCCCAGAGGAAGTGGGCCGGGAGCTGGATCCTGAGCGGCGGGGGTTTCAGGCCTGGAGGGGGAACACCTTGAATAGTGGGCACAGCCTGAGGAAGAGGCCTGGAGACTGGGCGGGGCGAGTGTGGCCCGAGAACAGGATGGGTGCACCAACAGCAAGATGGCCAGAGACATCTGGAGTGCAGCCACCTCCTGAGTTATCATGGCCCCGTTTCCAGCCTTGGAAAACCTCCTTGTGCCTTCCCATCTGCCCCACCTGTGGTGGGGGCACAGGGGCAAGAGAAGCATCGACAGGGGTGAGGCCAGATTCTCAAATTGGCCTGGGTTGCAGAGGGAGGATGCCAGAGAGAGTTCCAGATGCCTGGCAGAGCTGTGTAGACAGATGCCCACAGGCAGACACAAGCACAGCCCAGGCCCACAGCCCAGTAAGCCACCCTGGGGGGCCACCGGAGCTGCAGACGTTTGAGAGACAGCAGCAAGGCTCTCTCTAGAAACATAAGCTAATGGTTTCTGCAGCCCGGGTTTCTAGCCCATCAGCCGGTTCCCCTGCGCATGGGCTCTGCTTCCAGAAAGGACTACTTCTGAGAAAGCCGCTGGTTGTCAAACCTCCAACCTCCCTGCGCCAGATCCTTCAATGCCAAAGTTGAGTTACTCGATAGAACATTTAGCAATTAATTTGGCTCCCAAAACGCTGGTTGATAAATCATGGAGAAGATGGCTTCCTAGAACAGTGTGTTTTTTGCTCAGAAACAGCAGCCACACAGCTGCAGGCTTTCAAGCCAGAGCAAGCATGCAGGAAATTAAATGCGTCCGTCTTTGCCAGTACCCGGGACCTCTGCTCAGGCTCCATTTTAACCACACTTTATGTATTTATATATACACAGACATACATATACATACTTGTTTGTTGTCTCACAGGAACAAATTACCATGAAAAAGGCTGCAAACCTGACGCTGTAATTATGGGCTTCATCTGACCCTAGCAGGCACCTGCCAGGAAGAGGCAGAGTGAGCAGCTCTGCTACTAGGCGTGTTAATTGATTCTCTTATTGAACTTGGTTATTAGCGGGCTCATCTTCCCAGGGAAAGTGATGGGGTTCTCGCCTGTCAGACTCAGGGTGAAGCAGGAATGAGGCGGTGATGACTGCCTGCCAGGTCCTAGCCCTCCCAGCTTCCTGCACAGGACAGAGGAGGTGCCAGGGAGCAGAGGTCCCTTTCCTGCCTGCGCAGGGGTGGGAAGCCCTGCTCTCCCAGTGGCTGGCCTCTGTCCTGCCTGGGGCCCAGCAGCTTTCTCCCTTGGCCCTGCTGCCTTGCCTTCCTTCCTTGGCTCTGCCCCTTCCTGGGCACCCATCCCTACGGCTCACCCCACAGTGAGGGTCGCTCCTCAGAGCCTTGGCCTGTCGCCTGTCCCAGGAATGCCTTTCTGGTGCCAGGCACTGCCCAAAACCAAAGGGCTGACAAAAACCTGGCCCTTTCCACTTTCCAGGTCCTCATCCAAGGGAAAGGTGGGCAGGGGCCATCAGCCAGTGATTGGTGGGGAAGGGAGCATTTTTCTGGGGCCCTCCAGACACTGCTCTGAGGCTGGGGCACAGGGCAACCCCTTGACTCCATTCGACCTCCAAGGCAGCCCAGGGAGCACATAACTTGCCGTATTTTATAAAAGGGGGGCCTGGAGCTCAGGAATGTGGCAGGACTGGCCAGAGACCACCGGGTTAGGAGCAGCCAGACCTCAAACTGAATCCCAGTCCTGCCGCCAAAGCCCATGCTCTGAACTACCCTTCAACCTGCCTGCTACCCTTTCCACTCAAAGAATGAGCTGTGCCTCCAGGGTCTTCTTGGGCTCTGTCCACCTACCCGGTGACACAGGGTGTGTGCCCCTGAGGCTGCCTTGTCTCAGCTGCACCGTGGTGTCCAGGGAGCAGAGAAGGGTGAAGGTGAGGTCCAGAGCGGCTGAGGCACAGGGGCGGGCTGGCTTTGTCTCCTCACTGAGTACCCGGGGCCAACACCTTGAGCGGGAAGAAAAGCCCAGGCACCCTCAGCTCCAGCTCTGGACCCAGCCAGACCTGGGCTGGAAACCCACAGCCTCTTCACAGCCGCGCACTCCGAAGAATGCTGTTCAACCTCACTCAGGCTCAATGTCTCCCAAACACAACTGGCGTGCTCCTTTATGATTTCAGCGCCTTCTTCATCCTACCCGGACTACCACTTGCAAGACTGTTCTCTCTAAATCAACTCTAGATGGTTTATAGAATTTAACCCACTCCTAGGCAATAATGACCGTGAGATCCCAGACTGCATGAGTAATAAAACATTTTCTAATACCTACCAAGGTCCATAAATCCATGGCTATGAAAACAAAAAAATAGCTGCCCACAATCCATCAGAAATCTCCCACCAGTGGTGTGTAGACCTGACCCAGGTTGCAGCTGTATTGGAAACCCTTAGCACAGTGCCAACATGCAGTAGGCACTTCATAAATGGGGCTTCTTCTGTAATTGTAAGATAGACACAAAGAAGGCCTTGGAAGCTGGTCTGGACCTGGGAATTGTCTTCTCCGGGACTTTCTCTAATCTCTCCCCGTCTCCCCATCCCGCCTTGTTGGCGTTGCTCCCTTCTCAGGTTCCTGTAGCCTGCTAGCTGTTTGCAGTCACTCTGGCCTGTTTCCTCCCCCGCTCCCTGAGGGTAATCTCACCTGGTCCTCTACGGCATGTCAGCCCTGAGCCCCATCTCCTTTTGCAGGTTCTCTCACGACACATAAGAACAGGACTCTGGGACAGTTGACCCACATACCTTTCTCTGGTTTGCAGGGAACCAATCTTCCCTCCAAGTCTAAAGAGATTCTTTGCACCGTTCTTGCTCCAAGGGCTGGAAATCACCCCTCGGTTTAATGACCAGATTCTTCCTTCAGACTTTCCCTTCCTATAATTGTAGCACAAAATAAAGGTCCTGGAAAGGGGATGAGGTTGTGCCTGGGGGATCTTGGCCCTGATCCCTCACCTGTCCCTGCAGCGCTCTGAGGATGAAGTGGGTGTTGGAGGCTCTATGTTCCCAGTGGACAGTCCTGGGTTCTCCCCACAATGCGGTGATGTTCTGGGAGCTTCCAGTGTGCTCAAGAACCTGTTACTCCACGCAAAGCACTCAGAGACCCACTTCTGCTGCTCTTTCCCAGCACGGAGCCTCCGCCGGTGGGAGGCTCTGGGAGGGACTTTTAAATCATCCATGTTCACATGATCAGGAAGAGCAGAACTGCAATTTACCCCCTAATCATGGGAAACTGTGTCCTGGTAAAACATCTGTGAAACCAGAACAAAGGTCAGGTTCCCTGCCACCATCACCTGCTCTTCTTTTTGCTGGGACCCCATGTAGTTCCTTGGTCATGCATGTAACAACCTATGCTTGTAGGTGTAGCTGTGGTGGGCTCTGTTGGATACCTGTCACCACAATAGATTTCAAGCTTCCTGAGGGCAGGAACCACATCTGCCTCCTGGCATATCACTGACTCCTCAGCAGGGAGAACAGTGCCTGGGCATGGTAGGTGCTTGGTGGGCACTTGGTAAAGATTAGAAGGCAAAAGGGCAGTTGTTGAGGAGGTGGTGGTTAGCTAACGAAGACTCCCACTGTACAGCTGGCTCCAGTGTCCAGGGTCTCCCAGACACTAAAGACCTCTCAATGTAAGTTCTTTACGCTCTATTTTGGGATACTGAAAAGTGCTCCCCTACATCAAGGAGGCCAAATTGGACAATTTAAATTTCCCCCAAATGCTAGTATTCGAGAGCTCTGCAAAACCAGAGAGGTCAGCGTCAGTTGCCTGAATTACTATTGGATGTTATTAATAGGACCTTGAGTTATTAAGAAAAGGCAAAATGATGCTGAGTATGTTCTGTTCACTAAGGCAGGAAACTACGCAAGGTATCCGGCAGTGATGTCCGTCAAAAGGAAAGAAGTTTCAGTGCTCAGAGCAGTTTCTGCTTCCCCTCACTGGACAATTCAGTTATCCCGAACACTTTGTGGCCTAAAATGTCAGACATAGGTCATTGTTGTGGATGCTCTGGATGCTTTTGCTGAATTTTGACATTCTTTAACCATGCTCACTTGAATTATTGATTAAAATCAGGAGTTCCCCCTGCAGTTCATTTTTTCAATAATGCTAATTTTAGGAATTAAGTTAAAACTGACAATGTGTCTGCTCCTAACAGGTGTAATGACTTGAATCATGAAATTAGATAATGCATGAACTCCAGGGTCAAACAGGTAATTGGGCCAAACACTGCCAATAAACTTGGCACCCAGCTACGAGAACAGGAAGCCCACCACACACTGAGGCCCTCAAAGACCCCTGTGCACACACTGGCTTCAAACCCCCAGCCAGGGGTTTCCTTCAGGGCCAGAAGGAAACTTTTCCAATTAGGACAAATGAGTCGTCTTGTTTCCGAAGTTCTTTGTATTACAAACATATTCTACCCCAGACTATCATCATTCATTTCAGAGTTTAATATCCTGAGACATCAGGAAGTTGTCCACAGTATCTAAATTAAATTCTTTCTTCTGAAGCTCAGATCCATTTCCTTCTGAGTAGATAGTAAACTGCCAGCCACAACTGTCTGTGCAATAACTAGAGATTCATAGATTTTTAGCCTTATTCTGATCTAAACCCCTTTCAGAAGGAAACCACGCTCCAAAGAGATCAAATGTCTTGAACAAGATTAATGGAGAGGTAAATGCATTGCTGGTCTTAGAGTCCAAGACTCCTGCAGCCCTCAATGGTCTCCACCCCCAGCCCACTACCCATCACCCTCTTGCAAGGAGCTTTATAGAGTAGGATAGAGGACATCAAGAGTGTCTGTTGAAGGACGGGAACAGCCACATCACAGGGAAGGAAATTACAGTTGGCTTTGAAAGTCTATGAAGAGTTTCCCAGCCTCACTTATAATAAGAGCGATGCAGACGAGGTGTCTATCAGATTGGCTCCATTACAGAGTCAGACAACACCCCGTGATTGCTCTGCATGAGAAACTCAATGCCCTTGAACATTGCTGATGGGAGTAGAAAGAGCAACTCATGAAGAGCTGTTGGCAGCATCCCTCTAGATTAAAAAGGGGTGTGCCCTTTGACTTGGCAACTCCTTGTCAAGGAATTCATCCCACAAACATTCTCACACTTGCCCAAAGATATGAGAAGAACACTATAGACGCAGAGTAAAAGGGTAATGGCTCTGTAAATTGGGGTTCACCATACAAAGCTACAGGACATCTCCGAGAATGAGTCAAGTCCATCTGCGCTCATGCTGAACTGTTTGTCAAACACCCTGTTAATTGAGAAAAGCAAGGTACAGAAAAAAAATGCACATTATATGTACTTACTTGCATAAAGAGTAAGAGGGTCATTATGCAAAATTATGCATAGAATATGTGTATGAATGGAATATCCCTAGAATGATGTTCAAAAGATTATTACCTATTATCTCTGAGGAGGGGGACGGGAGAACCAGGAAAGGATAGAAATGGATTTTGGTGTCTTTCTTTTGCTATTTTTTGAAGCTGTTAGCATGTGCTTGCACGTCTCACGTAACACATTTATTCACACATTGACATGGCATAACATAGCATGCCACGTTGATCATGGCCTTCAAAATCACAGGCCTGGCTTGAGGGCCAACTCTACCACTTCATGCCTACTGGTGACCAAGTCTCAGTTTCTTCATCTGTCAAACAGGGAGAATCCTGGTCTCACGAAGCTGCCAAGAGTTCAGTGTGCAAAGTGCTGAGCAGGAGGCTTGGGTCTTGGACAGCACACAGGGAATGGTGGTTGCTTTGCCAGCTGCCCTTGTGGAAGCAGCCGGGGGTGATTTTCTTTGCCTACATGTGAGTACACTCAGACAGCTGAGGTGTCTGACATGGTTTTATTTTTAAAGGTCAGAAGCAGATCTGAGGATCGCAAGGCCTCATCTGTTCCAGGAAGCACATGGTCTCAGCTGCTCCACAAACGCTTCCTGCTCCTCTTTGCTGGACTCAGAGCTCTCCTGGTGACTTCTCGACCACACTCCAGGATTGTTTGTTATGTCTTCACTGTTCTGCCCGTTTCATCTTGCATCCAGGCCGTCCATCACTAAGGACATTCACAGAATGCTCCCCTGATCTCCTTTGCAGACAATGTTCAATGCGATCTTAGGCAAGTTTCTCAGCTACTAGCTCCACTTCTCCACTGTAGATTGGAGATCTGATTTCAAACTTGGTGGCTGTGATACTTAAATGATGGAGTCAGTCTAGCATTGTGCAAGCAATCGAGAAATGGTCATCATCATCACCATCACTATTGTCACCCTCCTCATCATTCTAAAATGTATTATGATTGAGTTGGCTTGAAATGTCCCTCATGGGAGCCTGAGAGACTAAGAAGCAGGGAGGGGGCAAAAGGAACCCACAACATGATTTGCAGAGCTCTGGCAGCGTGCCAGGGAGCTGCTGTGAACGAGGCCAAGACCAGCAAGCTGACCTTTCCCTGCGCTTTAGGATTTTTAAGGAGTGAGATATTGAGGTCGAGGGGTAGACCCCCTGTGGCACAGGGCTGTCTATCAGGATTGACCTTGCACTGGGCAGTGGGGAAATAAATGGATCTTGCATCAATCACTATAACCTTTCCCCATGCCCGGCTGAGGCTCTTCTTGCCCGGTGGCGGCCGTCTTAGCCAGCAGCAAGTGGCCTGGCCCGGCCAATTTGCCTGAGGAGATCCCTGCAACACACACCTGAATGGAGACTCTGGGCACTTGGGAGTCAGCTGTGAGGCTTGGCTGTGGGCCCTGTGAGGCAACGCCTGTGCAATCCTGACACGTGGTTCAATGGAGACAAAGGAGTCAACCTGGAGAACAGAGGACCTGCTACCTCCCCTTGTCCTCGCTCGATCCCTAACTGGACGGCTTAATCCTGAAACTGAGGGCTTTGAGGGACTAGGACTTCCCGCGAGGGCTGTTCTGAATGGCACATGGCCCTGCCCTCCCTGGCAGCACTTCTCTTTCTAAGGTGACTTCTGCTGTGTGTACTGAGACCCCTGCTAGCAGCTCCCCATTCATCCCAACTCATGGAGCCACCAGCTGTTTTTTGACTTTGTCCATAGAGTATCCCAGGTGAAAGCAACCAAGCTTAATCATATTACAATACTACTCTTTGTTTCATAAATTAAACCACAATGCCATACCATTACATTCACATAAGGATGACAAGAATTAAAAAGACCATTGAAACCCAGCCTTGGCAAGGATCTGGAGCAACAGGAACTCTCAGAAGCTGCTGAGCATCATGGGAAATGGCACAACCACTTTGGAGCTTTCTGTTTTTAATAAAATCTATACAGTAATCATTGTGCAGCCCAGCAATTCCACTCCTAGGAGTTTATCCAAGAGAAATGAGAACATGTGCACACATTCCTGATAGTTTTATTCAAAGCAGCCTCAAACTGTGAACAACCCAAATATTCCTCAATGGTAGGATGGTAAACAGATTTAGGGATGTTCATACAATAAAATGCTAGCAAGAAAAAAAAATAACAGGCCAAGCACAATGGGTCACACTTGTAATCCCATCACTTTGGGAGGCTGAGGTAGGAGGATTGCTTGAGCCCAGGAGTTTGAGACCAGCCTGGGCAGCATAGCGAGACCCCATCTCTAAAAAAAATTTTTTTTAATTAGCTGGGCATGGTGGTGCACAGCTGTTGTGGTCCCAGGTATTCAGGAGGATCACTTGAACCCAGGAGGTTGAGGCTGCAGTGAGCCATGATTGTGCTACTGCACTCCAGCCTTGGCAGCAGACTGAGATCCTGCAGAAAGAAAAGAAAGAGAGAAAGGAAAGAAAGAAAGAACAAAAGAAAGAAGGGAAGAAAGAGAGAGAAAGAAAGAAGGAAAGAAGGAGGGAAGGGAAAAGAAGGGAAGGGAAGAATGGAAGAAGGGAAAGGAAGGGAAGGGGAGAGAAAAAGGGCAGGTGGGTGGGAGAAAGGAAGACATAACCACTTGCTAATACAACACAGATGATTCTTAGAGCCTTAGGTTGAGTGACAGACCCAGGCATGAACCAGTACATCTGCATCATCCAACCCATATGAAGTTCTAGAACAGGCAAAATTAACCTGCAGTAAAGAAATCAGAATATTGTTTGCCTCTGGGTAGCCAGGGTTGAGGTGGGATGGTATCACCTGGAGGAAGAGGGGACAAGGGAACTTTCTGGAGTGATAAAACACCACACATCTTGATTGGGATGGTGATTACATGAGTATATACATAGAAGAATTTATAAAACCATAAACTTATAATTTGAGTATTCTACTGAATGTAAATATCCCTCAAAGAAACAAAAAAGTGGGGAAAAAACTTCACGTTTCCCAAGGCCAGATTTTTACCCAGCTTCTTTATCAATGTCTCTGAAATTTCAATTGTATTCCCTCTGCATGCAAAGATCCCATTGACAGGGTCCTTCTATCTTTCAAGTGTATGGACTTAAAAAGTGCATCCTTTAAGCCATTTGCAGGAAAAAGGAAGCTGAGAATAATTTAGAGCTATTCTGAAGATGTGGTTGACATGCATGGAATTGTTCTGTATACATTAACACTTCTGGATGTTTTATTGCCTAATAAGGAGAAAGTTATACAGGCCATTTCTCGGCCTTGGAATTCCTGTTGGAGCAATATATCGAGGCAGAGGAGAGTCTGTGTTATCAGTGATGGAATTTTGTTTATGGGGGCAAAAGGTACCCTGGAGCCTGCCTGGTGGTCTGGTGGAAGGAACAGCTCTCAGGTGATTGATGAAATGGCCTAATTGCTCAAGAAGCTGGATGTGCTGGCTGTGCCCTAGCAGGGGCTGAGCCCTCCAGAGCCAGAACACAAACACCTCTGTGGAGTTTGTTGGAGTTGGTCTTGACCTTGCTGCCCATTCCCATCTCTGAAAGTTTGCTTGTTCTGCCCCCTACCCCACCACAACCCTTACCCCACAATACTTTTTTTTTCTTCCTGGAAATGGGGTCTTGCCATGTTGCCCAGGCTGGTCTTGAACTCCTGGACTCAAGTGATCCTCCCACCTCTGGCTCCCTAAGTACTTGGATTACAGGTGTGAGCCCCACTCCTGCCCCCAATCCCCAAGAAGGAGGAGGAGGCATCTCCTCCTCTTTCCTGAAAAATTCACAAGGAAGTCTCACCTCTTTTGCCTATTAGAACCTCGCCGTAGCCCTGAGAGATGGGGTCACTGGCTCCATTATGCAGGGAGAATGGTGAGGCTCCAGAGTGGCTGAGAAGAACCCATGAAGCTCAAACAATGAAGAGTGGTTGAGCCAGGCAACCACTCAGCGTGTCGCCTCCATCGTCATTGCCCGCTGACCCGCTTCCCTCCAACTATGCAAATTCTCCATCTGCTTTTCTCCAGAAATCTCTCCTCATGTCTCTGTCCAAGCTCTGTCTGCCCCCTTCCATACTACAGTTCCTTGAACTGTTTACCATTTGATGTGAGCTCATCTCATAACACCTGGGAGATTCTTAAAGTTTGGGAAATCTGCTCCTGCATTTGAGTTCCCAGAGCTGAACTGATTTGGGGAGAAGGATGGAATGGGGCCATAGAATGCTTAATAATATGAATTGATTGATTGATTGATTCGTACCCTATTGGCAACCTGTTTTATGAGTCTCCCGGGGCATACACTCTCCGTGATTAGGATTTTTACTCCATCAACCAAGGATGCTGGGTATGATCCCACCATGCCAGCTCAAGAGCAAGCTCTACTGTCTTCTTTGAAAGTGTGCATGCTGATCCTGGATCCCAGCTTTGAGAGGCCAAGTTGTGAAATGTCAAATGCCACATGCAATGCAAACACACTGGGGAGAGCCTGTATAAATCAATTACAATAAGGTCACTAGCATTTAGGTGAAGGCAGTGCTACTGAAGGTGATGAGATCTGGAGGCTTTTGCTCAACAACAAGGTCATTTTGCCTTCATCAGTCTATCGACCATTTTTCTCCCTGGAACTAAACAATAAAGTGTGTTGCCCAAGTAAAAATGCTGTGGTAACATATCCTTATCACTCAAGTAAGGCTTCTAAAGTGTCAAGTAGGAAGACGGGGGGAGGGTAGAGACAGATGGCTCTGGAATCATTCTGTTTGTCCTGACGCCGTGAAGTTTCTAGCAGGTGCTCGGGTTTGTGAAGTTCTGGGTCTCCTTCTTTGCCTCTAATTCAACACCCTCTTCCTACTTTGTCAGTCCCATAGGTTTTTATTATTTTCCTTTCTTGAAATTTTTAAAAATCCATGTGCTTGGGAAAGCTGACAGAGCAGAAGGGTGTCACCCTGTGAATGGGAATAACCCTGCCATGTAATAGAGGCCAAGCCTGGCTCTGCCTCAGGCCCTGGTGGCGTCTTCGGCTCTAGCTCCAATCTTAAACCAAAGCCTGAATGAGCCACAGCCCAGCCCAGGCCGGCCCTGGCTGGCCCAGCAAAGTGGTCTCATCCCTCGCCATCACCTCAGATGGAGCTGCCAAATTCACAGAGAAGGCATGTGCTCTTCAAGCAGCCAACACTATTAACTCATGGAACAAGTAAATTAGATTCGTGATGCTAAAAATTAAAAATGATGCTAACTCTTCTTTCAAAATGCTGACCCTAAATACAAACTAAAATTAAAATGCATGGAAGAAGAGGATGAGAGAAGGCTGTAAGGAAAGTGGGACGCAGTGAAATTGGGGGCATGAGGCAGCAGCTCCCCACAACCCCATGCCCAAAGAAAACTTTAGAAAGTCCTCAACATGCAAATTTCTGACACCAAATGGAAGCACCAACATCAACAATAAAAGGTGAATTGTGACTGTAAATAATGTAAGCTTCTTAGGCCCCTGCAGGGCAGAGCAGGGCTCCTCTCTGGGTTGAAGCTGAAGGCACCTGCTCAGTGGCAGAACCTCTAATTGGGAATGTAATGAGTCTCCAGTCCTGGGCTAACCAGCAGTCCCTGGGGGAGTGATGCAGGCTGCTCCCCTCCTGAATTCGCCTGAGCGCCAGCACAGAGTGGCCCTTCCTCACCATCTAGTTTCATTGTCTAAAAATGTGACTGAAATGACAGCAGAATACTCCCCGCTGGGGTCCAAAGGGGTGACTGTGTTGCTGAAAGGCTCTGTGGACACTGGGCCTTTGGAAATGGCCAAAGAAGCAGCCTCCTTTTCCATGAGAAAGAGCCCCAAAGATTAAGCAGAGATGGCTTGTTTTGGCCAAGCAAACTTGGGAGTTGAAGGTATCGGGATAAAGGATGTCAAGTTTCACAGTTCTGAAAACGAGTTCATCTCCAGCCAGCGGAGGAAGTCCAGGCCGAGGTCACAATCTGGTTGTTCAGCTGTCTGCACACACAGGACGGAGGCACCCACGCCCCTGGCTGTGGGCCAGGAGAGGCTACTTTATCTGTGGTTTGTCTTCTCAACATGGGGATATCGGAAGCACACATGGAAAAGGTCAGGGAGAGAGGAAGGAAAGAGACCTGCATGTGGGGAGCTAGGCTCTCTCCCCCTCTTCCCATCTCTTTCTCATGCTTCCAAGAAACGAGCCAATGGGAAGCATTCTGTTGGTCAATACTGGAAAATCTAGCAGTGATTGAAGAGGCCCAATACAATACACGAAGGGCTACGTGGACACAGCGCCTGGGCCATCCGGTTCTGGGAGTTGCAGACTCAGGACTGGTGGTGCAGGGTCTCCTCCAGGACAAGGGACAGCGTGTGTCACCGTTTCCTCCTGGTGCAAATGTGGGGGCAGGAGAGATTATGATCTTTAAACACAGGAACAAATTGACTATTGGACATGTATTCAGTGTGGCCTGGCCTTCCTTTCTCCTTCTTGAGTGTCGAAGACTCATCCTGAATTGGGAGTCGGATTGTCTATCCCCAGACATGATCTGCCCATCAGTGTTCCCAGCCACCTTTGTTATAGGCTGTGCTGTAGCCACAGGGGCCTCCCCTGGCCTCCTCAAACATCCCAGAGCACGCTTGCCTCAAGGCCCTTGCATTTGTTCCTCCTCCAGCAACGTGCTTCTGCATGAACTGTATGTTGCTCCAGTCCCAACACAACTGTCACTCCCTTGGGGAGGCTTCGTTAACCTCCCATCTGAAGCGCTCCCCATCCAGGCAAGTACCCCTCAGCCGCATCATCTTGTTTATTCTCTTGTTCTATTCTCTTCATAGCACTAGCTGCCATCTGAAATTATCATGTTTATTTATTGGCTGACTTTATTCTATGTCCCCACATGCTTGCTTGAATGGGAAGCCATATGAAGGCAGAAATCACATCATTTTGCTTACCATTGTACCCTCGGTGTCTGAAAAATAATTGTTGTATTACTGAATGAATGAAGGGTTGTTTTGAGGGTGAAATTTATAATAGACATCAATGGGTTTTGTGTACTTGTCAATAAATGTCACATTTATTATTGTTGTCAGTTATTATATTACTTATTATATGATTAGGCATGGTTCTTTAAATAAGGCATTACCGTTCCTGACTCCTTGTCTGGGGTGGCCAGGCTCTCTCCTCGCTTAAGTCACTCTCTCTCCAGGGAAGCTTCAGGGCTCTCCAGTCTACTTTGCCCTGCCTCCTTGGAAAGCCTGTGTCATGCACTCTTTATACTCCCCAGATAAATGGCCAGTCCCTTGCCTTGTATCTCTAAGTACATGAAAGGCTCTCAGTAGCAAGTTGATGAGAAGTAGGGTGACTATTAGATTTGTGCAAAATTTTCATTAATTTGAATGCAGTTTTGATGGCATAATAGCCATGGGCTATCCATATCCCAGCTTGGCCCCACTACCCCTTCCCAGCAAGGCTCCTGAAGGGGCCCTACACATGTAAAGAATACCATTAAAATGAGGATGAGGCAAACTTTATTATTACCTGGGCAAGCATCTAATGCCTCCCAATGTAGAGTTCTGGAAGAGTTTCAAGGGACACTATAGCTTAGGCTCAAGAAGTCTTATTTCACCTGGGAACCCAGTTCCAGATTTTAGTGCTGGGCATTGCCAAATTGAAATAGCACATATTATATTAAGCAAGAGGATCATACTGAGATGCAGTCTTTAATTTGTTGAATGCATTCATCCCCATCAAGAAGGAAGATCAAAAATAGTTTGCCATTCACTTGACATGGACAACAGGGTACATTTACAGTCTTGCCTGAGCACTGTATTAATTATCCTGTTCTCTGTCCTTCTGAAGGAACCTGGATTATAGGGATATTCCACTGAACATCACATTGGTTCCGTGATATCTGATATATCATGCTAATTGGACTGGATGAGCAAGAAACAGCAAGTTGGAACTCTTGAGAAGGCACATGTGTTCCAAAGGATGGGAGAGCCTGACCCCTACAAAGGTCCAGCCATGTCAGTACAGTGGTCCAGTACAGCGGTCCAGTCATCTGGGGGCATAATGGCCCATCCTCTCCAAATAAAAAACAAATGATTGCATCTCATACTTTTTACCACAAAGATGAAAGGATAACACTGGAAGACCTCTATGGGACCTGAAGATGCATGTTCCATACTTTGGAACACCGCTTCAACTAATTTAGTGAGTGATACACAAGGCTGCCCACTTCCAGTGGGGATCAAAGCAGAAAAAAGTTGTGCAGCAGGTCGAGGCTGCAGCATAAGTGGCCCTGCTGCTCAGACCATATGACCCAGCTGAACTTATTATACTAGAGGTGTCAGCGACAGGAAAAGATGGCATGGCAAATCCTAGTAAGAGAGTCACAGTGTAGCCCACTTGGCTGCTGGAGCAAGGCCATCTGCAATAGAGAATTGTTGACCATTTTAAGAAGAGCTCCTGGTAACCTCCTCAGCCCTGGTGGAGATGTGGAGCCTGACTATGGATCATCAAGTGACCCTCAGACAGAGCTACCCATAGTAAGTTTGGTTCTCTTAGATCCATCAAGTCATAAAGTCAGGAAGATCCAGCAACAATGTATTTAAGACGGAAGTGGTACTTCCAGGATCAAGCACAAGCAGGAGCGGGGGCACACGTAAGCCCCAGGAGCAGGAAGAAGTCTAGACTCCCTTGTCATCTACCATGGTGGCACCAGCCCCTCTCCCTTTGCTCAAAGCATTGCCAACTGAAGACGGGGGTGGTTCCTTTATGATGAGCTGCAAAATGAGAAAAAATCCTGAGTTTGGTTCATGAGTGGGTTAATTGCATGTGAGTGAAAAACAAAAACAGATACCAGGTGCACTGTATCACCACTCAGAAGTGACCCTGAAAGACTGTAGTGAAAGAAAATAGTCCCAAAGGCACAGCAAAACTGCACAGCTTTGGGTAGTGCACCTGGCTATTCATTTTTGTTTGAAAAAACAGTAGTTCAATGTAAGAATATACATGGACTCAGGGGCCGAGGTAAATAGCTTGACTTGTCAGTCAGAGGTCTTGAGAACAAAGACTTAAACATTTGGGACAAAGAGGTCTGAAAAAGAGGCTTGTGGAAGGACCCGTGAAAGTTGTCATAGAGTGCTAAGATTGTTGTATTACATGTTCATGATAGAAAGCATCTATCTTGGAAGCCACTAGACAACCAAGTAGACACAATGACTAGGCCAGCTGACATCAGCCAGCATTTGTCATCAGCTACTGTTGATGGCACAATGGGTGCATTAATGGAATAGCTATGGTAGCACAGGCAGCAGCTACACATGAGCCCAACAGCATGAACTCCGCACTTACCAAGGTTGATCTAGCTACTGCCACCACCAAATATCCATCCTACAAAGGTCCACCCACATCAGTATAGTGGCTCAATCATCTGGGGAGACACACACAGAGCTTCTAATATGCCCTTGAGAACACCACCAACCAGCTACTTGGTGGCAAGTTGATTCCACAGGACCATTTCCACCTTCAAAAGGGTAGCAATTTCTCTTGATTGGGGTTGACATACTCAGCTATGGGTTTGTCTTTACTATGCCTCAGCTAGCCCTACACTCTGAATGCTTACACAGTATTTGATCTGACAGTACAGGATCCCGCATATATCACATTATACTAAGGACTCTTCAGAAAAGGAGTTCTGGCATTACACATATGGTTGTTGAATGTCTGGCGTTAGGCATATGGTTGAATCCTGGAGGAGCCAAGTAAGTGAAGCAGAAGGGTGAAGTGTAGTGGATGCTCTGGTGCATGATCTGGGGCCTGCCTTTTGGGCCTATTGGACAGAAGCCCTCAGTCTCCCAGCTGCTGCAAGTGTTGAAATGTGACAGCTCTCAACTGAGTCCCTCTCCAGGCATTGCCGTTGGCTGAAAAAGATGCTTCATCCCTAATCAGGCCTTTCCCCCAGGGACAGTGTGCACCCAATGACTGATTGTGAGAGCTATAAAGACAGACTCCTCGCCTCAAAGCAAGACAACTTGAAGGGCTATCCCAACTCCAGAGCTCCCCGTGGGATTGGCAAAGGTTGCAACTCTGTCTCAGTTTGACTCCTCTTGCTGCCTGATTGTTCTTTGTTCACTCTTCCATAGGTGTTGATCCTGAAAGCACATCTCAGCAATTTTTCTGCACGTAAAACACCAGCTCAGAATCTGTTGCCCAGGGAAACTGACCTCAGACACCAACCATCTGCTATTCATTTATCAATTCAATATTCAATTATCTACCCAGTCATCCAAACCTCTATCCTAACAACTTTCCATTTATCCATCCAACCATCCATCCAATTGTATATCTGACCATCCACCCATATGTCCATCCACACATCCATTAGTCCATCTGTCCAACATCTGAATATCTATCCAACCATTCAATCACCCAACCTTCTAGTAACCAACATTTTATTTATCCAGACATTAATCTATTCATCCACTTAACCACCCATCCAATCAACCATTCACCCATCTATCCATCCATCTATCCATTTATCCATCATACAAATATATATTTTGCAAGCACTATAGACTAGACACTATTCTAGTGGATATAAGGGTAGAAAAGACAGACCTGGCCTTCTTGGAACTTTTTTCCTAGTGATAAAATCCAACAAAAATTCAGTACCTATTTTGTGCCGAGCCCTGAAAACATAGACAAAAAACAGTCCCAGCCTGCAAAGGGTTCCCAGGTCTAGAGGAAGAGACAGATACAAGTAAACAATTGTCATAGAACTCCCAGTATCGAGATGAAGGACGTTCAGAATCTGTAGAAGCATCAGAAAGCCCCTGACCCCAACTAGCAAGTCCCAAAAAGGCTACCTGGGAGAAATGACATCTAGGTTCTGACAGGTGAGTAGAGGAAGCCAAGTAAAAACACAGTAGTGGAAGCACAGGCATGTGTACTGCTGCTCTGTGTCTAGAACAGTATGTAGCACATAGTACAATCAATAAGAATTTATGGAATGAATGCTGGATGAAAGTGAGAGAAGGTGAGAGGGAGAGAATGAAGAGAGGAACACAACTTTCAGGAAACTTAAAATTCCTGCTTGGCACAGGGTCTCTCTCAGTAACAACAGTTTGCCATTTCTAAAATGAGATGGTAATAGTACCTGCCTCATATGCCTGTGACCAGAATTATAGCACTTAAAACACGAGTGGCCTGGAACATAATACTTGAAGTTTTTATTAATAATTACAAGTAATATAATTGATCACAATAATTAAATAATACCATGTAATAACCATTGCTGATAGTACATAGCTATTCTAATTGTCGTAACTCGACATCATTGTAGGTGATATTTGTCTGCACCCAGTTTTGTAAGAGGGATTTGCCCAGGGAGCCCAGAAGAGGCACATTGTCTTGGGATTTCTCTCTTCCCGGTATAGGACAGTGTCTGAGAGAAGTGGAGTAGCCCCTGACAGGAGGACTCACGAGGCTTGAGAAGGACCTGCCGCATGTCTGGCCTCATGCCACTGGGTGGGTGGCAGTGGAAAGACACGGGAGAGCAGGTGCCCCTGACACAAGGCAGGCCGCAACCCACAGCTGCAGGAGAGTACATCCTCCTCTCCCTTAATAATGCCATTACGGCTGTCACCCACGAATTTTGCTAAAACCTTTCGGGAAATTGTTTATATTTTCAGCTGAATGACCTCTTGGGGTAATGAGTTTCCATAACAACTAATGGGTAGCCAGCGTGCTTCCGCCCTGGGCTGGGGACCGCGTGCTCTTTGATTCGCATCAGCAGCGGCTGATGGCCCCTCAAGTGGTTCCTGTTTGCTGTCTCCCAGCATTGTGGCAGGCAGGCGGGGTGCAGGCACAGGGCACAGGGCACAGGCCCCTGGGCCTCAGTGCCTCCCACGTGCCAGTTCCGGCTGGCGGGGCTGGGGGGGGGGTTGCCGTGTGCCTGGGCCTTTGGCTTTGCCCCGACCACCCTCTAACAGGGCTCTGCCCGCTCTTGGGGGTGAGGGGTACACCTGCGGCTGGAAGTTGATGGAAAGGGCTTCTGAATGAACTGCAAGCACCTGGCTCAGTGGTCACCTCTGAAGTCAAATAAAGGGAAAAGTTTGGAGCACAAGAAAATGAGTACATAGATCAAAGTGCCCATGTCCCATGTCCATGTCTGGCATTTTCTCTGCCTTATGTCCCTGATGGTGAGGGAAGAGAAGGGAACAGATTTACAGAGACCTGGACAGCTCACCTCCAATGGGAGCCATATATCCCAGTGGACTGGACGCACCCAACACGGAGGCAGCAGCCGAGACTTACACCGCAAGGCCTTGGCTGGCTCTATTGGGCCAGGACCCCATCCTGGGAGTGCGGGGTGGGGGCAGGTTGAGTTCAGTTTCCAGAGTCAGGCCCCTGCCAGAGGGGAGAAGTGATTGTGAAATATTTTAAATGCACAGAGATGAGCTGATGGACAGGTCTTAATGAAGGATTAAATGGACACGTTTAAGAGCCCGGAAAGCACCAGGCAGAGTTCCATGGCCCCAGAATAACTGCATTGTCTCTGACCTTTTCTATCTTGGGAATATACACAGCTTTAGCTGAAAGAACTGAGCTCATGGCGCCAGTTTCAACTCCTTGCTTCCGGGGCCTCAGTTCTGGACAAGGCCAGGTTGTCCCATCACCCCAGAGGGCCCTTTGGCTGAACTCAGAAGCCTCATGGCACCAGCTACCTTCTTTTCAAATCCAAAGCTGCCTGGAGGTGCACCCAGCGTGGACAAGGGCAGCCTGAGGACTCCACTAATAGCTGTGGGAGGATCACTCACTTTAGGATCAGCCCGCCAGGACCTCCGCTCCCTCGTGTGTAAAATGAGCAGCTCCAGAGAGCTGAACCCAGACTCATAAAGTGTCACTGCTGAGCAAGGCTCCACGGCACTGCCTCTCATGCATTCAAGCACTCACGAGACCTACTCCGTGCCAGGCCAGGGGCTCCGTGTGGAGACGCGGGGCTGGAAGAGCACATCCTGGTGTGGCAGGCAGTTCATCAGCAGGTAAACAAACAAAAAGAATAAAATTTCAGGCTGAGATAAAGGCTGCACAGAAACTCAAGTAGGTGATACTGTAGGAGGGAGACCAGGGGCTGTCTCGCACACAATGGCCCGGGGAGGTGACGGCCGGCCTGGGAATTGAAGAGGACCATGGGGTTGAGCATGGACGGATGAGAGCATCGAGGCAGCACAAACAGGATAGGCAAAGGCCCTGGGGCAGCCACTCCCATGAGAGTAGCACAGGCTGAAAGAAGGCCAGGGTGGCTTAGCAGAGTCTGGGAAAGACTAGCCTGGCGTGCAGACGAAGGCAGAGGAGGATCCTGCGGCCGATGTCCAACTCTGGGTTTCACTCTGAGTTGGGGGAGCTGCTGGGGGAATTCTGAGCCAGTTTACACTTTATTTTATTTATTTATTTATTTATTTATTTATTTATTTATCTATTTATATTGAGACAGAGTCTTGCTCTGTTACCCAGGCTGGAGTACAGCGGTGCAATCTCGGCTCACTGCAACCTCTGCCTCCCGGGTGTAAGTGTTTCTCCGGCCTCAGCCTCCTGAGTAGCTGGGATTACAGGCACATGCTACCATGCCTGGCTAATTTTTATATTTTTAGTAGAGACAGGGTTTTGCCACGTTGGCCAGGCTGGTCTCAAACGCCTGACAAGTGATCCACTCGCCTTGGCCTCCCGAAGTGCTGGGATTACAGGGGTGAGCCACTGTGCCCAGCCGGTTTACACTTTAAAATTCACCTGCTGAAGAGCACACGTTTGACCCAAAGAGTCAGTGACCCCTGGAGAGTCTGAATCAGTCACCCTGGGCAGACTGGGCTACCCACATTTCCACAGAGTCCCAGCTCAGGGCACAGGCTGACAGCTCTGTAGCCCCCAGGCCCTCCATCCTGAGGCCCAGAAGGGTGAGCGACTCTCCCAAGGCAACTCCAGGGCTTTGGGCTCCTCAGCATTTTCTTAGCACCAAGGCCAAGCTACACCAACAAAGCCAAGAAACGGGAAGCAAAAAACTTTCTGGGCCTCCGTTAATTGTGCCTCAAGCAGAAGGGAAGAAAATAGAGCTCAAAAATGATGACGGGTCGATGAGCAGCACAAAATTGGGCTTAAGAAAGAAAAATCCATTTGTGCTTCTTCTCAGGAAGAGGGCCACGTGGAGTCTGAATCACTCTTCTGGGCCATTTGGTTTTGACTTCAAATCAGATAATTGTAGTCATTACAACCCCAGGACTGATTGGCATGGAGGGAACAGCAGGTCCGCGCCTCGGCCTTTGTCTGCTCCAAGTCTGAATGGAGAGCAAGTCTCATTTCCTCCATGGTGGGTGGGGGCATCCGCGAGGGTGGTGAGGAGAAAGGGCAAAGGGTGGGCACCCTTAAGGGTGAACGACCTAGCAAATGGCTTTCCCAATGCATCCGAGCCCGGCTCATTCAGGTCTGACATGTGCAGACATACTGCATGCTGTGGATGTTAAAAGGGGTCCTGTGGGGGCTGCCTTCTTCATTCCTGTAAGCCCTGACCCCAAAACCACAGACATGCTCCGTTCCCTCACCCCACTGCTTTGTGGTAATTACCCATTGATCATCTTCAGGCTTTAACCTTAATCCCCTTAAGCCTCAGCAAATAGTCCCTAATTCGCAATCATCTGAAATGCTATTGATTTTTTAAAATTTTAACTTGCAGTAAGTTTCCACCACCACTGCCACCCAGAGGGAAGGGGGATGATTTCAGGACCCTCCCCAGAGCCATTAAACCAACCCCTCCCCACTAAAAAATCCCCTATCTCCCAAGCACAAAACAGGCACATTTCATTATTTATTATAGCTCGATGACCTTTTCATTCTTAACAGCTCCAAGAACAAAGCCAAATCTGCAGTGTGCCTTAGTTTTGCAATTTGTTATTAATTTGAAGCCATCGGATGTTAAGAGTTATGGAGCTTTCCCTTCGGTGTGTTGGGGCCTTCTGGTGCCCCCAACCCTGTCCGTGGTGGGAGGTGGGCTTCCATTTGCCAGTGGATCTATCCTGCCCCAGCTGTCCCAGGTAAGGCAGCCACGTGCTTTCTGCCCACATTACCAGACTGGAAGTCACAGTGACTCCCCACTCATCCCATTCCATCAGGGTCCACATACAGGAAGGCACTCTGTGAGATACACGCAGACACACACACGCAGCAGGAGGGCGAGCGTGAGCATGAAAGAGCACTCTGCCCTTTGTATATCATCTTTAGAAGAGATAAATTAGCAAGACAACATTTTTGCCACCAGCTGTATGTGTAGTTTAAGGGCTCACTTCGTCCACAAGTAAAGTCTCCCCCATATTAATCACATTCCCAAAGGATAGCGGGGTTGGAAAACCCAGAGAGGCAGGCAGGGGTGCAGCTTTGGAGTCTGACCTTCATGCAGCTCTGCATGGTCACCTGGGCAAGTCCCTTACCGCTTTCTACAATTTGGTTCCCTCATATATGAAAAGGGGATAATAATACTGACAACACTGCATAGAACAACACACACGTATACAAATAATGCATGGAAAACGATGAAATCGGAAAAAGAGCTGTAGCTTGAACCAATGCTAATATCTTGCTTTTGATAATCTATAATCACATAAGGTGTCACCACTGGGGGAACCTGGGGAAAGGATACATGGGACCCCTCTACTATGTTTGTAATTTCCTGTGTGTCTATCGTTATTTCAAAATTAAAATGTTGGGTTTTTTTAAGGGCATAAAAACAGCACTGATTTCACAAGTTTTTAGAGGGAATTTAGGGAGCTAAGTCAATGTTGAGTGCTTACCGCCAAGCCTGGCATCAGTGTGTGCTTAATCAATGGGATTTATTTTTCATCTATCACTATTTGTTTAAACCACCAGCAGCTCCTTTTCTCATTAGGAGTGTCCGGAGAATCAGAATGGTGTTTGTTGAAAGGGTGTCTGTTGAGCTTGGCAAAAGCAAAACTTTTCTTTTGTGATGGTTCATTTATTCTCAAGGTTAATTGTTGCTAATTGCACTATTACATTGCCAACAGGAGTGTCAACACCAGCCCAATTAGATGTGCTGATTGCTGATTGGCTCCAGCAAGGCGGGTTGGAAGCCGGTCCTTCGGGCAGTTTGGGGTCCACGAAACAAGACTACTGAAGTCTAAATGAGGGAGGAAGGGTGCGGGCTGCTGGTCAGTGTTGTGCTCAAATTCTTCTTGTTTTCCCTCCGACCCCTTAGGAATTCAAATCTCCTCTGTGCCTTTGCAAAGCAACATCCATCTCGAACATAAATGAGGTTCTGGCTTGATTTCTGTGCTTGGGCATCAGACATCTCCCTTTTGCGGACACCTACAGCTCTGTTCTTGAATTTTGTGATTGCGTGATAAGCACCCGCTCCTTCTTTTTAAGTCCTTTGGCAGATAGTCATTCATGCTTACAGGATGACCCAGGCAAAGCTAAACACAGATCTGGGCTCTAATCCCACCATGGCTGTGTGACCTGGTGGAGGTTCCTTAACCTCTCTGAGCCTCAGCTTTCTTTTCCACAGATTCTTGATTAAAACACTTACTTTCGTGTTAAGTGGGTGTGGGGGTCTATGAGAATTCTCTGTACTATTTTTGCAACTCTTTTGTGAATATGAAATAATCTAAACTAGAAGATTTGTAAAAAGCAGCGCAAACACGTGCTTCCTAGGCTTTCTGAGGACTGGAGATGGCAAATGTGCGGTGCCTGGCATGGACTAGGTGTTCATCAGCTTTGACACAGTGGAGAGACACGGCCCAACCATCGCGCCAGCCTGTGCTCTTTCTCTTTCTTTTCCCTGCTGCAGCCTGTGCCCCAGATTAGGAAAACACACTGAAGCAATGCTGAAGGGGCAATAGGAGTGGAAGGAGGTTATCGAGTATGAAAGAGTACCCTTGATAGAGTGGGGAGAGGAGTGTTTCTCCCCTTGGAATTATAATCACAACCTTAAACACAAGTTTCGACCGCTGACTGCTGCCTCCCTCTCTCACCAAGGGCTGGAGGCCACTGCAGAGCAAGACAAGGTGGGTCTGGCACAAGATCCATCCTAAATCCAGCGAGAACAAAGAAGGCTCAGCATCCTCCCCTGTGGCTGATCCTGCTATAATGCTCCCTGGCAAGCTCAATGTTTTGTGTCATTCTGGAGCTCGGGGAAAGGTGAAAAATACCGTGCATCCATGTTAGCTATTAAAGCAGGAGGAGTCCTTGAGTGTATTTACAGGGGGGAGTTGGCAAGGGAAAGGCAATTCAATTAAACAAAAGGCAGGACACAGAGGAAGTTTGGAAGGAGGGTCGATGGCTGAAATGCTTCATCCAAATACAATTCCGTCTCCCACCTGGAGGCTGCAGAAAAGCTGTGTCCAGCAAGAGATTTACAGCCCCAAGCATTGCCTCCACTGGGTAATAAACTGTGCTCTCTAATCAATATTGGCGCTGGGCTGTCTGTCTGCAGCATAGATTCCCATTTAGCAAAGTCACTGAGTAATGGAAAACGCAATTGAGTTGCATAATGAGTCTGGGTAATTGGATGGACCGGGCAGAATGGTCCAGCTAAGTATATTCAGTCCGGCACATTAATTAAAAACTTGACACTTCAAGCGCCACCCAAAGTGCCCCATTAATTATTCTGTGAATCCAAAGGTCAGATGTAGTGGATGAGTTACAAGACGATGATAAAATTGCTTGGCTCTGGGGCCATCACAAGAGCATGCATTGCACTGAGGCCTGGACTCACCTGTAGCTTCAGTGGGAGTTGAACAGGCAGCCCTCTTCTCACTGGTGCCCTGCCAGTGCCGGATCCAAGAGGAAGGACTGAGGCTGCCCAAGGTGCTGACACCAGCGCGGCCCTGCTAGTGAGTGAGCTTGCCCATCTCCGCTTTCATCTCAGAGATCTGCAGGCACAGACAGGTAAAGGAGTTTGCCCTCAGTCAGAAATCAGCAGATGAGAATTCAAACCCAGGCGGTGAAGCATCAGAGCCACAGCAAGGTTATTTCATGCAAGGAGAAACAAATTTTGTGCTTAAAGTAAAAAGCAGAGTGGCATTTCTTCTGTAATGTAAGCAGCTGTGTGACTTTGGGCAAGTTGCTTCACCTCTCTGGGCCTCTGTTTGCCTGTCTGTAATAAACAGACCACCTCATCTCTGGGACTTCAAAAGAGGAGAGGACGGTCAGCAGGGGTGGCCTGCTCAGAAGGGCCATACTTTGTCCCCAACCTCCCTCAACAACTCCAAGGGCAATGCCACCCCAGACCTCACTGCCAGGCCTTCCAGAGTCCAACAAACTCATGTCCCATGACCACAGCTCATTCCCTTGATCTGTGTGCACCTGGGAATGCTGATGGCTGGGAGGTGAGTTCATGAGGCCTCAGATCGGCCCTTGAAGTCAGTACTGACATTCACCCATGCTACAGACAAGGACACAGAGGCCTGGGAAGAGTCAGCAAGGACAGAAGCTGGGTTCACAGCCCCCCAGGCCAGCTCCAGAGGCTTCCATCTTCACCAGCTTCTGTGCCTCTGGGCTTGAGACGATTGGACAGGAAGAACACAGGAAGCTCCGAGAAAAAAGAACTGAAACTGCACCAAGAGTCAACGATCTGCTGCCTCCTCAGACATGCAGCAATCTGACAACATCCATCAAAATTAAAAGCGCGTGCACCCTTGACTTCACAATGGCCTTCTAGGAATTTACCCTCCCAACGCACTAGTGCACGTGTCTAAGATACAAGGCTCTGCCGTAGCAGAACTGCTTACGGCAATGAGTTTACGACCGCCCACACCCCCAGCCTCAAGTGAGGAGGCTCCAACTCCACAGCAGGCTGGCAGGGCTGAGCTGTGCCTCTCCACTCCATGGAAATATTTCCTGGGCCAAAACAGAACTGCACCAGGGACCAAGACAGACAGGACCTCCTCTACCCCATGGAAGCTAACATGGAGAGAGGTCCCAGTGGATCCACCAGAGAAAAGGAATGTCCATCTTATCTTTCACCTAGAGTGGGATCCGGTGCAAACCAGCACACACAGGAGGATCCACTGTAGCTGCTGGAATGTAAGATGGACATACCGTGTGTGTATATATGGGAAACTTCTGGAAAATGCAATGTTGGGGTGAAGGAGGTAGGAGGCTTTTTCTTCCTACTGTTATGTCCTTCAGTCATGGTTCATTTGGTTTTGCACTCTCATGAGCACATATTATTTTATACTTAAAAAAAAGAGTTTGAATTTCAAAATTTACATGACCAGCTCTGAAGTCAGTGGGTCAGAGGGAATTCCCTGCTCACTCCTGGAACAGACCCCCTGCCTGACCTCCCTGGGCTCTGAGGGAATCACACCAGGACCAAGTTCAGAAGCTGACAGATGCCAGTCAGTGAGCCCCAAGTCCGTGCTCTGAGCCTAGCTAGCACTCAAGCTTAGGACAGCAAAACTATTTATTTAACTGTTGGCTGCTGTCTTCATTCAAATGATGCTCGCCATGTTAGAAATGAATGCCCATTGACTCTGTCACAGTGACAAAGTGCACCTGTGTTTATCCCTCTGCTGCCAAGGCTGAATGTTCAATATTTTGTCCATCAATTTTTAACTTTTTTAAAAAATGGGACTTTGGTGAGGGAATGAAGAGGCCATCACTTTCCCAGGCACATAGCCTTTCTGCCTCCACCCTCTCTCGGGATTCTGCTTGAAGCCTGGTAGAGTCACATCCCCATGGGCCTTGACACTCAGAAGCCATGCTCTCCCAAAGCTCTGGCTTTCTAACAGCCAGAGGACACTCCTGCTTGTGCTCAGACTTGTGCAGCTCTAGTAGGAATGTCCCTCTGTGCTTAGAAAACACCCAAAGCTTGCCACGGCATCCAGGCTGCCTACCGCATCCCTCACTCAGCCTTCTTGGGCCACCAGGTGCCCATTCTACGCCAAGCTTTGTCTCCTCAACAAAGGTGCTCTGGTTGAGCCAGTGAATTCTGTCTCCAGGAGGCTGTGTCATGGCTTTGTCTTCTACAAGCTCATGCCCTGGAGGGAAGGACAGAGTGACTCTGGCATGTCAGCCCATTCATTCATTCATTCATTCATTCATCAACTCTAATAAGTTTCCTGCTGAGTGTCAGGTACTGGACTGGATTTGGGGAATCTGGTGATGAACACATCTGATGGGGCCGGGTGCAGTGGCTCACACCTGTAATCCCAGCACTTTGGGAGGCTGAGGCAGGAGGATCACTTGAGACCAGAGTTCAGGACCAGCCTGGCCAACATGCTGAAACCTCATCTCCACTAAACATAAAAAAATCAGCCGAGCGTGGTGGCGCATATGCCTGTAATCCCAGCTACTTGGGAGGCTGAGGCAGGAGAACTGCTTGAACCCAGGAGGCAGAGGTTGCAGTGAGCCGAGATCATGCCACTGCACTCCAGCCTGGGCCTGTCTCAAAAAAAAAAAAACACACACACACACTTCAGATGGGACTCTCCCCACAGGGATCAGCTCAGTGAAGGAGCAGTGGGAAGGAGAAGGGTTTCCCTAGTGCAGCCAGAGCTTCTGGTGAACACCCTTGCCCTGCCTCCCGCGCCACCTCCACTGCGGTGCTGGAAGCAAAATGGTGCCCAGCACAGGCAAACAGTCAGGGCCGGAGGGAAGGGAGGGCTGCCAAGCAGCTGCAGACATTAAACAGCTTCCTGGGGCTGCAGTATAGGATCCTGGGCTGCACTGACACCAGTGCAGCTGGTGTTCCCTGTCCCATTTCCAGCACTGCCACAGTGCCAGTGCTTAGTGGCACTCCCTTGGGGACATGTTCCCTGACTCCAGTTCTCCAGGACCTTGTTTGCCCTTAACTTCTCAGGGCCTCTACTTCCTTATTTGAACACTGGGATGGAAACAGCTGCCATTTTGAGCGTCACTGCATGCCTGGCTGTCTGCTAAGCCCTCTCTGTGCCTTGCCCCTGTGGGCCACCCCAGCAACCTGCATGATGGGCTATGCCTTTGCCCCCACAGCACAATGAAGAAACGATATCCTGATCCCTCCACCAGGATGGGATGAGGACTGACTGAGACGGTGTGTGAGAAAGCCTGGGCTTGCCCTGGGAAGGCCCAGCGACAGCTTCCTTCCTTCCTTCTGAAGGATCTGCCGGAGGGCACATGCCCGCCCACATCTGGTTAGCATGAAATACACCACCAATGACATGACTCTCCAGCTCCTACCACATCTGGGATGTGGCCTTGGAGGAGTGCCCAGAGGGCTCCCCTCTAGAATTCTAGCACTGTGCCATATGTAACCCCAGATGCAGGTCCCCTGGATCTTCACAGAGCAACTCCAAGCCCACCCCCAGGACACCATGTGGCAGCCACAGGGGCCACCTCCACCCTCTGGAGGAAACCCCCTGGTATTTCTTCATGGCCTTTAGTTCCTTAGAGTGTGAACCCTGGTTCCTGTGAGCAGGAGGAAACAGGCAGAGAGAAGAGAGAGACAGGACAGAGGGGAGAGAGAGGGGAAAGAGAAGAGAGAGAGGGGAGAGAGAGGAGAGAGGGGAGAGAAAGGAGAGAGGGGAGAGAGAGAGGATAGAGAGGGGAGAGAGGGGAGAGAGGGGAGAGAAAGGAGAGAGGGGAGAGAGAGAGGGGAGAGAGGGGAGAGAGAGGGAAGAGAGTGGAAGAAGAGAGGGGGAGAGGGAGAGATGGGAGTGGGGGAGAGGGGAGAGAAAAAGATGGGAGGGCAAGATGGGAGGGAAAGACAGGGGAAGAAAAGAGAGGGGAGGAAAAGAGGGGAGGAGAAGAGAGGGGAGGAAATCAGAGGGGAGGAAAACAGGAGAGGAGGAGAGAGGGGAGTGGGGGAGGAGGAGAGGGGAGGAAAAGAGAGGGGAGGAAGGGGGAAGAAGAGAAGGGTGGGGGAGAGGGAGAGAGTAGGGAGGGGGAGAGAGTAGGGAGGGGGAGACAGTAGGGAGGGGGAGAGAGGAGGGAGGGGGAGAGGGAGAGAGGAGGGAGGAGGAGAGGGAGAGAGGAGGGAGGAGGAGAGGGAGAGAGGAGGGAGGAGGAGAGGGAGAGAGGAGGGAGGAGGAGAGGGAGGAGAGGGAGAGAGGAGGGAGGAGGAGAGGGAGAGAGGAGGGAGGGAGAGGGAGGAGGAGGAGGGAGAGGAGGGGGGGAGGGGAGAGGGGGAGGAGGAGAGGGAGAGGGAGGAGGAGAGGGAGAGAGGAGGAGGAGAGGGAGAGAGGAGGAGGAGAGGGAGAGAGGAGGGAGGAGAGGGAGAGAGGAGGGAGGAGAGGGAGGAGGGGGGGGGGGGGGGAGGAGGGGGGGGGAGAGGGAGGGAGGAGGGAGGAGGGGACAGAGGAGGAGAGGGAAGAGGAGGGGAGAGGAGGGAAGAGGGGAGAGGGAGAAAGGAGGGAGGGGACAGAGGGAGAGAGGGAGAGGGGGAGAGGGAGTGAGGGGAAGGGAGAGAGAGGGAGAGAGGGGAGATGGGGAGAGAGGGAGAGAGGGGAGAGGGGGAGAGAGACAGAGAGGGTTGCATTCATCACAAAGACAATGGTAAGCAGAGAACAGGAAGCCTGGCCCAGCTCAAACTCCCAACTTCCACAGTAGCTGAGTGTGGCGGGGGAGACAGGAAGAGGTCATTGGAAAGGCCCAGCGGCATCTCCCTCTTGCTTTCCTGGATCCCAGCAGTTACTTGGTGAATGTTCCTGTGGCTCTTGAAGCCATCCCTAAGGCCCAGCGATAACATCCGTGACAAGGAGGGTCCCTTGAGACTTCCTGCTGTCCCCACTCTTGTGCACCATTAATAATAATGCTACTAAGGATGTTAGAAATAGCCACAGTCCCTGTGGCTCTTGTCCTGCCCGAGGCAGGATGATCATTCCACTGAGTGCTCACCTCAGCCCCACGGGAAGAGGCTGCATGGTCGCGTCCATTTTTGAGACGAGCAAGCTGAGGCTCCGTGAGTTCTGTGGCCGCCGCCCAAGGTCGTAGAGCGAGGAGAGGCAGGGCTAAAGTCCTGCAGCGTGGGAGCCCATGGCCTTAACACCCATTGAGCCATGTTCACCCGTCTCTTTTACTTTATTCACTTGGCCCCTTGGAGGTGCCAGGCCTGGGAGTGCTGGGGTCTGTGCTCTCTGGGGTGACTGTCCACTGGGAGGAGACCCACCAGCCGCAGCAACTACGTGACTGGAAACACAGCAGGTGGGGCCCATCTTCCTAGAAGGAGTCATAAGAAAGGCCTGCCTCCTGCACTAGAGTGGCCGCACCTGAAACCAGGAACCCTCAGGCTCCTGACAGCCCCCAGGCTTGGTGCTGGGAGTTGCGGAAGCCCAAACCCAGCCTGTTCCTATCAAGCTCAGCTTTACCAGGTGATGCAATCAATACCTTTGTATAATTGTGCTTAATTGAGGAGGAAATGGGCTTTTATCACAAAAGGCAAAGATCTGATTTTGCATTTTAATTTTAAAAGGTTTCTTCATCTAAAAGAGCAAAACAAAAAGCCTAAAGGGGGTATTTAGGATGAGGCAATAAGTGGTGAGCTGAGAGCAGAGGGTGCACACTCCAGGCAGACAGAAAAGCAGACAGGACTTTGCGGGACCCTCCTGAGTGCATGGACGCAGGCATGACCGGTCGGCCCTGTGTACACAAGGCAAATGAGGCACAACGGCACTGCAGAAAATGCCCAGCAACAAGGCCACCCTGTTCTAAAGTGGGCACGATTCAGGCCTGGCCTAGGGTCTGCGTTCCTGCCCTGCGACCTGGCAAGGTCTCAGACCTGGTGTCTTCATCCATCCAGTGGGGCAGCCGCAAGGGTTCCATGAAGCACCGTCGGCCCAGAGGAAGAGTGGAGGAAAGCCGCATGAGGGTTGGGAACCGTCTCCTCCCCAGGTTTCCATCCTTTCTGGCCCCATCCACCACCCCAGGCCTCACATGTTACTGACAGCAAGCAAAAGACACACACACGCCAGGGGCGTGCACTGGGTTAGATTCTGTGATGAGAGAATTGCTGCCACCTTGATCAATAAATGAAGCCATGGCTGCCAGGCGCAGAGCCTGGGCGATCCAGAGCAGGGGAGAAGGGCCTGTTCCCCAGGCTGTCCAGCTCCTCAGAGCCAGGGAGAATCTCAGGCCACAGCTCAGGAGGGGCAAGAACTAGCCAGGCTCCTACTTCTCCCCATGAACGAAATTCACCTCCACGTGCCCATATGCCAGCTGGATGGCACTGTGGGACTCCCCCAGGGCTGTGCTGAGGTCCAAGCCAGCCCCAAAGCATAGAAGAGGTCCCTATGGCTGGGTCCACCTGTCCACACAGCTCACCAGAGAGGTGCCCATTGCCCCATTGTTTAGACCAGGCTGATACAGCTCCTACAAGCATCTGACCTCTCTCACGTGGCCCGTGAGAGGAATGAATGGCCTTGCACCTTCCCCATCTTTTTCCCATCTCTGCCAAATTGCCCCTTGCCCTTCCCTTCCCCTTCCCCCTCCCCCTCTCCTCCAGGACACCCCACTTTAGTTCTGTATGTGCCCACAGCTGGGTGGGGAGAGTGGCAAGCAGGCAGGAACATGCCTCCTGAAGGCGGCAGCTGGTCCCCAGCTCCAGCCCACTGTTGCCAGGTGAAGGCACAGGACCAGACTGCCCAGTTCCTTGGGAGAAGTCAGGAATCCTGGGTTTTATGTGAAAACCATGAAATGCACATGGCCAATTCATTACGGGCTTGTTTTTGGGGAAGGGAAGAAGCTCCGGCACGTGGCTTCTGCCTGGACCCCTCTAACACACCTGCCTAAAGGTGCAGGGACACAGAGGGGCCCAGTGAGCTGCTGGAAATGGGGGAAGCAAAAATATGAGGAAAACCAGCTTGAATGACTAAAGAAATAACCTGTCACACTGTCACGGGAGGCCAACCCCAAGGGGAGCAGAGGAGGGCACGTCATGATTAGGGTGGGAGACCCCGAAAGTCTGTGAACCATCACTGGAAAGAAATAGAGCCGTTCAGGGGTGCAGGATGAACTGTGCTCTGGGACAGGGCAAGAGGGAAAAATTCTACCACCAAGCAAGGTGCCATCAGCTCTGCCATCTCCTGGGAACTAATTACTAATTACTCCGATTAATTCCAGTGATGTCAGCCCCAGGTTCCTCTGAGATTCCACACCAGTGTCAAGACCCAGGTGCATAAATAGTTCTGCCTTGAAAGGAAGGAGGCAGTGTCTGCACCTCTTCAAATGAAAGATTTCCAGAGTAGTGCCCACGTTGTTACAGCCACGCTCCATTAGATAAAGCGAGTTTAAACTCTCCCAAGCCCTCAGAATCATGAATAGTTGCTGCAGTTTCAGAGGAAGGTAAAATCACTTTTTCTTCTTTTAATTTTTGGGAAACAGGATCTTGTTCTGTTGCCGAGGCTGGAGTGCAGCGGTTTGATCCGAGTTCACTGCAGCCTCAAATATCCTGAGCTTGAACAATCCTCTTACCTCAGCCTTCCAAGTAGCTAGGACTACAGGCAGGCACCACCTTTGCTTGGTTGATTTTTTTATTTTTTTGAGACCAGATCTTGCTAGGATGCCCAGGCTGGTCTTGAACTCCTGGGCTCAAGCAATTCTCCTGCCTTGGCCTCCCAAAGTGCTGGAATTACAGGCGTGAGCCACCATGCCCGGCTCATTTTTCTTTTCTTTGTTTCTTTTTCACTCTTAAAACTTAGTTTCACTTTCTATGTCCTGCACTAGAGTTTCCTTGGGCTAACAAGTTGGTCCAACTCCACGATCTGGCATATGAGACTCACCCAATTTGCTTCTCCTGCCTGCTTCCCTTTAGCCAGCTACCGCCTACCCTCAGGACAATAGGCCCCTCCCTCTCCTGGGCTCCAAAATCCTCTGTTAGCACCCTTAATCCGACTGGGTTGGAATATAGGTATTTATTTGATTTTCTTTTCCCACTATATTAGCTAAGGATCTCCTGAAGGGATCACTAGTGTGTTCCCAAGAGCCTCATACACAGCCTTCCATCATAAAATACTTAGTGATTGTGGATGGATGGATGGATGGATGGATGGATGGATGGATGGATGGTTTGATGGCTAGATGGAAGGAAGGGAGGGAGGGAGAAAAGATAAATTGATGGATAGATGGATGATTAATGGATAACTTGATGACTTGGCAATAATTCAGATGGGTGGTTATCACATTTTAGAGTGCAAATTCCTCATCTCTTAAATAAAAATAGTAAGAACACCTCTGAGATGGGGACTATTATTAGCCCCACTTCACAGCTGAGAAGATGTGAAGTAACATGACCCCAGGTCCCAGGAAGACTGTCTCCTGGAAACTTTCCCAGAGCCCTCATCTCTCTATGTACTGAATGAATCACTATCCCAAGAAGTTGAAGGCTCATGGGGAAGGAGATGGGCACTAAAGATACAAGCACATGATCACTGGTTTATGACCTGCCACTGGGTAAGGTTATGAAGCAGCGCAAGATGCAACAGATGAGTGTAAGATGAGAATCAACATGGTGGGGCAGGGACAGGGGTGGGTGTGGGGATGACCCAGATGGTTCTTGGACTCCACTGCCATGATGCTTATGTACTTTGCTTTGATTGGCTCAGGGTCACCCCAATAGCTGTAAAACAGTGACCTGGTCCAGTGGATTTGTCCACACTATCACGCCCTGAAAGGGCAGCCTGCGGGGAGGAATTCCTATAAAAGAACCAAAGGCCAACTCTGAAGTTGCCCTTCTCTGAGTCTCTGTGTCTTCGCTGACATCTTCAAGGGCTGGGTTGCCTCCTGGGTGGCCCACAGACCCGTAACTTTTCTGGCATGTTAAATGGTTTCTCCATTAAAGGGGACTGCTTGGCCAAAGATCCTTGGGGGAGGAGAGGAGAGACACATTCATGAACCCATTGTGAGGCTGTGCAGTCTGCGAGGACAGTGATAAATCATCCAGGGCCTCAAGCACGCTACATTAAGCTCTCATCTCACCATTTCTGTTTTTTGCTTCTTACATATTTGTTTAGATTACAATATTATCCCTGGAAAAGGTAAAAGGCCCTTCCGGAGTTTGTTTTTAAGATCCACTAGGAAAAACCTTCAGTGTTCAAATGGAAAAATAGAACCTGGGGTTAATCAACTGCTTGACTCATGTTTGTTTTAACTCGGTGTCCTAGAAAGTCAGTGCTAGAAGCAGCTTTGATGATCTCCTAATCTAAGCCCTGAGCTTTACAGATCGGGGAGCCAAGGCTCCCTGGACCAGAGTCCTACGGTAAACTTGGTGTAACTGTGTGGTGAGGTGCAAGAAAATGTCACTCAAGAAATACCAAAGTGTGCAAAGATTCAATTTTCAAATGAATTTAGAGTAGGCTCAGGGCTACCTGTCTAAACAAAATCACTTCCTGGAATTCCAATAGGTTTTCTTGTGACGGGGAGGACCCGGGGCTCCAGGCGGTTCCCCCGTGTCACACACGTGACAGCTGTCAGTCAGTCAGATGCACATGCTGGACATTCAGCTTCCAAGGAGTCCCATCCACTGTGCTTGGCATGGAGTCAGTACCTGAAAACATTTGAAGCCGGGCGCGGTGGCTCACGCTTGTAATCCCAGCACTTTGGGAGGCTGAGGCGGGCGGATCACGAGGTCAGGAGATCGAGACCACGGTGAAACCCCGTCTCTACTAAAAATACAAAAAAATTAGCCGGGCGTGGTGGCGGGCACCTGTAGTCCCAGCTACTCAGAGAGGCTGAGGCAGGAGAATGGCGTGAACCCGGGAGGCGGAGCTTGCAGTGAGCCGAGATTGCGCCACTGCACTCCAGCCTGGGCGACAGAGCGAGACTCCGTCTCAAAAAAAAAAAAAAAAAAAAAAAAATTTGAGTGAGTGACTATAAGAAGTGTCTTGCTCGAGATCACATGCCATTACTGGAAGAGTAGATGTGAACTCCGTGGTGCACAGACACATTAGTGCTCCACCCGTGTGCCTCTGATCTCCCTAATGTGTGTCCCCTCCCCACCCCCCACCACCCAGCTTCTGTGTGTTTGCTTCTAACAGCTCACAGTGTCAGTCTTCTTCAGAGGATGATGCCTGTGCTACTGGAATGGCTCACTTGGACTGAGGGCCAGGAGTGCCTGGGAGTCTGGTTTCTCAAACCCTCATCCCCCAGGGCAGGTCACAGCCAAGGGCAGATTGACGCAGAAATGCAGAAGCCCAGCTCCTTTGTCTTGAGCAAGACAAACCTCAAGATAAAATTTATGATCCAGAGCTCCCCACAGGCTCAGGCTGAAGCTGGGACTCAGGTGAAGCCTCACCTTTCCTTGGTCTCTTCCCCTTCCCTCTCCAGTTTCTCTCTGTACCTTCTATCTCTACCTGACCAGTTTTTTGGGGGAGTGCCACTTTAATGAATCACTTATGCACAAACCTTCATTTTAGGAGCTGCTTCTGGGGAACTTGACCAAAAACAAACTTCAAGTTCTCAATTTCCAGTTCTACACATGCTTCCTGGCCCACTCAGCAATAGCATGTGAGCCAAATAAATACTCCCAAGGTGAAAGTCATGAATTTCTTCCAAATGTAACCCCAATATCATAGGACCCAATAGCCTGAGGTGGTGATGGTCATCATCACCATCATCATTAATTATCATTATCATCACCATCATCATCTTCATTATCAACATCAATCATCATCATTATTACCATCATCAATCATCACCATAATCATCATCCATCATTTCCTCATTGTCATCCCCACCATCATCCTCACCATCATTGTCATCATCATCATCACTGTCATCATCAATCACCATTATCATCATCTTCATTATCAACATCAATCATCACCACTATCATTGTCATAACCATCATCACCAATCACCACCATAATCATCATCCATCATTATCATTATCACCATCAATGTCATCTTCATCATCACCAATCATCACCATAATCATCATCCATCACTATTATCATTATCATCATCAATATCACTATTTTTGACATTCCACAGGGCCCTTACTATGTGCCAATCACTGTTCTAATGAAATGAATTAGTTTATTGATCCTCACCACAACTCTTTAAGGCAAGTACTATGATTATTATTTCTCCATACTTTAAAGATGAGCAAATTAATGCTTGAAGGAGTTACATGCTTGGCTCAAGGCCACAGGGCTAGCAGGCAGCAGAGCAGGAATAAGAACAGCTCTGCTCCAAACCCTCTCCACTCTCCTGTGCCTCATCAACCTGTAGTAGACACCCATGGGGCAGATGAACATTTGTGCTGAGATATGATGCTGGTTATGAACCTCAGTACCTACCCAGGACCCAATCTAGCCCCTTACAGAGGCCCCAAGTATGTCTGGATGACCCTGGAGCCTGCCAGCTTCAGTCCTCTCAAAGGACCCTCCCTGATCGACCCTTCTATCTCTGCCTCCTTTTGTGCATCTCAACGTCTTCCCTCTCCAGGAGCTGCCCAAGGGACTCTCAATGCTGGCCAGGATGATAGATCCATCTGCCAAAGGAGCTGCCTTCCAGTAACCCCAGTTCCACAAATCCTAGAAAACCAAGAGTTAGGATGGATTCCTCTCCCCAACTTGGGGTCATAATTTATCACCTGGGCACAAAAATGGGGCTGCTTGAGCACAGAGTCTTGCAAAATCCCTCTGGAAATCAATATCCTTTGTTCTTGGCCTGAAAACCTCTCACACCCAGACTTTAAATCCAGGCCAGGGGGCTAATGAGGTAGTGTCACCATCAAGGGTGCTGTCATCCTCCTTCTCTCCTCTGCTAAGTACCCCACACAGGCTTTCCATGCCCCTTCTCTAGAAAGCCAGAGCCCCAATGCTTAACTCATAAAAAGAATCCCTCATCCCAGGAGGAAGGGCGCAATGTGACCAAACAATCTAAATGCATTGCAAATGTTTGAGACGACCCCACATAAAAGGAAAGGTACTGACTTTAGTAACTTTGGAAATGAGTGAAGTCAGTAAGACTAAAGACAAAAGGAACTGTACAGAAGCACTGGACTCGAGCTGATAAGGTTGTTTCCCACAGGGTCAAGGGAGGCACCAACGAATAATTCTGATACTAATATCCATGTCCCTGGCAACTGAATAATGAAGTAAATGGACAGAAGATGGTGAACACCAGCTTTTCACCACTGGAGTGAGATAAGCAAGGCGTGGAGGCCAAATGATCCATGTGGTGATGGATTCGAGTTGGAGACATTAGTGTGAACTCACATTGAGCTTTACACAGATACAGGTGGTTCCAAATAAAAATATTTATAGATCTGTGCATATACATGGGTTAATATGCACAATCGGATCCCCTTACTCTGTCAACTGAGATGGTCTACAAGCAACAGCATCCCTATAGCAATGAGCCCACCTGTACCCAGATCTTGGTTTCTAATATCATTGTCCAGTAAAAGGAACAAAGGACCGTTGGGAAAGTAGCTTCTTGTAGGACTGATACAAGATGACCTTGGGGTGTCTTATAGTGCCAGAAAGTAAGGAAATGGTAAAGCAAGTAATAAAGATCCCACTAACAACAATGAGACTATGTCAAAGGGACACAGGAGCCAGCTGAAAGAGCTCCCCGTGCCCAAAGTTGGGACAATTTGTGCAATAAAATACATAAAATGTTATTGAATCGTAACACAAAGTAAAAATAAATATCCATGAGACCACACTGATTAAATAAATGATTGAATAAGTAAATAAATTCGATAACAGAGATAAATCTCCCAGGCAGAAGAATTCCAAACAGTTTATGTAGATACTGTGCCCTCAGGGAGATGGAGGATGACTGGCTACTTCTCAAGTGTGGCTGCACAGTGACCTTCTTCCAAAGTGTGTAATGAAGGACCAGACCTAATGTTGGAGGACAAAAGGGCCTCTTGATACTTCAGACAAGATCTGAGGATGAGAAGGAATTTGCAGACTTCGTGCATGGTGGTGGAGATGTAAGGAAGCACATCCCAGGCACAGGTAACAGCATGGGCTAAGACTCTGAGGCAGGGAGGAAGCATCTTTGAAGGAGCAGTGAGAAAATCAGGGATGGGATTCAAACTACAATGCACACATACAAAGTGGGCACCATCAATAAGAACAACACATGTGTAGGCTCTCACAGGGTTGCAGAGCTCTCCAGACAGACCAGCTTTGGAGAGGTCCTGAAGGCTCCTGGGGAGGGTTAGAAGTGGGCTTTTGGGAGCTCAGGGTGGTGGTTATTTAATAACCAGCAGGGAAGGCTGCACAATTCTAAACGGGGGTAGGGGAACAGAAAATCTTTCTGTAAAAGGCCATGTAGTATGTATCTTAGACTTTGTAAGTCACGTGGTTATTAAAACTACTCAACTCTGCTGTTGTGTCAAGAAAGCAGCCATAGACAATTGGCAGATGAACAGGCATGAATGTGTTCCAATAAAACTTCATTTGTGGACACCAGAATTTGAATTTCATATCATTATTTGTATCAAAAAATATTCTTCTTTTGACTTTTTAAAAATCAATATCACAAGCCTTATCAGAGAATTGGTCTTTTATCCCAAAGGCAAGAGAGCCTCGAGTGCAATTTTGGAAGCAAGCCCTGGACCCAGGCCTCAGGCATGTACTATTCCGGCCCTCGTGGTGCTGGGCCATGGGTGATTCTTTGCCCTAGATCATCCCTTTGGACTTTCCAGAATCCCACAGAATGGCATACAGGAAGAGAGGGCTGTGCTTGTGGGTCCCACTGCCCAGGGAGACTGGGAGAGCAGCAAGGGACCGTTTGCTGCTGGCCTGGGATTTTGACATTTGACTCTATTCTATTAGGTTGGTGCAAAAGCAATTGCCGTTTTTGCCATTACTTTACTGGCATTACTTTAATGGCAAAAACCGCAATTGCTTTTGCGCAAACCTAATATTAGGAAAAGCTCAGAGTGAATTACAATTTGGTTGGCTCTGGAATGGAGCTGGGGTCTAAATTCACATCTTTAACCAGTCACCCTTCACTGCCCCCACCACACACACACACACACACACATCTGATTTTGATCAATCTTGAAAGAATGAGAGAGAGGAGGCAATTTCCCCCCAGAAGGGAATCACCAGCCACAAAATAAGCTGCTTATAAAGCACATTTGTGGAAACAGTGCCATGGTGTGGAAACAGCCTGCCTTTAGAATGTGAGGTGTGTGATAATGGCCCCCGAAACCTGCTCCTTCTCTGCACACCTATGCAGAGAAGGAGTATGGGTGGTCTTGGCTGTCACACAGCAGCACAAACCAGAATCTGGCAGCCAGGCTATGGTGCCAGTTGTTTGGCCAAACACTCATTGAAATGTTGCAGCGAAGATACTTTGTAGAAATGACTCACCTTTGCAATCAGTTGACTTTAAGGGGGTTACCCTCAATAATGGGGATGATCCTCAGCCAATCAGTTGAAGGAGCTAAGAGCAAAAACTGAGGTTTCCTGATAAGAAGGAATTCTGCCTTGAGACTGTGACATAGAAATGCTACCTTAGTTTCCAGCTTACTGGCCTGCCCTGCAGAGGTCAGACATGCCAACTCTCACAGTCATGGGAGCCAGTTCATTATCTGTGTATGTATATCCTACTTGGTCTGTGATATGGTTTGGCTGTGTCTCCACCCAAATCTCATCTTGAATTGTAATAATCCCCATGTGTCAAGGGCAGGACCAGGTAGAGATAATTAAATCATGGGGGTAGTCTCCCCCATATGGTAAAAGTAAGTGAGATCTGATGGTTTCATAAGGGGCTTCCCCCTTCACTTCGCTCTCACTTCTCTTCCTGCCGCCACGTGAAGAAGGACGTATTTGCTTCCCCTTCCACCATGATTGTAAGTTTCCTGAGGCCTCTCCAGCCATGCTGAACTCTGAGTCAATTAAACCTCTTTCCTTTATAAACTACCTAGCCTCAGGTATGTCTTTATTAGCGGCGTGAGAATGGATGAATATAATCTGTTTCTTTGGAAAGCTCTGATGATGTGGTATTTAAAGTACTTGGCATGTAGTAGGTATTCAGTGAATGGTGACTATTTTTTTCAGTGAATTCAGCCATGATTTATCCAGAGCCTATAACATGACAGGTGCTGGGCTAGGGAAATCTGGGGAAGAGGCTTACCATGGCCTCTGTCCATGATCACTGTCCTTGTATTCATGTGGTCAAATGCTCCCTCCCTTTTACAATGACAAAAACAAGGTTCCAAAAGTTAAGCAACTTATCCAGGTTGACATGGCTCTTAAGAGGCAAGAACCATACCTGACCTAAAGTGCACAGACTTGACCACTATGCTACAGTTTTCTGTACAGCCTTTTTTCTTTCAGGAACACTGTTCTCTTGCTTCTTTGCCTAATGGGGAAGGACAATTATTACCCCTATGCTACCACGGGAAAGCTGGGATCAAAGAAGTTCTGCAGGATGGCACTGAGTCCAAGCTGCTACTCAACTGCCCGCCTTCCCCCAAGGCCTCCGTTTGCGATGCACAGCCTTGGCTCCCTAGGACCAAGCCCCCAAAGCAGGGAAGAGCATTCACATCTTCCCCACTGAGCCTTGCCTTTCCAGAATTGCGAGGTCCTCCCAGCCATGTGTTCCATGAAGGGAGCTTTGCTGTTACTTGTATTAGAGCTGCTTTTGGAATCCTTGCCTCTATTGCATTTCTCTTGCCTCAGTGCAGCCCAAGATGTTCATTTCCATGAGCCAGGAGCCCCCACAAAGTGCTAAGAAATAGAGTCTGAGCTGTAAACATTCCCGGATGTTCTCTTGCTGCTCAGCCTAGAAGCTGAGGGCCACTGCAGAGATTCTGGGCCACGTGCAGTCATGACATGAAGCTTATTTCTACCGGAAGATTTTTAAGGTTGTTTCATTAAACCCCTTATTGACTCTGGTTATGTTATTATGGGAATTGACTCCACTAGGGCCAGGGTCTACACTCTGGATCCAAGATCAACTAGTAATGTGACTTCGAGCAAACCAGCTCTTCTATCTAAGCCTTGATCTATTCACTGTTTATCAGTTGGCTTTTGCTGCATAACAAACAAGCCCCAAACTTAATGTTATGAAACAAGACACAATGATTATTGTTTGTGAGTCTGGGGGTAAGCAGGGTGGTTCCTCTAGACTCTCTGGACTTACTCATCTGTGGTTAGGTGTAGTTCAGATGTACAACTCTGCTGTACTTGGCTGGACTCTCTCTTGTGTTTGGGGTTTGGCTGGCTGTCAGCAGACGAGGATGGCCTTGACTGGGACAGCTGGGCTCTCCTCCTCCTTGTTTCTCACCCTCTACAGCCCAGTCCAGGCTTGTTCTCATGGTGGCTAGACAGGGTTTGGAGAGCTCAGAATCAAGCAAGCCTCCTGATGTGTGGAACTCTAGGCCGGCTGTCATTCATTCTAGGTTGGCTGTCATTCATTCTAGGCTGGCTGTCATTCGTTCTGCCCCTTGACCAGAGCAAGCCCCAGACCAGCCTGTATTCAAGGTCTGCACTTCTTGATGGGTGATGCCACGAAGTCACATTGCTAATTGTACAGCTACAGGGAGAGAGTAAAACCATAGAGACTGGTAACCAGTCTGTCTTCATCTGTGCAGCAGCCATTGGCTTTTCTTCTTTGTATTTTTGCTGTTCAGCACTCATTTCCTCTTCCTCACACTGTCACACAGTGGCTGGGATGAAGAGCCTTCATCAGATATGCCTACACTTCTGTGGGATTCTTCCCAGAGGTGAACAGCTGGATCAAAGAACACACAAGCTTCAAGTCTGGGCCCCAGCTCCTGATGACGGAAGGCTTTGTTCTGACTTCTGCCGGCAGAGTGTTGGGGTGCCGACGTCCCCATGCTCTCACTAGTGCTCTGCAGACAACTTTCAACATCCCTGGGATCTTGTCACCCTCTCAATCCCTCAGACAACTTAGCCTGAGCGTGACCCAAGGCTTGGTAGAGTGGCACGGGGAGGTGCTGAAGGCTTGTTCCAATCCCCCAAAACTCACAGGCATTCTGCTCAAGGCAGCACCAGTGACCAGAAAGGCAGGCAGAAGTGTCCACTTCCAGGACCGTCTCTCCAGGCTGATAGAGGCTCACACTCATGCGGGTGACAGAATCTGAGAGCTCACTGTCTGCAGGTTAGGAAAGCAGAGAGGGTTGGCACTAGGGCTGGGGTTGGAGGAAAAGGGGAAACTGGTGACATTTCGAGGTCATCTTGGCGTTTCCCTAAAGCAGTGGGTCTCAGCCAGAAATGACTGTGCCCTCAAGGTGACATCTTTGGTTGTCACAGGAGGGACCTACTGGCATGTAGTGGGTTGAGGCCAGGGATGCTGCTGAACACCCCACAATGCACAGGATGGCCTCACCACAGAGGATGATCTGCACAAAATGTCAGGAGTGCCGAGGCTGAGAAACCCTCGCCCGAAGAAATGGCGACAAGGCCAAGCTTGTGGGCTCTCAAGACAAAGGTCCAAAGTCCAAGTCAGCCTCGCCCACTTCCTCTTAAATTTTACTGCTTTCCCCAGTTCCCACATCTGCAGAAGGGAGTCAGCGATTGTTCCTTCCCCAGGGGGCTGTGGTGAGGTTCAGTGGGACAAGGCGAGCTGAGTACACAGCCCAGGGCCAGTGCGCGGAGCTCAGTAAAGGACGGCAAGTGTCAAAAGCCATGCCTCCCAGAGCATGCCCAAGTGTCTGATCCCCACAGGGCTGAGCCAGCTCACATACCTGGCAAAGGAGCGACATGGGCCCAGTGCAAAGCAGATGCTGCGCCACCCTCATGGCATCCCCAAGAGAGCACTCCTTGTTCTCATTTCCTTCCCTAACAACACACCCAGCTGCTGGGGCAAGGACCAGGTGCAGATGAGAGGAGGACACACGCCAGGGCCCCGGGCCATCCGCATGGACGTCCAGTGACCTCCTTCAAATCCAAGCCACCCTGTCAGATGGCGGGCCCCTTGTCACCTTGGCTGCCTGGTGGCACCTTGTTTCACAGAGCAACTGTGGGGCTGCCCTAAAGCTCTGCTCAGCTGAGAGCCTCTAGACTTTCTGAGAGAGAACTGTGCTCTGCCTAAGCCCAAGTCAGGAGTAGCCAAGCTCCCCCTGCAAAGGACACGAGAGCTGTCACAGCCACCAGCCATAAATCTCTCAGGAAGAGGATTTACCTATGAGCACACAGGCGCTGCGGGAGGGCCGGGCTGGGAAAGCAGCCTCCTTCTAGTTGGCTCAGGCCCTGCATGCAGCCTCTGTCCCCTCTTGCCTGCTCAGCTATTGTTCCTGTGCCCACCCACACCCCCAGGGTGAAACCAAGTGAGGGCCTGTCACTACCACCTCAGCCTCAGTGCTTCCAAACCAGGCTTGTTCCCTAAGGCCTGCAGAGGAAGCCCCAGAGCCTGTCACGTGACTGCATGAGCCCCAGACTTGCTTCCCCTTTTGTCTCCTGCTGCTCACTAATGCTAAGTCCTCTCCCTTAGCAACAAACACACACACACACACATTCATACACATGCACACTCACATGCACACACACACACACACACAAGCACATACACACTCATACACTCACACATTCCTACACACACACGCCACACATTCATACACATGCACACTCACATGCACACACACACACACACACTCACACAAGCACATACACACTCATACACTCACACATTCCTACACACACCCTCATGCGCACTCACACAAGCATGCACTCACTCATATACGCTCACACAAGCACACAAAGCACATACACACTCACACACTACACATGCCTACAGTCACACCCTCATACATGCACACACAAGCACATACGCTCATACACTCACACATGCATACCCACCCACACACTCATACAGTCACACACACACTCACACACATGCACACTCACACAGCACACACTCAAATACACTCACATAAGCACACACACATACACACAGGCCACAAACACACATACACTCACATGCACACACACACAAGCACAGACTCAAACACATACACATATACTCACACACTCATACAAGCACACGCATGCACACTCACACACATGCACACACAGGCACACATACTCATACTCACATTCACATGCACAAACACAGATGCACACACTCACACACTCAAACACACCCCACCCCCAAATCCTAGCCATGGGACTGCATACATGCTTTCTCTCTGTCTAGATGCCCCTCCGTCTTGGGGTATACCTCCTCATCCTTTGAGGCCCTACTCAAAGGCTCCTTCCTCCAAGCAGCCTTCTCAATGCCTGCCGGGATACCGAGGCAGAAGAATGATCACAGGGAGCTTGCACCTGCTTTTAAAACCCTTATCATCTCATCGAACCCTCACGAGAACTGCAGAGAAGGAAACAGGGCACAGACAGGTTGAATTACTTGCCTCAAGTCAAAAAGCCTTTCTGTTAGGAGCCAGGGTTTGCACCCAACACCCCTCCTCTGGGCCTGAAGGCTTAATCGCCACATGTGCTGTGGTCTCTGGAATGGATTAGCCCCCTAGGGCTCTTGCAATAGCTTGTCATCTCTTAGAGCTTTGACTACACTGCAGAAGGCTTCCTGGATGCCACTACCCATAGGATCAGCTTCTAGAAAGCAAGGACCAACCCCAGAGCGCCAGGGCCACGCTCCATCGGCTCTGCATAATTGTTACCACAAGGCCCTCTTGGCTCCGGTGTCCTTCTGAGCTGTTTGAAGGACTGGCTGGAAGACTTCCTTTTCATCAGGATCCATCTCCCCGACTGCTCCCTAGCAAACACCCTCAGTCTCCCCATGCTGGGTGCAGATGTTGTTTTGCTACAAAGTGAGCTTGTCCCCACATAGCTGAACCCTGACACCCTCCCTGCTCATCAGCGTCCCATCTCTTCTCTTGCAATACACCATTCTTTGCAAAGATGACATCTCTGGGCCACCCAGTCTGACACAGGGCATGTCTCAGTAACCCAGAGGGTCCTTCTCCAGCCAGCTTGCATCCCTGCTGAGATTTAGAAAGGCCCCGAAGTGACTTATGCTCCACACAATGCGGCCGCCCATCGTGATGGATGTGACGTTGTTTCATAGCAGACACATGAAAAGATTGCAAGGCAGACCCCTTTCTTCTTGTCTCCTCCTCCTATTTTTATTGATAACATGTGCCTGGCACACATTATTCTAAGCACATATAATGCATTATCTCATGTAGTTCTCACAACCATCCCATGAGAAAGTGTTATCATTATCCCTACAGTGCAGATGGGGAAACTGAGGCAGTGATCAAAGAACTTGCCATGGTCATTCAGAGGAATGGGGCCAAGTTTCCAGTCCACAGCACTTAGGCCTCTGCAGGCAGTGCTGGCAAAGATGGTGCCCATGCATGTCTGGGGTGAGGGCTGGCTCCTGCTACTGGTGGATTAACACTGCTTCCAAATATTAAAGTCTCTTCTGAATGATCCCGGCCTGCATGTGCAACTAGAGAAGAGTTAACATTTACCAGACCAAACTTGCTGCTCCTACCCCCACCCACATGGGTAGAATCTCTGGGGCTCCCCGTGGCCGTCTCGAGGAGTGCAGATAGCAGGTCCACTGGCCATCCTCTGGCCCCACCAGCCTTTTCAGGACAAGCCTCCTCCACGTTCTTCCAGAAATTCCACAAGAAAACAAATATGCAGAGTACAGCGGTTGCTGAGAAGGTAACGTGCTTGGGCCCCAGGCACTTCTGCCTTCCTGGTCCCTCTCCTCCATAAAAAGGATTCCCAAGTCTATGTCCAGCAGCACTGGTGTAAAGAGCATATAACCCAGCTGCTTCCAAATTTGGCGTGAATGTGATTCCTGCATAGCCCAGGAAGGTGGCAGGGGGATGGATGGGGCTGTTCCAGGAGTGAGCAGGGAATTCCCTCTGACCCACTGACTTAGGAGCTGGTCATGGAAGTTTTGAAATTCAAACTCTTTTTTTTTTTTTTAGTATAAAATAATACATGCTCATGAGAGTGCAAAACCAAATGAACCATGACTGAAGGACATAACAGTAGGAAGAAAAAGCCTCCTACCTCCTTCACCCCAACATTGCATTTTCCAGAAGTTTCCCATATATACACACACGGTATGTCCATCTTACATTCCAGCAGCTACAGTGGATCCTCCTGTGTGTGCTGGTTTGCACCGGATCCCACTCTAGGTGAAAGATAAGATAGACATTCCTTTTCTCTGGTGGATCCACTGGGACCTCTCTCCATGTTAGCTTCCATGGGGTGGAGGAGGTCCTGTCTGTCTTGGTCCCTGGTGCAGTTCTGTTTTGGTCCAGGAAATATTTCCATGGAGTGGAGAGGCACAGCTCAGCCCCTGCCAGCCTGCTGTGGAGTTGGAGCCTCCTCACTTGAGGCTGGGGGTGTGGGCGGTCGTAAACTCATTACCGTAAGCAGTTCTGCTACGGCAGAGCCTTGTATCTTAGACACGTGCACTAGTGCGTTGGGAGGGTAAATTCCTAGAAGGCCATTGTGAAGTCAAGGGTGCACGCGCTTTTAATTTTGATGGATGTTGTCAGATTGCTGCATGTCTGAGGAGGCAGCAGATCGTTGACTCTTGGTGCAGTTTCAGTTCTTTTTTCTCGGAGCTTCCTGTGTTCTTCCTGTCCAATCGTCTCAAGCCCAGAGGCACAGAAGCTGGTGAAGATGGAAGCCTCTGGAGCTGGCCTGGGGGGCTGTGAACCCAGCTTCTGTCCTTGCTGACTCTTCCCAGGCCTCTGTGTCCTTGTCTGTAGCATGGGTGAATGTCAGTACTGACTTCAAGGGCCGATCTGAGGCCTCATGAACTCACCTCCCAGCCACCAGCATCCCCAGGTGCACACAGATCAAGGGAACGAGCTGTGGTCATGGGACATGAGTTTGTTGGACTCTGGAAGGCCTGGCAGTGAGGTCTGGGGTGGCATTGCCCTTGGAGTTGTTGAGGGAGGTTGGGGACAAAGTATGGCCCTTCTGAGCAGGCCACCCCTGCTGACCGTCCTCTCCTCTTTTGAAGTCCCAGAGATGAGGTGGTCTGTTTATTACAGACAGCCAAATAGAGGCCCAGAGAGGCAAAGTAAGTTGCCCAAGGTCACACAGCCCATCACATTATGGAGGAGATCCATATTCATTATTATTACAATGTTCGCTTTTTCATCTGATTTTAAAAGAAATTAAAACATTTTCGGCCAGGCACAGTGGCTCATGCCTGTAATCTCAGCACTTTGGGAGGCTGAGGTGGGCGGATCTCCTGAGGTTAGTAGTTGAAGACCAGCCTGGCCAACATGGAGAAACCCTGTCTCTACTAAAAATACCAAAATTAGCTGGGCATGGTGGCGCATGCCTGTAATCCGAGCTACTTGGGAGGCTGAGGCAAGAGAATCACTTGAACCCAGGAGGTGGAGGTTGCAGTGAGCCGAGATGGCACCACTGCACTCCAGCCTGGGTAACAGAGCAATACTCTGTCTCAAAAAAAGAAAGAGAGAGAGAGAGAGAAAGAAAGAAAGAAAGAAAGAAAGAAAGAAAGAAAGGGAAGGAGGGAGGGAGGGAGGAAGGAAGGAAAGAAGGAAGGAAGGAAGGAAGGAAGGAAGGAAGGAAGGAAGGAAGGAAGGAAAAGAAAGAAAAGAAAGAAAGAAAGAAGAAAGGAAGGAAGGAAGGAAAGAAGGAAGGAAGGAAGGAAAGAAGGAAGGAAGGAAGAGAGGAAGGAAGGAAGGGAAAGAAGGAAGGAAGGAAGAGAGGAAGGAAGGAAGAGAGGAAGGAAGGAAGGAAGGAAAGAAAGAAAGAAAGAAAGAAAGAAAGAAAGAAAAAAAAAAGAAAGAAAGAAAGAAGGGAGGGAGGGAGGGAGGAAGGAAAGAAGGAAGGAAAGAAGGAAGGAAGGAAGGAAAAGAAAGAAAAGAAAGAAAGAAAGAAGAAAGGAAGGAAGGAAGGCAGGAAGGAAGGAAGGAAGGAAGAGAGGAAGGAAGGAAGGAAGGGAAAGAAAGAAAGACAAGAAAGAAGAAAGAAAGAAAGAAAGAAAGAAAGAAAGAAAGAAAGAAAGAAAGAAAGAAAGAAAAAAGAAATCAAAATATTTTCATAGGACCCTAAAAGTTTCATGGGCCCTAGGCCCTGTGCTCACTGTGCCAAGCGGGGAAGTTGGCCCTGAAGCTGCGCCAGGGTTTGCAGCAGAAGGAACCACAGAGCACTCTCCTAAGCCTGACACCTGCCTGCCTCCCGTAGGCCCCATGTCGGCCTAGCTGGAGGGAGGAGCTCACAGTCCACGTCAATCAACCTCAGTGGCTGAAATCACACGACGGGGGTGGACAGGGAAGAGATGAACTGCATGCTGTACTCCTCCATCTTCTCTGTCCTCTTAGGTACCCTCGCCCTAAACTCTTTGAGCCCCCAACCGAAGGCCAAGGGGTGTCAGCTCATGCCAGTCAATGTCACAAGGAATCAATAACCCATCAGTCCCCAGAATCAGGCTGTGAATTCCAGCCTGGGCTTGGTCAGGCTCCCATTCGCCCATCCAACATTCCAGGATTCAGCAACAGGTGGCCACTTTCACAGAGAAAGAAGGCGCTACAGAGAACCTGGCACCACGCTGATATTGAAACCACACCAGGGTCCTCCCAGCGCAGCCTCCACTCTGTCCCCAGCATTTTCTGAGCTCTTCTGTGCTCCCAGAATCTGTGAGGAGCACCCCACTTTAGGCAAACATGCTCTTCTTGACAAGTTATGTGTAAAAGGAACTTGATATGAATTCTGCGTGTTCCTGAGACTTCAGTCTCACATTCTGACTTCAAGTTCCTCGGACCCGCAGACTCTCTGTCAAGGAGTCAGTGATGATGCTCTGTAAATCAGCTTTGAACTGCAGAGAGGCCTGCACATACGGCCTAAGAGTCCTTCCTGCATGTGACGAGTCACTTCCAAAATATCCATTCCAGGCCAGACTATTGCCAGACAAGAAGACTACATTTTTATTGCTTATTTTTTCTCACTCCCACAAAATCTGCATAGACAGTCTTCAGAGGATGTCTTGATTTTTGCTGGAAAATGTAGAGAAACATGTCAGATTATTACTATCATTTAAGCAATGGTTTTTTTCCAGGTATTTTGTGATTTTTAAGTAACATTATGGTAAATATCTTTGTAATCAAAACTTGGGTATGAACATTTTCAAGTTCTTCAATCATTTTGACAAACTGTTTATATAATAACCATTCCAACTTACACTTCTACTGGTATGCTGTGAGAATGTCAATTCCTCTGTATTATTGCCAGGTTTTAAAAAAATGCCAAAATTCATGTTAGTATTAAAAAATTTATATTTTTTCAATTAGAGAATAAAGGGATGAACCACATCAGAGAGAGATGCCCATTGGATCATGAGGAACTAAATCGCCTCGATCTAGATTACTAGATAAAATACAGAACACAGTTAAATTTGAACTTCGGATAAGTCGTGATAATTTTTCAGTGAATATCCCATTATTACATGGAACATACTTCTACTAACATTTTATGTATTGTTCATCTGAAATGTAAATGTAACTGGGCTTCCTGGATTTCTATTTGTGAAATTAACAACCCTACCTCAATTCTTATTTGTGAGCATGTACATTTTATCTACATTTTCCTTTCAAACATTAGTGTAAAACTTCCTGCCTTTGCCATGTATGCGTACTTATGCTAAAACCATACTCAGCACTTGCTCTGCACTGATGAATATCTTCCTCGGTAATCCTATATGTCAGTACCATTACAAGTAGTATTAATTTACGTAGAACACAAAAGCATGTATTATCTTAAAAGTTTCTGCAGGCCAAGAAATCTAGAGAGGCTTAACTGGGTGGCTCTAGCTTGCGATCTTTCATGAGGCTGCAGTCCTCCGGTGGTCCACCTGGCACATTGGTGCTGACTGTTGGCAGGAGTCCTTGGGTATATGATCATTCCCGTTTTACAGGCGGAAAAAGTGAGGCTCAGAGAAATTAAGGAACCAACCAGGCCAGCTGGGGTAGAAAACAAAGCTGCCTGACTCTAGACATGAGCCTTAACACCTATTCAGTTTCATCGCAGGTGAAAGGGTTTTTCCATGTGCATCATAAAGGAAATAGTTGTAATTAGCTACTTTAAAGTGCTACTGTGTGTGACCTTAAGTATTACTTCAAGTACAATAAGAACTAAGAGAATGTGGTCTATCAGAAATCTGGTAGACCTGGAAAAGAACCATTTGTAAATATCCTATTAATTTATTACATAGTAACAGATACTTTGAAAAGGCCAGGAAAGAGTTTGTTCCTGTTAGAAGGCTGGGCACATCCCATGCAGTCAGGATTATACTCTTAATTTGCTTTTTCATAGATAATTCAAAAAGAAGCTCCAGTCCATGCCCTGTCAGAACAGTTATAAACTCTAAATTTATGGAGTCCACATTACCAAGTGTTGACCGCAAACCCTGCAGGTGCAGAAAATGTGACGTCAGAGGATGATTTAATTGAGGCATCAGGGAAAACAGCACACATTCTGCTGTTCTGGGCTTTTTTGGTAACTAACCCTGAGCCTCTGGGAGGCTTCCAGGCTGAACACCCGTCTCCCTAATCCTTTCAACAAATGGTCTCCTCCGATTCTTCTTCCACATTTCCCAAAACTCTGAGGAAGAAATGGCTGGGCCTCCGTGACGAGGGTGGGAAATATGTGGTCACTGAAGCAGGTGGTACCACCTGTGGTTGGCTCTAATTCCAGGCCCACAGCTGCTGCCCAGCTGCAGAGACCCAAATCCCAAGGTTTTTTGAGGATTTTCCCACCATCTGGGCTCCGAAATTCCCATGCCCAGAAGCTTTCTTGTGAGCCAAAGTGTCCCACTGCAAATGTTACCAGTGTCCTCAGGGGATCCCTTCACAGCCCCTTCTTTCCCTGAGACATTTCAAACCTCTCCCACAGGGGCCCCCACAATTATGTCCCATCTGTCTTCCAGCAATGACTGTCCATCAGAAGAGGAGCTTCCACCCAGCCCCATCCAAGCCTGGATCAAAAAGAGCTTGGGACTCCTCCAGTCATATTCTGTCACCCTTTGCTGTCATCATGGCTTTAGTATTCTAACAGAGGAAAAAAAGCGTTTTAGAGATCTGAGAAAAAGCCCTCTTCCCATCCTTCAATTGTCTTGGTTATTCACCTGTCAGCTATGTAACAACCCAGGCACTCAACATAAGATAGGAGATGAGAAAGCAGTTTTCTTCTGAAAGAGACCCCAAAAGGGTGCATAAATTTCTATGCTTTCTTTTGCTCACAGATTCTCTGCCCTTGGAAAAGCTGGGCTTGCATCATTAATTCATTCATTCAACAAACTTTCCCTGAACACAGACTTGGTTCTGAGCTCAATAAGAGCAAACATTGATCAACCTGTCTGGCCCTGTGCCAAGCCCTTGATGTGCATCCAGTGTTCACAACGACTCCAAGAGGAAGGCAACCTTGCTCTCCCCAGGTCACAAAAGTATTAGAGCTCAGAGAGGCTAACTTAGTCGCTCAAACAACACCTAGAAAACAACTGGTGAAAACCAGAGTTACAGAGCCTGGAGCCCGAGCTCTCACTCGCCAGCCTTCGAGGCTTCTGATAAAACACGAGGGCCAGGTGCGCACATTGATGCCACGTCGCTCCATGTGGTAAAAGAGTATTTTAGCAAATGTGCACTTTGCATCATTGCCATTTGACATAGATCAAGGTAACATTGATTACATTGTATGGAACAGACAGGATTTGAATATAGCAAAGGCATATTTTCTGTGAGGGCTAAACATTTCCTTGTAATATTGAAACACAAATAAATCATAGATTTGCTAGTCAGCTGTTACGAAGATATAACTCCAATTCTCCCCCTCGTTCTACATCCACACACTTTGTAATGTGATTTTATGGCTCCTGCTATCAAGAGGTAGAGTTTATTTGCATGCCACTTTAGTCTGGGCTGCTTTTTGACTTGCTTCAAATAATAGAACATATAGGAGCCAGGCCTCAGAGACCCAAGTCTCCGAACGTTAACACTTTTGTCCCCCACTGGGCCCCTCAGCCCCACCGTGAGGGCAAGCCAGGCTACCCATGAGGACAAACCAGGCTACCCTGCAGATGAGTGACTATGTGGAGCAAAGCCAAGTCACCCCAACCACGGCCATGCCAGACCAGCCAGTCCCAGGTCAAGCAACCAGCTGACTGCAGATGCACCAGCTTGCCCAGTCGAGATCAGCCCAGCTCAACCCAGATGAGCGGAAACACTCATTTATGGGGGGTGGTGGGAGGGAGATTATTTTTTAAGCCACTAAATTTTGGGGTGATCTGCTGTAAAGCAATAGCTCACTGACACAAAGCTAACAAAACGTCAAGCATTTTGCTTTCTGTCTTGATTGATCATTTGAATTTAGGCGACACTTGGACCCACGTAGAAAAGAACCATATGGCAGCCAAGAGCTGCTTTAGCCTCAGACAATTCCTAACAGTAACAAAGCTATGGCTTAGGAGCCTTCCAAGGGCCTGTATCTGAGGGCCGAAACAAATAGAATCTATTGGCTCCAAAATACAAAACAAAGCAAAGCAAGGTGAAAAAACAAAAACAGCCTTGCAAAATAAAACTGATAAATGCCTCATTACACGCCTTCAAAACAAAACATTATGTCAACTAGTCAACTGTGACTCTATTAATACGTAACCATATGAGTTGCTTATAATTTTGTGCTCACAAGCAAAATAAATAATTTCTTTTTAATGAAATCAAAAAATTTAAAAATCATAAGAAAATTCAAATTATGATTATCTTTGTCAGCCGGGCGTGGTGGCTCACACCTGTAATCCCAGCACTTTAGGAGGCCGAGGTGGGCGGATCACTTCAGGTCAGGAGTCTGAGACCAGCCTGGCCAACATGGTGAAACTCCGTCTCTACTAACATTACAAAAATTGGCTGGGCGTGATGGCGCACACCTGTAATCCCAGCTACTCGTGGGGGCTGAGGCAGGAGAATCGCTTGAACCTGGGAGGCGGAGGTTGCAGTGAGCTGAAATCACACCACTGTACTCCAACCTTGGCAACAGAGCAAGATTCAGCCTGTGTGTGTGTATATATATATACATATGTATGTATATATATGCGTATATATATAATGTATATATATGTGTATACATATATAATGTGTATATATAATGTGTATATATATATATATAAAATCTTTGTCACTTTTACCGAGCCCAGTTCCACATAATTTTCCGAGGAAATACGGTAAACATTTTGGAAAATCTTACAGTCCTCCGATAATTACCTAGCATGGGATGCATCTGCATTTTCATGGCATCGCCGTGCCGTGGCCTGACACCTCTGAAAATGACTGCGCCCAGGTCCTGCAAAAGTCTTAAAACAGCTCTGGAAAAGCATCTTCTACAGGCTCATCGCACCCGATTGCTGAGAAAATGAGAACTGCGAGTTCCCCTGAGGAGACAATTAGCACTGATCTGAATCAAGAAACACCAGCATGCCTTTTGATGAACACATGTGGTGGCTCCTAGAGCCTATGTCCCCAGACAGGAGAGCCTTGTCAGGTAGCAGGTGTCGTCTACACTGCGTCGATCCAGCAGAGACCTGCTTCCCCTTGGGTTCCGTTGCACTCTGTCAGTCCCTGAGCTCCCGGGCCGGTATCCGTCTGTTTGTTTGCTTGCCTTTTCACTAGACTGTGAGCCCCTCAAGGCACGGACCATGTGGTGCTTATCTTCGTGTCTTCCTTCACTCAACAAATGTTTACGGAGTGCAATCAAGTGCTAAGTACTTGTCTAAGTACTAAGATTACAGCAGCAAACACAACAGACATCAACTCTACCCTCCCAAGGGAGACGAACAGAGGGGACAAGTTATGTTTTAAAGTGACAAAATAAGTATGCAGAAGATAAACTATTTACAAATTAACCACAAGGTCTCCAGCCTTGGGCCTTCCTCTCCCTTCGGCTTTGTTTTCTACTGCCTCACCCTCCCCACCACCCCAGAGGATCTCCACACACTGGGCCAGTTCTCCAGACCCTCTGGGAGGTAGAATTGGGGAAAAGAGCTGAGGACAAGAGGCTCTCTGGTAGGACTGTGCAAGACATCGTTAAGGACGTGTCGAGAGAGAGGTGGGAGCAGGGGTGAAGGAAACAAGCAAGAGAGAAAACGGGGAAATTTTACAAAGCATGGATCATCTTCGTCTCTCCCTTCGCAGCGTGTGGGAGATTAAGTAGAGCCCTCCAGTCACCTTTTGGTGCCTGGACTGTGCTGTGTGGCTCTGCTCTGAGACTGGACAGTGGGCGATGGCCTGCCATGCCATCCTGTGGTAAGTGCTATCAAACACAGAGCCATGGAGGGGCTGGACCCAGACCAGGAGGGGATGGAATCTATGCTAGCCAGGGGATGTGGAGGTAGGACGAGAGGAAAGAAGAGCATTCTAGGCAGAAAAACAGTCTAATTGAAGGTCACAAGGCGAACAGGAATTCCGGCAGCTGCAAGGAGCCTTTTGTGGCTGGAGTTTCAGGAGCAGTCGGGTGCCATGAGCTTGTAGAGATGAACAAGGGCCAGATCATGGAAGGCCTCACAGCCCCGTGAAGGAGTTACCCTCACTTCGACTTCAGTGCTTGGGAAATAGGAGATTCTTAAGAACTGGCTTTTTTTTTTAATGCTGATTTAGTATTTACCAAGAGAAAAGGCTCATCCACCACAGTTCTAAACTCAAGTCATATCTGAAGCTGCCTGAACCACTAGGAAGTGCCTCTGTTATTACGTCACTTTGGAGAATGTCTAATAGCAATTCCAATGCAGGCTGATGTTTCCTTACCCGAAACCTATACCTATAAGTAGGGCTCCCTGATTCCAGGTCCCAAGGTTAATCAATTAATTACCAGGAAGAAGGTTCCCCTGGTTTTTTATCCTAGCAACCAAGTGAATACATACTTAAGATATTTAAACTTTTGAACTCCAGATACTCTGACCTCAGGTATGACTGGGATATGGTTGTGATAATAATTTCTTGGGCATCCCTGTCATGATGTCACTTGCTTGCTCACTGGCCGCTGGCTTGTCGTTGCATTGTGATTTGGGAGCAAGTCTCCTCTGACACTTTCAAAAACAGAATTCAATTTTCCCATTAAATCATCTCTTTCGGCCAGGTATGTGGACTCATGCCTGTAATCCTAGCACTTTGGAAGGCTGAGGCGGGCAGATCACGAGGTCAGGAGATTGAGACCATCCTGGCTAACACGGTGAAACCCCGTCTCTACTAAAAATACAAAAAATTAGCCAGGCGAGGTGGCAGGCACCTGTAGTCCCAGCTACTCAGGAGGCTGAGGTAGGAGAACGGCATGAACCTGGGAGGCAGAGCTTGCAGTGAGCTGATAGCACCACTGCATTCCAGCCTGGATGACAGAGCGAGACTCTGTCTCAAAAAAAACAAACAAACAAACAAAAAAAACCATATCTTTCTCCTACTTATAACATTAGGCTGTTTGCTGGACCACAGGTTATAGAGAGAAATAAAGGAAGATGTCACCAGGTCTTCTCTAGTGAGAAACATGGATAACACATATGGTTGGAAAGAAGCATCTGAATAAGCCTGTTGAGATGCATTTCATATTGGAGGCTGGAAACTGATGGAAACCATCCATGGCTTCTCTTGGAAGAAGCATTTAATCCACGTAATTCTAGACAGGCACACCGTCCTAATCAAGGCTCTTGGGTTACCAGGTATCTGCGATGGGCCCTTGATGGGTTTTGCTGCTCATTATCCATTTTTCCTTCCTCTGGAAAAAGCATCCAAACTTCCTTTGGGTCCAAAAGCTGAGTATGAGAGCCTAGGCCACTCCTTACATGGTAACCTTCAAGCCCATTGATTAGCTCAGGATGGACACAGTACCCACGCTGGCCCAATCACAATGGAGCCAGCACTTGCACAGGAGTAATTGGGGACAAAGCTCTCTCCCTGCCCTTGGACTTTCTGTTCCATCCCCTGACCTCTGGGCTTGAGTTCAGTCACCAATGGCCAATGATTTAATCAATCAGGCCTAGGTAATGAAACCGCCATAACAAGCCTTAAGTAAGTTCAGGGAGCTTCGATGATGGCCAACACATGGATGTACTGGACGGTGGAAACCTCCTCTCCCAGGGCTTCGTTCTCTGCCTGTTTTCCATGGGACTGTTCCTGGGTCACACCCTTTATAGGAAAGCTGAAGTTGTACACACAATACTTCCCTGAGTTCTGGGAATTGTTCTGATGAGTTCTCAAACATGGGGGTCTAGCTTAGCTTATGGAACCCCCAAATTTGTAGTAGGCCGGGAAGAAATGTGGATCAGCTGGAAACCCCACTTGTGTGGCTGGTGTCTGAAGGAGGGGCAGTCTTGCAGGATTGAGACCTTAGCTTGCTGGCTCTGATGCTAACTCCACGTAGATAAAGTCAGAATTGGGGTCAGTTGTCGGGCACTCGGTTGGTGCTGTAGAATTGGATAACTGGTGTGGGAAAACAACATGTATTTGGTGTCAGGAAAAAAACCCACACCCTCGGTGGCAGAGGCGGTGGCAGAGGAAGACAGTGTTATAGGCCAACTTGTGTGAGAAAGTCGTGAGAAGTGTTATATGCTAACTCGTGTGGGAAAGTAGTGAGAAGCAAGACTAATGTTCCTGTTTGCTCCCACTCACACAATGCAAGATGAAAAGGTACTCCAGACAGTAGTGACAGTGGTTTTCTGGGGGCGGAGGTGAGGGAGGGAGGACAGGACAGGGAGGGGGCAAGAAGTCCCTACATAGAATGTTTTAATAGTTTCAATTTTTCAATCAAAGAGTTTTACTTGTTCAATGTTTTAATTAAAAATACCTTCTCCATAAAATTATTCTGAGCCTTCATTCCTCACCCTCAGCTGCCATTAACTAATTATACAGTAGTACAGGTGGGCACCATGTGTTCAGGTAAGGACCAATTTCTAGCTATGTGGCCATAGGCTGGTAACCCCTCTGTGCCCCAGTTTACCTCACAGTCCATAAAATGAGGACACAAAGAATACAGACATCATGGAATTATGTTGAGGGCTTAAAACGATGGCATATACTTTGAACAAATTGGAGACTTATTCGTGTGTGTCCTGGGCTCCTCACACACAGCTTGTGCGAGGAGAGATCCTAGGAACCACCATGGATTGACTGACAGGAACAAGCTTCCCGGAGAAATGTACCCCCTCGATAACCTACAACAGTCTCTAATGACTGTCCCGGGTTTTCAATACTAAACTCAGACTCAAAAATAGGGGAAAAAAGAAAATATCAAAGTATGCAGGCAAAGGAGAAATGGAGAGAATAGGCACTTAGTAAAGTTTAAACAGGTGCTCCAGAGATGCCAGAGAACACTGGAGTGGCAGCGTTGGAGGAGAACACTAAGTCTTCCAGAAACAAGTGGAGGAGCGAGGTCCTTCAACTGAAAAGTCAAACCAATTCTAACTGGTATAAATTGAATGGCAATACCTGCCTGGACACCTTATACTGAAACTGCAGAATGTCTAGGATAAAGAGAAAAACATTAAAGCCACCAGGAATTAACCCATGATTGGTCTCAGAGAAAATTTCTAACCAGAAATAACTGACCTCGAAAGACAATGAAATCACATCCTCCAACTAAGGGGCTACTACTGTCAACTTAAAATTCTATCCCCAGAAAAACTATCATTTACAAATTTCAAAATAAAGATATTTGCAGATAGACAAACACATAGAAAAAAGAAGAAAAGGTAAAAGAAAGAAACTGAGGCTGGGAGAGTTTAAAGCTGGTTTCCCTTAAGGACATGGTGTCAAATCCGGGTCTCCAGACTCAACAGCCTTTTTTGCTGGGCTTCAGCTGCAGGCAACCTTCACAGGTGAACTGGATCCCGGGCTCAGAAGGGCTTGACGCTCGCGGTTTAATGCATGATCTGAAGTTCTTACTCTTTCTAAGCCAGGGCCCTACAGTTTCCATAGCCAATCCTGCTCATAAATCCATAGATTGCCCCTTCATTCCTCCACCCAGATGCCAGAAAAGCCTGCCACGTCTGGGCCTCAGACTGCCCGTGACTCCTGGAAGTCCTCGGCTGTCCTCCTCTGCCTGGGGCCTCCGTGGCATCTGGGCAGCTCCCGGACTCCAGGTCCTGTTAGTGCCTCCAGTGAACACTGCAGCTCCTGCTGTGTGCCGCCCCACGTCCTGCAGAAAAAACCCAACTCTCTCAATCCATCAAAGTCAAAACTCTCTACAATGACTTTAATTACAACAAGAGGCTCCTGGGTTTTCTCAGATCAGGTAGCCATCAAACCTACTCCTCTTCTTGGATTTCTCTTTGCTCTTCAGCTGGGCCTGTCTTTGTCCAATTCTCTGCCTCCCACGGTCTCTGATTCTTTATTTAAAAGGCAGGTGGAGAAGGTAGGAAAGGAAGTAAGAAAGAAAATAAAGGAAACCCCACTCTTTCCGAACATCCCCAATCCGCAGAGATATCTTACAAGCTTTAAAGACTTGCAGGTGTGATCATTGCTGCCTTCTGGTTATCAAGAACTCAGCAGCCACACCCTTTCCCTAGAATCCGGAGCCCCCAGCAGTGCCCTCTCTCTAGAATCCTCAGCGCCCCCAGCAGTGCCATCTCCTGGAATCGAGCTCCCTTGCAGTGCCCTCTAGAATCCTGAGCGCCCCAGCAGTGCTCTCCCCCTAGAATCCTGAGCACCCCAGCAGTGCTCTCCCTAGAATCCTGAGCCCCCCAGCAGTGCCCTCTCCCTAGAATCCTGAGACCCCAGCAGTGCCCTCTCCCTAGAATCCTGGGCTGCACAGCCATCTTTGGCAGGGCCACAAGGAAGCCTCCCTATTGCTAGGAAGACACAATGGTCTGGGGGAAGAACCAGCTCTCTCCCCAGGTTTCTCTCTTCCTGACTGCTGTGAATGTTTTATCTTCTTGGAACGGTCCCCAAACCCCACTTCTTCCTTAATATTCAGGCAGCCCCTCATCTAGCTCCATAACTGACTTTAGATGGATTCCACTTCCCAAACCACAACTTCTTCCCATCCTCTCCAGAGGTCCATGAAAAGTCGATGCGCAACCATGCACATAAAGACAGTGAGGAAAAAAACCCACAAATCAGAGCAAACTTTAGGTTTTTTATTAGGCTTTTGACAGTACTTTCTGAGTATTTGAGCAATTAATGGGTTTCTCTCTAATACCATCTTGCCACGGTGCCAAACAGCGCATATGCATTTTAAAAATGTAATTCAGGCTCTAAGGAATATGAGTTTGTATTCAGAATGCAATTTAAAATCTACCTACCTATCTACCTATCTATACGTATATACAGTGACTACTTTGAACAGATCTACATAAAGGAGTTGGAGAACAGTTTCACAATAAATAATCGCTTCTCTAAACTGTACAAAATCCTACCAGCAAATCAGCCACTTTCATTTCCTCATGATAGGTCATCACTTTTATACCTGTAATAACTTATGAAATACACATAAAGAATTTAACATTTGGTCAAGGGCAGTGCTCTGTCATACACCATCTTAAATGTCTCCCTCCGGGGCCCTGGACACCCACTCAAATGCCGTTTCTTATCTCTCTGTGACTGAGTGAGATGGGCAGCCTCTCCCCCGCGCAGGTGACTTTACATGGCAGGATCACATTTCCACACTCACGGTAAGCTCAGCTCGGTGGGAAGAGCGCAGCTGAAAGAGATTTTGAACTGTCAGACAGTGCAAGTTGTTGCCAATTTATATAAACAGGAATTTACATAATTTACAAAGAACTTGTGTTCGTGACTTATTTTGAAGCCGTTTCCCAAAGATCCACATTTACTCATGAAAGCAAATATTCAATCTAATAGCCTTGAGCTGGGGCTGTCTCTACAGTTGGCTTCCTGCAAACAAGGCCTGGGAACTCCACTACGTATCGGCCTGGTGTCTATACAGAATACAGAGGGTCAGTCACTGAACGGGAACAAGCTCTGTATTGCAGATACTAACTTTCTCCTTTTCTTGTCACAAACATCAAGGATCCTTTTTTCTTCTTCCTTCATTCTTTTGAGATACATTCTTTTGGTGGGTATCAAGCGCAGCTGAAAATTTCTCTGCCAAAATCCCATAAGCTTCAAATTTATAAACTCCTGTAGAGCTATGATCTATATCTAAAGCCGACACCTCGTGGCCCTCACTGACATACACCATGCAGCCTATTCTAGGCAAGGATATGAAAGTCGCATGCTTCTGCTGCACGGGCATTTTGCATTTATTACAAGATGGACATGTGTTTACATTTGCAAAGAGTTAGCTTGGAGTCCACTTATTCTCCAAGAGAAGTCATGTCAAAAGCCAGTAAGTGGCTTTCCAACCTGCCAAAGCGCTCCAAAAACAATTTCCTGCATGAAACCGGAGCTGCGGGCGTCATGCTCTGGGGCACATCTGGGATCATTTTACCCATTAGGAAAACTGGGGTCACTCGGATTTGGGCATTCTTACAGTGGGGGGTTATTGTTAAGTGGGGACTCTTTGGGTGGGTGTTCTGCCCCAGGCAAATTCACTCCTTGTCCATAAAGAGGTGGAAATCTGAACTGTGTGTGGGCAATGACAGAAGCCTCCCGAGACCAGGATGCTGCAGGCCTGTCCTCCTAAGGGACTCCTGCCTGAAAGAGGCAGCGGGGGCAGGTAGATGGAGCAAGGGCGAGTCCACTGCCAGGCACGAGCTTTGGATGGTGGAGGTCTAAAGCCTGCTTGCTTTGTCTGTCCTTGACTTCAACCTAACCTTGGGGAAAGGGGGCAAAAGAAAAAAAAAAAGAAAGGTATGTTATGAAAGCGTAGCTCTGTAGCTCTGTGCAGCTGAAAAAGGGAACGTCTTCCCACTGCCTCTCCAGCCTGTTCCCTGATTGGAACTGTACGTACCCTCTTCCCAGTGCTTCTCAGCAATTTCCGAGCCTATCACCCGACTGGAAAAGTGTGAAAAGAATAACACCCGCAGACAAGGCTGCCAGGGGCCCTCCCGCAGCCTGGCCCCATCTTTGATGATCACAAGCGAAGGATGGTGGCAGCTTCCACTCTGAGAATGTGAATCTGGGAATTACTAACTTGAATCTTGCAAGAAAGCAAGAACATTGGCTTAATAAGAGACTTTTTCTTCCCAAGTAAAGCTTCTTACTAGAGCTTTACATGACTCATAGAGACCTGGGAGAACCACTTTTCCAGCTCCTGCTGGGACACCTGCACCACCAATCACATCTTTTGAACATGTGACATAGAACGGTAATAATCACCACAACAGCAAAAGGACCGGTGTGCTTCTCCTGTATAGGGCTCCCTTCTGGCTGTTCCCTGAGCACACTCTAGGGCCTTTGCACTCACTGGTTCCCCTACCTGAAATCCCTTTCCCTCACTCATCCCTATGGCTCCTCCCAGCCTTCCTTCAGGTCACCTGGTCAGAAGGACGAGGCCACGTCAACCCAATCTCAAACTGCAACCACCCCACGCCTCCTACCCTTGCCGTGTCTTTCTGTTATTCTTTGCAATCTCACTCTCTACTGTACATGTTTGCTATCTGCATCCGCCACTAGTTAGGCTCCATAAAAGAGATCCTATGCCTTGTTCCTGCTATGTCCCCAACATCGAGAAGGGTGCCCAGCCCGTAGCAGGTGCCCAACAAGTCTTTGCTGAACGAATGCATAAGTGAATGAATAAATGATGCAATGGATGGATGGGTTTAATTACATCCCGCCCTCGCTGAGAGGAGCTTTGGTTTGGGGTGAGGAAGAGAAAAAGAGGAAAAAGAATGAAGAGGCAAAGTGGGACCATCTGGGTCTGACTCATGCTCTCCCGGGCTCTGTCTCTTCCGCCTCGGCCCTCCTCCTCCCGCTCCATTTTTATTATGGATGCTGACAGATCCCTCTCTGGACTAGACTAGAAGCGATCTGGCACCAATTTGGAAAGCCTCCTGTATACTGAGCATGGTTTCATCTTCCCTTGATCAGTCCCTGTAGAAACCCAAGCCACCTCCAGGCTATTATTATGAACATAAATTACCATCCCATTGCAGATGTGCCGCTGAGTCATTAATAACGACTTCTGATTGATAGAATGACAAATAAACCCAGTTTGACTGCAGGAAACCCTCAGGATCTCTCATACAAAAAAGACAGGTGGGTTAAAAAAAAAATAATAAAATGAACTGGCGAACCAAGGGACCCTGCTGTCAAGCTGCGGTAATTCACCTCTGCCCAGAATCAGCTGCTGAAAAGAAGAAATGATTTTTTTTTGAGGAGAAAGACCACATGTTGCTAAGGAAGCAGAGGCGAAGCGTGGGTCTGGGCAGAGCAGCCCGCGGGGCCTCTGAGAGCGGTGGTTGGCTAGCTTTGTCCAGGCCAGGTGAAATCCAGGCAGGACATCACTGCCCAGAGCTACAAGGGATGCAAGGGCTGGCTCCCAGGACACAGAGTAGGGTGGCCAGGGCCCGGCAAGTGACAGCAGCTATCCACAGCTTCAGCCTGCTCTGCCCCCAGAAACGGTCCACCAAAGGCACCATTGCCTGTGGGTGCAGCATCCCATGAGATCTGGGGTTCCCACTGGACCAGACCAGATGCCATCCCCTCAAAACACCCTCCACCCACCCCCGAAGGAATGACATGTCACATCTTCACCTCCTTTGACACAGGCCTCTGTTGGCACCTCTCACCTTCCCTTCCTCTTCTTTGTCTGTTTTTTCTGCCGTCCTTGAATTACTGTGGGGAGAGAGCTGGTTTTAATGAATCAACCTGCCTTTCCCTGTGGCTGGTTTTTCGGTGTCAAATTATGACTTCCTCTTCCCCACCAATGAGCACATTAGTGCGTTCCCCAAGGACTGCGTCTCAGGCACAGTTTCTGAAGGCTGAGCACTCTCGGTGGGTGGATTTCTACCAAAGTACAGAATATACTCACCACTCACTCATTCATCGGATGTTTAAAAGCCCAGAAGGAGGGAAAAACCATGCAGTTCACACTGGGTTTCGCAGACGGCAGATCCTGGGGTCTTGAGCGCTACCGTCTGCCTTGTTGGGGTGTTGGGAGCTCACCCCTGCCTATGTGTCTTTTGTGTGCATCAGGGCAGCTCACCTACGCCTGCTCCAGGAAGGGTTTTGAAAGGGCCGATCTGCCTCGCTGGGTTCATGAATCTTGGCCCGAAGTTAAGAAAAAGAGGAGTAAGGAGCATTAACAGGAATACCTGTTAAGTGAATACCAGCTCAAAGCCCCTGGGTCAAACATGGACACTGCCTGTTGGTTCCATTCAACGTGATTTACAAGCTTCCCTAAAGCAGCCAGGAGAGACCACAGGGTCTCAAACTTGGGAGCCTCCAGGGGCTACAAAGTAAGATAAATTAGTAACGCAGGTAAATGGATATTGCACGTCCTACTCAAACGTGAGATGCCCCCACTCAGTTCCAGCCAAGAGTGGCCAAAGAGAAGGGGGCTCTGAGACCAGATGGTCCTGCGTGCTGGGATCCCCCCGCCCCATAAGACTTTTGCACTCTTATCATGGGCTATTTTCGAGAAGGCTAAAAATATGCATTTGGCAGGGGTTAATTCTTCAATCTTTTAAGTGTTGGCAACTTATTCAGATTTTCACAAAGTGCTGTGCAGGCCAGAAAAACATATGTCTGGAAACCAGATGCAGCTATGGCCACTGTGAAGCTTCTGTTCCAAAACACAGCAAGGGGGTGGGGATGCTGCATCTCCTGCCCTCCTGATGCTGAGGACCTGGGTCTTTTCTGGGCTCAGCACCTCCTTTCTCTGGCCCACAGGACGACAGTGGGTCAGGATATGACTGAACCATCCTACACCTTCCTTTGAGAAGCCCCTGGCCTGGCCCTGCCGAGGGTTGATGCGTATCTGCAAATGAGTGAAGCTGAAGGAGGTGTCATACCTGCTGACGTCCAGAGTTTGGGTGCAGAAGTGCAGGCAGGCCTTGTCATATCTCCCCACACAAGCGCAGCGCAAGTGTGGCCGATGTGAGAGCTGCAGGTTCCCTGGAAGCGGCCCCGCAGACCTCTTGCCCCGGAAGCTTCCTCTGTAGTTGGACAGTCCATAGGGCACGGTCTGTCTGCAAAGCACAGGATAACGTTAGGTGAGCACACCCAGGCCTCCCTGCTCAGGGGCCCCCAAGGGTGTGGAGTGAGAACCGCCGCCTGGCTGAAAAGGTCTCAGAAACTGGTGTTCACAACCCTCCCCGCTACAGCTCTGGGTCTTAGGAAGGTTCTGGAATGAACTGTGCACCCCCTGCCCTCCACAACCCCCAGGAAGAGAGTTGGGGCTGAGGGCATGGGAGGACATGGAGGGTCTGGGTAGCTGGGCAGCAGCCAGCCCTCTTGGAGCCCAGCAGACATCTGGGCATGTGTGCCTGCACCTGTGAGGCCCTAAGCCTCACCCAAGGCAACCAGCTGCAGGTGTGGCCTGAACGCCCCAGGGCTCGGCGCTCTGCGAACATGGGTGGGCTTTCATTCTCTTCAAGACCAAACCATGGCCGGCCTAGCTCCTCCGGGCCGGGTTCTGCTCCTCGGCTCTGGAAGTACCATCTGGGCCTCCACCTCATTCCATGGAAAGCCGAGAAATAATTAAAGACAACCATAGCACCCTTTCCAGAGCCTTTTCTTCCTGTGCCAAGGGCATGTGGGGCAACCTACGTGCTGGTCTGGGTCTTCACCCCGATCAGACCACCTGCCCTGATCAGACCCCGCAGCCTGAGGCCAGACCTGGGCCTTGAACTGAGTTTCTTCCATGTGCACAGCAGGCCTTGCGGTTTGTGCTAATGAGAAGATGGCAAATGCAATTACAGTCATTAGAGATGCATCCCGGCCTCTGAAAGTTGCTTCCTCAAAGAGACAAACATCAGAAGGAACACTCCGTGGCCTCTGAGAGGCGGGTGAGGGCCTGGCCATGCAGCTGAAAGTGGAGCCAGCCTCAGAAGAGCCGCGTTATGAAGAAGGCTTGAAACTGCTTACCAATTTCGTTTATGGTTGGCGCTGGCAGGAGGAGTGTGACGGTGTGGTTCAGAGCAAAACCTGTGAAAGCTGGTTCTAGTGAGTGTGCACATCCAAATCCTCACTCGCCAGAGAAAAAGGGGGCGCCTGCCAGGCAGTTCAGTGGGAAGAAGTTAAAAGCAGTTGCTTAACTTACTAGCTTGATTTGAGGAACAAATTACTAATAGCTAGAAGAAACATGTGGCCAAAGCCGCTTTTCCAATAAACCTTGGTTTTCTTGCTGGTCCCCAAAGATGAACCACCTTGGTTTCCATGAACCCCACTGAGTAGTACCAATTATCCACTTCAAAGGGAGTCCTGACATCCCCTCTGCATTTTCTTTTTTCTTTTTCTTTTTGAGACAGAGTCTTGCTCTTGTCACCCAGGCTGGAGTGCAATGGCATGATCTCAGCTCACTGCAACCTCCGCCTCCCTGATTCAAGCAATTCTCCTGCCTTAGCCCCCCAAGTAGCTGGGACTACAGGCATGTGCCACCACGCCCGACTAATTATTATTATTGTTATTATTTGTATTTTTAGTAGAGACGGGATTTCACTGTGTTAGCCAGGATGGTCTCCATCTCTTGACCTTGGGATCTGCCCGCCTCGGCCTCCCAAAGAGCTGGATTACAGGTGTGAGCCACCGTGCCCAGCCACCCTCTGCATTTTCAAAATAAAATCAAATTGAATTTCTTTTCACTGGAAACACACACCATAAAGCCTTTTTGAGATGGTGAGGGCAAACTGGGCTAGGGCGCCCCACAGTGACCTAATGCTTGGAGGGAATCCCCCGCCCCCACCTCCCTGCTGGGTTGGACACAAGAGCCTAAAACTGACCCCACCCTGTTCTTTGACTCTTGTTCTCCCCACTAACTCCCTCCCACCAAAGTTCCTCAGAAACAGAGGTGGTGGGATCCCTCCAGGCAGAGACAGGCCCTGCTGATGAGCCATCTGTGCTCAGGAAACGGAGACAGAGGGCAGGATCCAGCCCTGTATTGAGCTGAACCCTCTTTCAAGCCCGTTTTTTCTCAGGAATGGGAAATGAGGGTAGGGAGTGCAGCAAGACAATGTAGACATTGTTTTGAGGCAGGGTTTGGCTAAAGGTGTATTTTTCCAGTAATAGGGCCACATTAAATCTCTAAGTGTTGACATTAAATCCATCCCCCCATTTCTTGGTGAAAATTACACCTAAGGAATAACAACACTCCCATTTCTCCATCAATAGCGAGACCTGCAATTTTGGAACTGCTGTCAGCTGATTATGCATTTGCACGTGTAGAGCCACTCAACTTAAGCAAAAACACTCTAAAGTGTTTTAAGTAAGGAAACAAGGCAACATGGTATTTGTTAATAAAGACAGGCTTAGCACTTCCCCAGCCGCCAAGCGCAGTAAAGTGCTGGTATGCAAACGAGCCCTGGCAGTTTCAGAGAATGTTTAGAGAAGCACGGCCCCCTCCCCTCCCCTACAGCCTTGAGGCACAGAAGCCCCTCCACCAAGGCCTGGGCCTTCCAGGTGTGCAGTCTGCTGACTGACCTGTGCGGAGGTGAGGGAAGCTGATGGCCCAGCAGAGCCTGCCCCTGACATTGTAGAGTCTGGAACAAGAGTTCACAAGGGAGGTCCACCTCCCACAGGGCTAATCATTTAAAGGTTTCAATCGATCTGATAAACCCTTAAACGAAAAAGTGTTATCTCCTGTATCTGGACAAATGTGGCTTCCAAATGCCGCCTTGCAGGTCCAGCCTTTAATTTAGAATCCTGGGCTTCTGGCCATTCCGTATTGAAATGTGGTGGAGACCCAGTACCTTCTCTGCCATCCTGCTCCATCCCACACCAGCGCTGGCTTCAAGCACTCCCCGTGGATGCCCCAGGCTGCTTCCTCCAAGCTCCTTCCACCCCACATCCTGTAAGCAGCTGTCACCCTGCAGGCCTGGAGATATGTAGCCGGAGCCCTGCTCATCCCCAAGTGTCAGGCCCTGGAGGATACCTGTGCAGGCCCTGGAAGTGGTCTTGGGGATGCGTGAGTAGGGAATTCCACCCCCTGAATACCTGGAACATGGTCTTGAAGAGGATGCATATGGCTTTGAGTCCCAGACTCTTGCAGTCGGGTGGGAGGCATGGCCAGAGTGGCATCAGAGGCAGTCCTCTAACCCACAGGGCCCAGAGATGCGGTGTTTCTTACCCAAGTCTAAAGGCAGATTACCGGATCCTCAAAAGAGAGGGCAGGTCTTTTACTTCTTTTTTACCCACCATGGGCCTCACACAAGGCCAGGAGAACAGATTATTGATTGAGCAACTGGTAGTTCATGGTGAGATCATTCTAGTCTGGCGAGACTGGATTCTTTTCACCCTAAAGAGTTCAATAACCACAAAAATCACTGAAAGAATCTCCAACATTTTTCAGCATCCACTATATACGTGGTATCAATGTAAGTGTCATAAGGACACAGAAAGGCATATCCCTATGTGTCCATGCCTTCAGGAGTTATATGCTGTTGGACTATGAAAACAGGTAAAGGAAAAAAGGCCAGTAGGTACAGGTATGTGCAAGGTACACACAGAGACACATGACCTGATAATACTGTTCTTATGTTACATGATGATCACTTCACCCTCTCAACAACTTCCTGGTCAACAAAAGTGTGGCTGGACAAAGCAAAGGAGATTCTGCATGGGAAACCACTTAGCAAAGTGCCGTGAGCAAACAGTAGCTACTATTTATCTGGTCTGGGAGGTCAAGTGAGTTGTATCAGAAAAGTCCCATCTACTAAGCTTGGCATTTGAGATGGTTGACTTAGCAATAAAGAAGGGTAATAAGGAGCCCAAGGCCACAGGTCACCTCATTCGACACCACCTTCTTACCGAGGTCTGACGCCAGATTACCAGCTCATGAGCACTTCTATTTCAGTTGTGATAATGTACTCATATCTCATGAGCATTTATATTTCATTTGTGGCCTGCTTCATCGCTGGCTGTTTACTGAGTAGTGAACAGGAAGGACCTAACGGTGGACCATGAACGTGAAGTGAAATTGGCCGAGAACCTTTGACCAGCATGCCCTGCCCAGTGGCTAGGGCCTACTGCTCTATAATAGAATGGGGTTTTCAGAATACAATCCTTTATACAAGTAGGCAGCTCTTCCATCTGTTCATGTCTCAGTTATAACACAAAGCTCCATGCAAAAGAAAAGCAGGTGAGAAGATTAATCCAAATACCATTAGAAAAAACAAAACGCCCTCCAGCACACTTACATTTGCAATCTCTGGTGTTGTGTGTGTTCATCTAATAAATTATCACTCAACTTATGTATTCAGAACATTCATTATTTGATTGGTATGGTGACATCAGAGTCTTATTTATCAAATGTTTCTTATTTGTCACGTTTTCCCAAACATCATGTATAAGTGTTATTCAATATTAAATTCCCAAATCTCCCATATTCATTCTTCATCTGCGGCACCACACTGAAAACACTTTATTTCTCTCTACAAGAAGTTTTTAAATAAGGAAAGCTGACTTTTGTTTTAAAGATTCTGTTTTTAAGTTCCGTGTTGCCTTTTCATAACACTCTCCATCTTTCTGATCAGGAAACTGGCCTGTATATCTGAAGTTTAAAGAAGAGACACAGATATTCCCACTGACCAGATTCTAAATTCTTGGGAAAGCTTATCAAACTGTCATTCCCTACTGAAAACTCAGTTTTTATTCCACCCCCCACAACTGAATAGCATGCAACAAATATTTGCCAACTGCTTTTCAACATGCAGGCACTGGACTAGACTCCGGGTGAAACTTATGAAAAGACAGACAAGGGGCGGGGCCCTGCCCTGTGCACATACACTTTTAATCCAGTACTGAGGTTAGCAAATTGCCATTTTTGTCAGCTTTTTTCAGTCAACAGTGTTTTGTTTTTGTTTTTGTTTTTGTTTCGAGACAGAGTCTCACTCTGTAGCCAGGCTGGAATGCAGTGGCACAATCTTGGCTCACTGCAACCTCCGCCTCCTGAGTTTAAGCGATTCTCGTGCCTCACCCTCCCAAGTAGTTGGGACTACAGGCACACGCCACCATACCCAGCTAATTTTTTTGTATTTTTAGTAGAGACAGGGTTTCACCACGTTGGCCAGGATGGTCTCAGTCTCTTGACCTCGTGATCTGCCCCCCTCAGCCTCCCAAAGTGCTGGGATTACAGGCGTGAACCATAGTGTTTTTTGATAAATCTGGAAATTTCACATAAACACCCCAATTTCCAGCTTTTCTTGAAGAATTGGAAGTTGTGCTAATACCAACCTCTTATTCCAGCATGGCAGCCGGGTAATGATGTCAGAGACTGGGCATAAACCCTCCATTCTGCCCCAGTCCCCACCATTTTCAGTAGTTTTATACCTGGCCCGCCCCCTTCACTCATCTTTTTTACGTGTCTGGCCCTCAGGAGCATCTGAGTTTACAACTCCTAGTCTAGTGGTTTATTCCATAAAGCGAAGGCAGATGGGTCAGATGACACATGAACAAAATGAGTACCTGATACTATTTTCCTCTTTACAATTAGAGGTGATGTTTCATTTAAATACAGGTGTTGTTTTCATTTAAAAAGCCCAGCTGGTGACTTGAGTGTCTCCCCAACAAATAGAACATGTTCATGTCACACTTAGGATACATGTCAAGTTGATGATCTACTTCCTCGATTCACATTTTTCCTTCTGAACTGGGAAAGCAGAGGCAATATTGCCTTTTGGCCCAGGGGACATATTGTACAGAAAGCGTGGCTCTGTGACTTGTCCTGTGGCCAAGGGGAGGAGAAACAACTGTTTCCCACTAGCAGACAGTCAGGAGGCAGCCCCCAGCTGCCAGGCACCAGCAGTCATTGGATACTACCTCCTGCCATTCCCTGGAGAAACAACTTCTAGACCCTCGCATGCTTTCTAACTACAGCTCAATTTCAGACTTTATTACATTCCCTAGAAGGCACCACTCATCAACTCTCCCAAGCTTAGAAATGTCTGCCTGGGCAGGGAGGAAAGTGTCAATCACCTTTATTTACCATCTGTAATCTGAACCAGTTAGAACGTGGCTCTAATGACTAAGACAGGGTGAAATAGAAAAATTAATCCAAATACCCTTAGAAAAAACAAAATGCCCTCCAGCATGCCGACATATGCAATCTCTGGTGTGGAAGTGGCTGACTATTCAAAGGCCCATGAAAGTGACCCTTCGCTTCAGCAAACATCCAGCAGACACTGCTACGCACAACACACGGAGACAAAGGGGAAGGATGGGACCAGGAACAGGGGCACCTGCGCTCCGAGGACTGAGAAACAGGGAATTCTCTGGAGCCTGAGGCCAGCATTGGTTATTTTTGTCTCCTAGGATCCAGTCTGCCATCTTCTCTTTGGAGAATTACCCGCCTCCCATTGTGTGAGGTCGCTGGGGGGCAGTCAATTGATGGGCCTCACCTACCCCTGCCTGAGGACTGGTCAGGAGACCTAAACTGGGCCAGTAGGACCCCCTCTCTCCCAAGACTCCTGAGGGGCAATTCGAGATCAGAAGACACTCTGGAGCTATGATTTGCCAAGCGGCCCCGCCCTCCCTTGTCCACTTGATGCACCCCTAGACCCCCAATCCTGTCCTAACACCTCTCCTTTCAGAGCCTAGGGCTTCTTCTTGCCTCCAATCTGTGAGCTTTCCCGCGTCCTTCCAATAAACTCCTCCTGTGCTTTGCCAGCTAGACTAGGTTTCTGTTGCTTGTGACCAGTGAACTCTGGCTGATCCTGGACCTCACTTTCATGAGATGGCAACCATGGCCTCTTGGGTGTAAGAGGAAGGCTTGTAGTCTCCCCAGCTGTTGAGGACAAGGAAAAATTTTCTTCACTGCAACAACACACACAAAAGCATGTTCAGAATCAGGACAAACCCAGCACAGTAAGCTGGCTGGAGTCCTTTCCCCCAAGTGTGTGCACTGTGAAATGTCTGTCCTCCACAGGTGGAAGCAGGCTATGGCCCTCCTTTCCCCAAGGTGTGCCCGCTGCCCACTGTCTGTCCTTCAGCAGGTAGAGGCAGGCATGCCATCCCTTCCTTCCCAGAAGGCTCAGAGCCCACCCCGGACACTCATTTGACCACCTCAGAAGTTTTGTCTTCTACTGAACTTATTCCTTGCCCACTCATCAAATGCTTATGAAAGTCTGCTCTGGGCCAGGCCTTATGCCAGACAGCCCATGGGGTGCCCTTCCAACCTCCAGGAAAGAAAATAGGCCAGGAAACATAGCTCCTCAGTGACCTCATTATATAAGCAGAGAACACACACAGGCGCTTTCTGGTTCTAAAGAATATTATACAAAGCTCGTGCTTCCTAAACATCAGAACAGTGAACCGGCAATTCATAGCTTTACTTCTGCTGCAGAAAATTCTCACGGCTTAAAGTTGGGAGGACCCAAGGCAGACCGTTCATCCCACCACCCCACAAGTGGGAAGTCCATCTCCTGCAGCCCTCAGAAAGAGCCCATGAGTCTAGAATATTTGGAAATACCAAAAGCAGTGAGCAATGTGCTGTGGGTTAATTGTTGCCTTTTTAAAAAATTACTTTATCCCCCTCCTTTCACCCTCAAAGAACCTTTGGAATTACCCAGGACTTGGCTGTTTGAGAATTTTAACAGTATCACATACATTTTCAAAAAGAGTACTGAGCATTAACCCCTACCAATCAGATCTAAGAGGGAGGGCCAGTTCCTTCATTTCATTTGACAGATGGTGTCTGGCCCAGGCACAACCCCCTGGCTCAGCAACAGCAGGACCTTGTCCAGCCGGAGCCACTGGTTGTGTCTGCCCATTCACCTCTCCATCCAGGGCAGCTGACACCATGTCTGGCTCAAAATCAGGTCCCAATATCTCAATAATAAACACCTGTTAAATGAATGAATGAATAAGGTCCAAATGAGCCATCACTGCACGGCCCTACCCAGTGTCCCAAACATATGACATTCTTGGCTGACTCAATGGATCTCTACTTATTTTGTCCTTAATCAGCTGGTCTTTGAGGGGTTTTCCTAGAAAACCTTCTAGATTACTTGTGGCCTCTAGATTACTTGAAATGGAAGAATTACGTCTTGGCAACAACTCCTGCAGGCCACATCAGCACCTTGGTGGAGAAACTAGGCTGCATAGATAGGTAAGGTACCAGAGGCAAAACAGAGGCTTCACTAGGCTGGCAGATCCAGGCTTCTAGTCACAAGGATGACTCATTCACAGGAAAGGTGGGCACCTTCCCTCTGGGCCTGAGAAACAAAAGGGCTGGCTGGGTCTCTCCAGGGTCCCTCTGGCTCCAAACCCCACTCAGATATTTCCAAAGGCCCTCACCATCCCTTGAACATCCTTAAATAGCACAATCACTGGAGAAGGCCTTAGACCTTTGCCCCAGCACTAACACCAAACTCAAAGTGAGGTGCTCCATCCCACCCAAGATAAGTGGTTCCCAGGATCTCATCAACTGTATTTAGAAAGCCTTAGCCCAAACTGTTTACACTCTTCCATGGCCTATTACCATAAGGCTGAGATTAAAAAGAATCTCAAAGTCGCAGAATTTATCATCCCATCAGCTCATTGGACCATTGACCTATTCCTCCCCTAACACAGGCACCTGCACACTTAAGGATATTTGGAGGAAGCACCAGGGGGTCAAAGGAAAGGAGAGCAACAGAAAAATACCTCTGTTTTTGTTATGTGGTGTGGGATTTTCAAGACTTATGGCTAAAAAAAAAATTAGAGAAACAAACTCCTCCAAAACTTGGGGAATTAAGCTGTCTATGGAATCCTACAGATTAGCAGGTTTCCCTCCATCTGGTACAACCCAAATGCATCAAATGAGTTAGGCTAGAGTTTCTCTCCCCAGCCCCCAGTGACCCTGCTGAATTCCAGGCCGAATGTAAGCATGAGAAATCCGTGGCTGCCTGGCCCAGCCTCATTATAACTTTATGCAAAGCTGCAGACAGACAGGGCTCAAAATAGTTCCCAGCAGTGGAAGGAGAAGAGGGAAAACAGGGAGCAAGTATTTTCGTAAAGATGGGGTTATATGCAAAGGGATTAAAAAGAAATGCCGACACCATCGTACATGCCTTTGAATAATCTAAAGAAAGCAAGAGAAGACACCCTTGCTAATTTCCAGGAGACACCAGGTTAAGGATGGAAAAGAGCTTCACGAGCAAGACTTATGCTCACCATCACAATGACTAAAGATACGCTCATCTTCCACCTAACCTAATTGTCTGTGTCCTTGCGTAATGCCCTTTTGGTAGCTCTGTCAGAGGTGTTCGAACCAGAGCAACTCCATCTTGAATAGGGGCTGGGTAAAATGAGGCTGAGACCTACTGGGCGGCATTGCCAGAAGGTGAGGCATTCTTACTCATTGGATGAGACAGGAGGTCCACACAAGACACTGGTCACAAAGACTCCCACTAATAAAACAGGATGTGGAAAAAAAAAAAAAAAGATGGCCAAAATCCACCAAAACCAAGATGGCAACCCAAGTGACCTTCTGTTGTCCTCACTGCTCATTATATGCTAATTATAATGCATTAGCCACTAAAAGACACTCCCACCAGCGCCATGATAGTTTACAAACGCCATGGCAGCATCAGGAAGTTACCCTATATGGTCTAAAAAGGGGGAACCCTCAGTTCCAGGAATTCATGAATAACCCACCCCTTGTTTAGCATATGATCAAAAAATAACTGTAAGTATACTCAATCAAGCAGCCCAGACCACTGCTCTATGGAGCACCCATTCTTTTGTTTCTTTACTTCTCTAATAAATTTGCTTTCCCTTTACTCTATGGACTTGCCTTGAATTCTTTCTTGTTCGAGGTGCAAGAACCCTCTCTTGGGGTCTGGATCGGGACCCCTTTCCAATCATAGCTCCGATAGATTTATCACTTACCTCAAACTACCGAGTCTCTATCAGAGACACAGACTTTATCCTCAAACAAGATGCCAGGGCTGGGATTAGGGTGAGGCAGGTGAGGTAAGTGGAGCAAGCCCAGGGCTGGATCCTGCCTTTACTAAAGATAATATTTGGTCAATTATGAATTTTTTTGCACTCATTTTGGCTTTCTGAAAATAGTGCATTGTATTTGACTTGTTTTTTCCTACTTTCTGGTGCCTCCTGAAAGTTTGTACATGAGGGAGTGCCTCACTTACTCCGGTCTATTCCCAGCCCTGCAAGAGACCCATGGAAATCACATTCCTAAAAATCCAGAGAAGTTACATGGAGCTCTGCTGTCTCATGTAGTTGCTTCTGACTCTCGGCAGAGCTATTTTACACTCCCCAAATTGTGAGGCGAAACTGTCCACCAGCGGGCCAGTCACGTTATTGGTCGCGTCTGTCAGCACTTTTGTCATCAATGCGTATGAAATGAAGCTGTTTCTGGTTTTTAAATTACTGAGCCAGGGAACAGGCCTTCCTGACTGTTCTGTTCCTGAGTTACTGTTTATTAAGAGCTCCCACCAAGTCTGCCCTGAGGAGGCCACAAAAGAAGAGGAGGCCAGTGCTTCCAAGCCTGTGAATGTCCCCAAGTTCTCCCAAAGCTCTTGGCCCTCCTAAGACTCTGAGGTGGGGCAGATGAGAAACAGAGCCGATGCCTCGGCCTGTCTGTCTGTTCTTGGGAGGCTTGGTGGGTGAGCCGGGATTCCGAAGCTCCCAAAACTATGTGGACAAGCAATTCATTCACATGTGGCCGTCTATACTCCGCCATGCTCTGCAATTTATTTTCCCAGTGCAATTAATTTCTATTCCAAAGTGGGCAAAAGTCTGTGTGTATATGTGTGTGCATTTCTAATTTTGAGGAACTCTGATTCAACTGAAACACGACAAGGAAGGAGACCAGGTCACTTTCTCATGCAAAACAGAGACCATCCACTTCCAATACACTGGAACGCGGGGTTGTGCCGTAGACAGGGTCACCCTTTACAGCTCCCCCTCTGAGGTTTGGAACCGGAATCATAAAGCAGAAGCATTGTTTGCCTCCCAGCTTCCTTTGTTTTAAATTCTTGCAGGAACAAACATGACCAGCCACATCAGAGCCTTTCATCTGCCTTCAGATTTAAGGCCAAGTTCCTCACTGTAATGGCCCTTTCATCTAGCAGAAATCCAAATTCTCCCTCGGGGTCACACAGGGTCACAACCTCTTTGTACCAAGTTTTCTTGCTACAAATCAAACTGCCTTCCAGCCTCAAGTCCCTCTGTCTCCCAAGCGGAGATGAGTTGCATTCCACCAAGTCTGCTTTTGTTCCTGGACCACTCACCCCTCCTGCTGACTCTGGGGCAGAAAACGAGCTTTCTACCTGTGCATCCCCAACAGAAAAGACCTCATAGGACTGACCTTTCCAACAAACTGTGAAATTTAGCCCTAAGTCCCTCCAGTTTTAAAGAAGTATCTTGCCGTCCAGTGTTCTAAGAAATATGCCACTCCAACTGAAAACTGGTACCCAAAAGTGCGCTAATTTCTAAGGAAGAGATAGAAATGGTTATGTGAGGGGGAAAACTCCTGAAACCATGATCAGTCAGAACCTCAAGCTCAGGGTCCCTTTTTTTTTTTTTTTTTTGAGACAGAGTCTCGCCCTGTCGCTCAGGCTGGAGTGCAGTGGCGCAATCTCGGCTCACTGCAAGCTCCACCTCCCGGGTCCACGCCATTCTCCTACTTCAGCCTCTCCGAGTAGCTGGGACTACAGGCGCCCGCCACCACGCCCGGCTAATTTTTTGTATTTTTAGTAGAGACGGGGTTTCACCACGGTCTCCATCTCCTGACTTCGTGATCCGCCCGCCTCAGCCTCCCAAAGTGCTGGGATTACAAGCGTGAGCCACAGCGCCCGGCCACTCAGGCTCCCTTTTAGTCTGGCCAACACCCTCTTCTTCACATGCCCGTCTCAAAAGCACATCATGAAATGATGTCTTCTAAATCGATGTCTGTGGGATTTCCTCGATTGCTTCCTGGTGACTCCCGGTTGGTGACACCCACTTCAGGTCCTAGGCAATGCTGGGTGAGGTCAGAGGTGAGGCTACTGGGGCCCCATGGGGTCCTCAGCTGCAAATTACAAGGCATTATATCTACTCTGCTGGACGTACCAAGGACATGAGAGCCACAGATGCCTCACAGAGTTCTCAGCGTAGGTGTTTAACAAAGAGGTAAACAGATCATTCCTATTCTCCTGAACTGACACCCTAATCACCCCAATCACCACCCCTACCTCCTATTTCACAGACACAGCCCCAGACCGGTGCCCGCAAAGAGCGCCAGGCCCCATTCCTGAAAACTTCCAATGATTTACCAAGGGGAGAGGGAAGCAATAGATAGCAGAAAGGCGGGGCTGGAAGGGCGGGACTGAATCTCAGCCCAGCCCAGCGACCTTTGACCACAGAGTCTTTATCAGGCTGCTTATCAGCAACAGCAGACAGCCAGGCACACCTTTTCCCAGAGTCTGTAAGCTTTCTGCTAATTGAGGCTAACAGACCCTCTTGCAGGGGACAGGGTGGACAGGCTTGCTCCGGGGCACTCCAGGAGCTAAGATCACAGTCAGAAGGTCCAAAGAGGTGGACCCCAGCAGCACTTGAGAAAGGACTTTCTACTCACCAGCCAGCATCCTCCAATCACAGGATTGGATATGGCAGGAGGACTGGTTTTGGCCCAGGAAGGGCCTCTGCAGGGCTGGAGGTTGTGTTGTTATCATTGTGGCCACCGTCTTCAAGACTTGAGTGTTTACTAGATTGTAGGCGCTGTGCTAACCACGCCCTGTGTACTTTCTTGTGTCATCCTGAAAACATCTTTCCTCATAGAGTGCTATCTATTCCCCCACTCTCCAGATGGGGACACTGAAGCTCTCAGAGGTGACGTCTCCTAAGTGGCAGATCCAGATTCCAGCCCAGGCATTCGAGCCCACAGTTTGAGCTCTTAACCCCTACAAATGGATCTGTTCCTCCTCCATGGGACAATTTGGATGAGTGGCCCCAGGCCCCATTTCTCTCTAAACTCCAGGAGTCTCTAAACCAAAGTGTGAAGCTGGATCTGCAAGAAGAGATGGATTTGAGCAGCCCCACTTCCTATGTCTGCCCTGCTCCCGTAACCACACCAAGAAGCAAGAAGGCAGAACAAGGCACAGAGCAGCAGCCAAGAAAAGAAAAATCCTGCCCCAGGAATGGGGCTCATGGCCTGGGGGTCCCTCGCTCTCTCCCCCAGACTCAGCCCCCTCTGTCCCAGCATCTCTCACATCAGGACAAACCTTCTGGTTTGCTTGGAGTGCACGCTCAACCAGCCCCTCTTACCCACAGAGAAACCACCAAGGGCTCTGGTAGGCTAAAGGAGAGTCACGTGCTTCTATGCAAGCCAAGGCTACATTTCCAAAATAAAATGTAGGACTTGTGATGGACCAAGGATTTGGGCTTTGCCCATGTGTTACGTATGTTAATAAAAATAATCTTGCAAAAGGGCAAATATATGATTACATAGAATTATATATATGAATCATCACTATCAAAAAGAACAAAACCCCAGCCCTAACAATATAACAAGACCCAATCTCTACAAAAAAAAAAAAAAATCACAAAATTAGCCAGGCATGGTGACATGCACCTGTGGTTCTAGCTACTCGGGAGGCTGAGGTGGGAGATTCAATTGAGCCCAGGGGTTCAAGGATGCAGTGAGCTATGATCGCATCACTGCACTCCAGCCTGAGCGACAGAACGAGACACTGTCTCAAAAAGAACAAAACCACCCTGAATCAGTCATGGATGGGGAACCACGTCTTTTATTCATTCTTGGGTCCCAGAGCCCCATTCAGTACTGACCCAGGTGAGGCACTCGGGGAAAACATATTGAATAAACGAAAGCAGGAGTCACCTAAGATGGCATATTAGTCACCTAAGAAGCCCATGTTGGGAACACGCACACAGGAGGAGGCTTACACGGCAGGCTTCAGGGCCAAACTTCTGGGCTGGCAGCCCAGTCCCTACTCACAAGCTCTGCAACCTTGGGCAACTGACTCCGCCTCCTGGGCTCAGCTTCTTCCTGTAAACTACAGGGACAATAGCATCCAACTAATGGGGCTGTCAAGCTGATCCCATGAGACGACATGAGGTCACAGTCATGGTCGGCCATCCTCACCATCCATGCTCGGCATCATGATTAGTAGCAGACTATTCATGACTCCTTTCCAAAACCATGATGGCAGAAAGACTGGCCCTCTGCCTCAAATGGCCACATGTCCAACAGTGATACTGCCAGGTGTGGCTCACAGGTCAGGGTGACTTTTGTTTTTTTGAGATGGAGTCTTGCTCTGTCACCCAGGCTGGAGTGCAGTGGCATGATCTCTGCTCACTGCAACCTCCACCTCCTGGGTTCAAGCGATTCTCCTGCTTCAGCCTCCCCAGTAGCTGGGACTATAGGCACATGCCACCATGTCTGGCTATTGTTTGTATTTTTAGTACAGACAGGGTTTCACCATGTTGGCCAGGCTCGTCTCAAACTCCTGACTTCAAGTGATCTGCCCACCTCGGCCTCCCAAAGTGTTGGGTTTATAGGTGTGAGCCACCTGGCCCAGGGTGACTTTTATCAAGATCTCAAAATCACATTCTGGTGCTCAGCTGGCTCCTCATGTGCAGGAAGTTGGGGCTCCAGATCCAACCGTTCTATTGGGATGTTCTAAAATTTGGAATATCTCTTCTTGAGAGCATGCCAAGATGCCTTTCTTGAAGAGCACAGAAGGCAAAGCCAGAATCTGTGACGCTGCCCTTTTGTGGTAGAACACATTAAAATACAAGTTTAAATGTTTTGTTAATTCTTTTTTTTTTTTTTTTTAACTCTTTATGCCTTCAAGGGAGAAAAGAACTCCAAACAAATGGCATTCCTGCCGGATTAAGTGTGGCTTGCTCCAGGGCAGCCTAGGAAGCCGGCTTGGGCATCTTGATAGGAGCTGATCAGACTATTGGGATTAGGAGAGACTTGGCAGCTCACTGTCCTGGAGCGGCTGATGTCTGCACCTTCCAGAGGGTCACAGAGAGGCAACAGCACCTCCTGGCTCAAGGTCACACAGATAGTCATGGCCAGGACTCAAGGGCAGCATTCCTGGGTTCTGGAGTCTTCTCCACAAGTGGGGAGTGTAAATCCCAAATTTTCCACCATGGTCATGATTCCCAACATCCTGCCCTGTTCTTTTCATAACTACATTCCTATTTGCCAGCCCATGTGTGTCAGATTTTGGTTTGGAAAACACAGTTACCATCCAGCATCACAATGCCTCCCTCAGATGTCCTTAGAGGGATGAACAGATGGCAGGATCCCTCAGCTCATGGGGCGGGGAGGAACACAGTGGGGCTCTTTGCTGGGTGCTTCACAGCTCAGTCAGCCATTGGATGAACAGGTTTTCAGTCTTCAGCCAGGCTCTGAGGGGCTGGTCCACCGTGAAATGTGGTTTGAGCTGACATCCCCGTTATGGGTCACTTTAGGTGTCAACTTGGCTAGGCTACTGTGCCCAGTTGTTTAGTCAAACAGCAGCCTAGATGTTGCCCTGAAGGTATTTTTGACATGTGATTAACATTTACATCAGTAGACTTTGAGCAAAGCAGCTGACCCTCCAAAATGTAGTGGGCCTCATCCAATCGGCTGAGGGCCTTCACAGAAAAGACAGGTTCCTGAACAGAAAAGAATTCTGCTTCCAGACCTCCTTGACGTCAACTCCCTCGGGAATTTGCAGCCTGCTGGCATGCAGATTTCTGGCCTGCCAGCCCCCATAATCGTGCAAGCCAAATTCTTAAAGTCTCTCTTTGTCTCTCTCCATATATATACCTCTGGAGGGACATTGCCCATAACTTCCGTCTTATCCTCCATAAAAGTCCATGGCCCCCAAGAGCAACCAAATATTTCCTTTGGCAACTGCACTTCTGATATATGCCTAATCTGCACACACACACACACACACACACACACACACACACACACACACACCCTGTTGGTTCTGTCTCTCTGGAGAACCCTGACTCCTACAGGCCCCGGCTACCTGGTATCTGTTTCTTCAGTCTGCTCATAAAGAACAGCCGCAGTGTACAAGGACACCGGCACACGGACCTCTTGTTCACCACCTGTCCCCTTACTATCTTATTCTTGGCAACTTTTCCATGACAATAGGATGGGATATGTTTTTCTCTGATTTGGGACTTTGTTTTTGTTGGCAGTGGTGGGATGACTTGGGGACTGTGGGGGACAGCCAAGGAAAGGCTAATGGAAATCATGCTATCCCGCTGAAGAGCTGTGATCCCAGCAGCCTTGAAGGGGCAAGTATAAATTTGGTTCCTCTTTGGGGCCATGGACTTTTGGGAAGATATCACGGAAGTTATGGGCAACATCCCCAAGAAAAATTCTCTTGCCCACGCCCGTCTACAGGGATGTGCAGGACCCTGAGGAGCAGCCAGGCACCTGGAGAAAGAGGCCTCCTGTGTGGGAGAAGGCACTGGAGATTTAGGGGCTCAGCAAGAGCAAAGATGAGCCAGAGTACCCAGGTGGCAGGACTTAGCCAAAAGTCAACCAGTATTTCCTGAACATCCATGCCGTGCTGGGTGCTGACAGAAAGGGCCGACCGAGCTCGGGTCTGGAAGGACTAAGGAGGGAAAAAAGCAGGAGGGCTAAAGGGACAGCCGAGGAATCTCAGACCTTCTTTCCAAAAGAGACTTAACAGACCAACTAGTCTCTTGAGCCTGGACTAGACAGTTCACTTTCCTCGAGGAGATGCAAAGCGGGTCTCGGTAGTAACTCCCAACGTGACTCCTGCGCATCGCAGATCCTTGAAGGCAGCAAAAATGACTGTACTCAGAGAAATGTCCATCAAAGATCGACTAGGAGTGTTGATTCTGTCTTCACGCAGCTGGATGGGCCATGGGAGGAAAGACTCTGAAAGGTGAAAAGCACCCAAAAGTTCAAGACCCCTGACTGAGGCACAAGAATCAAGGCTCTTTCTAGTGCCCAGAACAGCTGCCGCTGGGACAGGGAGAAATCACACCTGGTGGAGAAATTTGGAGAACGAGGCCAGTCCTTGAATGAAGAGGGCGTGGCAGCAGGAGACGGGAACACGTGACAGGTGGGGTTGTGATCTAGTGGGGAGACAGAACCACTAGAAAAGACTGTGTCACTCACTTCCAGTTTTGCTCAATTCAGTGATTTTTTAGATTACTCCCCATCACTCATGTTCCCTGTCACTACAGCCCATTTTCTCAAATTGCAGTCTTGTCCGAGATATTTTAAAGATGACAAATAGACCTATCTACACATCTACAGAGTTTCGGGAAGGAAGGGAAGGAGGGAGGGAAAAGAAAGGAAAGAAAAGAGGGAAAGAAGGGAGGGGGAGAGGGAGGGAGGGCAGGAGGAAGTTTGGAGGGTAAGAAAGAAAGGAGGGAGGCAGGAAGGGAGGGAAGGAGGCCATTCGGGAAATTCTGCCTCATAAAAATTATTTTATCTGTCTAATTTCAAAATGCTCAAGTCTGGCTATTGTCATTTTTGTTTCCCAAGTAGCTCAGGGGATGCCCAAACACCAGATTTAATCCTTCTTTCATCGTGTTTAAATTGAACCAGGGTCGGGAAGGAGGGGAAGAGGTAAATCACATTTCAGGGGGAAAGTTATCAAGTTGGCTGTCCTGGAAAAAGTCAGAGATCCACAGCTTCATTTCAGGACAAACTTGAAATCATGAGACAGGACTTCAAACGATCGCAGGGTGCATGAGACAGAATTTTAAACAGATCACTGGGTGTTGGTTGAGACTCTCGGACATGTCTCAAGTCATCGCTTCCTCCCCAGCCAGTGCTCCGGGGCTTGGTAAACAGGCAACGAACGAAAGAGATGGTCTCCAAATCCTCTCCCGCCTGCCCACCACCCCAGGTCCCCGCCTGTCATTCCATTAGCTTTCTTCTTTCTCCTTCTAGATTCACAGCTAGGGATTCTGGCCAAGACAAGAACTCGGTTCCTGGTGACTGCCCAGTGCCCTCCACTCTGTGAAGTGAATTTGATCAGAGCACAATGACGCGGGATAAGAATCAGAAAGGGTGGTGCCAAGGTGCAGGGGCTATAAGGAAAGGTGACTCCCATTGCCGTCTGAGGGTAAGAGGCAATTGATGATGGCCCAACACTCACAGCTTCTATCTTCCCCACAAAGGGAAAGAAACAGGGAAGCACCTCCCATCCTCTAGGTGGACACAGCCCAGCCAGCAAATCAGGATATCATGACCAGCTACAGAATTTGTGGGACCCAGGAGAAAATGCAAATGTGCAGCTCTTGGTTCAGAAAGTATTAAGTGACAGCAGGACTTTAAGCCGAGCCAGAGTCTTTCTGAGTGCAGGACCCTGTGCAAGTGTCCTGCTGGCTCAATGTGAAGCCCCTGCCTGCCCTTCGAGCATGATAGGGCGATGTTCCAGATCTATCGCGGATGTGATTAGAGGTCTTGTCCCCGGGTCTGAAAGACATTCCACCCCTCAGGTTTACTACCCTGCTCTGCACTTCATTTTTGAGGTGCCGATGACACAAGGTAGGTAAGTGAGCCCCATGAAAGCTGCTACCAAGGGCTCAGAGGTTATGGGGCTTGGGGATAAAAGTAACCGTGAGGAACCTGAATCAAGATGGCTCTGGGACATGGTGGCAAAGTTGCCTTTCCAGGCTTCCAGGGGTTTGCATTCACAACCATCTCTGAGTTCTCAGTGAAGAATCCCTAATAGAGTACAAGCAGGAGTCCCAGGAGATCCCACGAACACCCAGGGAACAGAACTCAGAGGCGTCTGATCCAAGTCCCAGATCTTAGAGATGGGGAAGCCAATGCCAGAGGGTTGGTGACCCAAGCAAGGTCAAGCCCTCTGTATGGCTTGCAAGATGATGTGTCTGCAGGAGGGGTTCCCTGAACACTGGGAGTCATCAAAGCCTTCCCCTGTCAGAGCCACACTCTCTCCACATGGCCCCAGGAGAAGGCTGACTTCCCCACAGGACGAACCCCAAGACAAATTCAGGATGGTGCTATCTAGGCCCTAGGATAAGAGAGTTCCTAAGGACTGCAGGAGAGAAGGGAAGGCCCTCTGCGGCCATGGCAGTGGGTGACTAGGGCCAGCCTGTGGAAGGCCCATGGGCGAGCTGATGTGAATTCACCCTGCCTTGGCATCCAGGGGGGCCCGCAGGGAGGAAGGGAGCCCAACCCAGGGAAATTCCACCCCGAGTGGACTGTGCAGGTTCTATCAGGCTCAGCTAAACCCACCCTTAGACTCCCTGGAGACCAGGATGCTTTCAAGGAATTTTAAACCCCTTGGATCCTGGCGGGGTCAACAGTGAGTATGAGCCCCCTTAGCCCCTGGGGAATGAGATAAACTTTCGGGGCTTTCTCTGTCTCAGAAAAGAGGCTCAGAGAGACTTCTCAGGTATCTAATCCCCCTGGTCAGTTCACTTCATTCAGAGAGAGAGCTCCCCCTTCCACAGGATCAAACTCAGGATTGAGTTTCTCTTGGGCCAGGCCCTCAGGGGGGATGTAGGTCACACCCCTGACCTGCAGAAGAGACCAGGGCTGGCAGGAGGCCCCAGCAAGAGCTAAAGGCTGTGCCAGGGCAGGCTCTGGGCTAACTGAGTGGGGCTGGGGTGGAGTGAGGTCCTCCTGGGAATGAGCAGATGTGGGCCTGGTCTGGGAGCCACATTCCTCACCACAAAAGGCTGACTTACTCGGGAGTGTTGATCCAAATGATGTCCAGGTGGCAATAGTAGACACACTCCTTGTCCTTGTAGGTGAAGCACGTGCAGCGCCTGGATCGGTGGTGCTCAGGGGCCCCATCGGCCGCCTGCTCCTGCCCAGGACTTCCAGGGCTTGGAACCTGCAGTGCTGTCGGGGCCACAGTCCCCTCGCCAGGGCCAGCCACAGTCTCTTCACAGTCCCCCTCAGATCTGGCTGCAGTGGGGGCCTGGGACACGCCGCGCCTGCCAGCATCCCCAGACTGGGAGCAAGGCACGAATCCTGCAGGAGGCAGATTGAGGGGCTCCTGAGTGTGCAGACCCCTCAACACCCGCCACCCCCAAACACCTGAGGAGGGGGGTGGAGCAAGCAAAATGTCTGCAAAGTTTCCAAAGCTCTGCGCAGTTTCTGAAAAGTTTCCAAGCTATCTGCACACTCTCTGAAAAGCTTGCAAGCTATTTGCACCCGTTGAAAACTTGCATGCATTTTGCATACTTCCTGAAAACTTTGCCAGCGTTTGGCACAGCCTCTGAATAGTTCGCAAACTTTCTGAAAAGTCCCCAGTTTCATGAAAAATTGACCAAGTCGGCCCAGGCAGCAGGTCTCCAGCCCGTGCGCGGGCTGCAACCCCCAGAGCCCGTGCGGGTAGTCGTTGTGCGCCGCTTCTGCTCCCCAGCCCGCCCCCAGGCGTCTTCAGGAGTGCAGAGCCCAGGCAAGAGTTTGTTCCCCGCGACGCACATCTTCTCCGCGCCTCGGGTCCCCCGCCCTGGGTCCTTTTGTGTGCGCTCGCGCCAGGAGAGGCGCGCCGCCCCGTGCGCTTACCTGCGGCGGAGGTCACTGTGAGCCCGAAAAGGAGCCACAGCCCCGGCTCCATGAACCCAGATCAGGCGCCTGAGCACCGGACCAGGAGGACGGCCGCTTGTGGCCGCGAAAGGGCACTGGGGCCGGGTACAGCTGGCCTCGCCCTCCAGCTGTGGGGGTTCGAGGACGGCTGATCGCTCGCTGCGTCTCCAGCTCTGGCCAGGAGTTGGCTGCGGCGGTCATAAACTTTCAGAGCGCGCTGCCCATCCCTGTGCGGAGCTGGCCGGCTGTGGCTCGGGCTTTTCTGGCTTCTGCACCACCCCCGTCGCCTCCCCGCCCCCCAGAGGGGCTGGAGCTCCCTCACCGGGCCTTTGAACCCGGGCGCACTGGGGGTCGCCTCCCAGGCGCTGGGGGGAGCTGGCCAGGAGCGCAGCGGCCCGAGGCGCACCCAGGACAGCGAGGGGCGGGGGCGGCGTGGCGTGGCGTGGCGCGGCTGGGTGGGGTGGGGGCCGGGACAGCTGCCAGCTGCCGGAAGGCCACGAGAGCGCGCGCACACACGCACACGCACACGCGCACTCACAGGCGCACCCCCGCCCGCCAGTTCGCTGCTCCGGAGTAGCAGCCCCCCATCCGAGAGCAAGAACAGATGAGAAAAGGCTGTGCTCAAGGGGTGTTATCTTTTCTGTCAGGGGCTGAGGGAAAGACACATTTCTCAGTGTTCCCCGAGTGACACCTTCCCCTTGAACGGCCTGCTTGCCAAGGAGCTCGGTGTACTTTACACTCTTGACTCACGCCTCAGGCTGGCTCCCTACCTCTCCCAGGAGTTCAGAGCCTGCGGGTGGGGCAGTGGCCTGGGAGCAAAGTCAACAAAGATCCTGGGTTAGCGGTCCTGTGGTGTCCAGGGCTTCCTCAGCCACCTGCACGGGTTGGGTGGCTTCAGGTGAGAGTCAGGCTCGTCTCCCTAAAGGCCAAGTTCATTCACACGACCGTCCCCACCATGGGAAATGACCTCCCAAGAGCCCCCTATTTCCTTCATAGCCTTCCAAGTCCTATGTGTGGGAGGCTGTCCCCATCTCCAGCTCAGATAAAAATGTCTGAGACTGGGAAGTCCTCCTGACTTCTCGGGGCACTTGTGGTCAGAGGACCCTCCTTTCATAACAGATGGGTTTGGGGTTGGGGGAGGGGCAGTGGTTCACATCTGTAATTCCAGCTCTTTGAGAGGCCAAGGTGGATGGATTGCTTGAGCCTGGGAGTTCAAGACCAGCCTGGGCAACATAGCGAGACCTCATCTCTAAACAACGGGGTTGAATTGGGTCCTGCCCTCTACTAGCCTTAACGACCAGCTTCTGAAAACTAGAAAGCAGCTGAAGTGACCAGAGCAGTTTCTGAGGAGAGTCCAAAAAAGTGCTACAACATCCACCTGGCTTGCTAGCTCAGGACACCTGTTGTCTGAACACAGCTGCTGTACCAGGAGGAAGCCCTAACAAGCCCACTTGGAGAGATCACCTGGAGAAACGTAGGTGGAGAGAAACCGAGGCCTCCCAGCCGACCACCAGTGTCAGCCACTGACCTGAGTGAATGTGCCTTCTGATGATTTGAGCTCCCAGCCTTCAAGACTTCCAACTGAGGAATAGCTGTCCTGCTGTACCCTGTCCGAATTTCCCACCCACACAATCCATGAGCATAATAAATGGTTGTTTTGCAGCACTAAACTCTGGGTAAATTGGTGCAGAGCTGCAGTAACTAGAGTAGCACTCAAGCTTCCAGAATTGAAGCTGATGCTGAAGTTCTCCATCCCCCCACTCCCATCCCATCCTGTCTAGCCCTTGAATCCAGTGTTTGTTTGTTTGTTTGTTTGTTTTTGCACTTGATGCTTTGAAAATAAGAAAAACCCAAGACTCACAATATCTTCTGTTCCTGCTGGGCTAGAATTTGGATCATTTTAGTATTATCTTTGTTTGTTCACGCTACTATAACAAAACACCATAAGCTGGGTGGCTGATAAACCACAGAGTTTTATTTTTCACATTTTTGGGGTCTGGAAAACCAAGATCAAGGTGCCGGCAGATGCGGTGTTTAATGAGGGCTCGATTTCTGATCATGCATGGTGACTTCTCACTGCATCCTCAGATGTGGAAGGGTCAAGGCAGCTCTCTGGGGGTCTCTTTTCTAAGGACACCAATCCCATTCATGAGGGCTGCACCGCTCATGACTTAATCACCCCTCAAGGGCCCCACCTCCTGACATCATCACCTTCATGGATAGGATTTCAACAGATAAATTTGGAGAGGACAAATATTCAGACCATAATAATTACTATCTCTTTGGAATTAAAATTTCCATCTCCAACAAAATAAAAAGTTCTTGGATTGGGGGATGGCTGGAGGAATAGAAAATATACTAATCGGCTAAAAGGAGAAAAGGAGTAGGAGGAGGTTTCCGGATACCGTGTTCAGACACAGGAGGTATCATGGCTGTTTAGACCACTCTCTGAGTCTATGGCCTTCAGTAGCTTGAAGCTGACCACCACTTGTCTTCACTGGGACTAAAAATCAACAAACTCTGGATGAGCCTCTCAGGCACCAGGAGGTGCCACCCAAATACCAGGATGGAGCTGGTCCTGCCCTCTGGGTCTTCTACTCTAGTTGAGATAAGGAAGTTCAGAGATAGATCGCCAAGGATCCAGGATGCTGAGAACATAAAATGCTGCACAGAGCTAAGAGAAGAAGACAGTGTGTTCAGCTGGATGATCAGAGGAGGCAGCATTATCCTTGGTCCCTAAAGCAAACCGGGTGCCATGATTTGAGGCAGCAGCCTGCAGTGACACTCGCCAACACCAGCTCTCGAGCGAAAGATCTCCCTTTCCTACTGTTCTTCTGGGTTCTGACGATGGCCAGGGCAATGACTCAATGTGTCTTTAACAGCTCTCTAACAAAGAGAGAGCTGTACAAAGGGATTTTTGTACAAAGGGATACAAAACGGATATAGCAGGCCATAGGCTTGTACAAAGGGATAGCAAGCCATAGGCTTGGAGCCTTTGTCAGGCCGTGGAATCAAGCTTACTGTGCATGGTAGTGATTGATATAAAATTCCTTTCTGGCTGGGCGCGGTGGCTCACGCCTGTAATCCCAGCACTTTGGGAGGCCGAGGCGGGCGGATCACGAGGTCAGGAGATCGAGACCATCCTGGCTAACACAGTGAAACCCCGTCTCTACTTAAAAATACAAAAAAATTAGCCAGGCGAGGTGGCGGGCGCCTGTAGTCCCAGCTATGCGGGAGGCTGAGGCAGGAGAATGGCGTGAACCCCGGGGGACGGAGCCTGCAGTGAGCCGAGATCACGCCACTGCACTCCAGCCTGGGTGAAAGAGCGAGACTCCTTCTCAAAAAAAAAAAAAAAAAAAAAAATTGCTTTCTAAATTAATATACTTCAGTCAACTAAAGGTAACCTCAATTAAAATATGAAGTAATTCATTGTAAAGCTGGCTTGGAGACTTGGCAAGATCACAAAGCCTCCTGGGGTCCAGGCTAAGCAATGTGCAAAGGAAACATACAATTCACGTAACTCGATGGCAAGCTGGTGGTTTCCATTATTGTTTTGCCCCTGTGACAACTCAACAAAATTTATACTAACATTATCCCCATCTCACAGATTAAAAAACTAAGGCTCGAAAAGGTCAAAGTAACCAGCCTGCAACCATGCATCTATTAAGTGGCAGTCTATCAGGATTCAAATTTGACTCCACATGATTCCAGGGACAGAGTTCATAATGCTTAAGCAGCGCTGCCTCTGGAACTCATACCCAAGGTTTTAATGGTTCCCATTTTCTTCTGTGTATCATTGACAACTCACTGCCTCTCCATCTGTCTAGTTTCCATTCCATAATCTCTGATGGAAGGTCATGTAAAGGAATGATGACCTCTACAGAGGACACGAATGAATAGGCATTCTTCTCCGCAGACGTCTGCCAATATTCCTTGATCCCCCTTCACTGCCTCAGCATCCAATGTGCCCCTAGGAGAAGTCATGTATCAGGACACTGCTGGGGCTCAGCCAAGTGCACGGCTTGGTCATTGTGTTTACTTTTCCTCAACTTTTTCCAAGTCAGCAGATGTGCGACTGATACTTTGAGACCTTACCACTTATATTTTGATTCAAAACCCAGCCATTAAGAATATTGCAATTTATCTCAGATAAGCATCCCCTCAAGTTGTCTCTTTATGTGCTTTATGACTGTTTGAAGATTGTTTTTCCTTTAATTTAAGGGATTTAAGGGAGAGTAACATAATACATTATGTAGTTTTCCATCATGCTGGAATTTCTTCTCCCCACCCACCCACTGCAGCAGGAACTCTGGACTTACTCAGAAACCAAGTAATTAAGTGCTTTTCCATGTTGTCCAACTCTTAGCTGTGTCTCCCCTCACTGACACATGGTTCATTCTAAGATGCACTGGAGGAAGTGCCAGGCTCCAAATCCCTTGCTTTACAAATGATATACACTGTGTATAATATTCTCAGTGAAATAAAATGATCACAATGCATTCTGAACTTTAGTGCTATTGATAAAATGTGCCCAAAGCCTAAAAGAAATCGGATGATCCCAAAAGGAACAAAACTTGTTCAAGAGAGTCCTGAAGTTTTTTCCTGTGTTTTCTGCTGTGGACATTTGCTGTTGTTACCCTGCCAGCATCCCATCTCTCCAGGTCTGGTAATGGACCACATCTTCCCCTGGGGAACCAACCCTCCCCTTCTCTCTCCATGTGGTTTTGGGGGACGCTCCAGGACCAGGCTTGTGACTATGGACTAACTAATCAGACCATACGTCATCTTTGAGATAGGAAGAATAATGGTATCCCCAAAGATGTCCATGTCCTAATCCTCAGAACCTGTGAATATGCCAGCTAACATGGCAAAAGGGATTTTGAGGGTGTGATTAAAGACACTGAGATGGGAGATGATCCTGGATTATCGGGGGTGAGGAGCGGTGGGCAATGTAATTTTTAAAAATGTTCTTATAAAAGGGAGGGGGAGTGTCAGAGTTGGAGAAGCTGTGACAATGGAAACAGAAGTCAGACTGGTACAAGGCTACGAGCAGAGGAACGCAGGCAGTGTCTAGAAAATGGAAAAGGCAAGGGAATGAATTCTTTCCTTTAGCCTCCAGAAGGCACATAGCCCTTCCAACCTATTTTTAGACTTCTGACCTCCAGAACGATAAGATAATCAATTGGTATTGTTTTAAATTAATAAGTTCATGATGATTTGTTGCAGCAGCAATAAGAAATTAACACAACTTTAAATATAGTGATTTGTCCAGAGATAGGCCCATGAGCCAAGCCTGGCTGCTCAGGACCCAGGAGATTCAGTTCTGGGACTTTGAAAAGAGGCTCTTCTGTTTTTCTGGGGAGCTGCTGAGAAAATCAGATGGAAGCTTGCGGGTGCCAGGAGTACTTGTCATCATGAGGTGAAAAGTCTCTCCAGGAATGGTGCCAACACAGAGTAATCAGTAGAAAGTAGAAGTAGGGAATCGAGGCTAAGTCATAAGCCCTGGACCCAACATGGCTCCTTGGACCTTTCACCTACATCAGCCAAGACATCTCCATCTTTGCTGATGCCAGTTCAAGTTAGGTTTCTTCCACTTGCAGTCAAAAGCATCCTGATGTGTTTTGTCTCAACTTACTGTGATAGTGGAGTAGGTTGTAAAGAACATGGATGCTGCTAATAGTAATTGTCTCCAGAACCAGCAGCAGAATGGCTATGTTGGTTCATCGGTCAGGGAATGAGAAGAGCTACTGAAATAAATACTTAGTTTTTTCTAGAAAGTCTGAAATTCCACAGTTCTAGCAGGCAAGACATAAGTGCTCATTCAAAACCATCTCTGGTGGGAGTAGAAACTATGCAGGGAAGAGAGGAAGAGTGGCTATTTGGACCCCGAAGCAGCATGTTATACAACCACCCAATGCAACGCTAACCTGGAGCCTCACACCCATAGACAGACCACTTCCTAATGGAAGAGCACAGAGATTCCATCTCTCAACAGCACCCAGCCCTTGGGGGAAAAGGATAAAGGAAGTCGATTTGTTTTTGGAATCTGTTGCATTTTGGTATTTGTTTTATTTCAGCAATGCCTCTAACTCATACCTTTCCCATCCCTCCTAAGAGCCTTGACCCAGACCGTGTGCATGCACACACACACACACACACACACATACACACACACACAATCTCAACTTAAACAACATGTGTGTACTTTAACTGGAGCCTTCAATGCCTCAGCCAAAGGTGGGAATTTCAAGCATCTTAGCAGATAAATGGGAGAGATGTTTTTGAATAAGTTAAGTCAACATGCCACAAACACACCTGTGTGTTTTAATTACCTTGAAGTAGCCTTGACTTTTATCAGAGGAATTTTTCACAAGCTGTATCCCTTTAAAGTTCATATAGTGATGAGTCCCTGTGTCCACCAAATGCAGCCAATCACTGGATGTGGAAAACTTTCCAGCAGCTGCCAAATACCTTGATCTGTTTGCAGAATAAAAATATTCACATAAGCACTCCTTCATTCCCATCTCATTGCATGAAATCCTGACCAAAGCCACTTTAAGTCCCAGATCAAATGCTGCCCCTTCTAGCAACCTGATTTGCCTGTTTAAAAAAATAATACGTTGAGATCCTCCTGTAGCTGCTAAAACATTTAGACTTGCAGGAAAGCATGATGGCCTCACTCATGGGCTTTGAAGTCAAACAGACCTGGATCAAAATACTGACTTCCCCCTTGCCTAGCTGTGTGACCTTGGGCAAGTCACTGCACCTCTTTGAGACTCAGTTTCCTCATCTGTGAACTGAGGATAAGCGTTGTCGCACAGACTAAATGACAGTGAAGCATTGAATATAGGACCTGGAGCAAAATAAATAAGCATTGAATAAATGTTACCCAGCAGTGATGATAGTTGTAGTAATTACGGTTATGTGCAAACTTTTGCCTCTCACCAGATTGGAAGTCCTTTGAGGATGGTGTATGAGTTATCCATTGCCACACAATGTGCGTTACAAGCGTTCCTCAAACTGCAATGATGGTCAGCAAAGCATCCGGTGGCTAGGCAGCTCTGTGGACTGCCTAGACCCCTTGCTGGACTCAATCATTTGTCTGGGGATAGCTGCTGGAGGATCCGGGTTGACCTTGACTGAGACAATGAGAATTACTCAGCTCTACTCCCCAAGGCTCTTTTCCTCTAGCAGGCCAGCCAGGTATGTCCTTCTCATAACAGGAGAAGGGGCTCCAGAGATGAAAGCTTAACACACAGGCCCCATGCAAGCTTCTGTTGGCTCCGTGAACGTTCCAATGGCCAAACCAAGTCCCATGGCCAAGCTGTTGTGACACAGGAGGGCACACCATGGCAAAGGGTGTAGTAAGAGAGGTGTGAAGAATTGGGGCTATCTGCAATCTACCACAAGCAGGAAATGAAGTCCTACAACAGCCTAAAGTGCTGTCGTGGTCCTGAGAAATCCATTTGTAAATGCTGGCTGAGTTGAACATGAAGTTGGGCTCCAAACCTAAGTTGCCACTATTAAACATCAAGAGCAGTGGTTAAAAATAGAGGAATTTATAGAGCGCAGGTGATTCATTGTTGTTGAGGCTTGTGGTTCCCCGCCACCCCACACAAAAAAACCAGTTAGCTTTTTTTCCTTACATGAAACTATTTAAACTTCTGTCCCCAGTGTTAGAGAAAAAAAAGATATTGAAGGTTCTGCATTCCTAGTATGTCACCTACTTTTCCTCCTCCCTCACACCTGGGAATGGTTCAAACTTGAAAGGGAAGTAAGGAAATGAATGGTGAGAGGGCAGCGAAAACCAATGGGACAGAGGAGAAACCACTGCAGGTGGGGGAAGGCAGAACAGAAATCTAAGCAGGCTGCCTGATTCTGGAACTTTCAAAACCTAGAATAAGGAATGGACTTCACAGAACTTCTCAAGCTAGGGCACAGACGCATTTTCCTCTGAAAGAAATTTCACAATTGTGTTTTTAATGAGCTCAAACCACTTTAGCAGGACACAGTTAAACAAAAGAGTAACACTATCAAGCCCAGAAGTCATAATTCAAGTTCAGAAATGCAGGGGGGCAGGATTTGACCTGATACCTTCTCAGAGACGTAGGGCTCTGAGAGAGCAAAATCTCCTGCCAGAACGTGCTGATGGATTGGGGAGGAAATGGGAATCATTTGGCTTTTAAAAAAAAAAAAAACAAAAAACCTTGGAATTAAACTCCTAGTTACTGAGATGTCACAACTCGCATCACTGTGAAAGTACATGTAAAAGGGTTCTGTGTTTGTCCCTTTATTCATTCAACTACTTATTCAGCACCTACTGGGAGTCAGACACTTTTTCTACGTACTAAGATTACCCCTGGGAACAAGATGGTGCCTCCATGAGACGCCTCCAAGAACTAAGACAAAACAAAGAATTAACTAATATGACATTGGGCTTGATGAAAAAGACAGTAATGGAAAGGGCAGAGAAAGACATGTAGCGTGAAGAAACTGGCACCATTTTGACTGGAGTGAAGAGGAAATTTGAGCAGAAACTCAAAGAGGTGAACCCATGCAGTCATGGGGAGTGTTCCACGCAGTCATGGGGAGTGTTCCACACAGGTGGAAGTACGTGGTAGGAATGGACTTCGTGGGTTCTGGGAGGAGAAATACGGCGACTCTATGAGGGACGCTCGGCTGCACCATCAACTCTCTTTTCAGATTACAGGTCAAGGACAGCTTCTTGGGGAAAACTCTGACCTCTCAGGCTAGGTTGAGTCACCCATTGCTGATGCTCTGGGGAAGACCCAGGATTTCTCCTTAGAGCATACTTCAGCATTTCTGAAGATGCCTCTTTTTCTGATCCTGTTTCTGGGTTGATCTGGAGAGTGTCTGTCACCCCTGCGACATTACTAGAAGCCGCAGGTCACATCTCCCTGTCCACTGCTGTGGCCCCAGTACCCAGGCTGGGGCCTGACACGTGGTAGATGCTCCACAGAGGTGCTCGCTGCCTCCCCCGCATTCTCTTGTTTCATCCTCACAGCTCCACTGTGTGAGTGCTGCCGTTATCCCCAATTTCCGAATGCAGAAACCGAGACTCAGAAGGGGAGGTGGCTTGCCAGAGCCAGGCAGGTAGGCAAGGGGTGGGAAGAATGGTGGCAATCACGATTTTAACCCAGGTCTTTTTGACTCCAAAGTCCGAACAGCATTCCTCACCCTCTGGAAAGGTGTTTAAACAGGCATGAGCATGTCACCCAGTCAGAGCCAGTAACTCATCAGCAACGTTGGTTGGAGCTTCCAGGAAAGAGATGCCATCTGCCCCACTGGAGAGCCTCAGGTTGAAGGTGAAGCCGTGGAAGACGGACCGGAGCCTGGAAGGGATCAGGCCTGCAGTGGCATCGTCGGAGGCACTGCATCATGCCTCACCTGAATCAGACATGCATCCGGGCACCCCAATCCCTATGTTCTAAGCCCGTTTCCATCTATCTTCCACTTGGAACAATAATACTTTCTAATTGATACAACATGTTAGTGTTGGTTATTGTCATCACCACTGGGGTGGTTGTTTTTATGGAAATTAAACATAAAGTAGGTTAAAATATGGATGTACTGCATATATGTTACCAGAGCTGGTTATACATCAAGTGTTCTAGAGAGGTTACCCTTGGTTTCCTCTTCTGCCCTAATTCTCCAGTCTTCTCCATATGTAGCTTAGCTACCCTGCTAGACCAGCTGTCCCCACTCCCTGCTGTGGCCATCAGGACCAAGTCAGCCCAGAAGGAATGAGATGCCTGGTGAGGCTCATAGTAGGAAAATTTTAAGCCCATATCCGCCTTTTCCTCAATACCATGAATAAGGGATTGCCAGACGCTAAAGTCAGGCATATGATGGCAGTTAAGCCCATAAGAGATGAGTGATTGTGCCGCTCCAACCTGAGCAATAGAGTGAGAACCCGTCTCACAAAAATAAAAATACATATAATGAAGCACAGAACACCATCATTAACATTCTAACAAGATATGACTGTGGGCTGTGGAGTTCCTGGCTGGCCTTCTCTTTCTGTGTTGGGGAGGTGTTAACAATATGCTGTCATCAAAGGGAGGCTGTCCTGGGGCAATCGGGATTGGAACAGAAGGAGGCAGCAGCCTTATCATTATGCGATTTAGTATCAGTGTCACGTCCATGCACCTTATAACATTATCTCAGGCTTCACTCTTGAGCTTGCCTACAGGGTAGCTGGCGGCAAGGGCCTGTGCATCACAGCTTGGGTTCAGATGCCACTCAAAGTATGCGCTGTGAGCATATTGCTTAGTTTCCTCCTTGGAAAAATAATCACCATAATGATACTAGCTAGCTCGCTAAGATCCTGATTGGGAGGACCTTAAGTGAGATACATGTGTACGATAATATGCACATCCTAATAACTCCACAAATATAAGCCGTTATTGTTTTGGTTACAATGACAACAATGATAAAAAATATTTGGAGACCCACCCTCCCCACCCCCGCCCCACCTGACTGGTTGAGTGGCTGGCCCTAGTTCTGTTCCATGTTTATGCATCCAGCAAACACTTGAGTGCCTCCTTGGTATCAGGCACAATGCTGACAGGCCTTTCCCCTACCCTCTAGGAGTTTATATTTTAGCAGGGAGGCAACATTTGTCTGGCCAAAATGACAAATGTGACAGTGGCTGGAAGGACAAGTCCAAGGTGTTAGAACAGGGCAATGCAACCTTGGTCCCTGAGGAAGTGCTCCAGTGCTGAGAGGTGAAGAAGAGAACAGCTAAGAGGGAACATCCCGTTACACAGGAGGGCAGGTCCGGGCAGCCAGCGGGAGAGCAGCTCCCAGCACCTGGCTGGCTGGTGGGGCTGCTTCTGAGGCAAGACCCAGCTTCAGGTCTGAGGATTTCCAGCCAGTGTCCCTCCACTCTGGCAAAGGCCAGGCAGGTCTCACCAGGCCCTGGGTGATCACAGTTGAGGGTGTGCCCACATTCCAAAGGGCTGCCTGGCTGCTGCCCCAGTGAAGTGGCAAAGCGCTGCCACCACCCCTCTGTTCCCATCGCCCAACGAAGCTTCCTTCCCCCAGCAAGTGCTCCTTGCTCACTACAGAGCAACAGAAGCTGTCAGGCACTACTAGAGGTTGACTCTAAAGCAACCCTAGTTTGCAAAAAATCAGTCCCTTGCAAAGTAGAAAAATTATTTGTAAAGTGAAAAACTTTGTATCATGTCTGCTGCAAGGAGACTGAGAGACAGTCCGGAGGCAGCTCTAGCAACAGTCCATCCCTCAGCCGAGAATTCTACTTTGGCTCTTGAAGGACATCCTAGGAGCAGCTTTCCACTGCAGTGATTCCTGAGTGTGACGCAAACACAGGCAGGATGCAGTTTACCTTCCACATGGCCAGATAGAAAACACAAGAGGTGGGTTTCTGCAAATCTGTAGATGAGCCATAACCCATTATTGTATTTAAAAGCCACAATTTCTTGAGTCTCCATCTAAATCAGTATGGGTGAGACATTGGGTACAATCCATCCTCAGACAAAATTCCTCTTCATTTGTGCCTCTGTGAACCTAGAAAACAGGCTACCTGCTTCCAAAATACTGTGGTTGGACAGGCAAAATACAATGATAGGATAGGGTAGACATTTCCAATCCACAAGGGAGAAATTGTACTAAGTAAAGGGGTCACTTACCCCAACCAAATTAGAGATGCAGCAGGACAAATTTCAAGAAGTTGCAAGGACTTGGGAACAACACTCTGTGGTTTTCCGCTCCGTTGTCTAGGCCAGGTTCTGCCTCTTTGGTTCTTAGCTCCATCCTCCAGGCCCAGGCCCCACATGCTGTGACTCTCAGCTCTGCCCTCTGGGCCCTCTAGCTGCATATAGAGAATGGGCTGTACTGATCTAGGATAAAAGCCAGGAAACCAGGTGGGATGCTTGTGTAGGCCAATATGAGATGGCTTAACCTGGGGTTACAGTGATAGGGAATAAAGTGTTGTGGTCAGCTGAGATTCAGAAAATATTTTAGGGGCAGAACGAACTGGATTTTGCAACAAATTGAAGTTCGGAGGCAGGAGAATAGTGATGAAAAGGAATCAAAATGCCTTCTAGGATTTTGGTGGGCAACTTGGTAAGAGGGAAAGATGTGGAAGTGCTTTAAAATGTAAGAAGTTCTGTGTGAGTGAAGGGAATTCTTCATACCCCGTAGTCCTTGCAGCTAGAGAGTAGGCAGCCCCTACATGCAAGATAAGGTCATATCTCAAAAGCCTTTCCTTTAGTGCTCAACTAGTTTCTATTCCAACCTTCATCTCTACTTCAAACGCAAAGCACATTTCGCATAGAAGAGTTCTGGGGATAAGAAGAGGAAAAGAGTTATTCTTGGAGGCCTTCCCCATAACCCAGCATGCTGAGAGGGCCTTCCCCCAGCTGCTGGGCCCTCTGCCCCATCCCACCTTCATTCTTTAGACACACTTTTCTTGGCTGGACCACCCCAACCCACTACCACCAGCCCAGCAAATGGACTCTGGGCATTGGTTACATAACCCACTCATTTTCACTGAGGTAGGAGATGGGACTCGACTGTGGAGATGAGGCTTGCACACCAGATCAAATTGAGAACTAACTAAAACAGGGACAGGGTAGAAGCTGCTTTCCATAAGACATGCCCAGCAATGTGCCATGTCAGTTTACCATTGCCTTGGCAACACCTGAAAGTTATCGCCCTTTCTGTGACCGCAACTCAATGATCTAGAAGTTGCCACCCTTTCCTAGAAATTTCTACATAATCTACCCGTTAATTTGCATATAATTAAAAGTGAGTATAACTTTGACCACAGAACTCTGAGCTGTTGCTCTAAGCTCACTGCCTATGGGGGAGCCCTGCTCTGCAAGGTGAGGTCCCTCTGCCGCTGCTGTGCATGGCCCCTTCAATCAAAGCTGCTGTTGAACACCACTGGCTCACCCTTAAAGTCTCTCCTGGGCTAAGCCAAGAACCCTCCAGGGCTAAGCCCCAATTTTGGGGCTCTCCTGCCCTGCAGCATCACCAGGGCCACATCTCAACACCACAGTCATTTTCAGTTTGAAATCACCCTGGCCTCTGTTGATATTGCTGCTCTCAACTGGTTGAAGACAAAAGGAATTGACAAACAAAAACCCTTTGGGAGGACCGGGCGCAGTGGCTGACACCTGTAATCCCAGCACTTTGGGAGGCTGAGGCAGGTGGATCACCTGAGGTCAGGAGTTCAAGACCAGCCTGACCCACATGGAGAAACCCCATCTCTACTAAAAATACAAAAATTAGCCATGCATGGTGGCGCATGCCTGTAATCCCAGGTACTCGGGAGGCTGAGGCAGGAGAATCGCTTGAACCTGGGAGGTGGAGGTTGTGGTGAGCCAAGATTGTGCCATTGCACTCCAGCCTGAGCAACAGGAGTGAAACTCTGCCTCAAAACAAAACAAAACAAACCCTTTGGGAAAATAGATTAACATGGAAAAGTACAAACAGTATACACCCTCCACACTCTGAGTAGTCTAGGGTAGCTTTCAACTGCCTGCCACGCATGCAGATTTCCACATTTTAACTCTTGTTTTAATTTTTTCCAAATGTTCTTTATTGTGGAATATCTGATAATATAAGTAGTCTTTAGGGGCTTCCTACAGCTGACCCTTAATAAGATAAACTGAAATAAGGCTGACCACTTCCTAGGTGCCCGGCATTGGCACACAGTATCTATAATACACAGCAGCAAGGAAGATCATAGTATCCCTTGTTTACAGATGAGGAAACTCTGGCTCAGAAGGGCTCAGTGGCTTCACTAGTCTTACAAGGGAGAGGGTGGATCTGGAGATTTGGACTCAGCAGTTGTCAGCAAATGGATTGCATTTAAAGCTTCAGGATAAGCTTAGCCTGGAAATAAATGTGGATGGAGAAGAGATCTGAGGCTGAGACCTGAGGTGATCCAAAGTTTAGATCCAGAAAGAGAAAGAAGATCCAGAAAAGGGGACTGAAAAGGAGAATCCACCTGTGATTCAACCCCTCTGGGCCACGCTCCCCCGATGAGTGTAGCAGACTCCAGTGGCTACTCCATATTCTCAACAGCTATTTATCCACGGGCTTATCTGTTTGCTCAAAACACTTATTAAGAAGTGAGCAATGGGCCAGGCACCACCAAGATGCTCACTGGCTAGAGAAGGAGGCTGGTAGAGCGAAATCATTAGAATACTCATAATCATCCTACAACGTGCTCAGGATGGGCAAGCTTCAAATGGGGATCAATGCAAACCCACTTGCCAGGTCATTTCTGCCAATACAGCCGGCCTGACTACATTATCAGATTAGCCCCAGTAAATAAATAAAGCCACTAGGCAATGGCAACACACAAACTAATGAAAACAATCTAGAAACCATTCTCAAGAAGTTTGTAATCTGGTGGAACAGTGAGACAGGCACAGAGAACATGCATAACATAAAAATATGGCAAGTTCAAAGAAAGAATGCATGAATACAGTAAAAGTTCCTGATGGCATGCCCAAGAATAAACCATCAAATATATGTGAAAATGATTTTCAACAAGGATGCCAACCCATTCAATAGAGGAAAAGACAATCTTTTCAACAAATGGTCCTGGAAAAACAGGATATCCACATGCAAAAGAATAAAAGTGGACCCTTAGCTAATACCACATACAAAAATTAGCTCAAAATTCACCAAAGACGTAAATGTAGGAGCCACAATTCTGAAACTCTTAGAAGACAACATATGGAGAAAGCTTTTTCCATGCTAAATCCATGACAAAGGATTTAGCAATGATTTATTGACACCAAAGGCACAGGCAACAAAAGAAAAAATAGGCAAATTGGACTTCATCAAAATTAAAAACTTGTGCATCAAAGGACCCATCAACAGAGTAATAAGGCAGCCCACAGAATGGAAGAAAGTATTCGCAAATTACGTATCTCTTAAGGGATTAACATCCAGAATATGTAAAAAACCAAAATGCAACAACAAAAAAGCAAACTCAATTAAAATATGGCAAAGGATTTGAAGACTTTTCTCCAAAGAATATGTACTAATGGCCAATACGCACAGGACAAGACGCTCAACATCACTCCTTGTTAGGGAAAAACAGATCAAAACCACAATGAGATACCACTTCACACCCGTTAGGATGGCTATTATCAAAATAACAGAAAGTAACCAGTGTTGGTGAGGATATGGAGAAATTGGAACACTTGAGCACCACTGGTGAAAATGCAAATGGTACAGCTGCTGTGAAAAACAGTATGGCAGCTCCTCAGAAGACTAAAAATAGAATAATGACAGCCGGGCGTGGTGGCTCATGCCTGTAATCCCAGCACTTTGGGAGGCCAAGACGGGCAGATCACGAGGTCATGAGTTCAAGACCAGTCTGGCCAACATAGTGAAACCCCATCTTTACTAAAAATATAAAAAAATAGCTGGGTGTGGTGGTGTGTCCTTGTAATCCCAGCTATTCAGGAGGCTGGCTTCCCGCCCGGCTTCCACAATTTAAAAAATACTTTTCTTTAAAAAAAGGATAGGGGGGAAGCTTCCTGTCTTCCCCAAGAAAAGTTACCAAGGGCAATATAGCCAAGCAAGTTGATTTTTCAGAGCACTTTAGTTCAAAGCCAGAAAGGCATCCAGGGAGATCCTGAGTCTTTGAAAAAGTCATTAAGGCAAAGCATTTCTTCCTTCTCTTTGCTCCCCTACAGAGCATAACTATCTTCGGTGACCCTGCTCAAAATCTTTCTCCCACCAGCTCTCGAAAGGGGAAGTGTGGCCAAGCGTGTGACCCTGGATAGGGCCTCCTGACATTTGATCTTTGCTCATTTTGCCACTTGATGCCCAGGACACAGCGAGGCACTTGGAATGTGACCAGTAGCTGCTGTGTGAGTCATGTGCTGGGATCGGCTGCAGCTTTTCTGAAGGCAGTCTTAGGGAGAACGGAGGCAGGAGTTTTAAAGGTCATAAAAATTTCAAGCGAAAGAGATGCTCCAAATCTCTTAGAAAAAATTGTCAGCGGAAAAGAAAGGAAATAAAGGTCACGTGATTATGAAATGGAAGGGCACAAACCCCAATATGGCATTCATTTTGCATTTAAGTCCTGTATCAGATTGCCAGCATCCTCCCTGCACAAACGGGAAGCCGAGGTGCCGCAGTGGGGCTATGACCCCAAGGATCAAACTACGCCATTTTGTTACAGACTAAACGCTTTCTTTCTCTGGAAGAAACATTGCAAACTTGGGTCATGTTGGTTCAATAGATGCATAGAGGCTGATTTCCTGGGGGGAATGGTCCCTGCACAACAGTAAGCGGATACTACCATTTCACACCTGCAGCAGAAGAAAAAACATCTGTGCCAACTTCTGACTGAGAGTCCTCTAGCAGGTCCTCTCCTTTCCTTTGGAAATATAATTCAAATTTCCGTTGAATTATAATGTTTAAACTTATCTTGTCTTTGGACAGAACCAACCTCTTTTGACCAGTTCTTTTCTCTTGAGGGAATCCTAACCTTAATTAACCAGTAGGTATACGCGTGAGGGTTTCCATTCCAGCTTGGGTTTTGTTTGGAAGAAATACGTTATTTAATGACTTTTTGGAAAATATTTCAAGTTAACAGATTCTTTTGATGTTCAGAGACATTAAATAGTAAACTGTTCCAGACAGCTGTGAGCGACCGGAAACAAAATTGTTTACTATTTACACAGTTTCGGGTTTAACTATTTATTGTGTAACAGCCCCTTAGATTTCCTTGAAAAATCTGTTTTGTGATGTATGTTTACATGGGCGCATCTAGGCAGGACCTCAGATCAACCACTGATTTGATCAAATCGGTTTAAAAACACGGCACATTGAGCAATTGATCTTGCTGGGGACTTTGTTGTTGTTGTTTTCCTGCATTGGCTAATTAATTTAAAATCAATCTTTGTATGTGGCACTGAGGGATAGATGATCACCTCCTCTTGTTGCCTGACATTTTCTCTTGATACAGCCCTCCTTCCCTTATCCCCAAAGTTTGTGTGTTCAGGGTAGGAAGAAGGGAGGAGAGATGATTGGAAACTTACCTCAAGAGATTAAAAAAATTCTGGGCAAGGCAGGGTTAATAAGATTTAAGGCAAAACAGAATGAGTGCAGTCAGTTATGCGATTTTTAGATTTGTTTTTTCCATAGGTACAGTTCCCCAGTGGAGTCAAGAACGCTGACACTTCTGGCAAACAGAAAAGCCTTGTGGGAAAGGTTGGGTAAGGATAGAGTTGCTTTTCACCTCTGGTGAGGTTATGTAGACTGGGTGCCTTTGTTCTGTCTCACAATAGAGTTATGAATGGTTAGCAGTAGCCTTAGACACGTGGGGAAGCAAGGTATGGACTGCATGAGAAAATAATTACATAACCCAAAAAGGAGGCCAGCGGTTGTCTAAGTAAGCTTGGAGAAACAATAATTCCAAAATAAGCTGAGACCAAATCTGTGGCATAATGAACGTTCAAAGCTCTGCAGATTCAACAGAGGAGATGGTTGTGTCATTAAGAAACTATGTCCAACGTCAAAAGCCAATTAAAAAACTAAGGTGATGAAGGTCTGGTCCCCTCTGGCTAATGTGGCTGGAAGCTACAACCTTGCAAGGCCATTTCTGAGATTTTCACACCTGCAAAGCAAAGGAAAAAAAAAAAACATGCATTCTAGTGACAAAATCCAATTAATTACAGGATCTGTTATAAACAGTCAGCTGCATAACTTTGGCAGAAAGCAAATTCGTCATCTCGAGAGGATTTTGCTGTTCTAAATAAATAAGTGCGATTAGGGTGATGAGCAAACTTCTACCTACTTCAACCTCCTTCATTATGAAGAGAGAGAAGGACAGAGACAGGGTGCAAATTTGAGCAAGATGGGAAGCATTCAAGAAGAAATTAAATAACTCCAAACAGAAAAGCGGGTGAATGGTGACTGGTGGCTTTGGATGAATGAAACCAATTTATCTCCCAGAAGCCCCTGGAATGCACATGGCTTGGCTCCACTTCAGCATTTCAGGATGGCAAATCTCCTGTAAATCATAAGTAGCTCGGGGAGCAAAATCTTGACTTTCATTTCATCTTATTTTATGTTTTGGTGTTCTCATCCAATCCAATCTTTTTCATAGAAGATGGTCAATAAATTATTCAAAATTAGATATTGTAGATTTATGTACATCAGTGGTACTCAGCTGGGGATGATTTGACCCTCAGGGAACACTTACCAATGTCTGCAAACATTTTTGATGGTCACAACTAATATGGAGGGAGTGTTGCTGGCTGCTGCAATCTAAAGGGTAGAGCCCAGGGACCCTGCTCACCATCCTGCAACACACACGACAGCCCTATAAAGAAAGATCTGGCCCTGATGTCAATGTGCCAAGGCTGGAAAACCCTTGTCCAGTGGACTGTGCATTTTAGAGCATTCAGCGGGTCAGACAACAAACCTTCCTGAGCAACCCTTTGTACGCCAAGCACTGTGTATAATACTCAGAAGAGACTGTGGCTTACAAAGGACAAAACCCAACTCATAAGCTCAGACAGAACAGGGAATCCATTGGCCCTAGTAACTAATACGCATGGCAGGAACCTTTAATGAGTTAAGTATACCTGGTTCCACACATAGATTCTGTTCAGATGCACCAACATGTCTACAAATGAAAGCTCAGGTTTGCACCTTTTCATGTGTGTTATCCTTTTGAGGCCATCTACCTTCTCCAAGCACAACTTGTGTTTCTCGTCAATGGAGGAGGAGGAAAAAAGAGTGTAGAGCCCTCTGATTTTCTATTGTCTTGTAGATTTGCTCTAGGACTGGTTAATATTCCTCTGGGGTTTGAACTTTTCTATGGAAAACAGTGGCTAACATAAATGCAATTTATAAACGGCATAAATTTAAAACTTCTGGAGCTTGAGCACATGCACTGTGCAATACGGTGCCACTTGGAGATGTTCCATACAGCCCTGCTGGGCAGCACAGTGCTGAGAGGCTCTTTGGTAAGCTTTGGAGCATCTGTAAGTCCTAAGAGATCAGGCCAAGCCTAGTACTAAGCTAGCATCTTCCACTTTTCCTCAAAAGTGGAAAAAACAAAATTGATTTTCCCTAGTCTCCATGGTTCACCTACAGCCCTAAATGTGCTGTGGGCTCTTTACTGATTAGAAGGGTGTGACTAAATATGTTCCAATAATTGAAAAGAACAAAAGGTAATGTGCACATACACATCACTGCTTCTTCCTCAGCCACAAAAACCATTTGACTTCAACCAGATGTTCACTGGAGCAAAAGAACCCAGTAAAACAAGTATCAGGAACTTTTTAGATGCCTTGTTTGAAACCATAAAGTTTGCAGAATTGAAGCAAATTGCTGAGCTGTTTCCTACGAGATTTCAATGGAAAAGCATGAGGGCGGGATTCATAGGAGTTCTGAGGAGACACGCTGACCATGTTGTTGGCTTGGTTGGAGGCTTCTCCTTTAAAAAGCACCTATTTCTTGTAAAAAATGAAGGAGGCTTTTCCTCGTTCTGCACGACCAGCCACTCAGTGGCCACGGGACTTCCATGGCCATACACTGGGCCTTTGGAGCCTTACAACATTCTGAGACTGTGAGCTTCTTGAGGGCTGGGGCTTTGGCTTTGCACCTGTGTGTACCCAAAGGTCTTGGACACCAACTTAGGTTGAGTAGAACTTTCTGAGAAAAGCCAGTCAAATGTCACTGTCCTCATTGTCCATACAAGAAAACCAAGAATTGGCGTTTGGAGGGATCCTGCCACATTACATAGGAAGGTCTTAAAAGATCCAAGCAGATGTCTGTCTGGGCCACAATGCTCCCCTGAGAATCTCCTCCCTTCTTGTGGTTCACTTTCCCCGCCACATGCTGAGCCATCACTCTCTGAAAGACTCTGTCCCTTTGTTTACTGGGCTTTTCATCCCTAGCCAGAAATTGCCACAGTTCTTCGCTTTCTGGTTTTCTACACACCCCAGTTGCCAACAGCTATAGCCCTAACTCCCGGCAGGAAGTGACTGCTGGAAAGCAGCTGAACAAAGCAAAGTGGATCAAGGTCACTGGATGGGAGATGAAGGATGACTCAACACCTCAGGCCGAAGGATCCTTGAGGACAGGAATCAGGTCTGATTCTTCTTTGTCTGAAACCGACACATTACCTGACAAAGTCAAAATCCTCAATAACCACTGACTCAATTAACCCATTTGTCTAACCATGGGTTTGCTATGTGCCCTAAGCGTCTTACATGGGTGATGTCACTCAATTCTCAATATAGTCCTATACCATCAAGGCCAACATTACCATTGACAGCCTGGACCTCTAATAGGCTAATGAGAAGCACGCTTCCTTTCTGACATCTTCCTCCCCAAAATCAATAAGCTCAGTCTAATACGAGGAAAACACCTGGCAAAAACCCAAATTGAGGGACATTCCACAAAACACCTGACTATACCTTTTAAAACTGTCAATGTCTGCCGGGCGCAGTGGCTCATGTCTGTAATCCCAGCACTTTGGGAGGCCAAGGCAGGTAGATCACTTGAGGTCAGGAGTTCGAGACCAGCCTGGCCAACATGGAGAAACCCTGTCTCTACTAAAAGTACAAAAATTAGCCAGGCGTGGTGGCAGGTGTCTGTAATCCCAATTACTCAGGAGGCTGAGCCAGGAGAATAGCTTGAGCCCGGGAGGCAGAAGTTGCAGTTAGCCAAGATCACGCCACTGTACTCCAGCCCAGGCAACAGAGCAACACTCCACCTCAAAAAAACAAACAAACAAGCGAATGAACAAACAAAACTGTCAACATCATCAAGATCAAGACAAGTCTGAGAAAATTGTCACAGATCAAAGAGGCCTAGGGAGACAACTAAATGTGAGGTGGTGTCCTGGATGGGATCCTGGACCAGAGAGGGACATTAGGAAAAAATGAGTGCAGTTTGAATCAGCCATGGAGTTCAGTTAATAGTAATGTGCCAGTGTTAGCTCTGCAGCTGTGGCAGATGCACTACAGAAATCTAAGATGACATATATACAACAAGAGAAGAACCTGTGTGAGAGGCTTGCAGGAACTCCTTGTACTTTCTTTGCAACTTTTCTGTAACTCTAAAGTGACTTTAAAATTAAAAATGTATTTAAGTAAAAACATTCGTTACAAAAAAAAGGAAAAAAAATCTTCTAAGGCAGCTACTATTGTTTTTCCCAATTGACAGGTAAGGAAACGGTCCAGGTGAGTTCAGAATCATTGTCTCCTAAGCTGATGATCATTCTAGTAACTTCTGGGACCCTGCTCTGAGGCTCCTGTTTACACCAGGGCCCCGAGAATTAGATCATGAAAGATCTCCAAGGGATAGTTTCTGTGCTCAGAATCATGAGTGACGCAAATCGCTGGGAGAGGAGAGAGGGAAGGAGCTTGTGAGGTCTGGCTATGAAAGTCTCACACCATAATTGAATCGTTTGAACACTCCCAGGGAAAAAACGTCTGGAGATTGATTTAGAGGGGCATTCGGAGACCTCTTTAGAACCCTTGTAAGTCTTGGATGTCTGAGTGGGATGAAAAATGGTTCCAATTCAGTGGGGCCCAGGAGGCAGGAAATCGTCGGGCATAACCTCTAACACCATAAAGACACCAAACTTTCTGTCCCTTTCAAAAGTCAAAGGCCCACAGCTGCTTCCAATCAAGGAAAGCAAACTATCCAGGGCACCACATGCTCACACATCCCCACTGCTGGCCCTTCAAGCAAAGTTCCTTCGCCCAACCAGTGCAGGGAAAAAACCACATCCTTTCGAGATCCCTGGCCCATCTTCCTCCCTTTCTTCTCCTCTCTTCGATAATGCTCTTGCATTTCTCATAGTGGGCGCGGGGAGAGTTCCCCAAGTCCTCAGATGCCTCCGGCATCACACACAGGGACTTCACAAAAGGTCTCCTTTGTCCCAGTGCTTACCTCTGCCAGCTGGATTTCCCCATAATATTCAGCCTTATAAACTCGCATGCTATCCAGATACGCAGTGGACTGCAAGGCAAACGTCTCTGTGTTTGACCTTCTCAGCATCTGTTCTCCCTGCCTCCCACAGCAACTTGGTCAATGCTGCATCCCCCATGAGCTGGCTCTCATCTCTGAGGTTCTCATAGAAAAGATCCCACCTCCCCTGTCCAGTCCCAGCTTACTCACAGTCCCAGTGAATGCTGGACTCAGGGAAAGGGAATATGAACCAAGCATATTTGACTTGGATTTGCCACTAACAAACAAGAGTCCCGAGTGCTCTGCGACCAAAGGGTGAGTCCCCTATGATGTCTCCCAGATTGCCTGCGTGGCTGCAGGTCAGTACCCATTGCACAGCTTTAGCAAAGTGCCTGCCTCTTTCATTTCCCAAAGTACCCCATGTGGACCAATTACATGACCATGTTACTTAGGATACCACCTTCTTCCCAGAAAATCACCACCAGCTGTTTGATAAACATTCTTCTCAGTATGTTCTTCTATACTCAACTTAAACACAGTATTGTTTCTTCCTTATTTCTACAAAAATGCAAACATCTGGGCTGGGCACAGTGGCTCACACCTGTAATCCCAACAATTTGGGAGGCTGAGGTGGAAGGATCACTTGAGCCTAGGAGTTTGAGACCGGCCTGGGCAACATAGCAAGACTCCATCCCTACAAAAAAAATTTTTTTAATTAGCTGGGCATGGTGGTGCACACCTGTGGTCCCAGCCACCCAGGAGGCTGAGGTGGGAGGATCACTTGAGCCTAGGAGATCGAGGCTGCAGTGAGCTGTGATGGCGCCACTGCACTCCAGCCTCTGGGCAATAGAGCAAGACTTTGTCTCAAAAAAAAAAAAAATGCAGACATCTTATTAATACTTGTATACACTTTTCTTTTTGGACCCAGTCACCCTTCCGTGCCATACTTATGGGTTTGCTTGTTCTTTTGGACACTGCAGAGTATCCCATTGAATGAACACACCATGGCTTATCTAACATTGACCTTTGGATACACGTTTAGGTTATTCCCACTCAGTCACTGTTACCAACAGTGCTGCATCCTCCTACAAAAGTCTCTGGGCACTTGTTTCTGTAGGACAAGTGTCTAGAAGTGGATGGGCATATTACCTGAAAGGGAAAATGTGAGGTACCTCCCTGGGGACAGACCTCAAGTGGCTCCAGCATCACTCACCTTGACCCAGGGTTTCCGTGGTCACTCCCCACTGGGACTTTGTAGCTTGTCCTGTGAACGCAGAGCTCACATTCAGTGGGCACCTCAGCGTGCCAGGCTCTCTGACGCCTCTTTGCTTCTAGAACTTCGTGTGTGTTTAACCCTGTGAAGGACATGCAATGATAACCCCATTTTACAGAGGTGGAACTGAAGGTCTGGGAAGGTAGGTAATTTTTCCAAAATCACATAGATGATACATGGAAAAATACAGACTCGGCTCCCTTCCTGCTTAACTCTGGAGCCTGGGCCCATCACCCCCACTGTCCCTCCTAGCAGCTGTGTGCCTTGGAGCTGGTTCCACTGTCACAGTCCCTCCTCCACCTCCACGAACTCTGTTAATGCCACCTCACAAAAATTGATTAGAAATCAGAGGAATTGGCTCACACCTGTAATCCCAGCACTTTGGGAGGCTGACATCGGTGGATCACTTGAAGTCAGGAGCTAGAGACCAGCCTGGCCAACATGGCGAAACCCTGTCCCTACTAAACATACAAAAATTAGCTGGGCGTGGTGGCAGGTGCCTGTAATCCCAGCTACTTGGGAGGCTGAAGCAGGAGAATTCTTGAACTCAGGAGGCGGAGGTTGCAGTGAGCCGAGACGCGCCACTGCACTCCAGCCTGGGAAACAGAGTGAGACTCTGTCTCAAGAAAACAAAAAAAAGAAAGAAATCAGAGGAATTGGTATGGGGTTGGGTGTGAAGTTTTTTTTCATCTGGTTTGAGTTATGAAATCAGGGTCATGTTGATATTTTTCATGCTGTACTCAGATGACAGTGATTATTTTCTTTCATTCATTTATTTTCTTTTTGTATCAGCTTCAGCTATGAAATCCTCCTCAGTACAGCCTTCTTGATCTTCCTAAAATTGCACAGGATGAGAAGGATTTTCTGTTTCCTAAGCAAGTCGGCTCCGTCGGGGTGGGTCAGACACTTCCACGGTCTTTGTCTTTCGGTCTATTTTGTCCACAAACTTTTGGCTCCACAGAGAAAACACATTTCTGCAACACTCCCAGAAACTCTTTCACAAACTGGAAGCCCCTGAAGCCAAATAAAAACAAGTTGTGCCCTCCTGGGCTGTGAGAACCATGTTCCCAGCCAGATGACACATAATGAGAAAACATGAAAGATTTTACAGGCAAACTTGGCTTTACTCTCCCTCACTTTTGTTTCCTCTCTGTGGCTTTCTTTAAAGACTTTTCTTAGGATTTCTAGGCTGCTTAGTGTCAGGAAGGATGAGCAGCCCCTCACAGGAAGGACCAGTGAATACACTTGACCTTCTTGTGGCTCATTAGTGTCATCCTGCAGCACGCCTAAGAGGAAGTGGGAGGCGCCATGCATCAGATTGAAGGCTGGGAGGAGCATTCTAGATCCAGAACGTGGCCATGCCACCCTTGTCTGGGAGGTACTGAAGATTCAGCAAAAACATCAAGGACATAATACAAAAAAAGGCTCACCCATTAATCTCCCTCCCCCACATCCCCCAGGTTTAAAACTTGACCTTCTGGAGTGTCAGCAAACTGAGAAATCCAGCAGACTCCCACACATGACGACTCTGGAGATGATCACAATGCCGTGACCGGCAGTGGAGGCAGCTTGGGGGATGGACGAGGCTAAGCAGGTGAAGCCTGCCTGCTGAGTAGTACACATGAGTTAGAAGTCAGGAGTTGCCAAGGTGAAGACCTAGCAACACATTGGGTTTTAACAACATAGGGCTTGAAAAATATGAAGAAACAGGCAAGATATATAACCAGACCATGTATGTACATAAAAAATACATGCCCAAAATTTATATGTGGTGATAGACGTCAGAAAGTGGTTCCTTCTGGATGGGGGGGATAGTAATGGACTGATGGGGCATGAGAGACCTTTCTGGGTGCTGGATGTCTTCTGTATCCTGATCTTGTTGGTGGCTGTGAGTATAGACATAAGTGAGGTCCATCAAGAGATACACTTAATATTTGTATATCTATGGGTATATGCATACAAAGCAATAACACACATTTTGCAAAAAGGAAAACAAATGATTAACGCATCTGTATGGTGGTCAGTGGGGCAGAGGGGAAAGGGACTGGGGTAGGATATTAATGGGGATAGAAGGATGGATGGCTGGATGGATGGATAGATGGGTGGATGGATAAATTGATAGATAAAACTAGTTGGTGGAGATGGATAATGTTACCATTCTTGACCCAGCATAGCTGGCAGGGTTCTAAGTTGCAGCCATCAGAACTGACTCTGGCTAGTTTAAGCATTGAAGGAATGGATCAGCAGGACATCAATGAGCTCACAGAACTGACAAAAATGTTGGTGCATCAGATTCAGAAAGCAAGCCAGTTCCAGGGAAGCTGAGTCGCCACAGAGACCATGAATCCGGACACCACAGCTGGCTCTTCTGCTGCACCCTCAGAACTCCACTGCAATGTCATGAGCAGGCTCTAGTGGTCCCCAAGTCTTTACCTGTCACTCCCAAGATTCCAAGTCCTCACTGAGAGTATAAGACTGGCCAAGCAAAGACAGGTGGTTGAGCCATTGCCACAGGGAGGCAGAGAAGGAACAAGAACCTCTACTGCCCCTTGGCTCTCGTAGTGACTGACACACTAAGGGGATATCCCCCAAAGAGGATGAGTGTGCCCCACTGCTCTGACAGAGCTGGGAAAGGAAGACTGGAGGTGCGCGGGTCCTGGGTTAGGCTGTAAGGCCAGCCCTGGCCAGCAAAACCAAATGCACTTGTCAAATGTGAAGCTCCAAGCAACTCTGCCAGGAGAAAAACCACGGAGATGAAGAAAAGAGGGGTGTGGACTTGTAGTATGTGATGCTTTCAGGCATTTGTCGCATGTAGGATGACCAATCATCCTGGTTTGCCTGGGACTCAGAAGTGGGGGATCCCAGGACACTGGACTTTCAGTGCTAAAAGTGGAGAAGTCCTAAGCAAATCAGAGCAGATGGATCACCTCACCGTAGTGAATAGCTCCATCCAATTAAGGAAAAGAATGAAGCTCACAGAAGACCCTGCTTGGATCACTCCCCAGAGCTGGGCCTGCACCTCTTGATTCTTCAAGGTGAATTCTCAAAAAGTTTGACATAGTTTGGGAATGCAATTTTAAAAATTGTTGAATATTAATGACTTCTTGTCCCAGGCACTTCTGATTAAATCTGGAGTGTTTCTCCATAATTTGGGGCATGATGGTGAGGAAGTAAAATCTCTGTGCTGTCTTGCTGGCTCCAGCCAGAGCAAAAACTCCATTCCACACAGTTAACAGAGTTAAATCCGTGAAGTACAGAACAGGGCCTTGTAAATTGCAAAGCATTGTGCAAATATAAGTAAGTTATTATCATCCTGGCTTGTGAGGGTCTCTTGTGGTATTGATGATTTTTTATATGACAAAGAGCTATGCTTTTTTGCGCTGAATTAATAATTCACTGATGCTAATTAAACAAAGAAATCCATCTGCCTGTGTCTTAAAAACAATCTCATTTCTTCCCATGAATTCTAATGTGGCTTTCCCCCACTTCTTTTCTCCCCCCCCCCTCCCCCCGCCGCTTTTTAACGGGCAAATGGGAAGAGGTAAGTTGCAAAGTCTGTGGAGTATTTTGAGCCGAAAAGAGTAAACGGTATATGGATTTTTTTTTTAAGAGTGAGAAACACTCCTGTGTCTGCTCGGCCTCCTGGTGTAGTCCCATATGCAAGTTATTTCAATCACCTCCCAACCTTTTTGGTCACATTAGATAAAGCAGGAGAAGTCTACGCTGAAGTTATATTTTCCACATTCTCCCTTCAATGTACCTGCTTTCTTTGTTGTCTGCAAATGTGCATGATGGTTTGACCTCACCACAAGGTGAGGAGAGCTGCCCTGATAGCCGGGGCATTCTAATGGTTTCTAGGTGATCAGACAGACATAGTCTTCCTCTATGAGTGGCTGCAGGCCCTGTAGATGCTTTAGAATGAACACTCAGGCAATCGAAGAAATGTTCAGATTATGAGTGGCTATTTCCAAAGCCCTGTACGTGGATTTCAAAGAGCTATGCCAGTGCCTTCGGTAGGAAGTGCACTGACCGCCGGAGAATGGGGTGATAATCACCTTCATCACAGAAGGACGTCCAGCTGCTCATGTTTGCCCAGAGCCTCCTGTGGCCGGCAGTGTTCTGGGTTCTCTGCGTGAACCATGGTGTGGTGGTGGGGACACAGACCCTGAGGACAGCCAGCTGGGCCTCAATGCCAGCTCTGCTACTCTTAATTGCATAGCGTTGGGCAACCTCCTTAAACGTTTGTGCCTCTATTTCCTCATCTATAAAATGGGAATGAAAATAGCACTTACCCTGGAGGGTTTTGTTGAGGAGCAAGTGACTTAATACAGGGGTGCTCAAGGTGTGACCTGAGGTCCCCCAGTCCCTGTCAAGGAGTTTGGCTCATGATCGTCACAATAATGCTAAGATGTAATTGGCCTTTTATACTCAGATTCTCTTAGGAGCTCACAGCGGAGTTTTTGAGAGACTACACAAAATGTGATTTACAACAGACATGAAAGAAGATACGCAGAACGTGGAAAACAATGCCCCTGTTTTTACTAAATCCTTGTTCTGAAAAATGTTTTCTATTTTAAAACATGTAATGGGTTTATTATTGTTATATTTTAATGAATTAACAAGTAGTTTCAAATGCTTTCCATTTTAATTTATAATACAATAAATATGGGTAGCTATTTTGTAATAGAGACTGTGTAACAGGAACTCTTTGGGTTTCTCAATCACTTTTAAGGTATCAAAGAGCAGTACTGCCCCCAAATCATGAATAAACACTCCAGATTCAATCAGAAGCAGCTGGGGAAATAAGTCATTAATATTTAACAGTAGATGCAAAGCACTCAGAACAGTACTAAACAGTAGGCATTAGTATTTCATTTAATGCAACAAACCTGGGAGATGGTTCTTCCTGTCCCCATTGTATAGAAGGTAAAACTGAGGCATGGAGAAGTTGCAAAGCCAGACAGATTCATAGCAGAGCCAGACTCAAGTCCAGGTCTGTCTGAGTAAAAAGCCCGCGTGTTTAGTCAGAGATAGAATTGATTCTAATTCAATCCTTTTTTTAATCCCGTGATAGAATTGATTCTAATCCAATGCTTTTTTTTTTTTTTTAATCTGGTGGCTAGTTGACTATTAGTCTGCATATATGAGGCCTTTGAAAGGCTTGTTGAATCAATCAATGAACATGCAAGAGTTCCAGCTTAGGCAATATAATTCAGCAGACCTTATTTTGTGCCGACACTGGGACTGAAATACACTTTCTGAGACCGGGGACACGTCTTTATTGACCTCTAGGACTCTGATGTCCAGCACAGGTTGGACTCACAGTAGCTACTCAATGTGCAAATACGCAAGACAAAGTTTTTTTTTTTTAATTTTGGGGGGTGGGGGGGGTCTCTTCTCCATGAAAGTAAAAGTATTTCTTGTTAAGGAAAAACCTCAATAATTCTTATATCAACCCCAACACAAACATCTTGCCTTTTGTTTGAACACTAGAGGAAAAAGCTCTGGAAGCTTAACAAAGGAGGATCTTGCAACACCATATGCTAAAGAATTCCCATTAATTAGGAGGATTCCTTTCCTAGGCTACCCCTAATCTTATCCTGACATTTAGTGAACTCCTGAAATATCATTAAAGGCCACACACAATCCACCTTTTGTCCCTCTGACTTTCAGGGTAGAAAATGGTTGAATGCATCCAGAGGTATTTCATATTCAATGCAGATCTGAAATCCATTCAGGCCAGGGCTATTGCAAGCACTTTGCAGGAAGAAAAAGAACATGTGCTTCAAAGAGAACAGACAAGGTGGGGCCCTCACAGATTACGGCTTTACCCCCCACCCATGGCACTCACCGCTCCCCGCCCCGGCACTCACCGCCCCCCGCCCCCGTTCTCTAATTGCATTTTCTACAGGGTGGTGTGGTTCTGCTCAAGTGCATACACACGTGGGGTACAGCTCCTGGTCTGCACGCTTTCTCCTCTCTGGTACACCAGGTAGTCATTTGAAATTCGTATGTATGTAATTGAAAGCTACCATTTCCTCTCACGGCACATGAAACCACCAGGCGTGACCACAGTGGTGATTAATAATATAGCTTCCCCTACCCCCTAGCTCCTAGGTTTAGGATAGAAGTCAATTAAATTTCCACCTTTATGTTCCCTGCTGTTCCAAAGCATATTATTTTATTCAATCTGTCAGTGATTTCCAACAATCTGGTTATAAAATCAGAGCACAATCTGTAGCGGTTTTTTTTCCTGCTCTATCCTCCTTATAGGCTCTTTCTCCCCCAGATGAGATAGTAAGGAGATCTGCACAATGACATTCTGACTCTTCAGCATTCCTTGCATGTCCCCATGTCTAGGGGTCTCTCTTGACAGAGGACTGCTTCTTCTCCAGCTCTGTTATTATGGCAGATGTGTCCCACGGGAGGGGACAGCGGCTTGACTTTCTTTGCCACTTGTGAAAATTGAGTTGTCACAGCCCAGGGAGTCCAAGATCACTTATAATCTCCCCTGCTGGGAAGCATTTCGCTGTAGGTCAGCTGTATAGGCCAATGCAGGTACCAGGACAGCTGGGACAACAAATGCATCTTTGTTACCCGCAGGCTTCATGCTGCCTTTGAGCCACTGGTGGTTTAAGATGTTAAATGCCCTTCATTTGCAACAGTTTCCTTAATTAAAGACCAATAGGCACCTTCTCTTCCCAAGCTCCAAGCCTGAAGTGTTATCTTCTGAAGACACTTTCAGGACAGGACATTTTGAGGTGCTTTTCCCTGATGTGCTCCTTCTTGGATATGGACCTTTTTCATAAGAACCAAATAAAAGACAACTCGTAGACACCAACCCAGGAACTGGGTGTTTAATTGGATGATCTCTATGGGGGAGAGCTCAGCTACTAATTGAAAAGGTTAAGCTTTTCAAACTTTATGTTAAATAAGGACCACAACTGATGAACAAAATAAAGCAGCCCCAGCAGGTGAGGAGTTCCGAGTGAAGCCCAGGCAAGATCGCAAAGTTGTTACAGCCTGTTCTTCCTCAAGAGAGAAGAGGTGTGTTTTTCAAATGCTCCTCCACCATTCTCTCAGAATGAAGAGCAAGTGAGAGACAACAAGATGGGGGTAGGGAGTGGCGGGGAGAAACACCAAATATGAATCAAAGTTTCTAAAATTTTATCAGATCCCAACTCCTTTAAATTCTCTTCCTCAAACAGTTTGGAAATTTCTCGAAGAACTTAAAACAAAACTACCACTTGACCCAGCAATGCCATTACTGGTCGTACACCCAAAGGAATATAAATCATTCCACCATAAGGACACATGCATGCGTATGTTCATCACAGCATGAATCACAGTAGCAAAGACATGGAATCAACCTAGATGCCCATCAACAGTAGACTGGACAAAAAATATGTGGTACATATACACCATGGAATACTACACAGCCATAGAAAAGAATGAAATCATGTCCTTTGCAGCAATACAGATGGAGCTGGAGGCCATTATCCTAAGCAAATTAACACAGGAACAGAAAACCAAATACCACACGCTCTCACTTATAAGTGGGAGCTAAACACTGAGTCCACATAGACACAAAAAAAGGAACAATAGACACCAGGGTTTACTTGAGAGTGGAGAGTGGAACGAGGGTGAGGATGGAAAAACTACCTATCAAGTACTCTGCTCATTACCTGGGTGACAAAATAATCTGCACACCAAACCCCCATGACACACAATTTACTCATGTAACAAACCTGCACATGTATCCCCTGAATCTGAAGTAAAAGTTGGAAACAGAAATTTAAAAAGAAAAAAATAGAAAATGAGAAGGGAATTAAAACATTTCACTGCGAAAAACCAAAACAGGTGGGGTGCAGTGGTTCCAGCCTGTAATCCTAGCCAAGGCAAGAGGAGCTCGAGACCAGGCTGGACAACACAGGGAGACACTTTCAGTACAAAAAAAAAAAAATTAAATAAAAAAATAGGTGGGTGTGGTGGTACATGCCTGGGGTACCAGCTACTCAGGAGGCTGAGGTGAGAAGATAGCTTGAGCCCAGGAGATTGAGGCTGTAATGAGTTATGATTGCACCACTGCATTCTAGCCTGGGCAACAGAGGGAGACCCTCTCTATAAAACATATATATATATAATCAACACAAAAGAGATAGTAATGCAGGAAATCAGGGACAAAAAAAGCTATAAGGCATATAGAAAACAAATCACAAAATGGTAGATTCTATTGGTAATTACTTTAAATGTAAACGCATAAACACTCCAATCAAAGAGATTGACAAAGTGCATTAAAACATGATCTATCTATATGTTGTCTACAAGAGACTCACTTTAGATCCAAAGACACAAATAGATTGAAAGCGAAAGGATATTTGTACATCCATGTTCACAGCATTACTCACAATCATGAAAATGAAGATCAACCCAATTGTCCATCAACAGATGAATGGTAAAACACAGTATATACACACAATGGTATATTATTCAATTTATAAAAGAAAGGAAGTTCTGACACATGCTATAACGTGGATGAACCTTGAGAACATTATGCTAAGTGAAATAATCCAGTCATAAAAAGACAAATTCTATATGATGCCATTTACATGAGGGACGTAGAGTTGTCAGATTCTTAGTGACAGAAAGTAGAATGGGGGTTTCCAGGGAAATAATTTAAACAACTCCCCAACCCCTCCTTCCTGAAAGGAGAGGGAGGTCAACCCTTCCTGAAAGGAGGGATCAGGGAATTGTTTAAATAATTACAAAGCTTCAGTTTTGCAGGATGAAAAGAGTTCTGGAGATGGATGGTTTTGCAATGATATGAATATACTTAATATCACTGAACTATATGCTTAAAAGTGGATAAAATGGTAAAATATATATTATATATATGTTCATATATATTCACATATATTCATATAACATAAAATTTACCATCTTATCTATTTGAAAAAAATAAGAAAAAATAAAATTCTGTTTCTAAATAAGTCAGAAGAGAAACTTCTTTCTCTGTAAATTCCATATACACAACAGTTTTCAGCAGATATTTGGACTTATCTGGATGTGGTCTTGAGACTTTTTTATCTTTTCACCTACATGAAGGCAAAAATTACAAGATGATTCAAGTCACCTACTGCTTTATCCAAGGGTTAATGGACTGCTGTTCTCAAATCTTATGGTTGACTGGCCCTTTAAGTGTTTCATTTCACAGTTTGGATTATTCCGTGGAGATGAGGTTTGAGAATTACAAAGCTCAGGAAAATGGGATGCTGAGACAAAAACCCAATGAGTCTGTGTGGAATATTGTGCAGCTCACACTGAATGAAGCTATTTTAATTTTAGTTAGCTCCCATTTTCAAGAATAAGATAAACCTTGTAGGTAGGAGTGTACATTTAAATTTTAAACTAACTTCTAGCTTTCTGGTCCCAGCAGAACCTCATTTCTAGATCTCCAGACACAGTATAGATTTTTTGGTTCCAGTGTTTAGGATGAAACTCCTGAGCTCTGCCTGTGCAATCCCCAGATCTTGTCTCATCTCTTCCTTCCCTCCCCTCCCCACTATCCCTGGGCCACCCCCGTTGTGATGCCAATTCCTCCAACTCAAAGCTCCCTCCACCTGGAAAACCCATTTCTCTTTCATCCTAATTCATTAATGTTTAGTTCAGCCTAAACATTCCCTGATTCTGTTGGTTCCTGGTTCCCCCAGTTATCTTCTCTCATCTCACTTGGTGTGGTCTCTTTCTAGTATGTATCAAGTTGTAAATAAATAATGTATAATATTTTGTTTAATGACATCTTCTCCATCAGGTTGTGCCTGGCAGATGGCAGACACAAAATAAATACATGTTGGATGCATGGATGGAACAAAAGAAAGAAGGAAGAAAGAAGGAGGGAAAGGAGGAAGGAAGGAAGGAAGGAAGGAAGGAAGGAAGGAAGGAAGGAGAAGGGAAGGAAGGAAGATAGGAAGGAAGGAAGGAAAGGAGGAGAGAAGGAATGAAAGGAGGAAGGAAGGAAGAAAGGAAGAATGGAGGAAAGAAAGGAAGAAAATAAGGAAGAAAAGGAGGGAGGGAGAGTGAAAGGAAGGAAAGAAGGAGGGAAGGAATGAAGGGAGGAAGGAAGAAAGGAAGAATGGAGGAAAGAAAGGAAGAAAAGAAGGAAGGAAAAAAGGGAGGGAAGGAGGAAGAAAGGAAGGAGGAAAGGAAGGAAGGAAAAGAGGGAGGCAGGGAGAAAGGAAGGAAAGGAAGGAAAGGAAGGAAGGAAGGAAGGAAGGAAGGAAGGAAGGAAGGAAGGAAGGCAGGCAGGCAGGCAGGCAGGCAGGCAGGCAGGCCAGTCCTCAATGGAGCCTCACAGTAGTGAATGCTGTGATAAGCCACCCAGAGCCCCTTTAGTGAAAGATTGTCAGCAAGCAGCCTTCAGCAATCTGTCCATTCAGAGATTGCTTCAGTTGCAGAGAGCTGCCTCCCCCAAGGTCACAACTTTCTCAGGTAGCCCCAGGCAGCCCACATCCAGTGACTGATGAATGCAGGAGTCTAAAGTCCTGGTCTAGCCAACTTTAAAGGCCCATTCTAGCTGCAGAGCATCCCATGGGTTAGCCAAGGCTGCTGTTGCCTGTATCCACTTCCTCCTCCTCTACACAGATGTGGATGTCCATGGTAACTCCCTAATAAACCCCTGGCACCCCGAGCTCCATTTCAGAGCCTACTTCCCAGAGAACTCAACCTGAAATATTCATAATCTCTAGTAATCTAAGGCCCTCTCCTTGCAAATGGGTGGCCCCCAAACCTTAGGATAAACCAATCGCAGAGAACTCAGGCTCCCAGTGAGAAAAACACCAAGTGATATTCCCAGCTGCACTTCTAAGTTGAGCCAAAACAGTTTTTGCAAAAACCTCAGAAAAAAATGGCCTTTCTAGAGCCACTGTTGGAATCAGTAATGAGACATCTAGAAGTTTCTTTCACATGATTGAAAGTAATTTTAAGAGTAGAAAAAGTCACAGAAAGTGTAGCCTGGTGCCTGGCAACATACTAAATATCCAATAAATGTTTGTTGCAACAATGAAAGCTTCTTTTTTCTTATTCTCTGTTTCTCCCCTAAGAATTTAAAACTAGAAGAAGATTATAAGACTAACACATTCAGCCCCATGCAGTTATTTTCTCCAAATCACTTGTTTTTAGCACAAAAGGGATAACTACTTGTGACGTATTTTTCCATTATTTTCTTTGTGCAGGAGGTTTTTAAATTAATTTATTCTCTTTCTGCATCAGGTTGTCTTATAATTGAAGATGTGAAGTGTTTGTCTTCCAAAGGCTTTCTGGTGGTGTCTTTTTTGCTGTCAACATCTTCTTTATCTATGCCTGTGATCCCTGCCAAATTGCCCACGGAACAGCAACTCAATTGCGTAAATTATGAGACCACATAGGCGCCGGGCACATCTATTCGAATCTAAATGTCTTAGGAGAGAAGTTTTCTTTTTGCAAAACAAACACAATCAAACCTTGATTAACTAGAACATTTGGGGGATGAGCAGTCTAGATAATTTGATTTTCTGGGTAATTTTCAGTTAGCCAAAAAGTCATCAAAATTTTCAAACCCTGATGCAGAAAATCTTGATAAAAATGTTCTTCTTTCCACTTCTAGCAAAGACGGTAGAGCATAATGGAAAATTCTGGAAGCAGAAAGTGGTGGTGTCATGGCAAAAATGTTGGAGTTTAGTGGTGAAGTCCTGGTGTCAGTCACCACTTTGCCTCTGACTCAAGCTTGGGCAAAACCCCCTGGTCCTTGATATCCCCTAAAAGGAAGAAGGTGCAAACAAGCGCTCTCCATTTTCTCCATTTGACGCCCAGCATTGATGTTCATTCTTTTTCATTCCAGTTGGCTATAGAAGTTTGCAGAGCATTTGGGTTGCATCTACTTTCACAGCAAAACCCTATCCTTCCCTATGTAAATATTTCCTTAGTGTCTACTCAGTGTTCAGGTGTGCTTGGGGATGGTAAAGCAACAAACAGCATCTATTCCCATAGACGTGTCATCCTTTCTCCTGGCTCTTTCTCCTCGAGGCAGAATGGAGCAGGGCAGGGCGATGATTTTGGGGTTTAATTAAATTTCCACCAATTAGTGTCCTGCTGTGTGTAGGCTCTAGAAACACGTCCTAATGCAGCTGTGAAGAAATACCGGACTATGGGCCCTGGACTCTGCCTCTGGTCCTGCCAGGATACGTCTTTCTCTCCACTCCAGTTTCATCAGCAGCATGAGGGCTGAGCTGTTTCTGGGGCCGGCACTACACTGTCACCCTAACTCCCGAGACCAGAGCTTCTCAACCTCAGCACCACTGGCACTATAGACTGGATACATCTTTGTTACGGGAACTGCCTTGTGTTATGCACTGCAGGATGTTGAGCAGAATCCCTGCCCTCTGCATACAGATGCCTGGGAAATAAAATTGCCCCCTCTGAGAAACACTGCCTTAAAGCATGATATCTTAATCTTTCTTGAGAAAAAGAATTTGGGAATGACATCAGGCATCAAATATTTGATGGTTCCTCCCAAGGAAGTTAGGTCTAAAATAGTGTCGACCTGGGTTTCTTTGCTATGTGGGATCGAAGATGCATTCATTTCCTTTCTGCTGAGGTGCCTGGAAATTACCTTTTAGCAAAAGTAGTCCCAAGTTACCATGTTCAGGTAGAGAAGACACTGACATGGATTGAAGCTACCAGGAGGATAATAAAAACTATAAGCACAAGACTAGTGGAAAGCATCTTTCAAGCTTCTGTGCTCCACGTAAGGAGAAATGAGGCTGCTGGCATGAAACAGAGGAGGAGCCGCATCTTAAGGCACAGAATGATTTCTTCTACTCTACTGAGGACAATTTTTAAACATTTTATTTGCATTGTTTTGAATTAGGGTAAAGATACACTTTCTAACATTCCCTTCACATTCTTCACCCTTAGCACCATCTGATATTATGTAGTTTACATATGTGTCTGCCTGACTCCTGAAATGACACTTCCTCCCCCGCCCCCAAATAAAAGCTCCATGGATCCTGTATGTCTTTTTCACTCCTATATCCTCATGTGCCTGCTACAGACTTAAGCACTCAACAAATATTGGCTGAACTAACAAGATGTAATAGTTGCTAAATTCAGAAATGGATGAATAATGCCATTGTTCATCTCTGATAATGAGATGGATCTTCATAAAGAAAGGGGTTGCGGCCAGGTGTGGTGGTTCACGCCTGTAATCCCAGCACCTTGGGAGGCTGAGGTGGATGCATCACTTCAGGTCAGGAGTTCAAGACCAGGCCGGCCAAAACATTATGTGATTATTCCTTTGAGACCAAAATCCTTTGATTTGAAATGTCAATTATTTAACTGTACAGTTTGACCAAAGAAACTTATCCAAGAAACACACAATTCTATTTGTGGTCATCAGTTCTATTGTCTTGGAGAAAAAATGGAGACAGAGCTCTGCTTCACAGGAGCTAGAATAACTAGGGAACCTAACAGCAAATATACCGTTTAGGTTAGCTTGATGTTTCCCCAAGTGCACTGGGTACACCACTGGTAATATGAAGATGATATTTAACTGGCACATGAACAATTTTTAATAGTTTTACTACATTTTAATGCATATTCGAAAATAACTAGAAAATTCAACAAGTTTTCATAGACATTATTGCTTAGAGCAATAATTGCTTCTTTAACAGAAATAACTTAAATAAAAGTATTAAGTAAATAACATACCCACATGTGGCATCTTGATACATATGGCAAAAAGCATTAAGATGGTTCTCAAATGACTGAAGTTTGGAACAAATAGATTAATTATAATAACGGCGATTACAGTTTGATGAGTTTGGAAAAAAAGCTATTAAGAGCCACCAATTAGTATATCTGTTCCTTCCATATCCTCAATCCCACTTTTCCCTCCAATGAATTGTGCCCCACTGACTTTAAGTGCTTGAAGAGGTATGTAAATAGACTAATAATATTGTGTTGGGCTGTAAGTCTACCTATTCCTGCAAGGAGTACATAAATCACCTTCATAAGTAGCTATGATTTTGGTTTAAGGACATGGTGAAACCCATCTCTACTGAAAATACAAAAATTAGCCCAGTGTGGTGGCATGCACCTGTAATCTCAGCTACTCGGGAGGTTGAGGCAGAAGAATTGCTTGAACCGGGGAGGTGGAGGTTGCAGTGAGCCGAGATCGCACCACTGCACTCCAGCCTGGGGCAACAGAGTGAGACTCCATCTCAACAACAACAACAAAAAAAAAAAAAAAAAAAAAAAAAGAAAGGAAGGGGTTGGGCTATATTATTTATCTTAGACTCTTTCTTTCTTCCCTGTTTACTCTCGGTGAGCCATTTTCATTTGTTCACTCAGCAAAAGTGCACTAATGCCTGCTATGAGCCAGGCACTCTTCCAGCAGCTAAGAAAACCAAGATAAAGACACCATGGGCTCTGCCTCCAAGGAGCTCCCTTTTGGGCCATATACATAGCCATCTCATTTCCTAACTCATCGGCCCTAGTCCACCCAGAGGACTTTTGAGGAAGTTTTCAATATGTTCTGTGTGTGTGTGTGTGTGTGTGTGTGTGTGTGTGTGTGTGTGTGTAAGGAGGGTTCCTTCAGGCAAATATGTCCAAATAGACTATTCGCATTTGTGGTTTACACATCACGTAGAAAAAGCAAGGCTAGATATCTGGCCTTTCATGTAGGATGGAGCCAAGAGGCCTCAATCCTGCTGCGTTATACCCCATTGCACGCGATATACGCACAGAAGGCAACCAGATCTCTGTGGCCACAGACGGAACTGGGCCACTTTTTCCCAGGTGCTGCAGGTACAAAACCTCTCATTCCCAATAGGAATGAGATATTCATTCACTCATACCTTACACGGAAAAATAATTCACCTATTTCTGGGCTGAAATAGCCATGGACTAATCCCAAGATGCTCAATGGTAGAGGCTGTTGAATTTGCCTCTGGCAGAAACTGAAGGAAACTGAAGGCAGACTGTGTCTGTCACCGCTGGAAACAAAGGTCCTAGACGCCACTGAGCAATTCTTTCTGCATACACCACTCAAAGATCAACAAGCTGACACTAAGGAGACTTGAAAGTTGCTCTCTGTGGTTCTTAGTACAGCCAAATCCATTTCCCTCACATTTAGAAGTATGGAGGCAGTTATTTCAGCAGAACTTACGTCAGTGCTTCTGGTTGGGCATGAATTCCTAACTATGCATTCCTATACATCATTCTGCACTCACTGACTAATCAGCCAACACTCAAAACATCAAAACAAACAAAAAAACATATTTATGCCACAAAACATTATGTGATTTTTCCTTTGAGACCAAAATCCTTTGATTTGAAATGTCAATTATTTAACTGTACAGTTTGACCAAAGAAACTTATCCAAGAAACACACAATTCTATTTGTGGTCATCAGTTCTATTGTCTTGGAGAAAAAATGGAGACAGAGCTCTGCTTCACAGGAGCTAGAATAACTAGGGAACCTAACAGCAAATATACCGTTTAGGTTAGCTTGATGTTTCCCCAAGTGCACTGGGTACACCACTGGTAATATGAAGATGATATTTAACTGACACATGAACAATTTTTAACAGTTTTACTACATTTTAATGCATATTCGAAAATAACTAGAAAATTCAACAAGTTTTCATAGACATTATTGCTTACAGCAATAATTGCTTCTTTAACAGAAATAACTTAAATAAAAGTATTAAGTAAATAACATACCCACATGTGGCATCTTGATACATATGGCAAAAAGCATTAAGATGGTTCTCAAATGACTGAAGTTTGGAACAAATAGATTAATTATAATAATGGTGATTACAGTTTGATGAGTTTGGAAAAAAAGCTATTAAGAGCCATCAATTAGTATATCTGTTCCTTCCATATCCTCAATCCCACTTTTCCCTCCAATGAATTGTGCCCCACTGACTTCAAGTGTCTTCAAGAGGTATGTAAATAGGCTAATAATATTGTGTTGGGCTGTAAAAGTAAGTCTACTTATTCTTGCAAGGAGTACATAAATCACCTTCATAAGAAGCTATGATTTTGATTTAAGGATGTTTTCTCTGTTAATGAATAATGCTAAATGTCCAGAAAACATCGAATCCAAGGGAAAAAGATTCTGGATTATTGCACTGTGGTTCATGCCTTCCTGTGGCTTCAAAGTTTCACTACATTTAAGAATCTAAAACCAGATTCCTAAGTTACAGACTATAAAATATGGTAGATAATGACAAACAAGCTATGTGTGAAAAGGAAGCACCACAAGAAAGTGAGATCATTTGACATGACCTAATCCCTTTGTTGCGTGGAATGGGATACCAATATGGCCAATGAGGCATTGGGTCAATGATTAGGAATAATCAGATGTCCAATTCATAAAGGATATGATTTGCAGGGGTTTTGGTTAAAATGTTAACAAATCACATGAGACATTTGCATTTTAAGTTTTATTTTTATCAAAACAAAATAATTTAACCATATAAAGAAATTTCAACAAACAACCAAGAAGCCAATCATTTCCCTGATTGTGAACAACCAATTGAGTAGTAAATCCTGAACAGTTGACCGCATATACAAGACATTCCGTCATCCTCTAGTGCTCCAAGTGGCAGAGGCTGATGTTTTTCCCTGGTTCCTATTCTTCCAATGGTGAAGTAATGTGCTCAACTGTTCCTATACTTCTTCAGACCAAATTATGTATATTCCTACATAAGTGCAAAGCATGGATGAAAAGAATCATACAGGGTAGAAATCTAGCACATAAGATTTTCCAGGTTCTGACCCTTATATTTAATGGGTTCTGAAAAATAAGGACAAGAAATTGTGCTTAAGTATTGAGAAATGTAGTGTTTCAAAAGCCAAAGTGCCTCCCTGCATGAACGATGGGAATAACGACTGAAGTGAGGAAAAATACACAAGCCCAGCTTGCTGCAGTAGTAGAAATATGATCACCCATAGAGCCAGGCAGGTCATGTTCTCCTCACCATATTAAATTATGTCTGGGGAGTTGAGCAGCAGCACATTCCGATAATGATGACAGTTTCCATAACTATAAAGATCTGCTGCACCAGGCAAATTTTGTGCAAAATGCAAATTTCTGTGCTGGGGAAAAAAATGAATAATGTGATCATTCTAAGTAATGAATGTAAATGCAAGGAAATGCTTTTTGGCATGAGACTGCAAATTGTTTATCTTTCATGCCAAGAACTGTGGTCACAGTGCACTTCTGCAGGTTCCTCTTCCGGTCTCAGCTTTAGAAGAGTGATTTCAGGAAGAAAAAGTCTGACTTGCCCTAGGTTACCCACCATGCTATTGGCAGTGTTTCCATTAAAATTCAGAGACACCCTCCTCCATCTTTTTTTTAATCACTTGGCAAATGAACCATAGGTTCTCCTGGTTACTGTGAGATGTGAACCAAAGGGGTTATTAGCTTTGTCTCAAATCTCAAGGGTTAAGCCTGACAGGAGAGATGAGCTGTTTTTCAATGTGTTTTACAAGAAGGAGGATTCCAGTTGTCCACCAAAAATCACATGACTTTGAGTCACTTAACAATGTAGGTTGCCAAGGAGGGAAGGATTGAAACCTCTTCCCTCCATACATCTTTAACGACAAGATCTAGCTGGGTGTAGGTACAGGTGGAGAGAGAAACCTGGTGAGTCCTGAACATCATGGGGAAACGTCACTTTTGAGATTGGCAAAAAAAAATTCAGTGCCCTTTCCTTAGTTCATGACAGCATCCCTCTAACTATTCTCTGTGGAAGAAACTGAGGCATCAGTTGGTTAAGACCCTTACCTAAAGATATAATAAAATTAACACTGGGAAAATTAGCACTGGGGAAAGAAGGAAATCCCTGATCTTTAAACTCTGGTTTGCTTTGTTCTAAAATAAATTTGTTTTTCCTTAACCATCATGCAGAACACACTTGCAGAGTATAAAACTGTGGTAGTTATCAATTGATAATACTGACATTTTACTTTTAGTTACCCAAACTGGGTTCTAGGTTGTTGATGTTACCCTTAAAATGTATTCTTATAATTGTATTTCACTTTAAGAAAACCCATAGGAAAATTAAGATTTATAAAATCAGAGATTGTTCATTGCTTTATAAAAAGATTCTTCATTTAAAAAAAAAACTTTACCTTAGGATGCTTCCTAAGAGCCAGCTCCCTTAGGGTCATTCAAAATACATTTTTAATTTAAAAAAAAAATCCATTGACATACAGCTTTTTCACAAACTCATGTTGATATAAAGTAAGGTACACTTGTAAACATTGCCAGCCACTAGGCAAAGACCAGGGAAGCAAGGTGGTTTGGCTACCTGCTTTACCTTTGTAAGAGACACAGGGAGTTAGAGATGAAATCAGTATTCCGCCATATTTGACCTAGGTTGGGATGTGACAGCTGGCAACGGTGGCTCCTAGAGGGACAGAGCTTCCACCATTATCCTGAAGTTGGTGCTGTTTGGAGCTATGACTTACTGATTTATAGCCGGTAATCCCATTGATTCCACAGTAGCCACCCAGAAAGGAGCGGTCTGGAAGACAGTTTTTTTCCCCTGACCAGTGCCTCCTAAGACAAAGGAGCCAGTTCAGCCTACAGATAGGTTTTCTCCATTCCTACTGGAGAGTTCTGGTTTTGCTTTTAATTTTTTGAACTATGAGCCACATGTATAGGCTGGATGATTGCACCCTAAAATCTGGAACTCTGGGGAAAAAATTAGATGGAGCTTCTTCAGGCTCAGGTTCTTCACAGCAATAACTGGTGGAAGGTGTTTGTGTTTCAGCTCCTCACTGTCCCCACCCAAGCTTCTTGCATTCAAGGCCTCCGTGGCAATGGTTCCCCATGGGGAATATCTTCAAGCCATTGAGTCCATGCATTTTAAGGAGAGAGCAGCTTCTCTATCAACCATTCTCAGAAAAATTGGAACCTGGAGATACATTCATCTTGTCCAACTCTTACTCTCACTTAGGGAAACTAAGGTACAGAGAGACTCTTAACCAAGATTTCCCAGCTAAAGTCAGGACTTCAATCTCCATCCAAGGCTCAGACCATTTGCCTACACTGCCTCTCTCATTACAGTGGCATGAATCATTCGAAAAGGGAGATAATCACCACATCGCTTTTGTTGGGTTTAAAAAGTACACTGAGTGAACGTCCAACATCCTTTTTACCTCCCTTCTTATGTTTTTCTTGGCTGGGCCTGAAATCCTTGGATATTTATGAGTGCATATGAAATGGTCACAAATATATGCTAAGTAACCAGGGAAGCTGGTCTGGCATTGAAGTTTTCTATGAAAAACACCAAAATTGGAAAATTCACATGAAGATACTTGAAATTTGACCATACGTAGTCACAGGCACAGACTGACTAAAGTGTATTCATATGTGTGAGATGCTCTGCATTGCTGCTGTGTCTCCGAAGTACAAGATGTCATATGAACATCATTAAATCAAAGTTAAACCAAAAGAGCTCGGCTACAAATTTCAAATTGTACAAAATCATCCCAAAAGCAAGTATAAAATTTTATAGAAATGCAGCAATGTAAACCTCTTTAAGTTTCTCCTCTCCCATGGAAGGAGGGGGAGAGGAAGGCAGTGGATCTGAGGATTTGCCCCCTGGGCTGGCTGACGTAGATCTGCTGTTTTCTTCTGCACAGGGGCGCACCGGCTTGGAATATTGGGGAATTTTATCTGTGCAGTTCTGACGTGCACAATACAGAGGCTGATTTAATTTGACAGCAAAGTAACACTAAGCCCCGAAAATAAAACTACTGAGATGTAAAACAGCATCAAAACTCCAATTAGTTTTGTATCCTTGAAGCTTCTGAAGGAAATCTAAAGGCTCCCATCACGATGAGCAGGCATCAGTTTAAGCTGTACAGATTACTAAAATGTAACCCTCTAATTGAAATTGCTCAGAGCACAATATGACAAAAAGAATCAGAGGAAAATAAGCGAATTTTTCCTTCTCAAAAAATGACTCATTACAGAGAGTTCTATTAACTTTTAACACAATGTTCCTTTGCAAGAACATAGAAAAACCAACAGTCTCAGAGACCTCCACAGCAAAGGCACCAGGCACAAGAGCATGTACTTGCATCATCTGACCATAAATAAGCATTGACCATTTGTGCAACATTTAAAAGTAATCAGCATTTCACCAGATCATAGGCATTCTGAAATGTATTTACAACTCCACTGAGGACGTGAATTACTCTGAACAAGCTTCAGTTTTTTAATGCATCTGAATTTTGTCTCCAAAATGAACAGAAGTATCTCTGTGCCCAGTTCACACCCCCGTCTCCTTGTCAAGCTACTCCAATTATCCCAAGTATGCTCTCCATCTTGGAAGCAAACCCTCAGTTTACTAATGGAGAAAGCCAGTTGCCTCGACTGTGTGGGGTCCACTTGTGGAGAAATGTGTTGATTGTGGCTTTCTTGGTTAGTGCCATTTGATTGCAGAGAGGCAGTGGGGGACAGGTGCAGAAGACGAGGCTGGGAGTCAAGGCCCAGTCACCGTGCACATTGACCATTTGCAGAGTTTGCTTCCTTGCCATCTCTGCCCTGCCTGGCACCATTTGAAGATGAGCAGAGCACTCCCAAGGGGAGCTGGGGAATGCTGCGGCTGAGTTGGGGGTCAGAAGTTGGTTGGACTTGGCTGGTAAATTACTCAAAATGGCTTTCCTAATCTGTAGGTGTTTCACAGATAGAGTTTAGTTCTTCCACCAGCCTGACAACATTTACTTGTGAAGCGTCAACAGTCTTTGACCAAAGACACCGTCTTTCTCTGGAAGCTTCATATTTCTATAACTAATCGGTCTTCATCGTCGCTGCTGGTGTCACTGAACTCTACTCGAGTTTGCTTTCTCATTCCTTCCAGACTCCTCTTCTTGAGGGATTCAGAAGGGGCTTCAGGAATTTCTATGGGCTGCTCTGGCTTAGAAGGAACCACAGAATTTTTCCGAGTGATTAATTCAGATACCTGACATTTCCTACCATCACCTCCTAAAGAGGGACAGGGGACGGTCATTTCCCCACACCCATACTGGCCTCTGGAAGGAAAAAACGTCTTGTGTCTCCCTTCCTTGTGGTGTGAACTAGCTGAACTTGGTCCTGAAGCTTGTATTTCAAGATGAGTTTTTTCAGTTGACCCCAGTGGAACCGAATCTGAAATTCTTTGTCCAGATGAAGGTCTCCCTGGCAAGAGGGTCTGTGCTCTGCCCTCTTCTGTGGCTTTGCTGTCTGGGGAGCCTGATGTCAGAGTCCTCCCTGCAGTCTGGCTGTGGTCCTGTGGTTCAGCTCTGTGAACTTCCTGGGCTATGTGATCTGTTCTCGCTGGCAGAGAAATACAAACGACAGCCACAGAGGTAGCAATGTCATGGCGGGGAAAAGTTCCTTTGGACCCAAAGGAAGAAGGCCTTTGAGCATCTGAGAAAATGCATGGTTTGGGATCTGTTGAGACTGGATCCTGGGAGGCCAGCAGCTGAGTCTCCAGCAACCCAAGGTCAAGACCTTTGCCAGGGGGTAGAGGCGCATCATTAACCACTGCCAGGCAGGTGTCAGATTGCAGAGATAATCCTGATGTGGCAGCAGTGCTGTGAGTAGTACAGTCACCGTGCTCACCAGCAGATGGAGAAATATCCTGCAACAAAGTGCAAAGAAAAAAAATGGGGGGGGGGGGGGGGTTAATTGGTACAAAGAAAAATGTGGTCAGAAACGTGGTCCTCGATGAAAACAGGTCTTGAGGTCTTAATGATTCTTTACCAAGCGTGAACTTCAATATGACGCCCTCTATAAGTTTCCATTAATAACTAATTGGTGCATTAACTCGAATAAAGCTCCTGATTGATACAAAATAGGTTGCTGAGATCCTGTGCTTTTATCTGGCTTTGTGAAAAACAAAACCGCTCAATTATCTAACCAGTTCTCAGCTTCCTTTTTTAAGTGACTACCGCTCATGAAGCGGATGCACTATTTTATAGGACTGTGTATTGAAGGGTTTTGTTTTTTTTTTTTCTAGATGAGTGTTTTTCCAAGTGTGGTCTGGATACGTATTTTAGCGGTTTTCAACACGCAGCCCCACAATCTGTCTGGGGGGGATTCATGTTGCAGTGGCATCTGTCAGCCATCTCTCTATTCAGGTGTGCAGTAATAACATACTTGGGTTTTTTTAAAGAAATCATCAGAAATCATCCCAATGTTTGCACTACCAAAGCTGCTCATTCGATACAGAATGTTTTGAGTTATTTGTTTGTCTTAAAGGGCTTTCTGTGCTGCGAATCTTCATAAGGTGATCCGAGCAAGTTCTGCCACACTGAACAAGAGCAGCAAGAACAAGCAGGGCTCTAAATCTAGACCAGGAATAGGTAGAGGCAGCTCAAAGTCATCATGCCCACCTTCACAGTTCGTTTGTCCATTTCCCTGACAGTTCTTGAACTTGTACCAAGAGAGAGGGTTCCTGAGGTTTGTCTGCAGTCACCTTCCTTCTTCTCTTCCTTCCCACAACAAGGAGGTGATTCTGAGGTGGCACGAGATGGCTCCTCTTGCAGATTCAGACCTGAAAGCGGAGAGGCACATTTACATACAACTGGAATTATAAAATTAGCAAAGAGTAATTTCCTGGGAGGTTGTCCATGACTTCATGATCACCTCTGAGCTCATTAACCCTCATCTCACAGGGTGTGTGTAAGAACTCAATTTATCTCCAACCAATTCACATTTGGTCAAATAAAATATATCCACTCTATGAAGGAAGGAAATGGCAAAACCAATTCTCAAAGTAGAAAAATCCCTGAATGATACATATCATAAAATATATCTATATTTCATGTTGCTTCTTCTCATCAGAGTTGTATTCCTGGTCATATCTGTTTAGGTGAGTTTTAGATCAGCTTGAATTCTCTGGCACGCTACCGAGTAGTCAGAATAGACGTTTCACTCGATGTACGGTGGGAACCTAGAAATAAATCATGTCTTAATTCCCACTAGAGTGCTGGGCAGCAAGGGATGAGGTTGGCTTTTGTGATGCTGTTGTTTTGTTGCAGTGGTTATTGTTGTGATTGTGGAAGGAAAGAAGGGCCCTGACAATATCCGCAAAACAGCATTTCTCGTACCTGTCTTTCCCGCATCCTTCACCCGCACTGATGACCTGGCATACCAGTCAAAAGGATCACAAAATTTCAGAGAGGGCAGGTTCCATCATGATATGAGAGCAGAGAAATATCTTAAAATGACTGTGTCACTAGAGAAGAAGCACTAGACCCACTTCTAAATTTGCTTTTATTTTGATGAAAGGTACACATGTGCAGTCTGAAAAGTCAAGCCTAACTATGTGTTAAGAAAAACAGCAACCCCTGCCAACCCATCCATCTTTTCTCATTTGGGAGTCTTTTGACTTTTATCTCCTTCATGTCTAATAACATTGTTATAGAACTACATCTTGTGGAAGTAGGAGTTGTGACTTCTCATGGGGAGAGAGGAGGGTTTCCCTCTTCTTCCAGCTCCCCTCCTCTTCAAACTTCATGACCCCCCACACGAGCACACATTCCACCTCTCTATCTTCTCAACAGTTCTCTAACCCCTATGGCCTGTTTTTGTTTAGGCGAATATTCCATGTTTATATTATTATGTTTAGGAGAATACCTGTCAGCACTGAATCTTGTAGTATACTATGATTATGTTGCCTTTCTTGCGAAAACTGCTTTCCCTGGAATTAATGATGATTTTGCTTTTTAAGAATTTTGCTAGTTTTCTATGGACTTATTTCTAAAATCACTTTCCAACCACCTCTCCAATTGTCTGTGGTTTCATTTCATTCTGTGAGACACGTTTCCTTGAAACTTTCTGATTTGCTCCAAGTGGACCACGTTTCTCTACAGCATGGCTGTGCCCCTGGGGTCTCCCTTCATCCCCACTGTGCTGATTCTCTTCACCTCTTTCCTGGTTCCTGAACCTCTACAACTTCTTTTTTCTTGGTTTACACTCCTGCTTTCCTAACACAAAACTTCTAGTAGTTTCATGAGAAAGGGTACATGAAGTATAACCCTTTAGATGTGATTGGCAGCTTGGCTGGGTATGACATTCGAAATCGGAAATCACTTGCCTTTGGGGTTGCAGACATGGCTGTATTGTGTTCTAGTTGTTGAAAAGTCTGGAGACAATACAATTTATGATTCATGATCCTTTGGATGAAATCTTTTTGTATGTCACTCTCTGGAATCCTCGAGGCTCTTCTTTATTTCTGGTGTCACCACAGCCTGGGTCTATCTTCATTCATTGTCTGGGCACTCAATCAATTCTTTCAATCTGAATCATGTCCTCAGGTTTTAGAAAAATGTGGTTCTGTTTTTCTTTATTCCCTTTTCCTTCCTCATGTACAATGCATTGTTTTGAAATATATACACATTGTAGGTTGGCTAAATTAGCTTATTATTAATAACATATGTATTAGCCCATAGGTTTATCTTTTTTTGGCAAGAACACTTATACTCTCAGCAATTTTTAAGAATATAAAACATTGTTATTAACTATAGTTACCATGTTGTACAATATAACTCTTGAACTTACCTGTTATTTCTGATTGTTTTTCCCTTCTGTTTTGTCTTCTCTCTTTCTAGAACTGCCCTTATTGGGTTATTGGATTTCCTGGTATAATCTTCTATTTTTCTTATCTTTTCACTCTGATGTTCTATTTCTTGGTCTTTTTGTTTCACTTTCGGGGGAATTTCCTCAACTTTATATTCCAGTGAGTTTCTATTTCTGCTATTATGCTTTTAATTTCTAAGAGTTCTTTCCCATGTTCTTTTTTTATAGCATCCTGTTCTTACTTCATGGCTCTAACATCCTCTCTTTTACCCCCGGCAATGTTAATAATGGGTTGTTGTTGTTGTCGTTGTTGAAGTTTGTCTCCCACTACATAGTCTCTCTTCCAAGTTCCTTTGTTTCCATTGGTTTGTTTTTATTTCTCTCTTTAGGTTAGTGGCTTTCCTGAGAAATACAGCAATCTTAGCTGCTTATGTTTAGGAAATGGGCACAAAAAAGCTGACTTGGTGTTCTTTACAAGTGCAATCGGTCAACCATGGGCCCTACTGTTAGGTTACGTGGTCGCCCTGTTTAAGTGGGAACCCTGAAGTAGCTATCTGCAGGTCTCCACGTGTAGTGGTCAGCTTCTACAAGAAGAGTCCTCGGGTCTCCTGACTGGAAAATAGAAGCCAGGCTGCCGGCATTCTGGAGTCAAAATTAGAGAAGAGATTCTGGGGGCTCATATGCAGTATTCACATTTGCTCAAACCCCATTTTCAATCTAGTCCCCTCACTCCCCTGCTGCACTAATTATGCCAAGTGTCCCCCAGCATTTTGTATGCTGTCCAGAGACTAAACCCCTAGTCTTCTCCAAGGGTAAGGGAAGTTACCAAGCTCTGAGAAGTAGAAACGGGGTAGGAATGAAGTCTGATTGCTTCTTTGTCTTTCAATCAATCTTGTTTTCAGCCACACCTGGTACCATGAATGTCTGAGTTGTGGGGAGTCTTCCCACTGTTAAATCAGGATTCCATTCCTTGGGGTCAGCTACATCAGTTCCCATTCAGACTCTGCACTCCAGTTTTCAAACTGGTGGCATCATTTCTTCTCCAAGTCGTTTCTCCTTGTGAGCTTATACATTACAAACACCTTTAATTACTAACCTCTTGTGGGTTGTTAGAGAAAAGTTGAGGTAAATAAATGTGTTCCATCCTCCATCTTAAACCAAAAGAACAGTTCCACTTCTTATATCTCAAGGGGTAAGTTACTAGATTACCAAGTGTGCTAATCCTGAACAAATCAACTTGGAAAATCCGTAGAGAAGTGCACAGTTTGGGAAAGATAGCAATGCTTTTTTCTTCCACAAAATCTTTTCTTGACCCTCCCGTGTACTCAGGTAATCTAATGGCACAGAACTAGGCTTTTGGTACTCCATTCACCTGTTCAACAACCACATCCTGGGCCCCTTCAATGACCCAGGCACCATGCTCCACCTTGAAGAGTCTGAAAAGAACAAAACAAAGGTGGCGCTGGCCCTCAAGAGCTTCTACTGTAACGGGGAAAGAGAAGCAAAGACAAGGAAGCAGACGCCTATTGTAATGGGGTCGCAAAGGAAATAAATCGAGGACGGGGATATTACCGAGAGTGAAAATGAGAGTATTACAGGCAGTAACGATTAACAGGAGGCTATTCCAGACACTAATGAGAAATGGAGAGGAGCATACTACAGCGTCACGATAAGCAGGGGATAGTAAAGAGAGTAACGAGGTGGCTTAATCCAAAGAGTGGCTGGGGACGACTGTTTTATATAGCCAAGGAAGACTTCTCAGAAAGGCGACATCAGAAATGAGACCTTCAGAGTGAGAAAGAACAAGTCCACAAAGGATGTTCTAGACAAAAGAAGGAACAATACAGAGACCTTAAAGGGGAAAGCGGCTTGGGGGAGCAAGAGACCCATGGGGGGCCAATGTGGAAGGACAGTCGTGAATGAAGGGGCAGGGGCAAGATGATGGCAGGGAAGTCAACAGGGACTCAGATCTTGTGGGGTACAAGTGACTGTGGCAAGAAGTTTAAATTTTGAAGCCAAACTTGGGAGAGAGGTGAGTAGAGGTGGGAAAAACAGTTACAAGCTTACTAGGATAATCTAGGAGCCAGATGAGATGGCTTGACTAGCGCACCAGAAGTAGAAAGGGAAAAAAGGGGTGGATTCAAGATACGTTTTCATTCTCACCCATTAAAAATTACCAAAAATTAATGGTGATGATATGCATTTCCTTAGCCTCATCGTTCACCAAGCACAAATGCTCACTCTAAGTGAATTAAGCTCTGTCCCCCCAGTGACAAAACAACCATGCAATTCATTCAATTCAATGAAGAAGTAAAACCAATTAGTGTAGAGAAAATAATCCGATTGGCCAAATGTCTTCCCAACAGGTTGTTTTGGTTTTTAAGCTTAAGCAGAAAGGTCATGTGCACATTTGACCAATAACTTCTGACTCATCTATGAAAGTAAAGGAAGAAAATCCACTGATCTAATTTGTTTTTGACCCTACAGTCTACAGAGAAAAGTGAATTATCTTTAATAATTGTGAAAAATGCTCAAATAATGTCACTGAAGTGTGTTAAACTGATTTGGATTATTGAGGAAGGACACTAACTTGCTTTTAAATGAATGGGCCTTTTCAAAAAGTAAGTAGTTCCCTGGCCAAATTTTAAATCACAGAATGTGATTCCGTTGAGGCTTCAGCATCACACTATATGAATCACTTCCTACATCTTCAGAAACTACAAACTCCACTGTCTTAATGCAATCTTCAGAAATTCAATCGCTCTTACACAATTATGTGACTCTTATTAGAGAGACCATCTCTCATCACAGCTCTCTGTGCCGTGCTGTTCTTTCCCTGATTAAAGGCTGCGTTTTTAATAATTTCCCTCAGAAATAATTGCCAGACTACATTTAGAGGAAGAGGCCACTTAAAGTGTTACAGCAATTTTAAGTGTGGCCATCTTGAAAAGGCTACAGGAGACTGTAAAATACTTAGAAAGAAAATGAAATAAATAAACAACATGAGGAAACTTACAATATAACTGTAGACATCTTTAATGCCAAACCTTCTTCCAGCTGCCTAATGTCTAGGCCTTATTAAAATGCTATAAACGCATTGCTCAAATATCATTAACTAAAAATGTAAGTAATTTGACATATTTCTTTTAGTTTGTCCCAATACACCAAAACTCCATGAATGTGGATTCCAAACACTGAATTATTATTTAAAAAAAGGGCTAAAAATCAACCTTCTAAGCAAGCTGCAAATATAAACAAGAACATAGGAGTAATTTCCTAGGCTATTAATTGATCCATGATTAAATTGTTTAGAAGCATCCCTGGAATTAAAAGATCCACAAGGTGCTAGCAATTACTTAAAGAAAGCTGGGCAGATCTCTAAAAGTAATCACTTTGTGGACAATTATTTATTCAAATATTTTTAAGCCTGTTTTCGAGCCTATGTTACTGAGCCTAAATATTTACTGAGCACCAAGCACAACCAACAACCGTGCCAAGAATTATGCTAAACACAGGGCATTTGTTCCCTGGAAAACGAGGCAGACACACCCACATGATAATTATAGTTCAATGGGGGAGAAATTCAGTAAGCAAATAATTATATAAAAAATTCACCAAGCAAATGTAGTAAATAGCATGAAAGAAAAAGCACAAAGGTGCTAGGTGGCCATGAAATAGGACCCCAACCCAATCTATATCTATGGAAAAGAGCGAAACCATGCGCACAGTAAATCATCTGACATCGCCCCTGTCCTGGATGGCTTTCTAAGTCTGAATCATCTATTCATGTAATTATTCAACCAATTTTCTTTAAGTCTCTGTTGCATACCTGACGTTATGCTAAAGTTTCTTTGACAGTAAATTCATTTGTTTCTGCAATCCTATTACGTTTTTTGTTTATGACGCCTCTTTACGAAAAAAAAATGGCTAAAAATGATGGAAGAAAGAGGTTTTATTCCTCTCAGGCAGAGAGAATGGGAGATGTTGGAAGTCAATGCCAATCAAAAAATAATCAGAAGTCAGTGGGCGGTGAGCAGTGAGAAGCAGCCCCGACTTCAGCTGCACAGGCAGGGAGGGTTGTGGGAGAGGACCAGAAAGATGGATTTATCAAGTACAGCCTTGGGTATTTCTGCACTATCCTAATGCAATCTTTTGAAAGTTTGCCTCTAAATAATCATAAACAAATCTTTTATTTCAACAACCATTTTTCTTAGTAATTCTCATCTCTTTTCTATTTCTTCAATGAAAGGCAATCAAGATAACCACCCTTCCCTCGCAGAAATCCTGAATTCAGTGCAAAGCGGTGTTTAAAATTTTGCTTTAAAAATTCTGTCATGTCCAGACATCAAGAGTGTACCCTTAAAACACAGAGTGAAAATAGGATTATGAAATTGGAGAAGGAAAAAGGACAATAAAAAAGAAAATGCCATTTGAAAGATTGAAAGGCAAAACAGAAACTGGCTGATCTACTTTGTGTATCATTCTTTTAAAAGTTTCTTGTTGCTAAATGAAAATTGTCTATGCGGGTCTCTTCCCTGGGACATTATCGATATACCTGAAACAGCTTCTCATCTTTCCTCAAGATTTACGCCCTAGAATGAAGGAGAAATTATTCTGTTTCAGCAATTTCAGAGCACTATGACTTAATAGCTTTGGGGAAAGAATACTTCTCCATTAATTCTAATGAGAAAAGATGTCGGAAGTCCTGTCAGAGAAGGCGAGTGAAGGCACAGAGAGAGAAGAGGGCTCTGGAGAGACCCCCAGACCCATCCCTGGCCTCTTGCTGGCTCCAAATACCTCAGAAATACTTTCAGAGGAGGATTATGTGAGCCCAAGGAGGGAGACTGAGGAGGGAGAGGTGAGCTCGCCCAGGCTCGTGATGAACAAACAAAAGAAACCACAGAAGAAAACCAAAGTGAACAAAGCCAACGTCTACCTTTGTGCCAGAGATGTATTCAACCCTCTTCATACAGTATTTAGAAATTGTATCTTTTATGTGTGTGTAATTGGGTAAAGGTTTTACTTCAGAAACCATCTGTAATCGCTGTCATCTCTCCATTTCTGTTCCTGAGATGAAAGGAACATGTTTTGATCACTTTTTCCTCTCAGATACTTTCTCCAAACTCAGTGAATGGGGCTGGTTTGAAACATTTCAGTGACTTTAAAGCTTGGTCGTGTACAGAATTCAACAGTGTTCCTTCATCAAATGAAATAATGAAAACTGCCCAGGAACAGTCTTTGAAAAGTTTATCTCAAAATTGACTGAGGAAAATGCGTTTTGTGGGTTTGTTAAAAACCAGTGGTTCCGAAGCAAGGGTGATGTCTGGACAAATTTTGGGTGGTCCTGACTCGGAGTGGAGGGGATGCTCCTGGCATGCTGTGGGTGGAGACCAGCGACCCTGCTACACATCCCACACTGCAACAAAGAATGGAGTGTCACCAAATGTCAGCAGTGCCCAGGTTGAGAAACCCTAATTTAAAGCAAAGATCACAAACTCAAATGCTACAGGAGCCAGACAAATCGCTAATTCGGGTGCCTGCCTGGGGATGGCCAAACAGCAAGCCCAGGCCCCAGGGGTGGCTGACCCCTAACTCCAGCCAACTGAGACAATGAAGGCCGGAGGGTCCAGCTCACCAGATCTGTTTGTTTTTCAGGAGAAAAATCGAAATCTGTATTTCACAAGCTTTCAAACATTCATAACTAATTAGTTTTCAAAACGACAGTAGCATTGTGCTACCCAATACATCTGTGGCCTGAATTTGCTAATGAGAGGCCGGTTGGTGGTGACCTCTTGTTATTTAAGAAACTCACATGCGCCACCCACTCTGATAGCAAAGCTTCACCGTGGCTTTGTTTGCTCTCTTGCTGAAACAAAGTTTCTTTTTAAAAATACTCTTAAAAATATTGATGGGAGAGTAAATCTGTTTTTGAAAAGTAATTTGGTGATATCTTATAAGGTGAAATAAATAAGTATAAAACTATTGATCCAGCAATCGCTCTTTGGGAAATTAGGCAAGAATGTGTACTGCAGCAATAGTTGTGGTAGGAAAAACAATAGGCATCAACATAAACATCCACCAATAAAGGAAGGGATGAATAGATAAATAGTAGTACATCCAAACTAGGGGATTGTATGCCACTATTAAAACAATCTATATACATATCGGCCTAGAGTTGTGTACAAAACAGTTTAAGAAGAAAAGAATTGCCGATTACATCTGGTATGAGCCTTTGTGTAAAAAACAACAACAAAAGGTGTCTGTCTGTATTTGTATGTGAGTGGAGAAAGATGTAGAAGGATGTGTGCCAACCTAACTCTGGTGGCCTCAGGGGCAGTGTGGCTGGAAGTTGTCAGGCTTTCCTTGGATAAGTCAATGCTGCTTTCTTTTTTGCAACAAACATGATATTGCGTTATCAGTTGGAAAGAAAAATAAGAGGCACATAATCATATTGGTTCTAAAATTCAGACTCAAAATAATGAGGAAAACCCCCAAAGTGTATTATACCTGAATATGCTCAGGCAAAACTAAAAGTCAAGTCAGTCCTCTTACCAGAAGATCAGAACAGGTTGCTGAAAGACAGAGATAAATCTTCACACACCAGTAACTAAAATTTAGTTTTTCAGGCACAGAAAAACTGAGAGATTCATGAAAGTAAGAGAAAAATATATTTTTTCCACCTCTAGCCAAATCTAGAGTATTTCTGTACTATCCTATTTTTTTTGAAACTTTGCTTCTCTGAGTAATAATTTTAAATCTCTTTTTTTTTTTTCCCAGAAACCACTTTTCTCTATGGTTCTCATTCGTCTTCTCTTTCTTTGATGAAAGGCAATCAGTTGAAGAACACTTCACTTACCATTTTCTCCAAAAAAACATTTTTAGTGGGGAAAGTATGCTTAAAATCTTTTGGTAAGTCAAAACTTTAATCATGCCCAGACAAGAAGAGAATGCTCTAAAATAAAGAGAGGATAAATTGTGAGGAAGAAAGAAAACTAAATGAAGGGAAAAAATTGTTAATATTATTTGCATTCTTCAGTGCCAAAATTGAATCAGGAGAATCTACTTTATGGATCATTAATTTCAAACTTTCTTAACTCTAAATGAAAATTGTAGAGAGAAAAGTTCAGGCTTTGGGATATAATTGATGTGTTTAAGCAATTGCCTTATCATTTCTTAAGATTTACACCCTGGGGAAGGAGATGTTATCCTGTTTCAGCAATTCTGTAAGCAATATTACTTAACTAATGGCTTTAGGAAAAGAATATCTCCCTATTAATTCTGACAGGAAAAATGATGGTACAGAGCCATTAGTTCTAGTCAGAGAAACAAGGAGGGAGTGAGTAGATGAGGGAGTCCTAGAGTTCAGGCTGCCATTTTGTTTCTCCTTGGGAAAACATTTTGAGGTGATTTGTGACAGAGAGATGGGGCACAAGAAACACCAAGGGCGCCTCCTTCCACCTCCCTCCATCTACTCATGGCAGAGTAACACAAGTGCAAAGGGTAAAAAGAAGAAATAACTCCCATCTTCTTGATTTCAGAGAATTACATCACCATCCTCACATAACACTTAGCTATTCGACCTCTTCAACGTGATTAGGTAAACCTTTTACCTCGAAAAGTACCTGTCTGGGCAGTTTTCTTTGCTTTTCTATTTTTTCAATGAAAGGCAGCTGCGTTGATAACTTCAGCCTCAGAGGAATTTTCCTAAACTATGTTAGTGGGGGGAAAAAAATCCAGTTAAAATATTTCAGTCACTTAAAACCTTAGTTATGTGCTGAATTCAAAAGAAGAGATTCCAGTAAGAGGGAAAGTAAATAAGACAAGGAGAAAGAATACAGGTCTCCCTCATCCCCTGCCCTGCCTTGCCCTAGAGTTAAATACAGGTTTATTGCTGATAATTAAGAAGCTCTATTCTATGTACTTGTTGTAGTATACACATAGCTGAAGATAAAAAAAAAAAAAAAAAGGACAGAATTACAGAATGATTAGTACTGTGGTAAATGCCACAGAGGAGATGGGCTATGAATCATCCCATCTCCACACTACCAGGGCGATTCATCTGCTTTGAGAGTCTGAAGTGACCAGCCTGAGGAATCGCTAAAATGCCACCTCACAAAACCGTCTAAGGAGGGTTGACTTGGTGATGAAGCCTCAGCCCTGGTTCCTCAGAGAGATGTGGCTGAAGGACTCATCGAAAGAGCAGAAAAACACATTTATCAAAATCTAGCAACCCGTACCAGGGTATTTCTCTTTCCTAGTGCAATTTTTTGAAAGTTTGCCTCTTCTAAAATAATCATACATTTTATCTCAGAAATTACTTTTCTTAGTGGTACTCATTTCTCTTATTTCTTTGATAAAAGGTAATCAATTTAAGATTTCCCATTTAGAGATTTTTCTTTTTCTAAACAATATTTAGTGGAAAGTCATATTTAAAATCAATCGTTAATATTTGTGCCCAGACCACAAGTGTGTATCTAAAATTTAGACAGCAAAAGGATATATGAGGAGAAAAAAATATAATTAGCGAAAATACCTTCTGAAATATGTAATGCCAAAATTGAAATCAAGAGTATCTACTGTGCTCTTTTGTCCTCACACCAGCTGTAGAAACTATCTCCTAGACACACAGTAGCATCCCTATCTTCCTGTACATTTCATCAGTCTGGTTAAAATGCATTAAAAATTTACAAGCTCAGTTACACACAAACCCAAAAGCTCTCCTGAAAATACAGGTAGGACGACAACAGCAACATTTAGGAAAGAGAGGGAATAAAAAAGGAAGAGTATTTCCCTAGAAATATTTTTATTTATTTATTTATTTATTTATTTATTTATTTATTTATTTTTTGAGACAGAGTCTCGCTCTGTCACCCAGGCTGGAGTGCAGTGGCGCAACTTCGGCTCACTGCAAGCTCCACCTCCCGGGTTCACGCCATTCTCCTGCCTCAGCCTCCGGAGTAGCTGGGATTACAGGCGCCCACCACCAAGCCCGGCTAATTTTTTTGTATTTTTAGTAGAGACGGGGTTTCACCGTAGTCTCGATCTCCTGACCTCGTGATCCGCCCGCCTCGGCCTCCCAAAGATGCTGGGATTACAAGCGTGAACCACCGCGCCCGGCTAATTTTTTTGTATTTTTAGTAGAGACAGGGTTTTACCGTGTTAGCCAGGATGGTCTCGATCTCCTGACCTCGTGATCCGCCCGCCTCAGCCTCCCAAAGTGCTGGGATTACAGGCGAGAGCCACCGCGCCTGGCCCCTAGAAATAATTTTCAAACCAATCAAATCAATCAGTAAATCTCATTTCTAGATGTTTTTAAAAGAGCAGCAATTGAGGTATTATTAGAACCGCCTAGAAAGTCCATTTCTGAGGTGTAGCAAAAGCCTTTACATCTTTCCTGAAGAATTCTACTCTACCACTCACAAAAGGAGTCTCTTTGGCAATTCTAAAGCAATGTAGGAAAGGACATCTATGATCTGACAGAAAATGGGAGGTAGCCTTTAACTCTTGTCCGGAGAAGAGTGTAAACAATGTCACGCATCCAGAAAATTCCAACTGGAGAAGGGGTGGAGAAGGGGTGGAGAATGCCGCAGGAGGGGAATCTTGTAGCAGACACACAATTCCGCACAGAGGATAGACAGCAGCTGGGGGGCTGTGGGGGGTGGGTGGGGGTAGTGATCAGAAGAACAGAATAAAAAATACACAAACCTTCCCCAAGGGGAGAGAAGGTAATCTTTGGAGTCTTCCACGCTTGCACTTCCCTGAATCCTCCTCTGGGGGTGGTCTTGGGCAGGGGTGGGGGCTGGAGGAACCGGTTCACCATAGCACAGGGCTGTCTACCTGGGTATTTTCTTGAGTGAGACAAAACTGGAGAAGTAAGACTGTGCTGCCCCAGAATCTTCTCTCAATAGAAGTCACAAGGTCTGCTTAAAATGCTTACAGATGGCCGGGCGTGGTGGCTTACGCCTGTAATCCCAGCACTCTGAGAGGCCAAGGCAGGCGGATCGCCTGAGGTCAGGAGTTCAAGACCAGCCTGGCCAACATGGTGAAACGCTGTCTCTACTAAAAATACAAAAACTAGCCAGGTGTGGTGGTGCACACCTGTAATCCCAGCTACTCGGGAGGCTGAGGCAGGAGAATCGCTTGAACCCAGGAGGAAGAGGTTGCAGTGAGCCAAGGTCACGCCACTTCACTCCAGCCTGGGCAACAGAGCGAGACTCCATCCCAAAAAAAAAAAAAAAAAAAAAAAAATGCTTACAGAAAGAAAGAATGACTAAATCAAGGATGTAAAATGAAAGTCAAATAAGAAAAGATGAAAGAAGGGGGGAAACGTGAACCATAAGCAGTTGTCATCAAAAATGTATTCGAGAAATCTTCTTGGCTTATCTTTTAAAATATGTTATGACTAAATTCAAATCACAAAAGAATACACAGCTTAAATGATCATGCAGTAAACTAACATAATGGTTTTGAAATCAAGTAGTTTACACTGTTTCTGTGAACACTGACAGAAAAATAATGAGAAAATTACATGAACATCCAACAAAACCTGAGGGCTGGAAGCGCTGGGAGTGGGTTTGGTTTGGTTTTCTCACTCAGGCCATCATAAAAATTTATTAAAAAAAAAAAAAAGTCAATGTGGAGAAAGGGGAAGAAAAATGGGAAGTGGGCCTGTACCCCAAAGGATGCTGGGTAAGGGGAGCAAAAGAAAAATAATTGTCATATCCACATGCTTTCTATCACTTCATGGAGTCTTCAGCTTCTCTATGCAAAAGCAACCTTCGAAACTTCTATTTGGGGAAATGTATTCGTCCATTTTACCTCCGATATTCCGATATTTCTCTCACAGAGAGGAAAACAATGCTGCCGTTTTCCTTGCTGAACCTCTTGCGGCCCTGCATCTGCTGTGTGTGACTGTCAAGTGTGCTTCATGATTATGAAACTTATGTCAGGGAAAAGAAATCCATACCCAGGCTCTAATAGATACAACGGGGAGAGGACGAGAGGAGATGAAATAGCATGAGGTGGATAATAAAATTTAAAATAGTTTTAGCGTAGAAATGTACCCTGTATATAAGATCTCGTCTCGGTGCTCATTATAGCTTCTGGGTGTATTTTCTAAGCCAGAAGGGTACAGCTTTGATGCTGTCTCCCTCACGAATTTCAAAGAGAAAAGCAAGTTAACCCTTCTTCTTCCACGTATTAGCTTTGAAAACAATGAAAGCAAATGTGGCCTTTCCTTTGTGGCGAAGTCAAGGTTGAACAATCTAGGCGACTGGCTGCTCCTCTCCTCTGGTCAGGGTGTTTGGCTAAAGTGCCCCAGGTCTTGAAAAGGCCAGGCCTTACCTAAGCCAAGCAGCCCCGGGTGGAGGGGTGGGCAGAGAACACATGAGAAGCAGAGAGGAAAAGAGGAAAAGAGAGAAATCAAGATGCGCTGATTCCAGAGCAAACTGGGGGGTCAGGACACTTCCCAGCTCTTCAGAGGCAACCAGTTTAGTGTTTGAAAAATGGAAGGCCCAGAAATCAACCCAGCTGTGAGAAGGGCCCCAGGCTGACTGAGCAGGGATGAACAGGAATACCCAAACTGATCAGGATTAAGAAGAAAAATTCAGATTTGGGAAATTTTCAAGCAGATGAAGGCCCCCAGAGAGGAATATGCCAGAAAGGATGAGGGTCCGAGGCCTCTCCCACTTTGCCTTAGGGAAGGGTTGGCAGATAAAATACGGATGCCTGGTTCCATATGAATTTCAGGTGAACAACAAATCATTTTTAGCATAAGTATGTCTTATACTTATGCAATGTTCAGGGCATACTTATGCTAAAAAATATTACGTATTCTGGGAGTTCTGTATTTTTATTTGCAAAATCTGGCCATCCAACTTTAGGGAGGTGGAAGAGGAAGCAGGGCAGGGACTGGCCGCGCTTAGACAAATCAGTCAGAAGACGTCAGGCCTGGCAGTCACCACTTCCTCCCAGCTCCGGGCACTATAGCACTACAAGCTGTACATCCAAGGATGGCTGCGGGCTGTGGTTTGGGATGAGCATTTATCATCAATAAAGACATCTTCATGGGGGGAGCACCTCACAAATATCCCAAGCATGGAGATAGCCCTGACAGCCCTCAAAGGAGAATAACTTCCATGAGCTCCCAAAACTCAGCCGACAAAGCTCACAGCGGCTCACGCCCATAATCCCAACACTTGGGATGCATCACCTGAGGTCAAGAGCTCGAGACCAGCCTGGCCAACATGGTGAAACCCCATCTCTACTAAAAATAGAAAAATTAGCTGGGCGTGGTGGAGGGCACCTGTAATTCCAGCTACTTGGGAGGCTGAGGCAGGAGAATCACTTGAACCTGGGAGGCAGAGGTTGCAGTGAACTGAGATCACACCACTGCACTCCAGCCTGGGTGACAGAGCGAGACCCTGTCTCAAAATAAAAAGCTCACAAGCAAAAGGTAAGACAGGGACAGGTCTGTGGAGAAAACCAGCATCCCACAGCCCTGCTATCCTCTTAGGAAATTTTTAGGACCACCATGAAAAATAACCTTCTAAAAATCTACTTTGAAAAATCATTAGTCTATCTCATCTCAAAAGTACTTCTCCCACTCTATCCATTTTCTTCCCCGAATGGTCGCCTAACTAGGAAAGGCTTTTAGGTATAGTTCATTATTATGAAGGTTCTTTCTGGGTGAGAAACCTTAGGTAGCCTCTAAGAAATGAGAGTGGGAAAAGATGAGGGGAACAGAAATGGCATGATGTGGATAATAACCTTTAAAAGCGACATTATGTGGAAATGTGTCCTGGAGTTCCGGATGAGGTGGCCACACTCCAGTAATTGCAGGTTCGGGAACATTTTCTAGATGAGAGTTTTGTTATGCTCATAACTTCTCCCTCAATTTTAAAAGGAAGAAAAAAAGAGGGAAAAAAATCCCTTTCTTCTTGTCTTAAACTGGGATGGGGGAGAAAAAGAGCATAAACTTTGGCTTTTATTATTAAAGTTGTCAATAGCATGGACTTCAGAGAAGGGCAGGAGTTGACTTTTTTCCACCAAAAACATCTTTGTCATCCACTTGAAGGCAAAGGGCTCATAAGAAAATGGCCCTAAGCCAGGCATGGTGGGTGGTTCATGCCTGCAATCCCGGCACTTTGGGAAGGGGGATCACTTGAGCCCAAGAGTTAGAGACCAGACTGGATGACATGGTGCAACCCCACCTCTGAAAAAAAAAAAAATGCAAAAAACTAGCCAAGCATGGTGGTGCATGCCTATAGATTGCATCACTGCACTCCAGAGTGGGCAACACAGTGACACTCTGTCTCAAAAAACAAAAAACAAACAAAAAAAAGGATAAAAGAAAATGGCCCCTCGTGCAGAGGAGAGGAATTGGCTCTCAAGGCGAAAGCTCTTCAAAGGGAGAAACCAAGCAAGCCAGGAAGACCCTTCTATATTCATTTGTCCTCTGTACCTGGGAGAGGAGAGAGATGAAATATGAGGACAAAAGGGCATGTTTGACCCAAAAGACTCGTTGGCAGGCAGGGATGGACAGACACCCTGCGCTTTTTGTTCCTCACCTGGCTGCACAGAGACAGAGAAAGATGCAGCCACATCACCAGTGTCTCCTGACTTTGGAGGGATCTCGAACAGACCAGGAAGGAAGAATGAATTTACAAGGATGTCAAACATACTTGGGAGGCCACAGTACATCAACAGAAGGCAAGGGACTGACAGAGGTCCAGGGTGAAAAATTGGTATCCTCTATCCTTCCCGTCTGTTTGAGACATTTTTAACCTCACTATGCAAAAGCAACCTTCAAAAATTCTATCTTAAAAATTATTAGTCTATTTACCTTGGAAATATTTCTCCCCTTCATATGAGGACCCAAGGCTATCTGTCTTTCAGCACTGAGCATCCGCTGGCCTTCTGCTCACTGGGAGAGAATCTGCCATGTGCTTCACTCTTTCGAAGGTTCTCTGAGGGGGAGAAAGCTATGCCCATCTGCCAATAAATACCAGGAGAGGAGATGAAAGTTGATGAAATAGTACAGGGCAAATAATGAAATATAAAATAGGTGTCAGTGCAAAAGTCTACCCTACGGTTCTTTTTTTTTTTTTTTTTTTTTGGTAGCACCTCTCCTCTGATTATAGGTCCAGGGTCTATTTTCTCAGTGAGGATTCTAATGTAGTTCATCTCAAATATTTTCAATGAAAATAAAAGTAATTTACGTCTCCAATAAAGTTCTGGTTTGGGTAAAGACTATAATGAACTTGGTCTCACAAAGCAGCTCTGATAAGGGCCTAGGTTAACTCTGCTCTGGAAACACTAATTGCACCCTGCAGCACAGGAAACGTAAGTGGGGTGAGTGGGGAAACTCCTGGGGGCAGGGGCAGAGGTTACAACGAAAGGAAACGCATGCAGCAGCAGAGAGATGAGGCAGGCACCAGATACTTTTGGCAGAGAAAAGCAGAACCCCTGTGGGTCAAAAGTTTCCCAAGAGAAGCAGAAAATGACCGTGGCCAGGTGCTCGAGGTCAGCATCACAACAGGGAAACATCATGTTGGCAGCGGGGACCCTGGCTGTGGCACAATGAAAATGGCACTTCATCCCTGTGGTCTTCCTCCTCAACACCCACAGCCCCAGACTCATCATGAGGAAGATATCAGACCTACCCCAGTAGAGGGACATCCTACAAGGCACCTGACCAGTCCTCCAAAGTGCCATAAAAATAAGGACAGTGACTGACAGCCGGGGCTGAGAGGAGCCTTAGGAGCCACGATGACTAAATGTCATGTGGGACCCTGAATGGCAAGAAGAGGGCACTAGAGAAAAACCAGGGGAATCTGAACAAACGGTGAATTTAGGTTAACAACAATGGGTCAATAGTTAATGGATCATTAATTGTAAAAAATGTGCCATACGAATGTAAGATGTTAATAACAGGGGATACTAGGCGCAGACTTTATGGGACTTCCCTGTAGTATCTTTAAAACTTTTCTGTACATTTAAAACTGTTATAAAATTTAAAGTTTATTAAAAACAACAACAACTGCCCAATTCCTTAGGTGCTCTTCAAAAGATCACGAAAACTCCTTTCTCTTGGGGAAGGGATTTGTTTGCAGGGGGGATCTTTCACTTCTGTTGCTTTGAGTGTCTCAAAACCTAGACTGTCTCTAAAACCCTTCTGGAAGTCTACACTTTCTCCCTTATTCTCTGGGACTTGGACAATACAGCTCTTCTTCTAGGATGTTACCATAAGGGTATCATTCCTTCCCTGATAGGCCGTGAAATAAACACATTATTTTTTCAGTTCTCCCATTTCAAGCCACTTTCTTTAACAGTATTTGGGGTGTTGTACTGTCAGGACAAACTATCTAATTGGCAGAGCGCAATGCAAATGAAAATGGAGGGCCTTTACTCAATATTATTAAGAATTTCAAGCCCACAACAGGGGAGCTTCAAACCGAGCATGGGACCTTGGTCACACACCCATCAAGATGGCCTTAGATATTGTTCTAAACTCTAGTTTGGAAGATGTTTATTGCTTATTATGAAGCAGTTCTTAATACCAACCATGACAACCAATCCAACAACTCTGCAAAGACGGGAAGAACCAAGGACTGAAACTCTTGTGAAAGCGCATGCAGCAAAGTGAGGCTGCTCCTTAAAGACAAGCCCCGCCTGCCAACAGCACTGCACCCCTCTACATTCTGTGGCTACGCCAAAGTGGCCCACCATGAGCCCTGGCTGACTTCTCTTCTTGGAAAGGAACCCAAAAGCCCATAGTAGAAAAAGCTGCTCATCATCAGAAGTAGAAGCAGCAGACAGGAGAGGATGGCCCATCGGGGTTGTTTTCTCTTCTATTCCTTTCGAGTAGGTGGGGATGAGGGTGGCTGGATGCATGTGTGCGCATGAATGCGTGACCCACCCTAGGATCAACTCCTCAACAGCGGGCATGCAATTGTCAGATCAGTGTTGTCAGCTCTGATCCCCAAGAAAATTAGAAAGGGCTTGAGAAAATTCTTTAAGGTTCTTGTCCTGATTCCTGTCATGTGTTTGGGATAAAGCGGTGGAGTGACGTAGGTCTGAAAAATAAAACTTTCAAATGGCCACAGTCCCCTAAAAGGGACATGATATTTCCATATTTATTGAATGCAAGGTATTTTGGATGGAGAAGAGGTTGGATGGCCACTTGTTTACTCTCCTTCCACTGAAATAATCATTTATGGAGGCTTTGGCTTTCATAGAATCTCAATTCTTTGCTGTTTCCCAATAAGACTGAGGTTTTTTCATGTGCGTATTTGTTGGTCTGTCATTTGCTTTGCGTTTTGGCTTTACTATTGTCCAGTGGGGAAACAGACCCTACTGAGTTCCCCTTCATTCTCAGGCCACCTGTGTTCTTGCTACTCAGTTTTTTTTCCCCCACCGCAGCAGGAGGGACTCAAAGACAAATGTTGGGAGAAGAACCTTGGCCAAAATGGTGCACCTTGGCCATCATTTGGGTGAGCTCACTGCGCCAGCCACTGTCCTGTGCCCAGTACTGAATGGGAAGGGAAGAGACAACAGCTCCTGTGCCTCTGGGTTGTAAAGACAATGGTGACTCTCACCTTCATGCAGAGGCAGGTAACAATGCAACTGCTAAGAACTTGGACCTCAGAGCCAGTTGCTGGATTTAAATCCTGCCTCTGCCAACACCAAGCCATGTAACCTGGGGCAAGTCTGTCTGTCTCTGCCTCTGTCTGTCTGTCTGTCTCTGTGTGTGTGTGTGTGTGTGTGTGTGTGTGTGTGTGTGTGTGTGTGTGTGTGTGTCTGTGTGTGCGCGCACGCCTCAGGGTCCTCACCTGTAAAATGAGAGGAATCCTAGAACTTCCTGCAGGGAAGGTGGAGAAAGTTAAATGAGTTGATACTACAAGCACCAAGTTTAGGATGTGAAACAATAGTGCTCCAAAAATGTGGGGCTGTTATTCCTGTTAGTGCTGTCTTTATGACATCATTGTATGTTGTTATCTGATTCACTCATTTGTGGTCCATGGCTCATCTCCCACTAGCTGGGATATCAGCTCCAAGGGTAATCTGCCATGAGCATCAGTTTTTCCAACAGCTAAAACACTGTGTGGGGCACATAATAGATGCTCATGAGATAGTTACTGAAATTAATGAATGAAAACTAGTCTGACTCCAAAACTTATACCATTGACTACTTTTCCACTTCCAAATCTCAGATACGATCCCTGCACAGAGATGTTTTCTCCTTTAACATGATTGTAGATCCTGTTGGAAGGTTTATCAAAGGGTTAACCAAGTGCCCAGTGTCTCGGGGGTCCCAGGGCTGAGGTGGACTCTGGCGAGAATTCACAGATGGACGGGCTTTACAGAAAATCACCTTTTCTGATTAATTCACAGCAGTTCTTTCCTCCCACCCCTATGAGCGAGATCAATAATGATTTGACTCTGCTCCACTATTCTCACTGATTATAATCATATTTTAAAACCCTGATCATTTTTTAAACTCCATTTAATGTCAATTTGCACTTATCAAGCAGTTTTTTTCTTCTTTAAAAAGGTAGTCCTCTTTAAAAGCTAAATATGAATTTTGAAGGTATTTCCAAGAAGAAATGGATTAAAGGTGTCCATACATTTCAGCCCTGTTTCAGCAGGGAGTGTTGCTGTAACGGAAGGTGAGAGCCAGCACAGGTTTGTGTATTCCTTGTGCCAGAGTTTCTCTTCTCTCGTTACATACAGTATTAGCTTTCTGGAAGGGTGTATAGGTCTATCCATAAGCTCTCCCTCAGTGATCAGTGGGGTCCACTGGGAAGGAACAGCAAAATATATGCAAATAATGGGACACTTTCATGGAGTGGTGACAATCTCTCACGCCTTGTTCTGTGTAAATCACAGCAAGGTGTTTTTACTTCTGTTATTAGTGTAGCTCACCATATAATTTGAGAATTCTTCAGTGGGCAATAGTGGAAAAGCAGCAATAACTGACTGAAAGTGACAAGGAAGAAAACTAACCTCCCCAGGTGCAGCACCCATAGCTGCCTTGACAAAGGGGAGACCTTGTTCCTTCTTTTACAAACGGCAAGGGGCGGACGGTGGGAAGAATGTGCAGAAGGTTTCAACCAGAAGTGTTTGAAAGCAGAAGAAATTGAGAGCAATGTGCATCTCCAGGCTCATAAACATGCACATGGAACATGAGTGCTTAGGCATAAGACTCTTGAAAGAGTATCACTTGCTTTCTTCAGACAAACAAGCAAAAACACGTTTTTCTCTAACTAGAATTATAAAATTCCGTCATTTTTTTAACTTGACTTTTTACACCGTGCTGGGGAGCACAATAATGAATAAAATTTTATTACTGCCTCAAGAGACTAACGGTCGAAGCATAAGGGAAATCTTAGCCTGAAAATGGTGCCTGGAAAATGTCATTCTGGCATGAAGACTAACTGAAATCATTCTTTATAAGGAAAACAACATGTGGACTTTCACCTTATCTAGATCTCTAGCTCATGTGGCAGAGCATGCAAGTTGCCTATTTCTGATCCTTTTCCTCAGTAATAAGAACCTACTTTCCAGCTACAGTACATTGTTGTTCTGCTAAAAACTACATTTCCCAGGTTTCCTTACAGCTAAGTATGACCGGGTAACTCATTTCTGGCTAAAGAGATATGAGAGGTAGTGATACATGCAATATCCACCACATGTCCTTACAGGGAAGTAGGTACTCTCTCCTTCCTCTTTTCTTCTTTCTTTCAGCTGGAATGCCGATCTAATGGCAGGAGCTGGAGCAGCCATCCCTGACCACAAAAAAATAAGGGGAAAACCTATGGTGAAGAGAGCAGAGGAATAGGACAGAAGAAACCTGGCCTCCAGCACACCATGGAGCCTCCATAATAGACCCAGACTGCTCTCACCTGGTGGTTATCTGTGAGAGAAACAAACTTTATGTATCATTTTAAACTCATTGGCATTTTCAGTCTTCATGAGAGTATGAGCTCTAAACTTTAGCCTAGTTCCTAAACTTTGGCTATCCCCGTATATCCTTGGTAAATGTGCTATGTCTGTCAACCACCAAATATTAAGCCTTCATTGTTTTGTTATATCTGCAAATTATCTGGACCAGGCATCAGCAAACTATAGCCTACAGGCCAAATCTCTTTTGTGTTCTATTTATGTAAATAAAGTTTTATTGAAACGTAGCCATGTCCATTTATCTTTAAATAAAGTTTTATTGAAACACAGCCATGTCCATTTTTATTTATTTATTTATTTATTTATTTATTTATTTTGTGAGACAGAGTCTCACTCTGTTGTTCTGCCATCCAGGCTGGAGTGTACTGGCTTGATGTCAGCTCACTGCAACCTCCACCTCCTGAGTTCAAGCGATTCTCCTGCCTCAGCCACCTAAGTAGCTGGGATTACAGGCACCCGCCACCATGCCCAGCTAATTTTTATATTTTTAGTAGAGGTGGGGTTCCATTTGTTTACATTTTTGTCTGTAGCTGTTTTCTCCCCACAATGGTATTGAATAGTTGCAACAGGACCGCATGGCTAGCAGAGACAAAAAAAGTTTAATTAACTGGTCTTTTACAGCAAAAGTTTGCCAACGTATGATTTAGACTAGTAATCACATTCAAGCGTTTAATGAATTCCTTTTTTCACTTAAATAAGATTATTTTAAAAATAAATTTTATATTACTGTCTCAGATGGAAAATTAGCATTACACGCTGGGGGAGACACTGCGAGGTGTCAATCTACTCTCATTCTCCCCTTTCTTTCTCACCAGTAAGACTCCAGTGATGTTTAGTGCCCCTCTGGAATACTCTTTCTCCAAGATTCCCCAAAGCCAGGGTAGTCTTGTGACCCAGTTCTAGACAATGAGCTGTACAGAGGAATTGCTGGAAGCCCTCCAGAGAGCTTTAGAAAGGCATACCCCTTAGGGCTTCAGGTTCTTTCTTCCCCCCCTCTGCCTGAAACACAAGCATGGTGCCTCACCCTGCTGCTGCGATCATGCTACCCAAAAAATTAAATGAAAAGAGTAGGGGTGGGTGGGGCAGGAACAGAGAAAGATCCTACGTCAATGGTAATATCCTGGAGCAGCTATAGTAACCAGACCACCTATACCCAGACGCCTTGTTATATGGAAAAATTAATCACTTGTTTATTAAAAGTTTCTAGCAAATGTGTTCTAAATTGCTACACATGCCTGAAGTAGAAGGCATGGTTGACTGCTTGGGGAAAAAGAGCTTCCATTCTTCGCCACTCCCTGTATTCATGCCCTTTGCAATGTGACTTTCAGGGTCTCCCATCAGGACCATCAGGAGGTGGGGCTGATTTTCCCATGCCTCAGATCTCAGCTGGTCTTGTGACTCTCCTTGGCCAGCAGAATGCAACAGAGGTGACGCCATGCCAGTTCCCAATCTAGGTCTCAAGAGCCTTGCACTGCTAGGTGTTTAGCCAAAAGAAGGGAAATCGTTATACCAAAGAGATAGTTGCACTCCCATGTTTACTGCCACAACAGCCAAGATGTGGAATCAACCTAAGAGCCCATACCTGGATGAATGGATAAAGAAAATGTGGTATGTATACACAATGGAGTATTATTCAGCCATAAAAAGGAATACAATTCTATCATTTGCAGCCACATGGATAGAACTGGCGGTCATTATGTTAAGTGAAATAAGTCAGGCACAGAAAGAAAAACATCACATGTTCTCACCCACATGAGACTAAAGAAGTAGATCTCACAGAGGTAGAGAGTAGAACGGTGGTTAACAGGGGCGGGGAAGGGAAGGAGAGGGGCAGATAAAGAAAAACTGGTGAAGGTGTACAAGAACATAGAAAGAATAAAATCTAGTATTTGATAGTACAGTAATAAAATTCGAATTATATGACAATTTACTGTATATTTCAAAATAGCTAGAAGATTTATAATGTTCCCAACACAAAGAAAAGATAAACATGTGAGGTGATGGAAATCCCAATTTCCCTGACTTGGTCATTACACATTGTATGCAGATATCAAAATATCACATGGACTGCAAAAAATGTACAACTAACATATATCACTTTTTAAAGAGCCCTTTGTGTTCCTGTGCTCACTCGCTTGCCCTCTCTCTCTCCTCCCTCTCTGTCACCATGCCCAGCCTTCATGGCAGGATGGAAGACATAAAGTTCTTTCACCCCCATTGGCTGGTCTTCTACACCCACTGGCTGGTCTAGAATGGCCTCACTCACAAGCATGGAAGTTGGTTGGCAGCATGGAAGTTGGTTGGCAGCATGGAAGTTGGTTGGCAGCATGGAAGTTGGCTGGCTGTCAGCAGCCAGCCAACTTCCATGTCTGTGAGTGAGGCCATCCTAGACCAGCCAATTTCCCATCAACCTGCCAGCATTTCCCCCAGCTGGCTCCACAGATGAATGAGCAAACCCAGCAAGATTAGCTGAGCCCGGCTCAAACCAGCACAATACCTAGCTGACTCAGAGATCCATGAGCAGTAATAAACACATGTTGTCATGAGACACTGAGTTTTAGGGTGGTTTGCTACACAACAATATCTAACTTACATAACAGGTAAACATACATTTGATAGAAAGTAGATACTGCTGTGTTACAAATATACCTATGGTACCTTTGATATATAACATGCATATGTTATATATTTATGATGATTAATATACATATTTTTATTAAAATATTTTCTGAATATTTATTTGCAATTATCACTATAACCTATGTGGTTGAAATGCAAAGCCCAGCATTTCCTAACAAGGGTCTGGAGTCAGACTTCCTAGATTCATAGCTCTTGCTTTTCCTGTAACCTCCAGTAAAGTCACTTAACTTCTCTATGCATGTTTTCTCATCTTTAAAATGACTATCATTATGGCGCTTATTTTTTTTTCAGAAAGAGAAAAAAAAAATGGGCCCATAATAGTGACTGATCCAACAGAAACATAAACCCCACTGAGGTGTTTATGATGGTATTGGCTAAGATTATTCCTACTACCATTCTTATTACATAATATAAGACAACGGAAACCAATTATAATATGGATGAGGAATCAATATAACTGAAGTTTGAGGGTATTCAAAACAATGAAAGTTAAAACGAATGACTGTTTAAAATAATGCATGGGAAGATAGAGTTGCTCCCAAATATCCCTGTATGACTGGATCCTCCAATTAGATACTAGGTCTTTTTCTACTTCAGTTTGTATTAAAATAAAGAAGACATTTCTCCATATCCAGCCAAATGTTATTTTACTGTCCAAATGTTACATCTGAGTCAAGCGAGTGGAGCTGGTCCCATTTCAACCCCTCTAATGAGATCTCAGAGCACCTATGACACTAAGAAGCAGGTATGTCTCAGCGTAAGAGATTTTTCCTCCAAAATTTATCTCAGAAAATAGTTACCTTAAAAATCGAATTCATACAAAGGCTCCCATTTTACAGAGAACTCTCTCAATTACTTCATTTTGAATTACAAAATACTGTTTGGGAAGATACATTAGCCTGAAATGACGCCATTCAGTGCTGGTCTGGGTCACTTACAGACATCATCTGAGAAAATTGGTTTAGAAAAAGGTGACGGAAGGGGAACTTTTAACACGAATTTAGTCATTATTCTTGAGCATTTGGGATACAATTATAAGCGAGCACTGGATGCCATTGTAAACAAATCTCTTAAAGACTGATTTAAAAGTAAAAGAGAACATGCTTATTTGCTGGAAATTGCAAATAGGCACCTACGGGAGAAAGGAAAGTGACTGCCCTAATGTCAGGTGAATGGGTGCTTATGGCTGTGGATAGATCTCTATTATGGCATTGTACTTGGATTCTAAAAGGACTAAATCTCAAAGAGCTGGGATGAAAGTGAAATGCTACGCTCTGAAAACTCTATTAGATGACTCAAACAAGTGGCTCTGGTGATGACAAAGACATTATCAAAGATGCATGCTACAAGTTCAGCTAGAATTGCTTTGCAAAATGTGAGCAGAAAACATAATGTCCCTAAACTAAGACTTTATGTAATGCATGATTTAAAGGGACAGAGGCAACTAGATTAATAAACTACAGTAGAAATTTGCCTTTTTCTTCTACATCTTTATATATTTTGGGTTGGTAAATAAATATATTTAGAAATTTGCCTTTTTCTTCTACATCTTTATATATTATAAAGTTTTCAGTCTTTGTGTTGAGAAAATAGGTGATATCCTTATATAGGGCATGAATGAGAAAGAGCCACATTTCATGATTTACATATAACTTGGGCTCTTGCGAAAGTGCTTTATTAAGAGAGTACTCCCAAGAAAAATGTGGAGGGAATAAGAGAAGCAGGGAAGGGTGAGACAAAGATGGGAATGGGTGGAGGCCTGGCCTGGTGGAGAGGGGTTCTAGACAGGACACCAACAGCATCCACTACCAACATCACTTGTAGCACAAAATATGGAGAAGGCAGCTTGCTGGCCGAGCAACTACTGAGCACCTCTACCCATTAGGAAGCAGATCAGGTTGTGATCGACATCTGTGCTGTGTGTTCAGCAGCCATGCCCCACCTCAGTTCTCCTTTAGGGAACATTCTTCCTCAATGTAAGCCGAGTGACTTATGACCACTCCTTTTCATCTCTTGGAGCGAGCATATTCCACCTACCTGGCCAAGTAGAAGGTTCGGGGCCAGGCATAAGACCCACACTGATGCTGGGATTTTGAACAGAAAGTAGGTAGGATATAAGCCAGGGCCATGGGGCCACCAAGTGCCTAGGGATGAAGGCAACCCAGAGGAACGTCTACTCTGATTTGAAGAGGGATCAACAGAGCCCTGATGACATTGTTTACATCCCTGGATCCAGCTGGAGCTACCCTGGGCTCTTTCATCCCATGAGCAAACAAGTTCCCTTTTGTGCTTAAACCTTTTTGAGCTGGGTTTTAGTCTCTTTCTACCAAGAATGGTAACCCATACCAAAACATTCTCCTAACTCTTACAGACATTGCACGATTTCCCTGATGCCCCAGATAATGAGATGGGTGAACTCCATGGAGGCCTTCTGGCCCCCACCACCTTCCTAACCATAACAAAGGTGGACTAAAGTTTACCTCATGTCATCTAATGACAGACTTAAAATTCAGAGTTTGATTGCCTGCTCCTGTCCCCTGGAAAACCATCTAATGTGTCTGCATATGAGCCACAAATCATGACTCTGATGAAAGAAGCCAGTCTTTTCTATAAAGAGGCATTTCCAACAGACGTTGATTAATCTAGTTTCTCATCCTTCTAAGCAAAATAATAGAGAAATCATCATTTTCTGCCTTATCAAACTACACAGATGACTGCTTGGTGACTCCACAAATTTATTGAGTGGTGAAACTGGAAGCAAAGAAGAAATATCTCCTGCATCCTCAGAAGCACTGAAAGACTTGAGCTGTCAGGACCAAAGCAAGCCTTGCTAAACCAGCCGTGGAAAATCCAAGGCGAGACTGGGAAAGGTAAACACAAAACCTAACAAAATAAAAAAGAACAACTTCTTCTTCAAGGAGACTTCCAGAGTAAACCACGTTAAGTGGGTTTTCTTAGCTTTAATGTAGAGTTACTTAAAATTGACCAAAAAATGTTCCCCATTTCTTAAGTTAAAAAAAAAAATACATGCATTGAACCTATCATGGAATATTACTTAAATGAATCCAGATTAATTGAAATTAAACACAATGGAACACAACAGATATAGACTAATGAAAAGACTAATAAAGAGCTTTTCCCCCACCAGTTAAAAGCATGCAGTATTCTACTCTACAGAATGAAAAAGGAAAAAAATAATCACAAAATTTAAAAATCCTACAAATCCAGGAAGCAATTTTTAAAAATATTGTTTTCATATTAAAACATACAAAACCAATTACTTTTCAACCATTAATGTATGGGCTTTTAAAATCCAATAACATATTTAGTTTGTTTGGACAAAGATGAAGGAGAATGCATGTCTTTGGTTCTCAGTATTCTCTCTGGGCTGCCCTTTTGGAATCACTGTAGCAAGTAATTCCTGTTTTTGTTTTCTCTATTAGATTGAACGACCATTAAACCTTCTCTGTTAAACTGTAAAGCCTCAACATTTTAAGAAACAATCGAAAGTCAGAGAAATGTGCTTGATTTGCCCCTCAAGAAACAATGTCTAATGCCTAGTAGTTGCCCAGCAAACAGCTACTGAATGCATGGATGCTTGAAGGAGTGAAGCTACCAGGGCTGGATGATGTGCAAAGAACAGTCAGATTCGTCAAGGCAATGGGGCAACTGGAGTATATTAGATGATCAGGGCATCAGGGTAAGCCATCAGGAGGGAACAAAAGAAGGCTGGGATGGGACGAGGCAGAAGAGGTGCCCCCCACCCAGTGCTCTCCTGCCCTAGGGTGCAGGAGAGTGTTGGCCTCCTGGAAAACATGAGAAGTCAGCTTGGAACAGGATGCTACCAAACCACGGATGAGAAGCCCATGGGCACCTCAAAGCACCCAGGTGGCGAGGTACCTGAGCTGGTGAGAAGCCGGGCCTGCAGAGCACACACTTGTTGGGAGGGGAAGCAGGTCTCCATGAACAAGAGGAAGTCCCCCCACCCGCCACGCACCGTCACATTTCCAAGGTGGCTTCTGAAGGCCTCCTGGTGCGAGGGTACTCAAAGTGGGTGCCCTCCTATATTCTCCCAGGGGGAACGGAAAAGAAGGACATGTTTCCCCGTAATCCATCCACCCCCAAAAGAGCACTGGCCACACTGGTTTCAGTGTTTGGCTCAAGTGGCCTGGATGTGGGGGTGGTGGATGACAGGCAGAGATGACTCCTTCCTTCCTCCCTCCTGCCCCATGGCCTCCTAGCAGCCTTTGAAGTAAAGGTCTCAAACTAGCTGACTGTATTCGGGCCCAGATGGGGTGTGTGTGCAAGTGCACGTGCATGCGTGTGTGTATGTGTGTTTAAATTAGCACCCTGTAAAAATTGAGCGATTTTACTTAATGTAAAATCTGGGTTCTGCCTTCCCCGTAGAGCTAGATGAATACCAGCCAGCTGGCCTTCTCACCACCCAACAGCCAAGGCTATATGATTCAAAGCACTCTTTCAAATTCTAGATATATTTTGTGTAGTGTTACTATCACCTTCATTTTACAGATGGGGAAACCGAGGCAGAGAAGAGCTGAGACACGTCCCTAGGATGACATGACTACAGGTGGTGAAACTCGGCCGAGAGCCTGAGTGCTTTCCTCCGAGGCCCGTTCCCACAGCCGCTGGAGCACCGCTGCCTCTGCTGGGAGGCTGCTGCCGGCTCGCTCCTCCTGCATCTCTCTGTTAAAACGTTTGCTTGTTAATATTTTTCCATGTGCTTTTAAAAAACATGGCTAGTTCTGAAAGAGAACCAGTGTGTCTGCAAGCTGGAGAGGAAGGAACCATCGCACACACTTGGCAAGCGAAGGGTCCGGGAGTCCTGGTCACCGTGCAGCGATTGGGAGCCTGCATTTTGCGGCAGAATCCTGCATTCTGCTTTACATCCCTGCGGACAGAGAGCACCCAATAGAGCCCTCGGCACCCCGTTTTGTCCTTTTTCTTCTTTCACTCCCATCTCTCACCCTGGTCCCGGGAAACTGAAATAATGTCCCCCCTCCAACCTCCTCCAAGGCCCCCTTCCTGCCTCCTCCTGTTCTCAGCTGGGGCTCCGGCCTCCCCTCTTCGTGAACATTCTTACTCCTGCATTTCTGGGTGGCGTTGATGTGAGGGCAGTGAAACATCATCCACAGGCTGGGGTCGTCTGGTGCGGGGGCCGTGACGGCAGTCGCTTGTTCAGCGGGGGGTCCCAGCCGATTTCCAGAAGCCAAGGAACTAGGATCAAAACCCTGCTCTCCCTTCCTTCGGCTTCAGCCTGCTCCCTTGGTTCTACCACGGAAACCCCTACGAACATAAAATAAATTTGTACCGCTAGGTCCCTGGTGTTCAGAGCAGGTGCCCCTGATTGCACGGGTCTGGGGTCCGCCCGCCTCCCTCCCAGACCGACCCCAGGCAGTGCTGCGCCGCGGAGCGAGGAGGGAGCCGGGCGTCGGCGGTGCCCGCGATGGGCGCTAGGGGGCCCCCACGGAGCTTGGAAGGCGGCTTTGCTGCAAACCCCAGCCCTCTGCGCTTTTTTCCGGGTAATAAATTCACAAGGCTTGTTTTTTAACCCCCACCAGAGGTTAAAACAGTTTCATAAAAAGTTTTGGTAAATTCATGGGTAACTTTTGAGGTTATGTGAGGTTGTTGTCAAAAAAAAAAAAAAAAAAAAGAGAGAAAAACAGAGCCTTTTTTCTCTGCTCCTGCAAGATTGAGGCTCGGCGCCGGCGGGGGCGGAGGGGGCCCGGGCTTTGTGTTCTTCCAGAAGCATCCACGTGGCTAGGCGGCTCTCCAGGCCCCCGGGCGCCCACCCACCGGGGTAGGGGGGTCTCAGGAGTGCCCAGCCAGGGGTCCGCACCCACCCCGCCGCCCGCCCGGGCGCCCTGCAGCCTTCTGGAGGCTTCGCTGAGCTCGACCCCCAGCCCAGCCCAGCCCGTGGGGCGGGTGAGGTTCGGGGCTCTGCGTTGATCGCTTCCTGCCATACCCGTGGGAATGAAGCAAAGTTACAGCCCCTGAGTAGGGGTTAAAAAGAACTTTATCAGATTGATAAGCCGGGAGACAGGAGGAGGCAGAAAGAAAACAGCGCAGTTAAGGGAGGGGGCGTCGCACATTAACTATGATTCAGACTCCAATGCACTGAGTTCATTTTTCAATCTGCCTTTAGCTAGGGGAAAAAAAAATAAGGAAATTATGGAAAATTGAGAAATAAACATCTCTGAGAGTGCTTTGCGCCCGGGGGTGCTTAATGAACACTTAATAATTTCAAACGCTAGTACTTAGAAAAATGGCTTTTGTCCGTTCCCGGCACGCCAGGTGCCTCCTAGCAAAACCGGAAAGCTGAAAATGACTGAAAATGATCGCTAATGTCTATGTGGAGGGTGGTACAAAAATCACTTTTTCATGTCCTTTGGAAGTTAAGGAAATAAGCAAGCCAAAATTTTAAGAGTTTTAGCAAGGGAAAAACCTTGGAACTGAGCTTGCATTTCTTTTCCTCAACGTATGAACTTGGGCAAGACTCCTAATTAGGACAGGGCTGGCCACACATCACCTCCTGACCCCATGGGGCCATACTGAAAATTAGATGAGGAAAAACATTTGGAGGAAACTCTCAAAATGCTACTGCAGGAAGCAATGGTTGTTTTTGGAGCAGATTCCCCATGCTCCCTGCCAGCAGCCAGCAGTAGGGTGAGGGCCAGTGTGAACCATTTACCTAGAGGACGATGGGGTCCCTACCAGAGCACAGTATTGCCAGGGAGGCCTCTGGGACGAGTTGGAGCTTGGAGGATTATTCCAGTTTCGTCATTTTCTCAACCTTGAGGGCAAGTCTCACCCCGGCAGGAAGAGCACCATAGGCATGCGTGTAGCACAAACTCAAGGGCCCAGAACGTACTCCCGAATCCCCACGAGCTCCCTGCTGGGGGAATTATGGACCTGCACCGTTCACTGACTCCCTCCTTTGGCTTGAAGACGTCTTGTCCAGACCTGGGGTGAAAATTCAGTGCATGCTCACCCCTGCCACCTCCCAGCCATGATAACCACACACTGTAAAGTCCTTTGTAGTTCACACAGCACTTTCACAGTCACTGTCTCATGTAACTTGAGCCTCTCCTCAATCTCAAGGGCAAATGAGTCAGGTATTCCTAGACAGGCTTCATGGGGTTCTTGGGCACCAGATTAAATGAATTATGGACTCAGAAACTCCAGCCCCGTTCTACAGATGAGGACCTGAGACAATGAGAAGGAACAAATCTTGCCCAAAGAACTAGTAAAAGTCAAGACTCAAACCAATTCCTGTAAATCCAGAAAGCAAAATTATTTATCCTGTACCAGCCTTGGCCTCAAAGGAGGCTGACAGAGAGAAAGGGAAACATTAGGCTTTCCAAGGTTAATGGAGTAAGATGGTTGAGGAGACTTTGGAGTGTCTGGCATCAGGAGGAGCACATTCTTCTTTAGAAATAACAATAAAAACAGAATTGTGTTCTCAAACTCTAGCTAGATGTTGAGACCTAACCTCTTTCTCTCTGATTAAAAGGGAGGTTAGGAAGGGGTTTAGGCAAGTGTTAAAAATGGAATCAAAACAAGACTTTCTCCATGGCATGATCAAGAGGCTTGAGATGGAACTGAGAAGAGAATCGCCTTCCCATTATGAGTCAGTGTCACTGAAGGTTTCTCTCTGTAGCCCCTAAAGTTACTTCTCCCCTAGGTTCCACTCACACCTTAGTTAGAATTAATCCTACAGGCTCGTCTGCCTCCAAAAACAAAAGGGCCTGGCCCCTTGTGAAGACCAGGCAGCAGGTGGGTGTCGGGGAAACAGACCCCGCAAGGTGCGCCTGGTGCCTCCGTGACTTTGTTGAGGGTGAGTCTTGCCCTTTGTGTCCCATTTGAAGCCTGTTGAATTGCATCCCTGAGATCCTCATTTTTCTTCCTGCCTCATCCGCTGATTCTATTTGGCTACTGGTTCCAGCACGTTGCATAGGAAAATTCCAGAACAAAACTCAGGATTCATTTGTGGCCCTCTGCTGAGAAGGGGGTCTTCCAACTCAAATATGAGAACGGTTTTCAGAAAGTCTTTCAAAAGCAGAACCGTCCCCATTTCAGGTATGGGATTAAAGGTATGAGAGTTTCTCTCCCTCCCTCTCTTTTCTCTCTCTCTCAACTTTTAACATAAACACATATTTATCTTTAAAATGCCCATATTTCAACCTTCTCCTTCAATGACTATATCGTCCTACCCACCCACCTCCCCACTGAACCCATCATTAGTGCACTACCTATTGTTGCCTTCCCACCTTCTGTTGGCACAGACATCAGAATTCTAATCATGGCACTCCGTTTCTACAGGAATCTATTAGTGATTGCTAAGGGAAACACTTAGCATTTTAGATAAATAAGTACATAGTAGTTCAGTGCTCTATTCCCAGCAGTTTAGAGTATATGGCAAAAATTCTTTATGATCGAGGGATGAAAGAAGGCATGATAAAGAGTGACAGCCTTCGGTTCTCCCACATGCCCTGCTGACACTCCTTTCTGCAGTGGGGGGCCGAATGGAGAGGCCTTTGGGGTGAGCGTCGGAAGCGTGCCCCACCCCCTGCTATGCTCCTGTTTATGCTAGCACACTCTCCCCTCTCCGCTCCAGCAGGCCTTGTCAGGATCCCTCATTTGGAAGCTTAATCATATCAGCGAGCTCACCGCACTGCATTTGTAATGACTTGTTTACCAGTCTATGCCGGCTCCCCTTGCCACACTGGGCTCTCCCTAAGGACAAGGGCCATGTCATGTTCTTGTTTGCCTCTCTTCCTGCTCCCACACATTGCCTGGCACGGAACAGGCCCCAGTGATTGCTTGGGACCCTCAGGCCACGTGACTCTCATCTGTCTCACAAAGGTGTCTTGGTCCACCAACCGGTTCCTAAGCTCCTTGAGGTGAGGGCTCAAGCCATCTTCTGTTCCTCTCCTCTCATGGGGCTTCAAAAGACACTCAGTGGCTCACAAATGCATACCTAATTGCATTAAGCCATGAGTAAGATGGTTTCCCCATGTCTGCATGGAGGAAGAGGGGACATCTGCTGTGATTACTTGCCTGACCCCCTCTTCTTTAGGGGGAACCATCTCTCATTTACTCTTTTTATTGTGTATTTTTTATTTTGAGACACAGTCCCACTCTGTCACCCAGGCTGGAGTGCAATAGCGCGATCTCGGCTCACTGCAACCTCCGCCCCTGGGTTCAAGCAATTTTCCTACCTCAGCCTCCCAAGTAGCTGGGACTACAGATGCATGCCACCACATCCGGCTAATTTTTATATTTTTAGTAGCGAGGGGGTTTCACCATGTTGCCCAGGCTGGTCTCGAACTCATGACCTCAGGTGATCTGCCCTCCTCGGCCTCCTCTTAGTGGCTGTAGCAGAGATGGCCCCAACCCAACCCTCAGTACAAGGACAGGTGCAGGACCCATACCTGGCTGCTCAACATCCCCAGTGACGGGGTCAAGGACAGCCACATGACCAAACCAGGCCAGTTAGATTGAGTTTGGGGACTCAGTTATATAAAAAAAAAAAAAAAAAAAAAAAAAAAACGGTCACGCTAACGCAAGCACGGAAAAGCTGGGCAGGACCAGAGCTGCCCAGAGATGGAGAGAGACGAACACACCCACCTACAGAGCCTCTGAACCCAGCTGAGCTTGAAGCAATTCTCTCTGTTCCGTGAGATAATGAATTGGGTTCTGTTTGTTTGTCTAGGCCAATTTGAATCAAGCCTCTTTTCCTTACACCCCGAAGAGTCCCTCCTAATACAGGCATGCAGAGTTTAAAGTTCTGCCTGCAGCAGCAACATTTCAAAATAAGATAACCAGGGAATCTGTTTGGGAATAATAAAAGCTTGAAAAAAGAAACACTGCTCTCATATTGGGAGCCCCAGCTTTGTGAACCTTCTCATTTTATCCCGGGAGTCTGGACTGTGGCCCCAAATCCCACCCTAACCCAGGAAGGGCTGAGAAATTCATCTCTCTGGCTTCTGTTTATAATGAGGAATGACGACTCTGCTCAGCCTCTGCCTAAAGCCTCGCATATTACTATTTGCTCTCTCAGGCTCCTGGGAGGCCAGGGCTTCTCTGAGCTTTCTGGGAGGTAGCTGAGTAACACTGGGGCTTGGCAGCCTGCAGATCAACTCATCTCTTTTGCAAATTGCTAACTGGGTCTAATGAATTGACGGGGCACAGAGGAAGGCCTTGGTGTCCTTTGCAGTGAGAGTCCCCCCACAGCAGGCTGATCCATCGTGCCTCTGCTGAGGAACAAATCTATTAATATTTGGTGAGAACATCAAATTGTGCCCAGTGGACATAACGTCTGGTCAAGAGAAACTTACTTCTCTGTGATTTAAAAAAAAAACAAAACAAAAAAACAAGTCTTATTGTCCCTCCATGTTCTTTTTTCTACTAGAGAATGCCAGCCTTCCATGGACGGAATGGATAACAGACCCCTAGTGAGAAGCAAGGAGGGCTGGAAAGGCCCTGCTGTCCACAGGCATAGAAGGTAGCATCTTTCACTCATCCAAGGGGAAAAGAAGAAAAAGTTTTATAAGCTGGAGGAAAAGAGAGGTATTTAATATGCTACTGGTAGGAGTATAAACTGGGAAGCAATTTGAAAATGGCTATTAAAAATGTGCAACACAACACTCAAAGACCCAGCAATTTCTCTTCTTGGTTATTCCCTAGAGCAAACCCTGCCTGGGCTAAGGAGATATAAACAGTGTGTCCAAGGAGCATCATGGAAGCGTGAAACACTGGTGATGACCAAACTCTTCCTTAATAGGAGAATGGCTTCATAAATAAGAGTATTCCCACCCAGAGGGACTCTGTCTCTGCTCAGGAAGTTGAGACAGATCTACATGTTTTCACAGTGTGGAACCACAAAACATTTTTGAGTAAAAAGAGCAAGTTGTGCAATGAGATGTGCAGTGTGCTGCTGCTGTGTTACACACACACACACACACACACACACACACACACACGGAGAGAGAGATGAAGATCTGTCAGATGCACTCCAGACTCCAAACTGTCATTTTACCTGAGGATAGTACTGGGATGGGGTAGTGGTGAAACTGAACATCAGCCTTATCTATTGCATTTTAATGTGTTAAGATAAGTATTATTCATGATTACACATGTAATTAAAAACTAATAATTTAACTTTTTTGCCCCTCTAGGTGGAGCATCACTTTTGCCAAGTTTTTTTTTTTTTTTTTTTTAAGAACAAAGGTGCCCGGCCTATCAGTGGTCTCCTAATCAGTACCTCATACCCACTCTATTTACCCCAATTCTTGCTCCATTCTGTCTAGAGTGATCTTTAGAAAACCTAAATGGGATTATCTGCACCTTGCCCTTCACCCTTCAGTGGCTCCCTGTTGTTCTCAGGAAAAAAAATTCAGGCCCCGACTGAGGCCTGAGAAGTCCTGCAGGTGATGCCTTGTCCTGTGAGCCTCCACTGCGCCTGCGCCCGTCCCCCACGCACCCTGGCACACTGTCCATCTATCGTGCGTGCCATCCTGTGAGCCTCCACTGTGCCTGCGCCTGTCCCCCATGCACCCTGGCACACTAGCCATCTCTCTATCACGCATTCCATCCTGTGAGCCTCCACTGTACCTGCGCCCATCCCCCCACGCACCCTGGCACACTGGCCATCTCTCTATCATGTGTGTACCACCTCCTCCTGCCACAGGCAGCATGCCCACCATGGGCTCCCAATCAGTGTCCCAGAATCTTAGAAATGCAGGGTTTCCGGGAGCCAGAGGTTGCAGTGAGCCAAGATCACGCCACTGCACTCCAGCCTGGGCGACAGAGTGAAACTCCATCTCACTCAATCAATCAGTAAGAAATGCAGGAGTGTGATGTTCCCCTTCCTGTGTCCATGAGTTCTCATCGTTCAATTCCCACCTATGAGTGAGAACATGCGGTGTTTGGTTTTTTTGTCCTTGCGATAGTTTACTGAGAATGATGTTTTCCAGTTTCATCCATGTCCCTACAAAGGACATGAACTCATCATTTTTTATGTCTGCATAGTATTCCATGGTGTATATGTGCCACATTTTCTTAATCCAGTCTATCGTTGTTGGACATTTGGGTTGGTTCCAACTCTTTGCTATTGTGAATAGTGCCACAATAAACATACGTGTGCATGTGTCTTTATAGCAGCATGATTTATAGTCCTTTGGCAGCAAAACTCCATGGCACACATTTACCTATGTAACAAATCTGCACATCCTGCACAGGTACCCCAGAAATTAAAATAAAAGTTTTTAAAACACACACACACACAAAGAAAAGAAATGCAGGGATTCAGGCTGCCTCCGAAACTCTTGGTGAGTGCCTCTCGCCCTAGCCCAATGAAGCAGAGAAGGGAAGGCTCTTCCAGGAGGGTCTTTGCAGAATGTTGCCCATGGCCTCTGCAGTCAATTCTGCTGAATTGGTTCAGTGGTTTAAATCCATACAGGTCAAGGCCTTACAAAAATTGAGGAAATTCTAGATGAGATAATGCAAGCCAATGAGGATCCTACTGACAGAAAAAAAGGGGGTATGGCCCTCCAAGAGAGGGGCCCAGGGAAGGGTGAGGGGGTTGGTGGTTATTTTAGGTGATTGATAAGCAAAAAGTTAAATAAAACTGAACTGCACAATGATGAAGCTGTTCTCTCTTCTATTCTCTTTTAATCTTCTGATTAAGGAAAGAAGAAAGTCTCGACGAGGTGCTAATGCATCTTGAATGCCTCCCTAACACTTCCAAATCTCTTTAGCAAAAGGGGTATTCCTAGGGCTCATGGACTTCAGCTCACAACAGATTCTGGCTAGAACTTATTTACCAAAGACATTGTAGTGTTAATATTTTTGCAATGTTCCCTTAATGGCACACAATATTAACTTTTCATTTTCAGTATCGATAAACAGCTTCTCTTTGAAATAATTGGACTTAAGTTTTTTTGGAAGTGCACCTAGGGGAAAAAATAAGTGAAGAATCACATAGGTGACATGTAGATGCAACAAAAGTTCTGAAGGTGGCACCTAGATGATTTCAATTTAGGAATCAGTGCTGATCCCCAGATCAATCATCTGGGTGCCTCTGGGCAAGTCACTGGACAACTCTCTAAGCCTCAGTTTCTCCATCTGCCAAAAGAGGATAAAAGTCACTCATCACAAGTGTGTCCAAGGGAATAAATGTGTATGAGCTTCCTAAATTGAAAGTGCCTCCTGAGTTGAGTTATTGAGAGTTTTCTAAAATCTCCATTGGAAATATAGCCCTGAACCTTGCTGTGTTTACTGTTATAAACCATGCCAGCTGCAGGAAATTGCAAAACCATAAACTCAATGTAGTTCTTATCGTTCAATAAAACATCTCCCTCAATCAATATGACTTCAGATGTGTCATCTGGGCACAGGGCCACGCTCAGCTCCTCTTCACTGTTCCAATTTTAGTCTGTGTACCAGGAGAAGCAGCACAACTTCCAATGTGCCCAGCAAAAGCCCAAATAATTAACCTCAACCACATCAATGTTCTCCATTCAGTTCCGCAAAATGTGTTTCTAAGGAAATATATAAGAGCACTCTTTATACCACGGAATGTTTTAATGTACCCAAGCATTCGAGTAAATAGAACAGGTCTCAGTTAATGGAACTTTTAGCACAGAGGTTTTCAATAATAATAATTTTTTACAAAGCTGATATGTCATCGGCTAGAAAGAGATGTGCACATAAATATAAAAACGGGAAAATCTATTTATGAGATTATTTTTTGCAGCACAAGGGTCAATGACTGTCATATTAGGAGAATGACAATAAGGCTGTATGTTGATGGGCATTAGGATCACAGAGAACAGGATGTCCCAGTTGAAATACAAACAAAATCAATGATGTTGACTTCATCCCCCTACCTCCCCACATTCTGAACAATAATCATTTCAGATCAGTGACCTCATCAGAAATTGTGTAACCACAACAACAGAGAATCTTCGGCAGCTTTTGCTTAGGTGGTGTCACCCTTCGTATGGATGTGTAATTTTCAATTGCTTTCTCTAATGGAAAACTGACACAAGGGCATGTGAGCACATGTGTAGACACACACACACATACATGCGAAGCTTGTCTTCCTAAGTGAGACTCTAACTGGGAAAATAGTGGGAAGAGCATTTTCAAGACGTGATTTGCTGTGAATTTCTCCTTGGGCTAGAAGGGATCGTCTTTGACTGAGTGGCACCAGCTAACTCAAGATGACATGGAGTAGCCGTCCAGTGGAAAACTGCCCCCCAGCTCCTATGCTAGAGTAAGAAAGGCGTTCCAAGTGAGAAATGAAACGGCAGCACAGTTCCATCACACATGCATTTGACCTACACCCTAACTGTTGAAGCTCACCCTTCCCTGACCCAAGAAGACACAACTCCACTATCTTGCTTAATCCTCACCACAACAACTCAATCCATTAAGATGTCACAGCAGTTTTAGACGCTTAATGCTAAAACCAAATGGCACACACCACGCAGTGAAGCAAGGACACATAGGAATTTCTCTCACCTCTCTTCAGTGGGAGGATTTGCTGTTTATCTTCAAAGCTGCCTGCATGGAAGGATGGCCTTTTTTCTTTCCTTCTTTCATCTCAGCAGTCCTCAAACATATTGTGCATGAGAATTTCTGTTCAGAGTTGTATACACAAATCGTACCCTTATGATAGATTTGCAGGATTCTCAAAGATAATTTTGACAATAGGGATTGTGCCTTGGGGGCCAGCTTTGGAAACAAACCTCACCACCCTTTACAACATGGCCCCACTGTAGTGTGGGAGAGGACGTCAGGTTAAAAGGCATGGAAAGGACATTCACAGTTCGGTTACTACTTTTTACCTCCCCAGAGCTTCCATCCATAAAACGGAGGTGACATAAGATGACCCCTAAGGTTGAAAATGATTCCATAGAGTTGAATTTTGTGGTTACTCCACTGCCATCCCACTGGTAACCCACTGGATTTTTCCATTATTGACACAACGCACAATCAGAAACCAAGACTCCAAGTGGCATGCTCGCTCTTGTTCATGCTCAAAGAAGATTTGGGGGCTGGTCTTTGCTCGTGCTTTCACCTGAAACTAAGCTTCAGGAACCTCAAGGTAAAGAAACTTATGTTTGTTAAATTGTTCATTCAACAAACATTTATTGAGGACCTGCTACAATGCTAGGCCCCTGGATGCAAACATGGAGGAGATGACCTAGCAGCTTGGTAAACATCGTCTTCTTTAGTTGAGATCATTGCTACAGGGGAAAGGCCACCTAAAATGACTTCATTCACAATTCACTCGCAATACCACAGTTTCACAGTGAATAGTATTAAGGACTTTGAGAATTTATCTGGAAAAACGACAAAACCAAAAGTTGTGAAAATAAGCTAATATGCCCACAACGATAAAATAAAAATAAACCTCCATTTTGGAGGTTATAATGGCAAACTATGAGCTAATTGTTAAACATCAACAAAACTTAGTCAAGTATTGATGAGGACATACATTTTTACATAAAATTGTAGGGTAGATCAATGGACTATTTACCTTGCATTTACTTTAATTGCTAGGTCATCAAGAAGGACTCCCACCCCCCAAAATGATATTATAGAGCTTTATCAATTTTTCCAAAGACTTCTCTTAAGCCTCTGATATTCAAGTCACTCTCCTAGAGTTATCATCTTTGTCACTTTTCTCTTGTTCATTTGTCACCTAGTCTGATTCTGCCAATGGGTGTGAATCAGCAGGCTGCCAATGGTCTTTTCTATCAATTTCACAAAATGCAACATCTTGAGCACAATTTGCAATTTCACTTAGCAATCAATTTACATGATATTGCGAAAATTAATCTGAAGGGCATGGATGGTTGTGATGGTAGGCAGGGGGAGAGAGAATTGAATGGGGTCTAAATTTACCAGCAGTCAGTCTATTAGGGAAAGTTCTCATGTTCCCACCTAACCAGCCAACCTTATGACTGCAGTGTTCCATAAAGAACATCTGGATTATAAGGTAGATGCCTGTTTTCCCTGGCACATCAATGACTTGATATCTAAGAACTTTCTTACCAATCCCTTCAATGAGACAACCCTAGTCTATGAGATTAAATGCACCTCTCAGCCCTGATCCTAAAGCGAATGCGATGAGGAAGAATGTTCTTTAAAATAGCAAAGCTTCTGTCCATTCTTAGTCACACTCAGCCTGGGGTGCCTGGGAAATATACCTTAGTTGATATTTAAAAAGAAATTTCAAGTTTCCTGCATCCACTAGCTAGAAACTTGGATGGAATGGACTACTGGATTTAGGATTAGGGAAAAAAGACTCAGTTGTCCGGGGAGTCTCACAGACTCCAATCAATGTACAATCTTACACAGTAGGTCTTTATCCTTCATAACTCCTCTGGCCTCCTGCTTACAGATGACTTCACTGCCAAGCCATCTGTTAATTCAAATGATTAGAACCATGCTTTTGGAATAGTTTAGGAGAGAGGGAAATTAAACTTCTTTCTTAAAAATATTTTTTAAAAAATCTCTCTCCATCATCCTCCTAAGTTATTGACAGGAAATGTCTCCAAAAAATAAGGAAGACAAAATTATCAGTTATCACATTTTATTTCAGTCCCTGGACGCAAGTATTCATGACTTCTTATTTCTGAATGTTTTACTGATTCTAGCTGGCCTATAAGGATTAGGATCTAAAGTTTTTCTCTGCCTTGAAATTGAGAAATCCCACCGATTCCCACCTACACAAAGGTCATTCTCAATTTCTTTGTTGGATTCTACCAAGTTTCCCCAAGTGACAGCCCCTTGGGTCACCCAAAACAGATTACCCCATCATTGTCCCGCCATGGAAAACAGGTCATCTCTCCTCAGAAAGAAAAAAACACAGGCACACTCACAAGCACACACACACACACACACACACACACACACACACACACGCAAGGTCAGCTCCCTCACCGAGGACCCAGCTCTGATCTCTCCATCCAGGACGTGCCAGGTCAAAGGAGACTCGAGAAAGTTGTTTGTAAGCGGTGGACCGCCAGGCTCAGCTCTGGGTTCCTTTGAAGTGACAGTGCTTTGTCTTCAAACACCCAGTGCCCTCAGAGTGCCTGTCACTCTACAGTGAAATATTGGTATTGGCAAGTGCTGGTAATAAAACCCCTGTGCCCCTTTGATTTCCAGTGGTATTTATTTTAAAGCATTCTTCCACCCTCCAACTTCATGGTGTCCATCATGATCTGTCAACCCCAGCTTGCTGGTTTGCCCTACTAGCCTTCCCGGTTCCCTCTCTGACACTTCAATAAGGAGGAAGCAGTGATTGATATTCTCTGGGCTAGGGCTTCTACCACGTCCTGCAGCTCACAGCTGCCCTGCAGTGGACATCCTCCATGTCCCTTCTAATTGCTGGAGAGGAGGGCCTTTTAAAATGGGAGCCAGGGACCTAGGCCCCTGTTTCAACTTGATGCTCAAATAACAAACATGAAAGCACAGACATTTGTCACCATTCCAGGCTGTTGCTGGGGCCTTATTACCTATGTAAGGGGATGGGGTGGTGGAGCTGTGTTCCCAGCAGGAATCTGAGCTATGGAAAGCCATTTGTTTCTTAGATCTATATTCAGGTTTTGTTTCTGAATTTTTTTTCTCCTTGGATTTGGTTTTATTCACCATTCATTGGTGCCCCTAGTTTGCTCTTGGGATTTAGGTGTGAAGAAAGAAATGAAATGCTGATGTTGAAACAGGATGTTTATGGAAGTGGGAATTCCCCCACATGGAGGGAGCTCAGGATCTCTGGGGCTCCACCATTAGTCCATGGGGTGAGTGTGCAGGACCCTTCCCTGAGGTTGAAGGGAAGAAGGGGTGAAAGGGCTTTTCATTCTGGGCTCTCTGCTCACACTGAGGCCCCCAGGGTCACCATGAGCATGCAGGATAAGCTGCAGATGAGGCAGGGGTGCCAACTTCCATGGAACACGTTGGGAACTGTGTCCCCTGTGGAGTAGGAGAGAGGAGCAGGTGTCCCTGCTGCAGCTGACACAGCCTTATGCTCAGGGCCAGCGTGTGAGCTGGACAAGTCAGGCCACAGCCGGATTTCAGCTCCAACAAACACGATCACATACGTGGCGGCCCCGCGGAGCCCCATCCCGCCGGCCCCTGGGCTTTCTTCCTGAAGGGAAGCCAGTGGGCCCCATAGCTATCAGCATCAAGGCTTACCCGTGGTCACTTGGACAACTGTTCCCCCAAGTGTGGAGCATGTCCTGCTGGCAGCGGCTGGGGCAATTCTGTTTTAATTGTATTAGGTTTATAATAGAACTTTCCTACAAAAATGGTTTACAAACAATGAGAGCCCAGATGATGTGCATTCTTGTGCACTGAGTGTCCATGTGTGTCCCTGCCTTTTTTGTTTACAAACACATTTTAAGGTCACTTCTGTTGGTTCACAGATAGGATAAAACCTGTAAGGATGGTTGAATAGTGGCCCTGAGGTCCTAGTCCATGGAACCTGTGGATGGGTATGACCTGATTTAGAAAAAGGGTCTCAGAAGCAGTAATCAAATTAAGGATCTTCAAATGAGATAAGCCCACGTTTAGTGAGGCTCCTAAATCCAATGACAAGTGTCCTTATAAGAGAAAGACAGAAGAAGATATGACCCACAGTGACACAGGGAGAAGTCCACATGAAGATGTAGGCAGAGGCCACAAGATGTAGGTGAGGCCACAAATCAAGGAAATAGCTGGAGGCCCCAGAAGCCAAAAGAGGCCAGGAGGGATCATCCCCTACAAAGTCCAGAGGGAGCATCAGCCTCTTGGCCTCCAAAACTGGGAGAGAATCCAGTTTTACTGTTCAAAGCCACCACGTTTGTGGCAATTTCTTACAACAACCCTAGGAAACTGATATAGGTGACACCCAAGTGGAGACACTGTCATCAATGGCTGTCCCACATCTTCTGGGGGCCCAGCATGTGCCTAGCCCACCTACACGCTATCTGACCTCCCCATGTTCCCTCTTCTTGACCCTGAGCCTTTATCCACTCAAACCCCAGTCCAGAAAGCCTCTGTCTGTTCTCCCTACATCCAGATTTCCAAAAGAACCCCCATCTTTCCAGAAAGAGCCTCCTTTTTGTGTTCCTCTCCCAACACTAATGAGATGACCTCGTTCTCTGCTGAACAACAAGAAAACACTCATTACCCACATGCACACTCATGGGCACTCAGCATGTGCTAACTGTCATGCACGTGTGTTTATAAGGCTGAGCATATGATGATACTTGGTCATCTGTGCTGGAGTCTGCAAGGCATTGCTGCACCTTGAATCTCACACTGACAGACCATCGACATCCTAGACAGACACGAGATGTCCCAGGGGAAGCAAACAGATCTGCCAATGTTGTTCCCGGTGGCATCTGAGCTAAGGGGTGGACAGTGGGTCAGTCTGTCTGTCTTTGTCCTGTATCACATTTATTGAGGGCAGGGGTCACCTTAGTTCCCCTCCCTGCCACAGTGCCGAGTCCAATGCCTGGGGAGCTAAGCAGGGAGGCTGACGGGGAGTTCCAGGAGCAGCTCCATTTGGCTGTCCTTAAGGTGCTGGGAAGAGAGCTGGTGGTAAGCTCCTCCACAGGGGCAACTGGCAGAGCTCTGGCTGATTCTGTTGGGTTCCACCAATGACCATCAGAACCTCCTAGGTAGCGGGGGCTACCAGCTCTCTGCCAGTGTCTCAGCAGGGGTTCCATCCAAGCTCTACCCCATAAAGGAAAATTCGAGAACTGGAGCTGATGGGGGCAAAAGTAAGGGAAGAGTCCATGGGAACAGGGAACGAGGAGTCAGCCAGTAAGTACCATGACCCCCGAGGCTCACTTCGTACTTGGAGTTCCCATGCCTCTGGAAGTCACCGCCACACACACAATTCTGTGCACAATTCCCAGGTGCCCTGAGTTGGCACTTCAGAGGGTGCTGGGCTGGACCTGGATTCCCAGCTGTGGGTTATGCATTGGAAAACTCTTAAGGAGAGAGGAGGGGCATCCACAGGGCACCTGGAGAGCACAGAGGTGACATCGATGGCACCTGTGGCTGTCACAGGAAGGCCCAATGAGAAAGCAGAGAGTTGCATGGTCCCCTGGCCTTTGTATGGGGGAGAACACCCTCTTGTCCTGGTGGTACAGACCAGCATTTAGCCCTGAGATGCCCTCCATGGGGCATGGCAGCATCAAGCACAGCCCAATGGGCAATTTCACTGGATACAGAGGAGGGAGATGGAGGTGAGGTTGAGAGCCACAGAAGAGGAAGAGACCTCAGAGCCAGTTCCCTGATGGAATTTCCACCTACCCACCCCCCTGCATCCCAGCCTTTCCCACATGGGGCTTGACCCTTGACCTTCCTTAACAAAAACAACCTTTCTTCTTCAACAACTGGCCCCAACTGTAAGATGAATTCTTGCCTGGATTTAAATTCTCTCGGGGAAACAAGACTAGTCCATGTCCTTGCCTACCCTGGAAGGCTTTGGGGGTTGGGGAGCAGAGGTGTGGGGAGAGCACTCAAGTGCCATCTGCCTGTAGGGGGCGCTGGAGCTACACAAAGGTGGAGGCGGAGTTGCCCCAGCAAAGGATCCCCCAGGGCCAAAGACCTCAGGCATGAGGCAGAGCCCAGGGTTAGCCCTTGAGCCAAACAGACAACAATGAACCACAGAAGGATGGTAATTCAGGCACTGCTGGCCAGATGGGACCCTGCAGCCTTTCCCACAGGGTATTCATTTTCCCCCGATCAACAATCAAGCAAGGCTAAGGCTGAGCTCCTTAATGCTGGGGAAAGGGGAGAAAGGGAGAGGAAATTGAGGTCCAGAGAAGTTGAACCATTTGCCGATTGCAGCTTAAAATAGCCATTTTTCCAGGAAGCAGCCCCACTTAGTTCGCCCTTTATTTCCAAGCATGGTGAAGAGTGTGCCTCTTACCGCTTCACATGTAAGCAATGTACCCGGCAGCGTCACATAACTACCCATCTTTCTACTTCACATGGGCTCTCAAGCCCATCCACAGACCCACTTTAGCTTTACAACGACCCTGCAGAGAGAACTGAGTGAGCTTTCTTTTTAGAGATAGTGAAAGTAGAGGCACCAAGAGCTGTGATTCATGTTCTCCTGGGTCCCAGAGGGAACCTGCACCTGGTTCAGAGCTTGGCACAGGTAGCCAGTACTCAAGGATATTGGTGACTTCTCAATATTGAATTCTCCGTCTTCTACCGCATGCCCTCCCCACTAGTTTAGGGTCACTTTGATTCTCTCATAGACGTCATGCCTCTGTTACTCTCCCTTTTGAGCCTGACCCCTGCGGCACTTGGAGCTGACTGCTACCCATCCCGAATCCCCAGTGTCTATGCCTTGGGCAGGTGCCTTCAAGTGCCCAGTCTGGCTGCACCTCCAAAGAGAGCATTACCTGCTATTTCTGAAGAGGTCTGCCCAGGGGTCCTGAATGGCTTCAGTCCCTCGAGTGGGGGAGGGTGGCGGCTTCTTCTTCGCACCCAGGTTGGTGTGCGAAGTCTACTGGCTCTCAGCTGAACACAGCTCTGCAAGAAACTCCCTTTGTACCTGTAGAAGAGAGAAGCACGCTTGCAGTAACCAGCCTGGAGAGCACGTGCCTGGAAAAATCTGGAAAGTCCCTGCAGGGTACCCAGGAGAACACGGGGCTCAACCTCTAACTAGCTGGTCAGCTTTGAGCAACTCCCGATCCCTCCATACCTCATCCCCCACCTCCCCCAGATAATGCGCCTAACTTCAGAGGTTGTTGTAGGAACTAAATGAGGTGGTCACAAAATGCTTCCCAGGATGCTTAGTCATAGCAAGGGCTTAGTCAAGGATAGTTGCTGCAATTAGGTTTTAAGCTACGTGGTCTTGACTACTTGCTTCACAGACTGTCCAACAGCTTATTCTTCAATGATGGAAACGTTCTGTAATCTGCATTGACAAATACAGTAGCCATTAGGCCCATGTAGCTATTGTGCATTTGAAATGTAGTTAGTGTGTCTGAGAAACTGAGTCTTAAATTGTATTTCACTTTAACGAATTTAAATAGCCACGTGTGGCTAGCGACCACCGTACTGGACAGCATTCTTCGTAGACCTTCCATCTGGAGGAGCCCTACCGGATTATCTGATTTATTTGTCTTCAAATAAATTTTCTTCAAATAAAATGCATTTGTCTTCAAAACAAAGTATTCATATCTCAGAGGGATGTGATGAGGGTAGAGAAAGAAAAACACTAGAGCTTCTATTTACATTTATTTTCATCTAGTCTTTCTTATTTGTGACCCCCATATTGGACAACATTCTTCATAGACATTCCATCTGGAGGAGCCCTACCAGATCATCTGATTTATTTGTCTTCAAAACGAAGTATTCACATCTCAGAGGGAAGGCATGATGACAGTAGAGAAAGAAAAACACTAGAGCTTCTATTTACATTTATTTTCATCTAGTCTTTCTTATTTCTATTGTTTCATGTCCTTTCTTGTTTCTATTGTTTCATGTCATAGAGTAGAATATATGTATATTTGTAAATGAACAAATACACATTTCATAGAGTGCAGGCTATAAATTATTTCACTAATAGGAATGTGCAACCACAAACAGGCCATCAACCGAGTATAGCACCCCCATTATACAGGCGAAAGAATGACACGAAGAGCCAGGCCTGCAATATGCCTTAAGCTCTTTTAGAAGATCTTTGCACTGCTTCTAACTGCCTGGTCAAGCCACAAGTAATCCCTTCCCTCTACAAGCCTCAGTTTACAATATTTCTACTCCACAGTGCCCCTCAGAACCGGCTATTTTCCTTTCTCACTTATCTGAGCTACCGCCAAGATCCAGCCGCAGTCCCCTAATCACCAGGGCTGCTCACAGAATTTTAAATAAGATCTGCAGAATGCAGTATCCTCTTGGGCGCTGGTTTTTCCTGGCAGCAACAATGAGAAAGTGACATTTTGTTCATCTTTTCTGGCCTCTGTGTTTGGGAGAAGCTCCCCTCAACTGGGCATGATTGCCTCCCCTGCCTGGGGCAGGAGCTGTCATTCCCGGCGGGGGAGGTTAGTTTGGCGGGCGGGGAGGCAGTGGTGGCTAGTTTGTTCTTTGAAGCAGTTGTCAAGAACACAGGTTCCTGAAAGAGCTATCTGAGCCAGGGTGGGGAGCAACAAACCCCTGAACCAAACCCTGCAGGGCCTGGGTGGAGAGAGATTTCAAAGTGCAGAGACAAAGGGAGGCAGGAAGGGGTGGCACGTGGAGAGAATTCTTCCTCTACCTGCTGCTGGGTCACCTTTGCACAAGTCAGTGGGTGGCTGCCACACACTTGCAGGTGTTAAGAACGGCACAGTTTGAACGGCAGGGAGGTTTTACTTTCAGAAAATTAGCAAGCCGGGTTCTTTCTACTCAAGCAAAATAACAAGAAGAGAGCTAGGAAAGGCCCAGCCTCTGAATTCGCAGTTCATCAAGGTGAAATTTCAAACTTTTCGCCTTCAAGAAGAGCCCAAGCGGACCTTGGCAATGTCTTCAAAGGACTGTTTAGTTTAGTCATGGGCAGGGTACGTTTCTCTCTCTCCTGGTTCTCCCAAAACATTCTGTGTGCAGCCCCTCCTGGAGAAGCAGCATCCTCGCTTAGGAAGGTTTTGCAAGCTCATCTCCATCACCAGCCATGCAAGTCCCCTCAAGGTGTGGCCAGTGCTGTTGGAGCCCCATCCAGGACATTTTCGTCAGGCTGCACCTCCGCACCCGGCTGTGAGGGTGACACGCTCCTCATCCCCTTGCCACCTTCGTCAGGCTCTCTCAGGGAGGGACAGTAGACCCAAGGAGCGGGTCTTGGGTCTTGCAGTTGTACACAGCCCACTGCACACACATTCCCTTCTGGGGTGAAACTATGAGATCTGACGTGCTATTTCCCTCACTTTCCTCTCTTGATCCCACAGAGAAGAACAAAGCAAAGAGAAGTGCAGTGGAGGTGTGGATGGCAGAGCCTCTGTATCTTGCTAAGCAGGACCTGGGAGTGCTGTCAAAGCTCTGGGGCTGTGGCCAACATGACAAAGAGTCTCAGCCACGTGTGGTGGGGGCCACATGCAGCAGAGGCCATGTGGACTCAGGGCCACATCTGTAGGTCTTTGTCTTTACCTCACTGCAGAAATTGTGCTCTCATTACTGAGAGTGCTATCTCATTGAATAAGTAAATTGTGTGATGACTAAAGTGAATAGACACATGGCTTAGACAGATAAACATCCGCTCCATGAGGAAAAGCACTATCTACTAATAGAATTGCATTCTCAAAGCCCAGGATGTTTTTCTTCTCCACTGTCCCCTTCAATGACTAATGTATATTTTAGGGTTTTATAGAGTGCCCTTCTCCCATACAACCTGCAGTCTTCTCCTCGCTCATTTCCATTCACTTGGGGCTTCACAATTCATTGTTCCATTTGTTGGAAGCTTCCTAGGAACAAGTCTCTGAATGTTTCATGCTTCATACAGCACAGTACACAGTTATAAATTAATCAATAAAATCTAATTCCATGGTCCTGTGCTTGCTTTGGGCAAGGCAGGGAGGTATTTTGTGAGGGCTCCGGATCTCTATGCCTCTAGTGAATGTCAGGGCAATTAGGCTTCTGAAGATGAACTTTCTGCGTTTTTCCATTTCCACTCTGAAAGTGGATCCTGCATTTTCTAATCTCTCTCCTTTAACTCATGTAGTTTTGTTAATGAAAACAACCATTTTCATTACAGTGTGGTATTTGTAGTTGGCAAAAAACATAGAGATGAATGAAAGCAGAAAGAAAGGCCCTGAAAAAAACTTCAAGTATAAACGGGAAGCCAAAATTTAACATGTAAGTGGGCAAAAGTGGATTAATGCAGGGGTCTGCTTGATTTTTATGCAAAGGTCCAGCTAATAAATATTTTAGACTTTGTATGCCACAGACAATCTGTGCCATGTATTCTTCTTCTGTTTTTATATGGATGAGCTTTAAAAAAAATAAAAACCAAGCCAGGCATGGTGGCGCATGCCTGGACTCCCAGCTACTCCAGAAGCTGAGGCAGGAAGACCACTGAGGCCAGCAGTGTGAGGCTGTGGTGTGCTATGATCACACCTGTGAATAGCCACTGCCCTGCAGCTTGGGCAACATAGTGAGACCCTGTCGATCAAATATATATAAGTATAAATAATACATTGCTCATGGTTAAAATAAGTTAAAAACCATATTTAACCCATGGTCCATAGTTGTCTTTATAAACACAAATAAAAATAAATCCTTCTATATATATGAATTCATATAAGAAGAAAACATAAGAGAACATATCTGCATATTTTTGAAAGTAGGAAATTGAGAGTAAAGAAAGATTTCTTAGATACACCAAAAAGTAATAACCGTAAAGGCAAAGACAGCCCCATTTGACTACATCAAAATTTATAAATTCTTAATGAAAAAACCATATTATCAAGATTAAAAAAAAGAACTCCATTTCCAACAGCACGGTGGACTCAATGCTCTGACTGATTACCACCAAACTTATCTTTATACCGAAAACAATTAAAAATGCAGCATAAAATGTAAAAATTTTTTAAACTTATATTTAAATTTATTTATGTTCTGATTAAAAGATAAGAAATAGTTCAAAGGCAAAAACCAAGTGAGAGCTGCACCCTGGAAAAGTGAGATTGCTTTCACTTTGAGGAATCTGCCAAACCAGGTGAGGATGACCTTCCCATTTTCATGCTCTGGTGCAGTTGAGGGTACAGGACTCGAAGCCCAGAATGTTCTTCAGTGAGAGGCAAGTGGAAGACCCAACCTCCTTTCCTGCATAAAGCTGAGACCTCTGAAAGGCATACTCTCAGTATGTGGGTGAATTAGAAATAAATACTCCCTACCCCCACTGCCTGCCCGGGGAACATAACAACAAACAAACGAGCACCCCCAGGCACCCAGTGGAAGCAAAACAAATATTTATTGGAGGAATCCACCTTCAACCCACATCTCGAAGTTCCAAAAATATCAACTGACAGTCAAAAATTTCAACACAAACAAGGAAATAAGTTAACATATGTGAGAGCAAATATATAAAACAGGGTCAGATGTGCCAAGACTTCATATGTTGTCATTGTCAGATGCAAAACATTAGATGTGTTTTTTTTTTTTTAAAAATAAAAAGGTTGAAAATAAGAGTCAAGTGCAAGAGACTATAAAATGATCAAGCAAGTTAGAAAAATAATTAAATAAAACTTTTTGGAAATAAAATATAATTCACATCAACAAATTTAAAATTTAAAAGACCAATAAAAGTAGGGGAGATCAACTAAGAGGCACTGCAATAGGCCAGGGACTTCTGATCAAGACTTTGCAGAAGTAACCAGATTTACCATCCCAAGCAAAAAAACTGAATAAAGACACAAAACAATAGTGTTCAGGGCTTTGGACATTGAGCAATAAAGGCAGTGATCCATGAAAGAAGAGAAACAGATGAGGTAAGCCTGATGACACCTCAACTTATTGATGGAGACATTTTCCAGGTCTGGAACCATTTGTTGAAAAGACTATACTTTTTCCACTGAATTTCCTTTGAGCCTGTATGAAAAATCAATTGACCACAGCATGGTCTGTTTCTGTATTCTCTATTTTGCTCCATTGATCTATGTATCCATTTTGATGCAAATACCACACTCTTTGGAATACTTTAGCTTTATAATAAGTCTTAGAGTCAAGCGGCGTAATCAAGTCAGTGTGGTATTTGCATTGAAATAGACAAATAGATCAACAAGTGATGCTGGAACAACTAGATAAGATACCCACATACAGAAATAAGAACTTCGATCCATACATCACACCATATGTAAACACCAAGTGAAAATGAATTATAAACCTAAATATAAAACTTAAAAGTATAAAACTTCAGAGAAAAATTTAGAAGAAAAGCTTTGAAGCTCTGTTTAGGCACACTTTTTTAAGCTATGACACTAAAAACATAACAAAAAAAGGTAAATTAAATTTCATCAAAGTGAAAGACAGTTGCTTTTTAAAAGATGCTACTAAAAGAATAGAAAGATGAGCCATAGATTGAAAGAAAATATTTACAAATCACATCTCCGATAAGGAACTTATAATCAGAGTATATTAAAAAAATTCTCAAAACTCAATAAGAAAACAACCCATTTTTGATGCGCAAAAGATTTGAAGAGACACTTCGCCAAAGAAGATATACAAATGCTAAATAAGCACATAAAAAAAGATGCTGAATATCATCACTTGTTAGGGAAATGCAAATTCAAACTATAAAGAGATACCACTACATAACTATTCAAATGACTAAAACTAAAAAGAATTACCATACCAAGTGTTGGCAATAATGTAGAGAAATGGAACTCTCATACTCTGATAGTGGAGATGTAAAATAATACAACTGCTTTGGAAAACAATTTGGCGGCTTCTTTAAAAGTTAATAATACATCTACCATATGATCCAGGCTTTTCACCTCTAGGTATTTTCCTAAGATAATTTAAAGCATATGTCCATACAAAGGTTTGCATATGAATATTTATAGTCATTTTATTTGTAATAGCCGCAAACTGAAACAAACCAAATGTCTATCAACAAGTGAACATGTATACAAATTGTGACATACTCACTCAATGGCATACTAGTTAGCAATAAAAAGGAATGTGTTCTTGATAAACACAACATGGATGAACCTCAAAATAGTAATACTGAGTGAATAAAGTCAGGCAAAAAAAAAGAGAGCATATATTGTATGATTCTGTTTCAATAAAATTCTAGAAAAAGCAAACTATCCTACGTGACAGAAAGCACATCAGCGGTTACCTAGGGATGGAAGGACTTCAGGAGGGGCAGAAGGGAGGAATTACAAAAGGATAGGAGGAAACTTTTGGGCTTGACAGATATGCTCATGATCCTGGTTATATTGTTTCACAGGTATATACATATGTCAAAATGTATTTAATTGTATGTTTTAAATATGTGCAATTTATTAAAATTTAATTATACTTTAATAAAGCCTTACAAAAATAGTAGATTAAAAAACTGGTAAAATTTTAAAGACAGATTTGAACAAAGTATCCAGATTATAGCACAGAGAAACAAGGTTATTAAAAGTATTAAGAGATATGAAACATAGAAAAGGACTAACATATATTATTTCAGTATTTCAGAAAGGAAGGAGAGGGAACAGGACAGAGACAATATTTGAAGAATGATGGCTAAGAATTTTTTACAGAGAGACACCAATCCACAAATCAAAATAGCCCTGTGGATTCCTAACGGAACAAATAAAAGCAACATACATCTATATACATCAAAGTAAAACTATGGAACACCAAAGGATAAAAGAAGATCTTGAAGGTAGCCAGAGATAAAAGACTTTCAAAAGACAGATGAGTAGTCTAACAGCTGGCTTCTTTATCACAAAATGGAAGCTGACAGATAGTGCAATGATAGCTTTGATGTGCTGAGAAAATAACAGTCGGCCGGGCACGGTGGCTCATGCCTGTAATCCCAGCACTTTGGGAGGCCGACGCGGGCGGATCACGAGGTCAGGAGATCGAGACCATCCTGGCTAACACGGTGAAACCCCGTCTCTACTAAAAATACAAAAAAATTAGCCGGGCGTGGTGGCGGGCGCCTGTAGTCCCAGCTACGCGGGAGGCTGAGGCAGGAGAATGGCGTGAACCCTGGGGGGCAGAGCCTGCAGTGAGCCGAGATCGCGCCACTGCACTCCAGCCTGGGTGAAAGAACGAGACTCCTTCTCAAAAAAAAAAAAAAAAAAAAAAAAGAAAGAAAATAACAGTCAACCTGGAATTGTGTATCCGGCAAACTATTTTTCAACAACAATGATGAAATAAATATATTTACAGAGTAATAAAAACTAAGAGAATTTTCTTCTCTAATAAAGGAAATTCTAAAGAATATGATTTAGGTAGAAGAAAATAATCCCAGAAGATCTGACATGCAGAAACAAATGAGAAGACAAGAGATGGGCAATTATGTGGGTACATATAAATAAATGGGCTTAAAAAGACAAGTAATAGACTTTGAAACATATTTGCAGCATATACAACAGGGAAATAATACACACGAATCTAGGATATATATAGAATCCTATAAATTATATTCATCGCTTAAAAAATCTGATAACAACAAATATTAGGAAGCATATGAATGAAGGGCAAACTCTCACTCATGAATGAGACACTCTACAGCAATCAGGATGAATGAATTTGATCAGTATGTCCTGACACGATGAGATCTTCAAAAACACAATGTTGACCTCAAAAATCAAGCTGAAGAATGATAAATGATAAATAATTATGATACTTTCATATGTACTTTAAAGACACCAAACAATATTATATATTATTGGTGATTTGCAAAGTATGAAAACACAGATTGATATGATTTGTGCCAAATACATAAAACAACATAATCATCTTTAAAATTCTTCTTTTCTATATATTGTTATATAACATTTAAGGTACTATTTTACTTAGAAGAGAACTGTATCATTCTCTGTGAGCTAAGGACTATAGAGCAATCTCTGCTGCAGTATTTCATTTTCTGTAGAACATTAAGACAACTGAAATGAAAGTGGGAAAATGAATCAAGAAGTAGGCTTCCTTCTTGAGGACAGAACACAAGGGTTACATGATAGAAGATGGATAGATAGATAGATAGATAGATGATTGATATGTAAGTGGATGGGTGGGTAGGTGGGTGGGCAGATGGACGGATAAATATCTACAAACATGTGTGTGGGTGGTTGGACAAACAGTGTGGTAGGCAGAGTAATACCTCCCCTCAAAGATGTCCATGCCTAGATATCCATGCCGTCATGGTGCTGATGCTTTTTCTGAGACAGGGGAGCCAGCCATGTGAGGAGCAAGAGGAGGAGTGTACAGGTGGAGGTAGAGGGACTAGCAGGTGCAAAGGCCTTGAAGCTGGAGTTAACTCAAAAGACAGTCATGAGCCAACAAAAGGATCAATGATAAACAAATCATAATCAACCAATAAATGTTCGTGGATATAAAAAGCTCAACAGCTTCCTCCTCATTTGACCCAGCCAGGAGCTCTTGGTTAGAGCTCTAAGTCCTTGTTCAGACTCCTCCCTGTTCTGCAATGCCCCTGCCCCCTCCTGTGCCCATCCATGGGCTCTTGTTGTGATTTGTTGAGTGGAGAGGCCGTCTAGTTCCACAAGGCCAGCTATTAAGGCCAAAATTTGCAAACTCAAATGCTATGGGGGCCAGGTAGATAGCATAACGGAGAGAGGCTGGCCGAGGGTAAGACATTAGGGAGAGGTGAGCTAGAGAGCGCAGCAGAGAGCACAGCTCTTACCCACAAGGGGTGGCCACTGCTCATCTCCATCTGGCTGTTGCCATGTAAGGAGGCAGGCCCAGTGTCTTCAGAGCTTCCCATATTTCAAGAAAAGTTAGAAATCCAGATTTTTATGAGAAATCTTTATATCTAATTATGTGGCTGCTAAGTGCCAAAAGTTTTAAAGCACTGGCCTAACAAGGGTCTTACATGCACTGTGTTTGGCCCAAGAGCTGCTAGTGGGTTTGCAAGGTGTCCTGGAGTGATATCTCCAAGCCTCCTGGGCTCCAGTCTGGGACCCTCAGCCTGGATTAAGAAAGTTTCCTCGGCCACCTCCAGGTGTGGGCACCAGGCGCACAGCAGGCACAGGGTAAATATTTTCGAATTAGTCAAGCTGAAGTCTTGGGAAAGTGGGAGCTGTTCATGAGGCAACCCATCCTCTTCCCTCTCCCCACATCTTTCCAATGATGCCTGGAGGCTTCAGGCTCATCAGCTGTCAGTCAGATGTAACTGAGCGCTTCCTCCTTATTGCTGAGATACTGAGGAGGACCACAACCACTAGCCGATGTCCCTTGTTTCCCAGAGCCCCGCATGCAGCTCCTCCGTCTGCATGGCATGCATTCCCCTTTCCTCCGAGAGCGGCACTCGAATTTTCCTTTGGAAGACTGTCCTTCCCACACCACCAAGTTTGGGCCAGGGCTGATGATGAGGCTTGGAGGCCCCATTACACAGGCAGGGAGGCCTTCTTCTGTGCAGACTACCTTGAGTCAGGCTTCTGTCTCAGGACCCTGAGTGATCCATGAGAAAGGAGGGACGCTGGAAAGGAAAGCCCCACTCCTCCAAGCCTGCTCTGGGGGCCACACCAGCACCAGCACCTGGCTGTGTCAGAAATGCAGAATCTCAGGCACTGCAAGAAAAATCTAGAAAATGCCAGGCCACTAGCATGCCCAGGACAGGCTGGGGTGCACCAAGACAAGCGACTAGTTGGCACACAGGCTATAGAAGGAGACTGGCTGGTTCAAATCTGGGTCCTTGGGGAGGTTATCTAAGCTCTCTGTGTCTCCATTTCCTCATGAGAAAAATGGGGCTAATAATACCATCCACATCGTGGGCAGTACCTTGTGGGATCTCCTGAAACAACGCACACCAGAAAGCGATTAGGGAAAGCCTGGCACACTGCAAGTGCCCCATAATGTTAGCTCTGGAAACATGGTCCCGGCAGACCATTGATAGAGGCAGGAGGGGGGAACCAAAAGAGAAGAGGTCATCTCTAGCCACTGAGGGTCTGAGCAGCTACAGGGGAGAGTTAGGAATTTGGATCGCCCCTTGAAGAATATCCAGGCTTTGGATAAATTACTGACAGGCCGGGTGCAGGGGCTCACGCCTATAATCTCAGCACTTTGGGAGGCCAAGGCGAGAGGATCGCTTGAGGCCAGGAGTTTGAGACCAGCCTGGGCAATATGGCAAAACCCCATCTCTACTAAAAATACAGAAAAAAAAAAAAAATAGCTGGGCGTGGTGGCCCATGCCTGTAATCCCAGCTGCTCAGGAGGCTGAGCAGGCAAATTGCTTGAACCCCCGAGGCAGAGGTTACAGTGAGCCGAGATCGCGCCACTGCACTCCAGCCTGGGCAACAGAGTGAGACTCAGTCTCAAAAAAGAAAAAAAGGAAAAAAAAGGACTGACAGCCTAGGGGGAGAATGCTGACAGGTTGACAGCTGAGGTGTGGACTATAGATGCATCAGGGATCTGGGATTAGAATGTGGATTAGAGAATGGGATGAGGGTGGAGGGCAAGCAGGAGAGGAGGAGATCACGGGGAAAATGAGGGTAGAAAGAGGGCAGGGGTTAGAGAATTTGCAGCCTGAAGGGTTTTAAGCAAAGGAGAAAGACAATCCAAGAGAGACACAATGAAAGAGTGGCAGGAAAATCCGCAGTGCCTCCCGTTTGTTGGGAGTGGATATGTGCATACGCATACCGCGAAGAAAAGTCTGGAAGGGCACACTCCTGAATGTTCACGGTGATTATCTCTGTGTGGCGAGATTACTAGGATGTTTTATTGTCTTCTCTTTGCTCATCTGTATTGTCTAATTTTTCTGCAAAGGACATTCATTGCTTGCATAATTAAAAACGCAATAAAAGCTGTAAATAATTAACAGGCTCTCTCTTCCGGACTTAAGTTGAATGGATGTGTTTTCAACCCAGTTATTTCAAAGATTTGCTGGATTGCTGGCCTTAGAAAGGCACCATCAAAAAATACACAGGCGTGAGTTGTAAGGGGTGGGGGACTAACGGGGAAACAAATTCAATCCTTTAATCATGAAACTCTAAACCCTAGGAAACAGGAACTCTTTCTCTGGAGCACACGGATACCTTTCAAATCCCATAGTAAATTCTTCTTGGGGTTTTGTGGAAATGACAGAGGCGGCCACTCACCCTACCTTTTAGGGTTGATCCTCCGTTTTCCCTGCTTGCTGTTCCCACGAGACATCTTTGCCCTCCGAGGCAGGCCTTTCTTCCATTCTGGCTCAGACACCTGGTGCTGGGACATCACCCCCGGGACTGTTGGGTAGAACTGAAAACACCAAGCATGTGGGCATCACATTACTCAAAGTCCTCATGATGAGGAAAACTCCAAAGGGTTCTCGCTCTGCAGACGAGATGCCTGTCTTCAGAAATCAAAATGGAAATACTGCATCGCTAAATGGCCTGAGCCCCTGAGAAGTTCAACCAGGCAACGGCAGAGCGTTCCTGGACAGAACCTCCCGAAACCCTGCCTGGGCTCGATCCGCAGAGGAAAGCCTATGCCATCGGTGTTAACTGGAGGCCAAAGAAACACGGTGACCGGCCCCTTTACTCTCCCCTAAACCCACCTCCCGGGAGCCCCCGCACCCCTGGAGCCCTCCTGACTAACCCGCTACTCTCACGATGAAAACAGCACTCCCCACAACTTTGGTTCCACCTAGGGAAAGCCGAACAGCCTGCAAGACTCTGGTCTCCGGGCCTTTGTCACTGTCCACAAGGGTGAAATTACTGCTGAGCCTCCAGGACCGTCCTCAGTGGCCGTGGCCCAAGCCACCCCAGAGCAGGACTAAGCCCTCGGTCATCACAATCAGGTGCGTGAACCCCCTCTCAAGGCGGAGCTCTGCATTATCATTGCATCACCAAGTGAGGACACCTGTGAGCATCCACCACCTTCCCCCTTCTATCTCTGCTCCCAGGAACCTCAGAGAGAGGGCTGAGTCCAATCAACAGTAATTCCTTCTCCAGAATCCCCAGTATAATGACTCTCTCAATTATTAGGAGTCTCTGGTTTATAATCTTAGAATGATCCAGAGAGATCACCTCTCTGATGGAGTGTTTCATTTTACTTTTTGCTTCTGTTACCAGGAAGCTCACTTAAATTTTACATTTGGTTATGAAGACTATCTCACCTAATGTCTTGAGCACAGTAATTCTTTCCTTTGGAATTTATGTTTTCCGCAACTCCGTTTTGGTTTGCACTGGGGCCTTTATTCCTTCCTGCCGTCTATGTGGTATCCCCAGCCTCCCTCATGAACAAGCAAGCAGTGAACAGCAGATGCTACATGGGATGGCTTCAGACTTCCTTCCCTCACGAGAGGTCTTACGGGATAATGACATGCTCTCACAACCCCGGGCCCTGGGGCAAAGCCCAGCTTTACCTTGGACATCTGCGCCGGCCCTCCTTCTCCAGGGCTTGTCCAAGTCCATCCTCCATTGCTCCCAGGAGGGCCACTGGGACCCTCATCTCGGAGGCTGCTACCAGGAAAGTGCACCGCCAAGTACGCAGACGCCGCCTTTGCCTTCTGCTCCGCGGGCAGAGGGACACTGCGGCTCAGGCAACACCACGTGAGTCGCGGCTCAGCCTTCAGTGAGGGAAAGGGGTTGTGGGGGTTGTGGGGGCTGTGGGGGCTGTGGGGACTGTGGGTGCTGTGGCTCCAGGACGTCCCTGAGTGGGAAGATAGGGCCAGCTCTGGCCAGCCTGGGGGCACACCCTGAGGCCGAGTGAGGGCAGTGAGGAAGGAGCCAGGCTGGAGGGGGGAACACGGGTCGGGGCCCACCAGGGGCCCTGAAGAAGGATCTTCTGGGGCATTCCCAGGAGGCTCCCCTAGCTCCCAGTTGGGTACCCAGGGATTCGGGACATCCCCAGAGGGCCTGGCCCTTGCCAAAATGCTGCCCATGCAGAGGCGCTGGATATGGTGGCTTTCACCCTCCGCGTCCTGAACTAAGTGTGCCCCACACGTTGGAGTGGGTGGGGAGGAGGTGGCCTCCCTAGGATCCCCTGGTGCTGAGATAGGTGACTCCCTGGCTGCTGGTCTGCTAGTGGCCATCCTGTCCCCCTCGTCCCCCACCAACTGTGCCCCTTTTCTCCTGTCCTGTGGCCTGGAACAGCTGGGGTCCTCCAGGATGCTGTCCGCCTCGCCTGGGGAGGGGCCTGAGGCTGGCCTGGGAGAAAGAGGGGTCCCCAGTCCTGACCCAACAAATGATGCCCTTTCTTCAGGCCACCCACTGCTGCAGAGAGAGTCCTGGCTGTGCCTGGGTCCCCAAGGAATGGGCAGTGGTGAGGGGGTCTCTGCCTGAGGTAACCTGAGGAGGTACTTGGGGGAAAAGGCATTGTCTGCCAGGGCAGAGAGGACTCTAGGAGCCTGAGGTGGGGTGGCCAGCGGGGGGTGCTCCCCCGGGGCTGAGGCTGCAGGATGCAGTGGGGTAGCCTTGTCCCTTGGCCCCACCCTCTTCAGGGCAACAGAAGCAGCAGCCAAGGAGGCTTCAGAGGACTCCAGAGGCTCGCCCACCTGCCTGGCACTCTCCTTTGAGCCCCCTGGCACCTCCCCAGGATCGGCATCCTGCTTCTGGGATGACAAAGAGGCAGGCTGCATGGGCCCACCTGGGGTCTCTGCGCCCACAGGCTCTGGTTGCTCCCGGCTGTGCAGGTCCTCCACTTTCAGCTTCTTCCTCTCCGAGGGGAGCTTGTCCTCCCCAGAGCCACTGCTGGGCCATCTCAGGACAGTCTGGGCCCACAGGCAGGTCTCCTGAACATTCCCCGCACCTCGGGCACCTCCTTCCAGCTTGGGGTCTGGCAAAACTGTCCTGGGGGCCTCTAGGTCACCCCCTTTGAGGGGGCCAGGTGCTGGGGGCATCTGCCACCCCAGTTCCAGCCTTCCATTTGGAGAGACCAGGGGGCTCCTACTGCCTGAACAGGGACTGTCTCTGCCGCCCAGTGCATGGGATGACACGGCCTCTTCCACCCTGGGTCGGTCACAATCTCCTGTCCTGGCCACCGTCTCCCCATGCTTAGTGGGCTCAGTCACCAAGGAGGCCTCCGGGGCTGGTGGATTTCCCCAAGGCTCTGGCGTTGCCCCTGTGGATGTGTCCTCATGGACAGGGGTCCTCCTGTCTTGGGTGGGGACTGTGCCTGAGCTCTCTGCTGCCTCTTTCTGCAGAGGAAGTCCCAGTTCTGCCCCACTGCCCATTCCCACCTCCCTGGTTTTCTTGCCTCCATGGGGACTGGCTTTCATTTTCTGGTAGATCCTTTTGAACGTCTCATCCCCGTACACCTGCCACTTCTCCTGGGAGAACATCTTCAGCCTTCTCTGGCCACACTTCCTGCCGCCCACTCTGCCCTTGCTGGCCATGGCCTCCCGCGCAGCAGTTCTCTTTGCATCTGTGTCCTCTGCGGGCACCAGGGCATCGCCAGTGGGGGTGCCTGACAGGTCCTCCACCGCGGCCTGTCTGACCAGGGCCCGGGGATGCCCACTGGGAACGTCAGTCGAGCTTAGTCCCGAGCGGCAGCCCAGACGGGCTGGGCCGGGCCCGGGGCTCAGAGGCTTCTGCGTCCTGGACCAGGGGTCCCGGGGCTCCCTGGGCTCCAGCCACGTCCTGGAGCCCTCAACGAAGGGCAGCGAGTTGCTCCTGGTGATGGGGACACATTCCACGGTGGTGGAGAGCTGAGTGGGGACGGAGTGGAAGAAGAGGGGCCGAGACTTGTCTGGGGGCGTCCAGGTGGAGCGCACGGGGCCTGGGGTCCTCCTACGGCCCGGCTCCAGCGCGCGGATGTCAAAGTGGAAGGAGTCCTTGTAGGTGTAGGGCGTGGGCAGGTCGATGCTGCCCTGTTTGGACAGCCCGGTCTTCCGGGGCCGTACGTTGTCCAGCTGGGCATCGTCCACCACCGCCTGGTTGTGGGAGATGAGCCTGGCGATGCGCTCCTCCAGCCGCTTCTTCTCCAGCTCCAGGCCAGCTTCTCGCACCCCGGGCTCGGCCCCTGTGCCCCCTGGCCCAGGGCCCGGGCCGCCCTCCCCCTCGGACTCGGCGCTGTGCTCTGAAAGGCTGTGCAGGGGGCTGCAGGGCGCGGCCGGCTGTTCCGCACTGTCGGAGCGCGACAGGTACCCCGAGTCAGTGCTCTCACACTTCCGCAGCCGGCCCTCGGGGGCCTTGGCATCCCAGGGCTTCTCGGCTGCCGTCGCCTGCTGCCGCTGCAGGGCGCACGGCTTCCAGGCGGTCGGGGACTTCTGCTCTGGCAACTTGCGCCAGGGCTGTGTGCTGGCCGCGGGGAGCCCAGGTGATGCCATGGGGGCAGAGTCCCAAGGAGCCTCTCTGTCGGCAAATGCGGACCCTGGACACGGAGCGACTTCGGTCTTCACATCCAGGTTCTTGGCAACTAGGGGCACGTGGGCACCCGGAGAAAGTGGTCTCTCCGAGGCCCTTTCGCGCGTCCCCTGGCTCCTGCTCTCGGCCCTGCCGTCTGGTCTGGGGGGCTCTCCGGCCTTGTCCCCTTCCTCCAGGAGACCGCCCCCTGCCCCCTCGGACTCCGAGGACAGCCGGGAGTTGTTGAGGTGCGTCTGCGTCCGCCTGTGCTTGTAGAGATTGCTCTGGGTCTTAAAGGCGATGCCGCAGGTGGCGCACGGGAAGGGCCTCTCGCCCGTGTGGGACCGGATGTGCTTCTCTAGAACACTGGGCTTCAGGCAGTCGCGACCACAGTGCGGACACAGGTACTTGCCCGCATTCCGCACCTTGCCTGGGCTGCCCAGCGTGGGGCCCAGGCCCGGCGACAGGACAGGCAGAGTGCCCACGATGTTCACCGTCAGCGTAGGGGCCGCCGGCTTCCCCACCTGGGTGGGGCCAGGCCCTTCAGGCTGCAGCACAGGGCTGAGTATGAAGGGCACGTTGCCCCCATCTAGGCTGCCCGTCACTAGCGGAGCACGCGGCTGCAGGCCCCCGGGAGGCACCGTGTGGTACAGTGGGATGGGCAGGGCCTTCAGGAACACAGTGGGGGCCAGGCCCTGCTCTGGTGGCAGAAGGACAGGGCCCAGGGTCAGGTGAGGTGAGGCCTGGCCACCTGGGGCCCCTGGAAGGCCAGGAGTGGGAGCTGGCTGGTCCCTCGCAGGAGGGGCAGGGCAGGTGGGTTCTGGAACCTCCATTCCGCATCATCTGGATGGCCCACGATGCTGGACAACCTGCAGACAACAACCAAACTTTACCATGGGCACCTCTCTTCTCTCCTCATGCAGTAAATCTTCCCTACCCTGCACCAAGCACTTCACCACCCAACGGAAGCCTGACAATCCCCCAAGGAATGTACTCTCATCCCAAGCGAGAGGAAGGTACTCTCATCCAAAAGGGAAAGCTGAGGCTCAGACAGCAGAAGTAACTGGTCACGCAAGCTGACACGTGGCAAAGCGGGATTTGGACCCAGATCTGTCTGAATCCTGCCTCTTATTTAACATGCCATCTGCACAGGTCCATGGCAGGTTTGCCATCATCATGCCCTGGCAGCAGCACAGTGCCACATGCAGAGACACTCAGAAAATGTGCTGACTTCATGAAAAAGTCATGCAGCTTGTCAAGGTCCTCGAAGTTCACAGTGATTCCGTGAACTTGCACAAATCCCTTTTCTTCTGTGGGACTGTTTCCAGATCTGCAAAATGGACAAGGAATCAGGGCCTTCCCACCTTGAGGTTCTGAGTCTCTGCTGCAGGATGAAGACAGTAAGAAAAAAAATTGACCTAAGGAAAGGCTTGCCAGATTTAGCAAACAAAAATCCAAGACTCCCAGTTAAATTTGATAAACAATGCATAGTTCTTCAGTGGGAGTATGTCCCAAATATTGCATGAGAATTACTTTTGGTATAAGTATGTCCCAAATCTCACATGTGCCATGCTTATACTGAAACACTGAGCACTGCTTATCTGAAATTCAAATGTGGCTGGGCATCCTGTATTTGATCTGGTGATGCCACCAGGAAAAGGAGAACTTCCTCAGCCTCAAGACAAGACTTAGGTCTCTACTCAAAGGTGGGGCTTCCAAAGCCCCTCCAGACTGAGTTAGGACAAAACTGCTTCCCTCTAAGCCAAGAGGAGTGACTTGGCAAATGCTAGGGGAGGGAGTAAGAGAGGTCCAGCTATGCTCTTCACATCACAAGGAAAAGCCAGATTCAAGAAGGAAATTCTGGACAGGCCCGTGACTAGAGAATCAGGGGTCCCCAGATCCTTTTTCCACAGACACCCATCACCAAGGAGCACCATAAACACATTTCACCCATCCCCAGCTCTGTTCCCCAAGAAAACAAAACACATTCCAGCCGTTAGCAGGAAGGGGTTCTAAGCAGGGTGTGGTAGAAATAGTAGCACGGCTGGACATGGTGGCTCACGCCTGTAATCCCAGCACTTTGGGAGGCTGAGGCGGGCAGATCACCTGAGGTCAAGAGTTCAAGACCAGCCTGGCCAACACAGTGAAACCCCGTCTCTACTAAAAATACAAAATTAGCTGGGCATGCTGGCAGGAGCCTGTAATCCTAGCTACTCAGAAGGCTGAGGCAGGAGAATTGCTTGAACCCTGGAGGTGGAGGTCGCAGTGAGCCAAGATCACACCACTGCACTCCAGCCTGGGTGACAGAGTGAAACTCTGTCTCAAAAAATATACAAATAAAAGTTTAAAAATAATAAAAAACACAGAAGTAGTGGCACATTGAGCTGGCTCATACCACTCACAGTGGCCCAAGAGAGCTGATTGTTAAATTTTCAAACAGTGCGCAAGCCAGTTGTGAAACACAGCCATAATTAAAAGATACATTACATAAACTTACAATCAAATAATGTTAAAAACAAACAAATGACAACTGGATAATTTAAAATTGATTACAGATCTAAATATGAGCGCTAAAGTTATAAAACTCTTAGAAGACAACGGATTAAAACTTCATGACTTTTTTGGATTTAGCAATGGATTTTTTTTCTTTCTTTTTTTTTTTTTGAGATGGAGTCTGGCTCTGTCGCCCAGGCTGGAGTGCAGTGGCACGATCTCGGCTCACTGCAACCTCTGCCTCCTGGATTCAAGCTATTCTCCTGCCTCAGCCTCCCGAGTAGCTGGGATTACAGGTGTGCACCACCATGCCCAGCTAATTTTTGTATTTTTAGTGGAGACCAGGTTTCACCATGTTGACCAGGCTGGTCTCGAACTCCTGGCCTTGGGTGATCCACCCGCCTCGTCCTCCCAAAGTGCTGGGATTATAGACGTGAGCCACCACACCCGGCCGCAATGGATTTTAAAATATGACACCAAAAATACATGCAGCAAAAGAAAGATAAATTTGATTTCAAAATCTAAAACTTCGGTTCATCAAAGGATACTTTCAAGAAAGTGAAAAAACAGTCCACAGAATGGGAGAAAATATTTGCAAATCATATGCATGATATATCCAGAATATATAAAGAACTCTTAGAATGCAACAACAAAAGACAACCCAATTTATTTTTTTATTTTTTATTTTTTTGAGATGGAGTCTCACTCTGTCGCCCAGGCTGGAATGCAGTGGCATGATCTCAGCTCACTGCAACCTCCACCTCCCGTGTTCAAGCGATTCTTATGCCTCAGCCACCTGAGTAGCTGGGACTACAGGCGTGCACCACCACGCCCGGATAATTTTTGTAACAACCCAATTTAAAAATGAGCAGAGGACTTGAATAGATTTTTTTTCTCCAAATACCCAAAAAGCATATAAAAAGATGCTTCATACCATCAGCTGTTAGGGAAATGTAAATCAAAACCACAATGAGATAGGTCTTCACACCAACCATGGCTATAGTAAATAACAATAATAAACTAATAAGCAATAAAATAACAAGTGTTGGTGAGGATGTGGAGAATTTAGAACCCATAAACACAACTGGTGGGGATATAAAATGATGCAGCCACTTTAAAAACAACTGGGTAGTTCCTCAAAAAGTTAAACATGTATTACCATATGATCCAGCAACTCTACGCCTAGGTATATACCCCAAAGAATTGAAAACAGGTATTCAAACAAAAACTTGTACATGCATGTTCACAGTAGCTTTATTCAAAATAGCCAAAAGAGAGAAATGACAGAAATGTCCATCAGCTGATGAGTGGATAGACAAACGGCAATATACCATACCGTAGAATCGTAATCAGCCACAAAAAGCAACGAAGTGCTTGCACATGCTACAACATGGATGCACCTTGAAAACGTCATGCTACATGAAAGAAGCCAGACACAAAATATCACGTGTTTTGTAAATGCATTTGTATGAAGAACCTGGAATAGACAAACTCATGGAAACAGAAATTATAGTGGTTGCCAGAGGAGGGAGGAGAATGGGGAATGAGGCTTTAACTGGGTACAACGTTTCCTTCTGGGGTGAGGAAAATGTTTTGGAACCAGACAGAGGTGGTAGTTCATAAAACTATGAATGTACTAAATGCCATAGAATTGTACACTTTCAAATAGTTAAAATGGTTAATTTAATGTTATGTGAATTTTACCTCAATTGTAAACAGGTACTGTCTCAATTTTTTAAAAAGGTATTGTCTTCATTGAGCAAAGGTACTCAATTTTTTAAAAGTACTTTGGGCTGCTATAACAAAAACACCCTAGATTGGGTAGCTTAAATGACAAATATTTATTTCACACAGCTCTGGAGATGGGAAATCCAAGATCAAGTCCAAGACAGGTTCAGTGCCTGGCGAGCGCCTGCATCCTGGTTCCTTGCTTGCTGCCGTCTTCTTGCTGCCCCCTCACATCATGGAAAGGCCAGTGGAGCTCTCTGGGGCCCCCTTTATAAGGCACTCGTTCCACTCATGAGGACTCCACGTCATGACCTGACCACCTCACAAAGGCCCCACCTCCTAATACCATCACATGGGGAGTGAGGATTTTACATGTAGATTTGGAGCTGGGGGGAAGAAACATCCAGTTCACTCCAGCTCCTACATACTCAGAGCTCACCACCTGCTAAGGATTCTATGGCATCTTCCATTCTCAGGGATCTTGGGGCCATTTATGTGGAATGTGCTGGTGTGGTGGGAACGCTCCCTGGCAGTAGTGGAACGTCACACCTCTGGCTCTTCCCAACCTCAGCATCAGTAGCATCATGTTCACAGCGTGAACTGGCCACAGTGGAAGCACTGACACCACAAAAATCAGCAAATGCTACAAGTGAGTCCTTTTTTTTTCATCCTGAAAGCCAGTTTCAACATTTACCAGCACACCACTGAGCAGAAGGGAGGACCCAGAAGACCACTGCACCCACTCTCTGTCCCTCTCCTAAACCTCTGGTCTCATTATGAATCTCACCACACCACGCCATCTGCCAGAGCCCCTGGCTTCAAAACAATCTGAGACGTTCTAATTTTTTAAGGAAAGATGTAAAGGCAGGAATCTTTAGAGATTAACAGATGGCTACTAGAATGGATAAGAGCTAATAGGAATGGAAGATAAAGGCTTACCTCAAGACGCTGCAACCTTTCTACTAGCTGAGAATTTCAGGAACCTCCCCAGGAGACCAGTAGGCCTGAATTCCTGTCTCTGCTTAACCATCTTGCTAGAGGGTGGCCCTGAGACTGTTTCCTCATCTCTAAGAACAGTGGCATTGGGGCAGAGCCACCAGGAGGATCAGATGAAATAAGTTATGTGAAAACACCAAGTGCTGTGCCCAGCACAGAATAAGCGCTCCATTTATTTCAGTTTTCAATTATACGCCATAATATTTTGAACTATTAACTACCGGTTCCTCCCCCACCCTGTCTTCCTCCTACCCTTGTCTCTTCCCCCATCCATCAGCTCAGCAGTCTCCATGCATCGCCTCTAGCAAGGGATGCTGTCTCGGGGTGGGTTCCTGAGAAAAGGATTCCATTCCAAGTATTTTATTTGGGAGGTGATCCAAGGAAACACTTGTAAGGAAAGGTGAAGGAGGCTACAAAATGTCCAGTAAGTCCCCACTGTGGGTGACTGGAGCTTAATCCCACTGGGGGACACCAGGAGATCGTGTAGAACATGCACCCCAGGGGGAAGTGAGCTGCCTGCATCGGGAGCAGGCATGTCCTGGCATTTCCAGCTGTGTGCATGAATGCACGGGGCAGACTCTGTGGCCACAGGGAGCCATCAGACACAGAAGCACTGCCTGCAGTTGGCTCTTAAATGCTGAGTCGGAGAATAGGTGGGCAGGGCTTCTGTCTGTTCCTGTGGCAGAAACTCAGTAAAGGCGTTTTAATTCCAGAAGCCCTAAACCCTAAGGAAAGTGGATGAGTACGAGCCTGTTATCCTAATCCCCCGGTTATAATGGTGATGGGTGGGGAGGTCATGGAAGGGAGGAAGGGAGGAATAAGTCTGTCCAGCTCCTACCTCAGTGGCAATTCCTGCTCCATTCCCCAGGGCAGTCTGGAAAGAGGGGTGCCACCAGGACACAGAGCATCAGCAGCCCGGAGCACGTGTCCAGGCAGGAGGACGAGGCAGACACAGAGCTCTCGCTGCAGGACGAATTCCAGAGCACCCAGAAAGGCCCTGAAGTGGCTGGGAAAACGGGGCCAAATTGAGGGGGTTGTCACCTGAGGGGTGTCTCAGTGGGGGCCTGCCTGGGGAGCTGAGGGCTGAGCATCACATGCCCCCAAAAACTTTAGCCCAACCTGGGAGTAGGGGGAAGAGGAAAAGGAGCCCAGAACTAACTCTCACAGGGTGGGAGGCTTGGGGCTTCAAAATAGAAATGCCAAGAAAAGAGTGCTACGTTTCTGACACACCTGCCACGATGATCATTTTGTGCTCTCCGCAGCCTGTTCTGTGATCACAGCGAAATTGACGCCTTTGAGTAACAGCTGATCCCTCCTGGCAAGATGACAGCTGACTAACACCTTCCTCCAGGGAGATGCCGCTTTTCTCAGGAAAACCTCAAAAGGCTGCAGACAATTTTGCTCACTCTGAATCAGGGAGATGGCAAGTCCTATTGTCCCCATTGGACTGATGGGGAAGCTGGGGGCCAGGGCTGGGAAGGCAGCTCCCTAGAAGGCTTACCTCTTTGTATGAGTGAGGGAAGCGTCCAGGATAGCCCCTTGGTCACCTGGACTGAATGCCAAGTCCTCACCCTGTTGCCATCCCCAGGCTCCCGCATGCAGGGAACTTGGCACGTCCCTCATCTGCCACGTGTGCAGCTCCCCACCTCCTCCCAATTCCCCCCACAAACAGTCATATCTTTCGGCGCAAAAGTGCAGCTTTATGGAGGAGAGGGGAACAAAGAGGTGGGAGAAACTTGAAGAGAAGAAATGACAATTTCCCAAGCCCTCCTTTGCAAAACCAAACCATAAATGAGCCTGGGCAAAGAGAGAACATGAAAATGCCATAAGTAGGTTTTTAGAATTTACATTTAGGGCCCCAAAAGAGAAGGCCATGGAGAAGCATATTGGACACGTTAAGCAGATAGAACTTGGGTACTAAGATGGCTGGTGTAGTTACAAGTTTCCCAAACTTCTGTTCATCCTGGACCACCATCGCCCACTCCGCCGCATATGGGGACCACTTACGCTGTTACTCAGTCCCCACCCTACCTGTGTAGAGCCTCATGGCTGGAACACCGTTGCTTTATAAGGCATGCATACAATGTGAATGTACTTCATGCCACTGAACTGTATGCTTCACAATGGTGAAAGTGTTATATTTTATGTATATTGTATCACAATTTTCAGAAAGTAAAAAAAAAAAAAAAAATGGGAGGAAGAGGAACTATATCATTGCCCAGTGAGTTGAAAACTGAAATTCACACAAAAACCTGCACGCTGATGTAAACATCAGCAATTGTACTTGTAATTGCAAAAACCTGGACGTGAGCAAGATATCCTTCAGTAAACAAACATCAGTAAACACACATCCACACAATGGAATATGATTCGTTGATAAAAAGAAATAAACTAGCAAGCCACAGAAAGACACAGACGAACATTAAATGCATGTTCCTAAGTGAAAGAAGCCAATTTGAAAAGACTTTGTATTGTGTGGTTCCAACTGTATGACCTTCTGGAAAAGGCAAAACTATGGAGACAGTGAAAAGGTCAGGGGTTGCCAGGGGTTGCGGAAGGAGGGGATGAAGAGGTGGGTGGAGTGAAAGGGATTGTTCTGATCCTGTAACACCAAATACTTGCCACTATACATTTGTCAAAACTCATGGAACATGCAATACCAAGAGAGAACCCTAGTGTAGACTATGGACTTTGGTGTCTATCAATGGGTTCACCAGTTGCAACCAATGCACCACCCTCATTTGCAAGATGCTCATAACAGGGAAAACAGTGGGGGCACAGGCTGAAAGTGGCGGATGGGAGCTCTCTGTACTTTCTCCTCATTTTTCTACAAACCTAAAACTACTCTTAAAAATTGTCTATTAACTTCGAAAATTGTTTTAAATCAAAACAGTTTTTAAAAAGAGATGTGAAAAGATATTTATCCTCACCAGCCAAGAAATGCAAGCTATAAACCATGATGTCATGTTTTGCCTATTGCAGGAACGAGGGGGCCAAAAGAAATAAATACTGGTAATAATTGGGCATAAAAGCAGGGGGTGGGGATACTAAATCAATCATCACCAAAAAGAGAAGATCAATTTTCCCTACAAACCATTAACATAAATACCTATTAAATTTTTAAAAATATGTCTCTGTAGGCCACCATGTATGCTCTCGCACACCTGAGTGGTACGGTCCTCTACTTTGAGAAGCACCTCCCTAACTTACAATCTTCACCTGATACACCCTTGGTGCAGACCCTGTACCCGCAAGGCTGTAGCAACATGCTCCCTAGTCCACTGGCGCCCAGCTAGGCTTGCACAAAGGGAGGTGCTGGCAAGTCGGGGCAGGAGGGTAAGGTCAGGCCTGGCTCCAAGGTGGCCTTTGTCCCTCTACTCAGGGACAGACTTTCATTAGGTGGCCCTCTCTAGGTCCAAGCACGGTTCCCACGTTGGCCTCTCATGCCTGGAGCGGGTAACACTCCCCCACTGCTGCCAGCCCTCGGGAGCCCCAACATCCCAGAACCAGGCCCACACTTTGTAAATGGCCCTGCATTTAAACCCCTCTCAGTCGCCCACCCACTTGAATGTGCATCTAAGCCAGCCAGGACCCAAAGTGAAATTACAACTTACCTTATGTGCACAGGTGAATGTTCCCAGACAGCAAGAGCAGCCCTAACTTTTGTCAGATTCTAGAAGGGTCTGGAAGGGTCTCTGAGGGTGAGAGTAGCTGGTTAAAAACAACACCTCCCTAAAAGAAGGGCCGCTTCCTGTCAGGGCCAAATCCATGTTAGTTCCCACTACGACTTCACCCAAATTCATTCTGTTTAGTGACACAGTATGTTTTGCCTAAACAATTACAATAAAGGAGCAGGCCAGAAGAGAGTTTACAAACAAACACACGGTGTGCAGAAAGCTTAGGCAAGTTGGAGGAGAGGAGTGTCTCCCGCAATTGCCTAATTTTCATACACAAATTACATGGTTTCCCTGTAGATGGTCAATTGGTTGCAGATGTGTGGAAGGAGAAGCTTGATGTCAGGTTGGCTTTGGCAAGAGGGAGGGCCTGCCAGCTGCGCTCAGCCATCCCTGTCCCCCGTCTTCTTGGTGGAAGAAGAAAAAAGCCTGGGTCTGAGTTCTGGTTTTGCCACTTACCCCCTCCCTGTGAGGCTCAGCAAGTTCCTTAACCTCAGGATTTTCATTTGTAAAATGTGGATAACGAGGATTAAACAGATGCTACCTACAAGCACTGATCACAGCATAATGCAAAATGGGAAAAATCTGCTGAAAACTATTCAGCTAATTTTCTCTTTTTCTTTTTCCCAAGCCCATCAGCGTTACCTTGATCTGCCTGAGACATCTTCCGCCTAAGCTTTGCAGGTTCACAGCACAGGGAGCTGACCTTTATGTGACACCATGTCCAGGCCACGGGCCTAAGGTCTACACATGCCCTAAGCCATCTAATCCACGCAGCAGGGAGGTGCTGTTATTATTCTAACAAGAGGAATAAGGCGCTGAGAGATGGAGGGATTCACTCAAGATCAAGGAATTGAGAAGTATATTCCTTCCAGTGAAGAAAGACAGAGTGAACAGGGAAGCCTGGGCTGGCATGCAGAATAAGATTGGCATAAAGGACCTCTTCAAGGAGAACTACAAACCACTGCTCAAGGAAATAGGAGAGGACACAAACAAATGGAAAAACATTCTATGCTCATGGAAAGGAAGAATCAATATCATGAAGATGGCCATACTGCCCAAAATAATTTATAGATTCGATGCTATTCCCATCAAGCTACCAGTGACTTTCTTCACAAAATTAGAAAAGAGTACTTTAAATTTCATGTGAAACCAAAAAAAAAAAAAAAAAAAAGCCTGTATAGCCAAGACAATCCTAAGCAAAAAGAACAAAGCTGGAGGCATCACGCTACCTGACTTCAAACTATACTACAAGGCTACAGTAACCAAAACAGCATGGTACTGGTACCAAAACAGATATATAGACCAAGGGAACAGAACAGAGACCTCAGAAATAACACCACACATCTACAACCATCTGATCTTCGACAAACCTGACAAAAACCAGCAATGGGGAAAGGATTCCCTATTTAATAAATGGTGCTGGGAAAACTGGCTAGCCATATGCAAAAAACAGAAACTGGACCCCTTCCTTACACATTATACAAAAATTAAGATAAATTAAAGACTTAAATGTAAAGCCCAAAACCATAAAAATCCTAGAAGAAAACCTAGACAATACCATTCAGGACACAGGCATGGGCAAAGACTTTATGGCTAAAACACCAAAAGCAATTGCAACAAAAGCCAAAATTGACAAATGGGATCTAATCAAACTAAAGGGCTTCTGCACAACAACAGAAACTATCATCAGGGTGAACAGGCAACCTACAGAATGGGAGAAAATTTTTGCAAGCTACTCATCTGACAAAGGTTTAATATCCAAAATCTACAAGGAACTTAGACAAATTTACAAGAGAAAAACAACCCCATCAAAAAGTGGGTGAAGGATATGGACAGACAATTCTCAAAAGAAAACATTTATGCAGCCAACAAACATATGAAAAAAAGATCATCATCACTGGTCATTAGAGAAATGCAAATCAAAACCACAATGAGATACCATCTCATGCCAGTTAGAATGGTGATCATTAAAAAGTCAGGAAACAACAGATGCTGGCAAGGCTGTGGAGAAATAGGAATGTTTTTATACTGTTGGTGGGAGTGTAAATTAGTTCAACCATTGTAGAAGACAATGTGGTGATTCCTCAAGGATCCGGAACCAGAAATACCATTTGACCAAGCAATCCCATGACTGGGTATATACCCAAAGGATTATAAATCATTCTACTATAAAGATACATTCACATATATGTTTATTGCAGCACTATTTACAATAGCAAAGACTTGGAACCAACCCAAATGCCCATCAGTGATAGACTGGATAAAGAAAATGTGACACATATACACCATGGAATAGTATGCAGCCGTAAAAAAGAATGAGTTCATGTCCTTTGCAGGGACATGGATGAAGCTGGAAGCCATCATTCTCAGCAAACTAACACAGGAACAGAAAACCAAACACACTGCATGTTCTCACTCATAAGTGGGAGTTGAACAATGAGAACACATGTACACAGGGAGGGGAACATCACACACCAGAGCCTGTCGGGGGGTTGTGGGGGGGGAAGGGGAGGAAGAGCATTAGGACAAATATCTAATGCATGCAGGGCTTAAAACCTAGATGACAAGTTGATAGGTGTAGCAAACCACCATGGCACATGTATACCTATGTAACAAGCCTGCACGTTCTGCACATGTATCCCAGAACTTTTAAAGTAAAATAAAAAACAAAAATTAAAAATAAAAACGATTTCTCATAAGATGATCATCTTTGCTTGAGCCCGGGAGCTTGAGATCAGCCTGGGCAACATAGTGAGACCCCTGTCTCTACAAAAAATAAATAATTAGGCAGCCATGGTGGTACATGCCTGTGGTCCCAGCTACTCAGGAGGCTGAGGTGGGAAGACCGCTTGAGCCGAGGAGGTTGAGGCTACAGTGAGCCAGGATCGCACCACTGCACTCCAGCCTGGGTGAGAGTGACACTCTGTCTCAAAATAAAATAAAATAAAATGCTGCACTCCAGCCTGGGCGACAGAGCGAGACTCTGTCTCAAAAAATAAAAAATAAAAAAAAAATAAAATAAAAATAAAATGATCATCTAGAAAGCCAGATATTGTTTATGAGAGTGAAGAGTTTTTCAAAATTACCTTCGCTCTTTGTTTAATATTTCACACTCCAAGGAGGGAGGACCTGTGCCCAGAACTCTCCTGCAGAGAAGATATCCCTCTAACAGTGGCACAGCAAAGATATGGGCCTAGCTGCCCGATAGGTGAGGGCAGCTTTAGGTAAGGGAAGCATGGTGGGTTGAATTGTATTCTCCAAAACAGCATCCGAGTCCTGCCCCTACTACCTGCAAATGGGACCTTATTTGGAAATAGGGTCTTTGCAGATATCATTAAGTTAAGGATCTCAACATGGTATCACACTGGATTTAATGGGGGCCCTAAATCCAGTGACTGATGGTGTATTTATAAGAAGAGGGGAGGATGCAGGGACCCAGGGAGTAGGCCATGCGAAGACCCGTGTGAGGACAGAGGCAGAGACGGGGCACAATCCAGCCACAAGCCAGGGAATGCCTGGAGCCACCAGGAACTGAAAGAGGCCAGGAAGGACCCCCCCCCCGTGCCCCCCCCCCCACCCAGAGCTTTAGAGGGAGGATGGCCCTGTGGACGCCTTGATTTCAGGCCGCTGGTCTCCTGAACTGTGAGAAAATCCATTCTGTTGCTGTCAGCCCCCCAGTGTGTGATCATTTGTTACTGCAGGCTCGGGAAACAAATCCAGGATGTGAAAGGAAGCTCTGCCCTTTGCTGGACTGTAGTGAGAAGCGGATGGGTGCGTAGGAGGAAGGCAAGTGGGAGGGTCAGGCTTCAACCAGAGAGGAGCAGGTACAAGTGGGGGTAACACCAGGGCTGTCCCCCAACTTCCTATTGATGGACTCTATAAAGAGTCGTCTTCACAGGCTGTCCATGTGTGACCTGGTGTGAGGCACAGTCAGGCAGTGGGGGCCCCAGAGCTGCACTGTCCTGAGCCACTGTGGTCCTCCCATAATATGAACAGAGTCTGTCGTGGAGCTCACAGGGTGCCAGGGCGGGTACAACTAGTGGAAAGAGGTGCTCTGTAATGAGGGCTCCAGGGTGGACCCCCCGCCCTTCAAGTCCTTCACGCTGGGGGTGGAGGATGGGTAAAAGGACACGACATATGGGGACATAAGGAGACTGGGTGTTTATTTCATAGAGTGTTTAAAAGAGAGCGGGCTCTGGAGGACGACCCAAATCCCACCATGCATTTCCAAGTCCTGTGACTCAGATGAGCTGCACGGCCTCCCTGGGACTCGGTTTTCTTCTTTGTAAAATGGAAAAATATTGACACCTCCCCCATGGCATCATGTGATACTCAAATGAACTGTAAACATGCCTGGCCCAAAGTAAAAGCCTAATGGAATCAAGAAATACATGTTTTTTCTTCCACTCCCACTGATCTTAGAGAAGATCAGATCAGCTATGGAAAAGTAAAGGAATATTTTCTTTTAGTATATCCAAGTTATAGAGTGAGTTATTAATACATTTTTTTTCAAGGCATGAGACTCTTTCTGAACCATTATACTGAATGACTGCATAATATCAATCACTGACCCAGGATGGCCCAGGGCCCTGTATACTACCTAGCACATAGTAGGTGTTCAATAAATATTTGTTGAGTGAATGAATTATAGCCTTAGATAAGACTATAAAGAAATGGCCTGACTTAAATTATCACATTTGAGAAATAGGGAAGACATTTTTACGTGAAACTCCTCTGAAGAGTTTCCTCACTTAGTTGAGCCAAGCCATGCTGTTCTGGTCTACGATTTCTCAGAAATTCCCAAAGGTTTATACAGCAGAGTCCCTTAACATGCAAATTTAATTCACTTGAATTCAACCTCACAGGCTGCACAAGAAAATAACAATTTCCATCACTTGGTAATGCTCCTAGCTGTCAACTCATAATGCCCAAGTGAAAGGAGGGGGCTTGAAGCCCTGGTTCTTTCAAGCAGGCTCAGCCCCACATGGCCCTCGCAGCTACTGCTAAACATGATTCCAGTGTTTCCAGTATTTTTGGTACAACATGTGCCAAAAATACAAGCTTCTCACTGCATCTGTTGATTAAACAAGGAAATAAGACAAAATTCAAAACCAAAAGAAAAACTGGCTGAGTTGGAGGTACTGAGAAGTACTGTGAGCAGATTGGAAAAACAGCCTCGTTTCTTCACACCTCTCTGTTTCTGTGGCCTCTGCAAGGGCACTTTGCTACTCCTCTCATCAAGATCTGGAGACTTTTTCTCCACTCCTCAACTCCAGGCAACATCGTGTCGCATTGGGGATGGTGTGCCTAGGTCCCAAGAAGCTTGCACGCTTCTGCTCTGCTTCTGCCATGAGAACAAGCCCAGATGAGCTCCCAGGAGGATGAGCCACCACATGGAGCTGAGCTGAGCAATCCCAGGAGAGACCTTCCTCGTCCAGACAGTGAGGGAAGAGTACAATTTTAAATGAGATGGGCCAGGTAAGCATCCCTAACAAGAATGTCAGCTCCATAACACAAGCTCTTTCATTTACTGGTGTACGGTTTACCAACTCGTCCTAGTTTGTCCTAGACTTGCCTGGTTTTAACATGGGAACCTAGTGGTAGAATGAGCCATGCTGGTTGGTACCTGGGGTAAGAGTGTTTCCTGCAATGCAAAGGCCAATGGATGCAAACAGCCAGTGCAAAGGCCCTGAGGTGGGAATGTGCCTGGCATGTTTGCAGCATGACACAGTGAATCAGAGGAACTGCACCCACAGATGCTAGCCTGCTCAACAATTTTGTTTTAATTCTATCTGGGCAAGTATACCATTTCCCTGGGCTTTTGTTTCCTCATCTGCAAAATGGAGAGAACAATGTCTGGGTACCTAATGACCTGAAATTATGGATACTAGGGATGCCATGCTTACTTAAGTGACAAGAGGCCTGTCTTGATTACTGCTGTGACTGTTACTCTCCTCCACGGCAAATGGAGAAAGCAAAGCCTAAAGCTTTATTGCTGGATAGAAGACAAGGCCAGCACAAGGATGAGAACTGCCATCCAGAACTGCTCTCCTTCCACCACTGAGGGCCACTTGGAAGGTGACCTCTGTTGGCTGTCATGTGTGCCAAGGGCAGATCTTTCTAGGATGGGCCTGGCTGTGTTGGAGGTTTATCTTGATTCCTCGTGGCTTAGAACACAAAATAAAATGCTACATAGCGCCACGATTCGTGATTGCCTAGCAGGCTGTCAACAGATTTGTTTATGATGTGAAATAATGAATTCAGAATACTGTATTGGTGATGGTTATTCTTTTATGTAATTACCATAATTATCCAGGAAAATAGCAAACAGATGCAATGCTGAATTCGAAGAAAGGGTAGGAAGAAGCGTCCCAAATACTGACGTGATTCATAATATTGTATGAGTTAACCCTACCTCTTAAACTGCCCATGTCAGAACTACAAGGTATGGATAGGCACTCTTTATAAACGGACACAGTGTACGCACTAAAGCGAAATACACATGCATGTTACAGTGGGTCTAGGGGTGTTACTCAGAAAAGGTATGTCAGTTAGGACCCAACATGATTCTATGGCTGCAGACTGAGAGGTGGCAAGAGATCATGTTCCTCAAATTTCTCCGTCTCTCAACAGGATGTATTTTTTTAATTAAGGTACAATTTACATACAGTAAAATGCACCCTCTTTAGTGTACAGTTCTGTGAATTTTGACAAGTAAATACAGTCGTGTAACAACCAACATAATCAAAATGAAGAAGGCCATCACACCCCCAAATCATGCCTCCCCTCTCTGGTCAATCTCTTCCTCCACCTCCAGCCTCTGGCAACCACACATCTGTTTTCTGTACCTGTAAGTTTGTCTTTTCCAGAATGTCCTATAAATGCAACCACATATTATGTGGCTTTTTTGGTCCAGCTTCTTTCATTCAGGACAATACCTTTGAGAGCCATCCAAGCTGTTGTGTGCTCCAATCATTCATTCCTTTTCCTTGCCAAGTCCTATTTTATGGTGTGGGTGTGCCACAGTGTGTTAATCCACTCCCTCTTTCTGTGGGAGGCAATAACAAGGCATTCCTAGCTCTTCCAGACAGGGAAATGTCAGTGAAGGCCTGGCAGAAAGGCAGCACCACTATCCTTCCCAGGAGGTAACAGGGCCTTCCCAACGGGTACCAACAGAGGCTGAGTGGGGAACCTCGACTTCCACTCATCTCTTCCCCAGGCAGAGCAGTAGCAAAGGAAGCCAGCTAACACAGAAGGGTCACTAAACCCAGACTCTCATACCATAATGCTCAAAATGTCCAAGTCTCAATTAAAAATCACTTGTCATACCACAAACCAAGAAGACCTCAAACTGAAAGAAAAAAGACAATGCACAGATACCAACACCAAGATGCAAGAGGTGCTGGGATTCCCTGCCAGCTGTGAAGCAGCCATCATGAAAATGTTCCCAGGATGCAAGAGGTGCTGGGATTCCCTGCCAGCTGTGAGGCAGCCATCATGAAAATGTCCCCAAGATGCAAGAGGTGCTGGGATTCCCTGCCAGCTGTGAAGCAGCCATCATGAAAATGTTCCCATGAACGCTTACAAATATGCTTGAAACAAAGGAAACACAGAAAGCCCCAGCAAAGACATAGAAGATAAAAGAAGAACCACATGGAAATAATAGAAATGAAAAATACTATAATCAAAAATGTAAAAACTCAGTGGATGCCCTCAACAGCAAAATGGACAGGACAGAAAAAAAGAATCAGTGAACTTGAAGATAGGACAATAGAAATTACCCAATCTGAGCAACAGAGAGAAAACAGGATGAAAATTAAAAAAAAAAAAAATGAACAGCCTCAGGGACCCATGGCACTAACAAAAGGTCTAATATTCCTATCGTCAGAGTCTGGGAAGGAGAAGAGAAAGAAGATGAGTTTAAAAAGTGCTCAAATAATGTTCAGGAGCTTCAATTTGGCAAAAGACATAAAGCTACAGGTTCAGGAAGCTGAGAGAACCACCCCCCCACCGCCCCACCACCAGGATAAACCCAAAGAAATCCATACCAAAGCACGTCATAGTCAAACTCCTGAACTCTAAAGATAAAAAATATTGAAAGAAGCAAGTGAGAAACAATGCCTTAGCTACAGAAAAAACAATTCTAATGAAAGCAGGTTCTCATCAGAAACTTGGAGGCAAGTAGCAAAGGGTATCATATTTTTCAAGAGCTGATGGAAAGGAAGTGTCAGCCCCAAATTTTATATCCAGTGAAAATATGAAAATAACCTCCTGGAATGAAGGGGAAATCAAGATATTCACAAATAAATGAAAACAAATAGAATCTGTCACCAGCAGGCCCACCCTCAAAGAATGGAAGTTCTCTAAACAGAAAGGAAGTAACAAAAAGAGAAACTTGGAACATCAGGAAGGAAAAAGAACAATGGAAAGAGTAAAAAAGTGGGTAAAAACATTTCCTTTTGAGTTTTTTTTTTGTTTTGGGTTTTTTTTTGTTTTGTTTTGTTTTTTGTTTTTTTGTTTTTGAGACAGGGTCTTGCTTTGTCACCCAGGCTGGAGTGCACATACGTTGATCACTGGTGCGTACATGGATCACTGCAGCCTCAACCTCCTGGGCTCAAGCAATCCTCCTGCCTTGGCCTCCTAAATTCCTGGGATTATAGGCGTGAGCCAACACTCCCGAGCAAGTTTTCTTAATCATGTTTGGTGACTGAAACAAAAATTATAACACTGTCTGATATGGCTCTAAATGTATGTAAAGGAAATATTTAAGATAATTCTAAATGTGAGTGCAAAAATGGAGGTGAGATTTCTACTCTTCACTCTAACTGGTAAAATAATGACACCAGCAAACTATGATAAGCTATATATATATATATATATATATATATATATATATATATATATATAATGTCATACCTAGAGCAACCATTATGCGGGAGTCTCTGAGAGAACCAGTCTGAACTGCAGGCTGCAAAAGTGCTCCCTGTGCAGCCTACAGCCTTGGATCGGGGATAATCCATCTGCAGCCTTCCAGACAGGCAAACTAAAGCCGCGTACAGCCAGCTAGCCTCCCGTGGCCAGGAGTCCACACACAGTGGCCATCTCCTCTGCAAGCCCCACTTCCTCTATGCATGCCACAAGCTCCAAAGCCTTCTATCCCGCTGTGCCCAGGCTCCCAGATGCACGCCCGCATCTCTGCTTGTGCATGGTCTACTCTCCAGCAGCACCCCAGAGGGTTGTCAGCTGTTTGCCTAGCAACTCCACACAATCTCAAGTCTAGCTGAATCAGCCAACTTCTCTGCTTTCTGGTGGCTAAAATCACAGCTTCTCCGATGAGACCTGAATGCCTTCCAAGTGTGTTGTTCCTTGAGTACTCTCCCTCAATCTTAGGGTACCCTATAGAGTTTCCTTGTACCTAATAGTCACTCTTTCATTATAACTAATCATTCCTACACTAAGTTTCCCCTGCATAACCCACTGGGTGGTTTCTGTCTTCTGACTGGGCACAGAAGTCTACAGAATTGTCTCTGGGAATGGTCCCAAGAGATCCCTAACGATGGGATTTAGGGACTAGTGTGGTTGTGCTTTTGGATGTAAGCACAGTGCTGAGCTCCCTGACAATGAGAAATGTGACTCTTGTAACCCATGAGGTACAAAAGCATCACAATTAATAAAGCTATCACCTGTGGTCAATTGTGGCAAAGTGCCAATTTAGAACATGTGCCTTGGAAGCTCAAGTGGCTTCTGTTCCTGCTGTATGGCAGGAATGATGACCATAAAGGATGTGGTATGAAATGGATTTCTTTTGGTGTCCTTGAGCACTTACAGAGAGAAAATGACAAGCTCAGGCCCATTAATTCCCACCTCGAGGCATGATCTGAGGATCGTACAGCCTCCATGACAGCCCTCAAAGAATCTCTCATTTTTGTGGCCACAGGGCTGATGTTGCTGAAAATCAAACAAAAAATTTAATGGTGCAAGTTACTGAATTAAAATGGCAGTTGAATTCACAGTCATGCCAAGCTTCTCATGTGAAAATTTGGGCACTAATCAGGAAAAAATGGGATCCTGAAACTCGAGGTGAGGACATCTTGTTGGACCTAGAGGAACTGACAACATTGACCTCCGGGTCATTCTGAGCCTCCCGTACAAGTGGCAGCAGCTTCCCCTCCACTGTCCACAGAGGCCAGACTTCCTGAGCTGGAAAACCTTATGATGCCTTCACTTAGGGTAGATGCCTTGAAAGGGAATACTGATCCTTCTCAGAACCCACCACAACAAGCCCCTGCTCCCTCTAGACTTAACTAGACTTAACTGGAGTCAAATCTCAGCATGGCCCAAGGAGACAGGTGCTCACTATGACCCAGAAGGAAATGGCTCACACACCAGAAGAGCTGAATGCCCTGGCTAATATGTCAGCAGAAACCTAGGGAACATGTGTGTGCAAATGGATTCTGTGGGTTTATACCAAGGAGGGCAGAAAACACCACCAGCCATTGGACCAAATTCATTGCCAGGAGTGCACGTACCAGAGAGTCTCAATTTAATGTATTAGTTGTGCAGCTGGATGTGGCTTTAACAGCTTACTTGGTTGGTTGACAGAAATCTGGAAATGATGGTGACCTGCATTTAGTGAGGCTGCAATGCTGGAGCTTCCCTGGCATGACACAGAGGAGGGGATCTAAAGACTATAGGAAATATGCCTGCTGGGCCAGGTGTATCACAGGCAACCTTCAACTCTCCCAGCGGCATGCCTCAAGAAGACCCAGAAGGCCCCTCTTCAGGAGGGCACTGAGAAATGCATTAATGAGGGGAGCACCCGCATCTCTGAAAAGATCTGTGGTTGCTCTTTTTCCAGGCCAGGAAGAGCTGTAGGGGACACCATTGTTGAGACAGGCTCCCTCATTTCACTGTGGTTGTTGGGGAGTCCCAGAATAGCAGAGGACCAAGTGGCATCACTTCATTGCCAAAGACAAGGTGAGTGTGCCACAGGAGCAATAGGGAATGGCAGGAATCCGAATTCTTTGGCTCGCAGAGATCTTAGCAGTAACTAACTGATCACGCTGTCCCTCGGAGGGAAATACCAGTCCGTCTACTAAGATATCACCTGATATCACAGGAAACCATGGGAAAAGTCCTAAGTATGGTGGCAAGTAACGTGACTCAGTCATCGAATGGAGACTCACGGCCCTTTACCCAGTTTTCAGAACTAAGGCAGTTTGCAGACCTACAGGCTCTTGATTGAAGGGAAACCCAGGTCCCCTTGAAAAGGACACTCTACTATCGCCAAAAGGACACACTGTAAATCTTTCTTTATGCCTTCTCAAAGGGACCTGTTGCCACATACTGGAACAACTGCAATTTGGGAGAAAAGTAAATACTCAAACTTTTCAGGAGTTAGTAGATATTCCAAGAGGTAAAGAACCCAGGGCAGCTGAGGTCAAGGAAGATGTGGAATGGGTGGTGGAAGAAGAAAGTCACAGATGTTAACTACAACTTCATGATCAATTGTATAAACGAGGACGGGAGGGGGTTTGTGTATGGTGTCTATGTGTGTTATATGAATGAGTTTTATTTTATCTTTACTCATCATTCTCTACTTCTTTCTCCTACTTCATGTTTTAAATTTTTATATACGAGTTATTGGAAGTTAACTTTACAGTTTAGGCTTTAGGGAACAGAATATTCAGTGAGATCTTGACTGAATTTGAAGAGCAATTGATACAGCCTGTGCTGAGTATAATGATTGCATCTGCTCATTTCAAACAAGTGAGAACCTCCTCACTTGCTAGAAGCATGGATGTATCTTGTTAGGTGGAACTATAGAGCCATTCTGTTGTAAGAAAGTTCAAATGCATGTAAAGGGTACACATGGGGCTGCATAGGCAAAGGGATAGACTGTGCCAGATAGAAATTTATTGTCTCTCAGCTCCAAAAAATGCCATTCAATACATGCTGTATGATAAAGGATGCAAACTTTAAAAGATTTTCTCCTTTAAAGTGGACACAGTGCTAAGTTTTTCCAACAGAGGATGTTGGAGGGTCATTGCAGGAGGAAGAGGCTTCCTGCAGTTTCCAGCAGGGGCCTAGGAGAGGGCCAGTGGTGTGGGTATGAGAACATGCCATGGAGCTCCCCCTCCCAGCCACAGGCCCCACGACTCACTCCCTCTGCAACCCTGCAGCCTCAGCCCAGCAGTAATCTGTCTGCAGCCCCCACAACATAAAAACCAAAGCTGTGCACAGCCTGCCTGTGGCTGGGGGGGTTCCCATGGATCTGCTCCTTCTGCAACCACACAGCCGGCACACTGTCTTTCTGGGAGCTCTGGAGACTTCTGTCCCACTAGTGCCAGAGTCCCATAACGCACCCACGTCTCTGGTTGTAGATTGCCTGCCACCTCCCACCTGTACTGAAAGTTGCCCATTGTTTGCCCAGCAACTCCAGATAAGCTTCAGTCTCGCTAAGCCAGCCAACTCCTCTGCTATCCAGTGGGCAAATCACATCTCCTCCAAGGAGGTCTGACTCCTTCCATGTGTGTCCTTGCTGAGAGAAATGGAAGCTGTCTCTCTCAGTTGAGAGGCTGAATCTCAATCCTAGGGGGCCACATGGAGTTCCCTTATGTCTTATAGTCCCTCTTCATTATAGTTAGTAATTCTTATCATCAGCTTCTCTCATTTAGCCTATTGTACGGCTCCTACTTCCTGATTGGACCCAGACTGCTACATCAAGATAGACCACATTCCAGGCCATAAAATCAACCTCAACAAATTTAAAGAATTAAAATCATACAAAGCATGTTCTCTGACCACAACGGAATCAAACTATGAATCAACAACAGAAAGATAACAGGACAGCTTCATATACTCGAAAACGAAATGGCACACAGTTCTAAATAATCCATGGGTCAAAGAGGAAGCCCCCAGGGTAATCAAAAAATACACTGATGTGTGAAAACAAAAATACATCTCAAAATTTGTGGCACATAGCTAAAGCAGTGCTGGGAGGGAAATTTATAGCACTAAATGTTTACATTAGAAAAGAGGAGCATTCCCACGATGTGATCATTTCACACTGCATGCCTGTATCAAAACATTTCATGCACCCCACAAATATGTACACCTACTATGTACCCACAAAAATGTTTTAAAATAAACTGCTATTAATTGTTTAAAAAGAAAAAGAGGGAGGGTTTCAAATCAAGACTCTAGACTCCCACTTCACTGTAGTAAAAGGAAAGCATAATAAATCCAGAGCAAGCAGAAGAAAGGAGATAATAAAGGTAGGGGAAGAAATTGGTCAAATCAAAACAGAAAAATAATAGAGAAAATCAATGAAAGAAAGAGCTTTTTCTTAGACAAGATTAATAAAATTCACCTTTTTTTTTTTTTTTTGAGACAGAGTCTCACTCTATTGCCCAGGCTAGAGTGAAGTGGCATGATCTTGGCTCACTGCAACCTCTGCCTCCTGGGTTCAAGAGATTCTCCTGCCTCAGCCTCCCAAGTAGCTGGGATTACCGGTGTCTGCCACCACGCCCGGCTAATTTTTGTATTTTTAGTAGAGATAGGGTTTCACCATGTTGGCCAGGCTGGTCTCAAACTCCCAACCTCGACTGATCCTCCCGCCTCAGCTTGCAACATGCTGGGATTACAGGTGTGCACCACCATGCCAGGCTAATTTTTGTATTTTTAGTAGAGACAGGATTTCACCACGTTGGCCAGGCTGGTTTCGAACTCCTAGCCTCAAGTGATCCACCCGTCTCAGCCTCCCAAAGTGCTGGGATTATAGGCACGAGCCACTGTGCCCAGCCTAAAATTGGTTTTTAGAATCTCTACAAAAACTGACAAAGGACAAATGAGAGAAGACACAAACTATCAATGTCAGGAAGGAAAAAGGGCTATCACTACAGACCCTGCAGACATTAAAAGGACCTTAAGGGAATACTATAAATAACTCAGCTCACATAAATTTGATGACTTAGATGAAGTGGACCAATTCCTCAAAAAGCACAAACTACCATGATCCACCTAATGGAAAACAGATCATTTGAATCACATGAGAATCACACTATAACTATTTATCAGATTGAATTTGCAATTTTGAAGCTGCCTACTAAACTAAGAAGTCTCCAGGCCCTGATGTGGAGAATTCTAACTTTAAAAGAAGAATTAACACAAATTCTACACAACTTTATCCAGAAAACAGAAAAGGAAATAACACTTCCCAGTTAATTTTAAGCACCTAGGTATTACCCTGCGACCAAACTAGACAAAGACAGCATGAAAAGACAACTACAGACGAATATCCCTCATGAACACAGACTCGAAACCTCTCCCAAAATATCAGCAAATAGAATTCTGTGATAAGAAAAAAATTATACACCTTGAACAAGGATTCCAGGAATGCATTCGGTATAATCCACCATATTAACAGGGTAAAAAGAAAAATCACATAATTATATCAATTGATGTAGAAAACGCTTTTGACAAAATTCAACACCCATTCATAATAAAATCTCGTTGGAAAATAGAAATAGCAGGAAATCCCTTAATGTGATTAAAAGCATCTACAAAACACCAAAGTTTACATTATACTTAATGGTGAAAAGCTGAATGTTTTCTCCCTAAGATCAGGAAAAAGAAAGATGTCCACTCCCATCACTCTCATTCAGAAGATGACTGAAAGTTTTAGCAGGTACAATAAAGCAAGAAAGAAATACAAAATACATACAGGGAAAGGAAAGACTTGCAAGCAGGAAATGAAAAAATAAAACTATCCCTATTTGCAGATGAGATTATTGTCTACATACAAATTCTCGAAGAATCAAAAAAGACTCCTCACACTAATAAGTGAGTGCAGCAAAGACACAGGATACAAGATCAACACACAAAAGTCAATTACATTTCTATATACTAGCTATGAATGGTTGAAAACCGAAATTAAATGAAAAACGAAATATGTAGTTGTAAATCTAATAAAACATGTACAAGACTTACACACTGAAAACTACAAAACACTGATGAACTAACTCAAATAAAATCTAAATAAGAAACAGGCATATTGTGTTCATGCATTGGAAGATTCAACATAGTAAAAATGTCAGTTCTCCCTAAATTGATATACAGGCTTAATGCAATTCCTATCAAAATCCTAGTAAGGTATTTTTGTGGGCATAGACAAGATTATTCTAAAATTTATATAGAAAGGCAAAAGAACTGGAATAACTCAAACAAGTTTGAAGAAAGATAATAAAGTGTAAAGAATCAGTCTACCTAACTTGATAACTTATTATATAGCCAAAGTAATTAAGACTGTATTGCCAGAATGGACACAGACATGATTAGAACAGAATAATTAAAAAAAAAAAAACATAAATCAATCTGCACAAATATACCAAACTGATTTTTTTTCTCTTTTGAAATGGAGTCTTGCTCTGTCACCCAGGCTGGAGTGCAGTGGCACGATCTCAGCACAGTGCAACCTCTGCCTTCTGGGTTCAAGCAATTCTCCTGCCTCAGCCAACTGATTTTTGACAAAGGTTGAAAGCAATTCTGTAGAGAGAGTGTAGCTGTTTCAACAAATGATGCTGAAACAATTGACTTTCATAGGCAAAAGAAAAAAGAAAAAAAAAAAACCTTGACCTAAACCTCACATCTTACTTATATAGAAATTAACTCAAAATATTTAAAAGAGTCTTAAATGTGAAATATAAAACTGTAAAAGTTTAGGGGAAAAAAAGCATAGGAGAAAATCTTTAGGGTCTCTAAAGTAGGAAAGAGTTCCTAGACTTGAAACAAAAAGTATGAGCCATAAAAGGAAAATATAATAAAATGGACCTCATCGAAGTTAACTTTTTTTTTTTGCTCTGTGCAAACCCCTGCTTATAAGAGAATAAAAAACTAGCTACAGATCTGGAGAAAGTATTCACAAACAACATATCTGACAAGGGACTTACATTTAGAATCTCTACAGAACTATGAAAATTTAACAGTTAAAAAAACAACAACAACAATCCAATTAGAAAGTGCGCAAACACATGAAGAAAGTTATCACCAAAAAAGGTATACAGACAGCAGATAAGCACATGAAAAGGTGTTCAACATCTTTAGCCACCTGGGAAATATGGATTAAAGCCACAATAAAATATCACTTCACACCTGTCAGAATGGCTACAATAAAAAATAGTGAAACAGCAAATGCTGGGGACGATCTGGAAAGACTGCCCACGTTGCCAGGATCCATTTTGGCGTGGACGTGAAGTGGCACAGCCATTCTGGAAAAAAGGGTGGCCGTTTCTTAACAAATCAAACATGGAACTATTATTCAACCCAGCAACTGCACTCCTGGGCATTTATTTCAAACAAATGAAAACTTACCTTCACACAAAAGCTTGTACATGACGGTTCCTAAAGCTTTATTTGTAATAGTCAAAAATTGGCATCAGCCCAGATGCCCTTCGACGATGAATATTTAAACCAACTGTGGTACATCCATATCACAGAACACTACTGAGCGATAAAAAGGAGCATACCGTTGACACATGAAACATTTGGATGAATCTCTAGAGAATTACGCTGAATGAAAAAAGTCAGTCCCCAAAGGCTACACACCACACTGAATGATTCCATTCATATAACATTCTTGAAATGACAAATTATAAAACTGGAGGACAGACTAGTGATTGCTTGGGGTTAAGGGGTGGGGAGTAGAGAGAGGGGGGAGAGCAGGAGGGAGTTGGGGTGTCCACGAGGAATCCTTGCAGTGACAGAAGTGTTCTGTATCTTGACTATATCACTGTCAATATTTTGATTGTGATTTGCAAGATGTTGCTATCGGAGGAAACTGGGTAAAAAATACATGGGATCTCTCTGTATTTTTTTCTTACAACTGCAGGTGAATCTGCAGTGATCTCAAAACAAAGAGGCTAATTTATAAAAATAATAAAGACATAAATAGAATCAAAACAGGAATAACCCTCCCAGTGTGTGTCAATGTTATTTACTGCAGCATCCATAGTGTATGTAGAACCCACCCTAGCCATTAGTACCACAGCCTACCCTTGCAGAAACACCGACTCTGCACAGACCATTTTCCTTTCATTTTCTTTATATCAACTCACTTTTCCTTATGTACCCTTATATATTCAAAGGAAAATTGGCATCACTACCATTTACCACATCTGGAAAAGCTCCAACATTGCTATGAATACAAAGTGATCATAAAGAAACTACAAGGGGCTGGGCACGGTAGCTCACGCCTGTAATCTCAGCACTTTGGGAGGCCGAGGCAAGTAGATTACCTGAGGTCAAGAGTTAGAGACCAGCCTAGCCAACATGGCGAAAACCCATCTCTACTAAAAATACAAAAAAATTAGCCAGGTGTGGTGGTGAGCACCTATAATCCCAGCTACTCAGGAGGCTGAGGCAGAAGAATCACTTTAACCCAGAAGGTAGAGGTTGTAGTGAGCCGATCATGCCACTGCCCTCCAACCTGAGTGACAGAGCGAGACTACAGCTCCAAAAAAGAAAAAAAGAAGAAGAAAAAAGGAACTACAAGGAAAGCAATGAAAACCTACAAAGATCTCTCACTTGGTAACAAGCCAGTACTGAGAACAAGCTTCCTACCTATGCCCCAAAGTCGCTCTGCAGAAATCCCTGAGTATGACCTTCCAGCATAACTTAGCCTTCCCTGCCATGCCACACCCAGACAGGCAGCATGGTGGGTAAAGTTCCTAGACCCTGGAGATAAGACCTGTCTTTGAACCTTTGCTCTGCTACCTATAAACCCTGTAACCTGGAATAAGTCACTTAAACTGTCCACGCTGTGTTTTCCTTATCTGAAAAGTGGGGCTCATGTTCATTTGTTCAAAGGATTGGATAAAACCATAGATGTGATTTCTCCAGACATGGTAGACTCTCCCTGTGTCTGTTCCTGCCCCACTCCCCTAACCAAACAGCCTACCCTACCTCCCTGGTTTTTTTTATTATTATACTTCAGGTTTTAGGGTACATGTGCACAATGTGCAGGTTTGTTACATATGTATCCATGTGCCATGTTGTTTTGCTGCACCCATTAACTCGTCATTTAGCATTAGGTATATCTCCTAATGCTGTCCCTCCCCCCTCCCCCCACCCCACAACAGTCCCCCGAGTGTGATGTTCCCCTTCCTGTGTCCATGAGTTCTCATTGTTCAATTCCCGCCTATGAGTGAGAACATGCGGTGTTTGGTTTTTTGTCCTTGCCATAGTTTACTGAGAATGATGTTTTCCAGTTTCATCCATGTCCCTACAAAGGACATGAACTCATCATTTTTTTATGGCTGCATAGTATTCCATGGTGTATATGTGGCACATTTTCTTAATCCAGTCTATCGTTGTTGGACATTTGGGTTGGTTCCAACTCTTTGCTATTGTGAATAGTGCCACAATAAACATATGTGTGCATGTGTCTTTATAGCAGCATGATTTATAGTCCTTTGGGTATCTACCCAGTAATGGGATGGCTGGGTCAAATGGTATTTCTAGTTCTAGATCCCTGAGGAATCGCCACACTGACTTCCACGATGGTTGAACTAGTTTACAGTCCCACCAACAGTGTAAAAGTGTTCCTATTTCTCCACATCCTCTCCAGCACCTGTTGTTTCCTGACTTTTTAATGATGGCCATTCTAACTGGTGTGAGATGGTGTCTCGCTGTGGTTTTGATTTGCATTTCTCTGATGGCCAGTGGTGATGAGCATTTCTTCGTGTGTTTTTTGGCTGCATAAATGTCTTCTTTACAGTCTTGGTTCTCTGCGTACATGATGTTCATGGTCTCTGCCAGGAGAAAAGTCTCTCTAGCTGGTAACTCCATGGCCCCTGAGTGTGAGCCCATTTCCCCTAGGCAGGTGCTTTTGGGTAATCCTGCTCACATGGCACTCCTCCTTCATGACCAACCCTCCCCAGATTCCCAGCAGAAGCACAGCTAAGGAAGCAAATCTCACAGACCCCAACATTGCCACAGAACCTAAGCGTTCTCTCTGATTAATATTAGCCTATGGTCCTAAATACTTGCTCTTAGCTGGGGCAATAAAGCGAGGGTAGTTAAAAGGCATATTATTTTAAACTGGCCCTGACGTTGATTCTGTTTTTCCCAGTCAGCTAATGTTATCATTTTTCTAAGTTGCATCCTGTCCCTCGTTGCATTTTGGTAGATAACATCTCTGGTTTCATTCTTACAGAAAGATTTGCTACGGGAAAGGAGAAACACGTTACCTCTCAGAGCATGGCTTCCGTGGCTGATCTGAGATAGCCTCCAGCTCTTTGCTATTTTGGACACTGGGAAGTCAGATATGTGTATAAATACATGGACTATTGGCCCTTGTAAATCTCATTGAAAAATGCTACCCTTGGGTGGCTGATCGGTAGAATTGCTATAAATAGTAGCTCTATCAAATACCTTGATATTTCAATTATAGTATATATAAATAAAAAACTTGGCCTAATAAAACATATATATGTATATGTATATATATATATACACACACACATACTTGGGCTAATATGTTTCTAACCAATTCACAATTTCAGTTTAATTAGGTTCATCATTGGGAAAAGAAAAACAGTTTCTAAAGCAATAAATTTTCTTATAAATGTTTTTCTGTTTAGTAGAACATGGATTGTGGACCTGGTTTCTGACAGCCATTATGAATCGTAGTAAATATTTTGACAAAAGCAACAGCGGTATTAAGCACACGAGAAAATTACTTGAACTGGGTCACACGCGGTTTTAAGTAGCATTTTCCCTTTAACTGCATGCTTGAAGATAAATATATAATTAAGAACATAGAGTAAAAGAGTTTTTTTTTAACTGACATTTTATATATGCTTATGTCTTGGAGCATGTTACATACCTTTATAAACAGTGGAGTGTTTTCAGCCAATGATGCTCTGATTCAAACACAATGATCTGGTTGCCCAGAGAAGACACCCACAGGTCCAGAAAGGACCACTGGGCTAGCCCCACAGAGGAGAGATGAGCTCAAGAGCCCCTGCTCACACTCTCTGTAGGGAGCTTGCTACTCTTTGCTGAGAGGGCATTTTAGTGTTGTCTCCCAGTTCCTACACTACAGGCAGCATCTCAGAGAACAGAGAGATACTCCCTGAGCCTTAGAAAATAAAATAAAATAAAAGAGGGCAGCCTCCTGTGGCTTGGCCTTTATGTCAAGTCCACGTTTAACTGAGAAAAGCACCATTTCAAGCAACCTGGAAGAGACTCAAGCAGAGATAAAACTTGGTATGGCCCAGAAATAGGAAGTAAATTATTTCCTATACATTACTTAACGTCACAGTAGCAACCCTTAGAAAACAGGAAGAGAGAGAAGCAGACAGAAAAAAAAAAAAAAAAAAAAAAAAAAGAGCCACCGCTCAGCTCTTTAGTAATTGTTACTATTGACCTAACAACATATAAACAGAGCCTGCTGCCCAGAAATGTAGGTGTGCAAAATAACATTGCATTAGAGATGAGGTTGTTCTGTGCAGGCAAGTAAGAATTAGAGCCTGGGTGGTCGTTTTCCTGGAGATGTGGATGGAATAAGTGTTTGCAGAACCTCCACATGTAACCCCAGAGGTTCCTGAGGGCCCAGAATGAGCATTTCCACTGCAATTGACTATGGTGGGAGGCCCCAGTGAAAGATCTCTGTGATGCTTTCTTTACGTAAAATGGTGATATTTTGTTCAACATGGATTTGTTTGAGTTAGTTTTTATTTTTAAGATATGGCACTGATCACTCTATTCAACATAGTACTGGAAATCCTAGCCAGGGCAATCAGGCAAGAGAAAGAAATAAAAGGTATCCAAATAGGAAAAGAGGAAGTCAAGTTATCTCTCTTCACTGATGATACGATTCTATATCTAGAAAACCCTAAAGATGCCACCAAAAGACTCCTAGACCCAATGAATGGCTTCAGTAGTTTAAGGACACAAAAATCAATGTACAAAAATCAGTAGCATTTCTATACACCAGTAACGTTCAAGCCGAGAGCCAAATCAAGAACACAATCCCATTTACAGTAGCCACACACACACACACACACACACAAACCTAGAAATACATCTAACCAAGGAGGTGAAAGATCTCTACAAGGAGAACTACAAAATACTACTGAAAGAAAACAAATGAAAAAACATTCCATGCTCATGGATTATAAGACTCAATATCATTAAAATGTCCATACTGCCCAAAGCAATTCAACACTATTCCTATCAAATTATCAATGTCATTTTTCACAGAATTAGAAAAAACTATTCCAAAATTCATATGGAACCAAAAAGGAGCCCGAATAGCCAAAGCAATCCTAAGCAAAAATAACAAAGCCAGAGGCATCACATTATCTGACTTCAAACTATACTACAAGGCTACAATAACCAACACAGCAAGGTATTGGTATAAAAATAGACACACAGAGCAATGGAACAGAATAGAGAACCCAGAAATAAAGCTGCACACCTAAAACCGACTGATTTTCAACAAAGTCAACAAAAATAAACAGTGAAAGAAAGGACCCCCTATTCAATAAATGGTGCTGGGGAAACTAGCTAACCATATGCAGAAGAATGTTGAATAGAGTGATTTAGTGCCGCTCTAATTCCAGAACGAAACTGGACTCTTACCTCTCAATATATATAAAAATTAACCCAAAATGAAGTAAATACTTAAATTTAAGACCTCAAACTATAAAAATCCTACAAGAAAACCAAGGAAATACTCTTCTGAATGTCAGCCTAGACAAAGAATTTAAGACTAAGTCCTCAAAAGCAAATGCAACAAAAACAAATATTGACAACTGGTACCTAATTAAACCAAAGTGTTTCTATGTAGCAAAAGAAACAATCAACAATGTAAACAGACAACCTATGGCATGGGAGAAAGGATTTGTAAACTATGCAGCCGACAAAGGTCTAATATCCAGAATCTATAAGGAACTTAAACAAATCAATGACAACAACGACAACAAAACCATTAAAAAGTGGGCAAAGGGCATGAAGAGACACTTCTCAAAAGAAGATATGCAAGCAGCCAACAAGCATATTTTAAAAATGCTCATCATCTCTGATTATCAGAGAAATGCAAATCAAAACCACAGTGAGATACCATCTCACAGCAGTCAGAATGGCTATAACTAAAAAGTCAAAAAATAACAGATGTTGGCGAGGTTGCAGAAAGAAAAGGGAACACTTATACACTGTTGGTGGGAATGTAAATTAGTTCAACACCTGTGGAAAACAGTTTGGATATTTCTTAAAGGACTAAAAGTAGAACTACCATTCGACCCTGCAATCTCATTACTGGGTATCTACCCAAAGGAAGATAAACCATTCTACCAAAAAGACACCTGCACTCGTATGTTTATCACAGCACTATTCACAATAGCAAAAGCACAGAATCAACCTGGGTGCCCGTCAACGGTAGACTGGATGAAGAAAAAGTGGCATATATACACCATGGAATATACAAAGCCATAAAAATAATAAAATCATGTATCCATGCAGCAACATGTAATCCCACGCCTGTAATCCCAGCACTTTGGGAGGCCAAGGCGGGCAGATCACTTGAGGTCAGGAGTTTGAGACTACCCTGGCCAACATGGCAAAACCCCATTTCTACTAAAAATACAAAAAATTAGCCAGGTGTGGTGGTGCACACCTGTAGTCCTAGGTACTCAGGAGGCTGAGGCAGGAGTATCGCTTGAACCCAGGAGCCAGAGGTTGCAGTGAGCCGAGATCATGCCACTGCACTCCAGCCCGGGCTACAGAGCGGGACTCCATCCCAAAAAAAAAAAAAAAACAAAGAGAGTGACAGCGACTGTAATGTATGGAGTTTCTTTGGGGGTATTGAAAATGTTCTGGAATTAGATCACAGTGATGGTTGCACAACCTTGTGAATATACTAAAAGCCACTGAATCTGACACTTTAAAACGGTGAATTACATGGTATGTGAGTTATATCAATTCAACAAATAAATCCATCCCTCCCATTCTAATTTTTCTAAGAACCATGGTACAGATAGACTCTCCAGAGCATGTAACCAATAACCAATGAACTAAGCATGTGGCAATAGTCACCAAAGAAAAAGAAAAATAATTTCCAAAGAATTGTTAACTTGCTTTCTCAGGCCCTTTTTTCCGAAGGAAACAAACAAAAAGATATCTTACTCACTTGCCAAGAGCAAGCCTCATTCGGAAAATTGTAGTCTGCATTGACTATTCTTTCAAACAAAACTACCTCGTGCAGCTAGAAAAAAAAAAAGCAGCAAAACCAGGAGGCGACATGAGATATCCTGTGTGTCCGAGGGAGACTCATGGGTAGAAAGAATAACTCTCTCATCAGCCATGCCCCTCTGGCCTTGCATCATCAGACACACATGCCTGTCCAGAAGCTGTGGTCAGGAGGAGCAGGGACACCCTTCGCCTTTGCAGTTCAGTCCCTGGGCCCTTCTCCAGACCCCAAATGTGCAGTCACGTGGCAGGAAGCCCCAGGGAGAGGGGCTGGAGTGGCACTCTGAGTGGAGCCACCTGGTACACTCAGGGCTAAGTGTGTGGCTGGGTCTCAGCAGGAAACTGGGGCTTGGGGAGCCGACGCAGCCTCACAAGCAAGCTGGGGATGAAGGAGCACCTCTGGGGCCTCAGAGGAGTTTGATCAAGAGCGGCCATAAGACAAGCCCCCTGGGCTCCTGCACGGCCCCTCGCCACATCCTTCCTCCCCCCACCATCATGATCCTCTTCTGGGGATTGAACTCATGGCCACAAGAGTACGTGTCAAATAAATGAATGGGAATAGATGGATATTTCTTGTGTCTATTTTAACACTCTTATATATACCAAGGAACACAATTTGTGAAGACTCAAGTCCTCCCAAGGTCAGCCATGATGGGTGGTCCTCTCTCCTCTTCCGGAGGCTCCCCAGGGCTGGGCACCTGGCAGCCTGTCTCTCATTCCTGTGGATCCATCCATTCTCTGGCCTGTGGAGCTCGGTGTCATGAGTGACTGTAGGAATGTTCGTCTCTGCCTTGGCTGTGCCTGGCCTCACAATGGAACCCAGCATCCAGCACGGGGCCTGGCACAGAGCCAGCCCTCAGCCCACACCTGCTGAATGAATGACACCTACAACACCCTCACTTCCCTGAGCTTGCTGGAGAGACCACAAACTTACACACCAGGTGGGAGCTGATGCCAAAGGCTCCAAAGCACAGTCTAGATTCCAATGCAGGTGCTGTCATGCCTTGTCCTGTGGGGGAGGCAGCAGAACCCAGGGCTCCTCTCTGGGGCTCAGCAATGCCCTGCCTTGGGAAGGCATGCGCTCCGCTTTCCATTGAAGCTGGTTCCCTCTTGGGGTTTGGTTCCCCTAACATCCTCCACATGCTCTCTCCATTGTCAGAAGAGGTTGATCATCACCAGCCCTGTGCGAGGGAACAGGAAGCTGTACCTGAGGAGCCCCCTCAGGAAGGAACACTCCTCAGATGTGCGACATTGTGCTGATGGCCACTGCTCTCATCTCCGTGCATATAGAAAAGTACCTCCCCCTGGAGTGTCTTTGGATGAACACCCCATGCAATTATCTGTTTGCACATCCTCAGGGCCACCTCAGCGATGTTTTTATTTAAGGCATGATGCATCCACCCAGTTTTTGATTATCCATGGTAGTGGGGGTCAAGGATCAGCTGAATAATTGAAAAGGAAACTTTATTCCCACTGAGAGTTCCTCTCCTCTCCACCTCCTTCCTCCCTTCCGCAGCATCCCAACAGGGAGAGGGGCGCTGTTGGGCCATGGAAGGGGTACTGGGTTGCTAGTCCTTCTCTCAGCCCTGCCAGGACTTTGTTAGGGATTTGCTTGGTGTTAAGTAAGCCTGAGCTTCTTGGTGGGCCTGTGAAGTAAAGGGCTGTACCACATGTCATCTTTATTTATTTTCATAACACACTTCTTCAAATTGACTTGCTTTTATCATTTAATTTGTCCCAAGCTATAATAATTGATGTGATATTTTTTGTAATATTCATTAAAATAACTCCATAATTATGGCACTTAAAAAAAGTTATATGAAAAGTCACCACCCACCCTGGCTTGGATCCTAGAACAGAAAGAGACATCAGTTGACAGACTGGTGACGTGCACATAAAGTCTGGAGTTTAGTTCATAGGAATGTACCCACATGTGTTTCTTAGTCATGACAAATGCCCCGTGCACATGTAAGATGCTATGGGGTGGGGGTTCACTGGCTGAAGGGATGTGGGAATTTCTGTGCTAACTGTGCAGGTTTTCTGTACATCTAAAATGATTCCAAAATAAAAAGTTTATTAAAAAGAAAAAATCCATCCTAACGTCAAATAAATGAGGTAAAAAGTTAAAAACCAAACAAAAGTGCACCCAGGGGGTGTATGCCAGCATTTGGGAAGTGGGCTGACCGCAGGGCTGAATGGTCTGATACTTTGAACAACAGGGATGCCCTGGGTTTGGGTTGATTTCTCCAGCCCAAACTCCTCCAGGGAAGGCTAAGTGAGGAAGAGAAAACGGACAATCCACGTCCCCATCACCTGTGGCTCAGTGGGCACAGAGTGGGCAGAACTCTGCCAAGACAATGTCCTCCTGACCCACAAACAAGTTCCCTGCATCCTGTCCTCCCCTCACCTCTGCTGACCTGTTGCCTCGTCCCCTCTCCCTGTGCAGCACAGACTGTTTGGAAATAAATGCCCCCTGGACCCTTTCTGGAAATGCTCCCGTCACGTTGACGGAGATGGCTCCATCAAGCTGGCTTCCTGAGCACGCCAGGCTGTGACCGTGGGGCCCTGGGGGAAAGGCACACAGCCTCTCAGTGCCCAATGCTCCCCCGGAGTAATCGCCTTCTGCAGCCCCCTGTTGCCGCGGGCCAGTCTCACCGCATCACAGATAATGAAAGCGCCTGAGGAACAGAAGCAAAGCCAGAGGAGGGCCGGGTGTGGTATATTCCTACTTAGGAAGATGTGATGTGGCTCTGAGCACTTGGCTACCGACTTTTAATCATAGAGTGCGAAAATGAAATCATTTCCAGCATCTGAAGTGATTTCTTTGGCGTCACCCACTGTTTTTGTAGATTTTTTCAGGACCAGAAAGAAAAAAATGTTTATATTTCAACTACAACAAGAAAAGCTGGTTCCCCCTCCTTGCAGCCCCAAAAGTTTCTTATGTAAGGAGTTTGCTTTCTTATTTGTTTTTTTAAAGAGAAGAGTTTACTGGCCCAGATGGGGAATAAAATGGCAGGGCTGGGACCCTGCCACACCCATCACTCGGGGGGCTGGCTAGTCAGTGTCTGTTGGATGTATTTACAAAAACAATATGTTTAAACATTTCAATAAACAGATTTAAACACAGATTTGTATATTAGCCTCTGCCAACTCTTCTCCAAGCCAAGAATCCTTTGTTCTTATGAAACCAAATGGTGACTGTTCCTTGAATCCAAGTCCTGGCCTGAGAGACCCTGGCCCTTCCCAGGGTTTGGTTTTCTCTTCCTTTTGGTGGCCTATGACCTTTCACTCTGGCTTTATTTCTCACTGTCTATCCTCTGAGTATGTTCTTACTGTAAGTCCCCTCAAATCCTTTTTGGAAGGAGGCAGGGCTCAAATGATAAGCCACCCAATATGCCTCCAAGCCAGAGTTCAGAATCCCATCCACAGCCGGAGGAAAGAGCTAGCCTAGCCTCATTTCCCTCTTCCCTTAGCACAGGGATCCGCCCCTACACTTTCAGTAGGATTTGTTTTCATTTTAGTTTTTAATTTTGTTTTCTTCTTTCTCGCTCATTTGTGGGAGGTAAAAATTAAAACAATTGAACTCACGGAGATAAGAGGGTAGGGGAGTGGGGGGAAGTGGGGATGGTTAATGGGTACAAAACTATAGTTAGAATGAGTAAGCTAGAATTTGATAGCACGACAGGATGACTACAGTCAACAATAATTTATGGTACATTTAAAAATTAAAAGAGTATAATCAGAATGTTTATAACACAAAGAAATGATAAATGCTTGAGGTGATGGATGCGCCATTTACCCTGATGTGGTTATTAAACACTGCATGCCTGTACCCAAATATCCCACGTATCCCATAAATATATACACCTACCATGTGCCCATAAAAAGTAAAAATAAAAATAACATTTTAAAGAATTGTTTTAAAGTTCTTTCTTCTTTTTTAAAAAATATTTAGTTGAGATGTTTATTCCGCCTTTTGAGAATCCTGCCTTTGCAACACCATACAGGGACCCGGAGGACGTTGTTCTCAGCGAAATAAGCCAGGCAGAGAAAGAAAAATACTATCTGATGTCACTTCTATGTGGAATCTAAAACAGTCAAACTTATAGAAGCGGAGGGTACAGTGGTGATCACCAGGGAGTAGGGGAGGAGAAATGGGGAAGGTGAGGGTCAAAGGGTACAAAGTTTCAGTTACGCGAGATGGCTAAGTTCTGGAGGCCTAGTATACAGCAGAGCGACTGTTTTGCATACTTAACATTTTCTTTCTTTTCATTTATTTATTTATTTTTGAGACAGGGTCTCACCCTGTCGCCCAGGCTGGAGTGCAGTGGTTGCAATCTCGGCTTACTGCAACCTCCACCTCCTGGGTTCAAATGATTCTCCTGCCTCAGCCTCCCAAGTAGCTGGGTTTACAGGCGCCCACCACCATGCCTGGCTAATTTTTTCTATTTTAGTAGAGACAAGATTTCACCATGTTGGCCAGGCTGGTCTCAGACGCCTGACCTCAGGTGATCCGCTCGCCTCAGCCCCCCTGGGATTACAGGTGGGAGCCACTGCACCCAGCCCACGTACTTAAAATTTTCTAAGAGAGTAGATCATATGTTATGTTTTCTGGCCACAGATAATAATAAAGGAGGCAAGAGGAAACTTTGGGAAGTGATTATGTCCACGGCCTTAATGATGCTGATGGTCTCACAGGTGCATACTTATCCCTAAAGTCATACAATGTATGTTAAATACGTACAGCTTTTTACAGGACTCGCTTTTAAGCGCTGGGAATTTCAGTCTTCGGTTGAGCATGAGGGGAAGCACACAACCCATCATGTACCCTTTAGGTGGACCCTACTTCTTCCTCTCTAGGAGGGGTTTTCTGGCACATGTCTCAAGGCCAGACTCTGAAGATGAAGCCTTCCCAGATGAGGAGAATTGTTCCTTTCACTTAGCGTCTCCAACCCATCTCTTACCGTTCCCAAAGGAGGGGAGACTTTTGGAATTTTAGAGCCAACAGTGCTTCGGGGATTACCTAACGCAGCCACATCACAATACAGTGCCCCTTCTCTCCTTCCTACACTCAGGGTGGACGGTGCAGCCTGGCCCCAGACTCCTCCCTGCTGTGCTGGGCAGCGGAAGCCAGCTTTACCTGGACTACCAAGGCAATCATTCCCAGTAAGATTTAGCACCTGAGCTAAAACCAATTTGCTACCCCCTCATTCTAAAGATCACAGAGCAAGAAAAGTTGACCAGCTAATGAGCAAGATGGAAACAAACCCACCTCTCACCAAGGCCAGCCAGTCACCCAAAACACCAAACCCCAGCTGCTCCCATTCACATCAGGGTGCTCTAGGCATGTATGTGCAGACACAGATGCAGCTGCACGCAGACAAAAATATTAGTGCATTCATGTGCCCAGCCTTGCCTGCTTTCCCGCCTGCTCACAAGTGTTCTGGCTTTGTCCAATCTCTTCCTTCCCTTCCTCCTACTTCTGAGAGATTTTGCCTTTACTAGACTGTTCTATAGTCTTTGTATGATACATAATCAAGATAGTTGGGAAACAATGACAAAAGCCAAACAGGCAGATTGCAATGAAAAAAAAGCTATGAAAGAGGAAGACATTATCCCTCCCAGGTGTCAGGGAAACTGCATTCAACAGTTACTTGTCCAGCAAATACTGACTAACTCCTCTGCACATCCCAAGTTTTATTCACAGCTGTAAGATCAGGGGAGAATAAGATAGCGGCCCCCTTGCCGTCATGGGACTGACATTTCAGTGTGAGAGATGGGTATAAATAGGAAAATACGTACATGATTGAAGTGATTTTAGAGAAAATCGCAATGAAGGAAAAGGAATAGAGTGGTATGATGAGTCACAGGGGAGGGGTAGGAGGCTGTCTATGAAGACAGACCTGGGAGATAAGAAAGATTCAGCCCCGGGCACATCTGAGGGCAAAGAGCAAAAGACAGAGGGTGTGCGGGAAGTGCCAAGGCACTAAGTGGGCACTCTTCCCTGCGATGCAGAAACCAGCAGAAGGCTCATGAGTTGTCAGGGTCACCATAAAGTGGGCAGAGCCAGGAGAGAAGCCAGGCAGCATGCCGGGGACAGATGACACAGAGGTTAGGCCACAGGAGAAGTTTTGTTCCAAGCGGCATAGGACTTGTCTCCGAGAGAAAGTCATCAAGAGAAGCAGCAAGGGCAGTGCAAAAGGAGGAACTTCTCACGGAGTCTGAAGAAGAGGGACACTGGAGTTTTTGCAGGATGGGAGGAAAGTGGAAGGAAAAGCAGGTACCAGTTGCAGGGGATTGGGGTAGAGCCCGCTTCGGCTTCACAGGGTTCGAGCAGAGAGCTTGAGTTCTCATGGTGCTTTCTGCCTGCTGCTCTGAGTCTGGGGCTTGTAAAGCTGCTCTGGGACTGCACCACCTGGATCCTGTCCCAACATGGTTATGTGTACCTTCTATGCGGGTTACTAACACGTGTGAATGAGTGTGTGTGCATTCTTGGAGAAGCACTTAGTCTCTGCATGCATGTCTTTCCCCAGTCCTACATGGGAAAACCAAATCTGGATCTCCCAACCCCCTGCGAGAAGTGATCTCCCCACTGCTGAACCTCAGCAGCAGGGTCCCTGTGACACTTTTAGGTGAATCTTGGCTCGTCTCACATTGTAGTGGATTTAGCTTAGCTCTCTGGACTCTAAGATCTTCAAAAGTGAGAGCTGCACTTTTTTTTATGACTAGCTTTTTCTAGCATCCTCTGTGAAGCATGACTGACCCACCAGGCTGCAGGAGTCTCCACCACCTCTAGGGTCCTATGCCACCATAGTCACTCCTCACCACCTGAACAGGACAGTGCCCTGTAATGACTGGTTTATATCAGGCTTTCTCACTATACCATGTGCTCCTTGAAGGAGCAGATGAAAATTTCTCTTTCTTAGCCCAGCTCCAAGTAGGTACTTGGTAAGCAATTGTCCAGTGGAATCTCTCAGCTATTTTGGGAGAGCAAAAATTGCTTGTGGCTTTTTCAAAGAGTTTGCTACAGTAGGAAGTAGCAGGACAGTAATTCCCTCTCCAAGACTATGCTGGCCAAAGCCTCCTCCTGCCCTGTCCTTGACCTCCTGGAGTTCAGCTTGATGGGGTCGCCATTTGCCCTTCATAGGGTGTGCTGGTGAGCCCCCGGAACCATTGAACATGTCCGTCCAGCCTTCCAATCAGCTCTTGGCAGCGGGGCACCCAGGCTGCCAGGGCAGCTTCCACCACGAATAAGCACTTGGCCCTGTGTGCCTTGGCACTCACTCCCTCAGTGAGGCAATCCACTGCTCCTGCCAAGCCTTCCGCTCCCAGGGGGAGGCTGTCCCAGGAAGATGCGCCCAGCCCAGGGAGGAGAGCCAAACAGAAATCGGGCCCTGAACTTCTCAAAAGTCAGGCAAGTGGTCTGGAGCAGGCTTCAGATCTTGTTGACTCCTTCCTGTTCTCTCCAGGTCCAGTTCCACAGGATTTGGCTCTGTTGGGAAGAACACAGAGCATGCGGGCTGGGGACCAACGCACGTGTGCTAGGCAGCAAGGGTGGTGGGAAAATCAGGTGGGTGCTGAGCTCAGGAACAGAGACTGTATGAGACACTGCTCAGGTGGGAAAGAGTGAGTTGTTGAGTGCGTTGGACTGAGGATGGTGGCGATGGCAAAGTGGGATTTTGGTCAAGTTGTAGAGTCCACAGCTGGCCAAAGTCCAGTTTCCTCCCTTCATCTTCACCCCTGCTGCATGCAAAGCCTTCTCCACCACCACCAAAGGGATCTTTTTGAAACCTAGAAGTCCACCCACACATCCCCACTCTAGCTAAAACCTTGTAGTAGCCTCGTTGCTCTTGGAACAAAGTAATGTCCTCCACCTAGCAGGGCCCATGTAGGCCGGCCTCTGCCCACCTCCTCAGCCACTTCCCAAGCCCCACTTCTGGTTGCCTGCAGCACAGCCACACACTGGCCTTTTGGCTCCTTGGATGCTGGCCCATGTCAGGGGCCCTAAGGGAGCTGTACTCATGGCCTGAAGTGCTCTTTCCATTCCCTACTGCCTCCTACTCAAGCTTCACCTATGCCCTCAGGGAAGCCTCGGGCACCTGCTCCCTGACCAGCTCAGATTCCCCGGTGCTCATCACAACTGCAATTAAAAAATTAAATGTATCATTATTTGCTTAACGTTGCAATCCCTATAAGAGCAAGGACTTTGTACCCTATTTCCCAGCTCCAAGCCCACTGCCCCGGCATGCACAGATGGATGCGTGCACCCTCCAATCAAACCAAAGGCCCCCAGGCTCTCCTCCACACTTTGCTTATGCTGTTCCTCAGCCAGGAATTCCCTTCCTTCTCTTGATCCACAAACCCAAAATCCACCTGTCCACCTACTCGCTGCCTCCTCAACAAAGGCCCCTGGAACGCACCCCCAAACCCCTGTGAGTGGTGATCTCCCCGCTCCTGAACCTCAGCAGCAGGGTCCCTATGACGATTTTAGGTGAATCTCTGTCTGTCCCACATTGTAGTGGATTTAGCTTAGCTTTCTGGACTCCTAAGATCTTCAAAAGTGAGCACTGTACTTTTTTTTCTCATTGCTAGCTCTTTCTAGCACCTAAGCTGGTGCCTGGCAAACAGCAATGACTAATAACTATTATGATTGATCAGGCAACAGACTAGTGAAACCTCCAAGCTAGGGTGTGAGGGAGGTGCTGTCATTACAAATATTACTTAACAGATGAGGAAAGGAGGTTGATAGCAGTGAGGCAGCTCGCCCCAAACCACTCAGCCAGAGACTGGCAAAGACAACCTGTGGCCGAGGCTATATGGCCCCCACACCAGCATGTTCAACCATTCAATCAAGCCCCGCCTTTGGTGTACACCTTCCCCTTGCAGCATTGCCAGACAGACGGGCTGGGCAGCCACCCCCTATGGGTCTCCCGAAGGTTCAGCGTTCCCTCGTGGAGAACATCTCCAATACATGGAGCTCAGTCTCAGTATTTGAGGCCAACCCTATTAACTCTAAGAGAGCAAATACAAAACAATCTTAGCTAAAACTACTGCAAATCTCCATAAAGGACTTTTCAAAACAGTGTTCTCTTCAGGAAGTCCACGCCCAGGAGCTGGTGTTGAAAGCCATCCCTCATTCACCCGGCAGCGATTCACCTGACCGGCCTGCAGAACTCAGGTAGAATCTTGGCTCAGTATCTCACCAGTTGTGGCCAAGTTATTTTACCTTTCGAAGCCTCAAGGTTTTCATCTGTCAAGTCAGGGCAACGAGAACCCCAGGCACATGGGAGAATTAAGCACAAGATGCTCAGCACAGGGTCGGGTGTATCATAAACACCCGGTCAACGCTCACGGTACCATCACCGTGGTTAGGATTATTCTCAAAGGTCTGCAGTCCTGTGGCATCTCAGCAGGAGGGTGCCCAGGGAAAGGGCCACTTCCTTCTGTCAGAGATGGGTGCTGGAGTCTCAGGAAGGGTTATCCCAGGAGACAGAAGCCATGTGGCTTGCTGGGAATACACAGATCAGGGTGGCAGGTCAGGCACACATCAACACACCCCCTCCAGCCTTAGGCACCCACCTCCACACTAGCCCGCTCGCATCTTCATCCGCGCCGGGAAAGTAAGTGTGTGCATGTGTCCCAGCCCACATGCACCAGGAACATGGGCCTCTCCGGAGACCCAGCCGCTATCAGCCTGGTACCCCTGCCCTACCGGAAACCCATGGACAGCTGGAGGCTATGCTCATGGGTCTCCCATCTGGGCAGGCAGGCCAAGTGTATTTGCATATGATTTGCATGGTCGACACAGCCGTTCCCATCTCTGCAAGGAGAACTTCCAAGCTAACCTGTTATTACGGCTCCTCTGAAGCTGGCACTGCCTGCCCGCCCACAGCCAGCGAGTACTATGCAGAGAGACAGGCCAGGAGCTGACTGAGCGCTCGGGCGCATCACACCAACCTCCCTGAGCCTCTGTTTCTCTCCTGGACAACAAATAACTACACACCTCCGTTGGGCAGACTCAAGGAGAGCTCGTTGCCCACAAAATGACAGTGTGTGCTGGCGCGGAGTACTGGCCACAGCATAGCTGGCTGTTTGTTATTCTCAGAAGGTCAGGAATTAATCTGGATGGAGAAGTTTGCCTCAATGTTCTTCCCAGATGATGGTTCTGAGTCTCATACAGTGGGTCCCCTATGCTATGGTTACTATGCATAGATGATATATAAAAATACAGGACTGCCTAGTTAAATTTGAATTTCAAAGAAATAATAAATATTTTAGTATAAGTATATCCTGTACAGTCTTTGGGACACGCTTATACTAACAAAGTATTCATTGTTCACCTGAAATTCCCATTTTAACTGGGCATCCTGTATTTTATCTGACAACCCTACCTGTGACCCGAGGTCCACTGGTTTCCATTACGACTTATATCCTGTTTTCTCACAGTTTTTACCTAAACTCAAAGGAACACGCTCTCTATTTCCTAAATGTGCAGCTTCCCAATCTAGGATAGGGAGGGCAGAGGTTACATGTGAGGAAAATTGAGCCTTGCTGAGGGGAGAGAGGGAGGGAAGGAGAGCGAGAGAACATGTGTTTCCTAATTGAGGTAAAAATCTAAAATCTGTTCCTCTCTGGTTTCTGTGAGAAGCCTGGTGGTTACCATTGTGAACGTGAGGCCACGTTTCCTGTGGCAAAGGGTATGTGTGTTTTTATCAACAGAGCCCGTTTCTAGGGCTCCTCTCAGGATGTGAGGCCCGTAGCAGGTCACAGAGGAAAAGGCGGGCCATGGCGGGGCAAAGGGGGCTGGCGCTGGCGTTGGATGGGGGTCCAGCCATTGAGGCTCCCTGGAGAGCCTTAGCCCTGTGTGGGACGAGAGCCCCCCTCAAGCCCTCGGCTCAGATTTCCCTGTGCACACCGGCCAGCTGGAACATTCCACAGAAAAAGGCAGTGGAGACTGGGCCTTGCCGGATTCCCTGGGGCCCTCAGGGCAAGTTCCAGCCCCGCCATCCACACAGTGTCAACATCACAGGGACAAGGCTCAGGCATGAAACGTGTGTTGGGGGCCCTGTGGAGGGTGTCTGCTCTCCATACAGGGGCTCTGCAGCCTCTCGCTCCGACAGGCTAAGCCCAGGCTTTTGGCGCTCACCCAGGAGGGAACCATTTTCCTTCACGAATTTTTTTGGAGGAGGGAGATCTTATTTTAGAGTAAGATCAATAGATATATTACGGAGTATAAGGTTAAAGTTTTATATCTTTAAGATACAATGCAAAAAGTAAAATGAAATGTATAAGACTCCATTTCTTCCTCCATAAAATGGTATTGGGGAAGGCACCAACCACACGGGGCCATTACAGAGATTAGACAAAGAGACATAAGCAAAGCCCTTCTTCAGCACAGCCCCAGGCCACAGTCACATCTTCTTTAATTGGAATTTTGCCATTGAGACTGGGCCCAAGGATTAACATCCCTTCATCTCGTCTGGCTTATCAGACCTCCACACACAGAAAGAAATCACAAAGCAGCAAAGGGAGTCTAGGTTCTGAGCACCAGAGGAAGCTGGTTAATCTTCAGTTGATTTTCTGATGGCACCTCTGGTCTGATCTCAAACAGAGGATGGGGTCTGAGAGCCCTTACCTTGCCTGACCCATCAAGATGGGCACCCATCCTATTCATCTGTGGCCACAGACATGGCCAGCCTGGAAGGGATGGAGACCCTCGTTACCAATGGAGACACCATCCCCTGGATCTGCCCCTCACGGCCTCTGGCCAGGGCTGAACTCGAGTGCCCGCAGCCCAGAACACTGCAACTGCACCTGCTCTCCAAGGCACAAGATGCTCTGGGGAAGGATGTGGTAAGCTGTGTCCAAGGTGCAGGGGTGTGGTCAGGAGGGCAGAACTCACACCAGGTATGTGGGTCTGAGGTAGGAGGCTGCAGGACCTCTGAATCTCCTGGCTGGGCGAGAGGGTAGAATTGAGCCTCAAGACCTGAGACCCAAGGTCAGCACCCTGCTTGCTCTCACACTCTGTTCTAACCCGTCTTCAGAACATCAGAAATGTAGCAGTGGTGATGCTTCCCAAGGACGGAACAGGGACTTTGCCACTGGTCCTCAGAGCTCATGTGCACCCCTTGGATATCCCCCCTCAACAGAGAGGCCAGCCCCATTCCATCATGGAAACCCTCCCAGCCTACTCTGATGAGATTGTCCGTGCCCCTGTCTTGGATGGGCCGACTACAAATGACTTAGGAACTAAACGAAGACTATGCATTGGCCTTGACCAATGGCACTGAACAATTAGTGTCGATGGCCCCATCAGGCTCTAGGTTAGTAGGAGAATATTCTCAAAAATTTCAGAGAGTATAAGGGACGTCCTTTCTAATTAGGGTCCATGATGTGGTCATACTTTCTTATTGATATAATAATTGGTGCAAATGTACAAAAACAGCTGTCCCAACAGTGTGCTGCCATGTGGCCTTGGGTTTTTCATTCTCGCCTGTAATCCCCCCTTACCACCTCAGAAAGCAAGGCTTCATGCATGCAATAACGCCGCATTTCAGCTGCTCTTCAGATTTACAGCCTTGCGTCTGAAATACGAACAGGTTTTTTGGAGATAATCAGTCTCACACACAATATCAGCCAACATCTGATCAACCCCAGTCATAATTAGTTCTTGCTAACATATTACACTTTGCCTAAACTATATTGGAAAATGTTCTCCAGTTATGATACCTGATTTGTCAAACTCAGCCTTGTTTGGAGATGAGGGGGGCCTCATTCTTCCTTGTGGTAGGAGAGCTGCCCTCAAAGCCTTTCCTTTAAATTCTAAGTCATGATCCAACATCTTTGTCTTTTCCCAATTTCAGCTTGTACAGCCTTTCCTTTTAAAAAACAAAGTATAACAATTGCAATTCTCCCTTGGCCAGTGGCCAGACATCCAAGGGCCAGAGCGAGGAGATTAACGGATACACCCAGAGGGGGACAAGGTCAGAGAGCAGAACATTCTGGACACATGTTTGTGTCAGAGACCAGACCCCAGAGGACTGGAGAGCTCCCAGTAAGAAGGGCTGGTACCTCCAGCTAGAGTGACATGCGAGGGCCCTTCAGAGCCTGTGCATGGAACATGCCTGTGACATTAATTAATGCCAGGCAAAATGTAACAGCAGATCTTGGAAACTAAAAATAGATCTTTACTAACTGATTCATCCCCTGACTGCACAGAATTTGGAGCTTTTTATCTGCTTCCATTCTACATGTACATTACATTACGGCCTTTTTTCCCCCTTTTCTCCATCTTTGTTGTTCTTACTTTTTCCTCTCCTTCTTGGTGAAAGGTCTAAACCTTCCAGAAGCGATGTCCCCATTCAGCTCCCCTCCGACCCAGAGACATGCTCGATAAGCAGGGAGATCACTCCTTCTCCTGCTCCCATGGTTGTCAGCCATGTAATCTGCACTTAGTATTTTCCATGCCGAGGTCCCTGCCTGTTGCATTCCACACCGAACTCTGCAGCTTCATTTCCTATTAGAGTCCCTTCTATTTTAGACTTTGTTGATTTCTATTAGGAAGGAAGCCTATTTTAAAAAAAATTAGCTAGACAGCTGGGTCTGATTGCTTTTGATTACTGGGCTTGGGGCCACTAGGGAAACAGACTTCCCAAAGCCCCTTGGATGGAGGACCATTTCAGAGGGCCCCAAAAGTGTGAGTCACTACTCACTCTAGACAGGAAGGGCCAGCAGCCCCGGTTGGAAATCAACAGGTCACGTCAAAGGCAGGACGGCACCTTCATCCACATCTGAGGTTTACAAGCCTGTGCTGAAAGTGAGGAGGAGGGGCTAGAAGCCCCTTGGTTCAAGAGATCTCACGGGGACCTGAGTGGGGCTCGTGTCAGAGATAACTGCGTGTGCTTGGAAGGAATCATCCATCATGCTTGCCTGATAGAATCACTCGGGAGGCAACAGACCAGGCTCAATGATTAAGATCCCTTCATCTGGCTTTGCATCCCAGACCTCCAGGTGCACAAAGAAATCACAAAGTCCTCTCTCACCTTTAAGTGCTCAGTCCACAGGCAGGTGGGGGCTGCCGCTCTCTCCCGAAAACCGGTGGCTCCGATGAGGCAGGAGCATTCTCCCTGCTCGTCCCATCTCTGCCTCTGCTTCTCTTTATGCCTTCTCTAGAGAAAAACCGACTGCTGGAAATTTAAAAAAAGAAAAATTGTGTGTGTGGAGGGTGGTGGGTGTCGGGGGTGCTGGGGCGGTGGGGGTGGCAGAGGGACACGGGGGGTAGGTGTGCAGCCTGCCCTGGTGTGGGCTCGGGTTTAATGGCCGACGCTGGTGATATGGTTTGCCTGCTGAAGCTCAGTGCCACGGCAGCTCTGTGTGTGGGCGGCGGCAGCTACACGGCTGGGTTTCAAACCATTACACTGAACATTTGCAAACAGATAAAAAAACAAAACCATCCGGTACAAATGGAAACTTCTGTTCTCCTTTCTCTTCCTGCACTCTTTCCCCTTGCACCTCTCCTCTTCAGTTGAGGAGAAGGAGGGTGAGGGTGGGCATTTCTCTCTCTGGGCTCCCTTGGTCCCCTCTTTTCCGACCATACCACTCCCACGGCCACTCACATGGACAGGGAAATCAGGTCTTCCAGACCGACTCCCCCGGCTTTGGGAATGTCCAGTCACATGAGAAGGATTTTCTCTCCTCCAGGGTCTTGCTCAGAATCCAGCCACTGAGAGCCACCAAACCAAAAGAGGGTGTGGGCTTCCATATCTGACAATCTTTCGTCCTTCCTAGTTTCAAAGCCACCTTCGAAATGGCCAAACACAAAGTGGGGTGAGGTGTACTTTCATATCTAGGTGACACTTTTCCCACAGAACATTATGCACGCAGTGGAATGTGATACTCCATGAAAAGAAAAGAGGTCTTGTGGTCAAATTACTTTGGGAAATGTTGCATCTTGTATTGCTCTGGAATAATCATAGAGTACATTACCAGGTAAAGGCTCTGAGAAGTCCTGCAATAAAGAATCTTGTTTCACTTTGTTTAATCCAACATTTTCAAAACGTGTAAGACCTTAAAGGACCAACCCCTCCTCTCCCTTACAAAGACAATGACACACACAAACACACACACACACACACAAACACACACACAATCTTCTGTCCCTCAGCCCAATGGTAACATGACCCAAGTCAATTATTTTGGCCAGAGAGCAAGATTGGGCCAGAAAGGATACATGTGGGGAAGGGGTCAGGTCAAAGTTCACCATCTAAGGACACTATCAGCTTGGAATTAACCAAGGTGCCACAAATGGTTATCAATGAACATGAGACTGTGGCTGTGGTTCATGAACAGAGTGTGAACCGGACCATCCACAGATGATTTCTCAGAACTGTGGGTCACTGTCAGTACATCTTCCCTCCCACCCCAGCAGGTCTACTCCTCACTTCTCCTGCCCACACATGGGGGCAGCCTGTGGCCAGGCAACAAGAACAGGCACTGTGGGACAAATTCACAGGCCCTCCCCGCCCAAGAGCCCTCCAGACAGTCTTCTGGACACTATAAAAATCAAATCAGATGTCCTCTAGGACATGAAACTTAGGAGGCAGAAGAACAGAAGCCTGAAACACATCAACTCCAGAAGACACATTTGCTGAAAAGACGCACTTATGTTGGCAGTGACTCTACCAGGAGGAGAGGCAGGGAGGTTGACACAGGGGGTAGGAGAGGAAAGAATGGTGCCTCTGCTGGGTTTGAGGGTTTCTATGAGTCATCAGTGCAGCAACAGAAGAGGCTGACAGACCCTCCACAGCACGCCATCTGTAGGGCCTCGGGGAAGCCCTTCCCGTCACCATCTCCTCATCTGAAAATGGGTTAAGTCAACTGTTCTCAAACAACAGTGATTTTTTTCCCCCTCTGGGGACATTGGGTAATGTCTGAGGACATTTTTAATTGTCATGACTAGGGCAGGGTGCTAGGCCTCTAGCAGGTAGAAGCCAGGGATGCTGCTGAGCACCCTACAATGCCCAGGATGCCCCCACCACAGAGAACTGATCAAGGCTTCCATGTCAGGAGTGCAGAAGGTGAGGAATCCCAGCCTCAGCAGCCCCTCCAGCCTCCCTCTGTGGGGCTCAACTGAGACGACACCTGTGAGAATTCTGTGCACATCGAAGGCAGTTATGTTCTACTGTGTGTGGTAAGGAAGCGACTGTCATATCATTTAAATGGCATTTAATTTCTTGTTGGGTGACAAGATGGAAACAGATGGAAAGCAGAGTAAAAACTCTGCTTCAGATCAAAAAAAGAGAAAGCTGGCCTGCCTTAAAAACACTCCAAATTACATGATTTTAAAAAAAAGAAATAGAAAGAAACAAAATGCCTCCTCTTGCTTAAGTACATCAGACAACTTGAACTCTGTGTGAACAGAGTGAAATGGGCACAGAAAAGCTTTAAAAAGCTTGCGAGCACTCAGCGGATAATCACTGGTAATTAGAGCATTTTATAGAATCCATTAAAGAGGCTTTAAACAAAGCTGAAAATTATTTGTTGACCTTCACTCTGAAGGAGGCTAACGGTCATGCTGACAACAGTAATGTGTCCAGCCTGGTTGGGGATTTTCTTTTAAAGAAATCCTTGGCCAGAGTTGCAATATAATCCTCAGCACACACTGAATTATTAGAGGCCAAGAAAAGGAGAAAGTGAAGTTAAAGTTCAGACTGATCCTCAGGCCAACCTTCCAGCCTTTAAGAAGAAAATCTGGCCATGTTCTGATCGGGCAACCCATCCTCCTCCCCAGAAGGACCCCGAAGGTGCAATTCCAAGTCCACAGGTCCAGGACATGGTTTTTTCTTCCATGGCAGAGAAGTCCCAGGTGGGTGCGAACTCTGAAGAGCCAGGTAGGGCCAGGCCTGCCGTGGCTGGAGCGAAGGCAAGGCCCAGCCCAGGAGGAAAGGGAGAGAAGCTTGTGTGAGGAACAAGTACACAGCTCACTGTTCTTCCAATAAGGCTTTCAAGGAAGGGACGACCAGCCAAGTTTCTGACATAGACTCTGAATGGGACTCACACTAGCCAGTTCCATCAGCTACCTCTGGGCATCAGCATGGAGACCAAGCCCAGCCTGTTAGACTCAACTTTCCTGTGTCTTCTCCACCTGCCTACTTACTCACCAGAACAAGCAACGGTTGTGTGTTTGAGCACTTTTCTAGGCCCTAGGAGCAAAATGGCAAAGAAAAAACAAAAGCAGGGCCAGGTGCAGTGGCTCACACCTGTAATCTAAGCACTTTGGGAGGCCAAGGTGGGAGAATCATTTGAGGCCAGAAGTTGAAGTCCAGCTTGAGCAACAGAGCGAGACCCCATCTCTACAAAAATTAAAAAGTTAGCCAGGTGTGGTAGTGCACACCTGTGGTGCCAGCTACTCTGGAGGCTGTGGCAGGAGGATCGCTTTAGCCTAGGTGGTGGTCGAGGTTGCAGTGAGTCATGACCGTGACACTGCACTCCAGCCTGGGCAACAGAGTGAGACCCTGGTCTAAAAAAAATAAAAATAAAAAGCACAGTCCCTGACTTCAAGGAGTTCATAGTCAGTTGAGGTGAAAAAGACAAAAATCAAAGAATAATGAAAAATAATCAAATTAATTCAATGGCTGAGAGTTTGATGTGCTACACATCTACGATGTGCTAGGCACTGAAAATATGAGTAGGCAAATTACGTCAAAAACCATAATGAAAACAGAAAAGCACTCTGAAATTTTTGCTAGAGGCATTGCTCATCAAATGCTCTAAAGGCAAGGCCACCTCTCTTTGTTAAAAGGGATTAGGAAGGACCAGGTGTTAACAACCTACTCCGCTGAGATCACTGGAAAGGGGGTAGGTTGCTGATTCTGTGATGTGTTGTTATTTAATCCCAGGTTCTGTGCACCTTAACATCATCTTGTGCTCTTCCATGGCTACGAATTCCAAGCTTTGGAAACACTACCTTAAATGTGGGGGTGGGGGGTGTTGGGGAAGAAGAGAACACAAGCCAGCTTCAGGCCTTTCACGGAGGAAGGCAGGCTGTTCAGGACCTAGGACAGCTCCAGTGCCCATTGTCTAGTTTCCCATCCTTCCCAGGCTGCTGGCAGACCAAAGGAGGTACGGCTCCCAGCTCAAGTGCTTCCCACTATGAGGAATCAGTTACTCTTCCCATGGGAGTCTACTGATTCCTTTGTGCCTCATTCCTTCATGGCTCTGCTCCTTCATAGCTTCCACCCTATTCCCCCTGCCAACTACTGACTCTCTACTACCCATCACTCAACTGTGCTGAGGGGGGATCTGATTGGTTCACCTAGTCCATATGGAGCCTCACAGTTGGGCAGAGCTTGCCCTCTGGGCCAATACATTAGCCGCAAGCCATCCATAGAGGATTGCTGTGGGGCCACACAGACACCACTGAGCCAGCACTGAATGAGGTGGCCAAGCCATGTGAGTTTCCCCAGACACGGAGAGCCAGAAGTTCACCATAGAGTGCTCTTCGCAACACAGGGGTGCTGGGAGATGAGGGTCCAGGCCAATTTGGGGGTTCATGGGATCATTTCACAGGGTTCACAGTTTTTTAAACTATAATCATTATATTTTTATTTTAACTGACTTTCACAGTACAGCTCTAGCTGACATAGCAAACTCATGTGTTTTCCTTTTAAATAAAGTTGTAACCGTCAATTTAAAGAAAAATATTAATTTTGTTCTAAAATTTACGTGGAAAGGCAAAAGAACTAGAATAGCTCAAGTATTTTGAAAAGGAGAATAAAGTCGGAGGAATCATATTACCCGATTTTAAGACTCACTGTATGGCAACAGTAATCCAGAGAGGGCCACAGTAATGGAGAAAAACACCTAAATCAATAGAACAGAATAAAGATCCCAGAAATAGACCTACACAAATATGCTTGACTGATTTTGACAAAGGTGCAAAAGCAATTTAATGGAGTAAGGATAATCTTTTCAACAAACGGTGCTGGAGCAAATGGACTCTGTAGGCAAAAATGAAAGAAAGAAAAGAAAAATCTATTCTACACCTCACACCTCATACAAAAAGTAATTCAAAATGGATCACAGATTTAAATGTAAAACTATAAAACTTTTAGAGAGAAAAATTGGAGAAAAACTTTGAGACCTAAGATAAAAGTAGACTTCTTAGATGTCACACAAAAAAATACAATCAATAAAAGAAAAAAAATCGATAAATTAGACTTTATTAAAATTAAAAACTGGCTGGGTGCAGTGGCTCATGCCTGTAATTCCAACACTTTGGGAGGCCAAGATGGGCAGATTATTTGAGGTCAGGAGTTCAAGACCAGCCTGGCCAACATAGTGAAACCTCGTCTCTACTAAAAATACAAAAATTAGCCAGGTGTGGTGGTGCACACCTATAATCCCAGCTACTCGGGAGGCTGAGGCAGAAGAATTGCTTGAACCTGGGAGGAAGGGGCTGCAGTGAGCTGAGATCATGCCACTGCACTCCAGCCTGGATGACAGAGTGAGATGCCACAATAAATAAGTAAATAAAATTTAAAACTATTGCTCTGCAAGAGACCCTGCACAAACCACGTATCTGACAAAGGGCCAATATCCAGAGAGAATATTATAAAGAACTTTCCAAACTCAATGGTAAATGAAAAAGTAAAGCCATGATAAGATACCACTGCACACTTATCAAAATGGCTAAAATTAAAAATGACAACACCAAATGCTGGCAAAGATGTGGAGAAACTAGGTCACCCAGACCCAGTTGATGATGTGAATGTAAAATGGGACAGTCACTCTGAAAAGTTTGGCAATTTCTATAGTTAAATAAGATGTTAGCATTGGAGGAAACTGGGTGAAAGGTCCCTGGGACCTCTCTGTACTATTTTTGCAACTTCCTGTGGATCTATAATTATTGAAAAATAAAAGACTTCAGAAATGAAGAATATTAATTAAATAGTAGTCAGGTGATTTATGAATGCAGAAAAAAATTGTGATGGTGCCTAAGTTCTGTGGTTTACTGTTCCCATGGGGTGGAGGCCCCAGTCTCAACCAGGAGCAGACTCTCTGGCCAGCCTACCTTAGGCACCCAATGGATTTGCTAGAAGCAAAACTCTAGCTCTTCTCCAGTCCAGGTATCTGGTCAAATTTAAAACCACGGTAGCCTCTGAGTCCAAATGAGCCAGCTTTCTAAATGGCCAGAGGCCTTGTTAAACTCAACTAAAATTGAACTGAATGACACAGCAGATGTCTTTGTGATAAGGGCAGTCTCCGAAAGAAATACCACATTTCATCACCTCTAAGAAACATAATTGCAAGAAGCACCATTATTTTTTGTTCCACTGTGAAAGAAAAATATGCTGCCAATTAAACCATGACACAATGCATTATTATCACTTAGAATTTTTAATTTTACTTATTGTAAAAGTTCTTTGAGGCTTAATTAGACAGGTTTTTATCACATATGACTATTGTGCATACATAAAAATGAAAATACAAGTGAAATAAATTGCTTGTTATTCCTCAAACTACTTTACACTGAGTCCGATTCTTCTGAATCACTGTTCAACTCAGGCTCATCAATGTTTGGGGTTTTTCCACGCTCTATCATCCTCTGTGCATTCATCCAAGAGCACTCATTATATGGCATTTCTTCAAAGAATCCATAAAAAGATTGAAAGTCAAGAGTGCGGGGCTTTGAGGACACTTTAAAATTATATACAGATTTTCTGCTTTGGGTCCGACTTCAGCAATGTCACTAAACATATTTGACTTGCCCCAGTCCTCCAGTCTGTCCCCGCAACCATGACTTTCATAGGGGTTAAAAGAGGGCTCCATTGTCCAATCTCGGATTCTTTTCCAGCGCACTGATGCTGGTCAGTTGTGTATTAGTTACATGTGTTCACTGGTCATTTGGTTGTTCACACCTGCACAGGTAATTCACCTGTGTCATGGCCTGAATAGCACACTGTGGACTCTAAGAGCCATCCTGATTTCAGAAAAGCAATCATGTTAAAAACTTAGGGGGGCTGGGTGGAGTAAAAACAGAAACAAGAATGGAAAATAAAAATTATTTTTATTTCAAGTTTCCATCTTAGAGATAATGAAATACAGTGAGTGGACTGTATTTATAGATGTAAATAAATGTCCTTCAACAGGTAAATGATTAAACCATAGTACATCCATACCACAGAAATACTATTCAACAATAAAAAGGAAGAAACTACTGTTATACCCAGCAAGTTGGATGAACCTCAAGGCCTAAGTGGAAAAATAACAGTCCCGCGTACCGTATGATTCAATGTATAACATTCTCCAAATGACAAAATTACAGAGATGGAGAAACACTTTATTTATAAATTGTCACGTTATTTATAAATGTAAATTAAATAACGTCAGAAGGCAGTAACCGCTATTAAAAAAAAAAAGCAGGAAACAAAATTGAAAGTGGCTCTGGGGAAATGGACAGAGAGGACCTTTCTGAGCAGGGGATTTGGGAACAGTCTGAAAAATAAGAGAGCAAAGATCAAGGAAAAATCCAAGGGAACATCCCCTGGCTGTGTCCATCAGGGCCAGTTAGATCATGCTGCAGAACCAAGTCACTCCAATTCCCAGTGGCCTAAAACAATAAAGGTTTGTTTCTGCTTTATACTTCAGGTCCATAAGCAGGTAACTTCAAGACCCCAGATTGATGGAGAAGCTGCTGTCTGGAGAATCTCCAGTTGCCATGGAAAAGGAAAAGAAAAGGTGTAAATTCCACAGGGTTCTAAAAGCTTTTGCCCAGAAATGGCACGTGTCCCTCTGCCCACATTGCCTTAGTTACTAGGGAGACCTAACTCTGAGGGGGTGTGGGAATGGAGCATAATCTATTATGTGCTTGTGAGAAAAACCAAAAATATTTGTTGAATAACAGTAACGATGACCTCACAGGCAGAGCAGACAGCAAGCAAGAGTGCAGTGAGGTGCAAACAAGCACAGTGATCAGGGGACGGGGGCCAGCGAGACTGAAGGATGGCAGAAGAGGAGACTAGTGGCAGGGGAAGACAGCACCATAAAACATGGGGAGCCAGTCAGCACCCTGAAAGTGGGGAGCCTGTCAGCACCATGGAAAGCGGGGAGACCCATCCTAAAGCCCAGTCATGCCCCATAAGCCACAGCTTCATCCTGATTATGACCTCGAATGCCTGCAGACAGAATTAAACAACTAATTGTATAATGAGGTGGTTGAATTATACCTAATTTCCACAAATGTTTTTGTTGAACAAACACTGCAATGCCAGAATGTGGTTTTCAATCATTTAATTAGTCTTCCAAAATGCTCCAAAATCGGTGTTAATCACAGTTTTAAAATAATACATCTAATGTGTCCCTAAATACATTACTGTGTCTCAGCATTAATCCTGCAATTAAATATGTCAAGTAATTCATACACATTTAACACCTGGTGTTTGGGATTTTGAAAATAATGCATTTCTGAAAGCAGGTAACCAATGCATGAAGTCCAAAGGACCTTAGCAATTTTCTCTGGGATAGCAAGAGAGGAAGGGGCCACAGTCTTGGAATTGGGGGGTGGGTGCAGAAATGACACAGGAATTGAAATGAAGGGCTTAGGATGTGACACAGGGTCAGAGTAGGCCTATCTTAGAATAACACAGCTGTGCCCCAGAGAACACATGGGCACTGCCAGGTCCCTCCACCCAGTGCTAGTTGCTATAAATGCTCTGCTGGCACCACTCCCACCTGCCTGGAGCTTCTGCCAGGATGTGGCCATGTTCATGATACTGCCATAAACCAAAGGTTAAAAACTGCAGGTTGACTCCAGCTTTGCAACTTCCACTCCACACAAGAATCCCTAACCCTGTGTCAGCTCGACTTCTACGGAATTAAAGGAAACTCTTCCAAGGGCAGAGAGCTGATGCAGACTCCAGCTTTGATAACCCTATAAAGTTTGAGCCACCAAGAGAACCTAAAAAAGTCAGAGTTTGAAGTTGACCACCTCTGAGGACCTAGAGATGTCAAGTAACATCTTGGCACTCCCTGTTCTCCATCCTGACATCATTGGTGAACAGAAATAGAGACTGATTACACAAAATGTAGTGAGAAAGGCAAGGTATTTTTCATCTTGTATACAGTGCTTCATTGATGCACTCCAAAAAAAAAAAAAGATGTATTGGGAGCATATTAAAGGCATATTAGTGCATATAACATCTAAAAAATCTGGATTTTGCCTGTCTTGGGATGAAAGTTTGGGTTTTGTAATAGAGAACCCAAATAACAGTGGCTTAAGCAAGATGAATGTTTATTTTTCTTCTGTATAATAATCACAACACAGACAGTCCAGAGGTGGGTGGTGGATCCACAAAGTCAAAGACCCAGGCTCCTTCTAACTGGTTGCTCTTTCTCCCTAACAAATGCCCTTGCCCACATAGTCCAAGGTGCTTCACCAGCTTATTCCAGGAGGAACAAAGGGGTGGAAGGTGGATGCATCCCTTCCCTTTAAGGGTGGGACATGAAAACTGCATAATTCGTTCCTGATCACAGCTCTTCCACCAGAATTTAGTCATCAGGCCATCCCTAGCTGCAAGAGAAGGTAGAAAGTTCTATTTCTATTCCAGGTAACCACATGCCCAGCTAAAACCTGCAGGATCAGTTGCTATGAGATAGAAAGGAAAAAGGATTTTGGGGGACAACTTGTAGCCTCTGCTATGTTGCCTTACAGAAATCTGGAGTCTGGTGGGGAAGAAAAGAATATGGCCAAATTCCAACATTTTATCCTAGAATGAGCCAAATATCAGGATGAAAGCTCAGAGGAGGGGGGAGGTTTTGGACTGCAATCAAGAGGGAGCTACAGTGTCTACCGCAAAGGATCATGGCAGGTTTAAACATGAACGTGCAAGTGCAGCAACAGTTGGGTGTCAGAGGGCATCTTGAGCTCCAGGATCTCAGGACAGAGCTGGTGTCCTGTCCCACCATTTACTTTCTGGGTAATGTGGAAGGCAGAATTCTAACCACATCCCCTGGTTATTCAATCAAACTTTAATCTAGGTACTGCTGCAAAAGGACTTTGCAGATGGAATTAAGGTTACAAATTAGCTCACTTTAAGATAGGAAAAATACTCTCAATTATAAAGGTGGGGCTGAAGTAATCACATGAATCCTTAAAAGCAGAAGAGAAAGGCAGGTCAATGAAGCAGCAGCAGAGGGTAGGAGATGAGGCAGGAGGGGAAGGAAGAGAGACTCGAAGCATGATAAGGACTTGACAGCCCATGCTGGCCTTGAAGGGGGCCATGAGCCAAGGAATGAGGCAGCCTCTAGACCCTGACAATGTCCTCAGCCCACAGTTAGTAAGAAAACAGGGACCTCAGTCCCCCAGCCACATGGAACTCAATTCTGATGACAACCTGAATAAGCTTGGAAGTGGATTCTTCCCCAGGGCTTCCAGTAAGGAACACAGCCTACTGACTTTTTTTTGAGACAGGGTCTTGCTCCGTGGCCCAAGCTGAAGTGCAGTGGTGCCATCATGGATCACTGCAGCCTCAAATTCCTGGGCTCAAGCAATCCTCCCACCTCAGCCTCCCAAGTATTGGGTTGGTGCAAAAGTAACTGTGGCTTTGCCACTGAAAGTCATGGCAAAAACCGCAATTACTTTTGCACCAACCTAATAACTGGGATCACAGGCATGCACCATCATGCCTGGATTTTTTTTTTTTTTGAGATGGAGTCTAGCTCTGTCACCCAGGCCAGAGTGCAGTGGCACAGTCTCGGCTCACTGCCAGCTCCGCCTCCCAGGTTCACGCCATTCTCCTGCCTCAGCCTCCTAAGTAGCTAGGACTACAGGCGCCCGCCACCACAGGGTTTCATCATGTTAGCCAGGATGGTCTTGATCTCTTGACCTCGTGATCCGCCCACCTTGGCCTCCCAAAGTGCTAGGATTACAGGCGTGAGCCACCGCACCCAGCCGCCTGGATTTTTTTTTATTATTTTGTGTAGAGACAGAGGCTCACTATGCTGCCCAGGCTGGTCTCAAACTGCTGGGCTCAAGTGATCCTCCCAATCTCACCTCCAAAGCGCTGGGACTCTAGGCATGAGTTGCCACACCCAGCTCTGCCAACTTCTTGATTTTAGCTTTGTAAGACTCAGAGCAGGGAACCAGCTGAGACATGCTATTCCTGGACCTCTGACAAACAGATTGTGAGATAATAAATGGGTGTGGCTTCAAGCTGCTAAATTTGTAGTAATTTTCTACAGCAACAGTAGAACATGAGCCCAGTGATCTTGTGTGAGTCCCTTCTCTGTGGCTTATTTTCCTTATGGGTCAACAAGAAGAATAGTCGTTATTCCTTAGAGCTACTGAGAGGCTGAAAGAGGACTGCTGGAGTAGCTGGTGTAGAGGAACCAGTAATCAATGTTCCTGCTGCCATGCAGATGGTTTTTTTTCTATCTTGGAGGGGAAGGGGCCAGTGGAGGCTTCCTCAATCCTCACCACAACCCTCTAAGCCAGGTGCTTTCATTAGACTCATTTATAAGAGGAACCTGAGGCATGAAGAGATCGAATGACTTCCCCAAGCTTGTACGGTTAGTAAGAAGCAAAGTTGAGAATCCACCCCAACCCATGTGGCTCCAGGGCTCTGTGAGGAAGACTACAGATGCTCCATCCCAGATGAGCACAGAGAGGTTGGGAACAGAAGGACCACACAGCCAGTCTATGGTGAGCCAAGCATGTGAGAACAGTGTCTTGAGCCAAGACAACAATAAACACATGGCTTCTGGCTTGGCCCATGGTGGGACCGCTGGGTTTCTCTTGTCCTTCTCAGGTCACTGAGAGGTCCAGTGTCTCACCTGTAGCTTCTCAGAGTAGACTAAAGAGAAAGCCCACAGTTTGCATCTGCTTAAAGATCAAAAGAGAGAAAAGTGGATAAAGAAAGCCCCATGCAGCTGTTTTCCCTTCAGTCTCCTTGTTCCTCATTTATTCAGATATCAATGACCTTCTACATGTCAGGCACTGTCCTTGGTGCTGGGTGACAGTGGTGAGCAGGATGGCAGAGTCCCCATTAGGAAATACAGACAAGAGACAAGAAAATAACTGAACAAGGACACAAGATCACCGTGGATAGAGGGACTGCTTTGGGCCTGGGTTCTGCTACTTCAAGTCTTCTTTGGTAGGGAGGGAGGGCAGGAGGGGAGCAGGGGATCTGCTGGCTGCTATAGCCACTGCTTTCTGTCCACCATTCAGCAAGATTCTGGGCATGATAGTCCACATTAGAGGGTTCTGGGGCGGTCCTCAATGCCACGGAGAAGCCAGCAGGGAGCTGACCCAAAAACATGCCCAAGACATCTGCTGGGAACCAAGGAGGAGCATCTCAGCTGCGAGGTGTTCCCATATCAGGGCCCAAAAGAGCAGCAGCCCCACCATGGGCCAAGCCCAGAAGGCATGTGCTTATCATCGTCTCATCCCACGGCACTGCTGACCAGTGACCTGCACTTGATGGCAATGATGCGCTCTTCTCTGGGACCTGAGAGTGAGCAGCATGGAAGTCAAGCAGGGCCTAAAGGAGCAGACAGCCAGGGGGTGGCATGCACTCTCGCTCCAGGGCTCGTCCTTACCGCTGAGCTGCCTCCCCTCTCTGAGTGTCTGTTTCCAAGCTGGAAAATGACAGAATGCAGGGAGATGAGCTCTGGAGTCTCTGATCCCTGGACTCCAGCATGTGTTTCTTCCTCACTTGGTCAACCAGCCTTTATCTGCTGCTTGTTGTGTCCCTAGCCCTACACCCATAACCCAAAATCCATGCTTTCTATTCCCTTTTCTTCCTTGGCAACTGTCAAATCGAGGCACACATGGGGCCACTTGTTCTGCCCATGGGCAGGGCCATCTGGTTCTGCATGGAAGTGCCTATGGACAGACCTGCATTCATATACATTGCTTTAAATTATCACAAAAATTGACTTTGGATAAGAACTTGACAGGGGAGGTGTGTTTTCCTACTGGAAAAAGCATAGCAACCGCCCAAAGTGATCCTACAGAAGTCACGCAGGACCAGAGGTTGAACAGGCCGTAACAGGTCAGTTGAGAAGCTTCCAGCTGTGGTCAGCAGTGTAATGGGCCACTGTCAGGCCTTGGGAGCCTCAGCAGAGCGAAGCCTCAGCCCAGCTGGCTCTTGACACAGCTCACCCAGGCCAGCAAGGCTGGAGAAACTGCCTTCAGCCCTGACCAGCTCACCTTCTTCCAGCTGAGGGGTGCTTGAGATGAAGTTGAAAGTTTGCTGAAGATTCAAGTTAATTCACCAGTGTAGCAATCTGGTGATTACAAAAAAGTATGAAAAAGACAAGGTGCCCAACTGAAAAAAAAAATAGGCAAAGACATTTCCAGAAGCCATGCCAATGTCCAAGGAGCCTATGAAGAGATACTTCACCTCTCTGATCATCAAAAGAAAAGCAGGTGAAAATGAGATGACATTTTTTATCCACCAGACTGACAAGAAGGTGAGATATTGCCAAAGGTGGGCTTGGCAAGGCTGCAGGGAACAGGCCTGCTCCAGCCCTGTTGATGGGCATGTAAAATAGTAAACTTTCTGGAGACCAGCTTGGCAATATGGGCACAGCGATTAATCATCTAGAAAATTTTTCCTGACAACATAATCAAACACATTCACAATAGGTATATACAAGACAGTTTACTGAAGTCAAACAATGCCCAAAAAAAAAAAAAAAGAGTTAAACCTCCAAGAAGAAGCAGCTTGAGCAACTAAATTATGGGACATCACTGAAATGCAAGGCAGTCATTTAAAATGCTGATAGAATGCTACAGTTTTTATTTTTTTAACTTACAAAGATGTCTCTATCATATTATTGTGCAGAAAAAAACAGCAAGTTACAGAACAGCACAGGACAATGTTCCCACTTGTGTGAAATTTCTCATACAATGGGGTGTATGTGTGCTGTGCACAGTGAGACACCAAAGAAGAGGCATCCAGAATGTTACCCCTATGTGGAAAGAACTGGAGGGATTTTAATTTTTATCTTTATGCTTTCCAGTGTGCTTTGAATTCTTTACAGTGATCATGTACCATCTTTATAATCAAAAAAAAGTACAATGAAAACAGTTTTCATTTTAAGAAGAAAAGAGCAATTTAATGAGGCACAAAGAATGCCAGCACTCTAAAGACCTGGCCATGCCTGGATGGAGAGAGATAAATCTGTCTCATGCCCTGGAGACCAGGGCTGGCAAGGCCGTCCCTGCCATGCCTGCAGATGCTGCTTCACACCTCCCTGGGGCTGTACCCATCACCCACTCAATCCCTTACTCCCTTAAAAATGTGCCAAGGAGCAGGCCTCCTTGTTCTAGCCCAGGCCCCTCCTTAAAGATCCCGGTGCTCAGAGGGACACCGGCATGGGGCTGGGGTCTGTAGAGTGGAGGACAAACAGGAAAGGACCACCATGGGGTGCAGGGCAGAGTAGGCAGCAAGAAATCCCTCAAGGTCAAGACTTCGGGAGCCAGACACACTGGCATGTATCAGTAAGCAAGGAATTCCACCTCCTCTCTGTCAAGTGAGAGGCGATGACACCCGCCATGAGGAGCTCTCCTAAGGACCCCCTGAGCTGACACACGTGAAGGCTATCACACCTGGACCAGGACCCTGGCTTTAGCGCGGGAGCCGACTATTAGTAGGAATCATTGCCTTTATTACGAGTGTGGTTCCTGTCCTCCGAGGACATCAAAATGTGAGCTGGAGAAGAACGTGAAGTACAGAAATGGTGACTTGGGTATTGATGACCACAAAGCTGTTTTCAAACATATGAGAAAGGAAGGGGCAGAGAGGACGCCTTTTCCAACTCCAGACCAAGAAGCGGTCCCAAGACCCAAGATGGATGCTGGAAGGTTAATGCTGGGAGTCTAGGATTTCCTTCAACCTTGCCCACAAGAGTGTTTCAAAGGGAAATGGATTCAGACACATCTCATGTTTACTGAGCGCCTACCGTGCACCACACGCTTCCACGCCCATTTACTCAGGCCTCACAACCAGCTGTGATAAGAGGATTGCTAGCCCTCCTTTCAGATGAGGAAACGGGGGCTCACAGAGCTCAGCCATTGTCAAAGTCCCACTGGCAGAAGGTGCCAGGGCCAAGAGCCCCACCCAGACACTAGGTTCCTGAGTCCTGAAAGCAGAGGCTAGAAAAGTGTCCCCAACTCCCAGACCTCCCACCCAAGAACCATTCAGAATATCCATTAAACACCAAAGGCACAGATGTGTCCATACCCAGGGTGAGTTTAGGGCATTTTTCATCTCTGGGACTCAAATTTGGATTAATCACATTACCAGCAGCTTCCAACATCACCATCAAGCTCCGCCAGACAGAGCACCTTGCCTTTCCAGAGTGCCTTTGGTGTTTAGAAGCCCCAAGGTGCACCCACATCCACAGGGCATGTTCACACAGCCTGTCTTGCTCATTAGGAGGGGAGGGGAGCCAAATGCCTCAAACTTCTTTTTCTGGGCCTCGCCCTAGCAATGTGTAGGGTGAAGGGAGAACCATCAGGTGTCTGTTTGCTCAGAGTGCCAGGCCGGATGCCAGCAGTTCAGTGCACCCTGGAAACTTAGAGGCCCTGTCACACTTTGCGAACTCTCACACCTTCCAATGGCTACGATGGTTCACATTCTGCTGGAAAAACACAGGGAGAGAAGGAACACGATGCTGAAGCCAGGAATGTGCTTCCAGGCCCGGTTTAGATGCCATGCCTCTCACGACACCCACCCAAGAGAACCTTCTCTCCCCCAAGCATATTAACGGCCCTGTCTCTTTAATAACAGCAAATGTTGGTCAACTTCTTAACAGGTGCCAGGCCCTTCCTAGCTCCCTGAATCCCATCATCGAGGCTGTGTGGGAAGTACTGTTCTTATGCCCATCTTACAAATGAGGAAACCAAGGCCAGGAGGTTCGTTTCTGCTGTAACCACACGCAGCCCTTGGGTCCAACGTCCATCAGGAATCCTGAAGTCTGCATATGGTCTGAGTCTAGTTAATAGGATAAATGGTATAAATGTCCTTCAACAGGTGGACAGGTAAGCCCCCCATGGAGTCCTAGTCAGCCAGAAGGAGGAACGAGCATGGGATGTACCAACAACATACAGGAATCTCAGGGACTTTGTGCTGAGTGAAATGAAAAAGGCCAATCCCGCACACCATGTGAGTCAATGTATAGCATTCTCCAAATGACGAAATTACAGAGGTGGAGAACGAACGAGTGCTGGCCAGAGGTTAGGGAGGTGGGCTGTGACCACGAAGGGGCCACATAGGCAGCAACTTCACGGGGCTACACAGTTCTGTGTGGTTGGTTGGTTTGTTTGTTTGTTTGAGCCAGAGTCTCACTCTGTCACCCAGGCTGGAGTGCAGTGGCATGATCTCGGCTCACTGCAACCTCTGCCTCCTGGATTCAAGCAATTCTCCTGCCTCAGCCTCCTGAGTAGCTGGGATTACAGGCGCCCGCCACCACATTCTGCTAGTTTTTATATTTTTAGTAGAGACGGGGTTTCATCATGTTGGCCAGGCTGGTCTCGAACTCCTGACCTCAGGTGATCCACCCGCCTCAGCCTCCCAAAGTGCTGGGATTATAGGCGTGAGCCACCACACCAGGCCCAGTTCTGTGTCTTGTTAGCGTTGGGGGTTCCATGCATCTAGGTGATAAAACAGCACAGAACTAGATACACACACACAACACACACATGCAAGCATGCACATGCACACACATACATACACACAACATACACACACACGAATGCATGCAAAAACTGAGGACAGCTGAATAAGGCACTGTGCTTCCATAAGGTGCTATCACTGGAGAAGCGAGGTGAAGGATCCATGGGAAAACTCTGCACCATGTTTGTAAATTCTCGTGAGTCTAAAATTATGTCAAAATAGGCCAGGCATGGTGGCTCATGCCTATAATCCCAGCACTTTGAGAGGCCAAGGCTGGCGGATCACCTGAGGTCAGGAGTTCAAGACCAGCCTAGCCAACAATGGGTGAAACCCGGTCTCTACCAAAAATACAAAAATTAGCCGGGTGTAGTGGCGGGTGCCTATAATACCAGCTACTTAGGAGGCTGAGGCAGGAGAATAGCTTGAACCCGGGAGGTGGAGGTTGCAGTGAGCCAAGATTGCTCCACTGCACTCCAGCCTGGGGGACAGAGTGAGACTCCATCTCAAATAAATAAATAAATAATTTCAAAATAAAAAGTTTTTTAAAGTACATCCATTTCTTACCACTTCCCTGGCCTGAGCCACCACCACCTCTGACCTGGTCACACTGCCTCTGCCATCTCCAGCCCCACAACAAGTGGCTACCATCTTATGGAGAATAAAGGCCAGGTGCATCCCCCTAGCTGGCAAGGGCCAATGTGGTCTGCCCACCAGCCAGCTCACACTGCGGCTCTGTCTCAGCCACTCCTCTCCACCACGCTGCCTCCTGGACCATCCTCCATCTGGGCATTGTCCCCCAGGTCTCCTGTGGCCACCTCCTCCTATTCCTTCAGGACTCAGTTCAGATGCTACCTCTTCAGAGAGGCCTTCCCTGGCCAGTCATCTAGGGGGCCCTTCTAGGAACGACTGGGGAGGGACGGCAGGGAAGACAGATGGAAGAGGAAGTGTTCCATACCCCTGCAGGAACAGGAGTGTGCATGCTGGCCACTGCTCATCAAAGTAAACACTTGGTCTGTACATTTTACCGTATGTAATTACACCTGATTTTTTAAAAAACACCTAATTAGTATCCCTCCTCACTGTGACTATTGCATTACCCTATTTATTTTCTTTGTGGCATTCGTCACAATCTGTGACCATCTTTTCATTTATGTGCTTACATAAATGAAAATTTACATAAATGTCTGTTTCTGGACACAGACCGCACACCACATGTGTGGGCACGCACGTGTGCTGCACACGCACGGTTGCAAACGCCTCACACTGGACCAAGGCTGCAGCCCCCAGGATAGGCAGCCCAACATCCAGCCAGTGCCAGGCTGGCTATAGCGAAGGAGTGTCTCCCAGGCTTGGCACACCATGTGGGCGCTGCCCTGTGAGCTCACCAGGGAAGAGTGGAAGACTTCACTCTGCATCCTCTACAAAGTCCTCCTCTTTTGTCTAGGCCAGAAAAGTTCAGTCCAAATTCAGAAAAGTTCCACCCACTGGTGGGCGTACTTGCTCATTTGAGAAATCTTCCTGAGGGTGGAGGGTGCTACAGGAACCCAAACAACCCGGGCCCTGCCCTTGAAGCTCCTCCATTCCAGAAGGAGTCACGGGCAGGAAACACATAAATATCTCACAGGCAAGGTGGCAAAACCACCAGGCTGGAAAATGAAGTAGGAGACCTTTGAGTAGAGATCAAATAAAGTAGGAGTGAGCCCGTTGGAGGGAAACCAGTTATGGAAATAGAGGAAAGCACGTGTCAACCATCTGGGCTGAAACATGCATTTGTGGCAATGGAGGAAGAGCAGGGAGCCCCGTGGGGCTGGCTGGGAGCAGGAAGGTGCAGGGCCTGGAGGCCACGGGAAGGACGTGGGACTTTACCCCAAGTGAGAGGGAGGCCATAGGAAGATCTGACCGGAGAGCAGCATGACCTGACTTAGGTTTTCACATGATCCCACGGATTGCCTGGCAAAGAAAAGCCTCTAGGGTGAGATGACGAGGCCAGGGAGCCATGAGAAGTGGATGGTCTATGATCAGGGGAAATGGAATGGTGACGTGGACTCAAGAGACAGTGATGGAGGTGGGACAAATGGCCAGATTTAGACTATACTTCAAAGGCAGGCCCAAGGGGACTTGCTGGTGGATTAGATGTAAGGTGTGAGACAGAGAAAGGATCAAGGATCCTCCGAGAGTTTTGCCCAGAGCCCAAGGAAGAATGGAGTTGAAATTTACCCAAGAAGCAAACCTCCTGGGATGAACCCCTTCAGATGAGGAGTCATGAGGTAGGTAGGGGCAGTGGGGCAGCGAGGGGACCAGTTGGGTGGGGCAGCAACCCAGGCATAAATATAAACATGGAGCCCATCGGCATTCCAACAGGCGCTCAAAGCCACACTCTCTAGCACTTACCCAGGAAAGAAGGAGGAACGGGTCCTGCAGCCCAACACCCAGAGCTCAGAAGAGGAGAAGCCACAAAGACGACAGAGCCAGAGTGACCCATGAGCTTCACAGAGAATCAAGAGTTTGTCCTAGAGGACAAGCAAGAAAGTCTTTCCAGAAAAGGAGTGACCAAGCATGTGCAAGGTGGCTGATGCGGACAGCAAGCGGAGAGGAGAGACTGTGAGTGCGTGGCCTCAGGCCATGCATGCGTATGGAAAGGGAGCAGCCACGGAAGCTGAATTTCAGTGCATTTGAATGAAAATGGAGGACAGCTAGAGACGGGAGCCGGCAACTCTTGGAGGAGACAAAGGGAAGCAGGAAAATAGGGCATGGCTGGAGGAGAGTATAGAATCAAGATCAGAGAGTTGTTTCTAAAAGGACAGAAACAAACTTCAGTGTGCACACCCAGTACCTGGGTATCTTGTTAAGGAACAGAGCCTCAGAGTCTGCACTTCCCACAAGCTCCCCACGGTGACGCTGCTGGGACCACTTGGAGGAGCAAGACATTTAGGGTGCACTAATCTGCAAGTCACAGAAGCCAGCACTTCCGAATGGCTGAAACAATAGGGACTTTATGTTATTTTACAATCCAAGAGTTCCTACAGCAAGTTATAAACACCTTGGAAGGTAAAGGGGAATTGACACCAGGGGAGAGAGAGGGGGCTGTTGGAGAGCAAAGTGCTCTGGCACACATGGGGAAGGTGGCCTAGGATAGGAACACAGGCTGCTTAAGAAATGGCATTTCCTAAAGAAATCTGTTACTTCCAGCATGGGTAATGATTAAAAGTAACTTCTAACCAAGTGTGTTCTGCCAGCCGGGGACGTTTGCATAAGGGACACTCAATAACTCTTTGTTGATGGATTGATTTCCAAGTGTGGCTCCTGCTGAACTCAAACACACCAAGGGTCGTTTATAATTGGAAGCATCTCGTTGCACCCACCTGGTGGGCCCAAGTCCTTCAGAACAGTTTGCTCTCAATCCTGCTCTCACGTTGGCCAGCCCAGCCTCCATTTAAATTATCACTTCAAAATTGGTGAGGCCTGAATTAATGAGATTTAACTGCACTCACAGCTTTAGATTAAAATCAATGTGGTACCCAAACATGAGTCAATGAAAAATGGTTGGGAAAAGCAGAAACTAACAAACAACTGTCTCATAATTTTATTTAAGAGACCAGCTAGGCCCTCCACCTTCCTCCCTGGGCTTTTCCCCAATTCCTTGACATAGCTGAGATTTCAAAATCTGCATAGCTAACACGTCCTACTCTGTCTTGAGAAAAAATTGAACCCATTATTGTCAAAACCCAAGTCCTCCTCAACAGAACATGTTGGACAAAAAGTAAACCCATTGGCGGAGCTTCTCAGACTTCAGTATGCACACAAAGTGCCTGGGGATCTCACTAAGGAACAGAGGGTGATGCTGCGGGGGGGTGGGGAGAGCCTCAGAGTCTGCATTTCCCACAAGCTCCCCATGCTGATGATGCTGGGGCCACTCGGAGGAGCAATGCATTTAGGGTGCACTGACCTGCAAGTCACAGAAGCCAGCACTTCTGAATAGTTGCAACAATAAGGACGTTGTATCATTTCACACATCAAGAAGTTCTACAGCAGGGTGGGGCCAGGGATGGCGAGTGCGCAGGAGCCACAGCTCCTAGCAGTGACCCAGGTCCTTTCTATTAATATCTCCCTGATCTTGCATCCCTAGTGTGCAAGCTCTGTCCCCAGGCTGTCACAGTCACAAGATGGTTCATGTAGTCACAGGCATCACATCTAGTCCTAATAATGTCCAGCCAAAGAAAAGAGACATCTCTCTTCTTTGAGCCTCTTTTTAAGGAAATTTTTTTCCGAAGGCCCCAGCAGGTGTTATCTTTGCCTCACTGGCCAGGCCTAAAATACTTGCTCACTCCAGACTGAGCCCTGGTCTAAGGAATGTGACAGCCAGAAATGATCGCCTCCAATCAGACTTGACCCCCTGCACGGGGATGGGATCCTCATCCTGAACACACTCCCAGCGTGGAGGAGGGTGGATACCTAAACCAACTAGAGGTTCCACCAGCAAAGATGAGGAGTGGCGGGCTGCCGTGCCCACTGCAATAAGAGCCATTTTATTCCACAGAGCCTTTTGAAGGGGCCAGCCCCTTACACGAGAGAGATCTGAAGTTCAGAGAGGTGACCTGACAAGCACCCCTGTTTTCTGACTACAAGCTCTGTGTTCCCTTGCGTGACCTCCTCCTTGTTGGGGTGGTGAGCCCAGCAATAGACAGCAACGATCCTGGACATGCTGTACCCACGGAGGCGTCTGGCCCCACCGCACAGGCTGCTGAGGCGCATCTGTAATCCCCCAGCCCGGGGTTTAGAGTCAATAGAAGCCAGATCAACAGCTAATCACGCTTGTGAAGCCCAAATGATTTCAGAACTTGGATTGCTAACCCTGAGACAGATGGTGAATCAGGTACACAAAAACAAACCCTATGTGGCACTGAGGGATGTTGCCAAGGGACAAAAGAGGTGACAGTTTTATTCAAAATCAGACTCTGTACCCAGCTGTGCTTCCAGTCAGCCTATGGTAACATGAGGCCAGATGAGACCACCAACACAGCCATGATTTTTCTTTGGCAATGGGGCCTGAGGAATGACCCTGGAGGCTAGAGTTATAGAACACAAACAGGTAGCCCAGTGTCCTCCTCCCGTTCAGAACCGAGGGAAAAGAAACGGCCATAGGAAGAGTTTATTTTTCCTGAGCTGCTGGAGGATCACCTGACATTGCCACCAACACAGATTATTTTGCATAGGAGTCCACCCGACCTTGTCCCCACACCTGAACCAACAACCCTGACCTTCACGGGGAATGGTAAAGGATCTCCTGGCAGGAGGAGACCTGTATTGCCTGCTCCGTGTGCCCTGGCTAAGCTAGTTTGAAGTCAAAACTTTAATATCCCTTCAACTGGCACTGACTTCAAATACGCTTCACAGAGCTTCTTAATCTGGTTTATGTTCTGTGGCTGAGATGCCTGATTGGAGCCCAGAAATGCTGCTGCAAAGCAAATGCCCCGATTAGAGACATTCATCAGAAAGCAAGATCCCTTAGCAGCTGTGTGGCTGGGCTGGGAAGACCACCACGCTCCTGGGAATTAACGGGTAGCCCACTCCCCTCACCTGCACTGACCCCGTCATCGAGTCACCTGCACATCGCTCTCCTTGAGCTTTCTTCCTCCTTGCCCTGCTTGTCAAATACAGACAGGGCTGCTGACTTTATCTACACCCCTACCCTTCCCCATTTGGGGGTCCCCAATAACCCCCAGTGCTGCTGTCTGCTGGCTCCTCTTTCCTATGGGGTGGTGGCCTCCTTAGACTTCTGGGTCAACCCCTACCTCATCACAGCAGGCCATGCACAGAGACGCCACAGAAACAAACGCTTGGAAAAAGTCCTCCACCCCCAACAGAACTTCTTAGCTGGGGTTGTTTTGGTGAGACAGGATGTTCACATCTGAAATGTGCCTCTGAATATGCAAGTGGGTATTTGCCCATCATTTATTTGCTATGCATAAGATCTCCACGCACGGCTGACGATTTTCTCTCACAAACAGATGCCCCAAACTTCCTCTCTCTCTCTCCCTTAAACCCAACATCTGGGCCATCTACGCGGATGCGCCGTTCTATGGGGGCAGCCACATGGGGGTGGGAAGGAGATGCAGTCGAGAGAGCTGAGCTTTAGCCCTAGAACGGCCGGAAACTTCCCAGGGACTTTGGGCAGATCGTCAAACCTCCCCGGGGTTCAATTTCCTCCCTGACAAAGTGAAAAAAAAAAAAAAAAATGAAGCTAGTGTTGCCCCTCCTGCCTGCCCAGCCAAGCTGTTGGGAAGAGGAAATAGAAAATGCAATGGCTTTGAAAATTAGAAACTGTGACATCCAACTGTATGATACAGAAAATGACACAGGGCATCTGAAAATGGACCACCAAGCCTCCTGAGGGAGATTCTGGATCCAGTTGGGCCTCCTTGGTATTACTTCGATGAGGCTGAAGAGTAGCGGCAGAGTGACGTGATCATAGTAAAAAGAATAACAAGCAATTTATTGCAAGCTCATTGCAGGTTAGACACTGTGTAAGTGCTTCTCATGCATTAGTTCACTGAGTTCTCACCACCCTCTGGGGCTGACATTAGTGAGATCCTCATCTTATAGCAAGAGTTTACAAGGTCAGCTGGTTTGCAGAATGTCACACAGCTAGTAAATGGTGTTACTAGGACTTGGACCCAGGTCTGTCTGACTCTGGGCCCTGAATGCTTACCCACTAGACTAGACTAAAATCCTAATGGCACATCTGACTGTGAGCAGCCCTCTTCCCTCTCAGGACCTCAGCTTCCCTCCCAGCTGATGGAGAGGATGAGTAAGGGACTCAGTGCTGTTCAGACCCCTTCCAGCTTGAGGAAACTCTAATTCTTGGAATGAAGCTTGGCTGAGAGCAAATTGCGAACTCTTAAAGGAAGCACTTAGTGACAGTGCCTCATGCTGCTCCCTGGCTGTGAGACTTTTCTCCTGCTGTGGAGATGGGCCATGAAAAGAGAAGGGCTTCCTGTTGTTCCCTTTACAGCTCCCCATTCAGGCAGTGCTTCTTCTAACAGACCCTCAACTGCATGGAGGCAAGTTGTTGTTTTGCTGGGAGAAGTGAAGCTTCTTTAGGCTAATTTCCCCCTCCTCCTGATTCTTCCTATTCTTTGTAGTCTTTTGCTTTACCAGACTTGGATTTGCAAACCTGTTGTCAAGGCAACACTAGGTTTCTCTCTTTGCACTCTAATGTCTCAATGGGGGTATCCATGGCAACAAGAATACCTTGCGCTTTCAAAGTCAGTGACCTTCCAAAGCTTCCTGGGATGTGTGGAGTTAAATTATGTTTAGACAACTTTTTACCACAGCCACCAATTTTGTACCTAATAAGTCTAACTGATGACGTCTGTAACAGTTAGCTTTTGCTGTGTAACAAATAACCCCAGAAGTTAGTGGCTTAATCTGATAAGTATTTATCATTGCTGTAGAGGTCAGCTGGGTGGTTCTTCTGGTCTCAGCTGGGCTTGCCCATGCTCACCTGACTGAGCTCCATCACGTGTTTGGGGGGCATCTGGCTGTAGGCTGGATCAGGAGGGACTCATTCAGGACAATCAGGCTCTCCTCCACATGGTCCCCATTCTTCACTAAGCTATACCAGGCTTTTCCACACAGAGGCAGTAGGCTGCTGAGGCAGGGACAAGGGAGGCAGAGTGTGAGCAGACAGAAACCACACGGGCGCTTGAGGCCTGGGCTTGGGACAAGCTCAGCATCTCTTCCACCATATTCCACTAGCCAAAGCAAGCCCCGAGCCAGGCTAGATTCAAGGGATAAAGAAGTGGACCTCACTTCTTGATGGGGGTGGGGAGGATGGCAGAAAGGTCACATTGCAAAGAGAATGAGAGAGGACGGATGGAGAATCGTGGCCATTTTTACAAACAATCTATCACATCATCCTTCCACATTTGTTGTGGAAATATTCAGGCACTACATACATGTGAATGGAGCCTCAACAGCCAATAAGCAATCTTAGCAGAGATGACGTGGAACCCTCAGAATTCTCAAACCTCTCCCTGCTCCCTCTGGAAAGGGCTCTTCCTCCTCAGGATGATGCAGGTGTGAGCTGTAGCACGGCTTCCGTCTATGCATGCTGGTCCGTCCACCTGAACCTCACAGATTGAGAATACCACGGGTCCCCAGGGGAAAAGAGAGATGCTGTCACCAGAAAAAGGGACACTGAGTGCTAGACATCCAAAAACAACAGATGACTCTGTAGTCCTCCCCCAGCCACCACTCACCGAGAAGCAAAAATCCACAGTGCATCAGCAGTCACTTTTTTAGCATGAGGAATGGAGTGATTTCTTCTCAGGTAAAATCTCTTCCAACTGTGAACCCCTGGAAAATTTCAGGATTTGATCAAAACTATTTTTAAAAACAAAACCTGGAACTTTCAGCTGTCCTGATCCTAGACCAGGAAAGCAGGAGCAGCTTTCCACTTTGCTGCAGGAGCCTGCTTCTTTCCTGAGGCTGGTGAAGGAGGCTGTGCTCCGCAATGGTGAAAGGTGGAGGGTCACGGCCCCTGTGGAATTACCACAGTGACAGCAAAAACCACAATGACCCTCAAATGTGTCCTAACCACATGCCAGGAGCTGCTCTCACTTAGCCAAAGCTCACTTCCTGTTAGCCAAGATCTTTCTGGTAGTGACAGAAACTCAACCCAGACTGGCTTGTTTGTTGTCAAGAGGAATTTAGGAACTTGAGGAAGTGAGGTCGGGCTTAAATAGGTTCGTTCAAACGTGGCCAGATCAGGATTTCAGTGATGTCAGCACCTACATCTCCCTTGGACCCTCTGATCAGCAGCAATATTGTTCCAAATACCACTTCATTCATCGGATGTCTTGGCCCCTCACAGAGACCCCAGCATCTACAATTTTACCCAGGATCGGGGCTCTTGGAAAACAAACTAGGGAATGGATGACTAAGAAATGTCTTGTGCATAACAGCTTCTTGGACAACATGACATTTCCACTTGGGAACTTGAAAACCATTCTATATGCACTTGGCTTCAGCAGGAAAAGACCCAAGAAGGACTGAGCCAGAGCCTGAGGTATCTCCTCCCTAGCATTCCCCTCAGAAGCAAGGAGAAGGTTAACCCACTTGTCAGAGGAGGATCCGTCTGCTCCTTTACTGATCTGCATCCTGTCACCCATCGTCCCTCTTTTTGCTCTCTGTGCATCAGCTAAGTAAGTTATTCGCCACCATTTGGCCTTCAAAGAGCAGAAGCACAAGTGTTTCAGAACAAGCCATGCAATCCACTATGAACGCTTCCATCTCTAGGTGCTGTGGCTCCCTCTAATCCCCCGGTGATTCATTCACTTTAAAATTCCCGCTTCCCTCCCACTTCTTGAAATGTAAAGAGCACCATGTCACCACGTAATCAATTCCCTAATCCCTAGTTTTAAAACTTATTTTTTAAAGGTAGTTGTTTTAAACAGAAGCAAAAAAGAATATCACAGTGTGAAGCCATGCCAGGCCATGGAGGGAAAAAGCAACAGATGGAGATGATGGATGAGACTTTCTGCATGCTTTTTTAAAATGAGTTTTTAAGGTAACTTGCAAAATGCATCCAGGGGCAGTGATGATTAATTTATGTATGTAATCTCACTCATGTGTGACAAACAGCAGTTAGAAATCACCCAAAATAACCCGTACACAGCTTCCCTTGTTATCCAAGACTTAATAAGAGAAATGCTTGTCTGATCTTTATTAGTGAAGCAGCTTTTTATGAAATATACTTCAGATCAGCAGCAAATTCAATGGCTGCAAAGTCAACAGGAAGCAACATGTCAAAATGGATTCATCGCCTGCACTTTTAGTGCTTTCAGATCAGTTTCTAATTCACCAATGTGCTGATTTTCCATGACAATGCTCCATGTTTGTCCACATTTAATATGAAGAAATTGAACCAATAAAAGAAAAGGAGGCTCGGGCACCTTGTAGGTCAGGGAGTGTGTTATTGGCTATTTCAGTAAATAATTGCTTTTAATCTAGTTTAAAGCTCTGTAGCCCCACGGGCTTCGTTGGCTTCTTCTTGTTTGTTCTGTGATAAAGGTACACTTCACATCTTATAATACATTTGTGAAATGTCCACATTTGGGAATTAAATCACGGTTGTAGCACAGTCAAGAATATTTACTTTCCAAGCTGAAGCTCCCCCAGGATGGGGACCTGCGTTGTCCCTGGCCACATCCCCAGCACTGTGTTTCCAACAGAGCAGGTTGCAGCCAGTAACTGCTGAATCAGTGAAATCTCCCCTAAAAGGCTCCTTTGGTGCTTTAATGAGGAGTCCTTGGATTGATAAATTTGTGTAATCCCGAATTCTCCACACTGAGCTTTCCTGAAATATCCCCAAGAGGGGGAAGCCATTTTCTCAGATCATGGGGAGAAAGCTAGGGTTGGGCTAGAAGACCAACCCTCAGCACATCAAAGAGGAGCGGCCATTTGGTTACCTTCTCCAGGTTTCTGAACACGTCATTCTCTCTATATGAATGTATTACATTCGGATAACTATTGAAACGTACCTCTTGTGGAGACAGGGCCAGGATCGTGGTAGGGTGGGTAGGAATCGCTCCACCTGCTCCTCTCAACAGCCACATCACAGGCATTTCTGTGTGTGCTGTTTTCTCATTTTACTCAATGTTCTCTCCACTGAATAGGGATCCAAAATCCCACACTTGGCAATGTAATGATTTTCAAAAAGCCTTTCCTCCAATTTTCCTTTCATCTATCGCTGCTATCTTCCCCAACAAAGAGAGCTGGCAATTCAGCCTCAAGAAGACGCAATGTCATTGTTCTCTAGTTGGAACAGGAAGCCTCTCGCCGGTCCCCCAGAGTTGCCATGAGGACACTCTCCATGCAGATTTCATCTGGACATCAACTCAGAAATTTTTATGCCACGTTGAGGCACAATATCCGCTGAGGATATTAAAGAAGAAAAAATAATCTCTTGATGGAACATAGAAATGAAACCTAAATGTGGCCCCGAGTGCTTACGGGCATTTATCAGCAGGTTCAAGGGTGACAGTGCCTCAGGTGCAGACGCTGTGTGATGCATTCAGAACCCTTAGCTTCATCTGAAGCTGCACACCTTAAATTCCCAGCCTTTCTTACAAAAAGTGAGGGGCAGGAACTTGGAGAGGGAAAGGGCTTTTGAGTATCTGTCCCAGTAACAAAAGATTTCGGCTCCCTTCAGGTAGCCACATCCCCTCCAAAAACAGCTCACAACAGATACTTCTGCAATACAGGAGTGGAAGTCATTCCATTTACAGACCTACAGAGTCAAGAAACAAGGGCCTCCTTGGAACATGAGAGCCAGTCCTTTGGTACAGACTCTCCAGGACATCTTGGCCGTTTATTAGGCAGAATTTGACACCTGCCACTCAGCAGGGTGGGCCTGGGAAGACCCCCACACACACACCCAGTCAGGGCAGCATCTGCTTCCACAGGGTGCCCAAGCCCACTTCCACTTCTCCTTCCCACAAGTAAATTAGCTTAAAAGATTGAAGGCACATTATCTCTACTCCTAACCACAAAGACTTGGGGTTTTATGGGTTGTCAAGGCAACAATAGCAGTTTTCTCTCTGACTCTTTAATCCCGAGATTTATGTTTCCATAGTTACAAGAAATCCCTGGTTCTTCAAGGTAACATAAACTGGTCTCCCAAAACTTTCAGGGATGAGATTGTGGTCACTGGCCAAAAACCACATACACAGGCATTGAAGACCCCTGTGCCTACCTGCTCACCATTACCCTGGAGCTGGGTTTCTGCACCCCTTCCTGTTCTTGAGGTCTCATTTGTAGTTAGGAGTGGTTCCTTTAGTTAGTTAGGCCACTCCAGGAATTTGCAGTTAGGAAGTTAGAATGGACCCAGGAACTAGAGCTCCCTCAAACCATCAGGCTGAATTTGTTAGAACCACTGCTGCCAAAGCCACCACAAAGAACTCTGCCAAGTCAAAGTCACCCCTGAGGGGCTGGACACAGCAAATGACACAGGGTCAGGGCCCTTGGAGAAATGGAACCATCTGGAGCCCCCAAGATGACATTCCTGGGACTTCCACTCCCAACCAGCCCCAAGCCCTGTAACATCAATTTCTAGAATCCAGGAATTCATTTTTTTCTCAGAATTAACTCACACAGACCTAACCTTCCAGACATTTGTACAACTGGGCTCACAGAATTTTGTTTAGGCCAATAGGTTAATACATCATTTCTCTACAACTTGTAAGGACTTGTTGGCCTTTCCTGAGATTTTACTAGGTCAGGAGCATTCTAGCAAATAGTTCAAGATTGTTGCTCTAGAGTAGTAGAAACAAAATCATGTGTATGTGTGTACATATGTATGTGTGTACATGAGTACATGTATGATATGTATGTGTGTACATGTATGTGAGTACGTGTGTGGCATGTATGTGTACCTGTGTGCACATGCATGTATGATGTGTATGTGTGAGAGTACACGTATGGTCTGTATGTGTACATGAGTACATGCATGGTGTGTGTTTACATGTGTGTGACAGTACATGTGTGGTGAGACTATGAGTACATGTATGGTGTGTATGTGTACGTGTGTGAGAGTACATGTGTGGTGAGTGTGTGCACGTGTGTGAGTACATGTATGTTGTGTATGTGTACATGTGTATGAAAGTACATATGTGGTGAGACTGTGTGTACCTGTATGAGAGTACATGTATGGTGTGTATGTGTATGTGAGAGTACATGCATGAAGACTGTGTACATGTGTGAGTACATGCATGGTGAGACTATATGTGTGAGAGTACATGCATGTGTGTATACGTGTACATATGTGAGAATACATGCATGGTGTGTGTACATGTGTGTGAGAGTACATGTGTGGTATGTGTACGTGTGTACGAGTACATGCATGGTGTCTACGTGTACGTGAATACATGGAGTGACGGGTGAGAGGGAGTTGACCCTAATGCATGAGTAATACTGACAGACAAAAAAGGAGTGGCCAAGCTGAGAACCCCAGACAGCAGCGCAGTAATGGGGGCTCACGGCCCAGTTCTGAAGCTCTTCCTTGTCATCAATGACATCAACATCCTGAAAAACAGCTGTGGCCTCCCTTTGGGATGAGAAGAAGGCACTGAGCAGGTGCTGAAGGGAACACGAAGGCAGGGACCCCATCTCTGTGAGTTTTCTAGGTCTGCCATAACAAAGTTCCACAAACTGGGCAGCTGAAACAGTAGAAACGCATCATCTCATAGGCCTCCAGACCAAGGCCTCCAAAATCAAGGCATTGGCAGGGTCAGTTCCTTCTGAGGACTGTGAGGGGAGGATTCATTCCAAGCCTCCCTCCGTGGCTTATGGACAGCCGCCTTCCTGTTCACATGGCATTTTCCCTGTATACCTAACTGGGTCCAAATTTCCCCCCTTACATGGATGGACACCAGTCATATGGATCAGAGCCCACCCTACTCCAGGATAATCTTAACTTAGCACATGTGCAGTGGTCTCATTTCCAAATAAGGGCACATTCTAAGGTACTGGGGGTTAGGGCTTGAACATATGAAGTTATGAGACACAATGCAACCTGCAACACCAACCCTGACATTTTAGAGGAAGAGATGACACCTACTATTCATTGTCCTTGACAACAACCACTATCCCATGTCCATTTGCAGAGAAACAACCAAGGCTAAAGAATATCTCTAACATCACACAAGCAATAAGCAGCTGACTCAGGCATCAAACCCAGGACTGCTGGATTTGAAAGTCCTGACATCAGGGCACAAAAAGCCAGCTGACGGTACCAGGCTATACTGGATACATACTAGAGTGACACAAGGACCAGGATCTTCCTGGAACTTCATAGCAGGGAGATTCTTTCTGAGGAGGGCAGTCAGGGAACGCCCTTCATTTCAGGGAGGTGTTGAGATCTGGGCCAAGTCTTAGAGCAAAGTAAACCAAACATTTTTGTGCATCAAAACCTGCAATCAAGGAACTATAAAAATGAGCCACAAATTGTCTAATTATAAAACACTATTTTAGTTTATTTTATCTCAATAATAAAATAATAAAATTTAACAATAAAACCTATTATGCAAATGATCATACATACACCAAAGTTGAGAAAACAATAGAACAAATCCCCATGTACCTACCACCCAGCTTCAGTGATTGTTTTAATATTTTGCCACCTCATTTATCTACCCACTCTTTTCTGGATTGTTTTATAGCAAATCCCAGACAGTGTATTATTATGAGTTTTTAGCACATTGAAATATCCTTTTATTGCAATTCAAATTTTTGAAAACCAGAAAATCAAATTAATTATTATGCTCTAGCCAAAATACCTAACACTACCTAATGTTTTCTTTTTTTTTTTTTTTTTTGAGACAGGGTCTTACTCTGTCACCCAGGCCTCCTGAGCTCAAGTGTTCTTACTGCCTCAGCCCCCTGAGTACCTGGAACTACAGGCAAGCACCACCATGCTCAGTTAATTTTTTTAATATTTTGTAGAAGCGGGGTCTTGCTGGTTGCCCAGGCTGGTCTCGAACTCTGGCTTCCAGCAATCCTTCTTCCTCAGCCTCCCAAAGTGCTGAGATTACAGGCATAAGCCACTGTCCCAATGTTTTCTTTACAATCTTTCAAGTTACTTTACTTCAAATTCTTGATGTTGAATTTCATCTCACTGACTTCAGGCTTTTAAAACACATGGAATACTTGAGACCAGTGGATGGTTCTTTGAATCAAATCAAAAAGTAGAGCTAAAGTATACTGAAGTTATTCAAATACATTCGAACTACACCGATCCCTTATAAATTACTGGCATCAAGGTAGGAAGGAAAAGATACAAGAAGTAAAATGTATCACTCATCATAGGTCATCAAAATTATTGGTACACAGTTTATCCTAACATGCAGCAGCTTTCTTTACCTGCTCCATAAAATTACCAGCAAGAAAGAAAAGTACAAGAATAAAGTTCACAGCTGAATTAGCTTGGTGTCATAATTCCCTATTCCAGTATTCTCAGAAGGATTCCATCTATGATACATGCAGAAACTGCAGCCACATTTGAATGGTTCAATCTTGATTCATTCTGAATTCCCTTAAGCCCAGCACTTTCTCATTCTTAAAAGGTAGGTTATTACAGCCAAAAAGCAATTTTGATAACAAATCTACCTTTTGTATATTTGATCATATGTGTTAAGCAAGACAATATAAATCTCCAATTACAAAATCAGTAAGAAAGGGAATTGTTCCTGCATGTGTGGGATGAACATGAAGATATGGAAGATATGAACATGAACAGTCTGGCTGGGGGCTTTGAAGCAGTAAGTATTGGAAACCAGTAGATTGTAAAGTGTCCAAGAGACCCAGAGCCCAACTCAAAGGCCTAGTCCGCCCGCAGCCACTGTCTTTCCCAAGACAAAGTCCAAAAAAGCTAATTAATACCTAGCCCCAGCCTTGTGTCACACAAGAACAAATCTCTCCCTGGGCGCTGTGCAGGCCAGGCCAAAAGAGCAAGGGTGACTCAGGACACTCCATTTATTGACCTCCGAATCTAACAAAATTAAGATCTCTGCACAGTATTTTAAGAGGACCTTGACTCTGTTCCCACTGCTATGTTCACTGAAGTCAGCTCACTTGTGTTTCTGTAGCCTCTGTATGTGTAGCCTCTGCATCTGTTTCCTGAGAAGCTAAGAGGACTTCAGATGCCCGTTTCCTTCATAGTCTCACAGCATTTGTGAACATCATAGGATGCACAGGGAAGAACCCAGCAAGACCCACTAGCTTTTCCACAGGCTTAGAGAGGCGGGCCCCACAGCCAATCCAATGATGGATCCAGTCCAGTTTGAGGACAGCAAGTTTTTCTCTATGACTGTTGGGCAATGGATCACAGGCGCCCAGCTGCTCTACAAAATGGCCATCCCTGGGACACTTGTGAGCAGCCACAATGCGGTAGAAGGGCTGGTTGGTGCAGCCACCCAGGGCAAGGCAGATGGTTAAGTGGCCCCCGTGATAGGCCTTGCAGAAGAGAATAGTGAGGTGGACCATGGTGTGGCCGGTGCGCAGCTCCTTGGAGCATCCTGCTACCTGCACGGACAACCTCTACAGCCTTGGCGGGGCAGAGGACTGACACAGAAGGCAGCTGCAGGTGGACACTAGGCTGCACTGCCCAGCCATCCAAGCCCGAAAGCCTCAACCAGATAGTGTATTATTTTAATCATCATTACTGTTAGATTACATCTCTATCAATTGAAGATACTTTTTACATAACCACAATGCTGCTATCACACCTAACAAAATTAGCAAGAATATCATCTAACATCCAGGAAAAGAAACATTTTCTAATTGTCTCAAAAGTTTCTTTTCATAGTTAATTTCCTCGAATCAAGATACAGACATGGTCCACATATTGCAGTTGATTGACTATGTCTCTTACATTTTTTTTTTTAATCTAGAGAACTCTCCTTCCCCACCTTAGGTCATTTCTCCTGTAGAAAGTTTCACACTCTGAATTTAGCTGGTTGCTTCCTTGCAGTGCCATTTCACTTGTTCTCCTATTCCCCATATTTCTGAAGACTGGTAGTAAGCACTAGAGAGATTCAAGCTAGATTCAAATTCAAGTTTTTTTAAGAATATAGGTGGTGCTGCATACTCACTATCGTATCCCATCAAGAGGTGCATAATGTTGGAATACCTCACTTCTAATGATGCTAAGATTGATCAGTGGGTTTAAGTGCTGTTAGCCTGGTTCATCCCCCTTAGATCTCCCCCATTCTCCCCATTGGCTTTGTAGCTAATGGTTTTAGCAGCATCAAGGATTGTTGCCTAGATGTGTTATTTCATTAGGGATAGCAAAATAGTGATAATTCTACTATTGCTTCTTCTTCTTCTTGTTTCTTGAAACAGGGTCTCACTCTGTTTCACTCCAGCCAGGCTGGTCTCACTGCAAACCAGGCCAAAGTGCAGTGGTGCAATCACAGCCCACTGCAGCCTCGACCTCCTGGCCTCAGGTGATCCTCCCACATCAGCCTCCTGAGTAGCTGGGACTACAGGTGCATGCCACACACCCAGCTCCTTTTTGTATTTTTTGTAGAGACAGGGTTTTGCCATATTGCCCAGAGTGGTCTAGAACTCCTGGACTCAAGTGATCAGCTCACCTTAGCCTCCCAAAGTGCTGGGATTACAGCTGTGAGCCACCACACCCAGCCTCCTTCATTTATTTTACAAAGAACTTTCCCTCATCACCTTTTTACCACGAAATACAGTTGGCACGATAAGGCAGTGTAAATGCTTATTTCTTTGCTTATAAATTTTCAGAATAAGTTAGTGCCTTATCGATGTTCAGGAGCAACCAAAAAGTTGTTTTCTCAGTATCACTTTGGCAATAATTGATTTGCTTCAATCAAACTGCAATCATTATTCTTTTTTATTGTTCAGGTTGACCCCTCTTTGCCAGTGGAAGCCCATGGTGTTAGCTCCTACCTCCTTTTGACATGATCCCATTAATCTTTTATAGCTTTCTTGCTTTCTGGCAGAACAAAAATTCACATGTCCAACTTGCATAGGTCCTGCTCCAGACCTGGAACTGGCTATTTCTCTAAGGAACTCTGGTTCATTTTGTGGAAAATGATATTTAGAGACCATAATCTGGACATGTGATTGCTAAACACTACTGGGTTAGTCATTTCCAGGACTTTTCCATGGACAGAGTTAAGAAATATGTAAAGGATTGTCTGAGCTTCATCAGTGACAAGTTAAAAAAAAAAAAAAAAAAAAAACAGAAATATGTAAGGGGTTTTTGTTGTTGTTGTTTTAGAAAGGGAAGAGTAACTCATGAATTTATACTGATATATTTTATTTAAATTTTAAAATTTTAGGGCTTTATTTAACATCTTTGGATTTTATATGTATATATCTTTACTTTTATACTGAAAATTTGGTTCCTAAAGTTATTAACATAATTTCCATTTACTTTAACCTACATTATCATATAATAGTTTCAAAACAGCAATGCCAATATTATTACTGAATAAGACTTTTGGATACAAGTTAAGATTTGTTTTTACAGTTCCTTTGATCTTAAGGATATTATTCTCCTAGGGATAAACACTCCAAATACTGTGTTCAAAAGTCATTTGAAATAATTTTTTGTGTGTGTAACTGAGCACCATTTTGACATTCACCTAGATTCACTTATTAAAATTTGTTTTCAATTTTTAAGTGTTGCTATTTTTTAATTTTCATGTTTAACTACGTGAAATATGTACAGGGCTCCAAAGCCAACTCTATAAAACGAGGTGCCTTCTCACAAGTCTCTTTCATGTCTGCCTCCTTCACCCAATTTCCTCCCCCCATCTAGGCATCCATATTAAGCAATTTTTTGGTTTATCTTTTCATTATTTTATTCTTTGATAAAAATTATTTATATATATTCATATTTTAAAATATATTCTATTTAATATATTTAAAATACATTTAAATTTAATGTTTTAAATATTTATTTAAATATATTAAATATTATAAATAAATTATATATTTATATATTAAATATATATTTAAAATATATTAAAATGTATTCTAATATATATTTAAAAGAATGAAACATATTCTTATATAGAGAATAGAATATATATATATGTTCTCCCCTCTGTTACACAAAAGGAGACTACTATTAATGCTATCCTACACCTTGTAGGGTTTTTTCCCACTTAATGATATATACTGGAAGGCACTCCATATAAATATATGAAGATATTCATCACTTTTTTTTACAACTGTATAGTACCCTACTGTTTGGATTTACCATAGTTTATTCAGCTTGTCCACTATTGATGGACATTTGGTCATTTCCTACCTTTTTCTCTTACACATAATACATTAAAAGTTGTTGTGTCTTATGAGAAAAATGCACATTTTTATTACTTAGCTATGGTTGAACTAAAGGATGCCACTGGGAAGAACTATTCCCATTTTCCCATGAAAATTCACTACTTGGAGAAATTAGAGAGGTGACAAAAGAATGGCAGCTGGCTTTTGGGAGGCAACAGCTCAGATTTTAGAATCAGTAAGACCTGAGTTCAAATCCTGACCCCACCATGTCCCAGCTATAGGGTTCTGAGCAGGTGGCCTTACCTTTCTCATCTTCGAGTACAGCAACTGTAAAATGGGGAATTATAGGACTATCTACTTCGTGGTAGTATTTTCTGTCAAGACTAAATGAGATATCCCACATATAGCCCAGACCACATAGTAAGTGCTTTGTACATTTAACTATAATTTCCAGCATCATTTTTTTTCTAATTTTTGAATCTTTCATCACAAAATGAGGAGGGCCCAGATGAATAAGGGGGCTGTCCTAAGCAAGGGAAAGGCAGACACCCCTAACATGCGATTGAGATCAACATCTCACCCCCCTCAGCTGGCTGAAAAGGTTCAGGTAAGGAAGTAATAGGTCAATGGGTAAGTGTTCCCCAAAGAGAATTTACTCATTCTGCTCTTATTTTAGAAGTAGAAACACCACCATCACCTTCTTTATTCCTACAGAAATAGGTCTAAATAAAGACTGACCTTGTCCTGCAGTTTCTTGGCTGGCAAAAATCACTGGTCATCTCCAGTCCTCCACCCCCCTTCCTCAGCTAACCAGTCAAAGCCAAAATCCTGGGTTAATGGGGGCAGCTGTCTGTCCCTGACTTAATGCCAGGCCAAGCCACATTCACTCAGAGCCCAGTGGAGCCTGTTCACCCACAACCCTGACCTCAGAGCAGCTGTGAAGATCTAGCTCAGGAACACGTAACTTTCCAAGAAAGAAAGTTGGTTCCTGCCAAGAAAGAACATCAAGTTGTCCCCTCAACTGACCTCTGGGAGTACTGGCATGGAGCCGTGGTCATGAGGAGATGCTGGCCCAAGCCAAAGGAAAACGTGTTTCCATTGGTTATCATGATCCTGCAAAATGCCTCTAGGGCTTTGAGCAGGGCCTTTGGAGCCTTCAAGGTCACCACACAATCAAGAAGCCACCACGGGCACAGCAGTGTCCCAGGCTCAGCAGTGCAACAAGAATATACTCATTCATACAGGGAAGGGGTCTTGTTGATTGAATCCCCAATGTCAGGTGACCCCTAAGTAATTAGTCCAAGCCAAGCCTTACCAGCAATTGGTTGACAAAAGGACATGTGACCTAGCCTGACATGGCTGGGGAAGTCTGGGAAATATCCCCTCTACAAATGCTTATCTGAAATGGAAGCTGCCATCTTGCTTCTTGACTGAAGTTGAAGCTAACACATCCTGGAGGGCATGAGCAAAGCTAAGGCCCTAACTCCGGAGCCTGGAGCTGACCCACCTGTGGACTTCCTGTTGGCCAAGAAAATAAATTCCCTTATAATTTTAGCCAATTTAAGGATTTCTGTTACTTAAAGTCTGGGGTCAGGGAGAGGAACAAAATAGAGTTCCCTACCCTCTAACACATGAGGAATTCAGACAAGGAAGCAGGCAACTACCATTTAGCTACTATGCTGGGAAGGAGGGGATGCTTTCAGTGCTCACAAGCTAAGCTGAAACTTTATAAAGAGATAGTTAATTTCCTAGCCAATCGCCTTGATATCTATGTTTGGTTGGATAGTACCCCTCCAAAATTCATGTTCTTCCTGGAACCTCAGAATATGACCTTATTTGGAAAGAGGGTTATTGGCAGATGTAATTAGTTAAGGTTACATAGAAGTAGGGGAGGCCCTAATCTAATATGATTTGCATCCTTATCAGAAGAGAAGATACAAGACACACAGGGGAGAGGGTCAGGTGCCAATGAAGGAAGAGATTGGAGTGGCACAGCCGTAAGCCCAGGAGCAGCAGGTGTTGCTGGCAGCCTCCAGCAGCTGGGAGACAGGTCTGGGGAAGACCCTTCCCCACAGCCTTCAGAGGGAGTGCAGCCCTGCCTACACCATGATTTCGGACTTCCAGCCTCCAGAACTGCAAGGGAATCCATTTCTGTTGTTCTAAGCCTCCCAGTTTGTGGTCATTTGTCAGGGATGCCCTGGGAAATGAATACAGCTCCTTCTTTAACAGACCACATTTTTTTTAAAGAAAAACTGATACATTTAATCATAATTTAAAATATCAATCCTTCAAAAGACATCAGTAAGAAAATGAATAGGCAAGTCAAAGACTCATAGAAAATGTCTATACTATATCTGTCTGATTCAGGAACAATTAAGGGATTATGAATTTGTAATAAAAAGACAGCCCAATAAAAATAGGTAAATGTCTTGAACAGACCCTTCACAAAAGGAAGTACATGAATGGTCAAAAAGTACATCAAAATGTGCTCAACAGCATTAGGTTACAGGAAAATAAAAATTGAAACCACAGTGTTATACAATTTTATAGACACTAGAGTGAATACAATTTTAAAAATTGACAGCACTGGCTGGGCATGAAGGCTCATGCCTGTAATCCCAGCACTTTGGGAGGCCAAGACAGGCGGATCGCTTGAGGCCATGAGTTTGAGACCAGCCTGACCAATGTAATGAAACCCCATCTCTACTAAAAAATACAAAAATTAGCCAGGCGTGGGGGTGCACACCTATAATCCCAGCTACTCAGGAGGCTGAAGTGGGAGAATCACTTGAACCCGGGAGGCAGAGGTTGTAGTGAGCCAAGATCGTGCCACTGCACACCTGCCTGGGCGACAGAGCGAGATTCTGTCTCAAAAAAAAAAAAAAATTGACAGCAGAAAATACTGGCTAAGATGTGGGCCAAGTGCACCTCCCAGATATTGCTGGTGGGGATGTAAAATAACACAAACATGTTGGGAGAACTCTTCTGGATATATTGTTAGGCAACGACAAGCAAGATGGAGAAAAGGATGTACAATATGCTCCATTTATTTTTTAAAAGGTAGTAAAGTAATAAAAATCTATTTTACAAAATGCCATGGATGGGACATTAGAAGCTCCACTTCTCTAAATATACTTTGCAGAACCACATTTAGAGTAATGGGAGGAAGAAAGGACTATGTGCTCAGCTGAAAAAGGAAAAACTACATTTCCCAGCTCTCCCTGCAGAGCTGTGCCACAGTTCTGGCCAATGAGAGGTAAGCAGCAGTGGCCAGGTGGACCTCAAGGTAACCTCCTTAAAAGATGCTTGTGGTCCTTGCGAGTTTGCCCCCTGCCTTTCCTCTTCTTCCTGCCAGAGTCCAAAACTTGATGGTTGGAGCCGCAGCAGACATCTTGCAACACAGAAAGGTGGGGGAAAGGTCAGGAGTGTTGCAAAGCCCTTGGACCAGGTGTCTGCACACCATCCTCAACTGTCTACCCTCAGACTTCTTTTTGCGAGAGAAAAAAGTCAACCCCTATCTTGCTGAAGTTTCTCCTATTTGGATCTTCTGTGACACGCAATCAGCTGAATCCCTAACAGACACCCACCTGACAGATGAGTAAGAGTCAAGTCAACGACCAGAGAAGAGAACATGTGTTGGGCAGAAGATGCTGCGTATGTAGAGTCCCAGATTCAGAGAGTAGCCTGATGCATTCCATCAAGGTGTTCAGATTGTGGCACAGGATGGAAAAGACATGTTGAAGAGGGATGACAGCCAGAGAGGACAGCAAGGATTAGACAGAGGAGGGCGGGATAGTCACTGGCGGGGCCCTATCTCTTCAACTGGGAGGCTCAGTGCTCTCCAGCCAACCGCCATGCCTTTCTTCATCCCAGGGCAGGGAGAATCCAGAACCAAGATTCCACATTTGCCCATTGTGGTTTTGTCCTTAATGGTAAGCATGGGAACTTTCAAAGCAGAAGCTGGATCCCTGTTTTGTGAATTGAGTTGAATTATGGTGTAGAAGGAATTATGATGTAGAATGTGGCTCTAGGGTTTGAACTCAAGGAAAACATCCTCCTCTTCAGAATAAGGGATGGGTGGGGGGCTGATCTTACCTCCTAAGAAGTTAAATGCATCACTGAGGTATCCCTGTTGACCCGGAGATAAAAAGCAGCTCACTGCAATTAGGGCAATTAGGGAATGAGCTGCTAGACAAAAAAAAGTGAATATTTTGGGCCACAGCAAATTCACCTTAGACCTGAAATCTGATCTCGCTGTCTCTGAGGTTTCCAAGTGGCAACTTGGCTCCCTCATCCCGCTCAGTCTGATCCTCAAAACCCCAGGAAAATAACAATAACCAAAAAGGGAGGAAAAAAAATAAACCCAGAAACAAATCAAATGAAACTATAACGGGTTTGTGATAAGACCCAGAGAGACGCTGAGGCCAGGAGAGAGCAAAAGCCCTTAACAAATCATAAATGGCCAGCTGCTCTTGATAAGCCAGCCATCCAAGAAGCCATGTCCATCCACCAGTTTCGAGTTCTCAGCTCTCCAAAAATTAAATCTCTGCACCAAACCTATATCCTGGCAGCCACAAGTGTGGGCCAAAGGACATCCACCTTCACCCAGTTGGGATCACATGGCTAAGTCAAGAGGCCTGCCAAGAGCTGTGCACGGGAGGACAGGGTCACAGGAATGGCCAGAGCCATGATGCCCCAGGGAAGAATGCTGGAGAACTCTATGGCTTTCCACATCAGAGAGTCCCCTGGGAAGGGCAGTGGGAGGCTGGTGAGAGAAGAATGAACCTTCCCTCCCCTAAGCATTTTCCAACGCAAGGGCAGCCCCAGCCTGCTGTTTTCCCAGTGAGCTTTGCTGCCTTTTTATTTCATTATAATAGCCTCCTGAAGAAAACACATACAAATATAATGCTGTTGGTTAGGACTGAGTTAGACATTATCCTGCAGAATATTATAATAAAGGCAGGGATTATTTATATGCTAAAGAAAACTTCAAAATTATTATATTCACCACCGCAGGTAACTTCGGTAAGACATGATTGGCAGGTTGGTTTCGTTTTTCATCAAGACCAAGTGGATGTTGCAGAAAGGAGGAGGCTGCTGCCCTGTAACAGAAAGGCACAAGACTGGGGCAGGAAGTCTCTGGAACTGTCTCTCGACCTTGGCAAAGTGGACATTTGTTGTGAGGCCATCCCATGCACTGCAGGGTGTTCAGCAGCGTCCCTGACCTTCATTCCCTGAATGCCTATGACATCCTCTCCAAAGCTGTGACAACCAAAAATGTCCCTAGACATTGCCAGATGTGCCCTGGAGGGCAGAATCAGCCCCTTGGAGGACCACTGACTTAGAAGAAGCCGGGTCTGTTATGTACAAGCAGCCTAACCTTTAGCAAATCCCTTCCCCTCTCAGCCTCAAGTTCCCCATCTGAAAAGAGCCCCATGTCTGCCCAGCTGGCTCTGAACTTTCAAGAAGGTCAAATGAGGTCATCATGGGAAATCGCTTTTAAACCTCTATAGAGGTTGGGAGGTCTGTCACTTGCTACCTGAAAAGTTTTCAATATCTATAGTTACTCATTTTTATCCTGAGTGCAAACTTGGGTTCCTAGAGCAGAGCTCAAAGTGATCACTCACAGCAGTAACTGTGCTGATTTCCTGTGCCCCATGTCCCACAGGGACCCACTGAGAACCAGCTGTCACCCTTCATGGACAGGATCTGTATGGCAGGAGAAGAACCCCAAAATTATGAATCTAGGAGCTTATACATGACAGCTTATGGACCTCTCCCATCCTGAGAGACAGAGAACCCTTTGCTCCCCAATGTCTTAAGGCCCTTCGGAATATAAATAATTCCTTTAGGAAGAGGAAGTGGGAGGGCCCTATCCCAGGATGAATATATTTGGCTCACTCCTGGAATGGAAGCCCATGGCTCCAGGTCTTAACGCCCTTTAACTTCCAAAGTTTGTTCACCAGCCCAGGTGCCAGTAATGTTGCCTTAGACAGTTCAAATGACACAGAAACATGAAAACACTCGCTTCTTCATAATACCAAAGCCAAAAATCTGGACATTTTCTTTGGTTCGTTCCTCTCCATCATCCCTCCACCCCATCCCATTCTACCTCAAGGCGTGTTTTGTATCTGTCTGTCTTGCTTTGTCTCCTGACACTTCCTTAGTTGGGGGCACCACCTGCGACAGCATCCCTGACGTCTTGCTAACTCCTCTCCACCCTGACTCCATTGGCTAACAGAAGTCATGTTGCTTCTCTATTCAACATTTTCTGTGACTCCCCAGCACCTCATCACTGACCAAGCATGCAAGGAGTGCACCAAAGGTGCTACTCAAGATGGTTTTGGGTGGTGCACAGATAAACATTTTTTATTTCAATTTTTCCAATTGCTACTTTCACGGCAGATAAGCCTGGTCTTCCATTTACAGCTATACTATAACACTTCCTTCTGAAAATACATGCATTTATTTTCTAAATGCTAAAATGTGAATTTAAATAGAAATTTTAAATAAATAATTGAATGGGAAGCTTTTAATTTCTGCAAATATGGTAAAAATATATGAATTACAGAAGCTTGGGGATCATTGACCTACAGTTAAGAGTGACAACATCTTTGCCAATGAAAGGTTCTTCATGCCTATGGGAGATGCCTTCCTTCCTCCCTGATTTCATCACCGGTCACTGCTCCTTCACTACAACTGCTATCCTCTACCACACACACCCTTCCCTTTGGACAAGAGAATATTTAGGGAGTTCTTTTACTTGATAAGCTCTCCACCTCCTTATTTTATTAAAATGGGCTTCCAGAGGAAATATATGCAAACAGTATGTATCACTACCTAAAATTCTAAGTATCTTGCGCTTCTTGGTTCATTGACTGTCTCTTCACTAAAATCTAAGTGCAGTGTCAGCAGACACTGGGCCTGTTTCCCCCACTGTATCTGAGTATCTAGAAGCATGCCTGGCACAGAAGAGATATTCATTCAATGTTGAATCCTATTAGACTATAGCTCCCAAACATGCCAGTCTGCTTTCCATGAGTATGACAATCACAGCAACATTTCCTCTGCCCAGAACACTCTCTTCCTTACCATCCTGGTAAACTCCTACTCATTCTTCAAAACACTTCTCAGACATCACCTCCTCTATAAAACTTCAGAGTTAGGTGTACCCTTCTCTTTCTCCCTAACACCGAGAGTATACTGATAACAACAACAACACCATCATGGTTTTTCAAGTAGTAATGATTCGTGAAGCATTGAGCTAAGCACATTATATTTGATAACTCAGGCAATCCCTACAAGGAAATTGGAACTATGAATATCCCCATTTTACTGAGGAGGAATCCAGGCTCAGACAGGTTAAATCACATGACCAAGACCACAAAGACATTAAGTGGTACAACAAGGATTTGAACCTACAGAATCAGGCTCTGGTACCAACAGAGGCAACTGTTTTTCCATACACTGGCCATGGTCAATATTGTACGGCAGGGTAATCACAGTTTACTTCTTTTGGTTCTTTATACAACAGGAAACTCCCAGCAGGAAGGAGCCCTGTGTTACTTCACTCTGTAGCCTTATTGCAGAAGATGTAAGGAGGCTGAAGTCACAACTTTCAAGCTAACAACAAATACAAAGCTGGACAAACTGAAAAACCAAACTCTTAGATCCATAAGAGAAGCGAGGTGAAAGAGCAAAATGCTGCCCTCAAAACTGGGGAGTCAGACAGGCAGATACAGAAATGTCAACTTATTGGAGCAGATACCTATAAGCAGAAACCTCTACCATGGGAACCAATACTAGAAATCCTGAACTGTAATTGACAAATTGCTAGAGACTCAGTGTAGACAAGTCTGAGAGTAAAGAACTCCAGAAGGACCCAAACTTTTATGAGTTTTACCTCCAAGAGCTGGACCAGTTTCTCACAGTCAATAGTGGAGAAAAATCCCCTTATGCTTCCAGCAAGGGAAGGAAAAAAGTGAACATTTAAAATACTCTAGAGCACTATGTTCTTCTTAACAAGGGCTGCCCTCAAGAGAAACTATTTAACCAGAGCCTAACAAGCTAGGGTTTTATCAGAGCCTAACTGACCTGCGGGAAGGGATATACCCAACTCCAGCCAACTCTAGCCTTCCTTGTGGGAGAAGGGAAATACCCAACTCCAACTGGCTCTTGTCCCCACAGGGAGAAAGGGAAATACCCAACTCCAGCACATTCTAGCCATCTTGTCCCATATAAGGAGACAAAAAAAAAAAAAAACAAGAAACACTTGAGAAGCTCACAGTCCCAGGGCACAGGCTCACTAGAAGACTATGGCCTAATCAGAAAAGTATAGAAGGCTTCCCCTCCCCTGTAGCTCACCACCACAGTACTAAAGGCCTATTTATAGCACTGCCTTTTACCCAGTACATCAGGTCCAGCTATCAGGAAAAATTACATGGCATACTAAAAGGCAAAAAAAAAAAAAAAAAAAAAAAAAAACACAATGTAAAGAGGCAGAGCAAGCATCAAAACCAAACTCAGATATGTCAGGGATCTTAGAGTTAGAGTTATACTGGAAATGGAAAACAACTATGATTAACATGCTAAGAACTTTAATGGATAAAGTAGACAGCATGCAAGAAAAAGTGGGTAATGTAAGCAGAGAGATGGAAATTCTATGAAATAATCAAAAGAAATGCTAAAGATCAAAAACACTGTAATAGAAAGAAAGAATACCTTAGATAGGCTTATTAGCAAACTGGACACAGCTGAGGAAAGAATCTCTGAGCTTGAGAATATTACAATGGAAACTGCAAAAACTGAAAAGCAAAGAGAAAAAAAGGACTGAAAATAAACAGAACAAAATATCTTAAAACTGTGGGACAACTGCAAAAAGTATAATGAATACATAATGGGAACACTAGAAAAAGAATAAAGACAGAAAGAAGCAGAAGAAATGTTGGAAGCAATAATGACTGAGAATTTTCCTAAATTAATGTCAGACACAGATCCCATACCCTTCACAAAAATTAACTCAAAATGGATCACAGACATAAGTGTAAAACGCAAAACTATAAAACTCCTAGAAGATAACATAGGAGAAAATCTAGATGATTTTATACAATACCAAAGTCACTTTTCATGAAAGAAACAAAGGTAAGGTCTTTCCCCACAAAGCCAGGCAAAAAAATCTGATTAGCTGGGCTTCATTAAAATTAAATTTTCTGTTCTGCAAAAGATACTGTCAAGAAAATGAAAAGATATGGAGTCACAGACTAGGAGAAAATACTTGCAGAAAAATGTACCTGATAAATGTCTGTTATCCAAAATATACAAAAACAGTGATATCAGCAAGATGGCCTTATGATAACCATAAAGCAAAAACCTCTAACAGATACACAAAAGCATCCAAATTGGAAAGGAAGAAGTTAAACTGTCTTTGTACATGACATGATCTTATATATAGAAAATCCTAAAGATGCCATAAAAAATCTGTTAGAAATAATATAGAAGTTCAGTAGAGTTACAGGATAAAAATTAACAGGTAAAAAGTAGTAGCATATCTATACACCAACAATGAACTATCTGAAAAAGAAATTTTTAAAAATCCCATTAAAAATAACATCCAATTATTAAGAAGTCAAAAAATAACAGATGGGCCAGGCGCTCTGGCTCACACCTGTAATTCCAGCACTTTGGGAAGCTGAGGCGAGTGGATCACCTGAGGTCAGGAGTTTGAGACCAGCCCGGCCGACATGGTGAAACCTCATGTCTACTAAAAATACAAAAATTAGCCAGGCATAGTGGTGTGCACCTGTAGTCCCAGCTACTCGGGAGGCTGAGGCAGGAAAATCACTTGAACCTGGGAGGCAGAGGTTGCAGTGAGCCGAGATCACGCCACTGCACTCCAGCCTGGGCAACAGCAAGACTCTGCCTCAAAAAATAAAATAAAATAAAAAAACAGATGCTGGCAAGGTTGTGGGGAAAAAGAAATGCTTATACACTGTTGGTGGGAGTGTAAATGAGTTCAACCATTGTGGAAAACAGTGTGGTGATTTCTCAAAGACATAGAAGCAGAACTACCCATTCAACCCAGCAATCTCATTACTGCGTATGTCCCTAAAGGAATATAAAATCATTCTATTATAAAGACACGTGCATGTGTATGTTCATTGCAGCACTATTCACAACAGCAACGACATGGAATCAACCTAAATGCCCATCAATGATAGACTGGATTAAGAAAATGTTGTACAGATGCACCATATAATACTATGCAGCCATGGAAAAGAACGAGATCATGTCCTCTGCAGAGACATGGATGCAGCTGGAGGCCATTATCCTTAGCAAACTAATGCAGGAACAGAAAACCAAATACCGCATGTTCTCACTTGTAAGTGGGAGTTAAATGATGAGAACACATGGACACACAGAGGAAAAAAATCCACGTTGGAGTCTATCAGAAGGTGGAGGAAGGAGGGAGATGATCAGGAAAAATAACTAGTGAGTACTAGGCTTAATACCTGGGTGATGAAATAATTGGTACAACAGACCCCCATGACACAAGTTTACCTATACAACAAACTTGCACATGTACCCCTGAAATTAAAATAAAAGTTAAACAGGGAGATGTTGCTCAAGGGGGACAAATTTTTTATTAGGCAGGAGGAATCAGTTCTGGAGATCTATTGTACAGCATGATGACTATAGTTGATAGTAATGCAACGTATATTTGAAAATTGCAGAGAGAGTAGGTCTTAAATGTTCTCACCATAAAAAGCAATAAACATGTGAGGTGATGAATATGTTAATTATCTTGATTTAATCATTGCACGATGCATACATACATCAAACACTACATTGTATGCCATAAATCTGTACAATTTTTCATTTGTCAATAAAACTTAAAATGAAAAAATATAGATAAAGAACTCTTAGAACTCACAAGTGGCTGGGCACAGTGGCTCACGCCTGTCATCCCACACTTTGGGAGGCCGAGGCGGGTGGATCACCTGAGGTCAGGAGTTCCAGACCAGCCTTACCAACAAGGTGAAACCCTGTCTCTACTAAAAATACAAAAATTAGCTGGGCGTGGTGGCAGGTGCCTGTAGTTCCAGCTACTCAGGAGGCTGAAACAGGAGAATTGCTTGAACCCGGGAGGCGGAGGTTGCAGTGAGCCGAGATCCTGCCACTACACTCCAGCCTGGGCGACGAAGCGAGACTCCATCTCAAAAAAAAAAAAAAAAAAAAAAAAAAAAAAAAAAAAACTCAACAGTAAGAAAACAAACATCCTGATTAAACAATAGATAGACTAAAGACCTTATCAGATACCTCACTGAAGTTCTACAGATGACAAATAAGCACACGAAAGGATGATCCACACCAAACGTCATTAGGGAAATACAAATTAAAACAGTAATAAGATACCACTACATGCTTCTGAGAATGGCCAAAATCTAGAACACTGACAATGCCAAATGCTGGTGAGGATATAGACAGAAACTCTCATTCACTCCTGGTGGGAAGCAAAATGGCACAGTCACTTTGGAAGACAGTTTGGCAGTCTCTTACAAAACTAAACATACTCTTACCATACAATACGGCAATTGTGCTCCTTGGTATTTACCCAAGAGTTGAAAACTTATGTCCACACAAAACCTGCTCACGGATGTTTACAGCAGCTTAACTGCAAAAACTTGGAAGTAACTGAGATGTCCTTCAGTAGGTGAATGGATAAACTGTGATACATTCAGACAATGAAATATTACTCAGTGTTAGAAAGAAATGAGCTACCAAGCCATGAAAAGACATGGAAGAAACTTAAATGTATGTTGCTAAGTGAAAGAAGCCAATCTGAAAGGCTACATACTGTATGATTCCAACTACATGACATTCTGGAAAAGGCAAACTATGAAGACAGTAAAAAGATCAGTGGTTGCCAAGAATTAGCAGGTGGAGAGGGAGGAAAAGGTGGATCACAGGACTTTTAGGACAGTGAAACTACTCTGTATGACACCGTAATGGTGGATACATGTCACTATGAATTTGTCCAAATCCACACGATGTACACCAAGAATAAAACCGAATGTAAACAATGGACCTTGGGTGATAATGATGTGTCAAGGTAGCTTCATCAATTGTAACTAATGTATCACTCTGCTGGAGAATGTTGACAGTGGTGGAAGCTGTGCATGTGTGGAGCCAGAGGTATATGGGAAATCTCTGTACTTTCTGCTCAATTTTGCTATAAACCTGAAACTGCTGTAAAAAATAAAGTCTACTTCTTTTAAAAAAAAAAAAAAGCCAATATCAGCTTATAAATGAACCAAAACCAAAAACATCCAACAGGCAAACATTAACAGCCATATGAGCACAAAGTTTTCAAAGTTGTTTGCCATTTCTGATCTCATCCAAGGACGTCAAATACTGGGAGTGTAAATTAACCATGGATGGAAGCTAGAAAGGAGAATTCACTGGACTGAGAATGACAAACAAGCAAAAACAACAACAAGAATATAATCTGTCCCCAAGCACTGCAGCCAAAATCACACAGGAAAGGATTACGTTTTACAGTTGACTTACCTGCCCAGAAATTCAGCCCATAGCTAAACAGAAAGAAGAAACTGGGCGATTTACTCCTAAATATTTTTTAAAGACCAGATTTTCATCCTATAAGGTATGGCAAGGAGAGATAACAAGTTGATTTTCCACTCTGGTAACTGACTCTGGAAGGAGAGAAACATTTATTTTCATCAGTTTCTCTCTTGCTCATGATACTGTTTCTGAGGTTGGTGGTAGAAGCTTACAGATACCCAGTCATGAGGCATGGTAGTCCCTAGTTGCCATCCAACACCATGTGAAAATTAGAATTATTCCATTCTGTGGAATTGATATCACACCTTGTCTCTGGAGAGCTCTAGGCAGTATTCAAATTACATTTAAACTCCAAATTAAACTTTTAACTATAAAAAATAAGGGGATAAACAAGAGAGAATCGTATTATAATATTATATTAGTTAAAAAATGGCTGAGAGAAGGAAGTGGATTTTCCATATTGCCATTAAGCTAAACACGCCATGATTTCCATTAGAGCCACAGGAAGCACACGGCCCATTTAGCATCAGTCTTCATCAGCGTCCTGTTCTCTCACTAGCTTTTATTAAGGACCTGTGGATACCAGCCACTCTCCAAGTCAAGTCACTAGAAAGTAAATTCCTGTACAAGTTTTCCTAACAGTGACTAATGCAGACCTACAATTTCTTATTTTCCAAAAGACATGTTAAATGAGAATAGAAAAAGGCATCTAGCCAAGTTGAGAATAGGCCCTTCATTGACTTGCTTCTTTGCTTTTCATCTAGATGTTCTGGCTTGCAAGCCCAAAGCTTGGTTGGACTGATGTGCTGAACACGAGTTTCCTTTTCCCTCTCAGGTCTCTCTCCTCTCCTCTCATTCCTCCAGAACTTCTCTCCCCCCGCAAATGCAAAGGCCATAGAACTGTTTCAAGCTACTGGGGACTTTTAGGCAGTACTGTATTGGAAAAGAATAAAGGACACATTCAAAGGAGAATTTGGTCTCAGGGCTGATTTATGTAAAATAATAAATGGTGCCACTTGGCTGTTTATAGAGTTAGAGATAAAATTAGATTCTAAACAGTCCTTCCTTGTGCACATAGGGTAACTCTGATGGATTACTGCCTTCATATGACTTAGGATAACAGCCGCTCATGGAAATTTACAAGGGGCTCCTTGAGAACACATTTTACAGCCACATCCAATAATTCAGAGGATATTTCGGGCTTCCAAAATGACTCAAATTTAATCTGGCAATAATGCTCAAAAAGAGTACGCTGATGAAAAGTACCAAGTAGTAGGCCAGGTGCGGTGGCTCATGCTTGTAATCCCAGCACTTTGGGAGGCTGAGGCAGGTGGATCACCTGAGGTCAGGAGTTCGAGACCAGCCTGGCTAACATGGTGAAACCCGGTCTCTACTAAAAATACAAAATTGGCTGGGCTGGTGGCACATGCCTGTAATCCCAGCTACTTGGGAGGCTGAGGCAAGAGAATAGCTTGAGCCTGGTTGTAGGAGGTTGCAGTGAGCAGAGATCGTGCCATTGCACTCCATCCTGGGCAACAGAACGAGACTTTGTCTCAAAAAAAGAAAAAAAAAAGACAAGAAAAAGAAAGAAAAGTACCAAGTAGTTAGCAATTGTGAAAAGTTACTTCACTCCCCAAAGCTAAACAGAAATCATTTCTACCCAACTTTGCCCCAGTCTCACCTTCACTGGCCCACTCTTATACTGGTCACCCTTAAAAAATAATAATAATAATAAGTAAAAAGGAGAGCAGGCAGTGACTGTAGGACCTGCAAAGGTGAACATTTCATCAGCTGGCCAAGAAGGAAGAAGTTTGGGTTGTAGAGAGCCATTGCCTTTGACCGTGGACATTTCATTTTTTATAAGAAGTCGGAAATCATACTGGCTCAACTGTCAGTATCTGTCTAGGCTTTAAAGTCTTTTTGACCCAGAGATAGGCTGCCCTCTAGCAACAGTCAGTTGTGGGAATCCTTTCATTTATGTAACAAGTGTTTATTGGACAACTACTATGGCCCTAGCACTTTGCTAGTGCTGAGCCACAGATGGGAATCAGGAGTAGTCCATGCTCAAAATCAGTCTATAAAGCAGAATGCAAAGTGCTCTTATGGGGGAAGGTAGAAGGGAAGAGGATGCTCTCCCAGAGTAAGAGGTGGCTAACTGAGACCTTAAGGAAGAGTAAGCTTGGCAGTCAAAATTTTGGGGTGAGGATGAGAGTAGGCGGCACAGAGGTAGTATTAGGAGAGGGCTGGGTTGATGGATTTCAGGCAAAAAAAAAAAAAAAAAAGGAAGAAGACTTAGATGACTAGACTGTAAAGTGAGAGAGGGAGAAGGGTGAGTAAAGAGGCTGAAGAATCAAGACCTGATAAAAGGCCTGGCGGGAAACCATCTGTAGGCGCTTGGACTTCACAGCAGCATTCACAGGATACCAGCAGATGTAGCTTTAGGAAGACACGTGCTAGTGCACAGTGTTTGGCTGGGGGTCTGTGGGTCAAATTGCAAACAGGAGGGCCAGAAAAGGAGTCCCTGCTGTAATTCAGGTGACAGTGAGTGACGGCCTAGACCATGATGGGAGACAGACCACAGGAAAGGTTCCAGCTATACTTAGAAGGCAGCACACACACAACTTGGTGACTGATTGGCCAGGAGACTGAAGGAGAAGGAGAGGCTGAGATGATGCCTAGGGTATGGCCCAGGGTGGTGGAGAATTTACTGAGACCAGCACACAAGAGAAAAAGATTATGGGGACTGGGCGTGAGAACAGATTTGGAGAGATTGAACTTACGAGTTTACAGGGCACAGCCAGGTGGAGATGCTTCAGGAAGAGCCTGCAGCGAGTGTGCGAGTTTCTGCACTTTTCCTCTACCCCTCAGCCCAGGGAGAAGAGAATAAATCACTACGTTATCAGGAAGGTTTTAAAGAGCTTAAGACAACCATGTTCCCGGAAGCTTCACGAGTAACCCGGAAACAGCAAGGTGACCAGAAAAAAATCTACTTGGACCAGCAGCCAAGCAGGCGCAGTGAGAGTAAGGAGGCGGGGCCTCCATGCGAGGGGCGGGACGTCCGGTGAGGCCAGCTGAAGCCTTTTCCCAGCCTGGAGGTGGGAAATGCTGGGACCCTTCACCCCTCTGAGTGTTTGATCGCAGGTGGTGCGTGGGGCCTGCCTGCTCAGCCACAGTTTGAAGCAATTATGCTGAAAATGGAAAAGTTCACCACAGCCTTTCACGTCTGCGGCCCTCAATTCCCTGGCTTAGAGGGGCAGTGTGTGAATGTGCTGGCAATTGTGCAGATCCTTGGGATCCTGTTCCAAGGCTGTCTCTGTTTTCTCCCATCCGCAGCTGAGCAGTGCCCCGAGCCTAATGCTTTTTCCCAGTGGAAGCTCCAGGCTTCAAGCTATCTCTCTAGTGCCTAGGCCAACACGGAACAATAGAAATTCAATGTAAGTACGTAAAATTAAGTTAAAAAAGTACTTAAAAAACGTAAAGTTATGTTTGTAACTTTAAATTTGTTAGCGAATATATTTTTAAAGGTAAAAAAATGCAAAATTAATTTTAATGATGCATCTTATTGAACCCACTATATCCAAAATATTTTCAAATTAACAGGATTTTTTTTTCTGTGTATTAAATCTTCAAACCAGTGTATACTTTACACTTAAAGCACATCTCAGTCTGAAGGAACCACATATCCAGGGCTCAACCACATGTGGCTCTGGGAACCCGTGTTGGGCAGCACAGCTCTTGCCAGACCATCAGACCCAGACCTTCACCCCAGAGCCGATAGCTAATCATAACAATAATAGCTAACATGGATTGAACACTGACTATATACCAGGAACCATGATGAGCATTCTGCATGCCGTGTAATATTACAATAAAGCCATAGATTCCTAAGCTACAGTTCTAGCTCCACCACTCACTAAATTAGTCCAGTTACTCAACCTCTCTATGCCCCAGCTTCTCCCTGTAAAGTGAGAATGATAATAAAATTTGCTGCTAGAATTGTTGAGATAATTAAATTGGTAATTATATGTTAAGTGCCTAGAACAGAGCCTGCATTAGTAAATTCTGTATGTTTTTGCTGTTACTCTTATCCTAGATTACACAGCTTCTTAAGAGGTGACTGTAACAAAGGTTGGACACTGTCCATTAGATTTCCAGTTGGAAGTTTTTGGTGATATTCCCTAGCATAGTTTGCTTTGAATGGTGATGAAAGTCAAAACCAGTCTGCTCTGATCTCTCCATGTTGCCTAGGCTTGTCTTGAACTGCTGTCCTCTTGCCTCAGCCTCCCAAAATGCTGGGATTACAGGTGTGAGCCACCATGCCCAGCCTCCTTAGTCTCTTGAAACAGGAGCAGGGATGATGAGTAGGCAGTGAGGGCTTGAAGATTTCCAACTGCATTTAAAGTCCATGATTTCATGAAAATCCAGGTCATAAGCACCTCTGTGCACTGCTTTATCTACACAACCATAAATCAAACCTCTGCAACCTGCCCTAGCACCCTGAACACAATAGTGTGCAATATACTTGGGTGACAGAAGCCACAAGCGGAATCAAGAGCAACCAAGGAAGTGTGGAGGGAAAGACTGCAAGCAAAGGGGCCTTGGGGCATGTCGAGGAAGTCAGAATCAGGGGCAAAAATGAACAGGACTAGAGGAATGGATAAATAAGGACGTATTGCTTCCACCTGTCCATCCTGGATAACTGTTGCTTCTGCTCTTTATTCACAGAGTATCAATATCAAAGAAAAGGTTTAATCTTGGAAATAACTTTTTATTAACTTTATTTAGAAATAATGCTTAGCTTACATAAAAGTTGCAAGAATAGTACAAAAGGTTCCCAATACTCTTTACCCAAATTCACTGATGGCTAGCATTTTGCCACATTCACTTTATCATAAATTCTCTCTCTGTCTGAGCCATCTGAGATTAAATTGCATACATCATGTCTCTTTATCCTTAAGTAGCTCAGTGTGCATTTCCCAAGGAAAAGGACAGTTTCTAATATAACAATACTGTTATCAAATTCAGGAAATTTTACCTTGACATAAAACTCTTATCTACAGTTAGAACCAGGAGGAAAAAAATAATAGAATGAATAGGAAGGCAGATGAATAATGCATGTAGTGTTGCTCTGTATTCCAGCTTCACCAGTGGACTCAAGAGTGTCCTTTATAGCAATTATTTTTCTGGTTCAGTATCTAACATCATGCCTTACATTTAGTTGTTCAGCAATAGCTATCTTTTCCATTATTAACCTGAATATTTTGGACTTCAGCATTAAATATCTACTTGCCTACTTCAAAGATACTAGGAATGTAATTTAAATTAAGGTAGCTTCAGAGGTAGCAGAGATACTAAGGAGAGGCGAGAAGACAGAAACAGCCCACAGAAGGTATAACTGATGATACAGTGTTTGCGAACCATTTTGAGTGCAGAAGGTGATGCAGCGTGGGTTCCTGGAAACAGGCGCTGAGTGTCCCCCCGTTGAGACATTACAGAGACCTTGTGAAAACAAGGTCAAATAAAACTGGCCCAGCCCCTGAAGAGATGACAATCTAGTGTGGATGACAGACATGTAAACAGATCATTTCAATGTGATGTGGTAGATGACGTGAACACCAAGACCCACCTGCGTGAGGAAGCATCACACGCTGCCAATTTTTTTATCCTGTACACTCAGAAAGACTTAAAAGCACGTGACTTGAGCTTCAAAGTGTTGTTTCTATTTACTGTTTTGCCAACACAGATCACGAACTTCTCAGTGTAAGATTTGGAGGCTATTCTCCCTGTCACCTACTGACTGTGTCCTGATAATCTTATAAGAATCCCACATGTCTTCTTGCGGCCTATTCTGTGAAACCTCCCTCCATGTATCAGTTCTATGGATCAGCCTCTTCCGAGTTTTAGAAATCTAGACCAATTCAACCTAGCTCAAATAAAGGGTTCAAATATGCCTGAACCCCGTCTGCAGGATGGGGGCAGCACAAGAACATCTGGTTTCAACAAGAAACTGAGCAACTCCATGGCAGAACATGGAACTTTGGAGTGGAGGGTAGGTGTTCATAAGCAGGGGCGGGTGGTCAGAGCAAAGTCAAATTTCAGTTTCCTTTGTCTTTTTTTTTTTAGACAGTCTGACTCTGTCACCTAGGATGGAGTGCAGTGGCACTGTCGGGGCTCACTGCAGCATCTGCCTCCCAAGCTCAAACCATCCTCCCACCTCAGCCTCCCAAGTATCCGGGACCATAGGCACACTCCACCACATCCGGCTAATTTTTTATTTTTTGTAGAGATGGGGTCTCTCTATGTTGCCCAGGCTGGTCTTGAACTCCTGGGCTCCAATGATCCTCTTGCCTCAGCCTCCCAAAGGGCTGGGATTACAGGTGTGAGCCACCACGCCCAGCCTCCTTTGTCTGTTGAAACACCAGAAAAATCATTAGTCCTGTTTTGTCTTTAGAAAAAATCACTGTGAAAGAAATAGTTCCGCCCATGCCCTAGATGTGTGAAGATTGCATGTGGAACAATTTGATGGAATGTATTTTACAGTGGAATCGGCCTCTGCATTCGTACCAGAGTGAGTCTTCTTGGAGAATCATCAGGAGAGAAGAGCTGGCTTCAGTGCTTCCTGCTGGCACTCCAAGTCTGCACAGCTGAAACAAGTGTTACCCTTGCAGCTGGGTCCCAGGAAAGAGTAAATTCAAACTATAAAATGTCAATACTCTGCAAGTTGCACAGGGTCAATACAAATACTACAATGGTGCATCATTCATCTAGTACTAGTTAGGTGTTCCACAGTAGTTAATTATTTTAGAAAATTAAAATTTAGTTTAATAACAAAACTTAACAAGTAATTAGCACTGGGAGGGAATTAACTTCAAAAGGGCCCAAGAGAACCTTACATCTTGACTCTGGCAGCTGCACATCTATATGCATTTGCCAAAAGTCATGCTGCTGAATACTTTGAAAGGGTAAATGTTATTATATGTAAATTATACCTCAATAAACCTGACTTTTAAAAAAGGAAAAAAGTAATTATGACATTATCAAAAAAGTGAAAAGACAATCCATGAAAAAAAAATATTTGCAAGTCATACATTTGATAAGGATCTAGTATCCAGAATATATAAAGTACTCTTACAACTCAACAACAAAAATACAAACAATTTTAAAATGCATAAAAATTAATCCTTCTTCAATAAGTTAAACATAGAATTATCATATGACCCAGCAATTCCACTCTTAGATATATAGCCAAAATGGTTGAAAACAGGTGTTCAAACAAAAACTTGTACATGAATGTTCATATCAACACTATTCACAATAGGCAAAAGGTGCAAACAGCCGAAATGTCCATCAACTGATGATCATAAACAAATCGTGATATGTGCATACAGTGGAATAGTAATCAGCCATGAAAAGGAATGAACCACTGACACAGGCTATAACTAAGTGGAACAAGCCAGACACAAAATGTCATGTGTTGTACAATTTTATTTATATGAGCTATTCAGAATACATAAATCCATTAAGACGGGATGTAGATTGGTAGTTTCCAGCCTGGAAGGAGGAGGAATGAGGGGTAATTGTTTATTGGTACAGAGTTTCCTTTGGGGGTGATGAATATGTGAAGCCAGAAAGAGCAGTGTTTGCACAACGTTGTGCACGTACTAAATGTCACTGAATTGTTCACTTTAAAATGGTTATTTTATGTTGTGTGAATTTCACTTTAATAATAACTGTTTAAGGGAAAAATTAATTCACTGATAGAGGTATTTCTAAAATGTACTGTGCTGCCCCCAGCATTCTTTCTTGTAGTATAAGGTCAGTGATACATTAAAGACCGTGCATTGACACATTGGGAATCTCTTTTGGAGCCCAGCTCCAAAAGGGTATGAGCTGCCAGATCAGGTCATCAATAGCTATGTTTGCCTGAGGACCCATAAGGCCTCTTGGGAGAAATAGTAAGAGGAACTTTGAAGACTCACAGACCTTTGGGACGAGATTCCCCAACTCCTTACCCTGTCTGTGAAACTCACAAGACAAGCCACTTCCCCTGAGCTTGGAAGGCTCTGTGTTCCTCCGCACTGACCATGCATCTAGGTTGTGATTTAAATTGCAACTGTTGTGGTCCTAGGTGGCACCCTTTAAATGCCCTCTGAGCCAGGCCCTGGCAATTTGTTGCCAGTAACTTGATAAAAATAAGTAAAAAAAAAAAAAGGCTTTAAAAACTCCATCTACTGTGAGGCAAATGAAGCTCTGTGAGCACTACAAAGTCAGATTGTCCAAGGCAGACTGAGACAAATGTTTTGACTGTTAGGAAGAAAACCGGTCCTCAGTGCTGGACATGGTACACCCAGAGAAACGGGGAGAACAGACACAGATGAAAGATGGACAACACGGGTCCCTCTCCACTATTTGAGGCAGTGAGGACACATGCATCTCAGAACCAAGCCATCAAAGACTTAGCAAAGTGGGAAGACACCAGGGGCCACCAAAAGACCGGGGTGTGACTGGCATCCAACAGGAAAGCAGGAGGACCTGGGAGAGTGGACTTCAGGCCCAGAACCCAGTGAGCATCCCCAGTGATGGTCATTGCCCTCTTTGCCCTTGACCTTGTCTTCCCCAAGGTATCACACATGAGAGGCTTCCCGCAAAAAGTGTCAGTTGCTATCAACCTGGAAGGAGAATGCCTGGTTTTGTACCTTGGAGCTCCACTTGACTGTGAATGTTGAACTAGGATGAAGGCTCAGAAAAATGAAAATCCAAGTTAGAGGTAGCCCAGGGCTGGAAGGGAACACGCGTCCTTTGGCAGAATGAATCAAGATTCAGAAGGATTTTTTACCATTGAAAGATGAACTGAGGCCAGGCACAGTGGTTCATACCTGTAATCCCAGCACTTTGGGAGGCTGAGGTGGGTGGATTACCTGAGGTCAGGAGTTTGAGGCCAGCCTGGCCAACGTGGTGAAAGCCCGTCTCTACTAAAAATGCAAAAATTAGCCAGGTGTGGTGGTGCACCCCTGTAATCCCAACTACTCGAGAGGCCGAGGTGGGAGAATTGTTTGAACCCGGGAGGCGGAGGCTGCAGTGAGCCGAGATCGTGCCACTGCACTCCAGCCTGGGTGACAGAGCGAGACCCCATCTCAAAAAAAAAGAAAAAAAGAAAAAGAAAATGAAAGATGAACTGAAATTAGGAAGAAATTTAACAGGCATGAACATAAAACCCCGGATCTCTGTTATTTGTTTTAATACAATTAAAGGATAACAGAAGCTTGATAAATGGTATGAAGCACCCACTGTGTGCCAGACATTCCACAGGCATTATCTCAACTCATGTTTATAAACTCAGCTTGCAAAAGTGGCAGTTAGGGAAGTTGGAGCCTGAGGAGGTCAAGCCTTTGGCTCAAGGTCATATACTCTGAGGATGAAGAAAAGAGACACTAGATTCCCAGAACTCTAATATACATCCTCTGGTTTTCCATAAACAGTTCTTTGGGGAATAAATCTTAACCTAAGCACAAATTCATATGAAAAAGATCCAGGGCTGCACTTGACTATAGGTTTTACAAAACTTTGTAGCTTGAAAGCTATATTAATTAAAATACAGGGTCCTAAATCTAAGGGACATAACCATCCCACTGGGATGGATCTATTGGATCATTGGCAAGGAACTGAAAACCTCAGAGCTGATTAATCAGTTTCAGGATCTCTCCAAAAACGCCAAAGAATCTTTACCAATCCAGGAATCTTAACCAAGAACAACCCCTAGGGAAAGCTTAGAAACAAGGCGCCCCCTGGTGGTCCTTCTGACCGGGGCGATGCATGGGTTCAGAGCATTCTCCCAACCTATGAGATGCTCTAAGCAATGCATTTTACCTCTATTTTTAAATTCTGTTTTGATCACTGCAATTATTTTCCTCTTAACTCTTATTACCTATATCTCGTATTTTAGAGAACATTTATTATGTATTTATTTACAGTTGCATCCCAAGTTTATAAACTGGTAGAATTCACCTGTAAAATTGAAAGTTCAGCTCTCTACCATGAGATGTTGTCTTCTCATTAAAAAAAAAAAAAAAAAAAAAAAGTCAAGCAATACAGGCACATCTCCCACTCAGTATAGAACTTTCTGAACTTAATTACCACTGTCAGGATGCCTTTGACAAGAAATGTTTACTTCACAGAAAAGAGGGCGAATGCATTGCGAGCAAGGTTAATCGTTTTTTGTGAGAGCCTAAGTTGTCTTAGCAGCCTGAGGGTCGTCTTCAGCTTTGAATAAGTGTCTCATTATTTATATTACCCATTTTTTGTCCTGTTTATTCTCCGCCTCGTTTATTTTTGTGAAAATAACTTGCAGAGTATTTAGTTCTGATGAGTGATTTTGCTTATTTGTTTTTTGAGCATTAATCAGCCACAAGTTCTAAAATAAACACCTAATTTATTTTGACTGTAACAAAGCAAAGAGAAACAAAATTAATTAATCTGCCAATTCGCTGTCACGGTGGATATTAAAGTACATATAAATCATCACAATTCTGAATGATTCTACAAGCCAGAGTTTGGCAAGCTTTTCTGTAAAGGGCCAGAGAGAAAATATTTGAGATTCTGGGGCCAGAAGATCCTGCCACAGTGACTAGACTCTGCTGGTACAACACAAAAGCAGCCAGAGCCAATATGTAAATAAGTGGGCATGGCTGTGTTTCGATAAAACTTTATTCGCAAAACAAACCAGCGAGCCAGATTTGGCTTGTGGGCCATTGTTTGCTAACCCCTACAATACTGAACAGTAAATCTCCATCAGTGCCTTCCATTTTGGAAAACACTTCTGGAATACACATGCTAAGAATGGCTGTAGTAATATGGAGTTCACAATTCCATTCTTACTATACTAGTATTTATGTGATATTTTCTGGATTATTAAAGAATATTTATAAAGAAATGTATGAAATCTTTAAATTGTGGTTGCATCTGAATAAGTCATATCAGTTACATACCTTGTCACATGGTACACAAGTCACCTTTGCAAGTTAATAGCAAAACCCTACCAGCCCATTTTTAAAAATTACTGTCTGCCTAACCTCCTAACAGACACTAAAATGAATACAAACAGGATTCTCTACTCACAGTAATTCACGCTGTCCCAGGTATACAGTCTGGTTGTTATTTTAAAGTTTTAGACCAGTACATATTTTTTGTATTTTCTTTCTAAAGTCTGTCTTTTCCTATGTAAAACCTCCTTGAAAACCATATGGATTTTATTAGAAGGATTATAAGCTTTCTGGCTGATATATGCTTACATTATTTGCATTTAATTTAAGTGGAGTTTTGAAGGAAGTCCTGTAAAATCAAATTCGGTGTTTTTATATCATTTGATATTTGTTTCCTATTTTTGCAGCACCAGCACCAGTAATCAAGGGTCTTATCTTTGGAAGCAGTTTACATAACCATGTTTTGATGTTTTCAAAACTTGTCTAGAAAATAAGACCCCCTAAAATCACGATTTGTGTCATCGAAGTTTTCCTTTGTTAATTTTTAGGTTAATGGATGTTTAGCTGAATCTTCCTTTATGTAGAAGATTTTGTTTGAAACTGTATTTTGTCCTCATGATAAATTGGAATGTCTTAATTTTGAACTTAGGTCCTACTGAGTGACCTAATTTCTTTATGAACCTCACGGATGGAGCAGGCAAGTAATCTTGAGTATCAAGCAGATTCATTTTTAAATGCAATTATGCATTCATTCTGCCCCAGAAAAGTTTCATCCTAACTAATCTTTGACCTGACAGCTGAGGGTGGCACAGCAACATCACTGCAAGTCTAGAAGACACAGGTGCACAGCATTTTGTTCCTAGGGTTACCTTTTTTCAGCAACTAATTGTATTTCACTGGAGGAAATTTTTAAATGAAGTAAATAGGGGAAAATAGTGATTTTTCTCCATACATGAATAAAAGTTAATGTTATGAGGCATTTCCACACTTTTCTTTTATGTTAAAATTTTATTCTCTGCATATGTTTGTAACTTATAAAACTGCTTGTGTGCCCCATGTATGTCCTAGAAGAAGGAAAGGGTTCTGGAACCTACTGTCTTTTCATCTCTACCTGGCAAGTATTATTTGAGTTTCTAGAATGAAAATAGGAAAATTGATTAGTCCATTCAGTATTCCAAAGAAAATCTGAAAGAAAGGTTAAAATCTAATAAGAAGTTGGCATTTGTCTTTAGGTCTTGTTTACGTTTCAGTGCCCGGAATCAAAACAGGCTGTGGGTTCTCAGCAGAGATGCGATGATATTGGCCATAGAGGACAGTCAGATCAAACCCTGTCAGTCCGTTTCCTTTGCTTCTTAGCCCATTAGAGCAAAGATTTTTAATTTTCTTTCGAAATGCCTTGAAGTTGTAGAGTAAGACAAAACAAAATATTGCCTGAACAGGAGCATTAAATTTTTTTTTCTTTTTTTGAGACAGAGTCTCACTCTGTCACCAGGCTGGATCGCAATGGCACGATCTCGGGTCACTGCAATCTCCGCCTCCTGGGTTCAAGTGATTCTCCTGCCTCAGCCTCCTGAGTAGCTTGGGACTACAGGCACGTGCCACCATGCCCAGGTAATTTTTGTATTTTTAGTAGAGAAGGGGTTTCACCATATTGGCCAGGATGGTCTTGATCTCTTGACCTCATGATCCACCCGCCTTGGCCTCCCAAAGTGCTGGGATTACAGGCGTGAGCCAAAAAAATATATATTTTTTTGAGACAGAGTCTCACTCTGTTGCCCAGGCTAAAGAGGGTGAGTGGCCCAACTGGTTTCATAATTCTCATTACAGAGAAAATCCAAGTATTTCTAATCCTCATAATGAAAAGCATTTCATAAACCTGATTTTTTTTTGTCTGTTTTTTTGAGACAGGGTCTCACTCTGTTGCCCAGGCTAGAGTGGAGCAATGTGACCAAGGGTCACTGCAGCCTCGACCTCCTGGGCTCAAGCGATCCTCCTGTCTCACCCTCCCCAAATGCTGGGATTAAAGGCATGAGCCACCATACCCAGCCCAAAAACATTTTAATGGGGCACTGAAATAAGGGTAACTAGTTCATTAAAAAAAAAAATAGTATGGAACCCAGTTTGAGTGTACAGCTGCAAATCCACATGTTCGAGCCAGCTGGACAGCTTCTCCAGGCCACATTCTCTGCCAAGAACAGCCGGGAACCCCTGCCAAGGACTCAACCCTCTTCTCCCTGAGCGGGTGTTGGTTTTGGCTCAGATTCGGTCCCACCTAGACAGTTTCCAGCATTGCAGGTGAAGCAATTAACTGTACATTTTTTTAAATTAAATTGTAAAGGATTTTTAACTAGGAAATGTGCTCCTGTATGCAATGTTGTCCAATCTTCACTCACCCACACCCCTTCACAATTTTTGCCACACCCCTGCACCATCTGTACCATTATTTGCTTTCTTCTTCCCTTAATGGACTTATTTATTTTATCTAAATAGGTTTATTTTAAAAGGGAACTTTATGAAACTACCACGAATGGGGAAAAAATGGTATCACTAGCCTGGAACAGAAAGTCACCCTCTAAAATGACAAAGGAGCCAGCAAGTGCCTGCGCCATCAAGCTGCCCATTCAGCCATGCTGAATCTTGCCTGCCCACCTGATTCCCGCTTTGCGCCAGATCACACTGCCTAATATTTTACTCAGATGTCTTCTTCAGTTCCCCATTAGAGCCAAAAGTCTCCTTCCCCTGCCCTCTGCTGAGCTGGGGGTCACTGTGCCCTGTCCCTCAGCTCCTCTCAGAGCTTTCTCTGGCCTTCAGCTCTCAAATGTCTTCAGCCTCTCTGCTAACTCATCCTGGCCTGAAGCAATTCTTGCCTGGATTCTCTCCCCACTCAAGACATCCATCTAAGCGGATTCATGCCCGCCACCCCAAGCCTTTTGGGAAAAACACCTTGCCTCCATAGCTCAGCTGCCTTCTTAGGCCCAGGAACTCAGCCATATCCTAACCACGTAGCTGAAGGTGCTCCTTGGAAGGCCCCCAGTTCCTAGATACCAAATGCTTCTGGACCCTCCTTCCCTTCCAGCCCAGACTTCCTGTGAGCCAGCTTTTCTTGAAGCATCCTCGTAATTCATTGAACATTTAGGAATTTAGGAAGTACCTCCATGCTCTTTCTCCTGCCTCTCTGCTGTCCCCTCTTTCCCTGGTTGGAGGGTGTTCCAAGAACACACCTCTGGTCTTTATCACTTTCCTCTTTCTCCATGCCCCTGGCAAGAAGATGCAACCACCAGGTTTCACTATGTATGACCCCAGGAAAGTAATATTTAACTGCCTTGGGCCTCAGTTTTCGCATCTGTAGAGTGTGGTGATGGTAGTCCCTAGATCAATGGGATGTGAATCACCTACTGCAAGTAAAGTGCTCAGCGTTCTGCCCAGAGTTCAGTGGATGCTCAATAGATGTTAGCCCTTATCCACCTGCCATAATGTAATAATGCCCAAGTTCACATGGACAACCCACAACCCTGGGAGAGGCTGTAATGTGTACACACAGGTTCACCCTGATCCCTCCTCCTAAGGCCAGTATTCAATACATGTGTACCAAATGCCTGTGAGGCACTGCTATTCTCGGCACTGGACAGCCCACTTATGGCCTGAGGGTAGGGCCAGTGATGCTTAGTCCACCAGGCTCTGAGCACGTGGTCTGGAATGTGGTAGACACTCCTCAAATACTTTTTGGATGAATGAATGTCAGCCTCTGCTAATAAGAAAGAAAATTAGGTGAGATCAGAAGGGAACCTTCATGATAACAATTAGTAACATCTAGACAAGCAATTGTATTTACAGAGAGAACCTGAAAGAATTAAAGTAACTATAGAAGCAGGAAAACTGAAATTTTTTGAAATGCAGTGAAAGCTCGTTCTTTCATAGAATAATTCCATCTTTTTTTAAGTCATGCAATTCATAGTCACATGATTCCCTGTTTTGAAATTTTTCAATTTTACCAAGTTTTCTTAAAGGATGAAAATACAGATGTTTTCAGTTGGGTAGCTTTCTTTTAACAGCAACTTGCAATAGTAGTAAAAAATAGTAAACAAATATCAGATTTTATTTCATTATAGTAAAATTGATCACATTTTGATATACTTTATGAATAAAAGAATGAGCTCTTATTAAGGATTTTAAGCAAATTACATTTTGTTAAAGGATTATTTAAATGCAGTTGGTTGGCTTATTTTCTTGACATGCTATTTCTTTTAAGTATATTTCTTTTTAGTGCATTCCAAAGTCATGTAACTTAATTATGTTACTATAATTACCTCAATATGATCTCAACTAAGAGGTTGAAGTCTTTGAATAGCACGGTGGAGCCACTTTAGGGTGCCTGACTTGTTTGTTCAGCATGGTATACCCTGCCTTCCACTGTGTGATTGTGTTTCACAGGACACCATTTGCCTGATCATACAGATGAGCTCATGGAAAAGCTATCCATGTTATTACTGGGTTCTATGGACGCATGTTATGAGCCAACAGACATAATCCTGATTTTACATTCCTATTTTTATTATATCACCTATACAATTTCTTTCTTAATGCAAAGTATTATATGCTCATTATGAGATATTTGGAAGGACAGATAAGAAAACAATTAAGTCAACCATAATCCTACCACATAATCCCCCTACCCAAGAGTCACCACTAGGGACTTTTTTGTGTAAAGCCTTTCTGTCCGTTTACATATTCTTTATATGTTATAAAATACATATTCATATGTGTTTATATTTTTATATATAGTGTCGATTTATAAAATTATTTTAGCAAGTACAATAATTAATTCCTATATCCACTTTTATTTCCCTACTTTTACACTTTTCCCCCCAAATATGTGGTGAACATCTTCCCTTTTCACGAAATATTCTTCTCCATCGTTTTATTATGTTGAGGGAAAAAGTAACGTAACATTAACCATTAACCATTTTTAAATTAACAATTCAGTGTCACTTAGTACATTCACAGTGTTGTACAACCACCCCCTCTATCTAGGTCCAAAACATTTTCATCACCCCGGAAGGAAAACCTATATCCATTAGGCAGTCACTCCCCAGTTCACTCCTCCTCCAAGCCCCCTGGCAACCATTAGTCTTTCTGTCTCTATGGATTTGCCTTATTCTGGATGTTTCATATAAATGGAATCACACGATATGTTACCTTTTGTGTCTGGCATCTTTTTACTTAGCATAATTTTTTCAAGGCTTATATGCATACTGTAGTAAATATCAGAACTTCCTTCCTTTTTAGCAGAATAACATTCTGCTGCATGTCTACAGCACCGTTTGTTTATCCATTCCTCTGCTGATTGACACTTGGGTCGTTTCCACCTTTTGGCTATTGTGAATAGAGCTACTATAAACATGCGTGTACCTGTATTTGTTTCAGTTGCTGTTTTCAATTCTTTGGGTATTCAGGTAGGAGTGGAATTGTTGGGTTGTAGGATAATTCTATGTTTAATTTTTGAAGAACTGTCAAACTGTTTTCCACAATTGCTGAACCATTTTATATTCTTACTGGCAATGCATGAGGATTCTACTTTCTCCAATCCTCACCAACGCTTCTTTTCCAGTTTTTGATGATGGCCAACGCAGTGTGTGTGAAATGGTATCTCATCGTGTTTTGCATTTACATTTCCCTTCCTGCCTCATTTTTAATGCCACGATGTGGACATACGATTTGTTTTACCTAGTGCCCTGAGGGTGGACATTGAAATTAGTAATTTTCTGTTTTGATAAGCAATGCTGTGGTGGACATGCCCTTGGCACAATCTTTACACAAATTTATTGTGTCTTCAATATATGTCCCTAAAAGTAGATTTCTTGGAGAAAAAAATAAAACTAAGGCTTCGGACATGTATTGACAAATTGCCTTCAAGAAATATTGATCCAGGCCGGGTGCAGTGACTCACACCTGTAATCCCAGCACTTTGGCAGGCGGAGGCAGGTGGATCACCTGAGGTCAGGAGTTTGAGACCAGCCTGGCCAACATGGCGAAACCCTGTCTCTACTAAAAATACGAAAATTAGCCAGGCGTGGTAGCAGGCACCTGTAATCCCAGCTACTTGGGAGGCTGAGGCAGGAGAATCCCTTGAACCCAGGAGGCGGAGATTGCAGTGGGCCAAGATTGTGCCACTGCACTCTAGCCTGGGTGACAGAATGAGACTCTGTCTCAAAAAAAAATAAAATAAAATAAAAAAAGAAAGAAAAGAAGAAAAAGAAAAAAAAGAAATATTGATCCAATTTACATTTCCTGTCATATTCCTGTCATTCCTGACTTCTTGTTTGTAAGTTACTCATTCTTTCCAAAATATCTCTGGATCTCTGGGAGAAAGAAAAAACAAAACAAACAAAAAAAAAACCCACCACTCCCTGCCTTAAAACGTGCTGGTACCAAACCTGTACAAACCTTTATTTATTTGCACGTGAGAATTTTCCCCTATATTTTAGCGTACGACCAATACTATGCATTAAAATTATCCATGAGATATGACACTTTCTTAAATTTATGTGAAAAGCCCTTCAGTGGAGACAGCTTAATTTATAAGCAATCACATATAACCATTGGGTTGTACAGGTTCAATAATTTGGGTTCAAGGGCCGGACATGGTGGCTGACACCTATAATCCCAGCACTTTGGGAGACCGAGGCAGGTGGATTGTTTGAGGCCAGAAGTTTGAGACTAGCCTAGCCAACATGGCGAAACCCCATCTCTACTAAAAAATACAAAAATTAGCTGGGCACTGGTGGCTGACGTGTATAGTCCCAGCTACACAGGAGGCTGGGTCTGGAGAATCATTTGAACCCAGGAAGAAGAGGTTTCAGTGAGCCAAGATCGTTCCACTGTACTCCAGCCTTGGTGACCTTGTCTCAAAAAAATAAGTCAATAGATAAATATTTAAAAAGATAATTTGGGTTTAAGGAATAACTCACTGGTTTGATTAAATCCTAAAACTAGGTAGTTCCCTTGGACAATTAGAGGCCACCCTTTAAAACTGATCATGACTGTTTGTTAGAGACAGTGTCTGTTCTTCCCTCTGCTGTGTGACCATCATAGTGTTGGGGTTCTTTAACCTTTTGTTAAGAAGATGATAGTTTAGGGCCGGGCACGGTGGCTCACGCCTGTAATCCCAGCACTTTGGGAGGTCGAGGCAGGCGGATCACAAGTTCAGGAGATCGAGACCAGCCTGGTCAATATGGTGAAACCCTGTCTCTACTAAAAATACAAAAATTAGCCGGGTGTGGTGGCAGGCACCTGGAGTCCCAGTTACTCGGGAGGCTGAGGCAGGAGAATCACATGAACCCGGGAGGCAGAGGTTGCAGTGAGCCGAGATCGCGCCACTGCACTCCAGCCTAGATGACAGAACGAGACTCCATCTCAAAAAAAAAAAAAAAAAGATGATGCTGATAGCGTATGTAGTTGTCATTACCAAGGGAAGGAAGACCCCCCTCTTTGGTGGCGGTCCACTTTGTGGATCCTAAAGTAAAATTGTGGAGTTGATGACATGTGTCACTGCTTACCAAAGAAGTGCCCATTTTCTGCATCTTGAAAGTCCTACGTGTAATTAGTAATTGAAGAATAAATATCCTATGGGCAAGATGAATAACATTTTTAAGTATTTTTTTTTATTCCTGTACATCGAAATTGCACAGCAGTTATTTGTATGTACCCACTTCCAGAAAAACTTAATATAAAACTTACAGTAATAGGCTTTTATTTTTTCAGAGCATGATGTTTAAAAATTGGTATAGCATTAGTAACGCAAGGCTCTATTTTTAAAATCAAGGGTTTTTGTAGTTTGAGGCGTATGAAAAGGTTTATACTCAACTAGACTATTTGGGGAGCATTGAAATAACTAATTCATGGAAATTAGGAGTAAGTGGAAGGTTTGTGGGGGGTGAATTTCTAGCCTAGACACATGGTACAGAGGATCATTGTGGTCATGACAAACAAATCATTTCTGCCCTAGGAAGAGCACTTTTATTCCATGTGGGAAAACAACATGATTTGTCGTTCATATTCTTAGGCTAGTAACATGATTTGGGCGCATACCTACTTGTTAGTGTCATAACCGGTCCCTTATCTCCGAATGGGAGACAGGTGGAGACACCCTGCAGAGCGAAATGAGAGAATATGTATTACATTGTTCTTCCCTTTCAACCTCTGGGACCTAATTACTCACTCTCTCATTTTCTGGTTTCTATTCTGAGAATTTCCTCTTTCTTAGTTTTGACATGAAAAGTGTTTATACTTTACATTTGGTTTTATTGAATGTTTGTGTTATTAACATAGATTTTGTCACTTAGATTATATAGTTAGTTACTGAACCTGTTTCTACTCATGAAAACCATTTCAATATTTAGGGAAATTTGTTCAGAAGGTTGATTTGTTTTTGTGAAAATCAAAATTTTTTGTGCAAACTGCTTTAAAAACTCATAGTTAACAAAAACCAAAATTTTTCCCTAACCTAGTAGACATTGCCATTCTTTCTCCTCTTCCTCCCACCCCCTTTTCTCCTTCTTCCCCTTCCCCTTCCTCTTCTTCTCCTTCCCTTCCTCTTCCTCCTCCCCCTCCTACTCCCCATCCTCCTCCTCCCTCTTCCCTTTCTCTTTCTCCTTCTCCTTGCCCTCCTTTTTCTCCTTCTCCTTCTCCTTCTTCCCCCTTCTCTTTTTCCTTTTCTCCTCCTCCTTCTCCTTCTTTTTCCTCCTCCTTCTCCTTTTCTCCTTCTCTTCCTCCTCCTCCTCTTTGTCCTCCTTCTCCTTTCTCCTTCCTCCTCCTCTCCCTCTCCAACCTGATAATACCATCATAGCTTGGGGAAACTGTCTAGTATGCAGTTCTACCCTGAGACAGGGTACAGATAAATCACCTCCCCATTTCCTGGCAGCCAGGATATGTGTGCATATATACGCTCAGCTGATTGCATGCTCCCCTGTTCATGGTTCTGAAATGTTGGGATGTGCCCCCAAGAAATGGAAGCTCCTGAAAGCTATTCAACATGGTGGCATAAAGGTTAGGAGCCCAGGGGCAGCAATGGCAGGTGCACAAACAGGTGGCTGCCAGTGGGGGAGACCCTTGGACCCTTGATGCTCTTGGCTTCTGTTCTCGCAGTGCTTGCTTACTTTCCGAGGCAATTTTCCAGGCCTTTCCATTGGTTCTGTCAACTGTTGGTAGCCTTCCAATAAATTCCTAACCTCTTAAGTTAATGAGAATCCATTTCTGTTGCTGGTAATCAGAACCCCTGACTGATATAGTGTATATCCTGGCTTAAACTTGAAACACAAATCTTGGGTTTGGCACTGATTATATCTATTAATAGAGAATACATTTGAAATTCAAATTCAATAACTGTGTATTGAGGAATTGTTTTTTAAGGCATTTTTCTGAGGAATAGAGCAAGGATAAAGATGTAAATTTTGTCTTCTGTGTATTCAAAATCTAATGACAGCACATATACATTTAATCACACTACAAGGCAGATTACACAAAGTCCTACAAATGAAGCCAAGAACTATCGAACCTGTAACAAAGGAAAAAAGCTGTTCACACTTGGCTGACCCAGAAAGGCTCTGTGCGCAAAACGAGGCTTGAGTCGGCCACATCACTCTAGGCTTATCAGAAAATATAACCTCATTTTCTTGTCTAGGACAGTGATGTGCTGAGAGCTCATGGAGAGTGCAAAAAAGAAACACTTTCTGGAAATGATAAATCAGGCCTGGCACGGTGGCTCATGCCTGTAATCCCAGCACTTTGGGAGGCCGAGGTGGGAGGATCGAGGCCAATAGTTCAAGACCAGCCTGGGCAGCACAGAAAGTCTCCCCCGCCCCCATCTCTACAAAAAATTTAAAAATTAGCTGGGCATGGTGGTGCATGCGTTTAGGCTTAGCTACTCAGGAGGCTGAGGCAGGAGGATCACTTGAGCCCAAGAAGTTGGAGGCTACAGTGAGCCATGATCACACCACCACACTCCAGTCTGGGTGAAAGAGCCAGACCCTGCCTCAAAAAAAAAAAAAACAACAACAACAACAAAACAAAAAACAAACAAAACCCTAATAAATCAGGGAACTCGAGCTAACACCACCAATCTCACTTGGAAGTTCCTAGAAACAGGATAATAACTGCCATGTGGTGGGAGCCACTGTGTGGCATCGCTGCTTTTTTTCCCAGAAGCACCCCAGCTCCCAGTTCTGTGCCCTTCCTGAGAGCAGAGGTGCGAAGGCTTGCGCCAGGCACCTAGTGTCACTGTGTGAAGAATGAAACCTTCTTTTCACTAGAAGATAAAGTGAAGTTATGAAAATGTCAGTGGTTTCACTTAAAAATATTTAGTTGCTGGGCACGGTGGGGGTTGTGCCTGTAGTCCCAGCTACTTGGGAGACTGAGGCACATGCTAAAGAACATACACATGCACATACTGAACCCCACAGCAGGCTGCTCTCACCCCTGCTGGGCTCAAGTCCCCATATCCTGACCAGACTCTGCACCTGACTTGCCTCCCTTCTTTGGGGAAGGGAGAGACAAGGGTTGGAGAATGAGGCTAAGAAGTGTGAATGCGGCTGCTCCTTCCTCTACCAACACCTGCCACCCCCACCCCCACCCATTCAGACCTCAGGGAGTCTAGCATCCCCATTTCCTTTCCTGAAAACTGTTCTTTCTTGCTCATCAGGAGGCTAGATTCTTTCCATCCTTCAGACTCCAGGTTAGGTGTCCCCTCCTTGGGTAGCTGAATAACCTGTCCTAAGTAGGGAAGCACCGTCCCTCCATTCCTATTCCCACCTGGCCTCCTGTCTCTCTGCCATGCTTGTATCTCTCGTGACCTATCTTGCTTTATGATTAATAGACGGTTTGCTTGTTAAGAATCTTTCTCTCCTACCAGAGAGTAAACTTCATGAGGCCAAGTGCCATTTCACTTTGCACATAGCAAAATTCAGGAAATACTGATTGAAAGAATAGATCATTTTTGTATGAGAACTCTAGAAAACTAAAGAATCAGCTCATGGAAGATTCTTGCTGCTTCCTCAGAACTCTGAAATCCCTGCAGAGAAGTTTTCTTTTGGGGAAAAAAAATTAATGGGCACCCTCTTCCCATAGAAAAGGTGTTGTTGATGATAGCAACACCAAATAACACAGATACAGGACTTGAATAAAAGCTAGCCCACTCACCGTCCTTGCTTAAATCCATTAGTGTCTCTCTTTTATAAACGACAGAATGCAAAGTGCACTCAGTCTGTATCTGAAGTTTTCCCCTTTGAAGTCTTGCTGCTAAAATGTCCATCTTCTGTATTGTAATAGGAAATTGAAATGTAGAGGATCTGACTTTTCATAAAGGTGTTATAAGTTAGTGGGTAGAACATTGCTGTGAGCGGACAAGTATGAGTCAGTCTTAATTATTTAGGGTTCTATTTTTCTCTTCAATCTTCGTTGAAAAGACACCAAAGTGAAGAACGCATTGTATGATCTCTTCAGGCTCTGTAGGTGCAAAAGGAGATGAAACAAATGAAGCCATCTGGCTTTTCTTCATTTCCAGACATCCACATTTCTCACCCAACGTTTTTAAGAAAACCGGTATTCTTAAACTATCCAAAATGTCTTGCATGTACTTGAAGAAGAAATGAAGCCATTTTCAAAATTACAGGAGAATAAAGAGCCCTACTTTTTCATCAGAGCTTGACAATGGAGTCTGAATTATAAAAGATTTTAAAATGTATCCCAGAGCATTCTGTTAACGTTATGAAAGTAGTTCCTATAGAACTCGCAGATGGGGTTAGGTAATTAAGTGTATTATCTTGTGATAGCATTGCTTGTTTAAATGATTGATAGCCTGGTCACTAGTAATTTGTTATGGTCAGAATAACTCTGTGCAATGCATAGATTGGGTCAATTTGTGTGATAATGGAAACTCTATTTGAAACTCCAGCGTCAGTATTATGAGTCAGCCAGGTTGGATACTTTATTTCAACAAGTGCTATGAGTCATTTGAAATTATGTATCATTCATAAGCAGAAAACTTTTTAAATCCCACCTACCTGTGACATTTTGATTCTCTATAAAGTGGGAAAAAACAGTATACATTGTAATTTGGTGTCTATTTTTCAGGTAATTGACTTAATAAGTTGAAATGAAATCGTGCGCCACCCAGTTTGCATAAGAGATGTAGAATTAGGCAGTAACTTTCTCAGAGTAGCATCAAAGTTCAGCATGGTAATTCTGAAAGCTGTTTTTCCCCAACTTGGTGCGGAAAAGCTGGAAGGATACCTGGCAAGTTTTTCTATCTCAGAAGCACTACTGAGTTGATCAGAATAAAGCATATACAATAAATGTATACTGAATTTTAAGCATAAGAGTTCATAGAGTACTCACATTAGATAAGATGCATATGGTTTGTCTGTGTTAGTGATGTGATGAGCATTTTGTGTATCTTTCATCTGAATACATTTCAAGCTTCCTAACACAGTATGCTAGTGCTTCACTGAAACTGGCTTGACTTTGATTCTCATTTTTTAAGAATTCATAGGATCAAATAGTGAAGCCAAAGTAAATAACAATAGATGCAAATAACTCCTTGGCAAAGTGCATGAGGAAAAGAATTCCACTTTTTCGGTAGTGTTTCTGAACTGGTCTTAGCTGTCCTTTATTTGTTTCTGGGAGATAGAACCATGCATTGCTTTCATTTAATCTGTATTACCGGTGACTTGTTTTTATCTGGTGTTTGTTCCTTTCATCACTGTCATTTCTAACTGGCGAGATCCTTCCCATTCCTCTTAGTGGCCATAGCTTTAGAGATTACTTATTGGGCCCTCCTCTGTGCCACTTTGCAACCCATGCTTCCTCCTCAATCTAAGAATTATGTTTCCTAAGCTCATCTTTCCCTGCTGTTACCTCTCCCACCCACCCATCTTCCCAAAAAAGAGGTTTATGAACCCCTAATGGCAATTCCATGTACTCGACAGCTTGCTGTGAAATTCAATGTATGCCCTGTTTTTCTTAAACAGGGCATAAATTCAAATTCAATGTATGCCCTGTTTTTTCTTAAAGGTAGCAACATGAAACAATGTAGAAGATCAGGCCCTATGTGACCAAATAATAAGGAAGTCCTAAAAGTCTAAAAAACATCCTGTTTGGAAGATGCTACTAAGTGAAATGAGAGGAAAATGCATGATTCTTCATTCAGTCAGGAAACATTTATGAAGCATCGCTCTGTGCCAGGACTAACGCGAGGCTTGACTGTCCAAGGACAAAACTTGAGATCTTATGTCATTAGGGGAGAAGGATGGGGCTTGGGGCCAACGGATCTTCAAGTTACTAGCATGTGACTTTGGCAACATTTTTGTTTCAGGTCTGTGAACCTGAACAGTGGCCACAGCAGTGACAATAACTGAAAGTTAAAGCTTGACAACTGATTAGAAAAAGGTGGGTGAAAATGGGGAGGAACTCTCACGGGAGCTGAGGTTTCCAGTCTGGGTAACTAGTGGCAAAATATATTTTGAAGGAAGAACAATAGGATTTATACCTGGGTAACTATCTAGGGTAGAGTAAAAGGTAAATTTGAAGTTGCACGTCTCAGTAATGAGTGCTCTGCATTCCCCAACCCAGGCTGACCCACTGCCATTTTCTCAGCTCTGTCCTGTAGGATGCTGCAATAATCCACGCCACAGCTTGCTGGCTGCCTTCAGTTTACTCTGAAACTCCCCACCCAGCAATCCTTGGCAGATTAGTGGCCCCTCTTGCTGTCAGTTCATGGGAGCAAGTTTTTTTTCCTTCTTAGATAGTAGAGGGGGAGATTGTCTAGAAGAGTCCCATCGAAGACTTTACAGGGGAATCCAAGGGCACATCAGCATTTAAGCAGTGGACAGAGGGAGAGAAAATTGTGAAGATGATATAGAGAAGCTCACATATGGTTCTAGAGTCTCTGGATCCCAAGGATAAAGCCAAAGAGAAGGCCCTAGATTGGGGACTGTATTCGTTCCCTAGGACTGCAGTGATAAAGCACTAAAAGAAAGGGAGCAGGGGTCCCCAAATAACAGAGATGGATTCTCCCCTAATTCTGGAGGCTGGAAGTCAAGGTGTTGGCAAGGCCATGCTCCCTCTGAAACCTTTTGGGGAGAATCTTCCCTTGCCTCTTCTGGCTCCCAGTGCTGCCAGGAATCCTCAGCCTTCTTTGGCTTGCAGACGCATCCCTCCAGTCTCTGCCTCTGTTGTCATGGCCGTCTTCTCCCTGTGTCTCTGTCTTCACATGGTGTTTCCCTCTTCTGATAAGGATTCCAGTCATATTGCACGAGGACCCACCCTATTGACTTTATCTTAGTTTGATTCTACTTGCAAATACCCTATTTCCAAAGAAGATCACATTCCTAGGTACAGGCTGTTAGAACTTCAACATATCTTTTGGGATGCACAATTCAGCCATAGCAGATACCTTGGGGCAAAATGTATGGTTTAGGATCTGGAGGGTATGGAGGGTCAGAGTAATGTTGCAGGTGTAGCCAAGACAGGCTGGAAAGAGAAGAGGGCATTGGCCTGTGCACAAAATTTAAAGGGGTGCCAAAAACCTCAGTAATCAAGGTAAATAATATTTTAATGAAATGTATGGGGTTTTTTGTTTGTTTTTGAGATGGAGTCTTGCTCTGTTTTCCAGGCTGGAGTGCAGTGCCACGATCTCAGCTCACTGCAACCTCTGCCTCCCAGGTTCAAGCAATTCTCCTGCCTCAGCCTCCCAAGTAGCTGAGATTACAGGCGGATGCCACCATACCCAGCTAATTTTTGTATTTTTAGTAGAGACAGGGTTTCACCATGTTGGCCAGGCTAGTCTGGAACTCCTGACCTCAGGTGATCCACCCGCCCTTGGCCTCCCAAAGTGCTGGAATTACAGGTGTGAGCCACCATGCCCAGCCAATGAAATGTATGTTTTAAAATAATCAATGCCAAAAAACTCATGATAAACAAAATATCACCATTTTAAATAAAGACAGGATCGGTATTATTGACTTTTCTTGTTGCTAGTGAGTGAAATATGCTCTCTGCTGTTCCCATGCAGCTGAGGCTGGTAGGATAAAGGCCAGAATTGCCAGAGGCCCTGTTTGCTGTGATGTGGAAAGCTCAGATTGAGAATGAAACCACAGAGATGAAAGCAGAAGCAAGAGGCAAAAAGAAACTAAGTTCTGATGTCACGTTTGAGTCCCTGGATCTACTCATGCCTGAGAGGAAGTTCTGCTGGGTTTTTTGTGTTGGAAGCCTCACTCCCCTTTTTTGTTTAAGCCAGTTTGAATTGGATTTTGGTCCTTTCTAGTCAAATAGCTGAGGAGAGCTGAGTAGCAAACCAGTCCCACTCTGACTTGCTCTTGCTGTGCCAACGAGTGGGCTATTCCTTTTAACTGCCTTGCTTTCCCCAAGCTCTTCTCAGCTTTATCAGTTTTCTTCTTCATTCTCTCTTCCTAAAAGAATGGAACGTGTTTCTCCATGCACAGAGCCTAGGAGATTCCTAGAATGACTGACAATTCTTTGAGAATCCTGGCGTCATTAAATGTAGTTGAATTGCAATGGCATTTTTCTACTGCTTCCTTTGTAATTATCAATACATAACTCTTTTGCATTATTTCTATTATTCCATAGAGTTTATTTAATGGAATCTCTGTGATTTCATTCTCAGTCTGAGCTCTCCACATCATGACAAAAGTGGTCACTGGCAATTCTGGCCTTCATCCTACCAGCCTCAGCTGCATGGTAACAGTACAGAGCATATGTCGGCCGGGTGTGGTGGCTCATGCCTGTAATCCTAGCACTTTGGGAGGTCAAGGCGGGTGGATCACGAGGTCAGGAGTTCAAGACCAGCCTGGCCAACATGGTGAAACCTCATCTCTACTAAAAACACAAAAATTAGCCAGGCGTGGTGCCGTGTACCTGTAGTCCCACCTATTCGGGAGGCTGAGGCAGGAGAATTGCTTGAACCCTGGAGGCAAAAGTTGCAGTGAGCCAAGATCATGCCACTGCACTCCAGCCTGGGCGACAGAGCAAGACTCTGTCTCAAAAAAAAAAAAGAGCATATTTCACCCTCTGGAAACAAGAAAAGTCAGTAATACCAATCCTGTCTTAATTTAAAATGGTGATATTTTGTTTATCATGAGTTTTTTGGCATTGATTTTTATTTTAAAACATATGTTGCATTAAAATATTATTTACCTTGATTACTGAGGTTTTTGGTGCCCCTTTAAATTTTGTGCACAGGCCAAAATTTATTGCAGGAAGGTGATCAGTGTTTACAGGATTTTTTTGGTAATAAATGAATTCTGAGTCCAAAACCCTGTTAAGTAACTTTTGGAGATAAAGACTCTTTATGTTTGAGGACTCCCAACATTCCAGCTCCTTCATTTATTTCTATTTTGCTGGGATTCTCACTACCATTAATTCAATCCGTCAGCCATCGAGCCCCATTTCTATGTGCAGTCCAGTGCCAGGAACTAGTGACCAAAAAAGTAACAAAACACAGCTCCTGCCCTCAGGAAGCTCACTGCTTGCTGAGGAACATTACAGTCACCATTCCAAGTACAGTGGGTTCCGCCTCTGGTGTGCACCACACAAAATCCTTCGTCTCCCCTCTTTGCGTCTCTCCAGGTCATACCCCTCCTTCAGGCTGCGGCTGAATCTCATCCATCTCCTCCCTGTGGTTTCATGACAGTTGCAAGGATTTTTGTCTGTTTGGAATACCAACTGTACATACAAGTCTTTCCATCCATTTAGTCTTTGACTATATAATTTTCTAATCTTTACAAGCAGGCTAAAAATGAATCCCATAAATTCACTGAGGTCAAAGTTTATGTCTCAGTATGTTTGTTCCCATTGCACCAGAATTAGAACTGGGCATCTCAAAGTTTCTCAGTAAATCTTTTGTTTGATTGGGAATTAGAGGGGTTTTTTTGTTTGTTTGTTTTGTTTTGTTTTGTTTTGCAACAGATGTATTCTAGAACAATATACAACCACCAAACATTTGTAAAATGAATCATTTACAAAAGAATCCCAAAGCCCTGTTATTAAGGTGAATAAGCAACCCCTTGTTTGTCTTTTTATGCATATTTAGGTATTCATATTGCATTACATTAACAACTTATGCCTATTTTGGAATGACTTTTAGAAATGATTTTGGCATTTTTTAAGCTGTAAGTAACTAATTGTAAAAGGCAGATCGGGAGAATTTATTGTTGATTCTAAATGATCTTTTGCTTCCATCCGATATTTTAATTGAGTCCTCATTTAAAAGCATGTTAGGCTCCTTAACAGGTCCTAAAAGGAGCCAAAACATTTCATTTCCTCATTTTATTGTCTGGAATATTAAAATGAAACACTGAAACTTCCCCTAAATTCTGGGATCCTACTGGGCACTTCCACTGGTGTATGTTCTTGAAAATATTGGTAGAGAGAAAATCACATGCAGCCGTCCTTGTTTTATCTTTTAAAAGAAAGATTTAAAAAAAAAAATGTAATTTT